>NC_090812.1:17764111-19019111 GCF_000390325.3 Nicotiana tomentosiformis | reverse complement strand
ATCTCCAATTTAGCTATGCAACACGGAATTAAACTTGTTAATTAGTCATGCAACACATACGCAAAAAACTTCATTAAAAACATGTTAAAGAGAACCATATAAATAAATAAATAAATAAATAAAGAACCCTATGCTGTTCACATGTAGCACGTTGATTGACTTTATCATGTTTAAAAAATTTCCATACAAGTGATGTTTTGGGACGTTCACCCTTAGGCTTACCCCTTACAAGAGGTACAGGGGGTAAAGCTCCAGATCGAGATTGATTCTGAGTTAGAGCTTGTGTTACGGGACTAGTGGGTGTTTCATCTAATTCTTCTTCCTCATTTTCTTCATCCTCATTTTCTTCGTCCTCAATAAAAATATCCTTGCCAAATTGTCTTGGTAAAGTTTCATGATCTAGTTGTTCTCCGAAATTAATATTATAACATGCGGGGGTTGGGAAAATGAAGTTTCATCAACATGAGTCATTTCATCTATATGTTTTCTAATTATAGGAGAATGGCTAGGATTAGGATTACTACTACTTTCACCTTTACTACTTTTTTTACTAATTTTTTTAAATACGCCAAATATATTTTTAGGTGCCATAATTTAAATACGAAATTAAATTTAAAAAGTTAACATAAAAATTAAAAACACAAATAAAATACGAAAATAGAACACGTAAAGTAAACACAAAAATTAAGCACTAAAATAATGCGCAAAAAATATATATTAAAATTAGGAGATGGAACGAGTGCACCGTGATTAAATATTGAAACTTGAAGAAATTGCTCAAACTATTGCTCCAAATACTTGATAAATTAATTTGAAGCTTGAAAGTTGCTCCAAATATTTGTCCAAATACTTGAAACTCATCACTTGATTGCGAGAAAATTGAGAGAATAATATAGATAGAATGAAAGGGATTTGAGAGAGAATAATTTATTTTTGTGGGAAGAAATGAAGAAGGATTGAGGTATTTATAGTAAAAAATAGGGCCAAAGTATAATTTAATAATTTTAATTTATTCTTTATAGGGCCAAAGTGTAATTTAATAATTTAATATAGATGACTAAATTACTCCATGTCATCTATATCTCTTATGGTCTTCTCAAACACTTGATTGTTTTTTTCGCACCATATCAAGTGGATTATCTCAGCATATACCATCTTGAATGCAGCAGCTGCCTGATATTTGCCCTTAGCATTTTTCATTGCCCATTTCCAATACTGGTCCCATGATTTCTGACCATGTGGTTGCATCTGAAGCCACATTAGGATCATGTTCTATATTCTTTGAGCAAAGATAAATTCTACAAAAAGGTGGTTTCTGCTCTCATTATGTATTTGATACAAGCTACATATTGTGTCCACTGACATACCCATTACACGAGTTTATCACTTATAAGTAATTTGTTTTGGAGGAACATCCACATAGTATACTTAGCTTTGACTGTTTGACTGTTGCTTCATTTCTGAACATAAATGCCTTCAATTCCACTCTAGGTAATTGCCCAAGTCTATCCCATAAATGCATTTTAACATTTTATTCAAGAGTAAAGTTAATAGACACGCATTAGCATTTGAGGAAGCAACATACTTTCATCTTTTTATTAATCAATATTCTTGTATTTCGATTAGGCTTCGTATTGGATAGATTTTACTTTATTTATGTGTTTTAATTTACGGAGTTTGTTACGAGATATTATTATAATACATAATTTTATGATCATGATTCATGGGTGAATTCAAGACAATCACATTTATATTTGTTCGTCATAAACTGTCTGCATTCGAAGCTAGCGTTTGGCTAAGTTTGGTTTGAAGAAGAAAATCTGTTTGGACATAATTTTTCAAAATATACTTCACTTTTAGTTTTTGAAAAAATATGAAATCTGACTTATACCCATAAGTTTTAAAAACTATCAAAAATACCCAACAACTCTGAAGAAAATTCATACAAAACAAACAAAACAAATCTAAAGAAAATTCATACAAAACAAGCGAAACAAATCTGAAAAAAATTTATACAAACATTAGCGGATTTTAGCAAATTACCTTCAAATTTTGTCTTTGCGGTGGATTGCCACAGATTGGCACAACAACTTTGGCGAAGGTTTTCTTCTGTTTGTAGAGAAGGACAAAGCCTCACGAGTTTAATAAGAAAAAAGCGGGTAGATATGGATTAGTTGGGTCATAATAATAGAAAGTAGGCTTTTTTATAAAATATAAAAGTTTGGGGCAATTTTTAAATTTTTTTAAAAATCAAAAGATAATATTTTGGGCCAAAAACAGCTCTTGAGCTGATTTTGGAATTTGGATTTTGGGATTTAGAAATTTGCTAAAATATGGATAAAATCTATAAACAAATAGGTATTTGCCAAAACAAATTGGAAAATCTTTGCAAAATCTATGACCAAACGGGGCTTATAATTTTATCCGACATTTGCCTTTTTATTGACACAAATTTACTCTGTGTTTTATGACAATTAAAATTGTCACTAATCATGACAAATTTACACAATTTTATTTTGTCGGTAAAAGCAATATTCTTGTTAAAGGCGATCATATCTGTCATGAAAAGTTTTTTGTGACGAAATATATTTTTAAGTGACAAAATAATCCGTCACTATAAATTCAAATTTGTTGTGGTGACACATTCTCAAAATTAATTATACCTAGCTGAAAAGACTTGTTCAGGTAGAAATTCTTGGATTCCCCTGCCTCCACCCTCCAGTACCCTTTCTCCTCTCCCACCACAAATTCCAGTTCCAATAAGTAATGTCACTTGCGGCTTCTGGTTTCAAAACTGTAACGACCCAAAATTCCAGCCCGTCGTGATGGCCCCTATCTCGATACTAGGCAAGCCAATAATCTCGATAAAACACAATTTCTCTTAAGTTTGAAAATACAGTAATTTAATACGATACAAAATCTCACAACTAATGATATGAACACCCCTCAAAATATAGTGTCACTGAGTACATGAGCATCTAATATGAATACAAGTCTGGAAAATATAGTCTATAATAGTGTGAGACCAAATACAGTAAACAAAGAGATATAGAAGTGTCACTACCCGAAATTCCCACATTCGGACCGTGATGACGCCTAACATTTCACTTGCTAGGCAAGCCAACGTTAGAATAATATTATCCATTTTTAAAATAATTTTAAATTTATTAATAACAAGGAAGCAAATGCGGAAGCAATTTTAAAATAATCCATAAAAAAAAAAAAAAAACGGTGTCTAAATATTATCCCAAAATTGGTGTCACAAGTGCACGAGCTTCTAGAATAAATACAAATAAAAGTCTGAATAACATAAAGCTGTCTGGAAATAAACACACAGCTAAAGTACAATAGACGGGGACTTCAGAACTGCGGACGCCATGCAGTTATACATCAAGTCTTCTCTGGTAGCTGAAATCCGAGCAAGTCTATGGTACGCCGCTAGGACCAACTCCAAAATCTGCACAAGAAGTGCAGAATGTAGTATCAGTATAACCGACCCCATGTACTGGTAAGTGCAGAGCCTAACCTCGACGAAGTAGTGAAGAGGCTAAGGCGGTTCACTTACATTAACCTGTACGCAATATTAATAACAACAACAAATAATAGAAATAAATCAGGTAACTCATTTATAATAATTGAAGCCAACTCAGCAGTCATAACCAATTATCATTTTCATCAATTCTGTTGCAGTGTGCAACCCGCTCTCACAATATATTCACATTCAATTCTGTTGCAGCGTACAACCAGCTCTCACAATATATTCACATTCGGCTCTGTTGCAGTGTGCAACCCGCTCTTGTAATATATTCACATTCGGTTATGTTGCGGCGTGCAACCCGCTCCTCCAATATATTCATTTTAATCAAGTCTGTCATATATTTATTTCAATCAAGTATATATATATATATATAGACTTTTAAATAAGTCTGATGCGGCGTGCAATCCGATCCCCCAATATTAACTTTTCAATAAGTCTGTTGCGGCGTGCAATCTGATCCCCCAATATTGACTTTTTAATAAGTCTATTGCAGCGTGCAACCCAATCCTCCAATATATTCATTATAATTAATTCTGTTGTGGCGTGCAACCTGATCCTCCAATATTAACTTTTAATAAGTTTGTTGCGGCGTGCAACCCGATCCTCTAATATATCCATTTCAATCAATACTTATAGAAGAAATTTCCCCAATAAATACAACAATTAATATAAAATTATAAGACAACAAGTATACAACAATTATGATTTAATTATGAAACAAACAATGACAAATAGCAAATTATTATAAAAATCAGGGAGAAAATAGGCAGTTTAATATTTAATATGCTAAATGTCAAATAACAATTAAATCACATACAAATAGCATGTAACAATTAATGCAGGAATTCAAGAATTAATATTTGACAAAGAATAAGAGAGAAACAATTATTATAATAATTAATTTATGATTAAAAATAATTTATGATTTATCAAGTAAGCAAGAAAATAATTAATTTGACGATGTATAGACACTCGTCACCTCGCCTATACGTCGTTCACATGCATTTCACATAGCAAATAATTTAAGGGTTCTATTCCCTCAATTCAATGTTCACCCCGACACTTACTTCGCTTTGCGAATTCCAATTAATTATTCAACCACAGCTTTTTTTTTAAAATTTACCTCCGAAAACTTTAAATCTATTCACAAACAATTCGATATATTCAATACAAATTATAGGAATTAATTCCATATGAATTTACAAATTTTTCGGATAAAATTCAAAATTTATTAAAATATTCGGCAGTGGGACCCACATCTCAAATCCCGAAAAAAATTACGAAATCCGAACACCCGTTCTGATATGAGTTCAACCATACAAAATTTGTCCAATTCCGATATCAAATGGACCTTCAAATCTTAATTTTTCGTTTTTGAAAGATTTATAAAAATCTGATTTTTCTTCAAAAATTTCACGGATTCATGATAAAAATAAGTATGAAATCATGAAATATAATCAATATAGGATAAGGTACACTTACCCCAATATTTTTCCGTGAAAATCGCCCAAAAATCGCCTTACCCGAGCTCAAAAATGGGAAAGAATTGAAAATTGGTCGAAACCCCATTTACAGAACTTAAGTTCTATTTCTGGGGTTTTTACTCTTCGCGAACGCGGTCAGTGCCTCGCGTTCGTGAAGCACAATTATATGCTGTCAAACTTTACTCTTCGTGAACACGAGGGCTACCTCGCGAACGCGATGCATGCCTGTCTTGGCCTTCGCGAACGCGAGATGCCCTTCGCGAATGCGAAGGCTAATTTTTCCTGGCCAGTCTCTTTCCCTTCGCGAACGCGAGGCTTCTATCGCGAAGGCGAAGCTTTGAACCTCAAGCCTTCGCGAACGCGAAGCACAAAACGTGCCAGCCCAATTTGCTCTTCGCGTTCGCGAGAGTACCTTCGCGAACGCAAAGAAGAACACACCAGAAGCCTGAAGTCTGCAGAAAACCAGATTTCCCAAGTCCGAAATCATCCTGTAGCCTATCCGAAACTCACCCGAGCCCTCGGGGCTCCAAAAAAAATATGCACACAAGTTCTAAAACATCATACGAACTTGCTCGCGCAATCAAATCGCCAAAATAATACCTAGAACTACGAATCGGACACCAAATCAAAGAAAGTTTTCAAGAAAACTTTAAAACTTATATTTTTACAACCGGACGTCCGAATCACGTCAAATCAATTCCGATTCTCACCAAATTTGGAAGACAAGTCATAAATATTATAGTGGACCTATACTGGGCTCCGAAACTAAAATACGGACCCGAGGTCAATAAATCCAACATCAGTAATTTCTTAGAAACCATTAAGCTTTCAAGCTTTTAATTTTTCATCAAAATTCCATAACTCGGGCTAGGGACCTCGGAATTCGATTCTGTGCATACGCCCAAGTTCTAAATCACGATACGGACATATCAGAATTTTCAAAACATTGATCCGGGTCCATTTGCGCAAAATGTTGACCAAAGTCAACTTAGTTGAGTTTTAAAGCTCTATTTCCCATTTTAATCCATTTTTCACATTAAAACTTTTCAAAAAATTGTACGGATTATGCACGCAAGTCGAGGAATGATAAATGGTATTTTTCGAGGTCTGAGAACACATAATTACCTATTAAATTTAAAGATGACATTTTGGATCATCACAAGAAGGAGAGACAAGGTCTGCGGAACACGGCAGCTACCTCAAAATCTCCTGAAAATCAACCGCGCAAAAGGATCAACACCCACTATGTCCGAGAATACCTGGATCTGCACATGAAGTACAGGATGTAGTATAAGTACAACTAACTCATCAAGTAACAATAATAAATAAGGAAATGAAGATAGTAACGAGCTACACGGTTATGGTTCATTTCCAGTAATTCCATCAAAGAATAGACATGCTATCAAATCTGGCAGTTTAATGTCAAATCAATTTTTATACAGTTTCTGTTCATGTAATCCGTATATCAACAATATTTTAGAGATTTCACTACAATGACAGATAGCAACTAAGTGCAACAACAAATGGAAATCAAGTACAATCTCTTAGGACAACAATCACTCACTGGCCTCCCAGCCCTCATCACTCCCTGGGCTCCCAGCCCTCATCACTCACTCTCAATGGGTACCCGTGCTCACTAGGGGTGTACAGACTCTGGAGGGGCTCCTACAGCTCAAGCGCTATAAACTGCACGGACAACTCACGTGCCATAATATAAATATCTGGATCCGCACGGCCAACTCACGTGCTGCACGGCCAACTCACGTGCTATAGTATAATATAAGGATCCGCACGGCCAACTCACGTGCTATAGTATAATATAAGGATCTGCACAGCCAACTCACGTGTTGCACGGACAACTCACGTGCTATAGTGTAACGACATGGCCGGTCATTTCGAGAGTTATAACCCCGTTTTCCCCATTCCTACTTCTTTTTGTGTTATTCAGCTATATTATATTATATCGGGTTAGTTGGTTCGAGTCCGGAAGGAACTCAGAGTGAAATGAGACACTTAGTCTCATAATTAAAAATTTTAAGTTAAAAAAGTGGACCGGATATGGACCTATGTGTAAACGACCTCGGATTTGAATTTTGATAATTTCAATAGCTCCGTATGGTAATTTTGGGCTTAGGAGCATGTCCGGAATATTATTTGGAAGTCCGTAGAGGAATGAGGCTTGAAATGCCGAAAGTTTTATTTTTGAGAAGTTTGACCGGGGGGTTGACTTTTTGATATCGGGGTCGGAATTCGATTCTGAAAATTGGAATACCTCTGTTATGTCATTTAGGACTTGTGTGCAAAATTTGAGGTCAATCGATCTTGATTTGATAGGTTCCGGAGTTGTTTGTGGAAATTAGAAATTTCAAAGTTCATTAGGCTTGAATTGGGGCGTAATTCATGGTTTTAGCGTTGTTTGAGGTGATTTGAGGATTCGAGTAAGTTCGTATGATGTTTTAGGACTTGTTGGTATATTTGGTTGAGGTCCCGAGGGCCTCGGGTGAGTTTTAGATGGTTAACAGATCAAAAATTGAACTACAACAGCTGCTGCAATTTCCTTCTGTTGGAAATTTCTTCTGCCAGAAATCGAGCCCAGGGTCGAGGGCCACGATCGAAGCCATGATCGAGCCCAGAGTCGAGGGCCACGATCGAAGCCATGATGGAGCCCAGAGTCGAGGGCCACGATCGAAGCCATGATCGAGGACCAGAATCGAGGACCTCGATCGAAGGCCAAGATCGAGGCAGAACCGAGATCGTCTGGGCAGAATTATAAAAACAGGGACTTCATCCCATTTGCCATTTTTGACAAATTAGAGCTTGAGGAGAGGCGATTTTTGATATATTTTCAAGAAAAACTTGAGGTAAGTCCCTTGTGACCATTTCTACTCCATAATATTGAATTATCATCGAATAATCCGACTAGATTACATGATTTTGAGGTGTAAATCAGAGATTGGAACTTAGAAATTTGGAAATACGATTTGTAGATTTGAGGGTCGAGTTGAGGTCAGATTTTGGTAAAATTGGTATGGGTAGACTCGTGGTTGAATGGGCTTTCGGATTTTGTAACTTTTGTCGGGTTCCGAGACGTGGGTCCACAAGCGATTTTTGAGCTAAATTTTGGATTTTTATGAAAAATTAGTATTTTCTTATGGAATTAATTCCAATTAATTTTATTGACTGAAATGAATTATTTGTGACTAGATTCGAGGCATTCGGAGGCCGATTTTGTGAGTCAAAGGCATAGCAGAGTAAAAAGTTTCACGTTTTGAGGTAAGTAATAATTGTAAATCTAGTCCTGAGGGTATGAAACCCCGGATTTCGTACCATTCTACTATTTTGAAGTGACGCACATGCTAGGTGACGGGCGTGTGGGCGCGCACTGTTTGGACCCTTAGGGGCTGTTTCTTACAATCCTCTCATTATTTTTGATTGAAAATCTATACTCAGTCATGTTTATACTTGTTTACCGCATAACTCAGTTTTATGACTCTATTTTGATGCATATAAATGTTTTGGGCCGAATGCCCTATTTTATTGAAATGCCCGAGAGGCTTGAGAGGTTTATGACTGAGTGAGGCCGAGTGCCTGATTTGTAAGGATGAGTGTGGATCGGGGCTGCCCACCTGTAGCATATTTATGATTGAGTGAGGCCGAGGGCCTGATTTGTGAGGATGAGTGTGGATCGGGGCTGCCCGTCTGCAGCATACTTTATTATTTTGGCACGTGAGTTGTCCGTGCAGATTATAGCGCTTGGGCTGAAGGAGCCCATCCGGAGTCTGTACACACCCCCAGTGAGCGCAGGTATCTACTGAGTATGAGTGTCGAGTGTCGAGTGCTGAGTGACTGGGAGGCATGAGCGATTGTGAGGTATGCCCGAGTGGCAAGAGTGATTGTGAGGTATGCCCGAGTGGCACGAGTGACTGTGAGGTTTTCCCGAGGGGCTGTATATGAGTGATGTTTTGCCCTAGGGGTTGTTTATGATTTTATTATTTTTGCTCACCTTTGCATTGAGCCTTTGTTTGAAAAACTGTTGGAAAAATATCTTTAAATGATTTTTAATGGAACAGGGTTTAAACTAGATAATTTGATTCAAATCCTGATTTTTAAAAGCATGTGGTATTATACTGAGATTTCCTGATATGAATGTTATATGCTTTATTGCTCATCACTACTGCTCAGTCTTTATTTATTGTTGTTACTTACTGAGTTGGCATACTCACGTTACTCCCTGCACCTTGTGTGCAGATTCAGGTGTAGCTGGATATGGTAGCGGTTATTGAGTGTTCTGGTTGCAGATTTTCTTGGAGATAGCATGGTAGCTGTTTGGCGATCGCAGCCCCTGCTCTTCTCCCTCTTATCTTCCTCTAGTTGTATTTAGCTATTTTTCGGGTTGAGTTAGCCTTGATATTGTTAGACAGATTGTAGTATATGCTTATGACTAGTGACACCCCGATGTCGGGCTTTTCTTTTCCGCACTTCTGTTTTTCTTTAATTTGAAATCTTTAAATGGAGGTTTTACGTTAAATAACCTTGAAATTATCTTTGAAATGAAAATATCAGTTTGTTTTGGAAATGAGTCAGCTTGCCTAGCTCCATAATAGGCGCCATCACGACAAAGGTTAGTTTGGGTCGTGACAGATTGGTATCAGAGCCTAGCTTACATAGGTCTCACGAGTCATGAGCGGGTTTAGTAGAATCTTGCGGATCGGTACGGAGACGTCTGTACTTATCTTCAGGAGGCTGCAGAACCTTTATGAAACTCCATATTCTTGAATTCTTGTCGTGCGAATCTGTTGATTCTAGTAACTAAATATCTGTTGTTTCATTCTCTCACAGATGGTGAGGACTCGTGCTACCGGTCAGGAGGGCCAGCTACCAGTACCACCAGCCAGGGCCGCGAGAGGCCGAGGCCATGGTAGGGGCAGAGGTGCAGCCCGTACAACAGTTGGGGCAGTACTTACAGATCCACCGGCTGTCCTAGATCAGGACCAAGTTCCAGTTGTTGATGCACCAGCTCAGGCACCACCTGTGCCTATTGTGATTCCAGGCCTTCAAGAGGCCCTAGATCAGATTCTGACAGCGTGTACTGGCCTTGCTCAGGCAGTCTCTATTTCGACGGCCGCAACCACTTCTCAGGCCAGGAGAGGCACCCAGACTCCCGTCGCTCGCACACCTGAGCAGGTTATTCAGGGACTTCAGACACCAGAGCTACCACCAGCCCAGCCGGTTACTATTGCTCAGGATTATGTGGTTCCTGCTATGCGTGAGGATGATCAGTGCAGGTTGGAGAGGTTTGGGAGACTTCAGCCACCACCTTTCGTTGGCACAGAAAGAGAGGATGCTCAGGACTTTTTGGACAGGTGTCAGAGGATACTTCATACTGCTGGTATTTTGGAGACTTGTGGGGTCTCATTCACTACCTTTTAGTTTTCTAGGGCTGCACTCAGATGGTGGGAGACTTACGAGAGGCGTAGGCCTGTTGGCGCATCACCCCTTACTTGATAGCAGTTCTCCGTGGTCTTTTTGGAGAAGTTCGTGCCTCGATCCCTCAGAGAGGAGCTACGTAGATAGTTTGAGCGGCTCCGCTAGGGTGATATGTCTGTGATGCAGTATGAGATGTAGTTCTCCGAGTTGGCCCGTCATGCTATCTGGTTGGTTCCCACGGACAGAGAGAGGATCATGAGGTTTATTGATGGCCTCACTTATCAGTTACAGTTGCTCATGACCAGGGAGCAGGTTTCGGGTGCTACCTTTGATGAGGTTGTCGACATTGCTCAGCAGATTGAGATGGTTTACGGTCAGGAGAGGGTTGAGCGGGAGGCTAAGAGGCCTCGTGGTCAGGGTGGATTCAGCAGTTCTCCATTTGGGGGTCAGTTCCAGCACGGTAGAGGTCATCATTTCAGACAGGCTCAGTCAGCTCGGCCATTTCATCGGGGTGCATCATCTGGCCATGGTTCTCACAGTTCTCATCAGGGCCACTCATCACTTAGTGCCCTTCCAGTTCAGAGTTCGTCCCGTGCTCCACCTGTTCAGGGCTCTTCCATGCCAAGTTCTTCTACCAGTCATCCCGGTGCTAGGGGTTCCCTTCAGTTTCCGCTGCCAGCACCAGGAAGTTGTTTTGAATGTAGGGAGCTTGGGAATATGTGGAGGCAGTGTCCTCGTCGTCATGGAGGTCTATATCAGCAGAGGAGTTAGCCTCCGACTACAGCACCAGCTACCTCACCACCCGCACAGTCAGCTCAGGGTAGAGGTCAGTCAGCTAGGGGTCGCCCTAGAGGGGGAGGCAGATCAGGGGGTGGTCAGGCCCATTTCTATGCTCTCCCTACCAGACCAGATGCTATTGCTTCAGATGCTGTGATTACAGATATTGTCTCAGTTTGCCACAGAGATGCCTCAGTATTATTTGACCCTGGTTCCACGTATTCATATGTTTTCTCGTATTTTGCACATTTTCTGGATATGCCCCGTGAGTCCTTAGTTTTATCTGTACATGTATCTACTCCTATGGGAGATACTATTATTGTGGACCGCGTATATCGGTCATGTGTGGTGACTATTAGGGGTCTGAAGACCCGAGTAGATCTATTGTTGCTCAATATGGTTGACTTTGATGTGATATTGGGTATGGATTGGCTATCTCCATGTCATGCTATTCTAGATTGTCACGCTAAGATGATGACATTGGCTATGCCAGGAATTTCGAGGGTTGAGTGGAGCGGTTCTGTAGATTATGTACCAAGTAGGGTGATTTCATATTTGAAGGCTCAGCGCATGGTTGAGAAAGGTTGCCTATCTTATTTGGCTTTTGTGAGGGATGTTAGTGCAGAGACTCCTGTCATTTATTCTGTTCCGGTGGTACGTGATTTTCTGGATGTGTTTCCTGCAGACCTACCGGACATGCCGCCTGACAGGGATATTGACTTTGGTATTGATTTGGTGCCGAGCACTCAGCCCATTTCTATTCCACCGTATCGTATAGCACTGGCGAAGTTGAAGGAATTGAAAGAACAGCTTCAGGAACTCCTTGATAAGGGGTTTATTCGGCCTAGTGTGTCACCTTGGGGTGCACCGGTTCTATTTTTCGAATAAGAAGGATGGTTCCATGAGAATGTGTATTGATTACAGGCAGTTGAACAAGGTCACAGTCAAGAATAAGTATCCTTTGCCTCGCATTGATGATTTATTCGACAAGCTTCAGGGAGTGAGGGTGTTCTCCAAGATTGATTTGAGGTCCGGTTATCACCAGCTGAAGATTCGGGATTCAGATATTCTTAAAACAGCTTTCAGATGCCGATATGTCCATTATGAGTTCTTGGTGATGTCTTTTGGGCTGACCAATACCCCAGCAGCGTTCATGCATTTGATGAACAGTGTATTTCAGCCCTATTTGGACTCATTCGTTGTTGTATTTATTGATGACATCCTGGTGTACTCCCGTAGCCAGGAGGAGCATGCTCAGCATTTAAAGATTGTATTACAGAGATTGAGGGAGGAGAAGCTTTATGCAAAGTTCTCCAAATGCGAGTTTTGGCTCAGTTCAGTAGGATTCTTGGGGCACGTGGTGTCCAGTGAGGGTATTTAGATGGATCCGAAGAAGATAGAGGCGGTGTAGAGTTGGCCCAGACCGTCCTCAGCCACAGAGATTAGGAGCTTTCTTGGTTTGGCGGGATACTACCGCCGCTTTGTGGAGGGATTTTCATCTATTGCATCGCCCTTGACCAAATTGACCCAAAAGGGAGCTCCATTCAGGTGGTCGGATGAATGTGAGGAGAGCTTTCAGAAGCTCAAGACTGCTTTGACCACAGCTCCAGTGTTAGTTCTACCATTTGCTTCAGGTTCTTACACCGTGTATTGTGATGCCTCGAGGATAGGCATTGGTTGTGTTTTGATGCAGGAGTGTAGGGTGATTGCCTATGCCTCACGCCAGTTGAAGACCCATGAGAAGAACTATCTTGTCCATGATCTTGAGTTAGCAGTCATTGTTCATGCCTTGAGATTTGGCATCATTATTTGTATGGGGTTTATTGTGAGATCTATACTGATCACCGGAGTTTGCAGTATCTGTTAAAGCAGAAGGATCTTAATTTGCATCAGCGGAGATGGTTGGAGCTTCTTAAGGACTATGATATCACTATTTTGTACCATCCGGGGAAGGCCAATGTGGTGGCCGATGCTTTGAGTCACCGGGCAGAGAGTTTGAGGAGTTTAGCATATCTTCCAGCAGCAGAGAGACCTTTGGCATTAGATGTTCAGACCTTAGCAGGCCAGCTTGTCAGATTGGATATTTTGGAGCCTAGTCGGGTATTGGCTTGTGCGGTCTCCAGGTCTTCTCTTTATGACTGTATCAGGGAGCGTCGGTATGATGACCCTCACTTACTTGTTCTTCAGGACAGGGTTCGGAGAGGTGATGCTAGGGATGTGACTATTGGTGATGACGGGGTGCTGAGAATGCAGGGCTGGATATGTGTGCCTAATGTAGATGGGATTCGAGAGCTGATTCTTGAGGAGACCCACGGCTCGTGGTATTCCATCATCCGGGTGCCGCGAAGATGTACCAGGATTTGAGGCAACACTATTGGTGGAGGCGGATGAAGAAGGATATAGTTAGGTTTGTGGCTCGGTGTCTAAACCGTCAGCAGGTTAAGTATGAGCATCAGAGACCGGGTGGCTTGCTTCAGAGGTTAGAGATCCCAGAGTGGAAGTGGGAGCGGATCACTATGGACTTTGTAGTTGGGCTCCCACGGACTTCGAGGAAGTTCGACGCTATTTGGGTTATTGTGGATCGGCTGACCAAGTCCGCGCACTTCATTCTAGTTGGTACTACTTACTCTTCAGAGCGGTTGGCCGAAATTTACATTCGAGAGATCATTCGCCTGCATGGTGTCCCAGTTTCCATCATTTCAGATAGGGGTACTCAGTTCACATCGCAGTTTTGGAGGGTTGTGCAGCAAGAGTTGGGTACTCAGGTTGAGTTAAGCACAGCTTTTCACCCTCAGATGGACGGGCAGTCTGAACGCACTATTCAGATATTGGAGGACATGTTGCGTGCTTGTGTCATTGACTTTGGGGGTTCATGGGACCAGTTTCTGCCACTCGCGGAGTTTGCATATAACAACAGTTATCAGTCTAGTATTCAGATGGCTTCGTACAAGACTTTGTATGGGAGGAGGTGTAGATCTCCGGTTGGATGGTTTGAGCCGGGTGAGGCTAGGCTCTTAGGTACAGACTTGGTCCAGGACGCATTAGATAAGGTGAAATTGATTCAGGAGCATCTTCGCACGGCGCAGTCCAGGCAGAAGAGCTACGCGGATAGGAAGGTCCGTGATGTGTCTTTTATGGTTGGGGAGAAGGTTTTGCTGAAGGTATCACCCGTGAAGGGTGTTATGAGGTTTGGGAAGAGGGGCAAGTTGAGCCCCCGGTTCATTGGGCCTTTTGAGGTGCATCAGAGGATAGGAGAGGTGGCTTATAAGCTTACCTTGCCACCCAGCTTGTCGAGTGTACATACAGTGTTTCATGTTTCCATGCTCCGAAAGTATATTGGAGATCCGTCCCATGCTTTATATTTCAACACGGTTCAGTTGGAGGGTGATATGACTTATGATGTGGAGCTGATGGCTATTTTAGATCGGCAAGTTCGAAGGTTGAGGTCAAAGGATATAGCTTCAGTGAAGGTGCAATGGAGAGGTCAGCCTGTGGAGGAGGCCACCTGGGAGACCGAGCGGGAGATGCGGAGCAGATATCCACGGCTATTCGAGACTCCAGGAATGTTTCTAGACCCGTTCGAGGACGAACGGATGTTTAAAAGGGGGAGGATGTAACGACCCGGCCGGTCGTTTCGAGAGTTATAACCCTGTTTTCCCCATTCCTACTTCTTTTTGTTTTATTCAGCTATATTATGTTATATCGGGTTAGTTGGTTCGAGTCCGGAAGGAACTCGGAGTGAAATGAGACACAAATTTTAAGTTAGAAAAGTGGACCGGATATGGACCTATGTGTAAACGACCTCAGATTTGAATTTTGATGATTCCAATAGCTCCGTATGGTGATTTTGGGCTTAGGAGCGCATCCGGAATATTATTTGAAAGTCCGTAGAGGAATTAGGCTTGAAATGCCGAAAGTTTTATTTTTGAGAAGTTTGACGAGGGGGTTTACTTTTTGATATCGGGGTCGGAATCCGATTCTAAAAATTGGAATACCTCTGTTATGTCATTTAGGACTTGTGTGCAAAATTTGAGGTCAACCGGACGTGATTTGATAGGTTCTGGAGTTGTTTGTAGAAATTAGAAATTTCAAAGTTCATTAGGCTTGAATTGGGGTGTAATTCATGGTTTTAGCGTTGTTTGAGGTGATTTGAGGATTCGACTAAGTTCGTATGATGTTTTAGGACTTGTTGGTATATTTGGTTGAGATCCCGAGGGCCTCGGGTGAGTTTCGGATGGTTAACGGATAAAAAATTGAACTACAACAGCTGCTGCAATTTCCTTCTACTGGAAATTTCTTCTGCAAGAAATCGAGCCCAGGGTCGAGGGCCACCATCGAAGCCATGATCGAGCCCAGAGTCGAGGGCCACAATCGAAGCCATGATGGAGCCCAGAGTTGAGGTCCACGATCGAAGCCATGATCGAGCCCAGAGTCGAGGGCCACGATCGAAGCCATGATCGAGGACCAAGATCGAGGACCTCGATCGAAGGCCAAGATCGAGGCAGAACCGAGGTTGTCTGGGCAGAATTATAAAAATAGGGACTTCGTCTCATTTTCTATTTTTGACAAATTGGAGCTTGAGGAGGGGCGATTTTTGATATATTTTCAAGGAAAACTTGAGGTAAGTCCCTTGTGATCATTTCTACTCTATAATATTGAATTATCGTCGAATAATCCGACTAGATTACATGATTTTGAGGTGTAAATCAGAGATTGGAACTTAGAAATTTGGAAATAAGATTTGTAGATTTGAGGGTCGAGTTGAGGTCGGATTTTGGTGAAATTGGTATGGGTAGACTCGTGGTTGAATGGGCTTTCGGATTTTGTAACTTCTGTCGGGTTCCGATACGTGGGCCCCACAGGCAATATTTGAGCTAAATTTCGGATTTTTATGAAAAATTAGTATTTTCTTATGGAATTAATTCCAATCAATTTTATTGACTGAAACGAATTATTTGTGACTAGATTCGAGGCATTCGGAGGCCGATTTGCAAGGCAAAGGCATAGCAGAGTAAAAAGTTTCACATTTTGAGGTAAGTAACAATTGTAAATCTAGTCCTGATGGTATGAAACCCCGGATTTCGTATCATTCTACTATTTTGAAGTGACGCACATGCTGGGTGACGGGCGCGTGGGTGTGCACTGTTGGGGATTTGTGACTTCATCCTTCCCGTAGCAACTGTAAAGTAGCATACTTTGTTGAAACCATATGATACTTATATGTTTTAGAAAGAATTTCTGTAAATTGGGTTGAATGCCATGTTTGGGCCTTGCGCCAAAGATGTTTGGACCCTTAGGGGCTGTTTCTTACCATCCTCTCATTGGTTTCGATTGAAAATCTATACTCAGTCATGTTTATACTTGTTTACCGCATAACTCAGTTTTATGACTCTATTTTGATGCATATAAATATTTTGGGTCGAATGCCCTGTTTTATTGAAATGCCTGAGAGGCTTGAGAGATTTATGACTGAGTGAGGCCGAGTGCCTTATTTGTGAGGATGAGTGTGGATCGGGGATGCCCGCCTGCAGCATATTTATGATTGAGTGAGGCCGAGGGCCTGATTTGTGAGGATGGGTGTGGATCGGGGCTACCCGCCTACAGCATACTTTATTATTTTGGCACGTGAGTTGTCCGTGCAGATTATAACGCTTGGGCTGAAGGAGCCCCTCCGGAGTTTGTACACACCCCCATTGAGCGCAGGTACCTACTGAGTGCGAGTACCGAGTGCCGAGTGCTGAGTGACTGGGAGGCATGAGCGATTGTGAGGTATGCCCGAGTGGCAAGAGTGATTGTGAGGTATGCCCGAGTGGCACGAGTGACTGTGAGATTTGCCCGAGGGGCTGTATATGAGTGATGTTTTGCCCGAGGGGCTGTTTATGATTTTATCATTTTTGCTCACCTTTGCATTGAGCCTTTGTTTGAAAAACTATTGGAAAAATATCTTTAAATGATTTTTACTGGAACTAGGTTTAAACTAGATAATTTGATTCAAATCCTGATTTTTAAAAGCATATGATATTTTACTGAGATTTTCTGATATGAACGTTATATGCTTTATTGCTCGTCACTACTACTCAGTCTTTATTTATTGTTACTTACTGAGTTGGCGTACTCACGTTACTCCATGTACCTTGTGTGCAGATTCAGGTGTAGCTGCACATGGTAGCGGTTATTGAGTGTTCTGGTTGCAGATTTTCTTGGAGATAGCAAGGTAGCTATTTGGCGATTGCAGCCCCTGCTCTTCTCCCTCTTATCTTTCTCTAGTTGTATTTAGCTATTTTTCGGACTGAGTTAGCCTTGATATTGTTAGACAGATTGTAGTATATGCTCATGACTAGTGACACCCCGATGTTGGGCTTTTCTTTTCCACACTTCTGTTTTTCTTTAATTTGAACTCTTTAAATGGAGGTTTTACGTTAAATAACCTTGAAATTATCTTTGAAATGAAAATATCGATTTGTTTTGGATATGAGTCGGCTTGCCTAGCTCCACAATAGGCACCATCACGACAGAGGTTAGTTTGGGTCGTGACATATAGTATCAATATATCACAATCATGCCCTCGGCCTTACTTAGTCATAAATCTCTCCAGTCTCTCGGGCTCTCTATAATCGTGAAATCAGGCCAAACAACAATGATATGATGTATCAATAATAATAACAGAGACTGAGATAAAATGTGCAAGTAAAAGCTGAGACTGAGTACATATAGCATTTAGCAGGCAATTCAATAAGTACGCGACCTATGTGGGTCCCAACAATACTATCACATAGCCTAAGCATGATTTCTAACATGATTTACAGTCAAATTTTATCAACACATAGAGAGCATATAGCTAACAACAAATTATTCAACTTTACAGTTTTCCGGGACGGACCAAGTCACAATCCCCTCGGTGCACGCCCATATGCCCGTTACCTAACACGTGCGTCACCTCCAAAATAATCACATGATACCAAAATCAGGGGTTTAATACCCTCAGGACCAGATTTAAAACTGTTACTTACCTCAGAGCGTGAAATTCTTTACTCTGCTATGCCTTTGCCTCATAAATCGGCCTTTGAATGCCTCGAATCTAGTCACAAATAATTCCTTTCAGTCAATAAAATTTATTGGAATTAATTCCATAAGAAAATGCTAATTTTCCATAAAAATCCGAATTTTTAGCTCAAAAATTGCCCGTGGGGCCCACGTCTCGGAACTCTACAAACGTTATAAAATACGAAAGCCCATTTAGCCACGAGTCTATCCATACCAATTTTACCAAATTCTGACCTCAACTCGACACTCAAATCTACAAATCTTATTTCCAAATTTCTAAGTTCCAATCTCCGATTTACACCTCAAAATAATGTAATCTAGTCGGATTATTCGATGATAATTCAATATTATGGAGTAGAAATGATCACAAGGGACTTACCTCAAGTTTTTCTTGAAAATATATCGAAAATCACCTCTCCTCAAGCTCCAATTTGTCAAAAAATGGCGAATGGGACGAAGTCCCTATTTTTATAATTCTGCCCAAATAACCTTGGTTCTGCCTCGATCTTGTCCTTCGATCGAGGTCCTCGATCCTGAGCCTCGATCCTGGCCCTTGATCCTTGCCCTCGATCCTGGGCCTCGATCGCGGCTTCGATCCTGATCCTCGATCATGGCCCTCGACCCTGGCCTTCGATCATGTGTTCGACCCTGCCTTCGACCATGGCCCTCGACCCTAGGCTCGATCATGGCTTCGATCGTGGCCCTCGACCCTGGGCTCGATTTGGGCTCGATTCTGGCAGGTTCTAGGCTCAATTCTGAGAGATTTCTAGGCTCGAATCTGGCAAAAGAAATTTCCAACAAAAGGAAATTGCAGCAGCTGTTGTAGTTCAATATTTGGTCCGTTAATCATCTGAAACTCACCCGAGGCCCTCGGGACCTCAACCAAATATACCAACAAGTCCTAAAATATCATACGAACTTAGTCGAATCCTCGGATCACCTCAAACAATGCTAAAACCACGAATTACGCCCCAATTCAAGCCTATTGAACTTTGAAATTTCTAATTTCTACAAACAACGCCGAAACCTATCAAATCACGTCCGATTGACCTCAAATTTTGCACACAAGTCATAAATGACACAACAGACCTATTAAAATTTTCAGAATTAGATTTCGACCCCGATATCAAAAATTCAACCCCCCGGTCAAACTTCCCAAAAATTTAACTTTCGGCATTTCAAGCCTAATTCCTCTACGGACATCCAAATATTTTTTCGGACATGCTCCTAAGTCCAAAATCACCATACGGAGCTATTGGAATCATCAAAATTCAAATCCGAGGTCATTTACACATAGGTACATATCCGGTCCACTTTTCTAACTTAAATTTTTAATTATGAGACTAAGTGTCTCATTTCATTCCGAATTCCTTCCGGACCCGAACCAACTAACCCGATAAGTCATAAATCAATTACAAGACATAAATTGAGCAGTAAATGGGAAAATAGGGTTATAATATTCAAAACGACCGGCCGGGTCGTTACATTCTCCCCCTCTTAAACAAACGTTCATCCTCGAACGGGTTTAGAATAATACCTGGAGTCTCAAATAAGTGTGGATATTTGTTCCGCATCTCCTGCCCAATCTCCCAAGTAGCTTCTCCGACTGGCTGGCCCTTCCATCGCACCTTCGCTGATGCTATGTTCTTTGACCTCAGCTTTCGAACCTGTCGGTCTAAAATAGCCACCGGCTCCACATCATAAGTCAAATTACCATCCAGTTGTACCATCTTGAAATCCAGAATGTGAGACGGATCCTCGACATACTTTCGGAGCATGGATACATGGAACACTGGATGAACACCTGATAAACTAGGTGGCAAAGCAAGTTCATAAGCCACCTCCCCAATTTTCTTAAGTATCTCAAAAGGCCCAATATACCGAGGGCTCAACTTGCCCTTTTTCCCAAACCTCAACACACCCTTCATGGGTGAAGTCATGAGCAGAACCTTCTCCCCAACCATGTGAACAACATCACGAACCTTCCTGTCGGCATAACTCTTATGTCTAGACTGTGCTGTGCGAAGCCGTTCCTGAATTACTTTGACCTTCTCTAAACCATCCTGAACCAAGTCAGTACCCAATAGTCTAACCTCACCAGGCTCAAATCAACCCACCGGAGACCGACACCATCTCCCATATAAAGCTTCATACGGAGCCATCTGAATGCTTGACTGGTAGCTATTATTGTAAGCAAACTCTGCGAGTGGCAGAAATTGATCCCACGAACCCCCAAAATTAATGACACAAGCGCGTAGCATATCCTCCAATATCTGAATAGTGCGCTCGGACTGTCCGTCCATATGAGAGTGAAATGTTATACTCAACTGAACCTGTGTGCCCAATTCTCGCTGCACCGCCCTCCAAAACTGCGAGGTAAACTGCGTACCCCGATCTAAAATAATGGACACCGGCACACCGTGTAGGCGAATAATCTCGCGAATATAAATCCCAGCCAACCGCTCCGAAGAATAATTAGTACCGACTGGAATAAAATGCGGAGATTTAGTCAACCGATCTACTATCACCCAAACAGCATCAAACTTTCTCAAAGTTCGTGGGAGCCCAACTATGAAGTCCATGGTAATATGCTCCCACTTCTATTCCGGAATTTCAAGTCTCTGAAGCAATCCTCCTGGCCTCTGATGCTCATACTTTACCTGTTGACAATTTAGACACGAGATACAAACCCAACTATATCTTTCTTCATCCGCCTCCACCAATAATGCTGCCTCAAATCCTGATACATCTTTGCGGCGCCTGGATGAATAGAGTACCACGAACTATGAGCTTCCTGGAGAATCAGCTCACGCAAACTATCTACATTAGGTACACATAGCCTGCCCTACATTCGTAATACACCGTCATCTCCAAAAGTGACTTCCTTGGCATCACCGTGCTGAACCGTGTCCTTAAGAACAAGCAGATGTGGATCATCATACTGGCGCTCTCTGATGCGATCATATAAAGAAGACCGAGAGATCACACAGGCCAAAACTCGATTCGGCTCGAAAACATCCAATCTAACAAACTGATTAGCCAAGGCCTGAACCTCCAAGGCTAAAGGCCTCTCTGCTACCGGTAAGTATGCTAAGCTGCCCAAACTCTCTGCCTTACGACTCAAGGCATCGGCCACCACATTGGCCTTTCGGGATGATAGAGAATGGTGATATCGTAATCCTTAAGCAAATCCAACTACCTTCACTGCTGCAAGTTAAGATCCTTCTATTTAAACAAATGTTGTAGACTCCGATGATCGGTATATACCTCACACTGGACACTGTACAAGTAATACCGCCAAATTTTAAAGGCATGAACAATAGCTGTTAACTCAAGATCGTGGACTAGATAATTCTTCTCATGTACCTTTAACTATCTGGATGCATAGGCAATCACCCTACCGTCTTGCATAAGTACTGCGCCGAGACCAATCCACAACGCGTCACAATACATAGTATAAGACTCTGAACCTGTAGACAACACCAATACTGGAGTTGTAGTCAAAGCTGTCTTGAGCTTCTGAAAGCTCTCTTCACATTCATGCGACCACTTGAACGGAGCACCTTTCTGGGTCAATTTAGTCATAGGCAATGCAATAGATGAGAAACCCTCTACGAAACGATGATAATAACCGGCCAAGCCGAGAAAACTTCGAATCTCAGTTACTGAGGATGGTCTGGGCCAATTCTGAACTGCTTCTATTTTCTTCGGATCCACCTTAATTCCTTCACTCGACACTATATGTCCCAAGAATGCCACCGAACTAAGCCAGAACTCACACTTAGAGAACTTGGCATAAAGTTTCTCCTCTCTCAGCCTCTGTAATACAATACCCAAGTGTTGTGCATGCTCCTCTTGGCTACGTGAGTACACCAGAATATCATCAATGAATACCACAACAAATAAATCAAGATATGACTGAAATACACTATTCATCAAATGCATAAATGTTGTTGGGGACATTGGTTAACCCAAAAGACATCATAAGAAAATCATAGTGGCCATAACGAGTCCTGAATGCCGTCTTTAGAATATCCGAATCCCAAATATTTAATTAGTGATACCCAGACCTCAAACTAATTTTGGAGAACACCCTCGCTCCCTGAAGCTGGTCAAATAAATCATCAATACGTGGCAATGGATATTTATTCTTGATTGTAGCTTTGTTCAACTGCTTATAATCAATGCACATCCGCATAGTACCATCTTTCTTTTTCACAAACAGAACCGGTGCACCCCAAGGCGACACACTAGGCCTAATAAACCCTTTTTCAAGGAGTTCCTGAAGTTGCTCTTTCAATTCTTTTAACTCAACAGGTGCCATACGATACAGAGGAATAGAAATGGGCTGAGTGCCCTGTACTAAGTCAATACTGAAATCAATATCCCTGCCGGGTGGCATACCCCGCAGGTCTACAGGAAATACATCCGAAAAGTGTCGCACGACCGGTACTGAATCAATAATAGGAGTATCTGCATCAACATCTCTCACAAAGGCCAAATATGACAAGCATCCCTTTCCAACCATATGTTGGGCCTTCAAATAAGAAATTATCCTGCTAGGAACAAGATCTAGAGAACCCTTCCATTCAACCTTTGGCAACCCAGCATTGTCAACGTCAATATTTTTACGTGATAGTCTAGAATAGCATGACATGGAGATAACCAATCTATACCCAGGATTACATCGAAATCAACCATACCGAGTAATAAGAGATCAACTCTGGTCTCCAGTTCCCCAATAGTTACTACACACGACCGATACACACGATCCACAGTAATAATATCGCCCACCTGTGTAGATACACAGACATGTGAAACTAAGGACTCACATAGCATATCCAGATAATGAGCAAAATACGATGATATATATGAATAAGTAGAACCAGGGTCAAATAATATAGAAGCCTCCCTGTGGCACACTGAAACAATACCTGTGATCACAGTGTCGGAGGCAACAACATCTGGCCTGGCAGGAAAAGCATAGAATCGAGCATGCCCGCCACCTGATCGGCCTCCTCCTCTTGGGCGACCCCTAGCTGCCTGACCCCCACCCCGAGATGGTAGGGCGGGTGGTGTAACTCCCACCATCTGAGTGCAGCCCCAGAAAATTGAAAAGTAGTGAATGAGACCCCACTGGTCTCCAGAATACCTATTTTCATACAAGAAAGTGCAAATTTCCTAACAGTTCCGCAACCTCTCGAAAATAAGTACAGACGTCTCCGTACCGATCCGCAAGACTCTACTAAACCTACTCATGACTTGTGAGACCTACGTAACCTAGGCTCTGATACCAACTTGTCACAACCCAAAATCCCAACCTGTCGTGATGGCGCCTATCTCGATACTAGGCAAGCCGATAATCTCGATAAAATACAATTTCTCTTGAGTTTGAAAATACAATAATTTAATACAATATAAAATCTCACAACTAATGATATGAACACTCCCCAAAATCCAGTGTCACTGAGTACATAAGCATCTAATATGAATACAAGTCTGCAAAATATAGTCTATAATAGTCTGAGACCAAATACAGTAAACAAAGAGATAGAGAAGGAGAGACAATATCTGCGGAATATGGCAGCTACCTCAAAATCTCCTGAAAATCAACCGCGCGAAAGGATCAATACCCACTATGCCCGGGAACACCTGGATTTGCACACGAAGTGCAGGGTGTAGTATGAGTACAACCAACTCAGCAAGTAACAATAATAAATAAGGAACTGAAGTAAGTAACGAGCTACACAGTTATGGTTCATTTCCAGTAATTCCAGCAAAGAATAGACATGCTATCAAATCTGGCAGTTTAATGTCAAATCAATTTTTATACAGTTCTTGTTCATGTAATCCGTATATCAACAATCTTTTAGAGATTTCACTACAATGACAGATAGCAACTAAGTGCAACAACAAATGAAAATCAAGTACAACCTCTTAGGACAACAATCACTCACTGGGCTCCCAGCCCTCATCACTCCCTGGGCTCCCAGCCCTCATCACTCACTCTCAATGGGTACTCGCGCTCACTGGGGGTGTACAGACTCCGGAGGGGCTCCTACAGCTCAAGCGCTATAAACTGCACGGATAACTCACGTGTTGCACGGACAATTCACGTGCCATAATATAAATATCTGGATCTGCACGGCCAACTCACGTGTTGCACGACCAACTCAAGTGCTATAGTATAATATAAGGATCCGCACGGCCAACTCACGTGCTATAGTATAATATAAGGATCTGCACGGCCAACTCACGTACTGCACGGACAACTCACGTGTTATAGTATCAATATATCACAATCAGGCCCTCGGCCTCACTCAGTCATAAATCTCTCCAGTCTCTCGGGCTCTTAATAATCATGAAATCAGGCCATACAACAATGATATGATGTATCAATAATAATAACAAAGACTGAGATAAAATGTGAAAGTAAAAGCTGAGACTGAGTACATACAGCATTTAGCAGGCAATTCAACAAGTACACGACCTCTGTGGGTCCCAACAGTACTATCACATAGCCTAAGCATGATTTCTAACATGATTTACCGTCAAATTTTATCAACACATAGAGAGCATATAGCTAACAACAAATTATTCAACTTTATAATTTCCCGGGACGGACCAAGTCACAATTCCCTCGGTGCACGCCCACACGCCCATCACCTAGCATGTGCGTCACCTCCAAAATAATCACATGATACCAAAATTCGGGGTTTAATACCCTCAGGACCAGATTTAAAACTGTTACTTACCTCAGAGCGTGAAATTCTTTACTCTACTATGCCTTTGCCTCGCAAATCGGCCTCCGAATGCCTCGAATCTAGTCACAAATAATTCATTTCAGTCAATAAAATTTATTGGAATTGATTCCATAAGAAAATGCTAATTTTCCATAAAAATTCAAATTTTAGCTCAAAAATCGCATGTGGGGCCCACGGAACTTGACAAAAGTTATAAAATACGAAAGCGCATTCAACCACGAGTCTACCCATACTAATTTTACCAAATTCTGACCTCAACTCGACCCTCAAATCTACAAATCTTATTTTCAAATTTCTAAGTTCCAATCTCCGATTTACACCTCAAAATCATATAATCTAGTCGGATTGTTCAATGATAATTCAACATTATGGAGTAGAAATGATCACAAGGGACTTACCTCAAGTTTTCCTTGAAAATATATCGAAAATCGCCTATCCTCAAGCTCCAATTTGTCAAAAAATGGCGAATGGGACGAAGTCCCTGTTTTTATAATTCTGCCCAGACAACCTCGGTTCTGCCTTGATTTTAGCCTTCGATCGAGGTCCTCGATCCTGGGTCTCGATCCTGGGCCTCGATCCTGGGCCTCGATCGTGGCATCGATCCTGATCCTTGATCGGCCCTCGACCCTGGCCTTCGATCATGGCCCTCGACCCTGGCTTTCGATCATGTGTTCGACCCTGCCTTCGACCATGGCCCCCGACCCTGGGCTTGATCATGGCTTCGATCGTGGCCCTCGACCCTAGGTTCGATCTGGGCTCGATTCTGGGAGGTTCTGGGCTTGATTCTGAGAGATTTCTGGGCTCGATTCTGAGAGATTTCTAGGCTCGAATCTGGCAGAAGAAATTTCCAGCAAAAGGAAATTGCAACAGTTGTTATAGTTCAATATTTGGTCCGTTAACCATCCGAAACTCACGCGAGACCCTCACGACCTCAACCAAATATACCAACAAGTCCTAAAACATCATACGAACTTAGTCGAATCCTCAAATCACCTCAAACAACGCTAAAATCATGAATTACACCCCAATTCAAGCCTATTGAACTTTAAAATTTCTAATTTCTACAAAAAACGCTGAAACCTATCAAATCACATCCGATTGACCTCAAATTTTGCACACAAGTCATAAATGACATAACAGACCTATTAAAATTTTCGGAATCGGATTTCGACCCCGATATCAAAAAGTCAACCCCTCTGTCATACTTCCCAAAAATTCAACTTTTGGCATTTCAAGCCTAATTCCTCTACGGACCTCCAAATATTTTTCCGGACATGCTCCTAAATCCAAATCACCATATGGAGCTATTGAAATCATCAAAATTCAAATCCGATGTAATTTACATATAGGTCCATATCCGGTCCACTTTTCTAACTTAAATTTTCAATTATGAGACTAAGTGTCTCATTTCATTCCGAATTCCTTCCGGACCCGAACCAACTAACTCGATAAGTCATAAATCAATTACAAGATATAAATTAAGCAGTAAATAGGGGAACAATATTATAATATTCAAAACGGCCGGCCGGGTCGTTACAAAAACATAACAGTAGTCAACTTACTGGAGAACACAAAGTTATTATCTTCTAAGGGTGATTTCATCTAGAATACTATATTCAGAGAACCTTTGAAATTCTTGACAAAGTTATAAGTAGTAATAAAATATAGAAATTATCATTTATAACTACTTCTGCAACCATTTAGTGATAACAAATTGATAAATAGCTTCCAGAGCTATTGCAGGAGTCTATTACTTAAACGGTCATTCAACTATATGAAAATTATCTATTAAAGTCATCTTTCTTTCGTTTGTAACAGAAAAATCACTTAACTATGCCTATAACACCCATAATATCACTCAACCAGATTTCTCAAACTGTTAACTGTCAACTACCTATTTTATCATCTAAATTATTAACTTTTATCTTCTTCCTTTTCTTTTCTTTTTTTACTTTTTAAAATATTATAATCTTTTCTCTTTTTAATCTACATTATGGACTTACCTATAGAACAACTATATTTTATTTATAAAATAAAAATAATTAATTTTCTATCATATATAATGTCGGAATAATAATATACTTGAGCATAATATTCAAGAATATATAATGTATATTATAAAAATACCTTTATTTTAAATAATTATTTTTTATATTACATGCATGGAATATATATATTATAAAACTTTTGTTTTCTTTAATTCTCAATTATGTGAATAATTTTTTTAGTTTTTGTTGTTAATATCAAAATTATTATTACGAATAAATTGTACTAATTAATTTTTTTACTATACTCAACATTTTATTATTCCAACATTATATATGCTTAATTACTATTTTTATTTTAAAAATTTCTAAATAAAATTTAATTTATTCTATAGGTAAGTCCATAATATAAATTAAAAAGAGAAAAATTATAATATTAAAAAGTTAAAAAAATAATAAAAAGAAGACAAAAGTTGATAATTTAGAGGGTAACATAGGTATTTAGCAATCAAAAGTTTGGGAAATCTAGTTGAATGGTCTTCTAAGTGTTATATGCATAGTTAAGTGACTTTGCTATTACAAACGAAAGAAAGATGATTTTATAAGATAATTTCAGATAGTCGTGTGACCATTTGAGTAATAGACTCGCTATTGCAGATAGCATGTTTCAAACATAAACAAAGAGAAGCAGATAGTTAACCTAAAAGGCTAAAACAAATCCAACACTACGAGGAAAAAAAAAAAGAATCTGTATATTAGAATAAAAGAATCCCCATCATGATTGAGCGGATACAAGGAAATAAATAAAAACAAGAGAAAAAGAAAAATACATATCAACACAGACATGAGGAAAAAGATGCAATCCTTTGTTTTTGTTTTCTTTACTCTTTTCCTATTGTTTCAAGAGCTTTTAAATTTGTAAATAATTTCATGATTGATGAAACGTGCAAAACTATAACACTCCAAACTGACTCCATCCATCCATATCATCATCGTCATCATAATCTATAAAGTATGACAATCTCTCATAAAACTTAAAAGGAATCTAATTTATCAAAAATCAGCATAACATTAAAAAGCTTAATTAGCTCAAAGTAAGAAATAATTATGAGGCAAGTGTATCGAAATAGTGTTGAAACAAATGCTCATCCCAACAGCAAGCTGGAAGCATATTACAACTAATTACTGACAAGACGATCTGCATGCATTCCTTTGCAAGCAAAAAGGCAAGGCGTGATGAACTCAAAAAGGTCAGAGTTGTTGCAGCTGGACACTATAGTTGTTACCTTCCCCGTCTTAAAGTCATAAGTGCAGATAGATTTTTTGTCCCAGTTCCACCGAGAAAAGCACAACTTAGATCTCCTACCTACTAAAACTTTTATCTGTTCTTGCACAACCTCTTTCAAGAAAGGTAGCTTAATGATTAGTTTTGCTTCAGCCCATTTGATCTGCTGCTTGTTATAATCTTCTAACACCATGACATGAACTTCATCTTTTACAACTTTAGCGAATGACAGCTTTCGCTTCCAAAGTATGCAATCATCCTTTGAGTAGAAACCGTTAGGAAAAGTAGTATGACCAATGTAGCTGTCATTCACCATATCCACAATATCAATTCCTATATGGGAATTAGTTGTATCCCACATGCTGTAAGCAGTTCCTATTGCATCGACAATTTTAAACAGGGTGCTATGCCTACAAATTCGGTTCTGCAATATTGTAGTTTCTCCTCGGCTCTCCTTCGGCAAGTCAAGGGTTTGCCACGAATAGGTACCTTCTTCATTCCGAAGATCAAGAACCTCATAACCGAGCGGCAATCCTGGGTCTCCAATTACATGAATTACAGAGAGTAACTTCAAGAGTTGGTTATCTGTGTCCACCACCATGTGCATGTTCAAGATAGGATTTTGTGAATCCGGAATTTCAAGAATTTGATGCATTTCAGGATTTCTTATGCGGTAAATAAAATTAGGAGAAGAGGCGACCCAGCAAATAAGGTACTCCAATATTAAACCGATTGTAGATAAGATTATGAATCCGGTTGCATAACTCTCTATCTCTAGCGGCTTTTTGTTAATTAGCACAGGGCAACGCTTAAAATGAAGGCAAATAAACTGAAAATCTTGAGTTGTAGCATTCCAATGCTTGCATACACATTTAAATCTTAGCAATGACTTGACTGGCAAATAGCTCAACATCTCAAATATGATTTCCTTTAGAAGGAATATTGAACTGGACGTTAATATGGTCATCATAATGACGCTAGACTTCTTCTCTTCCACTCAGCTTGAACCCCTAAACAAGGCATAACACAAAAATATTTGAAGTTTTATCAACTCGTACTTCATATAGAACGAAACTGATAAATTACTTAATTATTCTATTATTTTCCGGAACACCACCCCCCCCCCCCCCCCCCCAAGGTAATAAGCATTCCAAGTTTATAGTCCTCTTACCTTTTTTGTATCAAGAAAAATAGAGGAGATCAGTGATCATAGTTAGAAAACAGGGCGAAAATAAACAAGTTTCTCTTATTAAGAGTAATGTTTACTGTCAATCATATACCAATTGGAGAGTTAATTTCATGGATTCATTTTATAAAAATTATTCAAGAAAGTCACTCTTGTTTTTCTTAGGACAGAAAAAGCATCGATATTTGGCTTTATATCTCAAAAGATCACTATTCACACTATCTCACTATAATCATGTCATTTAAAATGTTTATTTATACAAGAATAACTCACTTTTCTCAATTTTATTCCTTAATTGTGACCATCTTTTAAAGATCGTTATAAATAATTTTCAATCACAGTACTAGTTCCACTGATGATCTGGTGACTGACATTCTTATTTCTTGTTAGTGCTTTGAGAAAGTTTTTTAAAGATATTCGATATTCATTTTAAGATATAAAAGAAATTTAGAATCTTATCAATATATTGTCATTCCAACCCAGCAAAACAAGTTTTTTTCTTTTTAATTTGTCATTTTATTTCGTCAGGCTAAATATCTGAAAGTTTGTCAGAACTGACAAAACCTTCCGCTATGGTAATAATCTTTCCTAATTACTACTAAATCTTATATTGCCTTAATGACCATTATCATAATAACCTTTTGAAAGTGCTCCTTGAAAAACAGTCATTTAACATATATTTTGGATCTTGAATCGAATTGTTGTGGGTTAAAAAATAGTTCTTGTATAAATAGGCATTTTAAATGACATCACAAATAATTTTAGCCTAATGACAATTCACAATAGGGGGAATTGACTCACCAATTGGAATAACCAGGCATCATGGAACAATATTTCAGAGAACTGTACTTTCCAATAGAAAAAAAATTAGCAACAACAGAATATGGAAGAAGAAATAAAAAGAAAAGGAATAAAGTTCAGTGGAAGACATACCTCAAACTTTTAGCCTAGTTCAACCTGAGAACGCTGAATCATTAAACAAAAAGTATGTTAGAGTAGACATTAGCCCTATATTTATATAAATTTCGCATATTTTGGCATCCAAAATCAACACAAATAAGGACACCGAATCCAATACCAACAAGGATTAGACAGCTGCTGCCGAAGATGATGGGATGAGCAGAGGACTGTGGGTTCGGTGAGGAATTTACGGCACAAAGCCCTTCGAATTTGAAGTACAGTTGTTTCAGCCAGCTAGCCCATTAATTTGGGCTTGGGTTAAGGGGTACCAAAATTTACGTGTCCGGAACCTAAGTAGATACCTTTTGCACTCTAGAGATCAAAATAGGTGCCAAAATTGGCCACAATTTTTCTATGTATACTATAATAGAAATTTATTTATTTATTTTCTCTAGATTTTATAATTTTTAAAAAGTACTTAACTTTTTTTTACAAATTGTATGTATTTCTCCTTAAAAAGCTCTCACCCAATTATTAGCACCTTCAATTAAGGGATTGAATTATATCCTTTTCTTTTTTTTTCTCTACTCCCCTCCCTCCCTTTTCTTCTACGCAGATCTGGAAAAAACTTCTTTTTCCAATATTATTTCACCAAATTTTTTCTTCCAATTTCTCGAAAACTCTATACAAGATACTCGCTTCTGATATAAGAAGCCGCAAGAAAAATATAAATGGACAAAAAAAGTCTTGAACCGAAAAAGAAGCCATACTCGCCATAGAAATGGAACCAAAGAAATGGTTATTTTTTGTACGGAAATATTTTCGATCCTATACAATTTTGAAGATCCATCACTGAATCTGAAAAATTTCTACCTATACACGTTACTACTCTAAAAACTAATATAATTCTGACACAAGATTGTATTGTACTTGTATCAGTATTGTATCAAGTATTCTTTCATGTATTGATGCATCAAATACAATTTAGATACAAATTTGATACAATCCTAAAAGAATTCTTACACAATTCTGATACAATTACGATATAACTTAAAACCAACTCTAAACTTAAACCGATACAATATCGTATTATATTTGTATTAGTATTGTATCATATATTGTTTTAGGTACATGTTGTGATACAATTATGATACAATTGTGATACAATTCTTAATTATGATACACTTTTGATCTTCATCTTTTTCAAGTTTGAATCTAAAACATCCACCTAGAACCAACTCTAAACTTAAATTATGATACAATATTGTATTATAATAGTATTAATATTGTATCAGAATTATTGATATATCAAATACAATTCAGATACAATTATGATACATTTATCATACAATCGTAATACAATTCCGAAACTTCTTCTTCCTCGAGCTTCAATCTGAAATTCCACTTTAAACCAACTTTAAACTTAGCCAATCTCCCTTAAAATTGAGATATGAACCCTAAAGGATATTTTCAATTATTTTCAAGAACACCGTGATCACGCCCAACTATACCTTATAAAAAGGACTAAGTGGTCGTTGCATATATATTCTGGTTAACAAGTCCGGAGTCGAATCCCACAGGGAATCAACCTATTAAGCACAACTACTAGACTCGTACAAATTCACGCAATCAATATTCAGAAATATTTAAATAGCAAGTTGAATATTTACTAACTAAATATCACGTAATGAAAATGCAGTAATTAATAACTAACTACGAACAAGTTGTAGTCAAGAATTGGAATGATCTAAGGTTATGATTTTTGTATTGTCGGAATCATTTCCTCTACGTTTCCTATAAATTTGCCTAAATTTTCTCTACCGATCATGAGCGCTCTAAGTATCGTAATTCTCTCCCGAGTAACTACCACAATTTATTAGACATATTCCTCCGAATTACGCTAGCTGGCACTAAGTACGGCTCACTCGGATCGCACCAAGGTTTCGTTATTCCTAATCCCACCTTTAAACTCTCTGTATTGATCCCTCATATACGTTAGGAGTGATGTTGTTCAACAACTACCTAAATATGTACTCTCTTCTGAGTAATACACACTAAATAGGCACAGTTGATTGAGAGCTCTTCAACCAACCACAATAATAACGTAGTGAACAAATAGAGAAAATACTACGAAAAATCTATATTAACGTAACAAGAAAATCTTCCTCCAATAGGTTCCATCAAAACCCTAGATCAGGAGTTTAGCTACTCATACTCATAGTAACAATATCCTAAGTATTTTGCATAAATAAATTACAAAGTAAAGATGAAAGAAAGTAGAAATCGATGATTCTATCTCCCAACTGGTGTTCCACGAGCTTTTCTTGCCTCCGGTCGTAAAACTCCTCCAAAAGTCGTGTTTAATGTCTATTTATATGTGTAGGAAAAGAATTAAACGATATAAGCCAAGTCCTAGTCAAACCATAAGACGAAATAAGCCTTCAAAATCCGGATCAGGCTCGCCTCAGACCGTGCCTCGCGAGGCACAACGCTAGATGCACCTCGCCCCAGACCATACGACGCCTGCCTCCACGCGAGCTCGACATCGCCTTATCCCTCGCGTCGCCTGCTCCCACGTGAGCTCCAAAGCTTGCCTCGCCAGCTTCCACGCGAGCTCAGATGCTTGCCTCGCCAGCTTCTTCATCTTTTCACTACTTAATTTATTCTTTCTTCTTTCCACTGTTTTCGAGCACACTTATTACTTTCAAATATTCTTTTTACTCTAGTTTCATCTCCGTTGTCCCTACACATAAAATAGACTCCGTTACGCGCAAATAAAGTATAATTTAACATTAAAGCACATAAAACGTAAGGTAAATAATGTACTAAAATATAGAATTATAGCCACACATCACACCCAATCAAAAGAAATCACAAATTCGTAAAATCTGGATATCTAATTCAAGCTTCGAAACTTTTTAATGGTATGTCAATGGCAGACCAAACTACCTGCAATTTCAGAGATAATGTCGATGGATTTATCAATTGGTGGAATTTATTCAGAGAAATATATGATGCTACAATTTTAGAGAGATAATAGTTTGATTTGTATGAAAGAGAGAAAGAGAGAGAGATTGGTTGATTTGTACGAAAGAGGGAATGCCTTTAAAATCTTTTGAAATTGGGAAGAAAATCGTGATTGTAGGAGGCTAATTAAGATGATAGATGGGAATGGGGGCATACAGTTACAAATTAATCCTTATATTTAAGAGATCCTTCTTTTATAATAATTTTGTATATAAATAGTAAATATAGATATACAATCTAATTTTCAAGGAACATAAAAAAAAATAGTTAAACTTTTTTTTTAATATAGTATAGCTAGGTAAAAATTTTATTTTATATATGCGCCGTACGTTATCAGTATAGGTTAAAGCCCTTTCTTCTTCTTAGACACATTGGTCTCCTCTCCCTCACCTTCTTTCTTATTGTTAAACCGCCATTGGAGCCCACATTGGCCCACAAAAAATACGTGCAACCAAAATCTTTCGGAAAAGAACGCAAGATTAAAGGTATATTCGTGGTGTAGAACAAGATTGAGCTTGGTAAATAAAGAAAAAGATTTTATTAGTAAAATTTGGTAATTAAACAAATTATAAAAGAACAAACAAACAACAGAAAAGAACTATTGGGGACAGATTGGGTTATTACTCTTTATTCCCAAATTGACCCTTACCTTTTGTCCCATGCAAACATATACTCAGAGATGCTTGAGCTATCAAAATATGCTCTCGTTATTCTTAACTTTCATGAACTATATTGTCCTATTCTTGTGTGCCTCTCTGATTTTTGTTCAACATGGCAAGCCATTTTCTTTCTCATTCCATTCGGTACAGCTTATTTTGTATCATGAGCAAAAGGTGCAAGCAGCATACTCATGGTCAAGTTGATGTCAGAGTTGAAGTAAACAGTTGAATTTAATTAACTGGGAAAACAAAAATTCGAAAGACACAACAGGGAACATGTCCCAAGTCTCAAAAACTCCAATGTGATGCAAGTTAGATAAATCTTAAAAGATGGCTTCAATGATTATTAGCTTCATAGTCTTAAGCTCCATCTCCAACTTAATATCTAATAACATCACGTGCTTGGACAATATGGAGACCCTCAGTCTCTTCCTCATAACCCTGCAAAACAAGCAGAAAATTCATTATGGTGGAACTTATCAGGTCTCGTTCATTAGGAAAAGCCAAAGCATATATTGCACGAAAAATTATATGACCCGTGGAAGTTCAGGACGTACCTTCACCACAACACAGGCACAACCGACTACCTGGCATCCCCTTCAGAATAGATCTTACATAACCGCAAAAGGAGAAAGCTCATTGTCAATAAGCCATTGGATTTTGAATTATACATGATACACGTCAGCAACAATAGAAACTATAAAGCACTTCAAAGAGAAGTCAATCAGTTATTAGCCATAGTCCTCTCCACTCAATTCCAGTAAAATGTAAAAAAGGCACAAGTCTATTAAAAGATTAAAAGGAAAACAAGGTCCAAAATGAAGTAGGAGCGGTTTTTCATCCGGAGATTTAAGCATCAGCATGCCCTAAAACCCTCAGTCCCAAAAGCGTAAAAACGCCCATTACTCTTTCACTTTCGAATCAGAAAGGCAGCTAGCCATCTAAACTGGAGCTATAGATCAGCAACAATCAATTACTTACACCAGCTCATTCGCCAAGAGTTTTTTCATTGGGACTGTAATCAAACTGACATTGTGATCAGCACAAGGTGCTTTCACCAGTTTGACGTAATCTGGCTGGTCGAAATCCTGAGCTAACACACAAAGTTGTAAAGCATGCTTCTCAATCACCTTTGCACCCTCATGAGCTCTAGGCTTCCTGAGCACCAGCTGCAAAGCAGTCATGATGACCATGGGCTCTCCAAGAGCTAGAGCAGGAGTCTCGGCAGCGGCAACAGCAACATCCTCTCTACAGTTATACAAATGTCAGCTAGAGAACACCTTATATTTAAGGTTCAAGAAATTGAGAGTTTAAAGTAATTCTCCACTCTTTTCTTAGCCTTATAAGGACGCACATAGAGAAAACCATTGTTCGAGAAATGCTTCCCGGTTTTAAAATAAAAAATGACTAGGAAGAAACCACAAATTAATGCTACGGTTATCTTTTGGAAACATTTGTGTTGATTGCATAACATCCAGTGTAAGAAAAATAATAGGTACTACTTCAGAAACTATACAGCCATTGTTGAGACCGCATGCCAATGCTAATTTCTTCTTCTTTTTTTTTTTTGAAAATGCGACTTTTTTAGCTGATGCAGGCAAAAAGATTATATACTAGAGAGCATTTTCAAACTATTAGATCTTCCCTGAAGGGAAAACAAAATTTGAAGTACACAACAATAAGGGAAGTTAGTTTGAAATCTCAAAAACTCAACTATAAATAAATGCCAAAAAGATAGAATCACGAGAACTCTAGCTTCATAGTCCCCTAAAGCTCTATCTCGAGATTCTATTTAATGAGACTTCACGTACTTTTGGACGATATGGAGACCCTCGGTCTCTTCTCCATGATCCTGCAGAATCAATCAGAAAATTCATTACGATGGAATGTAATTCTAGTTTGGCAACTTATCAGCTACTGTTCATGTAAAGCCACAGGATACAGGATGTACCTTCAAATCTTGCATAACTGTAATCGAAAAGATCATAGTCAATGAGTGATGGATTTCGATTTACATGATACACTTCAACAAAAATGCAAACTACAAAACACTTCAAAGAGAAGTCAACAAGTTAATAATCAGAACCCCTCCTGTGCCCCTCCACGCCACTCCAATACAAGCAAAAAAGCATAGGTCTGTTAAACACGATCAATTAACCAAAGGTTAAAAGATGATCCAGGTCCAAAAATGGAGTTAAGACTTCAGTCACAACATTCTGGGAATTATTAACCACAAGTCCCTAAAACCCTTCCATTCCTAAAATATATACAGTAAAACACACATTCCAATTTCATTTTCACACCAGAAAACAGCTATTCAAGGACACTAAAGACTGATTATACAGTAACTAGAGTGACAGATAAGCAATAATCAATCACTTACACCAGCCCATTCACCAAGAGTTTTTCCATTCACAAAGTGCTTTCACCAGTTTGATGTAATATGTCTGGTCGCAGTCCTCAGCTAGCACACAAAGTTGCACAACATGCTTCTCAATAACCTTTGAACCTTCATGGAGTCCTCGAGCAAGTCCACCATGAGCTCCAGACTTCCTGAGCACCAGCTGCAATGCAGTCATGATGTCCATGGGCTCAAGAGTCTCAGCATCAGCAACACCCTCTTGACATTTATGAAAAAAGTGAGCTAGTGAACAACACACACAAAAAATTTTATAAACCACAAACTAAAGACCAAATTAGCAAAGCAAGAAAGCACGATCCGTCATCACACAACAATAGGATATGAGCCAATACCACATGAATCTCAAACTTTGGCCTCATAAAGAAAACAGACATTTTAAACAAATGGCTCTACAACAAGTTTTTCTTCAAATAAAAGAGGAAATACAAGAAAATAAGAGTATCCAAACAACATGCAATTTATGCAAGTGAGACAATCTTTTATTCTTATGACAAACTTTATGAAAATTCAGATAGAACGGTCTATTCAGCTAAAGATTAAGTGGTCAACCAAAAGTGAAATTTGTCATATGGTTTAGGTTCTGCTTTTGGGGAAATCACAGTTTAGCAATGTGTAGTTTTAAATAGCAAATACTCCATGGATACGAAAAGCTGAACAGAATTGCAGAAACTGACAGAAACACCATTGTAGGTTAGTGGTGTTTGGTTCTGTTTCAAGCAATTGATATTAAAATACCTAGCCCTAGATGGTTCGCTAATTGGGCTTGTGAGAAACCACTGGGATAACTACAAACTCATTTGATTCCAGAAGACGTTTCTGATAATTGATTCATGCAGACATACAAATGATTTGCATATTTTAATGCAAGGGCTGTTCTTGATAGTAGATCAAGTAGATCAAGACAAATTAATCAAGTCTTAAAAATCTGTCACGTGCCTAAATTACTAGAAACGGAAAAGACAACAACTTTAACACTATAATGACTTAAGTAAACTGAATTTTAACAAGAAAGCTACACAAACCTAATACTTACCCTGCCAATTTTTCTTTCTTGGTAAATGTTAAATCCAAGAGCTAGCAACCTGTTGTTTCCAACAGTTGTAGACAAAATTCAGTCAGGTAAACAGAATGAAGAATAGACTCCATTATCCTTCATTCTAGATATATCATGACAACTCATCAAAATCCGCCCCAACAAAAAGTGATTTGACAAAAGTGAAAGTAAACATGCAGGATTTCAATCTGCCAAATGCAATGGCATAACAATTCAGTGGAGACAAAGCTTTCTAATCTTCCTAGTTTGGACACTGCAGTAAAGGCTTAGGAGGCGCCAGGGAACAAGGACTCTCTCAAAAGCTTATATAAGATAACCACTTATCAAATAAATCATTTATATAAGAGGATCAAAGCAACAACCCTAATTACTAAATTACCCTTATCTCATTTTCTTCTCTCAAAATTTCTCCTCCACTAATAAAATCAAAATAGTCTCTCAATCATATGAGCAGTTTATTTTGGTCCCTAATATACAACTTGAAATATTAAAAGCTTTTAAAAGTTTACAGAAGTAGAACACTTTTAGTTCATGGCTAACGGAACTCTAGATAAACAACAAAAAAGCTCAACCATACCTTAAAAACTAACGGAAACTAGAGTCAAGGAGCCAAAAGTGATGAAGTTTATCTCAGCACTTGCTGCAGACAATTATAAGCATTGTTGCATGTGTTGGTAGCAACTTTCTCTTCTGGCAAATTCAGTCGAAGAGCAAACCTTTGAAAACCAATGTTCCCTCGACAAAGAATTGAATCTCCCCAACTCTGGCTTCACATCTTACTTGGAAAGCATAGGTGGACTTCAAGCACATTGCACTTCCCAGATTGCCAAAGGACGCATGTAACCCAGATATCTGTATCCGCCCTTGGGAATTCGGTGTCCGAAAAGAATAGCTGTCAGAACTCAGAAGAGATTAGAATGCAAGGAATGAAGAAATCTTGCAAATGTTGAAACATGCAGACCACCCGTTTGACATCATATGCTTGAACAGTTGGTGAACCCGCAACCGCCACTCAGTTCAGAAGTCATTTACGTTTCCAGGTTCAAAACGCATTAAAAATGAAGTTAATGGGAAATAAAAACGAAAAGGAAAAGAAAATAATAACGAATAAGAAAGAAAAAATTCTATTATCAAAGACACTTCTTTATTTATAGCACCCAATTACATGCAAGTACTCTTTTTTATGTACAACTTCAATCCTCCACAGAAAGTACCTCCAGACTCCCAAGTGTGCCCTCTAGTCTCCTAAGTGTGTCTCTATTCTTCTAACTTCAACTATCAAAGACACTCATTTATTTACAACATCCAATTACATGCAAGTACTCCTCTTTATGTACAACTTCAATCTTCAATCATCTTCACAAAGTGCCTCCACTCTCTTAAGTGTGCCCCTAGTCTCCTAAGTCTGCCCCTAGTCTCCAGGGCAGTATAGCATGATCAAGAACCTTTGCATCAGTGTTAGCAGATGAATGAGCCACTATAGCCTTTAGTGCTGCCTGTGCATGAGCAATATGAAGCTTAACTTTCTCAATTGCTAATGAATGGTATGGTAGCTCTTTATGTGCAGCGGCCAAGTGCGTAGCTGCTGCCTCCATTGCAACTATTGCAGAATCAATAACCATAGAAATAGTGCTAGCAGCATAGAGAAATGCAGAGGCATCAACAGAAGTGGCACCCTCAGCAGAAGCATCTATGGTATGGTCAACCATGGTAGAGGTAAGGTCAACCATGCGAAGGGTAGGGTCAGCCACGATAGGGATAGGGTCAGCCATGGTAGGGCCAACCGCAGTGGAAAAGGCACCAGAAATAGTGGTAGCGGTGCTAGGATCAGCCATAGCAACACTGGTAATTGCAGTGGTAGTGGTGATGGCGGGGCACTGATAGAGGCAGCTTTCACCAGCGTCGCCGGAACCAATGCCGCCTCAGCAGGCGTAGAGGCATCAGAAATTGTGGCAGTGACGCTAGGATAACCCAGAGCAACAGTGGTAATGTCGGTGGTAGTGGTGATGCCGGTGGCACTGATAGAGACAGCCGGAGGTATAGGAATAGAGACAGCTCCCACCAGCGCTGCCGGAAACAATGCCGCCTCAGCAGGCGTCGGCGACAGTGCAGGATGCTCCGGCGCCGATGCAAACTCCACATGTGCCGACTCCACATGTCCATGGAGCTCAAGGTGCCGTCGGAAGCACCTTGTGCCGTCGGTACAGCATCCACATAGGAAAGCTATGCACAACGGCACCTACAATATCGACAAAATAATAAAAAGAAGTTGTGCTAATTAATCTACAATCCGAATTGTCTTACCTTTGCCATTGCCACCGAGAAGCGGGTATCATCCTCACCGTGTAAAAACTAAGGTCAAAATAGTAATTTGACCGATTAATTAACAAATATTTAAAATTTTATATAAAATTATTTAAAACAATGCATACTTCGCATTTGTTACCATAATCGCACTCCCTTTTTCCAACCAATACCCGCAAGACAGACATTTTTCCGTAACAATCTAACACAAAAACTTACACCAATTATATAGAAAAAAACAAACCCTAGATGACATTTTCCGGTAACAATCGAACACAAAAACTTACGCCATGACATAAGAACAACGCAAAGAATTAAATCAATCACTATAATAGGTAACATTTTGTGGCACATGATGGTTTAAACATTTATTTATACGAAGGAACAACATAATTTAATTAATGAGAATTTTCTTATGTATAATAATATAACAATCATCTATATACGAAAAAATATTATTACATTAGTATAATACATGAATTCAAAATGAAAGGACATCGTCAGAACTTACACAAATGATCAATTCAATCATGTTCATATTTAATGTGATGGTATCTTACCGAACACTTTTTTGTAGACGATGTTTTTTGTGTATGTTTCCTTTTAATGCATTGGTTGTTCTACCATAACCAGAACTCTTATTGTCGAAACTGTTATCTCTCTTGAAAGTACAATATATAGTTGTTCGTGCAAGAAAATATATTGCGGTAAATATTATTCAATATTTAGGATGTTTGTCCTTGTGTTTTATTTATTATAGTTGCAAAACATAAACATACTGAAAAATATTTTCACACAAATTTAAAAGGACATTCTTTAGTTTCAAAAGACAAAAGTTGAATTCGGGGATAAACACATACTTAGAAGCACATTGACCAGTATCATAAGTTTTCCATATATGACGTTATTGTCAAAACTTCTATATACCATCTGTGTGCTATTACATAAGCTATTCGGCGGATCTAAGTTTATTAGTAGCAGGACGAACAATGTTTTTTCAAAATCAACTTATATGCAATAAAAGATCAGTTTTAACTTAGTCTATTATATATACGGTAAACATACGTAAGAGATAATGAACTTGACAACAAACTTGTATGGTAGAAGGCCATTTGGTATTAAAGTATTTAAGTATTCTTCTTGGTAGTAATTGTTCATATCATCTTCTGCTGAGTCAAAAACATATTTTTTTGTTTTTACCATAAAACTTAGAAATCAACCTTTTATTTAGTTGATCAACATATTCATTTCTGCTAGTTAATATAGTTTTTTAATTTCTATCGTGTAATTTGCATAAATTGTATTTTAATCTAAGGGTGGAAGTATTTCCCTTACTAAATTACCATTGGTGTTGATAGCTAGTGTTCTGAAAGAACTAAATCATCTTTTATTGGATGTTCTTCTTCATTTCCGGCACGAAGCATGAAGCCATTGAATGCTAGATCTGTTCTTACTTTTATATTTCTTGTCAGTTGAATGTTTTTCATTTGAGGCTATAAGTATAATCCTGGCAGGCTAACTTTTACAGTCTCTGCTTTCGTCGATTTTGGAACTACTGGTAGTACTTGACAGTAATTTCCTTCCAAACCATTACTTTTCCACCAAACGGTTCATTGATATCCAATGTATCTCTAAAACTCTAGTCAATTGTTTCGATTGTTTGATGCTTAGTCATAAGCTCTTCATCTCATATTATCAATTTTTCTTTTCTTATAAATTTAGCATCATTGCTCTACTTTGATATATTTGTGATGGTTATTTTAGTTGTTTGAAGCGTATATCAGATCTAAAGTGAGTCATACGATCTCATAATAAAATTATTGTTGGTACACCACTTGTTATTATTGCTAATAATATCACGACTCTTGATATGACATTTGCATGTAATGCATGACATAGGAATATTATTTCGATTCCGCCGGAGGCATCTACAAAGGATAATCCCGCTATACTAAAGTCGACTCTTCATAATATAATCTTAAAAGCTTGTTCTCGTTCAGTAAATTAGCTTTGATTGTGCTTCCTCAAACAATAGTATAGCCTTTTGATTCTTAATACTATACTAACCTTTTTTACTTTGTCCTAATTTTTTTAATCTCAACGCTATTTTTATTGAATAAATTTATGTACCCTAAGATTTTCTTTTAACTTGAAAATTAATTTTACTCATATGATGAATTTTAAAAATAACTTAACTGGAACATTTTGAACATTTAATCGTAATTATAATTTTATCCACCATAAATTTTTCTTTCAAAGAGTAAAAATATCGAGGATATGACATTCCACTTTTATATCTTTACGTTTGCAGAATCATCAGTGATATTGACTCTTATCAATCATTTTTCTTACTCTTTCTCACACATTTATATTCTTAAATATTTTCTTAGTTGTCTTTTTAATAATTGGGTATATTTTTTTAATATAACATGAAAAATTAATAATAAAAAGTATTATTTGAGTAAGAAAGCAGTTCAAATATAATATAAAAATATATTATCGTGGAATTATTTTTTTCTCAATTTCAACGCTTTATGCAGTTCACTTAATATTAATTTTATCTTTTCTTGGTATTGAACATTATGGAGTGGTAATGTATTGCTAATACGGAGGATTCTTTTGAAATTGATTTTATTAAACCTACCTACATATTTTTTTAATAAAAATTTAATAGATAAAATTTTATTAACTTTAAATCTTAAATATTAAAAAATTAACATAGAAAGTATTATAGTCCAAAAAAATAGGTTATTACAGTTATGCATTTTCCCAATGAGTTCTTCTGTTTAATATTTTAATGCTATTTTGGTCTATCAATATTATATTTGTGTCTATCAATATTATAATAATAGACTCTCCTTTTTCTAAATGAATTTGGACAATATAATACATTCTCAAATTAAATTAGTAATAGGACAATATAATACGTTTTCAAATTAGAATAATAATAAGAATTTTTAAGAAGTATATCCTAAAAGTAATAGGATTACATGGCTAAAAATATGTCTCTATTCTGAAAGTCTTTATACTAATAGGAAACATAACTTGTTCCTAGAGGTAATAGGTTTACATGCTAACATGTAGTATTATATGTCTGCCCGAAAGTAATTATACGAATAGGATCCCTAAAGGTAATCATGTAGGATTCTTGATATATAGTATTATGTCCTAAAACTAATAGGATTACAAAGCTAATGTCTAGAATTCCTGTCACGACCCAAAATCCAACTAGTCGTGATGGCACCTAACCCAACCCGCTAGGTAAGCCAACTTTCAATTATCCAATTTCAAATAACAATTATTAAAGCAATTTAAGTGAATAAAGATCTTAATCTTATACACCCCCAAGAACTGGTAGTGCAAATCATAAGCTTCTAAGAATAGAGTATACTTAGAGGAAATAAAATAAATACATAGTCTGTTTGAATAATACATAAACAGAGATTTTATAAATCTAAGGCTACCATGAACTAGAGGTAGCCACAACAGGAACGCAGGTACATCTTCAAATCCCGCAACCATCGAGCACAACAACAACAATAGCCAACATCTGCACGCAATGTGCAGAAGTGTAGTATCAGTATAACCGACCCCATGTACTGAGTAAGTAACAAACCTAGTCTTAGGTTGAAAGTAGTGACGAGCTTCTACTAAGGTCGGATCCAAAACTACTAGTCCACAACAGTCCATAACAACATAAAGCAAATAATACCAGAAGTAACTCAGAGATAAAATGCTCAGCCAAATCATGATTTCAAAAATAATAGTTCTTCCTTTCAAGTACATCAGTGAAAAACCCAAATCGTTTACCGAAATTTCCAAAAATATGAATAAGTTTGAAAGCAATAATTTTCCCAAAATCCGTTCAATAATAATTGATATGTTTTATTTTCTTTCCAGATAACCCGTGTAAAACAAATGCATCACTATGCCCATCTATCAACATGTGTGAGAAATCATGAATAATGTGATACCATACAACATGAGGAAAACATATCTCTATGCATATATGTCATGTGTGCATGTCAATGTAATGTATCTCAGAGATTGTACTCATGTACTCACACTCTCAGAGTACTCAATCTCACGGTCTCGCATTCTTTCTCACTATGCTCAGCACACTCAATCACTCAGCGCTATACAATATCTGCTGCGGTGTGCAGCCCGATCCCTGTTTATAGTCGGCTGCGCTCACTGGAGGTGTGTACAGACTCATGAGGGGTTCCTTCAGCCCAAGCGCTATAAGCACGGACAACTCACGTGCTGCACGGATACCTCACGTGCTATAATATCATATCTAGATCCGCACGGACAACTCACGTGCTATAATAATATCTGGATCCGCACGGCCAATTCATGTGCTGCACGGCCAACTCACGTGCAATAGTATAATATATGTATCCACACGGCCAACTCACGTGCTGCACAGCCAACTCGCGTGCAATAGTATAATATATATAAAGCCAATATGGCCTGCTGCGGGCGGGCAGCCCCGATCCACATAATAATCCTCACAATCAGGCCCTCGACCTCATTCAGTCATCAATCTCTCAAGTCTCTCTCTCATGGGCTCACAATGTCATGAAAATAGCCCAAACAAATAATGATATGATGTATCAATAAATAATAACAGAGACTGAGATATGATATGTAATGACATGAATATCACTAAGTATAATTTTCAATTTAAAACAAATAATTCACAACAATATGACCTCTATGGGTCCCAATAATACTGGCACATAGCCTCAACGTAATTTTTAATATGCTTTTCAGCTCAATTTCTTTAACACATAAAACCGCATGAAAAATGCCAAGATTATTTAACTATAAAATTTCACATAAACAATTATGTCACAATTTCTATAGTGCATGCCCACACGCCCGTCATCTAGCATGTGCGTCACCTCCCAACAATTCATATAATATATATATATATATTCAGGGTTCATACCCTCAGCTCCAAGATTAGAAGAGTTATTTACCTCAAAACATGAAATGCTTTGCTCTGCTATGCCTTTGCCTTGCAAATCGGCCTCTGAATGCCTCGAATCTAGTCACAAATAATTCGTTTCAGTCAATAAAAATTATTGGAATTAATTCCATAAGAAAATACTAATTTTCCATAAAAATCCGATATTTAGCTCAAAAATCTCCCGTGGGACCCACGTCTCGGAACCCGACAAAAGTTACAAAATCCGGAAGCCCATTCAACCACCAATCTAACCATACCAATTTTACCAAAATTCGACCTCAACTCAACCCTCAAATCTACAAATCGTATTTTCAAATTTCTAAGTTCCAATCTCCGATTTACACCTCAAAATCATGTAATCTAGTCGGATTATTCAATGATAATTCAATATTATGGAGTAGAAATGATCACAAGGGACTTACCTCAAGTTTTTCTTGAAAATCTATCAAAAATCGCCTCTCCTCAAACTCCAATTTGTCAAAAATGGCGAATGGGACAAAGTCCCTGCTTTATAATTCTATCCAGACTGCCTCGGTTTTGCCTCGATCTTGGCCTTCGATCGAGGTCCTCGATCCTGGGCCTCGATCATGGCCCTCGACCCTGGCCCTCGACCGTGATCCTCGACCCTGCCTTCGATCGTGGCCCTCGACCCTGGACTCGATCGTGACCCTCGACTCTGGGCTCGATTTATTTGGGCCCGATTTTTTGCGCCCGATTCTGGTAGAAGAAATTTCCAACACAAGGAAATTGCAGAAGCTGTTGTGGTTCAATTTTTGATCCGCTAACCATCCGAAACTCACCCGAGGCCCTCGGGACCTCAACCAAATATACCAACAAGTCCTAACACATCATACGAACTTAGTCGTATCCTCAAATCACCTCAAACAACGCTAAAACTATGAATTACGCCCCAATTCAAGCCTATTGAACTTTGAAACCTTCCATTTCTACAAACAACGTCGAAACCTATCAAATCACTTCCGATTGACCTCAAATTTTACACACAAGTCATAAATGATATAATAGACCTATTAAAATTTTCAGAATCGAGTTTTGATCCCGATATCAAAAAGTCAACCCCCCCGGTCAAACTTTCCAAAATTCAATTTTCGGCATTTCAAGCCTAATTACACTACGGACCTCCAAATAATTTTTTGGACACGCTCCTAAGACCAAAATTACCATACAGAGCTATTGAAATCATCAGAATTAAATTCCGAGATCGTTTACATATAAGTCAATATCCGATCAATTATTTCAACTCAAGCTTTCAACATGAAAATTCATTCTTCCAAGCTAACTCTGAAATACCTTAAAACCAAAACCGACAATTCACACAAGTCATAATACCTCGTAGGAAGTTATTCAAGACTTCAAATAGTTGAAAGGAATGTAAATGCTCAAAATGACCGGTCGGGTCGTTACAATCTCCCCCACTTAAACATACGTTCGTCCTCGAACGTGCCAAGAGTTGTTCTTAACCTTCAAATCTCTATTCCACCTTACCACGCACATACCTGGGGGTGATATCATGTCAACCTATTCTATATAGGGCTAACCACACAACATAACCGAAAATCATTAATTTAACATTAGCCCAAAAAACTTGGAGCCAAATTTCTAACATCTAGAATTCTTTTCAAGACCCGAATCTCACACCTACACACTGTATAAGCCTGAACAAGCTGTATCAAGCCACAACCACAACCCCATATATAATCACATTGCATACTACACAACTCACATGCTCGCAACACCATTCCCGATCACAATAATTACTCCAAACCAACCAAGTGCAAGTATTAAACATCATATCAAGCCAAACCTCGTTCCAAAACCTTCGTACACTGCTGATAATAAAAGAAACATGCAAAAATCTCATGACCCCTTATCAGAGCAACAAGTCATGGAGCTCTCTCGCCCCAACCAGAACCATAATCACTTTTTAATCCGACTTTCAATATTATCCTCCCGAATATACCGTAATCAAACCTGATAGTAGCCATTCTAGGTCCAATGACCTTATATAATTAAACACAACTATCCCACAGACACGCCACATCAATATAACTTAAGACACAACTGCGCAATCCGTGTACCCAAATATAGGATATGTCTCAAGGAAGAGAATCGTATTGCAAGTTCAACAAGCACCACCACAACCGCAATGTTACACCTAACTCCTCAAATTTCGTTAAACCGTAGGCGCATGTGCACAATTGTAGAGGAAAGAAATTAATGAATCAGATAAAGTATCACAGACATAAAATTCCCACACACGACACGAATGACTCACGTGCCAATAATATGAATCACCCGGCATGGTCACGGGCCTCCAGTCCCAACATATCATACATGAGCAATTAAACAAGTACACTTGTATATGATAATGAAATAAGATTTCCATGCTTCTGGACTGGTATAAATAACACGACATAGTGTAAGCATGTGCAAAGTCTACTATCACACTTCAAATCGGTAACTTAACGCAGAAATACTAACTACCCCATTTATTTAAGGAAATTAGCCTCTTTGTAACCTCAAATGTAGCCCAGATAGTTTTCAACAAAGGTATGAACATGAGAAATGTTATAACTTTACGCTTGACATTCAACTCTAGGCATATCATAGCCTAAGCATTCTTTCGAGTATGAATACATGCCATGATGCTCGCACATTGGCTCAAACCTCACGTATATGCACACTTATAGCGCGTAGCTATCACAAATAATTAACGCAACTAGTGCCTCCATTGAGTTTAAAGAAAATACTCATCTCAAAAAGGCCGCAACCCGAAACAATATACTTCTGAGAACTCCCAGTCTCTAAATTCATCAAACACATGAATCACCGTAACTGAATCTCAACTCCAGCACTAGAATGACTAACACATCTTCCATTCACGATCTTCCCATAAGGAATACTTTCATAATTCTTCCGTGCCACATAGCAATAATTTGAATATCAGCAGTCTATCAACCAGGTGAGTACTGCAATACCAATGAATATCCGCAAGTCAAAACACAATGCGCCGTTTGAAATGCGCACCCTTCTCAGGGATTGCCAAGCAATTATAACATTCATCTAATTATCTGAAATTGACCATTCTGTCCAAAATTCACGATCTTCCTTTCAAGAATGAACTGCCACCTTGTACATGTAAATCTTAATCTCGCGCCATACACCACATCTATCATGTCATCATATGATAAGCACAAGAATTTCATTATTAACTTTGGGTAACCAGCAAATTACATACCCGGTCATTCAGTAACCTTCATCTTGCTTCCTTCCAAGCGGAATTCATAATACATAACACATTCCCTACACCGGTAGAATATATTCGGTTCAACCCATAGTAGAAACAATTAAGAACACTTTGAAATCCATTTGCACATAACCAAGCTATCAGAACGAAATCCCTATAACTCCACCAAGCCATACAAGTTGCCAAATCCGAGAGTATTACCACAAAACATCCGTAAAGCATCACCTCTTCGTAAGAATTAAAAGAACCGAGCATACCATTACCATACTGATCCAGCATGTTACCCATTTGTCCTATTTTCTCCGAGTTTCTTTTGGATTATCCTCAAGTTGCCATTTCTCCTTGTCAGAACACCACTACTTTACCCAGAGCTCACTATAAGACATCCCAACATAAAACTACACTGCCTTAAGGCCCATAAGCCACTGTATTCTTCTTAAGCACCTCCATAAATACCACAACTGTAACACTCACTCTAAAAATACCTTATGTAAATTTAAAATTGTTCCTCTTTCCTTTCTTATACTGAAATGTAAAATCCATAGTCAAACAGAATTACCGCACGCCCCGATACTATCCAATGTAAGTAACTGATTCTAGTGATATACAAATTCGAAATTTTTTTAATTTTCACATATACATTTTGAATCCATTAAAACCCTCTCGAGAGTCATCCACTCTGCTCAAATCTAATTTACTCCGCCCCAAACGGGCCGAAAGATATGTGCTCCTTTAGCACGATCAACGCTCAAAGAAGTAATCATGTCTTAACACGACCTATCGAATTCATACTTCGTGCACACTACATCCTTCAAATTAACAACTTAATCATTCCATAATTTTCATATTTTCATAAAGTTCAATGTAACCCGTATCCAGGAATTTACTTACCCGAGTCATCCTCGATCTCTACCTCTGTAAGTCATAACTAACCCACAAGTATGCCTCAAACCAAAACTAAAATTTAACATATATCCATGAAATTGAATTGTCAATAGCAAACTCCCCCACTTGGCTCAAAGCCATAGAACAAAACACTCGATAACTTATAATACCCATACTTCATTATTGCCATAATACTGCAGTTAATTCAACGAAAATGCTTCTCAAGTTTATGCAACACCTACCATAAAATACCTCAATCATCCGCTAAGTTAGCATTTAAACTCGCGACAATCAAGTCAAATTTTCTCAACTCGATTCAAATTCATATCTCAACACAAACGCCCCGTTGGTAGAAAAGAAACTCTCTATTCACATCATAAGGAACACACCTACATAGATTACGGCGCAAGAGATAACCCACCTGCTTAGTCTCAAATTGGCATCTTGTTATACCCTTTCGCACCCACAATTACTGTGAAATCACTTAATCTTTCTGAGTCCAAACTGATTAACCAGACACGAGAATTTAATTTGTCCCAAAATTTAACAATCGTGAAAGATCATTCAAAACATTCACATTCGACACTGTACGTCACATCAAAATGAAAATCAAGCACCCGATGGCCTTCTTTTACATTTCAAGGAAACACTTCTTGTCACATTCAAATCATCTTAACACATCCCACAGTTACATCATACTCATCACAAAGCCATTTCACCGCTCATCGAGCCACAAATTCCACTGTAGGGTCATTATCGGATATATGAGTCCAATTGTATAGGTTACAACTGAAGCTACCGAGCTCAAGCTACGGTCTAACCATGGCCTCAAGACCTCCAGACTGGCCCATCACCAAAACACAGAATACTCACCTCGAACCTCGTTCATAGAATCACAAGCCGGCGATGCACAACTGATGCCGAGCGCTCATGTGCGCATACGAATACGTGGAAGGAATTCAAAGAGTTATGTTCCAAGCTGAATCAATCTCGCACGATAAGGAAAGAAAGATGGGAAGTATATATCCTAAATGCCCTGTAGCCTCTCGAAGATAAGTATGGACGTCATCATACCGATTCGCAAGACTCTACTAGACACTTGCTCATGACTTGTAGAACCTATGAACCTAGGGCTATGATACCACCTTGTCACGACCCAAATTCTAACTAGTCGTGATGGCACCCAACCCAACCCACTAGGTAAGCCAACTTTCAATTATCCAAGTTCAAATAACAATTATTAAAGTAATTTAAGTGAATAAAGTTCTTAATCTTATACACCCCCAAGAACTGGTAGTACAAATCATGAGCTTCTAAGAATAGAGTATACCAAGAGGAAATAAAATAAATACATAGTCTGTTTAAATAATACATAAACAGAGCTTTTATAAATCTAAGGCTACCATGAACAAGAGGCAGCCACAACAGGAACGCAGGTACATCTTCAAATCCCGCAACCATCGAGCACAGCAACAATAACAGCCAACATCTGCACGCAATGTGCAGAAGTGTAGTATCAGTACAACCGACCCCATGTACTGAGTAAGTAACAAACCTAGCCTTAGGTTGAAAGTAGTGACGAGCTTCTACCAAGGTCGGGTCCAAAATAACTAGTCCACAATAGTCCATAACAACATAAAGCAAATGATTCCAGAAGTAACTCAGAGATAAAATACTCAGCCAAATCATGATTTCAAAAATAATAGTTCTTCCTTTCAAGTACATCAGTGAAAAACCCAAATCGTTTACCGAAATTTCCAAAAATATGAATAAGTTTGAAAGCAATAATTTTCCCAAAATCCGTTCAATAATAATTGATATGTTTCATTTTCTTTCCAGATAACCCGTGTAAAACAAATGCATCACTATGATAATGTGTCAACATGTGTGAGAAATCATGAATAATGTGATATCGTACAGAATGAGGAAAACACATCTCTATGCATATATGTCATTTGTGCATGTCAATGCAATGTATCTCAGAGATTGTACTCATGTACTCACACTCTCAGAGTACTCAATCTCACTATCTCGCATTCTCTTTCACTATGCTCAGCACACTCAAATACTCAGCGCTATACAATACCTGATGCGGCGTGCAGCCTGATCCCTATTTATAGTCGACTGCGCTCACTGGGGGTGTGTACAGACTCATGAGGGGCTCCTACAGCCCAAGAGCTATAAGCACAGACAACTCACATGCTGCACGTATAACTCACGTACTATAATATCATATCTGGATCCGCACGGACAACTCACGTGCTATAATAATAACTGGATCTGCACGGCCAACTCACATGCTGCGCGGCCAACTCACGTGCAATAGTATAATATATATATCTGCACGGCCAACTCACGTGCAATAGTATAATATATATAAAGCCAACATGGCCTGCTGCGGGCGGGCAGCCCTGATCTACATAATAATCCTCACAATCAGGCCCTCGGCCTCATTCAGTCATCAATCTCTCAAGTCTCTCTCTCATGGGCTCACAATGTCATGAAAATAGCCAAAAACAATGATGATATGATGTATCAATAAATAATAATAGAGACCGAGATATAATATGTAGTGACATGAATATGACTGAGTATAATTTTCAATTTAAAATAAATAATTCACAGTAATATGACCTCTGTGGGTCCCTCGACTCTGGGCTCGATCGTGGCCTACGATTGTGATCCTCGACCCTGCCTTCGGTCATGGCCCTCAACCCTGGGCTCGATCGTGGCCCTCGACTCTGGGCTCGATTTTCTAGGCTCGATTCTGGCAGAAGAAATTTTCAACAGAAGGAAATTGCAGCAGTTGTTGTGGTCTAATTTTTGATCCGCTAACCATCCGAAACTCACCCGAGGCCGCCGGGACCTCAACCAAATATACCAACAAGTCCTAAAACATCATACGAACTTAGTCTAATCCTCAAATCAGCTCAAACAATGCTAAAACCATGAATTACGCCCCAATTCAAGCCTATTGAACTTTGAAACTTTCCATTTCTACAAACAACGCCGAAACCTATCAAATCACGTCCGATTGACCTTAAATTTTGCACATAAGTTATAAATGATATAACAGACCTATTAAAATTTTTAAAATTGAATTTCGACCCTGATATCAAAAAGTCAACCCCCCCGTCAAACTTTCCAAAATTCAATTTTCGGCATTTCAAGCCTACTTCCACTACAGACCTCCAAATAATTTTTCGGACACGCTCCTAAGTCCAAAATTACCATACGAAGCTATTGGAATCATCAGAATTAAATTCCGAGGTCGTTTATATATAAGTCAATATTCGGTCAACTATTTCAACTCAAGCTTCCAACATGAAAATTCATTCTTCCAAGCTAACTCCGAGATACCTTAAAACCAAAACCGACAATTCACACAAGTCATAATACCTCGTAGAAAGTTATTCAAGACTTCAAATAGTGGAAAGGAAAGTAAATGCTCAAAACGACTGGTCGGGTCGTTACAATTCTGGTTATATCCTTTTATTGTGAGTTATTATGCTTAATATTTTAAGGTTATTTTTGTAAACCAACATTGTATTCATGCTTTTATATATATATATATATATATATATATATATATATATATATATATATAACACAACAACAACATACCCAGTATATTCTCATATGTAGGGTTTGGGGAGGGTGATGTGTACGCAGACCTTACCCCTACCATATGCAGGTAGAGAAGATGTTTCTAAGAGACTCTCGGCTCAGGCAAGCACAGTCACAACAATAAAGAAAATTAAACTATGAAATATAGTAGAGCTGCAAACTATCATATAATAATAATTGAGTGCTAAACAATATACTGTATAAGAGGAGAAAAGAACACAACCCATTTATATTGCATTAATATTACCACCTTGTCTTTTCAACAATTTGTTGCTCATGTGAGCTTCAACTTATATGGATGCACAACCAAATACAACTAAACATAGACAAGAAGTCAGAACAATAAGACACGATATACTTAAATCTACAATATAAGAGAATCTTCTACCAGCAAAATCCTTTGCAAACTCAATAAATCTTGTAAAATCAGCTTCAAATTAACTAATTCTTGAAAAGAAAAGGATTTAACTTATTAAGAAAATTCTCATAAAGGAAAAGGTTAAATCCAACCGCTATATATTCTGATATACACCGTTTAAAAGACAATGACGTCAAATAAAATTAGAGACCAGAACTAGGTTTAGCCTGGATATTTGTATGCACATGTAACTAATGTCAGTATCACGACCCAAAATCCCATCACAGGCGTGATGGCACTTAGTCTCTAAGACTAAGTAAGCCGATTTTAATTACAATTCAAGCAATATTTTTTTAATAAACGAAACCAACAATGAAAATAATTATAACACCTTTCCAAGACTGGTAATACTGAGTCATGAACTCTAACTGAATACATAGAATGATCAAGAGGTCCAAATATACAATACTATTTGATTAAAAATTAACAGTACAAAGAAATGAACAAACTCCAAGGGACTGCGATGACCAAACAGCTCTACCTTGAATCCTTGCGATCACACTCTAACTCTGTCTGGGTCTGATACCTCCAATACCTGGCTTTGCATAAAAATGTGCAGAAGTGTAGTGTGAGTACACCACGGTCGGTACCCCAGTAAGTATCCAGACTAATCTCAGTGGAGTAGAGATGAGGTACAGTCAAGACACTCACTAGTCTAATAACCTGTGCAATATAGTATACAAAATAATACTGGAAAATAACTAGCAATGATAACAACAAAATCAACTAGTGATATAACAGCAATGCAACAAGAACATCATAATTATTACTCAGACGAATAAGGAACACAAGTACAACCAATTATTCAAGTTCTACAAATATAAATTCTTTCGCCTATATGTTTTTTAAATAATAATTTTCAGGATATAATACTTTTCAATAAATATATTTTTAAGTAAAAGTCATCATGTGACACCTCATTTCACAATCATAAAAATTACGGATCTCTGCCCACTTTCATATTTTCCACGGCACCCCATGCGCATATTTCTATCACCATCACACGGACAACTTACGTGTCAATAATAAAATCATCATATTTTCCCCGGCACCTCATGCCCATATTATTTTCATAACTGCACAGACAACTCACGTACCAAAATATCAATGTATATAAGATTCACAGGATTAATTTATTTTCAATAAAGTAAAGTTAAAATCTTTAAATCAAGTAAGAAATCAACAAAAAGATAAGTTTATTTTAGAAATCGTTTGAGTGAAGAAAATGACATTTCTATTAAAATAAAGCATCAGATAAACTACTGATTTGGATATAAAATTTATTAAATTAAAACATACTAGAATTTTTCTTTTATTTAAAACAACTCAATCATCAAAAACAAGTACAACCCCAAAATACAAATCCTTAAAGTCTCGTACGAAAAAGTCAAGGTCAACACAATACATCAAGAAATACAAAACACTTAATATTAAGTGAAATAATACATCACGAAAAATACAAGAATTTATAAATTACGGAAAAATAAAATAACCAAAGGCAAGTACAGCCATAGAAAAATATCAACAAAAGGGCACTCCCGAGGTACCGCCTCGTAGTCCCAAATCATAAATGAATTTAAAATCTTTTATTTCCTCATATCACCGCGGGTGACTTCACATTTAATTTTAAGAAAAAAATTATTTTTTCCGAAATAGCATCTCGCGTTTTAGCCATCCTTATCACACCGCATGCCTTCTAGTAGTTCCCCTACTAGCCATGCATTTCAAGCCACCCTTATCTCACTGCATCCGTTTCAACACCCAGACCTTATATCACAGCATGACTTCAAGTAGTTCCCCTACTAGCCACGTGTTTCAAGCCATCCTTATCTCACCGCATGCGTATCAATATCACAATATTTCACAAATCGCACCTCAAGTGTCCAAATATCACAGCATAAGACAACTTGCACATCAAGTGCCCAAATATTATAACATATCATAAATTGCACATCAAGTGCTCAAATCTTACAACATATCACAAATTGAATATCAAGTGCTCAAATCTTACAACATATCACCAATTGCACATCAAGTGCCCAAATCTTACAATATATCACAAATTGCACATCAAGTGCCCAAATCTTACAACATATCACAAATTACACATCAAGTGCTCAAATATTATAACTTTCTACAGAAATCAACAATACATTATTTTCCACAATAAGGAGTCCATGGCTCGACCACAATGTGCACACAAAATCTTAACAAAATGTTCGGGAGTGAACAACTCAACCGAATAATATTTCACAATTTAGCACTTTGCCTCAATATGATTCACGACCTTTATAATTCAATACCAAATTTTCAACAACGTGAACTGAAAAGTAATTCATCTTATTAACTAAATTTTTCATTTAAATTATTTGTAGGTAAAATAAATAATGAATGTGTTTTCCATAAAAATGACAACTCAAACAAACACAGAGTTTACATAAAAGTTAAGTGGCAATCACACCAAATTATCATATAAAAATAACCTCGGCAAACAAAGAATGAGGCATGACAAATAAGGGATTTTATAAGTTACAACAATTTTCCAACTTAATACTTAAGAGCGTCTACAAATTTTAACCGAAATTTCACCTCGCGTACATGATTTTCCATTACACAATTTTCACATAAGACTCAATGCCTAATGGGTAATTCCCCCACTCAAGGTTAGGCAAGATACTTACCTTTTTGAACTTAGGCCGATATTTCAAAATAGCTTTCTCTCGTGAATTGACCTCCGGACGGCTCCAATCTTTCTTGAGCCTTCCTTACATTACTATGAGGTTCCAGAAATCCTGGAAACTTCAATCTATTTAGAAACATAACAAAAGTGAACCATAGTTAGGAAAATTTTTATGGTTTCAGCTCATTTGAGACATTTTACCAAACACTAGGTGTACAAATTTGGTTACAATGTTTGTCTACAAGATTTCCTTCATTCCACAATCCAATTTTTATGTGATGACCCAAAAGGTCATCTTATATTTTAGAACTTGATTCTGCGCTCTTAAGCCCTAAAAATCTCATTTTGTTTACCCTTCTTGATTTACGTACATAGTCCGGGCATATTTCCGGAAAGCTTTTATGTTGAAAACTAATAAAAATAAGAATTTTTACCTTAAAAGTTAATTTTAGTTGACTTCGGTCAATATTTTTAGTAAACGGGCCCGTATCCGTATTTTGACGGTCCCTGTGGGTCTGTATCGAATTATGGGACGTAGACGTATGCCCAGAATCAAATTCGAAGGTCCCTAGCTTGAGTTATGAATTTTTGATGAAAATTAAAACTCTGAAAATTAATTGTTTTTAAGAATTGATTGATGTTTGGCATTGTGAGTACCGGGTCCGTATTTTGGTTTCGGAGTGCGGTACAGGTTCATCATGATATTTAATACTTGTCAGTGAAATTTAGTGAAAAACGGAGTTGATTTGACGTGATTTGGATATCCAATTGAGAAGATAGAAATTTTAAAGTGTTCTTGAGAATTTTATTTGATTTGGTGCTAAATTCGGAGTTCTAGGTGTTATTTTGGCGATTTTATCATGCGAGCAGGTCCGTATAATGTTTTTAGACTTGTGTGCATGTTTGGTTTGGAGCCCCGAGGGCTCGGGTGAGTTTCGGATAGGCTACGAGATGTTTCAGACTTAGAATTTCTGCTGCTTTGCTGTTGTTGGTGCACAGGTATTTTGTGCTTCGCAATCGCGAAGTGTAAACTAGGGTGGGAGGTAATTTCTTCTTCGCGAACGCGAAGGACTGGCCGCGAACGCGAAGCATTGGGGGGGTGGTACCCTTCGCGAACGCGATAGGTTAAGGGACCTGGGGTAGGGGGGTCATGTTCTTCTACGCGAACGCGTCCACTGGGTTGCGAACGCGAAGGATTGGGGGGAGCTGCCTTACGCGAACACGTAGAAAGACTCACGAACGTGAAGGCCTTAGGCCGCTGTGCATCGCGATCGCGACAGGCCTCTCGCGAACGCGATTAAGGCCTGTCCAGTGTTTTGAAACAGACTTCAAAACGGGATTTATTCAAAATTTCATATTTTCTTCCATAGAACTCGACCTAGGGCGATTTTTGAAGAAGGATTTCAACACCCAATCATAGGTTTGCACTTTCTAACTTGTTTTCTTCAATTTCCATCATCATTTATTGAATTCCTAGTCTTTAATCTTGTTCTTTAAGGATAGAAATTAGGGATTTTGGGGGAATTGGGAATTTTACAAATTTGGGGATTTAGACCTCGATTTGAGGTCGGATTTCGGAACTAATTACATTCTAGGGCTCGAGGGTGAATGGATAAACAGATTTTGGTCCGAACCTTGAGTTTGGACCAAGCGGGCCCGGGGTCGGTTTTTTTTTTTTTTTTGACTTTTTTGGGAAAATTTGGGAAATCTGTAATTATTCATTAAAGTTGATTCCTTTAGCGATAATTGATAGTATTAAGCTATTTGTGACTAGATACGAGTGGGTTGGAGGTGAATTCTAAAGGAAAAGCGGTACTTGAGTAGTGAGTGGCCTGCGAATCGAGGTAAGTGTCGTGTCTAACTTTGGCTTGAGGGAATAGGTAATATGTGTTTATTTGCTACGTGTTTGGTTGTTAGATACGATATATAGGCGAGGTGACGAGCATCTATGCATTGCTGTCGAGTCATAGCATGCAAGTGAAATCCTATTCTTTGTAAATTTTGTAGCCTTTAATCCTACTATCCATGATTAGCGTTGTTATTTGAAATGTCGGGTGACTTATGTCTGGTTTCATCGAGATTTGGTGATTTTTGAATATTGGTTCAAGGTTGAGGTTTACATTATGATATTACACATTGGTAAAATACTGGCTTCTTTGTCAAACTTCTGTTTATCCATTGTTATTGATTTTGTGATTTGTGAGGAGGAGTGTAAAACACAAAGGGTGATGTCGTGCATGCATTATTTATATTATGAGGAAGAGTGTAAAGCACGAAGGGTGATGTCGTGCCATGATTTATGAGTAATAAAGCACGAAGGGTGATGCCGTGCATAATATGAGAGGTTTAATGCACGAAGGGTGATGCTGTGCCGTTCTATTTATTATTTGGTGAGATTGAGAGTAAAAGCACGAAGGGTGATGCCGTGCAGTTTTATTTATTATTTGGTGAGGTTGAGAGTAAAAGCACGAAGGGTGATGCCGTGCAGTTTTCCTTACTGTTTTAATTGCTTAATTTGTTTACGGATTACTGTTTAATTCTGTCTTTTCGTTATTCTCACTCCTTATATTGAAATCCCCAACTGTATGTCCCCTTCCCATTATTTTTTGCTTTATTTCTTTATTTACTATTTTTTCCATTAGCATGATTATATTGTTCAGGTTATATGTGGGTGTCTTGTCCTAGCCTCGTCACTACTTCGCCGAGGTTAGGCTCGACACTTATCAGTACATGGGGTCGGTTGTACTGATACTGCACTCTGCACTTTCTGTGCAGATTTTGATACCAGCTCGGGTTGATCGAGATTTTGCTATTGGTCCGCTGTCCGGAGACTCAAGGTAGATCTGTCGGCGTTCACAGACCTTGAAGTCCCCGTCTATCTTCTTTGTTCTACTATTTCTTTCGTTCAAACAGTTGTATTTCTTTCAGACTATTATTTGTAGTAAATTCTAGAATGCTTGTGAATTGTGACTCCAGATCCGGGTGGTAGTAATTAATATAGTTTTATGATATTCCGCACTTATTATATTTCATCTTAGTTAATTATTGTTAATTACTGAATGGGAATAAGGTATTGATTTAGTGATGCTCCAACGTTGGCTTGCCTAGCAAGTGAAATGTTAGGCGCCATCACGGTCCCGTCGGTGGGAAATTTTGGGTCGTGACACTTTACTTATTTGATCTCAACAATCTTCCCACAAACCTTATTGGTACAAGCATATATACATAATACTCTTACACCTAATAATCATACTCTCAATCACCAATCTTTTACCCCAAACTCGAAATTGAAGACTAGGGGTTGAATCTTACCTTTTTGATGAAGATCTTGTGATTAGCTTCCTTGATTCTTGAAGATTGGTGCAAGATTGGATGATTAGAATGTTAGGTTTACTCCATCTCTCTCTAAAATTCTCTTACATCTCTCTAAAATATCAGGTTTTTACCTCAAAAATGACTTAACCCCTCTCTTTACCCGGCCTTGGGGTTATTTAATGGGTTCCTACGTGCGCGGCCGTGCATTGGCCGCGCACCCGAGGCAAAAACTCTCAAATATGCGCGGCCGCGCATCTGGGCGCGCTATGACACAGGTCCAGAAAAATGGCCATAACTTTCTGTATACATATCCAAATGATGAACGGTTTGATGCGTTAGAAACTAGATTCAAAGAGATTTAATTTTATAGGTTGTAAACCATATAAATCTTTATATATTTAGAGTTATGCTCATTGAAAGTTAGGTCTTGTGCAAACTCACTTGAAACTTTAGTCTATTATGAAATTTCCCGCTTCTACATTCGATGCCGAAAACTATCGAATTAAGTCCGATTGACCTTAAATTTTGCACACAAGTCATAATGACATAATGGACATATTCCAAATTTCTAGAATCGGATTCCGACCTCGTTATCAAAAATTCAACCTTCGATCGAACTTTCTGAAAATCGTCTATTTTCCAACTTTCGCCAAAATGCGTCGAATTGTCCTATTGACTTCCAAATCCAAATCCGGACATACGCCTAAGTCCGAAATCACCGTACGAAGATATTGACATTACTAAAATTCTATTCCGAGGTCGTTTGCTCAAAAGTCAACTCTCTGGTCAACTCTTTCCATTTAAGCTTCTAAATAAGAATTGTTCTTTCAATTTATTTCCGAATCTTCCGAAAATCAAAATCGACCACACACGTGGGTCATAATACATATTATGAAGCTACTCGAGACCTTAAGTCACTGAACGGGGCATTAATGCTTAAAATGACAAGTCGGGTCATTGCATTCTCCACCTCTTAAACATACGTTTGTCCTCGAACGTGCCAAGAATCTTTCTGAGGATATTAAATTACTTAGTGTATTCTTACACACATACTCGTGGGTGATTCTACGTTCTGCAATTTAATATGGGTCCAACAACACCATCTCAGTTGAGATTATTTATTTTATCCATACTTATAAGCTTTAAAGCAAATTCCCTAACTCTCCAATCATTTCCAAAATGCCTAATTTTCACTTCGACGCACAATATTAGTCTCAACTGGCTATAGCCACTCGTGCCTACACACCCATCAACTTTCTTGATAGTGTTGAAGTACTTCGAAATTATTCCGGGGTGTTACATTCTCCCTCGCTTAGGATCATTCGCCCCCAAACACATAACATAACTTATCTCTTCTTTTGCAAATCTCAATCCCCCAAATTTTACTAACTCCCAAAGTTTTCAAAAATTTCGGCAGAGTCTCCCCTGTACTTGGGCCTATCCACCTGCCAGAGTAACACCAAAACAACTCCTAACAACATATCCATAACCCAACAAAATACCACAAGGTACATACCAATAACACTAATCTCAACATTACAAGCACTGAATTATCATAATGATATCAGGACATGAAACACATCATATATATGCCCATCACCACATCCCTGGTCTTAAAAGCTGTTCATAATTAATTCCAGCATCATTAACAAATCTCATATTAACCACCACCTCATTTCGAATTTTCACAACACTAACAACAGAATGTGAGGCATGAAAACCTCGTAATTATTTACCCGGCTTAACGAGTCACATTTAACGCCACCTGAGCGCTTACCTCGTAGGCTAAAACTCAATGTTTACAGCACAAAAATGGCTAAATATGCACAGAAAATATACAAGAATTATCAAATAGGCTTAATAAGCATGACTCCCTATTAATTTTATTGTACAAATTTGTCACGACCCAAAATCCCAACCTGTCGCGATGGCGCCTATCTCGATACTAGGCAAGCCGGAAATCTCAATAAACCAAAACTTCTCTTTAAGGTTGAAAATATAATATTTAAATACAATACAAACACTCCCCAAAACCTGGTGTCACTGAGTACATGAGCATCTAATATGAATACAAGTCTGGAAAATATAGTCTATAATAGTCTAAGACCAAATACAGTAAACAAAGAGATAGAGAAGGAGAGACAAGGTCTGCGGAACACGGCAGCTACCTCAAAATCCCCTGAAAACCAACCACTCGAAAGGATCAACACCCGCTATGTCCGGGAACACCTGGATCTGCACACGAAGTGCAGGGTGTAGTATGAGTACAACCAACTCAGCAAGTAACAATAATAAATAAGGAACTGAAGATAGTAACGAGCTACACAGTTATGGTTCATTTCCAGTAATTCCAGCAAAGAATAGATATGCTATCAAATCTGGCAGTTTAATATCAACTCAATTTTTATACAGTTCTTGTTCATGTAATCCGTATGTCAACAATCTTTCAGAGATTTCACAATAAATGACAGATAGCAACTAAGTGCAACAACAAATGGAAATCAAGTACAACCTCTTAGGACAACAATCACTCACTGGGCTCCCAGCCCTCATCACTCTATGGGCTCCCAGCCCTCATCACTCACTCTCAATGGGTATCCGCGCTCACTGGGGGTGTACAGACTCTGGAGGGGCTCCTACAGCCCAAGCGCTATAATCTGCATGGACAACTCACGTGCTGCACGGACAACTCACTTGCCATAATATAACTATCTAGATCCGCACGGCCAACTTACGTGCTGCACGGCCAACTCACGTGCTATAGTATAATATAAGGATTCGCACGGCCAACTCACATGCTGCACAGCCAACTCACGTGCTATAGTATAATATAAGAATCTGCACGGCCAACTCACGTGCTGCACGGACAACTCACGTGCAATAGTATCAATATCTCACAATCAGGCCATCGGCCTCACTCAGTCATAAATCCCTCCAGTCTCTCAGGCTCTTAATAATCATGAAATCAGCCCAAACAACAATGATATGATGTATCAATAATAACAACAGAGACTGAGATAAAATGTGCAAGTAAAACCTGAGACTGAGTACATATAGCATTTAGCAGGCAATTCAACAAGTACGCGACCTCTGTGGGTTCCAACAATACTATCACATAACCTAAGCATGATTTCTAACATGATTTACAATCAATTTTTTATCAACACATAGGGAGCATATAGCTAACAACAAATTATTCAACTTTACAGTTTCCCGGGATAGACCAAGTCACAATTCCCTCGGTGCACGCCCATACGCCCATCACCTAGCATGTGCGTCACCTCCAAAATAATCACATGATACCAAAATCCGGGGTTTAATACCCTCAGGACCAGATTTAAAATTGTTACTTACCTCAAAACTTGAAACTCTTTACTCTGCTATGCCTTTGCCTCACAAATCGGCCTCCGAATGCCTCAAATCTAGTCACAAATAATTCGTTTCAGTCAATAAAATTTATTGGAATTAATTCTATAAGAAAATACTAATTTTTCATAAAAATCCGAAATTTAGCTCAAAAACCGTTCGTGGGGCCCACGTCTCGGAACCCGACAAAAGTTACAAAATCCGAAAGCTCATTCAACCACGAGTCTACCCATACCAATTTTACCAAAATCCAACCTCAATTCGACCCTCAAATCTACAAATCTTATTTTCAAATTTCTAAGTTCTAATCTCTGATTTACACCTTTAAATCATGTAATCTAGTCTGATTATTTGATGATAATTCAATATTATGGATTAGAAATGATCACAAGGGACTTACCTCAAGTTTTCCTTGAAAATATATCAAAAATCGCCTCTCCTCAAACTCCAATTTGTCAAAAATAGCGAATGGGATGAAGTCCCTGTTTTTATAATTCTGCCCAGACTGCCTCGATCTTGGCCTTCGATCGAGGTCCTCGATCCTGGGCCTCGATTCTGACCCTCGATCTTGGCCCTCGATCATGGCTCTCGACCCTGCCTTCGATCGTGGCCCTCGACCCTGGGCTCGATCGTGGCTTCGAAGCCTGATCCTCAACCCTGCCTTCGATCGTGGCCCTCAACCCTAGGCTCGATCGTGGCTTCGAGCCTGATCCTCGACCCTGCCTTCGATCGTGGCCCTCGACCCTGGGCTCGATCATCCTAAATTCTGGGCTCGATTCTGGGCTCGATTTATTTGGGCTCGATTCTGGGATAGATTTTCTCGGCTCGATTCTAGCAGAAGAAATTTCCAACAGAAGGAAATTGCAGCAGCTGTTGTAGTTCAAATTTTTGATCCGTTAACCATTTGAAACTCACCTGAGGCCCTCGGGACCTCAACCAAATATACCAACAAGTCCTAAAACATCATACAAACTTAGTCGAATCCTCAAATCACCTCAAACAATGCTAAAACCATGAATTACGCCCCAATTCAAGCCTAATGAACTTTGAAACTTTCCATTTCTACAAACAACGCCAAAACCTATCAAATCACGTCTGATTGACCTCAAATTTTGCACACCAGTCATAAATGATATAACAGACCTATTGAAATTTTCAGAATCATATTTCAACCCCGATATCAAAAAGTCAACCCCTTGTCAAACTTTTCAAAAATTTAACTTTCGGCATTTCAAGCCTAATTCCTCTACGGACCTCCAAAAAAATTTTCGGACACGCTCCTAAGTCCAAAATCACCATACGGAGCTATTGGAATCATCAAAATTCAAATCCGAGGTCATTTACACATAGGTCCATATCCGGTCCACTTTTCTAACTTTAATTTTTCAATTATGAGACTAAGTGTCTCATTTTATTCCGAATTCCTTCCGGACCCGAACCAACTAACACGATACGTCATAAATCAATTGCAAGGCATACATTTAGCAATAAATGGTGAAACGGGGTTATAATATTCAAAATGACTGGCCGGGTCGTTACATTCTCCCCCTCTTAAACAAACGTTCGTCCTCGAAAGGGTTTAGAATAATACTTGGAGTCTCAAATAAGCATGGATATTTGTTCCGCATCTCCTGCTCCATCTCCCAAGTAACTTCTCTGACTGTCTGTCCTCTCTACTGCACCTTCACTGATGCTATGTTCTTTGACCTCAGCTTTTGAACCTGCCGGTCTAAAACAGCCACCGAGGGCTCAATATACCGAGGCCTCATCTTGCCCTTTTTCCCGAACCTCAACACACCCTTCATGGGTGAAATCTTTAGTAGAACCTTCTCCCTAACCATGTGAATAACATCACAAACCTTCCTGTAGGCATAACTCTTCTGTCTAGAATGTGCCGTGGGAAGCCGTTCCTGAATTACTTTGACCTTCTCTAATGCATCCTGAACCAAGTCAGTACCCAATAGTCTAACCTCACCAGGCTCAAACCAACCCACCAGAGACTGACACCGTCTACCATATAGAGCTACATATGGAGCCATCTAAATGCTTGATTAGTAGCTATTATTGTAAGCAAACTCTGTGAGTGGCAGAAATTGATCCCAAGAACCCCCAAAATCAATGACACAAACGCGTAGCATGTCCTCCAATATTTGAATAGTGCACTCGGACTGTCCGTCCGTCTGAGGGAGAAATGTTGTAATCAACTGAACCTGTGTGCCCAATTCTCATTGAACTGCCCTCCAAAACTATGAGGTAAACTGCGTACCCCGATCTGAAATAATAGACACCGGCACACCGTATAGGCGAACAATCTCACGAATATAAATCCCAGCCAATCGTGCCGAAGAATAATTAGTACCAACTGGAATAAAATGTGCGTACTTGGTCAACCGATTTAATATCACCTAAACATCATCAAACTTTCTCAAAGTCCGTGGGAGTCCAACTACAAAGTCCATGGTAATACGCTCCCACTTCCACTCCGGAGTTTCAATTCTCTGTATCAATCCGCCCGGTCTCTGGTGCTCGTACTTTACCTGTTGACAATTTAAACACCGAGATACAAACCCAACTATATCTTTCTCCATCCGCCTCCACCAATAGTGCTGTCTCAAATCCTTATACATCTTCGCGGAGTCTGGATGAATAGAGTACCGCGAACTGTGATCTTCTTGGAGAATCAGCTCACGCAAACCATCTACATTAGGTACACATAGCCTGCCCTGCATCCGTAATACATCGTCATCTCTAATAGTGACTTCCTTGGCATCACCGTGCTGAACTGTGTCCTTAAGGACAAGCAGATGTGGATCATCATAATGGTGCTCTCTGATGCAATCATATAAAGAAGACCGAGAACCCACATAGGCCAAAACTCGATTCAGCTCGGAAACATCCAATTTAACAAACAGATTAGCCCAGGCCTGAACCTCCAAGGCTAAAGGCCTCTCATCTACCGGTAAGTATGCTAAGCTGCCCAAAATCTCTGCCTTTCGACTCAAGGCATCGGCCACCACATTGGCCTTTCCGGGATGATAGAGAATAGTGATATCATAATCCTTAAGCAACTCCAACCACCTTCACTGCCGCAAGTTAAGATCCTTCTGTTTAAACAAATGTTGTAGACTCCGATGATCGGTATATACCTCACACTGGACACCATACAAGTAATGCCGTCAAATTTTCAAGGCATGAACAATAGATGTTAACTTAATATCGTGGACTGGATAATTCTTCTCATTTACCTTTAACTGTCTGGATGCATAGGCAATCACCCTACCGTCTTGCATCAGCACTGCGCCGAGACCAATATGCGTCACGTCATAATACACAGTATAAGACTCTGAACCTGTGGGCAACACCAATACTGGAGCTGTAGTCAAAGCTGTCTTGAGCCTTTAAAAGCTCTCTTCACATTCATCCGACCACCTGAACGGAGCACCTTTCTGGGTCAATTTAGTCATAGGTGATGCAATAGACAAGAAACCCTCCATGAAACGACGATAATAGCCGGCCAAGCCGAGAAAACTCCGAATCTCAGTAACTGAGGATGGTCTGGGCCAGTTCTAATCTGCCTCTATTTTCTTCGGATCCTTCTTAATACCTTCACTAGACACTATATGTCCCAAGAATGCCACCGAACTAAGCCAGAACTCACACTTAAAGAATTTGGCATAAAGTTTCACCTCTCTCAACCTTTGTAATATAATACTCAGGTGTTGTGCATGCTCCTCCTGGCTACATGAGTACACCAGAATATCATCAATGAATACCACGACAAATAAATCAAAATATGGTTGAAATACACTATTCATCAAAACATAAAAGCTGCTGGGGCATTGGTTAGCCCAATGGACATCAGAAGAAATTCATAGTGGCCATAACGAGTCCTGAATGTCATCTTTAGAATATCTGAATCCCGAATTTTTAATTGGTGATACCTAGACCTCAAATCAAATTTGGAGAACACCCTCGCTCCCTGAAGCTGGTCAAATAAATCATCAATACGACAATGGATATTTATTCTTGATTTTAACTTTGTTCAACTGCCTATAATCAATGCACATCCGCATAGTACCATGTTTCATTTTCACAAACAGAACCGGTGCACCCCAAGGTGACACACTAGGCCTAATAAACCCCTTTTCAAGGAGTTCCTGAAGTTGCTCTTTCAATTCTTTTAACTCAGCTGGTGCCATATGATACGAAGGAATAGAAATGGGCTGAGTGCGTTGCACCAAGTCAATACCGAAATCAATATCCCTGTCGGGTGGCATACCCGGCAGGTATTTCCAGTCTTCAGGAAATACATCCGAAAAGTCTCGCACGACCGGTACTGAATCAATAATAGGAGCATCTGCATCAACATCTCTCACAAAGGGCAAATATGACAAGCATCCATTTCCAACCATACGTTGGGCCTTCAAATAAGAAATTACCCTGCTAGGAACAAGATCTAGAGAACCCCTCCATTCAACCTTTGGCAACCCCGGCATCGTCAACGTCACGATTTTTGCGTGATAGTCCAAAATAGCATGACATGGAGACAACCAATCCATACCCAGGATTACATCGAAATCAACCATACCGAGTAATAAGAGATCAACTTTAGTCTCCAGTTCCCCAATAGTTACCACACACGACCCATACACACGATCCACAGTAATAATATCGCCCACTGGTGTAGATACACAAACATGTGAAACTAAGAACTCACAGGGCATATCCAGATAATGAGCAAAATAAGATGATACATATGAATAAGTGGAATCAGGGTCAAATAATATAGAAGCCTCCCTGTGGCACACTGAAACAATACCTGTGATCACTGCATTTGAGGCAACAGCATCTGGCCTGGCAGGAAAAGCATAGAATCGAGCCTGCCTGCCTCCTGATCGGCCTCCCCCTCTTGGGCGACCCCTAGATGCCTGACCCCCACCCCGAGATGGTAGGGCAGGTGGTGTAACTACTGGTGCTGGTGCCGTTGGTCGAGAACTCTGCTGTGAAACCCCACTCAACAACCTAGGACACTCTCTCTTGAAATGACCAAATTCTCCGCACTCGAAACAACCCTTCCTCTGACGGAACTGTTGCTCCTGATAACCCGAGGGATGACCTGCAGAAGCCTGTGCGGACGAGTCATGATGAGAACTCTGCGCTGATAGTGCACTGAATGAAGACTGGCCTGAGTGAGCACTGTAAGAACCATGGCTAGTTGATGCACCACGATGAGCTGGACGACCCATCTGAGTGTGTCTGTAAGAACGATCCCTACCACGGTGAAACTGACCCCCTGAAGGAACACCACTGTAATCACCCGGACCACAAGGCCTCTTAGCCTCTCTCTATCTCTCTACATTCCTGGCTACGAACCATCTCTATCTACCGAGCAATGTCCACTACCTCATCAAAAGTAACACCAGATACTCTCTCCTTAGTCATAAGTAACCGCAGCTAATATGTGAGGCCATCAATGAACCACATAATCCTCTCCTTATCAGTGGGAACTAACCAGACTGCGTGACATGCCAACTCAGAAAATCTCATCTCGTACTGCGTCACATACATATCACCCTGGCGAAGCTGCTCAAACTGTCTGCATAGCTCTTCTCTACGGGACTGAGGTACGAATTTCTCCAAAAAGACCACGGAGAACTGATGCCAAGTAAGGGGTGCTGCGCCAACAGGCCTACGCCTCTCGTAAGTCTCCCACCATCTGAGTGAAGACCCAGAAAACTGAAAAGTAATGAATGAGACCCCACTAGTTTCTAGAATACCCGCTATCTGAAGCATCCATTGACACCTATCCAGAAACTCCTGAGCATCCTCTAACTCAGTACCACTACATGGTGGAGGTCAAAGCCTCTCAAATCTCTCAAGTCTCCTCTGCTCATCATCTGCCATAACAGGAACTACCGGGGCCTGAGCAGCTGCAACCGGTTGGGCTAGTAGTTCTCCCGGTATCTAAAGTCCATGTACTACCTAGTCTGGAGTACGGGCAATGGGGGTATGAGTACCTCCCCCAGCCTGAGAAGTGGCAGGTGCGGCCTGAGCCGAAACCACCTGAGCAAGGCCAGTGCAGGCTGCCAATATCTGGGCCAAAGTCTCCTGAATGCCTGCAATCTCAATTGGCACAGCTGGTGCCTGAGCTTATCCTATCGGTTCAACTATATCTGGAATCTACTCATGTGCTAGAACAACTGGTGGTACTACAGGTTCTATTCCAACTGTGGTACGAGCTACACCTCGACCTCTACCTCAGCCCCGGCCTCTCGCGGCCCTAACTGGTGGCACTGGTGGCTGACCATCCGATCCGGTAGTACGTGTCCTCACCATCTGTGAGAGAATAGAATAGCAAAAATTTAGTTTCCAGAATCAACAAAATCGCACGACAGAATACAAGAAAGTGAAATTTTCCTAAGGGTTCTACAGCCTCTCGAAGATAAGTACAGACGTCTCTGTACCGATCCGCAAGACTCTACTAAACCTGCTAATGACTCGTGAGACCTATGTAACCTAGGCTCTGATACCAACTTGTCATGACTCAAAATCCCAACCTGTCGCGATGGCGCCTATTTCGATACTAGGCAAGCCAAAAATCTCAATAAACCAAAACTTTTCTTTAAGGTTGAAAATATAATATTTAAATACAATACAAACACTCCCCAAAACCTACTGAGTATATGAGCATCTAATATGAATACAAGTCTGGAAAATATAGTCTCTAATAGTCTGAGACCAAATACAGTAAATAAAGAGATAGAGAAAGAGAGACAAGGTCTGCGGAACACGGCAGCTAACTCAAAATCTCCTGAAAATCAACCACTCGAAAGGATTAACACTCGCTATGTTCGGGAACACCTGGATCTACACACGAAGTGCAGGGTGTAGTATGAGTACAACCAACTCAGCAAGTAACAGTAATAAATAAGGAACTGAAGATAGTAATAGGCTACACAGTTATGGTTCATTTCCAGTAATTCCAGAATAGAATAGATATGCTATCAAATCTGGCAGTTTAATGTCAAATCAATTTTTATACAGTTCCTGTTCATGTAATCCGTATGTCAACAATCTTTCAGAGATTTCACAACAAATGACAGATAGCAACTAAGTGCAATAACAAATGGAAATCAAGTACAACCTCTAAAGACAACAATCACTCACTAGGCTCCCAGGCCTCGTCACTCCCTGGGCTCCCAGCCCTCATCACTCACTCTCAATGGGTACCCGCGCTCACTAGGGGTGTACAGACTCCAGAGGGGCTCCTACAGCCTAAGCGCTATAATCTGTACGGACAACTCACATGCTGCAAAGACAACTCACGTGCCATAATATAACTATCTGGATCCGCACGGCCAACTCACGTGCTACACGGCCAACTCACGTGCTATAGTATAATATAAGGATCTTAATAATCATTAAATCAGGCCAAACAACAATGATATGATGTATCAATAATAACAACAGAGACTGAGATAAAATGTGCAAGTAAAACTTGAGACTGAGTACATATAGCATTTAGCAGGCAATTCAACAAGTACGCGACTTCTGTGGGTTCCAACAATACTATCACATAACCTAAGCATGATTTCTAACATGATTTAAAATCAAATTTTTGTCAACACATAGGGAGCATATAGCTAACAGCAAATTATTCAACTTTACAATTTCCCAGGACGGACCAAGTCATAATCCCCTCGGTGCATGCCCACACGTCCGTCACCTAGCATGTGCGTCACCTCCAAAATAATCACATGATACCAAAATCCGAGGTTTAATACCCTCAGGACCAGATTTAAAACTGTTACTTACCTCAAAACGTGAAACGCTTTACTCTGCTATGCCTTTTCCTCGCAAATCGACCTCTGAATGCCTCGAATCTAGTCACAAATTATTTGTTTCAGTCAATAAAATTTATTGGAATTAATTCAATAAAAAAATACTATTTTTTTTTATAAAAATTCGAAATTTAGCTCAAAAATCATCTGTGGGGCCCACGTCTCAGAACCTGACAAAAGATACAAAATCCAAAAGCCCATTCAACCACGAGTCTACCCATACCAATTTTACCAAAATCTGACCTCAACTCGACCCTCAAATCTACAAATCGTATTTCCAAATTTCTAAGTTCCAATCTCCGATTTACACCTCAAAATCATGTAATCTAGTTGGATTATTCGATGATAATTCAATATTATAGAGTAGAAATGATCACAAGGGATTTACCTCAAGTTTTACTTGAAAATATATCAAAAATTGCCTCTCCTCAAGCTCCAATTTGTCAAAAATAGCGAATGGGACGAAGTCCCTATTATTATAATTCTGCCTAGACTGACTCGATCTTAGACTTCGATCGAGGTCCTCGATCCTGGGTCTCGATCCTGGGCCTCAATCCTGGTCCTCGATTCTGACCCTCGATCTTGGCCCTCGATCATGGCTCTCGACCTTGCCTTCGATCGTGGCCCTCGACCCTAGTCTCGATCGTGGCTTTGAGCCTGATCCTCAACCCTGCCTTCGATCGTGGCCCTCGACCCTGGGCGCGATAGTGGCTTCGAACCTGATCCTCGACCCTGCCTTTAATCGTGGCCCTCGACCCTGGGCTCGATCGTCCTTGATTCTAGACTCAATTCTGGTCTCGATTTATTTGGGCTCGATTCCGGGATCGATTTTCTTGGCTCGATTCTGGCAGAAGAAATTTCCAACAGAAGGAAATTGCAGCAGCTGTTGTAGTTCAATGTTTTGATCCGTTAACCATCCGAAACTCACCCGAGGTCCTTGGGAACTCAACCAAATATACCAACAAGTCCTAAAATATCATACGAACTTATTCGAATCCACAAATTACCTCAAACAACGCTAAAACCATGAATTACGCCCCAATTCAAGCCTAATGAACTTTGAAACTTTCCATTTCTACAAACAACGCCGAAACCTATCAAATCACGTCCGATTGACCTCAAATTTTACACACCAGTCATAAATGATATAACAGACCTATTGAAATTTTCAGAATCGGATTTTGACCCCGATATCAAAAAGTCAACCCCACCGTCAAACTTTCCAAAAATTTCAACTTTCGGCATTTCAAGCCTAATTCCTCTACAGACCTCCAAAAATTTTTTCGGACACGCTCCTAAGTCCAAAATTACCATACGGAGCTATTGGAATCATCAAAATTCAAATCCGAGATCATTTACACATAGGTCCATATCTGGTCCACTTTTCTAACTTAAATTTTTTAATTATGAGACTATGTGTCTCATTTCATTCTGAATTCCTTCCAGACCCGAACCAACAAATCCGATACGTCATAAATCAATTGCAAGGCATAAATTAAGCATTAAATGGGGAAACGGGGTTATAATATTCAAAACGGCTGGCCGGGTCGTTACATTCTCCCCCTCTTAAACAAACGTTCGTCCTCGAATGGGTTTAGAATAATACCTGGAGTCTCATATGCATGGATATTTGTTCCGCATCTCCTGCTCCATCTCCTAAGTAGCTTCTCCGATTGTCTGGCCTCTCCACTACACCTTCACTGATGCTATGTTCTTTGACCTCAGTTTTCGAACCTGCCGGTCTAAAACAGCCACCAGCTCCACATCATAAGTCAAATTACTGTCCAACTGTACTGTACTGAAATCCAGAATGTGAGACGGATCCCCGATGTACTTTCGGAGCATGGATACATGGAACACTAGATGAACACCTGATAGACTAGGTGGCAAAGCAAGTTCATAATCCACCTCCCCAATTTTCTTAAGTATCTCAAAAGGCCCAATATACCGAGGGCTCAACTTGCCCTTTTTCCCGAACCTCAACACACCCTTCATGGGTGAAATCTTGAGCAGAACCTTATCCCCAACCATGTGAACAACATCACAAACCTTACTATAGGCATAACTCTTCTGTCTAGACTGTGCAGTGGGAAGCCGTTACTGAATTACTTTGACTTTCTCTAAAGCATCCTGAACCAAGTCAGTACCCAATAGTCTAACCTCACCAGGCTCAAACTAACCTACTGGAGACCGACACCGTCTCCCAAATAGAGCTTCATACGGAGCCATCTGAATGCTTGACTGGTAGCTATTATTGTAAGCAAACTCTGCGAGTGGCAGAAATTGATCCCAAGAACCACCAAAATCAATGACACAATCGCATAGCATGTCCTCCAATATTTGAATAGTGCGCTCGGACTGTCCGTCCGTCTGAGGGTGAAATGTTGTACTCAACTGAACCTGTGTGCCCAATTCTCGCTGCACTGCCCTCCAAAACTGTGAGGTAAATTGCATACCCCGATCTGAAATAATGGACACTGGCACACCGTGTAGGCGAACAATCTCACGAATATAAATCCCAGTCAATCACTCCGAAGAATAATTAGTACCGACTGGAATAAAATGAGCGGACTTGGTCAACCGATCTACTATCACCCAAACAGCATCAAACTTTCTCAAAGTCCGTGGGAGTCCAACCACAAAGTCCATGGTAATACGCTCCCACTTCCACTCCGGAATTTCAAGTCTGTGTATCAATCCGCCCGGTCTCTGGTGCTCGTACTTTACCTGTTGATAATTTAAACACCGAGATACAAACCCAACTATATCTTTCTTCATCCGCCTCCACCAATAGTGCTGTCTCAAATCCTTATACATCTTCGCGGAGCCTGGATGAATAGAGTACCGCGAACTGTGAGCTTCCTGGAGAATCAGATCACGAAAACCATCTACATTAGGTACACATAGCCTGCCCTGCATCCGTAATACACCATCATCTCCAATAGTGACTTCCTTGGCATCACCGAGATGAACTGTGTCCTTAAGGACAAGCAGATGTGGATCATCATACTGGCGCTCTCTGATGCAATCATATAAAGAAGACCGAGAAATCACATAGGCCAAAACTCGATTCAGCTCATAAACATCCAATCTAACAAACTGATTAGCCAAGGCCTGAACCTCCAAGGCTAAAGGCCTCTCTTCTACCGGTAAGTATGCTAAGCTGCCCAAACTCTCTGCCTTACGACTCAAGGCATCGGCCAACACATTGGCCTTTCCGGAATGATAGAGAATGGTGATATCATAGTCCTTAAGCAACTCCAACCACCTTCACTGCCGCAAGTTAAGATCCTTGTGTTTAAACAAATGTTGTAGACTCCGATGATCGGTATATACCCCACACTGGACACCGTACAAGTAATGCCGCCAAATTTTCTAGGCATGAACAATAGCTGCTAACTCAAGATCGTGGACTTGATAATTCTTCTCATGTACCTTTAACTGTCTGGACATATAGGCAATCACCCTACCGTCTTGTATCAGCACTGCGCCGAGACCAATATGCGATGCGTCAAAACACAGTATAAGACTCTGAACCTGTAGGCAACACCAATACTGGAGCTGAAGTCAAAGCTATCTTGAACCTCTGAAATATCTCTTCACATTCATTCGACCACCTGAACGGAGCACCTTTCTGGGTTAATTTAGTCATAGGTGATGTAATAGACGAGAAACCCTCCACGAAACGACGATAATAACCGGCCAAGATGAGAAAACTCCGAATCTCAGTAACTGAGGATGGTCTGGGCCAGTTCTAAACTGCATCTATTTTCTTCGGATCCACCTTAATTATCCACACTAGAAACAACCCTTCCTCTGACGGAACTGTTGCTCCTAATAACCTGAGGGATGACCTGCAGAAGCCTGTGCGGACGAGGCATGATGAGAACTCTGCACTGGTAGTGCACTGAATGAAGACTGGCCTGAGTGAGCACTGTAAAAACCATGGCTAGCTGATTCACCACGATGAGCTGGACGACCCGTCTAAGCGTGTCTTTAAGAACGACCCCCACCATGGTGAAACTGACCCCTTGAAGGAACACCGCTGTAATCACCCGGACCACGAGGCCTCTTAGGCTCTCTCTCTCTCTCTCCATGTTCCTGGCTACAAACCATCTCTATCTGCCGAGCAATGTCCACTACCTCATCAAAAGTAGCACCAGATACTCTCTCCCTAGTCATAAGTAACAGCAGCTGATATGTGAGGCCATTAATGAACCTCCTAATCCTCTCCCTATCAGTGGGAACCAACCAGACTGCGTGACGAGCCAACTTAGAAAATCTCATCTCGTACCGCGTCACAGACATATAACCCTGGCGAAGCTGCTCAAACTGTCAGCGCAGCTCTTCTCTGTGGGACTGAGGTACGAATTTCTCCAAAAAGACCACGGAGAACTGATGAAAAGTAAGGGGTGTTGCGCCAATAGGCCTACGCCTCTCGTAAGTCTCCCACCATCTGAGTGCACACCCAGCAAACTGAAAAGTAGTGAATAAGACCCCACTGGTCTTCAGAATACCCGTTGTCTGAAGAATCCATTGACACCTATCCAGAAAATCTTGAGCATCCTCTAACTCAGTACCGCTAAATGGTGGAGGTCGAAGCCTCTCAAATCTCTCAAGTCTCCTCTTCTCATCATCTGCCATAACAGGAACTATCGGGGCCTGAGCAGCTGCAACCGGTTGGGCTAGTAGTGCCCCCGGTATATGAAGTCCCTGTACTACCTAGTCTGGAGTACGGGCAATGGGGGTATAACTACCTCTCCCAGCCTGAGAAGTGGTAGGTGCGGCCTGAGCCGAAACCACCTAAGCAAGGCCAGTGCAGGCTACCAATATCTGGGCCAAAGTCTCCTGAATGCCTGCAATCTCAGTCGGTGCCTCAGCTGAACCTATCGGCTCAACTATATCTGGAATCTGCTCAAAACCTGCTCATGACTCGTGAGACCTATGTAACCTAGGCTTTGATACCAACTTGTCACGACCCAAAATCCCAACCTGTCGCGATGGCGCCTATCTCGATACTAGGCAAGCCGAAAATCTTAATAAACCAAAACTTCTCTTTAAGGTTGAAAATATAATATTTAAATACAATACAAACACTCCCCAAAACCTGGTGTCACTGAGTACATGAGAATCTAATATGAATACAAGTCTGGAAAATATAGTCTATAATAGTCTGAGACCAAATACAGTAAACAAAAAGATAGAGAAGGAGAGACAAAGTCTGCAGAACACGGCAGCTACCTCAAAATCTCCTGAAAATCAACCACTCGAAAGGATCAACACCCGCTATGTTCGGGAACACCTGGATCTGCACACGAAGTGCAGGGTGTAGTATGAGTACAACCAACTCAGTAAGTAACAATAATAAATAAGGAACTGAAGATAGTAACGAGCTACACAGTTATGGTTCATTTCCAGTAATTCCAGCAAAGAATAGATATGCTATCAAATCTAGCAGTTTAATGTCAAATCAATTTTTATACAGTTCCTGTTCATGTAATCCGTATGTCAACAATATTTCAGAGATTTCACAACAAAATGACAGATAGCAACTAAGTGCAACAACAAATAAAAATCAAGTACAACCTCTTAGGACAACAATCACTCACTGGGCTCCCAGCCCTCATCACTCCCTGGGCTTCCAGCCCTCATCACTCACTCCCAATAGGTACCCGTGCTCACTAGGGGTGTACAGACTCCGGAGGGGCTCCTACAGCCCAAGCGCTATAATCTACATGGAGAACTCACGTGCTGCACGGACAACTCACATGCCATAATATAACTATCTGGATCCGCACGGCTAACTCACGTGCTGCACGGCCAACTCACGTGCTGCACGGACAACTCACGTGCTGCACGGCCAACTCACGTGCTGCACGGACAACTCACGTGCTATAGTATAATATAAGGATCTGCACGGCCAACTCACGTGCTATAGTATAATATAAGAATCTGCACGGCCAACTCACGTGCTATAGTATCAATATCTCACAATCAGGCCCTCGGCCTCACTCAGTCATAAATTCCTCCAGTCTCTCGGGCTCTTAATAATCATGAAATCAGCCCAAACAACAATGATATGATGTATCAATAATAGCAACAGAGACTGAGATAAAATATGCAAGTAAAACCTGAGACTGAGTACATATAGCATTTAGCAGGCAATTCAACAAGTACGCGACCTCTGTGGGTCCCAACAATACTATCACATAGCCTAAGCATGATTTCTAACATGATTTATAATCAAAGTTTTATCAACACATAGGGAGCATATAGCTAACAACAAATTATTCAACTTTACAGTTTCCCGGGATGGACCAAGTCACAATCCCCTCGGTGCACGCCCACACGCCCGTCACCTAGCATGTGCGTCACCTCCAAAATAATCACATGATACCAAAATCCGGGGTTTAATACCCTCAGGACCAGATTTAAACTATTACTTACCTCAAAACGTGAAACTCTTTACTTTTCTATGCCTTTGCCTCGCAAATCGGCTTCCGAATGCCTCGAATCTAGTCACAAATAATTTGTTTCAGTCAATAAAATTTATTAGAATTAATTCTGAAAGAAAATACTAATTTTTCATATAAAATTGAAATTTAGCTCAAAAATTGTCCGTGGGGCCCACGTGTCGGAACCGGACAAAAGTTATAAAATCCGAAAGCCCATTCAATCACGAGTCTACCCATACCAATTTTACCAAAATCCGACCTCAACTCGACCCTCAAATCTACAAATCTTATTTCCAAATTTCTAAGTTTCAATCTCCGATTTACACCTCAAAATCATGTAATCTAGTCGGATTATTCGATGATAATTCAATATTATGTAGTAGAAATGACCACAAGGGACTTACCTCAAGTTTTTCTTGAAAATATATCAAAAATCGCCTCTCCTCAAGCTCCAATTTGTCAAAAATAGCGAATGGGACGAAGTCCCTGTTTTTATAATTCTGCCTAGACTGCCTCGATCTTGGCCTTCGATCGAGGTCCTCGATCCTGGGTCTCGATCCTAGGCCTCGATCCTGGGCCTTGATTCTGACCCTCGATCTTGGCCCTTGATCATGTCTCTCAACCTTGGTCTTCGACTCTGCCTTCGATCGTGGCCCTTGACCCTGGGCTCGATCGTGGCTTCGAGCCTGATCCTCAACCCTGCCTTCGATCGTGGCCCTCGACCCTGGGCTCGATCGTGACTTCGAGCCTGATCCCCGACCCTGGCTTCGATCGTGGCCCTCGACCCTGGGCTCGATTTTCCTTGATTATGGGCTCGTTTCTGGGCTCGATTCCGGGAATCGATTTTCTCGGCTCGATTCTCGCAGAAGAAATTTCCAACATAAGGAAATTGCAGCACCTATTGTAGTTCAATGTTTTGATCCGTTAACCATCTGAAACTCACCCGAGGCCCTCGGGAACTCAACCAAATATACCAACAAGTCCTAAAACATCATACGAACTTAGTCGAATCCTCAAATCACCTCAAACAAGGCTAAAACATGAATTACGCCCCAATACAAGCCTAATGAACTTTGAAACTTTCTATTTCTACAAACAACACTGAAACCTATCAAATCACGTCCGATTGACCTCAAATTTTGCACACCAGTCATAAATGATATAACAGACCTATTAAAATTTTCAGAATCGGATTTCGACCCCGATATCAAAAAGTCAACCCCCGGTCAAACTTTCCAAAAATTCAACTTTCGGCATTTCAAGCCTAATTCCTCTACGGACCTCCAAATATTTTTCTGGACACGCTCCTAAGTCTAAACTCACCATACAGAGCTATTGGAATTATCAAAATTCAAATCCGAGATCATTTACACATAGTTCCATATCTTGTTCACTTTTCTAACTTAAATTTTTAATTATGAGACTAAGTGTCTCATTTCATTCCGAATTTCTTCTGGACCCGAACCAACTAACTCGATACGTCATAAATCAATTACAAGGCATAAATTAAGCAATAAATGGGGAAACAGGGTTATTATATTCAAAACGACCGGCCGAGTCGTTACAAAATTAAATTTCACACAGGGAGAATTTTAAACTCATAAATATTTCACCACAAGGACCTCGTCTTTATATAACTTTCACCGCGGCTTGTAGCCCGGTTTAAATATTTCACATCATATAAAAATGTGATGATCTCGTTCTCAACTCCGAATCACAAGTATTTTGCACATTGTACCAACTGAAATTTCAATTTCCTTTCTTTCTTCTTTTCGATATATTTCATAAGCAGTTTTCACAACACATAATGAATCCTCATACCGGTAGGGCATATAATTCATAAAAATTGGAATCAATTATTTCGAAACACATCAAACCCACTGTAATGAATAATAAAAATTACTTTTGGACTTATAGCCCTCAATGGTGTACAAAAATAAAATGACAGACACGGACTCAGATCTTCAAATCTCCCAACAAGGATAAACATATGAGTGGGTCACAAAAATTACGAAGCTCAACCATAAGCGGAGCATAATAGGAGGACTTTCCTCAATATTTAGAACCGAATCAAATTAAAGGAAAATATCCTTTTATAACAAATCGGGATCGTACCTATAATGACACCATCTGGTGTATCGGCCTCAGCCAAATCATAGAGATTTTATCAACGGGTCGGGTCTCCACCTCTTAGGCGGCCTCTACCCGCATGTTCTCCACCTCTAACTGACTGTGTACGTTAAGTATTAACTAGAATAAAGCTTGTAGTTGGAGTGTTCTGATGAAATCCACCCCTCCCAAGTCTGGGATAATTTCTCTTGATATGTCTAGTATCACCACACTCATAACAACCCCTCTACAGGTTTGGCTGCTCACACTGAGTCTATACTGGATAACTGGAATAACCATTATAGGAACCCCATGCTGGTGGTGCATTAAAAGAACGTACTGGAATACCCCGAGTATTCTGAAATTGTTTCCATGACCCCGTTGATACTGAAATGTAGAATTATTAACGACACGGGAATACCGCAAGTCTTAGCATTATCCCATACAAATATCAGCTCTTAATCATATACAAGTTTTGGAGAACCTTTCAATACCATATAAATATATCTCAGGCCAAAACTCATATAACACATGACCCCGAAATCTGATCGTTGATAGCGGACTCCCTCACTTGGCACGAAGTCATAGGACACATTCCGATGATCTACAATACTAACCTTCATCGCTCGTAAGACACCGGTCATAAGACACCTCTAGCCATTTATTTGACGCATGCCATCCTCGTGACAGTTAAACTCGCTTCCTCCAGTGACTTGGCTGCATATGTACCTTTCACTAAATAGAAATCTCATACGAACTACATAGTCTCTAATACCACCAACTATTTCAGATCTACATCCACCTCGTGACCCTACCACAATTGTGATGATTAGGCAATTAATTAAACCTTCTTAATATCATACTTATCAATCAAATGTCAGAACCTGTTGCACCCCAATGTGCACAACTGAATGATCTCTCAATACTTCCGCATCATCGATCTGGACAACACGTTGTAATAATGGTTGAGCAACCCTGGCTCCCATATAACCCCCAGTAGTATCACGAACCGTTGGCGCATAGTTGATACCGAGTACGCAATTTTATACGTGGGTGGATGAAAAAGAATATAAGATATATGCTTCAAGCTGAATAAATACCGCACGATGAGGAATGAAAGAAGTGAAAATTTTTCCTACTAGCTCTATAGCCTCTTGAAGATAAGTACAGACGTCTCCGTACCGATCCGCAAAACTCTACTAAACTTGTTCATGACTCGTAGAACCTATGAACCTAGAGCTATGATACCACCTTGTCACGACCCAAAATCCCACCACAGGCGTCGTGATGGCACTGTCTCTAAGTCTAAGTAAGCCGATTTTAATTACAATTCAAGCAAAAAAAATTTAATAAATGAAACCAACAACGGAAATAATTATAACACCTTCCCAAGACTGGTAATACTGAGTCACGAACTCTAACTGAATACATAGAATGATCACTAGGACCAAATATACAATATTGTTTGATTAAACATTAACAGTACAATGAAATGAACAAACTCCAAGGGACTGCGACGACCAAGCAGCTCTACCTTGAATCCTTGCGATCATACTCTAACTCTGTCCGGGTCCGATACCTCCAATACCTGGCTCTGTACAAAAATGTGCAGAAGTGTAGTATGATTACATCACGGTCGGTAACCAGTAAGTATCAAGACTAACCTCAGTGGAGTAGAGATGAGGTACAGTCAAGACACTCACTAGTCTAATAACATGTGCAATATAGTATACAAAATAATACTAAAAAATAACTATCAATGATAACAACAAAATCAACCAGTGATATAATAGCAATGCAAAAAGAACATCATAATTATTGCTCAGACAAATAACGAACACAAGTACAATCAATTAATCAAGTCCTTCAAATATAAATTCTTTCGCCTATATATTTTTTAAATAATAATCTTCAGGATATAATACTTTCCAATAAATATATTTTCAAGTAAAAGTCACCATGTGACACCTCATTTTACAATCATAAAAATTACAGATCTCAGCCCACTTTCATATTTTTCACGGCATCTCGTGCCCATATTTTTATCACCATCACACGGACAACTCAGTGTCAATAATAAAATCATCACATTTTCCCCAGTACCTCATGCCCATATTATTTTCATAACTGCACGGACAACTCACGTACCAAAATATCAATGTATATAAGATCCGCAAGATTAATTTATTTTCAATAAAGTAAAGTTAAAATCTTTAAATCAAGTAAGAAATCAACAAAAAGATAAGTTTATTTTAGAAATCGTTTGAGTGAAGAAAATGACATTTCCATTAAAATAAAGCATCAGATAAACTACTGATTTGGATATAAAATTTATTAAATTAAAACATACTAGAATTTTTCTTTTATTTAAAACAACTCAATCATCCAAAATAAGTACAACCCAAAAATACAAATCCTCAAAGTCTCATACGAAAAAATCAAGGTCAACACAATACATCAAGAAATACAAAACACTTAATATTAAGTGAAATAATACATCACGGAAAATACAAGAATTTACAAATTACGAAAAAACAAAATAACCAAAGGCAAGTGCAGCCATAGAAAAATATCAACAAAAGGGCACTCCCGAGGTACCACCTCTAAGTCCCAAATCATAAATGAATTCAAAATCTTTTATTTCCTCATATCACCGCGGGAGCCTTCACATTTAATTTTTTTTTAAAATCAATTTTTTCCGAAATAGCATCCCGCGTTTTAGCCACCCTTATCACACCGCATGACTTCTAGTAGTTCCCCTACTAGCCACGCGTTTCAAGCCACCCTTATCTCACCGCATGCATTTCAACACCCAGACCTTATATCACCGCATGACTTCTAGTAGTTCCCCTACTAGCCACGCGTTTTAAGCCACCCTTATCTCACCGCATGCGTATCAATATCATAATATTTCATAAATTGCACCTCAAGTGCCCAAATATCACAACATAAGACAACTTGCACCTCAAGTGCCCAAATATTACAACATATCACAAATTGAACACCAAGTGCTCAAATCTTACAACATATCACCAATTGCACATCAAGTGCTCAAATCTTATAACATATCACCAATTGCACATCAAGTGCTCAAATCTTACAACATATCACAAATTGCACATCAAGTACCCAAATCTTACAACATATCACAAATTGCACATCAAGTGCTCAAATATTACAACTTGCCATAGAAATCAACAATACATTATTTTCCACAATAAGGAGCCCATGACTCGACCATAATGTGCACACAAAATCTTAACAAAATATTCGGGAGTGAACAACTCAATCGAATAATATTTTACAATTTGCCTCAATATGATTCACGGCCTTTATAATTCAATACCATATTTTCAACAACGTGAACTGAAAAGTAATTTATCTTATTAACTAAATTTTCCATTTAAATTATTTGTAGGTAAAATCAATAATGAAAGTGTTTTCCATAAAAATGGTAACTCAAACAAACACAGAGTTCGCATAAAAGTCAAGTGGCAATCACACCAAATTATCATATAAAAACAACCTCGGCAAACAAAGAATGAGGCATGACAAATAAGGGATTTAATAAGTTACAACAATTTTCCAACTTAATACTTAAGGACGTCTACAAATTTCAACCGATATAATTTGTACATATAAACCAAGTACGTACTCGTCACCTCGCGTACATAGTTTTCAATTACACAATTTTCACATAAGCCTAAGGGGTAATTCCCCCACTCAAGGTTAGGCAAGATACTTATCTTTTTTAACTTATGCCGATATTTCAAAATAGCTTTCTCACGTGAATTGACCTCTGGACGGCTCCAATCTTGCTTGAGCCTTCCTTACATTACTACGAGGTTCCGGAAATCCAAGAAACTTCAGTCTATTTAGAAACATAACAAAAGTGAACCATAATTAGGAAGATTTTCATTGTTTCAGCTCATTTGAGCATTTTATCAAACACTAGGTGTGCAAATTTGGTTACAAGGTTCTTCTACAAGATTTCCTTCATTCCACAACCCAATCTTTACTTATTTAATCTCACCAATCTTCCCACAAACCTTATTGGTACAAGCATATATACATAATACTCTTACACCTAATAATCATACTCCCAATCACCAATCTCTTACCCCAAACTCGAAATTGAAGACTAGGGGTTGAATCTTACCTCTTTGATGAAGATCTTGTGATTAGCTTTCTTGATTCTTGAAGATTGGTGCAAGATTGGATGATTAGAATGTTAGGTTTACTCCATCTCTCTCTAAAATATCAGGTTTTTACCTCAAAAATGACTTAACCCCTCTCTCTACCCGGCCTTGGGGTTATTTAATAGGTTCCTACGTGCGCGGCCGCGCACGTGAGGCAAACACTCTCAAATATGCACGGCCGCGCATCTAGGCGCGCATATGACACAGGTCTAGAAAAATGGCCATAACTTTCTGTATACATATCCAAATGATGAACGGTTTGATGCATTGGAAACTAGATTCAAAGAGATTTAATTTTATAGGTTGTACACCATATAACTATTTATATATTTAGAGTTATGCTCATTGAAAGTTAGGTCTTGTGCAAACTCACTTGAAACTTTAGTCTATTATGAAATTTTCCGTTTCTACATTCGATGCCGAAAACTATCGAACCAAGTCCGATTGACCTTAAATTTTGCATACAAGTCATAATTACATAATGTACATATTGCAAATTTCCAGAATCGGATTCCGACCTCGTTATCAAAAAGTCAACCTTCGATCGAACTTTCCGAAAATCGTCTATTTTCCAACTCTCGCCAAAATGCGTCGAATTGTCCTATTGACTTTCAAATCCAAATCCGGACATACGCCTAAGTCCGAAATCACCCTACGAAGTTATTGACATCACCAAAATTCTATTCTGAGGTCGTTTGCTCAAAAGTCAACTCTCTGGTCAACTCTTTCCATTTAAGCTTCTAAATAAAAATTGTTCTTTCAATTTATTTTCGAATCTTCCGAAAATCAAACACGACCACACCCGCGGGTCATAATACATATTATGAAACTACTCGAGACCTTAAGTCACTGAACGAGGCGTTAATTCTTAAAACGACAAGTCAGGTCGATTAAAGTCAGTTAAGCCAAAACCTAGACTAATGGGTTGCCTCTTCCAACTAGTTTAGATACATAGATCATCAATCCAGAAAGCTGTGCTTAATTCATATATTAAACGGATGTATCACTCCTAGATGCTAAATGCATAATCCTTAACTTATGGTATGGATCTATTGGAGCAATACCTTCTTCTTTTGCATTAACCATAATGTACCAAATAGAAACAATTACCTAGACCTACTAAAAGGTTTAATTTAACAAGAAAGTACTTGAATTTGCTTGTAATCACACCTTATCAATCTTCTACCTGTCTATCTTTCTCAGAGCAATAAATTGTTTCCATTCTCTTTCAGTTGGCTTAATATTTTTATGCTTTTAAAAACTTCTTTATCTTGAATGAAACATCTAATGTCTTCACTAACAAACTCGAATCGAGTCTCGACTTTCTTTTAAGTATTTGAGGGCATGTTTGTGGTAGTAAAACATAGAGCAAGATCATAACTGAAAAGCTCTTTCCTGTTTCTATTAGAGTGCATCCCCCACACCCACACCACGTTGATGTTCTATTACTAGCCCTCCTAGCATCTTTGGTTGTAATTCATTTGTAAAAGAACGAACTTACTCGCTCATTCAAATCTAATGACAATTTATTTTATGGGGAACAGAAGATTATGTATGCTTCCTTTAATAGAAAAGACTGCAACATTCTTCTTCATTTGTTCTCCAAAAGCATGTATTTTACAAGTTAACGAGACACCACTTAGACACTTTGGAGAACTTGGCAATGTATTTTTCTGATCTGTTTTTGGAAGAGTATTTAAAAATAGCCTTTGAGACACTTTCCTAAAGAATGCTTTGGATCAGAAAGAAAACTTCTTAGACAAAACGTGAAGCTAGTATATATATATATATATATATATATATATATATATATATAGAACAAAAAAAATCTAAAATACAGTAGAAAACCTAGAAAAGAGTGAAGGATAATGTGAACCCTAGAAAAGAGTGAAGGATAATGTGAGTACCGGAGAAGTTACAGGTGTGCGAGAAAATCACTAGAGCGAAACGTGAAGCGAAGCGAGCAGAGAGAACTCACTAGCAGCAAAACGTGAACCGCAGAGAGACGAACTAACTTGCAAATCGGAAGCTAGCGACAATGGGGGAAATTTCAAAATTTTCAGGTGGGAAGGGGTATTTATAGAGCTTCCAGCACAAGTTTGGAAGCTTTTTAGCTAGCGTTTTTCCATAGATTCCCAAATTTGTTTTGAAAATTTTGATTTGGATGAAGTTTGGTTTGAAGATGAGGTGTGTTTGGACATTAGTTTTCAAAACATATTTTATTTTTTTTTGAAAAAAAACATGAAACATGTCTTATACCCACAAGTTCTAAAAATTATCACAAATACCCAGCATTACCTTCATCAATAGCATTCATTATATTATCGCAAACTATAGTCCTGAACATAAATAAATTTGGTACAAAATTATTATTTTTATAATGAACTACATAATACACTATCAGATGACCGAGAAAACGAAGCAACATTGTTACAAAATAATAAATTGTGAGCTCTTTTATAAAGTGTAATAGTAATATTTTGGGTCAAAACTAGCTCTTGACCTCGTTTTGGGATTTGAATTTTGGGAATTTTCCAAAATATGGATAAAATTTATGAACAAATATGTATTTGCCAAAAAAATTCAAATATATTTTAGCAAAATCTATGGTCAAACGATCCTTAGTGATTGAATGACCTCTTGTTCTCCTTTCCGAATTCCGTTCTTCCATTTTACTTCTTTTCTAAAATATAAAATAAAATAAAAAAAGTTATTCCATTTTACCTCTCTCTTGTTTTCACCCTTCCATTTTAATTCTACATAGGTCAAAGGTCAAACAAAGCAAAAAGTAAAAAATTAAAATTGAAGATATGATAATGGGTCTTTCCAAATTCAAAATACTTCCAAGGGGTAAAATTGATATATATCACCCTTTAATTATTTGGACTAACAAAGCATAAAATAAAAATGGAGGAAATAAAACGTTATACTACACGAAATCATGCATGTCCTAGGTTTTAAAAGAAGTTTAAACTAGTTATTATATTTGACAAATCTCTTCAAAATATATTTTTTAGTGTCAAATTATGAAAACAATATCAACGTTCATTTTAGAATTAGCATTACCGAAACAGAATTTTTATGGATGATTTTAATGAAGTTTTATATTTTTTATTTAATTAAATTGTCCTACATAGGGGTGTCAAAATAATTCTAAAAACCGAGTGAACCAACCTAACCAAACCTAATTGAATAAATTATTAGGTCTATCTAAGTAAACTCATACATTTAATTATAAATTTATAACTGTATCGAAAATAGGATAGATTTTTTAATTATAAATATACTAAAAAATATCGAATCAAACCAAACTAATATATTTATACATATAAAATATATTTATATGTTAAATTCATTAATTAGACTTGAGCCTTTGCCTTGGGATGTTGCATATCCTTGATCCTCATGCAGGGTAGTCCATCAGTCGCACATAGCTACAAGGAGAAAAATAGCGTAGCAGATAGGTTAGCACAACTTGGTTCTACAATGCCTAATGGGCAAAAAACTTCACTATTTTGGGAACTATAACAACCTGACCAGTTGTTTTGAGCTCTAACACGCCGTTAGGCGGTTTGAGGTCTTGAGTAATTTCACTTCATGTATTATGACTTGTACGTATGGTCGGAATTGAATTTTGGGAAGTTCGAAGTTGTTTCACAAGGAAAATTCTCAATTTGAAAGCTTTAAGTTGGAAAGGTTGACCAAGGTTTGACTTTTGAGTAAACAACCTCGGAATCGGGGTTTGAAGGTTCTAATAAGTTCGTGTGATGATTTCAGACTTGGGCGTACGTTCAGGTTGAGTATCGGGTAGTCAGGGAGCATTTCAGCGCCTATTATGGAAGTTGGCATTTTTGAAAGTTTATGAATTTCATAAGTCTGATTTGAAGTGAATGTTGGTGTTATCGATGTCCGTTCGGGGTTCCGAGCCTTGGTATAGGGTCGTAATATGATTTATGACTAGTGCGTAAAGTTTGGCGTCATTCCGGAATGCTTAAGCATAATTCAGACGCGTTCCGCAAAGTTTAAAAGTTTGAAAGTTTAAGGAAGATTTTAATCGCCGATTCATAGCTTTGATGTTGTTTAACGTGATTTGAGACTTCGACTAAGTTTGTATCATGTTTTGGGATGTGTTTGGTATGTTTGGATGGGGTCCCGGGGCCTCGGGTTTGATTCGGATTGAAATTAGAGTGAGAATTTGGCCTTATGCAATTTCTGGTGGCAACAGATCTGGTATAACCGCACCTGCGAGGTTTTGGCCACAGGTGCGGAGCCGCAGAAGCTGCCAAGAGGTCGCAGAAGTGGTTCTGGGCGAGCTAGGCAGTGGCCGCAGGTGAGAGACTATTTCGGCATTTGTGATGGCGTAGAAGCGGAGTGGAGCGCAAAAGTGAGGGTGATTGTTGCACTTGCGATGTCGGAGGAGCGGGACCTTGTCCGCAGGTGCGAAAGGGCGGCCTCCAGTGCTTTCTGCAAAAGCAGATTTGTTGCCGCAGAAGCGACCATTGGCTTCGCAAATGCGAAGATCGCCTGGGCAGAAGGTATATGTTAGCCAAATCGGGTTTTGGCTCATTTCACCTCATTTCTCTCATTGGAGCCAGCCTTGGGGGCGATTTTGGAGTGCCATTTTTATCATCCTTCATGAGGTAAGTGATTCCTACCGTTGTGAGTTAAATACATGATTTATATGTGGACTTAAACATGAAAAATTATAGTAATTGTGGGGTTTTTGAAGAAACCTAAAAATTGGTAATTTTGGATTTTGACTACGATCTTGAAAATGGAATTAGGAATAAATTATATATTTGAGTTCGTGGTGTTATGGGTAATATTTATCTTCGAAAATTTTCGGACTCCGGGCACGTGGGTCCGAGGGTTGACTTTGTTAACTTTTTGAGCAGAGTTGGGAATCATTATAAATTGTTAAATTATACGCATCGGTGTATATTTTGATTGATTTGCACATTGTTTGACTAGTTTTGGATTGATGGCCATTGGTTCAAGGTGTTAGAGAGACGTTGGAGCCAGTTTATAGAACTTTGGAGCGAGGTAAGTCTCCTGCCTAACCTTGTGAGGAAGAATTCACTCTGTAGGTGTTATATTCTTATATGTTACATGTTGTGGGAGCTACGCACGTATGAGGTAACGAGTGTCCGTGCGTATACTAAAATTATTGATTATATCCGGGTAGACTTAGGTTCACGCCATGCTTTAATTGTACAATTTGAGTTATCCTTGCGTGTTGAATTCCTTAATTTTGCGCTACGACCTGAGACTAGGATTGCGTAGGGTGATAAACTCGCTATTGTAGAGATTTGACGAGCTACTTGATTAGTCGCGAGATAATTGTGCTACCCTTACGAATTTCTCCTGCGTTGTGCGTTTTTATCTAAAAGCAAATTTCATAACTCACGCGTCTATTCGTAAGTGGGGTCAAGGATCCGTTAAAGCCTCTTATTCTAATGGGATCGGGTCATTCGCCTCGACAGGATATTATTGTACCACACTCTAATGGGATCGGGCCGTTCACCTCGGCACGATATTATTGTACCATACACTAATGAGATCTGGTCGTTCGCCTCGGCAGGATATTATTGTACCGCACTCTTATGGGATCGGGCCGTTCGCCTTAGCAGTATCATATTCTTATGGGATCGGACCGTTCGCCTCGGCAGTATCATAATCTTATGGGATCGGGCTGTTCGCCTCGGCAGTATCATATTCTTATGGGATCGGGTCGTTCGCTTTGGCAGTATCATATTCTTATATGATCGGGCTGTTCGCCTCGGCAATATCATATTCTTATGGGATCGGGTTGTTCGCTTCGGCAATATTATATTCTTATGGGATCGGGCTGTTCGCCTCGGCATTTCTATAAAATACTCTTATAGGATCGGGTCGTTCGCCTCGGCAACTTCATGAAACACTCTTATGGGATCGGGTCGTTCGCTTAGGCAACTTCATGAAATACTCTTATGAGAGCGGGCCGTTCGCCTCGGCAGAATCATGCGTAATATTTGACAAGAAGCCAGCGTATCCGTGAGTTTTTCTGATTTGAGTTGTGACGACCTATCTGGTGGGGACCATTTTATATATACTCCGGTTGAGGAGGTACCCAATAATTGAGAGCTGGTGTTTACTGTTCATAGGAGAATCGTACCACGTGCCTATATTTGTTTACATTGTTTATATCTCATGCCTCATACTTGTTTACTTTCTATCGTACTTGATATATCGGACCACTAGTAAGTGTCGATGTCGACCTCTCATCACTACTTCTTCGGGGTTAGGCTAGATACTTACTGGGTACGTGTTGATTTACGTACTCATGCTACATTTCTGCACTTATTGTGCATGTCTATATTTCTTGTGGTCTTTTGGGCGCAAAGGCGCAGCTATTGCGGGGACTTTACGGTGAGTTGCATCCCATGTTACGATCTGCAGCATACAGAGTCTCCATCAGAATTATTTATATTTTTATATCTAACTTGTATTCTAGACAGATATCGTATTGTTATTGTAACTTCTATTAGATGCCCATGCACTTGTGCCACTGAGTTTTGGGGGTATTCTAGATTTTATTTATGGATTATTTTACATTGATACTCTTTTACTTATTATTTTAATTAAACTGTAAGTAACTACGATTTATTTTAATGCACTGATCTCTCTATCTAAATAAGATTCATGATTTTAAAAATAATAAAATGAATAATTAAGTGTTGGCTTGCCTAACGGCGACGTTGGGCGCCATCACGCCCTATAATGGATTTTGGGTCGTGACAGGAACCTCCATCACTCATTTTCAGCGGCGGATCTACATGCTATTTTTGTGTGCTCGCCCATTATCTTTGACAAAATTTAGTAAATTTGTATAGGTAATTATAAAAAAATTTAGATAAATATTGATTGAGCACCCATAACTAAATTACTTTTTCCTTTTCTTTCAAAATTTTTATCAGTGAGCACCCACAACTTTAAAATTCTGGATCCGTCACTGCTCGTTTTGGATCACCTACAAGCGGACTGCTTAGGAGAGGCAACTTTGCGCATGGCCACAGCTAAAGTTGCACACTCTTTTGGAAGCTTCAACAACTAGCCGCATCAGGGAGCTTTGAGTTCCTCTACCACTACTTTTTGTTGTAATAGTAATGTAGTTTCTAATGTAGGTTCTACCGATACCAATATTTCTATAGGCACTTTGGCAACTACTGCCAGTATGTTTGGTAATAGTAATGTAGGTTCTACACTACTATTACCCCACACCTTATGGGGATTCTACCTGTATGTTCTGCTCCTTGTAGCTTTATGTTTTAGTTGATGCAAATGATCTGTTCAGACCACACAAAAAAAATATTCTTTCTCTTCCTCCTTCATTGTTTTAGCTTCTTTTTCATTGATATGTGAATTATACTGTTGATTTCTTTATATATGATGAACATTCAATAATTTGATCATTGTCGTTTATTATGATTTGGTAGATTTTTTCATACTAATTACATGCTTGTATTTGCAATATGCTTGCTAGATTATTTTTTAATTTTATTAATATATAATAATAGGATTGAACTCGATTTAACTATGAAATTTGATATCAAATCAATCCAAATCACCTTCAATCTTCCTCAAATTTTGTACATCAACTCATCCATATATTTTCAATGAATTTCAACCATACTCATTAAAAAAGGTCATTTTTTGCTTAGAATTTTGGAATCTTATAAACCCGGAGAATTTGATATCGTATGACTGTTTGGAGGTGATACCCACGCTAGGTGACAGGCGTGTGGGTGTATACCTCGAGGGATTGAGACTTGGTCCGTCCCGTGAGGCCTCATTACCATCATCTGTGTTTACGTAGTTACTTGTTGTTGAACTTGTCTGCCTTCATGTTAGAGACATGCTTAGGCTTTATTCATGCTCACATTATTTGTACTCAGTCATAGAAATTATTGTACATATTTATCTCAGTCTCTATTATTTACTAACATGCTGTGATACTTGATATGGGTTGTGTTCCCTTATTTGTTGATGATGGTGAGGCTAGTGAGGTACATGATTGAGTGAGGCCGAGGGCCTGGTTGTGAGGATATTAATTTCATAGCGCATGAGTTGTCCGCGTAGCACGTGAGTTGACCGTGTGGGTTCAGGTATTGATACCATAGCGCGTGAGTTGTCCGTGTAGCACGTTAGTTGACCGTGCGGATCTAGGTATTGATATGATGGCACGTGAGTTGTCCGTGCTTAGTGCTTGGGCTTTGGGAGCCCCCCCGGAGTCTGTACACACCCCCAGTGAGTGCAGAGTTTTGAGCGTTGAGTGCGAGTGCTGAGTGATGGAGTGACATTGTTGTGAGGTTGCATTTACTTTTGTTGTTGATGCATTTACCTGTTAATTTTTCTTGTAGTCTTACTGATTTATGAAATTACCGGTCTACTCATGTTTGTACTTAATTGTGAAAATAATAATTGGATTATTCTGCTTAGCTCGTCACTACTGCTCAATTCCTTAGTTATTTCTATTACTACTAAGTCGATTGTACTCATACTACACTCTTCACTTTATGTGCAGATCCAGGTGAGTTAGAGGGCGGAGATCGTTGAGTTCAGACCGACTAACTTTGGAGACTGCAAGGTAGTTGTTAGCGTCCACAGGATCTTGTTACTCCTTTTATCATTTCTTCTTTTGAGACTGTATTGACAGTTAGACAGTTATATATCCTAGTTCATAGTTTTAGACGCTCATGACTTAGTGACACCCCGATGTTTGGGGTTCGTTTCCGTATTTTCTATATTATATTTAGAGTTGATTTAGTTTATGAGAAATTTAAATGTTGGTATTATTTTATTAAATTCTTATAATCGATTTAGTAGTAATATTTTGAGAAATAGGCTTGCCTTGTAACACGATAGGCGCCATCACGACCATGGTTAGATTTTGGGTCGTGACAAACTTAGTTTCAGTTCTATAATTTCATCATCTAAATTTTATAATTTATTATGCCTCCTTTTCAGTTTCAGCAAGAACATATAGCCTTTAAACGTTTAAGAGTTTTTTAGTTTTTTAAAAGTAAAGTTATTTTCAAGTTCATCTTTTTTCCCGTCATTTTTAAGTTATTCTAAAAGACATAAGGTGTGTTAACTAATAGAAGATAACTTTTTCTTTCTCGTGAGCAAACTAAGTTGTTCAATTTCTTTAATCAATAAGAAATACTATATAATTTTTTTCGATAAATTAAAAAAGAATAAATTACTATTGCAAGAGTAGAATCCAATAACTACATTCTGAATCATAAATTTTAGTTGAAATTAAAAATCTTAAATATAATAAAATAATGAAATGACAACTTTATTTTAATGTGAAATCAACTGAAATTTTAATTATTAAATATTTTTTTTATTTTAAACCATGTAGGAAGTTAATATTAAAACTTTAAAATCGATTAATATTTCACCTTATATAAACTTTTCCTTACAAATACCTTTCAAGTCCTAATTCTACGTAACATATATGGAATGTTAAAAAGTTTTGTGTTAAATTTAGGAGTTATAAATCAATTACGATTTTGTCCATATTATTCCATGTTGGATATACTTTATTCTTTCCTATTGAACTTCTTTCCATACCATACTTGACCGTAAAACTTTTGTTATGTATATTTAACGTCATTTCTTTGACAGGGAGGATTTACCTATGCAGAATTTTGCCTATATATGAATATTAAATCCCAACTCAACATAACATAAAATTTGTAATATTGAAAATTTTGCAAAGGGAGGAGGGAAAAAGGCTCGAGAAAGCGTCCCCGAGCCTGCAGTTGATAGGTCAAATCCCTTTGTCCAAGTGATTGAGTTGAAGCTTTGAGCATAGAGCAAGTCGACATTAAGTATTGTCCTTATTATGCTTTATGTGGAGACATTGCTTTCTCTAGTAATGACTTAAGCAGAAGAGTCTAACTTTTTATTATATTAGTAAAGCGCTAGCGCCCAACCTATACAAGGGCTTTGAAGGGATAGGGGAAGAAAAGAAAAGAAAGAGGGTACCTATTATTCGTCGGGTAATTTGTCCGCGTACTCCCAGAACCGTGCAAAATGGTAGCCTATTGCACGACTGGTTAAATAAATTATGAGATATTTTTCCATACTTTTCGCATTCGGTTCTAGCTATTTCTGCGCCTTCTAATCGACCTGAACAACATATACAGATCACACGTAGTGGTTATTATAGCATATCCTTCTTTTTCTAGTTATATATGAAGAAATAAATATTAAAATATAATTAAATATTAAAAAATAATTAAATAACTTTTCCTAAATATTAGAGAATTAACTAAACGACTATTTCTAAATATTAAAAAAAATAATTGAATGACTTTACCGCCAAAAAATTAATTAAATGACTTAAGAAATAGTTAAATGACTATCCCTAATATTGATTATTGTGGATTTTGCATCTTAACCATTTTGGCTCTTAATATTATAGTATAAATGACTTTATCCTATTTTATGATTCCTTTCACCACCGATGCTATCCTTTTAGAACTTAATTATATATCCTCAGAGATGTGTTAAATACTTATGTAATAAATTTTTTTAAAAATAAATTTCTTTTATCAATTAGTTAATTAAAATACTTAATTATTTGTTCTCAATATTAAAAAATTATTTATTTTTGTTGATTCAAATTCTTTATATATATATATATATATATATATATATATATATATATATATATATATACTCCATACCAAATTTTAAGTACTTTAACGCAATTATAATTTTATTCAATGAGAATTCCATTTTAAAGGATAAAATATTGATGAACAACTCAATTTTGAATCTTTGTGTCCGCGAGACTGTCGGTATTATTGATTTTGTCAACCATTTTTTTCTCTCTTTCTCTTTTATACTGTTGAATATCTTCTTTGTTATCTGTACTAGGTGTTGAATGTAATTTTCGATCATTATACAAAAAATAGATGAAGAAAAAAATATTATTAATTATAGTTCAAATATATAGAGTACCCTTTAAAAAGAAAAAAAAAAGAACGAGAGAGATAATCTTCTTCTACTCTAATTCATACTTCTCAAGTTTATCTCCATGAATATTTTGATCGAAAGGTCCCAATATGAATACGAACGGTTGACGAAAATTAAATATTAGGAAAATTTATGGAAGATATTATAATCATGAACATAGTTTAAATAAGGAAATGATTTATATAATAAAGTCCTAAATATTAGAACTTTCTACATAGTTTAAAATAAGGAAAAAAAATAAGAAGAAATTTGAAATTGATTTCAAAGTTCAAAATATTACTAGGAAATTAACTTAAATTACTATTTTGTCCAATATAAAATGTCACGACCCAATTTCACCTATAGGTCGTGATGACGCCCAACACTACAGTTAGGCAAGCCAACCAGTAATTTAAAATAACCAAGAAAATAAGCAACTCTTAATTCAACCAATGTGTGTGCCAAGACCTAGTGTCACAAGTGTATGAGCATCTAGTACATTTTACAAAACTCCAAATACTGTCTGAAATGAAAATAGACAGTATTAAAAATACAAGAAGAGGCACTGGTAGCTGCAGGACGGCTCAGAAAGGCAGCTCACCACTACGCCCCTAGATAACGAGGATGTGCGATTATAGGTCCTCCACTAGTATCTGTCTCAAATCCTGCACAAAACGTGCATCAAGTGTAGCATGAGTACGTAAACAACGTGTATCCAGTAAGTATCAAGCCTAATCTCGAAGTGGTAGAGACGGGATGACCGACTTTGACACTCACTAAGGGTCAACAATAATAAATGGAATAAATTATAATTATTCAAATCAGCATGATTCATAGATTTTACAATAATTTATTCAATTAGCATAAATAATAAAAATCCTTCAAATGCAACAATTTTCAATCTATTAATTAAATCCTTCAATTTCAATAAAACTTCTAATTTATCATGTGATGACCCAAAATGTCATCTTTAAATTTAATAAGTAATTCTGTGTTCTAAGACCTTGAAAAGTACCATTTATCATTCCTCGACTTGCGTGCGCAGTCCGAAAAAATTTTCGAAAAGTTTTTATGTGAAAAATGGATTAAAATGTGAAATAGAGCTTTAAAACTCAACTGAGTTGACTTTGGTCAACATTTTTAGCAAACGGACCCGAATCAGTATTTTGACAGTTCTGGTAGCTTCGTATCGTGATCTGGGACTTGGGCATATGCCCGAAATTTAATTTGGAGGTCTCTAGCTCAAGTTATGACCATTTAACAAAACTAGCAATTTAAAGGCTAAAGATTTTCAAGTTTGACCACGGGGTTGACTTTTTGATATGGGAGCCGAAATCCGATTCTGAAAATTTGAACAGCTCCGTTATGGCATTTATGACTTGTGTGCCAAATTTGAAGTCATTCCGGATTCATTTAATATGTTTTGGCATGAGTTTTGCAAATTAAAAAGTTTAAAACTCAAAGTTTGAATCAGGGTTTGAATTATAATTCCAGCATTGTTTGAAGTGATACGAGACCCCCGAGTAAGTCTGCATTATGTTATTGGACTTGTTGGTATATTCGTACGGGGTCCCCAATACCCCGAGAGTGATACAGATTGAAATCGGATCAAGAATTGAACTTAAGCAAAATCTTAATTTTTTTCCTTCTGTTGTAATCGCACCTGCAGATTTTTGCCCGCAGGTGCGAGCTCGCAGAAGCGAGCCTTCCATCGCAGATGCGGGACTAGGCTGGCCTGAGTTCTTCGCAGGTGCGGCCTTTTTGCGTAGAAGCGGATGTCGCAGGTGCGACAGGATTGTCCGCAGATGCGGAACTTCACCTGGCATCGCAAATGCGGAACTTGTATCCGCAGATGCGAAAATGACTGGGCAGAGCCCATAAATTCGGAAGTCGCCATTTTTATTCATTTTTGAGTTTCAAGTCTCGGTTAAGGCGAATATTTGGGCGATTTTCACGGTAAACATTGGGGTAAGTATTCCTTATCCTATATTGATTATATTTCATGATTTCATACCCGTTTATATCATGAATTCATGAATTTGTGGAAGAAAAATCAGATTTTTCTAAAATCTTCAAAAAAATAAGAAATTTAGATTTGAAGGTCCATTTGATATCGGAATTGGACAATTTTTATATGGTTGAACTCGTATCAGAACGGGTGTTCGGATTTTGCGAGTTTTTACGGGATTTGAGACGTGGATCCCACTGCCGAATATTTTAATAAATTTTGGATTTTTATCTGAAAAATTTGTAAACTCATATGGAATTAATTCCTATGATTCGTATTGAGTATATTGAATTGTTTGTGAATAGATTTGAAGCTTTCGGAGACAAATTGTAAAAAAAAAGGCTGTGGTTGAATAATTGATTGGAATTTGCAATGCGAGGTAAGTGTCGTAGTTAACCTTGACTTGAGGAAATAGAACCCTTAAATTATTTGTTATGTGAATTGCATGTGAACGGCGTATAGGCGAGATGATGAGTGTCTATACGTCGTCAAATTAATTGTTTGCCTGCTTACTTGAAAAATTATAAATTATTTTAAATCATGAATTAATTATTATAATAATTATTTCTCTCCTATTCTTTGTCAAATATTAATTCCTGCATTAATTGTTACATGCTATTTGAATTATGTGCCTTAATTGTTATTTGACATTTAGCATGTTAAATATTAAACTGCATATTTTCTCTCTGATTTCCACAATAATTTATTATTTGCCTTTGTTTATTTCATAATTAAATCATAATTATTGTATGTTTGTCGTCTTATAATTTTATATTAATTGTTACATTTATTGTGGAAATTTCTTCTATAAGAATTGGTAAATAAATATGTTAGAGGAGCGGGTTGCACGCCGCAACATGATTGATTATAATGAATATATTGGAGGATCGGGTTGTACGCCGCAACAAAATTAATTATAATGAATATATTGGAGGATCGGGTTGCACGCTGCAACAGACTTATTAAAAGTCCATATTGGAGGATCGGGTTGCACACCGCAACAGACATATATATATATATATATATATATATATATATATATATATATATATATATTGGGGAATCGGGTTGCACGCCGCAACAGACTTGATTAAAATGAATATATTAGAGGAGCGGGTTGCACGCCGCAACATAACTGAATGTGAATATATTGTGAGAGCGGGCTTCACGCTGCAACAGAATTGAATGTGAATATATTATGAGAGCGGGTTGCACGCTGCAACAGAATTGATGGAAATGATAATTGATTATAACTACTGAGTTGGCTTCAATTATTATAAATGAGTTATCTGATTTATTTCTATTATTGTTGTTATTACTAATATAGCTTACAGGTAATGTAAGGGACCCGCCTTAGCCTCGTCATTACTTCGTCGAGGTTAGGCTCAGCACTTACCAGTACATGGGGTCTGTTGTACTGATACTACACTCTGCACTTCTTGTGCAGATTTTGGAGTTGGTCCCAACGGCGTACCATAGACTTGCTCGCATTTCATCTATCAGAGGAGACTTGAGGTATAACTGCATGGCGTCTGCAGTTCTGAAGTCCCCGTCTATTTTACTTTAGCTGTGTGTTTATTTTCAGACAGCTTTATTTTATTCAGACCTTTATTTGTATTTATCTAGAAGCTCGTGCACTTGTGACACCAATTCTGGGATGGTATTTAGACACCGTTGTTTTTATGGATTATTTTACTCTATTTCAAACTTTGCTTCCGCTTTTGTTTCCTTTAGTATTAATAATTTAAAAATTATTTAAAAATTAGTTAATATTATTCTAACATTGGATTGCCTAGCAAGTGAAATGTTAGGCGCAATCACGGTCCTAAGGAGGGAATTTCGGGTCGTGATAGTTGGTATCAAAGCACTAGGTTACATAGGTCTCACGAGTCACGAGCAAGCTTAATAGAGTCTGAAGGATCTGTACGGAGACGTCTGTACTTATCTCTCAGAGGCTATGAAGTTTAGGAACAATATCACTTCTTTCTTATTCTGTCGTGCGATTTTATTCTATCATCGATGATTGAACCATTCTACTCTTATTCTCTCGTAGATGTTGAGAACACATAATACCTCTACCTATGGATAGGGACAAGAACCCCCGGTGGCAACTATGGCCAGGGGTAGAGGTGGAGGCCGAGGTCGTGCTAGAGGCCGAGGCAGAGGCCGAGGTAGAGCTCAGTCCCGAGCTCGAGCAGCGGCACCTGTTGAAGAACCTCAGGTGGACCTTCATGAAGAGGTTCCAATTCATAATGTACCAGTTGAACCAGTTCAGGTCCCGGAAGGATTCATAGCCACTCCAGTACTTCAGGACGTTCTAGTCCGTTTGGTAAGTCTTATGGAGGGCGTGGCTTAGAATGGTACATTTCCAGTGGCACCAGCCATCTCACAGGTTGGGGGAGAAGCACAAACTCCCACTACTCCCGCTCCAGAGCAGATGGCTCCCCAGAATCAGGCTCCAACAGTCCCGCCAGTTGCGATAGTTCAGCCAGTTGTTGCGGCACAGATCGGTGATAGGCCCACCATGTCTTTTGAGGCCTTATTGAGACTGGATAAGTTTACCAAGCTCTTTCCAGTTCACTTCAGTAGTACACCTTCTAAGGACCCACACGATTATCTTGAACGCTGCCATGAGGTGTTGCGGAACATGGGTATAGTTGAGACCAATGGAGTTGATTTTGTTGTATTTCAGATGACGGGTTCCGCCAAGAGGTGGTGGAGAGATTATACATTGACCCGACCAGTCGGATTGCCTGCACTTACATGGGAGCAGTTCTCTCAGTTATTTCTGGAAAAGTTCCTCCTTATCACTCTGAGAGAGGAATTCTGCAAGCAATTTGAGCGTCTATATCAGGGCAGTATGACTGTTACTCAGTATGAGTCCCATTTTGTGGATTTGGCCCTACATGCTCTCCTTTTACTACCTACAGAGGGAGAGAGAGTGAGGAGGTTTATTAAGGGACTCACTCACCCTATTAGACTTCAGATGGCCAAGGAGACCAGTAGTGAGATTTCTTTTCAGGCGGCTGCTAATGTCGCAAGGAGGATCGAGATGGTTCTTGCACAGGAGAGAAGGCAGAGGTCTGATAAGAGGCCTCGTCAGTTCGGTGGTTACAGTGGTGCCTCGTCTGGAGACAGGGGTAATTTTGGTAGGGGTCATCCTCCCAGACCATTTCATTCAGCACTTCATGTATCTCCCGGTGCTTCAGGGAGCCACGATCCTATTATGCCTTACTCTGGGCAGCCAGTATTCAGTGCACATTCAGCTCCTATCAGTGCATCACCACTCCAGAGTTACTATAGCGGTTATCCGGCCTATTTGGGTCTAGCTTCAGCAGCCACGACATCAGGATGGGTGTTATGAGTGTGGAAACATTGGTCACATCAGGAGGTATTGCCCTAGATTGGCGAGTAATAGATCTCGGCAAGATTCTCATGCCATCATACCATCACCGGTTGCTTCACCGCATGCTCAGCCAGCTAGAGGTAGGGGTCAGGCAGCTAGAGGTGGAGGTCAGGCCATTAGAGTTGGAGGTCAGACCGTTAGAGGTGGAGGCCAGCCAGTTAGACGTCGTCCCAGAGACACAGTTCAGAGTGGTGGGGCCCAGCCCTGATTTTATGCTTTTCCAGCTAGGCTTGAGGCCGATTCATCTGATGCTGTGATCACAGGTATTATTCCAGTTTGCCATAGAGATGCTTCAGTTCTATTTGATCCATGATCTACTTATTCCTATGTGTCCTCCTATTTTGCTTCATATTTGGTTGTGCCTTGTGATTCTCTGAGTGCTTCTGTGTGTGTATCTACACCGGTGGGAGACTCTGTTGTAGTAGATCATGTATATCATTTGTGTGTGGTTACTATTTGTAATCTTGAGACTAGTGTGGATCTTCTACTTCTTGATATGGTAGATTTTGATATCATCTTGGGTATGGATTGGCTGTCACCTTATCATGCTAAATTGGATTGTCATGCCAAGACAGTGACCCTAGATATGCCGGGATTACCTTGGTTAGAGTGGAAAGGAACTCCTGGTCATTTTGCCAGCAGGGTTATTTCTTATATGAAAGCTCGGTGTGTGGTAGAGAAAGGGTGTCTAGCCTATTTGGCTTATATTCGCGATCCCAGTACGGATGTCCCTTCTATGGACTTAGTACCAGTTGTTCGTGAATTTCCAGAAGTATTTCTTACAGATTTGCCAGGGATGCCACCCGATAGAGATATTGATTTCTGTATTGATTTGGCTCCGAGCACTTAGCCCATTTCTATTCCACCATACCGTATGGCCCCGCCAGAGTTGAAAGAATTGAAAGAGTAGTTACAAGACTTGCTTGATCAGGGATTCATTAGACTCAGTGTCTTGCCCTGGGGTGCACCGGCATTATTTGTAAAGAAGAAAGGTGGCTCTATGCGGATGTGTATAGACTATCGGCAGTTGAATAAGGACACTATCAAAAATAAATATCCGCTGCCAAAAATTGATGACTTATTTGATCAGTTTCAGGGTGCCAAGGTATTTTCGAAGATTGATTTGAGGTCTGGTTACCATCAGTTGAAGATTAGGGCATCTCATGTCCCTAAAATAGCTTTTCGAATTCGGTATGGGCATTACGAATTCCTAGTGATGTCATTTGGGTTGACAAATTCCCCAGCAGCATTTATGGATTTGATGAATCGGGTGTTCAAGCCTTATTTGGATTCTTTTGTGGTTGTATTCATTGATGATATCTTGATTTACTCCAGCATTCGAGAGGTACATGAGCAGCATCTTCGAAGTGTGCTTCACACCTTGAAGAATAATCAGTTATATGCCAAGTTTTCAAAATGTGAGTTTTGGTTAGACTCAGTTGCCTTTTAGGGGCATGTTGTATCGGCAGAAGGCATAAAGGTGGATCCTAAGAAGATTGAGGTTGTTCAGAATTGGCATAGACCTACTTCAGTTATAGAGATCCGGAGTTTACTGGGTTTAGCAGGTTATTATCGTCGGTTCGTGGAAGGATTTTCATCTCTAGCAAGCCCATTGACCAGATTGACCCAGAAAGGTGTCCCATTCAGATGGTCAGACGAGTGTGAGTTGAGCTTTCAGAAGCTCAAGACCGCTTTGATTACGGCGCCAGTGTTGGTATTACCCACAGGTTCAGGATCGTATACGGTATATTGTGACGCATATCACATTGGGCTTGGTGCAGTATTAATGTAAGATGGCAAGGTAATTGCATATGCATCACGGCAGTTAAAAGTTCACGAGAAGAATTATCCTATTCATTACTTAGAATTGGCAGTCATTGTTCATGCGCTGAAGATTTGGAGGCATTACCTCTACGGTGTCTTGTGTGAGGTATTTACTGATCATTGTAGCCTTCAATATCTGTTCAAACAAAAGGATCTTAATTTGAGGCAGAGAAGATGGTTGGAGTTGTTGAAAGACTATGATATCACCATTTTTATCACCCCGAAAAGGCCAATGTGGTGGCCGATGCTTTGAGTAGAAAAACTGTGAGTATGGGCAGTCTTGCGTATATTCCGGTTGGTGAGAGGGCATTAGCTGCAGATGTTCAGACTTTGGCTAATCAGTTCGTGAGGTTAGATGTTTCAGAACCCAGTCGGGTTCTAGCCTGCACAGTCACTCGGTCATCTTTATATGAGCGCATCAGAGAGAGGCAGTATGATGATCCTCATTTACTTGTCCTTAAGGATATAGTGCGGCACGGTGATGCCAAACAGGTTGTTGTGGGGGAAGATGGGGTTCTGCGAATGCAGGGTCGTATTTGTGTTCCCAATGTGGATGGGCTTCATGAATTAATTCTTGAAGAAGCACACAGTTTCAGGTATTCTATTCATCCAGGTACCGCCAAAATGTATCAAGATTTGCGGCAACATTATTGGTGGAGGAGAATGAAAAAGGATATAGTTGCACATATAGCTCGATGTCGGAATTGTCAGCAAGTTAAGTACGAGCATCAGAGACCTGGTGGTTTGCTTCAGAAGTTAGAAATTCCTGAGTGGAAGTGGGAGCGTATCACTATGGATTTTGTTGTTGGGCTCCCACGGACTCAGAGAAAATTTGACGCAGTTTGGGTCATTGTGGACAGGTTGACCAAGTCAGCACATTTCATTCCAGTGGCAGTTACCTATTCTTCAGAGAGGTTAGCTGAAATTTACATTCGTGAGATTTTTCGCCTTCACGGTGTGCCCGTGTCTATTATTTCAGATCGAGGTACGCAATTTACCTCACATTTTTGGAGGGTTGTACAGCGTGAGTTAGGCACATGGGTGGAGTTGAGTACAACATTTCATCCACAGACAGACGGACAGTCAAAGCGCACTATTCTGATATTGGAAGATATGCTTCGCGCTTGTGTTATAGACTTTGGAGGTTCATGGGATCATTTATTGCCACTTGTGGAGTTTGCATATAATAATATCTACCAGTCGAGCATTCAGATGGCTCCATATGAGGCATTATATGGAAGGCGATGCCTATCGCCAGTTGGTTGGTTTGAGCCTGGAGAGGCTCGGTTGTTGGGTACCGATTTTGGTACAGGATGCCTTGGATAAGGTCAAGATTATTCAGGATCGACTTCGCATGGCTCAGTCTAGGCAAAAGAGTTATGTTGACCGTAAAGTTCGTGATATTGCATTCATGGTTGGAGAAAGAATATTGCTCCGAGTTTCACCTATGAAAGGTGTAATGAGGTTCGGAAAGAAGGGCAAGTTGAGCCCTAGGTATATCGGACCCTTGAAATTCTTGAAAGGGTGGGTGAAGTAGCTTACAGGCTTGCATTACCACCTAGTTTATCAGCGGTTCATCCGGTGTTCCATGTGTCTATGCTCCGGAAATATCATGGTGATCCGTCCCATGTATTAGATTTTAGCTCAATCCAATTGGACAAAGATTTGACTTACGAGGAGGAGCCGGTGGCTATTCTAGCCCGGCAGGTCCGTCAGTTGAGGTCAAAGAGTTATCCTTCAGTTCGGGTGCAATGGAGAGGCCAGCCGGTAAAGGCTTCTACCTGGGAGTCCGAGTCGGACATGCGGAGTAAATATCCACATTTATTCACCAGCTCAGGTACTTTTTTTTAACTCCGTTCGAGGACGAACGTTTGTTTTAGAGGTGGAGAATGTGATGACCCAAAATGTCATCTTTAAATTTAATAAGTAATTATGTGTTTTAATACCTCGAAAAGTACCATTTATCATTCCTCGACTTGTGTGCGTAGTCCGAAAAATGTTCCGAAAAGTTTTTATGTGAAAAATGGATTAAAATGTGAAATAGAGCTTTAAAACTCAACTGAGTTAACTTTGGTCAATATTTTTAGCAAACGGATCCGGATCAATATTTTGACAGTTCCGATAGCTCCGTATCGTGATTTGGGACTTGGGTGTATGCCCATAATTTAATTTGGAGGTCCCTAGCTCAAGTTATGACCATTTAACAGAACTAGCAATTTAAAGGCTAAAAATTTCCAAGTTTAACCACGGAGTGGACTTTTTGATATCGGAGCCGGAATCCGATTCTGGAAATTTGAACAGCTCTGTTATGTCATTTATGACTTGTGTGCCAAATTTGAAGTTATTCCGGATTCATTTAATATGTTTTGGCATGAGGTTTGCAAATTGAAAAGTTTAAAACTCAAAGTTTGAATCGGGGTGTGAATTGTAATTCCAGCATTGTTTGATGTGATACGAGACCCCGAGTAAGTCCGTATTATGTTATTGGACTTGTTGTTATATTCGTACGGGGTCCCGAGTATCCCGAGAGTGATACAGATTGAAATCGGATCAAGAATTGGACTTAAGCAAAATCTGATTTTTTTCCTTCAGTTATAATCGCACCTGCGGATTTTTTCCCGCAGGTGCGAGCTCGCAGAAGCGAGCCTTCCATCGCAGATGCGGGACTGGGCTGGCCTGGGGTCTTCGCATATGCGGCCTTTTTGTACAGAAGCGGATGTTGCAGGTGCGACAGGATTATCCGCAGACGCGAAACTTCACCTGGCAGCCTGGCATCGCAAACGCGAGCTTTGTCTCGCAAATGCGGAACTTGTATTCGTAGATGCAAAAATGACTGGGCAGAGCCCATAAATTTAGAAGTTGCCTTTTTTACTCATTTTTGAGTTTCAAGTCTCGGTTAAGGCGAATATTTGGGCGATTTTCACGGAAAATATTGGGGTAAGTGTTCCTTATCCTATATTGATTATACTTCATGATTACATACTCGTTTATATCATGAATTCATGAATTTATGGAAGAAAAATCAGATTTTTTTAAAATCTTCCAAAAATGAGAAATTTAGATTTGAAGGTCCATTTGATATCGGAATTGGACAATTTTTGTATGGTTGAACTCGTATCGGAATAGGTGTTTGGATTTCACGAGTTTTTTTTGAGATTTGAGACGTAGGTCCCACTGCCGAATATTTTAATGAATTTTGGATTTTTATCCGAAAAATTTGTAAACTCATATGAAATTAATTCCTATGATTCGTATTGAGTATATTGAATTGTTTGTGAATAGATTTGAAGCTTTCAGAGACAAATTTAAAAGAAAAAGCTGTGGTTGAATAATTGATTGGAATTTACAAAGCGAGGTAAGTGTCGTAGTTAACATTGACTTGATGAAATAGAACCCTTAAATTATTTGTTATGTGAATTGCATGTGAACGGCGTATAAGCGAGGTGACGAGTGTCTATACGTCGTCAAATTAATTGTTTGCCTGCTTACTTGAAAAATTACAAAATCTTTTAAATCATGAATTAATTATTATAATAATTGTATCTCTCCTATTCTTTGTCAAATATTAATTCTTGAATTCCTGCACTAATTGTTACATGCTATTTGAATTATGTGCCTTAATTGTTATTTGACATTTAGCATATTAAATATTAAACTGCATATTTTCTCTCTCATTTCCACAATAATTTACTATTTGCCTTTGTTTGTTTCATAATTAAATCATAATTATTGTATGCTTGTTGTCTTATGATTTTATATTAATTATTATATTTATTGAGAAAATTTCTTCTATAAGAATTGGTAAATGAATATGTTGGAGGAGCGGGTTGCACGCCGCAACAGGATTGATTATAATGAATATATTGGAGGATCGGGTTGCACGCCACAACAGAATTAATAATAATGAATATATTGTAGGATCGGGTTACACGCCGCAACAGAACTGAATGTGAATATATTGTGAGAGCGGGTTGCACGCTGCAACATAATTGAATGTGAATATATTGTGAGAGCGAGTTGCACGCTGCAACAGAATTGATGAAAATGATAATTGATTATGACTGCTGAATTGGCTTCAATTATTATAAATGAGTTGCTTGATTTATTTCTATTATTGTTGTTGTTACTAATATTGCGTACAGATAATGTAAGTGACCCGCCTTAGCCTCGTCATTACTTCGTCGAGATTTGGCTCAACACTTACCAGTAAATGGGGTCGGTTGTACTGATACTACACTCTGCATTTCTTGTACAGATTTTGGAGTTGGTCCCAACGGCATACCATAGACTTGCTCGGATTTCAGCTACCAAAGGAGACTTGAGTTATAACTGCATGGCGTCCGCAGTTCTGAAGTCCCCGTCTATTTTACTTTACCTGTGTATTTATTTTCAGACAGCTTTATTTTATTCAGACCTTTATTTGTATTTATTCTAAAAGCTCGTGCACTTATGACATCAATTATGGGATGGTATTTAGACACCGTTATTTTTATGGATTATTTCACTATATTTCAAACTTTGCTTCCGCTTTTGTTTCCTTGAGTATTAATAATTTAAAAATTGTTTAAAAATTAGTTAATATTATTCTAACGCTGGCTTGCCTAGCAAGTGAAATATTAGGCGCCATCACGGTCCGAAGGAGGGAATTTCGGGTCGTGACATATCAAATAGCTTTACAAGCAGCAATTCAATTTTAATAAATCTCCAATTTATCAAATAGCTTTACAAGCTACAATTCAATTGTCCAAAGATTCGTGTAATTATTATTATTATTATTAAGCATGATTCCTGCCGAGGTCGTACGACCCAATCCAGAGTTTCGTGTACACTGCCGAGGGACGTGCGGCACGATCCATAGATCCATCTATCCTGCCAAGGCGTTCGGCCCGCTCCACAAGAAAGGAGGATATTATCTTATGTACCTTCAGAATGAGAGTATATTTATTATAAGATAAATTCAGGAGGAAGAACGATTTATCTTAACAATTAATTAATTTAAACAGAAATTCAAGCATATGAGATTCCCATCCTTTAATATTTTTATCTAACAATTCACAATATATATATATATATATATATATATATATATATATATATAAATATCAAAAAATTTAATTAAGTAAAGACTACAATTTACACAAGTAATTTATGCTTTTGAGTCCTAAACTACCCGGACATTAGCATTAATAGTAGCTACGCACGGACTTTCGTCACCTCGTGCATACGTAGCCCTCACAATTAGCAATAATTATTTAATTTAATTACCTATGGGGTAATTTTCCCCTCACAAGATTAGACAAAAGACTTACTTCGTCGATTATCCACTAGTAGGCCTTTTCCCCAATTATCCAACTTCGATTGGCTCGAATCTAACCAAAAATAATTCGATACAATCACTAAAATTTATAGGAATCAATTCTATAAGAAAATTCTATATTTTCAATAAAAAATCCCGAAATTAATTAAAAATTTGTCTGTGGGGCCCACATATCAAAATCCGGCGAAAGTTACGAAATCCGATAACCCATTCAATAATGAGTCCAACCATACCAGTTTCACTCAAATCCGACTTCTAATCGATACCGGAATCTCAAAAATTCGTTTATATGAGATTTCAAATTTTTTTCAAATTTCAATCTCAAAACACTAATTAAATGGTGAAAACAATGATATATTTGTGTATATAGACTACATCCGAGTTAGAATCACTTACCCCAATGTCTTTCCTTGAAAATCTATCCAAAATCGCCTCTGCTCAAGTTCCAATTTGTTAAAAATGGCGAATGAGACGAATGCCCTCTTTTTATAAAACTGCCCAGACAACCTTTAGAACTGGGCCTCGAACGGGGCCTCGATCGTAGCTTCGATCATGGCCCTCGAGCCTAGGCCTCGATCGTGGCTTCGATCACAGGCTCGATCCTGGACCCCGGTCATGTCCTCGATTATGGCATCGAGCCTGGTCCTTCGATCATAGCCTCGATCATGGCATCAAGCCTGAGCTTTCGATTGTGGCCCTCGAGCTGGACCTTCGATCGTGGCTTCGATACTGAGCCTCGTCCCTAGTTTCGACTCAGGCCGTCGACCCTGGGCTCGATATCTGGGCTCGATTTTGGGCTCGATCACATCCCAGAATATCCAGCAAAAGGGAAAATTGCAGCAGCTTTTTAAGTCCAACTTTTGATCCGTTAACCATCCGAAACGCACCTGAGGCCCTCGGGACCTCAACCAAATATACCAACAAGTCCTAAAACATCATACGAACTTATTTGAAACCTCAAATCACCTAAAACGAAGCTAAAACCATGAATTATGCTCTAATTCAAGCTTAATGTAACTTAGAATTTCCAACTTCTACATTCGATGTCGAAACATATCAAATCAGCTCCGATTGAGCTTAAAATTTGCACACAAGTCATAAATGACATAAAGGAGCTATAAAAATTTTTGAAACTGGATTCCGACCTCGATATCAAAAAATCAACTCCTCGGTCAAACTTTCAAACTTAAATTCCTATTTTAGCCATTTCAAGCCTAATTTAACTACGGACTTCCAAATAAAATTCTGAACACGCTCCTAAGTCCAAAATCACCATACGGAGCTGTTGGAATCGTCAAATTTCTATTCCGGGGTCGTTTTCTCAAAATATTGACCGAAGTCAAACTTGGTATTTTAAAGCCAACTTAAGGAACGAAGTGTTTCGATTTCAACTCAAATACTTCTAAATCCCGAACCAACCATCCCCGCAATTCATAAATCATTAAAAGCACATACAAGAAGTTTTATTTTAGGGAACGGGGTTCTATAAGTCAAAATGACCGGTAGGGTCATTACATAAAATTTATTTTAAAAGGGTAAAATATGCGAACGACATTTTCTAAAGGTCTTTAATATAGTATAGTATATTTTTGTATTTCATCACCTTGTTTGCTACTTCATCCATGAAATTTCCTTTCCAACTTGCATCTAATTGCTGATCACGCTTAAAAATATGGAAGGAGATCTTTGCGTGTGATTTTTGGAGAGAAAGAATCCTTATTTATTTAGGTTTTTAATTTTTGTATGTATTTGACTAGTTTTGATAAGTCTATAAATAATGGCTAGAGATTAGTAAGTTAAAACTTATTTCGGATATTTAGTAAGATTCCCTAAAAGATTTTGATCAATGTAGAAATGAAGTTCATTTGAAAGTGCCACGACCCAAGTTTTCCCTCCGTAGGATGTCGTGACGACACCTAGTCTCTAAGACTAGTTATGCCTAACAATTGCAGAAAAGAATTGAAATAATGATAAAAATCTCAACATCAACAGATAAATATATATAACTGAAAGTTGTCGCTCGGCATGTACAAGTAAAATTTCAACTCAGAGAAAACAACTCCCAAAATCCGGTAGTTATAAGCCATAAGCTCTAAGGAATGTACTAAATGTCTCTATACATCAGAGTCTAAGAGAATAAAGAAAAATAACATATCAAGGATAGAGGGGGACTCCGAGGTCTGCGGACGCTGATAGATATACCTTGAAGTCTCCAAGCAACAGCACACTCTCTACTATCGAGGCTGATAAGATGTACCTGGGTCTGCACAAAACATATGCAGAAGCGTAGTATGAGTACACCACAACGGTACCCAGTAAATGCCAAGCCTAACCTCGGTAGAGTAGTGACGAGGTCAGGTCAGGACCCTACTGGAATATAAGAAATAAGGCAGAAGGTGAAATGATAAAAAAAAATAAATGGTAGGTTAATGAAATAATAAGAATGTACGGAAAAGCAACATCATGGAAAACAAGAAGACAATTATAGCACGTAAGGAATCGAACATTCTACAAGTCAAGGAAACAACAACAACAACAAACAACACAGCAAATAGAGGAAAAACAGTAACTGCACGGTAGAAACCTCGTGCCACAATAGCAATCTGCACGGAAGAAACCTTGTGCCAATAACACCCCGCACGGAAGAAACCTCATGCCAATCACACTCCGCACGGAAGAAACCTCGTGCCAATCACACTTCGCACGGAAGAGATCTCGTGCCAACAACAATCCGCACGGAAGAAACCTCGTGCTAATAACGCTCCGCACAGAAGAAACCTCATGCCAATAACACTCCGCACGAAAGAAACCTCGTACCAATAACACTCCGCACGGAAGAAACCTCGTGCCAATAACACTCCATACAAAAGAAACCTCGTGCCAATAATACTCCGCACGGAAGAAACCTCGTGCCAATAACGCTCCGCATGGAAGAAATCTCGTACCAATAACACTTCGCACGGAAGAAACCTCATGCCACAACCAAGCAGTCATCTCAACATGAATCACAAAAAGTCAACACGTAGTAAATGAAGCAATGATATTACGAGCAAGGAAATCCTACAGTTAAAGAACAAATACTGAATCAAGGAAGGCATCAACTAAGCATGTTGTACAAATTGCAATTAAGAGTTGAGACATGTAGACATGTGAAATTAGGCTAAACATGATGACTACACGTACTAGAATAACTCAAATAAGGCATAAAAAGGAAACTACTTAGCAAAGACCGGAATTTCAACATTTAGCCTATGTACGCACTCGTCACCTCGCGTACACGGAACTCACATATCACAAATTGTTACAACAGTACCAAATCCTAAGGGGATTTCTCCCACACAAGGTTAGACAAATTATTTACCTCAAACCAAGCTCAATCAGTCAATAAGAATGCTTTTTTCCTCCACTTTCTGACTCCGAAAGGCCAAAATCTAGCCAAAAGCAATTACATACTATAAATATAACTATAAGAAACTAATCTAAATAATTAAATCATGACTTTAACAAGAAATTAGAAAATCGCTTCAAAAGGTCGACCTGGGCCCACGTCTCGGAATCGGGTAAAAGTCACAAAATCCGAACACCCGTTCAACCACGAGTCCACCCATATAAAATTACTCAAATATGATACCAAAATCTCGATCAAAACCTCAAAATTCGGTCTAAGAACCTTACACCTCCCCCCCCCCCATTTCACAACTCAAAACCTTAATTAAATGAAAAAAATAATGATAGATTAGTAGAATATAATCAAAAATGAGTCAAGAATTCTTACCCAAATATTTCTTCTGAAAATCCCTCAAATTCTCACCTCAATCCGAGCTTTCTAGGTCCAAAAAATGGATAATGAAATCAAACCCTCGAACTCAGGCTTTTTCTGCCTAGTGAATTCGCACCTGCAAAAACCACAGCCGCATATGCGGCTCCGCACCTGCGAAAATTCCATCGCAGGTGCAGTTCCAACTTAAGACCAGAAGACTCGCACTTGCAGACCTCTCAGCGCTTATGTGCAAGCGCTTCTGCGGACATTGTCCGCTTCTGCGATCCAAGGCCTCCCTGGCCATTTCCGATTCAGCGATGCATTCTCTGCATTGGCGTGTTCGCTTCTGCGGCACATGGACCGCACATGCGGTCCCAGCTACTCATGGCAAAACGCGCTTCTACAGCTCGAGGGCCGCTCTTGCGGCGCCGCACCTGCGACCCAAGATGTGCAGGTGCGATTGCACCAGAAGCAGCAGTGCTTTAGCAATGCACCAAGTTCAATTTGGTCCGGATTCGATCCTAAACACACCCGAGGCCCCCGGGACCTCAACCAAATATACCAACAAGTTCTAAAACATCATACGAACTTAGTCGAGCCTTTAAATCATATCAAACAATGCTAAAATCACGGATCGCACCGCAATTCAAGCTTAATGAACTAAGAAATTTTCAACTTCTACAAACGATGCCGAAACCTAACAAATCACGTCTGATTGACCTAAAATTTTGCACACAAGTCACATTTAACATTACAGACCTATTTCAATTTTCAGAATCAGAATCCAACCCCGATATCAAAAAGTCCACTCTCGGACAATCTTCCCAAAAATCTTCCAAATTTTCCATCTTCGCCAAAAAACGCTGAAATGACCTACAGGCCTCAAAATCAACATCCAGACACGCCGCTAAGACCAAAATCACTATACGGAGCTATTGGGACCAAGAAACTCCATTCCGAAGTCGTCTTCACACAAGTCAAACTACGGTCAACTCTTACAACTTAAACTTCAAACTTAGGGACTATGTGTCCCATTCCACTCCGAAACTCTCACGAACCTGACACCAAGCACTCCGGCAAGTCAAGTAACCATAAAATGAAACAAGGGGACAATAAAATAGGGGATAGGGGATAATACTCTCAAAACGATCGGTCGGGTCATTACAAAAGATAAATGATTAATAGCATGTTTGGCCAAGCTGCAAATATTAGCTTATTTTGAGAAGTACTTTTTCTCAAAAGTACTTTTGGTGAAAAACAATTTGTGTTTGGCTAATTAATTTGAAAAGCACTTATTAGCAGCAATTAGTGTTTGGCCAAGCTTTTAAAAATTGATTCTAAGTGTATTTTTCTCAAAAGTGCTTTTCAAAAAAGTAGTTTCTCAAAAAAGTATTTTTGGGGAGAAACTACTTTTTTCTACTTCTCCAAAACTGCTTCTGCTTCTCTTCAAAAGCACTTTTTTTCTTCTAAAAGCTTGGCCAAACACTTCAATTTTTGAAAAAAAACACTTTTGACTTAAAAAATACTTTTAACCAAAAAAACTTGACCAAACAGGCTATAAGTTGTGAAGAATCCAATGAGGTATTAAGTATTAACTCCACAACATTTATTTATTTATTTATTTGTTTTAAAAAAAAAAAAAAATTCTCCTCCTTTAGTTGATTGTACATTTCCAAGGATATGGAACAGTTTGAGAATCGACACTTGAGAGGAAAAAAAGTGAAAGAGATAAAGTACCTACCATGAGATAATTTATTGCGAGAAACTACATCTCATTTTTCTCTGATTAATTGTACGTACGTGTGTGTGGAATTATTGACTGACTAGTTTTTCTAAATATTTCAGTTGGTACCACATGAGCAGTAGATTTGTACTATGCTGGTAAAAAAATCAATGCACCTATAACCAAGTCAAAGATTAAATGAGTATATTTTTGGCTTTGTAAGGTAATTTCCAACCATTGCCTCTATTTTTTCCTCCAAAATGAAGTAAAGTTGCTCCAATCATTATTCCATTTTTTATTCCAAAGAAAGAATATTCTATTTTATATTCTTCTCTCTCTTCAATATTATGTTATTATTTTTTATTTAAATTTTATTTTCTTATTTCTATTAAAGAAATTCTATCTTTTTTTCTTTTTTACACATTCATCACATATAATTTATATTCCTTTCTTATATAACCATTTAATATAAATTTATTTTATACCATAAATTTTTAAATAATATAATTTGTAAACAAATATTATAGATTATATATATTAACGGATAATTCAAATAAAAGTGAAATCATTGAGATACAAGATAATTAAATATATATTACATTATGGTAAAATTCAGATTAAATACTACATAAATATTCAACTTTCACATGTAGTATGCTATCATAAATGATCTATTAATGCATTACGAAGTGCAAAATAGCATCTTTGTTCATAATTCTTTTATGTCGAGCTAAAAATTATTCAAATCGGTAATTTTCATCTGCTACCATTTCTATCGTTGGAAGTGGACATTCCCAATCATCTTGAATTGGTGCATTAGGATCACGCTCATCCTCGATTATCATGTTGTGCATTATAATACATGTAGTTATTATATCATGTAGCACTTCTTTTCTCAAAAAAACGTGATGGTCCTACAACAATTGTAAACCGTGAATTAATTTATCAAAATTATACGCCAAAGTTAAGATGTAAAATTAATATTATAAAGATATTATATAAACATAATTAGGTATATATAATGAGATCAATTAAAAGAGTTAAATAATAATAATAATAATAATAATAATAATAATAATAATAATAATAATAATAATAATAATAATAATAATAATAAAGTAATAGAGAATAGTAATGAAGGAGATGAATAGTGTCACTCCATATTTGGAGTGACACTATTCATCCCCCATTTTGCAGCAAAAAATGCAGCAGCATTGGAGTCAATTTTTTCCAAAAACTGATTGCATTATGGCAAATGAAGGCAGCGTTGGAGATGACCTAAGTAATGGTGGTGAGTGAACTTGACCGACTGGAACTAAAGTGTTATAAAATTGGACTCAAAATACTAAAATAGGTGAAAAAAAGACCTATGAATATTTTTATATATAGCGCATGAAATACATGTGCTATACCTTAACGACAAGTTTATCCGTTAAGGTATAACACAAGTAATTCAACCTCTATGCCTGTTATTTATCTGACCCACAATAATTGGTGGGTATAGTGCATGTATTATATGTGCTATATGTCCAGCGCATATAAGACATGCACTATACCCACCAATTATTGTCCCCTCACTGAATATTTTCTTACTTAAGGACCAACATTCCTTCTTCAAAAATGTATTCCGAAAAATTCATTCTTCAACATCCTTGTATTTTTCTTACTCAATTTTTCTGCATTTTGCCAGTATGTCTGAAGAGCAAAAAAATTAGGGTTGAATTATATTAGGAGGGGGGGGAGGTTGTCATGGAGAATAACTCAGTACACTATAGTTGTTCTCCATAGAGTATTGTTAAGTTACCACTCACATTAGAGTACGATAGATTGGTATCTTTGATTTGTAAAAGAATGAGTATGAGTAAACGTTCGGTTAATATTAAGGTATCCGGAAGATATCCGTATTCGCTTGCTCCGCAAGGGCTTGCTTATTATGCTGAGTTTAACATCAGAGACGATAAAACTCTGCAAGATTTTTCGAGGACTCCGGATGAACATCATGATCTTCTTGTGATAAAAATGTTGGAAATGTACGTCAAGTCTGAAGACATCAACAATATTGAGGTTCCAAAAAATATGGATAACCCTCAATCATCTTGTGGTATTTTTGGAGCAGCTTTATCCGAACAAGTTCTGTATGAAAGAGTATGGCCAGATCTAAACTTATATCCATGGGCGAATGAGGAGTGAGGACATAATTTCTCCCCAAGTTTACATAATTCACACGCCGAGTGGTAAATTTTAATTTTTCTTATTATAGTATGATTATTTTTTTTATGTATCATATTCGTACTAACACTTATATCTTCCAAAGGGGGTACCGACCAGGTATGAATTTTACAAGTTATGAACTAACCAACAGTTGGAATATATCTAATTTTGGAGGTTTGGATCATGCTGGTCCATCCGCGAGTCATCAACAACTCGATATTGTGCATTATGAGCTATCTACAGATTATGAATTGTAAGTTAAGAGATAAAGTTAATATATTATGTTGGGATAACTTTGATAAACTCATTATTTTATTGATTGTGCACTGAAAACGAGCAACATGATGGTCTTGTCCTTACTCAGTTGCCCGACGACGATATATTTAATCAGAATCTGGCAAATGCACAGAGTGAGGAAGATGACAATGATTATGACAACAATGCTGACGAGTCTGGAGATGATACACCTTCCCTGATGAGAGTGACGATGATGAGGAACCACACTATGTTGATGAAAATGAGAATGAGCAACCCGATTTGACGAGGGAGCATAATGCCACAAATGAGCATGCTCCATATATGCAGACTTCACCTACCGTTAGACCAAAAGTACAAGTCCTATGTACCATTTCATTCAAGGGAGATTCTCTGTCTTGATCAGTTACCCAGTATGCCGGATGTGGATGCCCTCACATGGGATCTTGATGGCATTCGTACAACAATATAGGATGAATCTAGGCCAACGGAGCTCTCTAAGAATATGCTTTTTGTTGATAAAATGTGCCTTAGCAGGGCGGTGCGAATTTACAGCATAAAAAACTATCGTGAGATCGAGGTTAATGAGTCATCTAAGCAAATATATAAGGTTATTTGTCTTAGATAGAATCAAGGTTGTAAGTGAATATTGCGTGTGAGAAAGTTGAAAACTAATATGTGAATGGTGGGGAAATACATTGACAAGCACACTTGTGATATGGACAAATTCAATCGAAATCATTTTAACTTGAATGTTAATTTGATTTCCCTTGTCTTGACTCCACACATTGAATTGTCCATAAGGTATAAGGTAAAAGAGTGTATAATATCAGTTGTGAAGGTATATGGGTGTACCATTACCAAACAAAAGGCATTTCTTGGGCATAAAAGTACGTTTGAGATTGTTTATGGTAATTGTAATAAGTCATTTGCCGCTCTAAAGAGGTACATGGCTGCTTTGCAATACTTTAAACCCGGACTATTGTTGAATGAAAGCTTGAGCGGAGTCCGAGAATACCATAATACATATTCAGATATGTGTTCTGGGTATTTAAACCAGCCATTGATGGTTTTGTGCATCGTCGGCCGGTAATCTCCATAGACGGCACACATGTATATGGAAAGTATGATATAAAGATGTTAATTTCCATTGCAATAGATGCTAATGGAAGTATATTTTCCCTCGCATTTGCTATTTCTGCCAATAAAAGTCAAGAGACTTGGACATGGTTTTTTAACCACTTGAAGGAGCATGTTGTGAGACATCGTTCAGGTATTTGTTTAATATCTTATCGACATGGTGGGATTTTAAGTTATGTGCAGACTTTGGATGCATGGAAGGAGCCATATGCCTACCAACGTTACTATGTTAGGCTTAGGGGTGGGCATATAATCCGAAAAACTGAAAACCGGACCGGACCGAATTAATTCGGTATTTCGGTATCGGTTCTTCGGTTTTTCGGTACTAATTCGGTATAATTTATTTGGTAGTTCAGTACTTCGGTACAGTTATCGGTATTGAACTTTCAATATTTTGGTATAGCTAAATACCAAATTATTTAAGTAAAAATTCCTTCACTGCCCAGGCCCATACCTCTCAATTCCCAGCCCAAAATACTAACTTGTTAGTAGTCCCCTCGTCAGTAGCCCAGTAGGGCTAAGCCCAACCTAGCGATAGTCACTAGGCTTCGGAATTTCCGTTAGTCCCTTCCCCGTACTCCCTTTTCCTTAATTCTTCAGTGTTTTTCTATTTGTTGCCATAAGCCCATATCTAGGCAGACAATATAGATTATAGAACAAAATGAATTGTTGCTTTTTGTTATTACTTCAACTTGTTTCTGTTTGTTGCCAGAACTAGGCAACTCTACAAATGACAATGTAGAATTAGAATGAATTAGAGTAATTAATTGCATATTCTTATGTGATTTCTAATGAATTAAAATTCATCACTTTCTCGTTCAAGACTTGGTACAATACCGAAACCGTACCGGAACCTTACCGAATAAAATAAGAAAATACCGAACCGTACCAAATTACTTTGGTACGGTATTTGGTATGCACAATTGATAAACCGAAATACCATACCGAAACTCTTAAATACCGTACCAAAATACCGAACGCTCATCCCTAGTTAGGCTCATCCGAACAAGAGTTTACATGATTTAATGTTGATAGATACAAAAGACCATCAAGAGTGTAAATTCAAGATGCAAATGGAATTGATTAGGCAGGAAGACGAAGGAGCTTATCATTAGTTGATGCAACACGAGCTTGATAAGTGGACTTTGAATAAGGATGGTGGCAGAAGATGAGAAATTTTGACTACAAATGTGTTAGAGTCTTTCAACGGGTTATTGAAGTCTGTCCGTGGATTGCTTGTCACTGCCATGGTATGGATATCATTTAAGCAGATGGCGGAGAGGTTTATTGAAAGATTCTGCAGTTCATCGTCCTTGTCGGAAAGACGTGTTCAATTTATGCCACAACCGATGAAACGATTTGAGAAATATAGGAAGCGGGCACAGTAGCATACATATTTGCAATATTGCAACTATCAAAATATTTTTGAAGTTCGCACCGATTTGCATCAAAACTACGATAATAATATCCACACCATCAATGAATCCAGGCGATTATGTTCATGTGGAAAATGGAGAATTTATCACTTGCTATGCTCACATGTCATGAAGTTCTTTCAACATGATGGGTTTGCAACGACGAGGTATGTTGATAAAACATAGTGTGGCTACATACATAAACACCTATAGCGGCCACTTACAACCATTGGGTTCTGAGCATTATTGGCCACCGGAATCATTTAAAATGGTGTGTAACAAGGATTTTGTGCGTCGCCGACAAGTGCAAAATGAATGCGGATACAGAACCAAATGGATGTTAGTGATACCATTTATGCGCGTAAATGTGGTATATATTCCCAAACAGGATACGATCGCTGTAGATATCCAACAATCGGTTTGGGAAGCGGTGACAATTCAGCTCCCGGTGGCAACTCATTCAATATTGGCAATTTTCAAGCATAAAATCAGTTATTTGTATCAGTATATTTTGTTGTACTAAGTGTCTGTAATGGTTATGCTTGCAATATTTATGAATTAAAATTATGTTTCCAATAGTCTTAAATCAAATTGAATATTAGCATTGAAGATTCAATAAAATACTTAAAAATAACTTGAAGAAATAAATAACGATTTTCATTCGCCATTATCGCCACTATCGGGAACTATTTCATTGTCATTGTCTTTATCTTCTTAGTCAACATCTTGTACGCATCCATATGAACCGAGGGCATCATAATCTAGGCCCCAGTTGACACCCATTTCTCGTATTTCATCAATATCATCAATAGGATCAGTTGCTTGATTTCTACAATAATATGGAACTTTTACGTCCAACGATTATGATAAAAAATTTGGTAGTCCCTCCCACTCGGCAGCTATTGGGAATACAGGATAATCAAGATCTCTGTTCGATTTTTATTCTCTAATAAATTCCAATGCTGATCCTCTATTCCTTGCAGGTAGTTAAGATCATCCAGTGCATGATGAATGGCTAGTACCCTTTCCATCTCTAAAATCTCCTTCATCAAATGCCAAATAACTTTTGGTTCATCTTTATGTGTGTTTGTTTGGAACGTTGCAGCCAATGCTTGTGGTAAAACTAGCCCATGCCAATGGCATAGTACTTCATAATCACATCTTTTTGAGTATAGGGGAACCCATTGTAGTTTTTCACCCCAAATTCGTATACCTTCAGGCTTTGTAGAATGTGTTTTCCCTCAATAATGTGCCCTGTAACTTTGAGATCAATATGTATATTGATAGGCGCATTTTCTAAGGGACGTAAAATACCATACCACCTGTCGTCCACCAAATCAGTATAGCAACCTAGCATATTTTTTTCAAGGTAGGGATCGATTGTGTTATGACGTATTCCATGTGGATCTTTTGAACTACCTTCACCCTTTTGCCTTTTCTTAAACCACTTATTAAATGTAAGCGGTATTTTTGAAATGGTTGTTGAAATGAATAACTGAAAAATTGGTTCAACTTAAAAAGAGCTAAATAAATAGGTAGTTCAACATGACACATGTGCAGTATGCATTATGCCGACCTGAAGCATAGAGCATAAATAATATGCGTTATGTGTCTTGTCTTGTCGGCCTAAAAAAACATGCACGAACTTGTACCATAAAGAATCCTTTGTATGTGAAACATAGAGAATCAACAATATGTGTTATGTGTCTTGTCCTGTCAACCTGAAAAAGCCTGCACAAACTTGTACCGTAAAGAATCCTTTGTACATGAAACATAGCGCATCAACAATAGGCGTTATGTGTCTTGTCATGTCGACCTGAAAAAGCCTGCACGCACTTGTACCGTAAAGAATCCTTTGTACGTGAAACATAGCGCATCAACAATATGCATTATTTGTCCTGTCTTATCGACCTGAAAAAGACTGCACGCACTTATACTATAGAGAATCCTTTGTACGTGAAACATCACACATCAACAATATGCGTTATGTATCTTGTCTTATTGACTTGAGAAAGCCTCCACGCACTTGTACTGTAAAGAATCCTTTGTACGTGAAACATAGCGCATCAACAATATGCATTATTTGTCTTGTCTTATCGACCTGAAAAAGCCGGCACACACTTGTACCGTAGAGAATCCTTTGTACGTGAAACATAGCGCATTAACCATATGTGTTATGTGTCTTGTCTTATCGACCTGAAAAAGCCTACACGCACTTATACCATACAGAATCCTTTGTTTGTGAAACATAGAGAAAAAATATACGTTACACAACATAAAATCACTCATTCTAACCTATAAAAAACCCTCGCATTTTACATTATTATTTGCGGCTCAACATTGTTTAACCAAACAAAGAATACAATTTTCCATAAATTTTCAAGTTCAACTAATACGATATGTCTGGACGCAATGACGTACCTAGTTTTCATGTATTATGTGTGTTTTTTTAACATATTTTAATTTATTTTAATCTGTCGTATTTTTTGTGTTCTAGTTTTAAACTAATCAATAAGACTAAAACTAAAAACATATGCTCTTATAATGTAAAGCATCAATAATATTAACAAAAATATTTAACATCATATATACAAATAAAAATACATATCAATGTGTCTCACAACCTGTATGCTTTAGTGCATTGGATGGCCTGAGGTGCATACCATCCCGACCGGCTACACTATCCAGATCATCCTCATCCTGTCGCCTCTTTATCTGAGTATGCGCTGAAGCATCGTCTGGAAGGCTAGCAGGATCAGTAGTGTCACGACCCAGTTTCACCTATAGGTCGTGATGGCGCCCAACACTACAGCTAGGCAAGCCAACTTAATAACTTAAGCATATATTGACAAAATTTAAAACCAAAAAAAATAAATAAAACCCAAATTCTACCAATGCGTGTGCCAAGACCTGGTGTCACAAGTGTATGAGCATCTAGTAGATTATACAAAACCTCAAATATTGTCTGAAATAAAATAGACAGAATGAAAAAATACAAGGAGAGACACTAGTAGCTGCAGAACGGCTCGGAAAGGCAGCTCACCACTATGCCCCTGGATAGCGTGGGTGTAAGACGATAGGTCCCCCACTAGTACTTGCCTCAGGTCCTACACAAAAAGTGCAGCAAGTATAGTATGAGTACGTAAACAACGTGTATCTAGTAAGTATCAAGCCTAATCTGGAAGTGGTAGAGACGAGATGGCTGACTTTGACACTCACTATGGGTCAACAATAATAATTGAAATACAACTAGAATATTTAAATCAGCATGATTCAAAGAATTTATAATAATTTATTTAACCAGCGAAAATAATCAAATTTCTTCAAATGCAACAATTCTCAATATATTAATTAAATTTCTTCAATTCAAATAATTTCCAATTTATCAATTAATCTCATTTACAAGAATAACAATTAATTCCTTAACAAGCAGGCATAATAATTTATTAAATTCCAGGGATTCTCAAATTTATCAATTAGCTTCGCAAGCTGAAATAAGTTATTAATGTATCGTGTGATTATTACTATTAAGCATGATTCCTGCCGAGGACGTACGACCCGATCCAGAGTGTCGTGTACACTGCCGAGGGACGTGCGACGCGATCCATAGATGCATCTATCCTGCCGAGGAGTTCAGCCCGCTCTACAAGAAAGGAGGACATTTTCTGATGTACCTCCGGAAGGAGAGTATATTTATTATAAGATAAATTCGGGAGGAAGAATAATTTCTTTTAACAGTTAATTAATTTAAAAAAGAAAATCAAGCATGTGAGATTTCCATCATTTAATATCTTTATCTGACAATTCACAATATATTCATATATATCAATTAATATTAATTAAACAAAAAATATAATTTACACAAGCAATTCATGCTTTGAGTCCTAAACTACCCGGACTTTAGCATTAATAATAGCTACGCACGGACTCTCGTCACCTCGTGCGTACGTAGCCCCCGCAATTAGCAACAATTATTCAATTTAATACATGTGGGGTAATATTTCCCCTCACAAGATTAGACAAGAGACTTACCTCGTCTCAAAGTCCACTTTCCGATTACCACGTCGCGTTGAATTCTCGATTCGACGCCGAAAAATCCGAAACTATCCTAATATTATACAAAATAATTAATATACGCTAAATGATTTGAAATTTATCTATTAATAAATTACCTTATCCAAAATGGTAATTTCAAGAACTGAAATATATAATTTCTATCCAATTCCATAACTATTTTCGTGGTTAAAATCTCACTTTTATAAAAATCTAGGTTTTTTTCACCTAAACCCTTGATTTCTAAGATTTACTAGTTATAATATACTTATAATCTATGTATTTAACTCAAAGGGGTGTGAAATTAACTTACCTTTCACTTTCTAGTTGAAACCCCCTTCTCAAAAGCTCTGAAATCGTCCGGAAATGGAGGAAAAATGGACTCAAAATGTCTGAGCCCCGACTTTTAACCATTCTGCCCAACAATGATTTTCGCACCTGCAGAAGAGGTACCGCACCTGCGGCTTTCGCACCTGCGAAAATTCCTCGTAGGTGCGCATTTTCCCTCTTTTTCTGGTTCCGCAACTGCGGAAGAAGAGCTCGCTTTTGCGCAAGCGCAGGTGCGCCCATTCCTTCGCACCTGCGCATCCCTCCGCTTTTGCGCACAAGACCTTCGCACATGCGCGTTCGCAGGTGCACCAAATTACTCTGCATCTGCGATGGCTGGGCAGGCTCCTCTCTTTCGCACCTGCGATTGGTTTTCTCGCACCTGCGAGCTCGCACCTGCGGCTATCCAAGCGCAGGTGCAATTATGACAGTAGTTGGGAGCTTCAGTCCTTGCTCAATTTCCCAAAATAGGTCCGAGCCTCGTCCGGTTAACACTCGGGACCCCAGGGGCCCCGCCCGAACATACCAACAAGTTTGAAATCATAAAGCGGACTCTCTCGAACTTTCGAAATGCGTAAAACAACATCAAATCTAAGAATCATACCCTAAACCAAATTGATTCAAACTTAAGAATTTCAAGTTCTTCAATTTACTTCCAATGCGCCGAAATATACTTAAACTACTCGGAATGACACAAAATTTTGCGTGCAAGTCTTAAATCACTATACGGAACTATTCCCAAACTCGAAATTCCAAACGGACTTCAATTACTCAAAAACCTACCCCAAACCAAATTTAAAGAATTGGAAACCTTCAAATAGTTGATTTTTACTATTAAGCGTCAAAATGCTCCTGGGTTATCCAAAACTCGATTCGGACATACGACCAAGTCCAAAATCATCATACGAATCTATTGAAACCGTCAAATCCTGAATCCGGGGTCGTTTTCTCAAAATGCTGACCGAAGTCAAACTTTCCCTTTTAAGGCTAACTTAAGTAACCGAGTGTTCTGATTTCAACCCAAACGCTTCCAAATCCTGAACCAACCATCCCCGCAAGTCAAAAATCATTAAAAGAACATACGGGAAATTTTATTTTAGGGAACGTGGTTCTAAAAGTTAAAATGACCGGTTGGGTCATTACATTCTCCACCTCTTAAACAAATGTTCGTCCTCGAACGAGTTTAGAATAATACCTGGAGTGCTAAATAAGTGTGGATATTTGCTCCACATGTCCTCCTCGGCCTCCCAAGTCGCTTCCTCGACTGGTTAGCCTCTCCACTAGACCTTTACTGCAGAAATTCTCTTGGACCTCAATTGGCGAACTTGTTTGTCAACAATGGCAAATGGCTCTTCTTCATAACCCAAACTCTTATCTAGCTGAACTGTGCTGAAGTCCAACACATGTGATAGGTCAGCATGATACTTCCGGAGCATAGATACATGGAAAACCAGATGAACTCCCGATAGACTGGGAGCCAATGCAAGCTCATAAGCAACTTCCCCAACTCGTCTCAACACTTCAAATGTGCCTATCAACCTTGGGCTCAACTTGCCCTTCTTCCCGAATCTCATAATCCCCTTCATCAGTGAAACCTTCAAGAGAAATTTTTCACCTACCATAAATGATAAATCACGCGCTTTCTGATCCGCGTAACTCTTCTGTCTGGACTGTGCTGTACGAAGTCGCTCCAGAATCAACTTTACCTTTTCCAAGGCATCCTTTACTAAATCAGTACCATATAACTTAGCCTCACCGGGCTCAAACCATCCGATAAGTGAACGACATCGATGGCCATATAAAGCCTCAAATGGAGCCATCTTGATGCTGGATTGGTAACTGTTATTATAAGCAAACTCGGCCAAAGGCAGGAAACGATCCCACTGACCTCCAAAGTCAATCACACATGCCCTGAGCATATCCTCCAAAATTTGAACTGTTCGCTCTGACTGCCCGTCGGTGTGTGGATGAAAGGTTGTGCTGAGCTCTACATGGGTCCCTAATTCACTCTGTACTGCTCTCCAGAAATGTGAAGTAAATTGAGGGCCTCTATCTGATATGATAGAAATTGGCACACCGTGCAACCAAACTATCTCCTGAATATAAATCTGGGCCAACCTCTCTAAAGTATACATAGTCACAACAGGAATAAAATGTGCCGACTTGGTCAACCTGTCAACAATGACCCAAACTGCATCAAACTTCCGCAAGGTCCGCGGCAACCCAACTACAAAGTCCATAGTAATTCGTTCCCATTTCCACGCTGGTATAGTCATTTGCTGAAGTAGGCCGCCTGGCCTCTGGTGCTCATATTTAACTTGCTGGCAATTTAGACACCTAGCTACATACTCAACTATGTCCTCTTTCATTCGTCGCCACCAATAATGCTGCCTCAAGTCACGATACATCTTAGTAGCACCTGGATGAATAGAATACCGAGAACTGTGTGCCTCCTCCAGGATCTTTTTCCTCAGTTAATCCATATTAGGATCACACAGACGATCCTGGAGTCGCAGAACACCATCCGCACCAATAGTAACTTCCATGGCACCACCTCGTAGTACCGCTTCTCGAAGAATCATTAAGAGTGGATCATCATACTAGAGATCCTTGATATGCTCAAATAGTGAAGACTGAGCTATGACCTATGCAAGAACTCAGTTGGGCTCTGAAATATCTAGCCGCACAAGTTTGTTGGCCAAGGACTGGATATCCAAAGCTAATGGCCTCTCTTCTGCTGAAATAAAAGCCAAACTACCCATACTCTCCGCCTTTCTACTCAAGGCATCTGCAACTACATTCGCTTTACTTGGATGATATAGGATAGTAATATCATAATCTTTTAGTAATTCCAGCCATCTGCGCTGCCTCAAATTTAGGTGCATCTGCTTGAACAAATGCTGCAAACTGTGATGATCAGTATAAACTTCACAGGACACCCCATAAAGATAATGTCTCCAAATCTTAAGGGCGTGAATAATCGCAGCTAACTCCAAATCATGTACCGGATAATTCTGCTCGTGGGGCTTCAACTGACGTGAAGCATATGCAATAACTCGCCCTTCTTGCATTAATACACAACCCAAACCAACGCGTGAAGTGTCGCAATACACTGTATACATTCCCGAACTGGAAAGTAACACTAACACTGGTGTTGTAGTCAATGTTGTCTTGAGCTTCTGAAAGCTTGCCTCACAATCATCGGACCATCGAAACTGAACACCCTTCTGGGTTAATTTGGTCAAAGGTGCTGCAATAGATGAAAAATCTTCTACGAACCGACGATAATAACCTGCTAAACCCAGAAAACTCCTGATCTCAGTCGCCGAAGTGGGTCGATGCCAATTCTAAACTGCCTCAATCTTTTTGGGATCAACTTTAATACCTTCGCCCGATACAATATGTCCCAAAAATGCTACAGACTCTAGCCAAAACTCACATTTAGAGAACTTAGCATATAGCTTTTGTTCCCGCAATGTCTGAGGCACTACTCTCATATGCTGCTCATGTTCCTCCTTACTGCGCGAGTAGATCAAAATGTCATCAATGAAGACAATGACAAACGAATCAATATATGGCCTGAATACCATGTTCATCAGATCCATAAACGCTGCCGGGGCATTAGTTAAACCGAAAGACATTACCAGAAACTCATAATGACCATATCTAGTACGGAAAGAAGTTTTCGGAACATCCGAATCTCGAATCTTCAACTGATGATACCCCGACCTCAAGTCGATTTTAGAGAACACCCTAGCACCCTGCAACTGGTCAAATAGGTCATCAATACGTGACAACGGGTACTTGTTCTTAATAGTAACTTTGTTCAATTGGCGATAGTTAATACACATCTGCATTGTTCCATCCTTCTTCTTCACAAATAATATTGGTGCACCCCAAGTCGATACACTCGGTCTGACGAACCCTTTGGCTAGTAACTCCTCCAGCTGCTCTTTCAATTCTTTTGAAGCCATGCGATACGGTGTGATAGATATAGGCTGAGTATCTGGAGCCAAGTCAATACAGAAATCAATATCCCGATCAAGTGGCATACTTGGAAGATCTGAAGGAAATACATCGGAGAATTACCGAACTACTGGCACTGAATCAATAGTCAGAGTCCCTGCAGTATTATCCCGAACATAGGCTAGATAATCCAAACAACCCTTCTCAACCATGTGTTGAGCCTTATAAAAGAAATAACCCGATTAAATGAACTAACTGACGAACCCTTCCACTCCAGCCTAGGCAAAGATGGAATAGCCAAGGTAACAGTTTTGGCATGACAATCTAGAATATCATGATATGGAGATAACCAGTCCGTACCCAATTTAAATATGCAACGCAAGATGAAATGGCAGGTATGGCATCGAGTTATACAGTTTATACTGATCACAGATAAGGAAAATAGGGATTTAACTAAGCATGGCACACAGAATGTCGAATAAACAGTTAAAATACGTAAGCATGCTTTTTTAGTCTAAACTACACAATTAAACATATTAGTACAATTTATGATTTAAAAGGGATAAACAGGATTTTTGCAATAATAGCCCGTGTACGTACTCGTCACCTCACGTACACGGCGCCCCTACACCAAATAATATCAAGATATCCTAAGGGGGAAGTCCCCAACACAGGGTTAGGCAAGCCACTTACCTCAACCGCTCAAATCAACTCGATATCACGTTCTTGCCACGAGTATCCGACTCCAAATGGCCCGAATCTATTCAAAACAGTACAATACCATCAATACACACTAATGGAATGAATCCCACAAGAAAAACTACAAATATTAGGCCAAAATCCGAAATTGGTTCAAATCCGGCCCCCGGGCCCACGTCTCGAAACCCGACAAAATTCACGAAACTAGAAAGCTCATTCACTCACGAGTCTAACCATATCAAATTTACTAAAATCCGACACCAAATGGTCCTCCAATCCCCAATTCAAACTTCCAAATCCCTAGCCTCCAACTTTCAATTTCCACCTTAAATACATATTAACTAGGTGGAAAAATACATGTCAAGGCAAGATTATTAACCAAAAATAAGCACAAGGAACTTACCTCAAGAAATGCCTCGAAAATGCTCTCAAATATTGCCCTAACCCGAGTTTGCAAAGCCAAAAATGATAAAAATCACGAAGCCCTTCGGTTTTAATCACTGCCCAGGTATTTCCGCACCTGCGGAACCTGGGCTCGCACCTGTGGGTGCACTTGTGCGGAAAACGTGCGCATCTGCTCAACTCACTTGCCCCCTCTGCCTTCGCACCTGCGACGAAAGGGCCGCACCTACGTGCTCGCGCCTGCGGACATCCCTTCCGCTTCTGCGCATCTTGCGCATTTGCGAACAGCCTTGCACATTTGCGGGCATCGCAGATGCGGAACTTCCTCGCACCTGCGATCCTAGGCCAACTCTCGACTTCTCGCATCTGCGCTTCCATCTCCGCATGTACGGCTAGCACACCTGCGGTCTCATTTTCGCAGGTGCGAAACACCAGAACCAACAAAGATCAGAAATTCCTCTAAGTCCAAGCTTTCACCCGTTAAGCATCCGAAACACACCCGAGGCTCCCGGGACCTCAACTAAACATACCAACCAATCCTAAAACACCATACGAACTTAGTCAAGCCTTTAAACCATGTCGAACAACACCAAAATCATGAATTAAGCACGGATTCAAGCCTAAGAATTTAAAGTTTTCCAAATTCTACAAACGACGTCGAACCACATCAAATCTAGTCCGAATGACCTCAAATTTTACACACAGGTCACAAATGACATTATGAACCTACAACCACTTTCGGAATTCCATTTCGAACTCGATATCAAAATTTCCACTATCGGCTGAAATCGCCGAAAAACTATTTTTCGCCAATTCAAGCCTAAATCTACTACTGACCCCCAAAACATATTCTGGACGCGCTCCTAACCACAAAATCAGTCAACGGAGCTAACAGAGTCGACGAAATTTTATTCTGGATCCGTTTTCATACAGTTCCGACTACGGTACAAATTCTAAGGCTTAAACTCACAACTAGGGACTAAGTGTCCCAAAAGTCTCTGAATTCCATAACCAATCACTCCGGCAAGCCCCAATAGTGGAAAGAAATGTGGTGAAAACAGTTATTAGGGGATCGAGGCTCTAATTCTCAAAACGATCGGCCGGATCATTACATCCTCCCCATCTTAAAACAATCGTTCGTCCTCGAACGAGTATAAAGACATACCTGAAACTGTGAAAAGATGAGGGTACTGGCTGCGCATATCCTGCTCGGTCTCCCAAGTCGCCTCCTCGACCGGCTGACCCCTCCACTGGACCTTTACTGAAGCAATATTCTTTGACCTGAGCTTTCTGACCTGCCTGTCCAAAATGGCTACTGGCTCCTCAACATAAGATAGATCTCTGTCCAACTGGACTGAGCTGAAATCCAATACATGAGTTGGATCAACGTGATACTTCCGGAGCATAGACACATGGAATACCAGGTGAACTCCTACTAGGCTGCGAGGCAAGGCAAGCTCATAAGCAACCTCCCCAACTCACCACAATATCTAAAAAGGACCAATGAACCTCGGTCTCATCTTGCCCTTCTACCCTCGTGACACCCTTCATAGGCGATACCCGAAGCAAGACCCGCTCACAACCATAAATGCCAAGTCACGAACCTTCCGGTCCGCATAACTCTTTTGCCTGGACTGGGTTATGCGAAGTCTCTCCTGAACCACCTTCACCTTATCTAGGGCATCTTGGACCAAGTCTGTACCCAACAGTCGGGCCTCGCCCGGCTCAAACTATCCCACTGGGGACCGGCACCGCCTAATATACAAAGTCTCATACGATGCCATCTGAATGCTAGACTGGTAACTGTTGTTGTAGGCAAACTCTACAAGTGGAAAGTATTGGTCCCATGACCCTCCGAACTCCATCACACAGGCACGAAACATATCCTTAAGAATCTGAATCATGCTCTCGGACTGCCCGTCCGTCTGAGGGTGAAAGGCTGTGCTCAACTCCACCCTAGTACCCAACTCCCGCTGTACGGCTCTCCAAAATCGTGATGTGAACTGTGTACCTCTACCTGAAATTATGGATACTAGAATACCATGAAGGCGGACAATCTCTCTGATATAAATCTTAGCCAACCTCTCGGAAGAATATGTATTCAACACTGGAATGAAATGGGATGACTTGGTCAGCCGATCCACGATCACCCAAATAGAATCAAACTTTCTCAAAGTCCGAGGAAGTCTAACCATAAAGTCTATGGTGATCCGCTCCCACTTCCACTCTGGGATCTCTAACCTCTGAAGTAATCCACCCAGTCTCTGATGCTCATTTTTAACCTGCTAACAGTTGAGACACTTGGCCATAAACCCAACTATATACCTTTTCATTCTTATCCACCAATAGTGCTGCCTTAAGTCCTGGTACATCTTCGCGGCACCCGGATGAATGGAGTACCGCGAGCTGTGGGCCTCCTCAAGAATCAACTCCCGAAGCCCATCTACATTGGGCACACAGATCCAGCCCTGCATCCCCATCACACCGTCATCACCAATAGTCACATCTCTGGCATCACCTCGCCGAACCCTGTCCTGAAGAACTAAAAGATGAGGATCATCATACTGGCGCTCTCTGATACGGTCATAAAGAGAAGACCGAGCAACCACACAAGCTAATACCCGGCTAGGCTCTGAAATATCCAATCTCATCAACTGGCTGGCTAAGGCCTGAACATCTAAGGCTAAGGGCCTCGTAACTGCCGGAAGATATGCCAAACTCCCTAAACTCTCTGCCCGGTGACTCAAGGCGTCGGCCACTACATTGGCCTTCCCCGGATGGTACAATATAGTGATATCATAGTCTTTAAGTAGCTCCAACCACCTCCGCTGATACAAATTAAGGTCCTTCTGCCTGGACAAGTACTGCAAACTCCAGTGATCAGTGTAAATCTCACAGGGAACACCGTACAAATAATGACGTTAGATCTTCAAGGCATGAACAATAGCTACTAACTCGAGATCATGAACCGAATAATTTTTCTCATACACCTTCACTGTCTAGACGCGTAGGATATCACCCTACCGTCATGCATCAATACCGCTCCAAGGCCAATCCTCGAGGCATCAGAATAGACAGTGTAGGACCCCTAACCTGTAGGCAATACTAATACTGGGGTTGTAATCAAAGCTGTCTTGAGCTTCTGAAATCTCTCCTCGCACTCCTCGGTCCACCTGAACGGAGCAGCCTTCTGGGTCAGCCTGGTCATAGGTGCTGCAATGGATGAAAATCCCCCTACAAAGCGACAGTAATACCCCGCAAAACCGAGGAAACTGCGGATCTCCGTAGCTGATGACGGTCTGGGCCAACTCTGTACTGCATCCACCTTCTTCGAATCTACCTTGATCCCATCACAAGACACTATGTGGCCCAAGAATGCCACTGAATCAAGCCGAATTCACACTTAGGAAATTTTGCATACAATATATTCTCCCTCAAAGTCTGAAGCACGGTCCTCAGGTGCTGCTCATGATCTTCCCAAGACCAGGAATATACTAGGATGTCGTCAATAAACACAATGATGAAGGAATCAAGATAAGGCCGGAACACACTGTGCATCAGATGCATAAAGGCTGATGGGGCATTGGTAAGCCCAAATGACATGACAAGAAACTCATAGTGACCATATCTGGTCCTAAAAGCAGTCTTCGGGATGTCCGACTCCTGAATCTTCAACTGATGATAGCCAGAACGCAAGTCAATCTTGGAAAACACCGCGGCACCCTGTAACTGATCAAATAAATCATCGATGCGAGGCAAAAAATACCTATTCTTCACTGTAATTTTGTTCAACTACCAATAATCAATACACATACGCATAGAACCGTCCTTCTTCTTCACAAATAAGACCGAAGCACCCTAAGGTGATACAATGGGCCTGATGAAAACCTTATCAAGCAACTCCTACAACTGCTCCTCTAACTCCTTCAACTCAGGAGGAGCCATACGATAGGGAGGAATAGAAATGGGCTGAGTGCCCGGCAACAAATCAATGCCAAAATAAATATCTCTGTCGGGCGGCATGCCCGAAAGATCAGCTGGAAACATAACTGGAAAGTCCCTCACTACTGGAACTGACTCGACTGTAGAGGTATCAATACTGATATCTCTCACATAGGCCAAATACGCATCACGCCCCTTCTCAACCATTCGTTGAGCCTTAAGAAATAAAATGACCCCACGGGGAGTATACTCTAAGGTACCTCTCCACTCTAATCTCGGCAAGCCTGGCATAGCCAGCGTCACGGTCTTAGCGTGACAATCAAGAATAGCATAATGAGGCGCCAACCAGTCCATGCCTAAGATATCATCAAAATTTACCATACTGAGTAATAACAAATCGGCTTTGGTCTCAAAACCACTAAAAGCAATCAAACACGACCGATATACGCAGTCCACAATGAGAGAATCTCCCACGGGAGTAGATACATAAACAGGGGAACTCAAAGAATCTTGAGATATCCCCAAATGTGGAGCAAAATAAGAAAACATATATGAATACGTAGAGCCTGGGTCAAATAATACTGATGCATCCCTATGATAGACAGGGACGATACCTGTGATGACTGAATCTGAAGCAACGACCTCTAAACGGGCTGGAAGGGCATAATACCTGGCATGGCCTCCCCCTCTAAGGCGACCTCGACCTCCCCGACCTCCATCTCGGGCTGGCTGAGGAGGTGGGGTAGCAGCCGATACTGGAAGAATGGTCGGAAGACCCGGTAGAGCACGTGGAGGCTAATAAGTCTGTGGAGGTGCACCCCTCCTGGCTCTGGGGCAATCTCTAACCAGGTGACGAGTGTCACCACACTCAAAATAACCCCTCGGAGGACGCGGAGGCTGAGACTAGCTCGGACCTGGCCTGCTAGACTGGTCGGTAATAGTACCTCGAGTAGGAGGCATACTGGATACTGGCGGTGCATAATAGGGCTCCTGAGGTTTAGGAGGAGCTGGAACACCGCTGGCTGCTGGAAGAGCTGAATGAACAGGGCAACTCACAAAACCCCTACCATAGCGTGCTACTGGTGCACGAGCTCCTGAATAATGACCAGTCTCTTGAGACCTCTTGGCCACTCTCTCCTCTCGGTCCCGGGCAAACATGCCCTCCACTCTCCTGGCAGTGCTCACTGCCTGCTGATAAGTGATGTCCATCTCCAACTTCCTGGCCATACTGGTCCGAATACTGGGGTGGAGTCCCTCAATGAAGTGACGAACCCTCTATCTGACTATAGCAACCAGAGCCGGTGCATGGCGAGCTAACCCACTGAAACGGACTGCATACTCCGACACAGTCATGGAACCCTGATGCAACTGCTCAAACTCTGTGCGCCAAGCATCCCTGAGGCTCTGAGGAACATACTCACGCAAGAACATCTCTGAAAACTGAGTCCAAGTGAGTGAGGCTGCCTCGTCCGGACTACTCAGCTCATAGGTACGCCACCACTGATATGCTGCTCCCCTCAGCTGGAAAGCGGTGAAAGAAACCCCACTCGTCTCCACAATGCCCATAGTGCGGAGAATACGATGACACTCCTCAAGAAAACCTAGAGCATCATCTGAAGCTAGTCCACTAAAAGTAGGTGGGTGGTACTTCTTGTACCTCTCAAGTCTGAACTGCTCTACCTCAGAAGCAGCTACCTTGACCTCATGCTGAACCGGAGCCACTGGGGGCATAGGAATATACTCTGGGGCCTGATCAACCTGAACCCTCTGCTCAGGAGTGCGGGCTGCGGGAGTCTGTGCTCCTCCCCCGACCTGAGATGTAACGGGAGCTATCGGGAATAGTCCAGCCTGAGCCAGAGTGCTGAACATGCTCAAGAACTGAGCTAAAGTCTACTAGAGGGCTGGAGTAGCAATAGGGATCTCCGGTACTGGCCCTCCAGCTAAAGCTGCTGGGGGCTCCTCTGACACAGCTCTCGCAGGTGCTCGGGCTGCACCGCGTGGTCGTCCTCTACCCCGACCCCGGCCTCTGGCGGATCTGCAGGGGGCTCGGGTGCCTGATCGTCGGTCCTCCCATTACGGGTCCTCACCATCTGTGAGAAAGAATAGAATAGAATCTTAGAATATTTTTGGTGTCAATAACTGGCACGAGAAGGAAATCAAAGAAATATGATCGTTCTTAACAGTTACATAGCCTCCCGAAGATAAGTACGGACGTCTCCGCACCGATCCGTGAGCCTCTAATAAATTGGCTTGTGACTCGCGACTCCTACGAACCTAGTGCTCTGATACCAACTTGTCACGACCCAAATTAACCCTTCGTAAGGTGTCGTGATGGCACCTAGTCGTTATGACTAGGTAAGCCTAATATTGCGAAAAATATAAAGAAAATACAACATTTTTAAAGATAAACAGCATATTATAAATAGCCAAGAGTAGTACCACTCGGCATATACAAAATGATTTCTCCCAAGACCCGGAATATCACTAAGTCACAAGCTGCTATAATCTATGTAGCTCTATACAAAAGTCTGAAGATAATAAGGAAAGTCTCTAGACAAAGGAGTAGAAGGGGACTCCGAATATCTGCGGACGCAAGTAGAAGTACCTTGAAGTCTCCTAGAATCAGCAGCACGCACTAACCCCAAGGCTGATAGCTCGTACCTGGATCTGCACACGAAAACATGTGCAGGAAGGGCATGAGTACACCACAATGGTACCCAGTAAGTGCCAAGCCTAACCTCGATCGAGTAGTGACGAGGTCAGGTCAAGGCCCTACCAGAGTAAATATAATAAATTAAACAGTAAAAGATATAAGCGAAAATTACGGTAACATAGTTAAAGAAATTCTCAAAAATTTAACAGTTAAGGGAGCCCTCGGCTCAAAACAAGGTAAACACAGTGGGAAATTTCCCGGGATGCCGTCCCGTAGTTCTGAATAAATATGCAGTATAGGGGGGGGGATCTCCCGAAATACGTCCGTAGTCCCAAAGTAAATATGCAGTGCTGGGGGATCTCCCGGAATACGCCTGTAGTCCCAAAGTAAATATGCAGTGCTGGGGGATCTCCCGGAATACGTCCGTAGTCCCAAAGTAATTATGCAAGACAGGAGGGATCTCCCGGAATACATCCGTAGTCCCAAAGTAAATATGCAAGATAGGGGGATTTCCCGGAATACGTCTGTAGTCCCAATTTAAATATGCAACACAAGATGAAATGGCAGGTATGTCAACGAGTTATACAGTTTATACTGAACACAGATAAGAAAAATAGGGATTTAACTAAGCATGGCACACAGAATGTCGAATAGACAGTTAAAACATGTAAGCATGCTTTTCTAGTCTAAACTACACAATTAAACATATTAGTACAATTTAATAAGAGAATCAATTTATGATTTAAAAGGGATAAACAGGATTTTTGCAATAATAGCCCGTGTACGTACTCGTCACCTCACGTACACGGTGCCCACACACCAAATAATATCAAGATATCCTAAGGGGGAAGTCCCCAACACAGGGTTAGGCAAGCCACTTACCTCGAACCGCTCAAATCAACTCGATATCATGTTCTTGCCACGAGTATCCGACTCCAAATGGCCCGAATCTATTCAAAACAGTACAATACTATCAATACACACTAATGGAATGAATCCCACAAGAAAAACTACAAATATTAGGCCAAAACCCGAAATTGGCTCAAATTCGGCCCCCGGGCCCACGTCTCGAAACCCGATAAAATTTACGAAACTAGAAAGCTCATTCACTCACGAGTCTAACCATATCAAAGTTACTAAAATCCGACACCAAATGGTCCTCCAATCCACAATTCAAACTTCCAAATCCCTAGCCTCCAACTTCCAATTTCACCTTAAATACACATTAACTAGGTGGGAAAATACATGGCAAGGCAAGATTATTGACCAAAAATAAGCACAAGGAACTTGCCTCAAGAAATGCCTCAAAAATTGCCCTAACCCGAGTTTGCAAAGCCAAAAATGATAAAAATCGCGAAGCCCTTCGGTTTTAATCACTGCCCAGGTATTTCCACACCTGTGGAACCTGGGCTCGCACCTGCGGGTGCGCTTGTGCGGAAAACGTACGCATCAGTGCAACTCACTTGCCCCCTCTGCCTTCACACCTGCGACGAAAGGGCTGCACCTGCGCGCTCGCGCCTGCGGACATCCCTTCCGTTTCTGCGCATCTTGCGCATTTGCTAACAGCCTTACGCATTTGCGGGCATCGCAGATGCGGAACTTCCTCGCACCTGTGACCCCAGGCCAACTCTCGACTTCTCGCATCTGCGCTTCCATCTCCGCCTGTGCGGCTCGCGCACCTGCGGTCTCTTTTCCGCAGGTGCGAAACACCAGAACCAGCAAAGATCAGAAATTCCTCTATGTCCAAGCTTTCACCCGTTAAGCATCCGAAACACACCCGAGGCCCCCGGGACCTCAACCAAACATACCAACCAATCCTAAAACACCATACAAACTTAGTCGAGCCTTTAAACCATGTCGAACAACACAACCAAAATCATGAATTAAGCACGGATTCAAGCCTAAGAATTAAAAGTTTTCCAAATTCTACAAATGACGCCGAACTACATCAAATCTAGTCCGAATGACCTCAAATTTTACACACAGGTCCAAAAATGACATTACGAACCTACAGCCACTTTCGTAATTCCATTCCGAGCTCGATATCAAAATTTTCACTATCGGCCGAAATCGCCGAAGAACTAACTTTCGCCAATTCAAGCCTAAATCTACTACAGACCCCCAAAACACATTCTGGACGCGCTCCTAACCCCAAAATCAGTCAATGGAGCTAACAGAGTCGACAAAATTCCATTCTGGATCCGTCTTCACACAGCTCCGACTACGGTCCAAATTCTAAGGCTTAAACTCACAACTAGGGACTAAGTGTCCCAAAACTCTCTGAATTCCATAACTAATCACTCCGGCAAGTCCCAATAGCGGAAACAAATATGGGGAAAACAGTTATTAGGGGATCGAGGCTCTAATTCTCAAAATGACCGGCCGGGTCGTTATAGGGTAGTGCACCCTGGGCCTGAGATATGGCTGGGTCTGCCGGAAATAAACCGTCCTGAGTCATATTATCCATGAACCGCAGTATACGACCCGTGACATCCTGAAATCCCGGTGAAGATGTGAAATCCACCGGAGCTGGCTCTGCCACAGGCACCTCATCTTGTTTCTCAACAATGGGGTTCTCTGCTGGACCTACTGGCGGCATAACTGGAACAGTCCTGGGACGTCCTCGCCCTCTACCACGGGCTGGAGCCCTCCCTCGGCCTCTAGAAACTGGGGGAGTAGCTTTTCCCTAGTCTGGAACCTCATTCGAGCGCGTTCTTACCATCTGAGCGAGAATAAGAGAAGGATATTTAGAACTACATCAATTGCACGATGGAATATGAAGAAAGGTAATTTCCTAACACCCTATAGCCTCTCGAAGATAAGTACACACGTCTCCGTACCGATCCGCAAGACTCTATTAGGTCTGCCCATAACTTGTGAGACCTACGTGAATCTAGTGCTCTGATACCATGTTGTCACAACCCAGTTTTACCTATAGATCGTGATGGCGCCCAACACTACAGCTAGGCAAGCCAACTTAATAACTTAAGCATATATTGACAAAATTTAAAACCAAAAAAAAAATAATAAAATCCAAATTCTACCATTGTGTGTGCCAAGACCTGGTATCACAAGTGTATGAGCATATAGTAGATTATACAAAACCTTAAATATTATCTGAAATAAAATAGACAGAATAAAAAAAATATAAGGAGAGACACTAGTAGCTGCAGAATGGCTCGAAAAGGCAACTCACCACTATGTCCCTGGATAGCGTGGGTGTAAGACGATAGGTCCCCCACTAGTACTTGCCTCAGGTCCTGCACAAAAAGTGCAGCAAGTATAGTATGAGTACGTAAACAACGTGTACCCAGTAAGTATCAAGCCTAATCTCGAAGTGGTAGAGACGAGATGGCCGACTTTGACACTCACTATGGGTCTATAATAATAATTGAATTATAACTAGAATATTTAAATCAGCATGATTAACAAAATTTATAATAATTTATTTAACCAGCGAAAATAATCAAATTTCTTCAAATGCAACAATTCTCAATATATTGATTAAATTTCTTACAATTCAAATAATTTCCAATTTATCAATTAATCTCATTTACAGGAATAACAATTAATTCCTTAACAAGCAGGCATAATAATTCATTAAATTGCAAGGATTCTCAAATTTATCAATTAGCTTCGCAAGCTGAAATAAGCTATTAAGGTATCGTGTGATTATTATTATTAAGCACGATTCATGTCGAGGACATACGACCCGATCCAGAGTGCCGTGTACACTGCCAAGGGACGTGCGGCGCGATCCATAGATGCATCTATCCTGCCGAGGAGTTCGGCCCGCTCCACAAGAAAGGAGGACATTTTCTTATGTACCTCCGGAAGGAGAGTATATTTATTATAAGATAAATTCGGGAGGAAGAATAATTTCTTTTAACAATTAATTAATTTAAAACAGAAAATCAAGCATATGAGATTTCCATCCTTTAGTATCTTTATCTCACAATTCACAATATATTCATATATATCAATTAATATTAATTAAATAAAGAATACAATTTACACAAGTAATTCATGATTTGAGTCCTAAACTACCTGAACTTTAGCATTAATAATAGCTACGCACGGACTCTCGTCACCTCGTGCGTACGTAGCCTTCACAATTAGCAACAATTATTCAATTTAATCCCTATGGGGTAATTTTCCCCTCACAAGATTAGACAAGAGACTTACCTCGTCTCAAAGTCCACTTTCCGATTATCACGTCGCGTTAAATTCTCGATTCGACGCCGAAAAATCCGAAACTATCCAAATATTATACAAATAATTAATATATGCTAAATGATTCAAAATTTATCTATTAATAAATTACCTTATCCAAAATGGTAATTTTCAGAACTCAAATATATAATTTCTATCCAATTCCAAAACTATTTTCGTGGTTAAAATCTCACTTTTATAAAAATCTAGGTTTTTTTCACCTATACCTATAATCTATGTATTTAACTCAAAGGGGTGTGGAATTAACTCAAAGGGGTGTGGAATTTCTAAGATTTACTAGTTATAATATACCTATAATCTATGTATTTAACTCAAAGGGGTGTGGAATTAACTTACCTTTCAATTGCTAGTTGAAACCCCCTTCTCAAAAGCTCCGAAATCGCCCGGAAATGGATGAAAAATGGGCTCAAAATGTTTGAGCCCCGACTTTTAACCATTCTGCCCAACAGTGATTTTCGCACCTGCGGAAGAGGTACCGCACCTGCGAAAATTCCTCGCAGGTGCGCATTTTCCCTCTTTTCCTGGTTCCGCACCTGCGGAAGAAGAGCTCGCTTCTGCGCAAGCGCAGGTGCGCACATTCCTTCGCACCTGCGCATCCCTCCGCTTTTGCGCATAAGACATTTGCACCTGCGCGTTCGCAGGTGCGCCAAATTACTCTGCATCTGCGATGACTGGGCAGGCTCCTCTCTTTCGCACTTGCGGCTGTCCAAGCGGAGGTGCGATTATGACAGTAGCTGAGAGCTTCAGTCCTTGCTCAATTTCCTAAAATTGGTCCGAGCCTCGTCCGGTTAACACTCGTGACCCCCGAGGCCCCGCCCGAACATACCAACAGGTTTGAAATCATAAAGCGGACTCGCTCGAACTCTCGAAACGCATAAAATAACATTAAATCTAAGAATCATACCCTAAACCAAATTGATTCAAACTTAAGAATTTCAAGTTCTTCAATTTACTTCCAATGCGCCGAAATTTACTTAAACTACTCGGAATGACACGAATTTTTGCATGCAAATCTTAAATTATTATACGGAACTATTCCCAAACTCAAAATTTCAAACGGACTTCAATTACTCAAAAACCTACCCCAAACCAAATTTAAAGAATTTGAAACCTTCAAATAGTTAATTTTTACTATTAAGCATCAAAACGCTCCTGGGTTATCCAAAACCCGATTCGGACATACGCCCAAGTCCAAAATAATCATACGAATCTATTGGAACCGTCAAATCCCGATTCCGGGGTTGTTTTCTCAAAATGTTGACCGAAGTCAAACTTGCCCTTTTAAGGCTAACTTAAGGAACCAAGTGTTCCGATTTCAACCCAAACGCTTCCAAATCCCTAACCAACCATTCCCGCAAGTCAAAAATCATTAAAAGTACATACGAAAAATTTTATTTTAGGGAACGGGGTTCTAAAAGCTAAACTTATCGGTTGGGTCATTACAAGTAGAGGCGTCCATTGGGCCATGAACAAGCTACAAAATATTAATAGAATTTAGTATATGATATATATAATAGTAACATAATAGTTTTTAAAAAAATGTAATAGACAAACTTGTGTCTCAGTTGGCTCCTGAATAAGACCCTGCATCTCTGGCGGTCGAGTATCACACACTGTAGCCTCCGTGATAGGTGATGGCAAAATCTTTAAAAAAAATATAAATAATTTAGATATTACTGACTAACAATTACAGAATTCTTTTTTTAAAGTAATGGTAATATAAACACACCTGCGTCTGAGTAGGCACACAATGCTTTAGGGGAACTCTGAGGTGCACTGGGCTAGATGAAGGTTGTCACGTCTCCACCACATGTGATGTATCCCTCTATGTGCCTGGAGTATCCTCGACATCCCTCGATGAAGAGCCATAACTCAGTCGTCTACCACTATGCACCTCTCGCACTGGTCGATCCTCTGCAACCCTCAATGACTCTAGAGCAGCAGGAAAATACTAATCCCAATCATACACCGAAATGGCGGTGTCCCGATCAAAACTGGATCTCTCGAGGTCAATTGTGAAGTCCCCGGTGACAGATGAAGGCTGAATGACGGCATATCATTGCGAGCATCGTGTGGCTCAGCAAAATCACCCGGCAGATCATTGCTTATATCCTCCACAGGTGTCTCAACACTCCCTTGGTGGGGACCCCGTCCTCGCTGACCACCATGGCCACGTGGGCCACCCATTCCTTTATAGACACGCCTGGCACGTCTACCACGTGCTGAGGGCACGTCGGGCCCATGATGGTAATACTTAGGCGGCACATACGCAGCATCAAAACTTAATCGCACATCCTATTGGGCAGCTCTCAATGTGTGAGCAGCAAGATCAGCAACCTGACGACCCCACTCGTGCACAATTGGCGCTCCGTCGCGTGCATACTGTAGCATCTACAGTCCCATCTCGTAGAAACGGTGTAAGCCAATAGCCTGCATAGCATATAACATATTAATTAATAAAGGATGTTAAGGAAATCTAACATGATAAGTAGGTATATCAAATAACATACCAATGTCTCATGCCTGCCGGCGTGGAACGTATCGACCACCCTCCCGATGAACGGGATTACCGATCAGAGTGCGACTAACACGGTAATACCAAATCATATACTCATTCTCCCCATCAATACGGTCATGTGGAGGGCATGGCTGAATCAGGCCTAGTCTCCGATCCTAGTCCTCTATCTGGGCCTCTAGCTAGGCCAAGAATACCTGATCGACCTAGTTGCGATCATCCCCGCTCGTAATGTGTGGAATACCAACTGGGAGGAATAAGTATAAGTTGTCGGCGACCAAATTGTCGTAGGGCTCGTCCGGTGGCATGGTGCTTGACTATATCGAGACATATTAGTGGGACCTTAGACATCCAAACAAGTCGATTGCATGAGCAATAATCACGCAAACCGACGATGAGCTCGTCCTTGAATGGCCTCCATATGAACTATTTATTAAACATAAGAATAGTGAGTAAACGCAATACAGATCGAGCATTATCAAAAAACTTAGTCAAATATTTACCTGAGCAACTTCAAGTAGATCCAACAGATCCCTGTAATAAGGGAGATGATGTCGAGCCTCGACCTCGCCTCGACCTCGCGGGCGCGGCCTCGCCTCTCTACCCACCTCCTGGCACATGGTAGAAACAGAGGTGGTGTATCTGGAGCTATCGGTCGGGGAGGGGGCTGGATCTGCAAGAACCGCTCCCAAGCCCAAACCTAATATTGAATGTGGACATAAATTTGAGTATATTTTACTATCTTTGTGATAATCATGAAAATAATTGATAATGTTATCACCTGCAGTAGCGGATTAAATCCGGCGACGTCTCTCACGGTGCCCATGGACGCCCTGCACAACTGCCTATAAAGGTAGGCTAGAACCCTAGTTGTACGTAGATAACTTGTTGACACCCAATTTTGTCCATCCTACTCCATATTATTCTAATGGGCTACTATTTTATTTAAGAGTCATAATAATATTTATAGCATTTTTTATGTATTATTACAAGTACTATAACTTTATTATTGTTGCATTTTTCTATAAAAAAAAATTATTACATATTAGCAACTTTTAAAAATATGAAGCATTTACAATTTTATTTTTTAGCTTGTTCAAATATTTATATAAAATAGTATTTCTTTTTTAACTTCTTGTATCTTATTTTTATTACTAATTATCATTCCTAATTATTATGGCATTTTAATTTAATAGTAGCTCAATTATCAACCTTACCCTTGGCAGATCATTTGGGTACGAATTTCATTGAAAAACTCTGTCCAAGTTCATAGGAGTCCCCAAATAGGTAAATATTTTGAATTTATCGCGGGTTCTGCTCTCTTTGATTTGATATAATTTTTTTCAGAGAAGCTAAATCTTGCAAGTTTCTTTCCTTCTTGACATGATTTATTATTGCTCTAATTATATAGTGGTCGAATTTGATAACTATTCATATACTTTTTCTATATAGAAAGAATCACTTTTTCCCCAAAGTTGTGGCCTCCGCTTTCTGCTAATTGATTCTGTTAAATACTAATTTTTTACCTTAATTTCTGTCCTTTTAACTTAGAGCGTTAATAATATTTTTAGCTATAAACACTACTACTGTTTAAAGCAATAAGGGGGGCTTTTGGTGACCACTTCTCTTCACCATTGTTTTAATATTCACTGCTTTTCGGCTACCTGCTTTGCTAGCTGTAAGCCGCAATAAAGTTTGGTTTCTTTTATTTCACTTGATGCGAGTATTGCTCAGAATCTTTAGAGCTTGCGATCTTAGAGCGTGAAGATTCGAGTATTGGTTTCTTGTTGCTGCCGTTCAAAATTTTTATCACTGAGTATTCTGAAGTTTGTCTGGCTTATTTACTGCTGCCCAAGCTCTGTTCGTTTATCGGTATTTGGATTTCTGGTTTCTTATTAATTTGGCGCTTCGCGAACTGGTTAGTTTGTTGTCGATACTATTTTTAGCTTTTCTGATGCGTTAGTTATGTGTAAAGTAGTAGCGTTCGATGCCATTTCTTAGTTTCTTGCGTGGTAGTTGTATGTAGAGTAGTTGATTTAATTAGTTACGCTGCTCGAATGCTATATTAATCCTGGAAGCTCCCAGGTCAGTTCCCTTATTCTTTATGAACATTGCTAACTTACTTGCGTGAAACTTCTGTGTTTAAACCATACCTTTACTGCTTTCTATGGATTGGTCATACTGCTAAAACTTGCTTGAATACATAGGTCCTGTTAGAACATGAGATATGAATTAATGCGTGTAAATCTGGTTGCCTGCGCTCCATGTTTGCCTAGATATAAATTTATACTAGGTTTATTCCTCATGGAGCGCAGCAAAAGTATACCATGCTTTAAGTTTTAAATATTACGGTGCTAGAAGCAAAAGTATTTGATTTAATAATGAAATTTACCTAACCCTTTGAATCTACATCTGCATAGGTTATTTCTTAAGAATATAAAAGGATAGCATTTGATTAATGTGTGACTTGAGTATTTAAATAACATAAGCCTGAATTGAGCATCATAGAAATAACGTGCTTAGGGAATAATAAGTCTGATTAACCAATTGAGCGATGTAATGTAGCAAATCAGTTTAGATGCATGTTTGTATGTTCTTTGTGTTCTGGAATAGCAGGGCCACGATCTGAAATATTTGGACCAAAGCTGAAAGTTTGAAGAGTGGAAAAACCCAGAGAAGGAATCGTGTGGAGTCTGCTGAAGCCTAAGGACCTATTGGTTTTATTTCTGGACTCTGTTCATAGTATTAGCATGCAATAACTTTGTCATAATGAAGAACTGCTAGGGTGGTGATATTATGTGCTAAGTGTTTATTTGAAAGTTTCACTTATATGATTAGTTGTCAATTCTAGTCTAGTAGGGGAGCCTTGGCGTAACTGGTAAAGTTGTTGTCATGTGACCAGGAGGTCACGGGTTCAAGCCGTAGAAACAGCCTCTTGCAGAAATGCAGAGTAAGATTGCGTACACTAGACTCTTGTGGTCCGGTCCTTCCCCGGACCCCGCGCATAGCTGGAGCTTAGTACACCAGACTACCCCTTTTTGTCAATTCCAGTCTAACAGCTAACTATTGCATACAAGTAATATCAACATGAGCCCTTACTTGCCTTATATGTTGTTCAAGTCCCAATGTGCTCTCTTTTATGTGATGCTAATAAGAATAGAAATAGAAACCTAAGATTTTCTTTTAAGTCTAGAATAATCACTTTAGAATAGTGTCCAAAGCCTCCTGGACTATAGGAAGGGACGGGTAGCTCTGAATTAAGACGCGATTTAGAATTAATTAGTGCGCTCTTAGGTTAACAACTTAAAGATAGTAATGAGGGTAGCGAACATGGTACAGAAATTGCTCAAATAGTCATTGCACTTTTGGCTATAAAAGTCTTAGCAGACTTTGCACGGAAGTTGATCCATCAAGCGTAAAAATTTAGCCCCCCTTTAATATAATTAAATAGGTTTTTCTTTATGATTTTCAATTCTTACATTTTCCATGACTAGTTTTAATTAACTGCTTTTAATTTATGTATATACTTGACCACTTAGGATCAATTCACAACTTAGCAACCTACAACATAGTTTAATCCAATAATCTCACATAGTTTAAAATTTAGCCGGGAATCACATTTGTGGACCCCGAAGAGTGCCTAACACCTTCTCTTCGAGGTAATTTGAACCCTTACCCGATCTTTGGTAGCGCAGACTAGTTCAATCAGAGTTATTTGCAAATAGGTTCCCTAACCGTTTAACAGAGTTGTCACATGTCGAAACTCGCTTTCGCGAGAAAATGGTGCGCGATATAACTCATCTAGCCTCTCCAGATGATGCAAAAATCGCAGGCTAACAAGGTTTACCGAAGTGTTCGGGAAAAGAATACCACCAAACATCATCAATAGCAACACCCTCGACTGCCGCTCAATAGCCTTTAATGGTGAGTCATCGGTGATCTCCTCCAGATGCTGCCTAACAGTTGATAACTGTAATCGACAAGCGCCACTCATAGCAGTCAGCTCTGCATGCTGGAATCTAGTGAGCCTATGCAACATTTATAGATAGTCGTCTCCTATAATCCCTAAGAGTGAGCGGGCAGTGGACAACCAAACCATCAACGGGCAACCCGAATAATACATTCACGTCCTGTAGCGTGATGGTCGCCTCGCCGATAAGTAGATGAAATATGTGAGTCTCAGGTCTCCACAACTCGATCATAGTCGTGATCAGGGGGCAGTCGAACTACAACCAGCCGACTTCTACAATCTGGTAAAAACCAGTCCGTTGTAGGCATGCAACTGTATGGGGATGAAGTGGGCGCTCCTTAATGAACTCCCAAAAATCGTCGCTACGCCTGGGGTGAAAGGTCTGGGAAAGCAACTGTCCATCCCAGATGTGTGATGACCTATGGCCACCCTAGAGCAACAGTAGCTCTCGAACAACAGGTCCAGGATGCACAGACGGACAATCCATGATGATGTTTGTAAATTGAATAATATTATTGTTCTCTTTAGCCGTTTAACGTCTCGAAATATATTGCGATATTTCTTATATTAATATTGAATTGATAAATTTTTATATTATTACTTATATGTTAGTTTTTTGTATTTTACGACTAAAATTCGGTAGGGTTTTATTTGTACTGTCAAGTTTTTTTTTCATATTTTCTCATCGTTATAAGAAAATTAAATATTTAATTCGTTTAACTTATCGAGATATTTTTAATAATTATTTTTATAAAAATTACTATTAAGTATTTATTGCGTTCATAACGATTTATGTCTTAATTTAATACTTTTAACTAAACAAAAACAGCACGGTCTCTTTTACGTACTATTTATTTTTTAACAATCTTATTCCTCATTAAGATAATACTAAATACTTAATTTGTTTAACTATTCGATATTATTTTTAAAAAAATTACTATTAAGTATTTATTTCGTTCATAACGATTTGTATATTAATTTGTATGTTAATAATTGATTAATATTTGATCCGTAATTGATTACTCTAATCGGGTTTATTAATGAGGACACGTCGTTATTGTTCTACACTAAAGAATACTAAAGAACACTAAATGCACACTACTATAAATGGCAATAAATAACATCAATTAACATAAATTAAAATTTATTTACAGTTCTACTACTAACACTAAAGGGCACTAAACAACACTAAAATCACATATTATTGTCGTACAATTATAAAATAGTAAACATGTAACACAAATTATTCAACAACTATATAACAAATGTATAATAAACAATTTTCATACAAATTTGTTAAACATTAAATTATTTTGGTTAAAAAAAATCAAAAAAATTCACAAAATCATACAATACAGTAATAACATCTAATTACTCAATTATATATATCACTTATACTAAAAAGGTCTTTCGACATACCACTTTCTGAAATTTTTTTGAATGGAGAAACAATGAAGCTTTGACCACCGAATCGGGCAATAAACGAGCTCCACTCCACGAGGCAGCCTTGGATCGAGTGTTAGATCGATAAAATAATGATAGGACAAGATTTTGGGAAAGGTGTGGGATCCAGTGAAGTTTTTTTCTTTTAAAAATGGGGGAGGGGGGACGATATGTTTTTTGTTATGTCGGGAAGGAGACTACTAGTTTATTTAAATCACTTATAGCGCATGAATTACATGCGCTATACCTGACTGTCTTTTCACATTCAGGTATAGTATAGAGCATGTATACCTGACTGTCTTTTCACATTCAGGTTTAGCGCATGTATTACATGCACTATATATAAAAATGTTCTCCGGTCGTTTTTCACATATTTTTGGGGAGAAATTCAAAAATAGCCAGATCTACAAGCGGTCATTCAAAAATAGCCACAATTTCAAAAGTAATTGAAATTTAGCCACTTTTCATGTAGAGATAAATCTAAACGAAAATACTGTTCAAAATCCGGAGAATACTCCAGCATAATATACTGCAGTTCCAGTATATTATACTGGAGTTCCAGCATAAGTATACTCCAGTATAACATACTGAACTTCCAATATAATATACTGGTCCAACATATTATGCTGGAAATTCATACACAGGTGCTCCAATCTCCAGTATATTATGCTGGAACTTTCCACGTGTTGGAGTTCCAGCATAATATGCTGGAAGTTCATACACAGATGCACTGATCTCCAGTATATTATGCTGGAACTTTTCGTGTTGCAGCAAAATAATGGCTATTTTTCAATGATTTTGCAAATACTGGCTATTTTTGAATGACCAGTGCGAAAACTGGCTAGCTCGTGCTATTTTTACCATATTTTGGGATTTTGATTCCAATTTTGCAACACTTTGGTTCCTGACTCAACTTGACCCAATCATTTACCATATTAGCGTAATAAATAGGAATTTTACCGCAACCTGAATTCTGCTACCCCCACCCCGCACCCCCAATGATTTCATTTCACTAGTTTTGTACAGCTGAATTCCACAATGGGGGTTAAAAAAATCTACATTGAATACCCTTTTGGTCCAAATGATAGAAATAGAATTATCGTCTGAATTTTTCTGGGGCTTCAAATTAATTATGTTTAGGTTTAGATCAATTGGACGCTAATGGGTTGTAAATTCTATTATCAAGGGCAAATGTCAAAATTTTATAATACAATGTTGACTTTCTAACCTTTTTTTTTTTTGCCATTGAGTTAATTTTATTATCAAGCACAAATGTTGGAATAGTCAATTTATTAAACTTTTGATCACATATATACACTAATTATATTTCTAAAAAAAAATGGACTATAGAGTCTATGAATTGTAGATAAGAAAATCAATATTTTAGCTCTATCAGTTTTATATGTTCTCCACTAGTAAAGTATTGATTCACCAGGGGTAACCAATCAGACCATAGGAAACAAAAAACTAAGAAATATAACCAATAGAAAAGAATTCAACATTGAAGGCTTTTTAACAATTGAATGAGGGGAGATATTTAATAATGATTCACAGATATTTATTAGTTCAAATGATCAATAGCAAAGCTACACGTTTAAATGCAATCATTTGTGGGTTAAAGGCTAATAGATTATAGTGGAAAGAAAGGTTGCATTTAGAGGAGAAAAGTCCAAAAGATTGCCAACCTAATTAAAGAGAGTAGTGCATCTAAAGTGAAAATTATGTAGTCAATATTTTTGAACTCAAATCAGTTGTCACCATTTTGCATGAACAATTACCCAATTTAAAAAACAAAAGAAGAAAAACAATGTACAGGGCCAAGGCAATGATTATGGTGTAGTAATTCTAATTCTTATAAGCTAATGTTTACTCTCGTCATTTTGCTAGAATGATAAATGTGGGTTTCCCCAACTTATGACAACTACTGCATCTCATTTTAAAACTAGCGAAAATACCTCAATGTAAATGATTTATTAGTTTATTTTTATTCATTATTGAAATTCGCAGCAAAGAAGGTTATAGCATAATTGGTAGAATTCTAGTTCAAGATGCCAATACAAGCATTATCACTACTACAATTCCAAATAAAAAGGATTCTTCTAAAATTCTAACTAGGAATGGACCTAAAAAATCACACTACAAACCACAAAGCCTATAAGTTTAGAATTGTGACAATTCCTTAAAAGAAAGGGGTCTAGGTTTTTCCATTTTGGTTAAGAGTTCAATTCCTTCTTTTATGATACATTACGTGTTTACGCGTGTAACCCGTATCATTAAGTATATATTTTTAAAAATTATATAAATATTATACATATAATTGACGCGCAATTATTAAGTGTCATTTTGAAAGTATCTCTAGAACTTGATGTTGAGTTAATGGTTATAATAATTATAAATATTGAGATAATTTATATCTAATTATAGTATTTTTAGATTATGTATTTGCATTTTAATACATAACTTTTGTAGAATGCCAAAACCAAAATTATATAGCTTGAGTTTTATACCCTTTTGTTGATATGAAGCCCTTCACTGTTTTAATATAGTTACCTTTTTGATCCTCCACCTAAAACTAAATAGAGCTGAAAGTGGCGAAAATTTTATTTACTAAAAAAAAATCCTAAATCTAAAAACAGTATAAAGTGGTCGAAACTTCCCTAATATAAATTGAAAATACTTGAAATTTAGTAATGGAGTTGAAAATAAAAACTTCTAAAACTAAAAGGAATTGAAAAATCAAAGTTCTAAAAAGTAGAAAAATAATTAAATAACTAATCCTAAATATTAGGGAATTAATTAAATAACTATTTTTATATATTTGAGAAATAACTAAATGACTATTTTGTTGTAACGACCCGATTTTTCGTTTTAAGAATTTACGCCTCGTTCAGTGACTTAAGGTCTCTAGCAGCCTCGCAATATGTATTATGGCCCGCGTGTGTGGTCGAGTTTGATTTGCGGATGATTCAGAGAGATTAGGGACACTTAGTCCCTAAGATGGAAGCTTAAGCCTTAGGATTTTTACCGTAGTCGGAACTGTATGAAGATGATTCCGGAATAGAGTTCTGTCGGTTCTATTAGCTCTGTTGGGTGATTTTGGACTTAGGAGCGTGTCTGGACAATGAATTTGAGGTCTGTAGCCAATTTAGGCTTAAAATGACGAAAGTCAAATTTTTGAGAAGTTTAACCGGGGGTTGCCTTTTTGATATCAGGGTCAGAATGCGATTCCGAGAGTTGAAACAGCTCCGTTATATTATTTGGGACTTGCCTGCAAAATTTGACATCATTGCGGGTTGGTTTGATAGGTTTCAACACGAGTTTTAGAAGTTGGAAGTTTTTGAAATTCATAAGTTCGATTTGTGGTGCGATTTATATTTTCAGCGTAATTGGATGTGAGTTGAAACCTCGAGCGAGTTCGTGATATGTTATGGGACTGGTTGGTATGATTGGACGGGGTCCCGAGGGGCTCGGGTGTGTTTCGGACCAAATTAGAGCTGTTTAGACTGCTGTTGCTGAAGTCTGGTATCCTTCTTCGCGAACGCGAATGGAGTCCTGCGTTCGCGAAGAGGAATTTGAGGGGATAATGATTTGTCCTTCGCGAACGCGAAGCTGTGAAAGCGAACGCGAAGAAGGAGCAGGGCAAGCCTTCGCGAATGCGGCCCAGGCAACGCGAACGCGAAGAAGAAAGGAAGATAGGGGCCTGGGATCGTTTGGCCTTCGTGAACGCGAAGAGTGGAACGCGAACGCGAAGGCATTGGTCAGCTGGTCATCGCGAACGTGACGAGGACTTCGTGAACGCGAAGAAGAAATGATGGGGCACAAACAGTTGGCCTTCGCAAACACGACTAGGATGTCGCGAATGCGATGAAGGATTTGAGGCAGTTGGGTTTTGGCCTTCGCGAACGCGAAGTAATGATCGCGAACACGTAGAAGGCCTATCTGCGCAGAATTAAAAGTCCCAAAAATGGGAGTTTGAATTCATAACTCAAAATCAAATTGGGAGCTCGATAGAAGGCGATTTTTGGAGAGATTCTTGCGTGGGTGTTTGGGGTAAGTGATTCTTATCCAGTTTTGATTAATTTCCATGATTATGTTTTTGAATCCATCATTTAATTCGAATTTAATGGAAGAAAAATCAAGATTTTTTGTAAACTCTTCCAAAGACGAAAATTTAAGATTTGGAGGTCGAGCTGTTATTGGAATTCGATAAAATTGGTATGGTTGAACTCGTATCGGAATGGGTGTTCGGGTTTTATGAAAATTATGTTGGGTTCCGAGAGGCAAGTTTCGCGTTGACTTTTGTTGACTTTTTTGGAATAAAATTTTAATTCAACATATTATTATCCGGAATTATTTTTGATGAATTTTAATGAAGTTATACAATTAATTTGGATAGATTTAAACTGCCCGGAGGCCAATTCAAGCAAGAAAATTATTTTGGAATATCGGCCTAACTTTAAAAAGGTAAGTGTCTTGCTTAACCTTGAGTGAGGAAAATTCCCCTTAGGCATTGAGTCTTATGTGCAACTTGGGTAATTGAAAATCATGTACGCGAGGTGACGAGTACGTACTTAGTTTATATGTGCAAATTTTATTGAGTTAAAGTCTTGAGCATATTGTATTGTAAATTGGATAATTGTTGGTATATATTTAATCATCTACTTGTCGTACTTAAACCCTTGTTATTGACTCTGTTGTTATATGACAATGTGATGTGACTGTTATTTGATTATTTATGAAATTTCGTGAATTTGCTGGTTTGATAATTTTTGAAATTTAATTTTATTTTGGATTTTTCCATCAGAAAATAATTAATTAAATGAGCTTAAGAAGAGGTATTTATATAATTATTAAAAATTTGTTCTTTTATAAAAATTTCGCTTTTTGTTGAGTAATTTCTATCTCTATTGATTATTTTTGGGTGTTGTACACATTGTGTGGAGCATTTGGCTATTTGCTGTGAAATTAATTGACTTGTTTGTAGCTTTGAAATTTGGTTGTGGCCATTGGGCAAATTGTGAGATGAATTAATTTTTGTTATGTTGTTGTGATAATTTTCCATGTAAAGTGTTATGTTGTGTGAGTTGTTATTTTGGGGAGATAAGGGTGAAATTTCACCATTGATATTATGTGGTTATAAGGGTGGCATTTCACTGTTGTGTTTGTTGGCTATTGATATTGTCTGGGCGGAGCGATAATGGTGGCTATAGGAGCGATATGGGTGGCAATAGGAGCGATAAGGGTGGCTATTGATATTGTCTGGGCGGAGCGATAAGGATGGCTATAGGAGCGATAAGGGTGAAAATAGAAGTGATAAGGGTGGCTATTGTCAGGGACGATATGTGATAATGTGAGGTTGTGGTGTTGACAATATTCATGTGATGTTGTGATGTTGTGATGTTCTTATGTTTATTTTTATACCTTATGCAACTTGTCTTATTGTTAGTAAAATTGATAATAATCTGATTTATGTTGAAATTTGGAGTCTGTGGCTATTATTAGGCGGTTTATAAAATGAAATGTGGGCACGAGGTGCCGTGAATTGTGATATGAAATGGGAATATTGGCACGTAAATTGTCCGTGCAATTGTGATATAAAATATGGGCACGAGGTGCTGTGATGAAATGATAATGATATTGGGCACGTGAATTGTCCGTCCAGTTGTGATATAAAATGAGGGCACAAGGTGCCGGGAAAATATGATAATTTAATTATGGGCACGAGGTGCCGTGAAAATATAAAAATGGGTTGAGACCCGTATTTACGAAAAATATTAAAATGGGCTGAGACCCGTATTTTGATGATTTTGAAATGAGGTGTCAGATGGTGACTTTTTAATTGAAAAAATTATATTCAAAATATTTATTTGGAAGGATTTTTACTTAGAAAGTATTATATAAAAGAATTGTATTTTGAAAGATATTTATTTGAGCAAATTGTATTTGAAAAGATTTATTGAAAGAATTATATTTGAAAAATAATTATTTGAGAAAATTATATTTGAAAGAGAGTTATCTGGAAGAACTATGTGAAAGACATTAATTTGAAGGGCTTGATTTAATTGGGTGTAATTGTGTTTATTAATCGTTGAGTGATATTAATGGTATTATTGTTGTCTGTTGTGCATATCACCGGTTGTTTTATCCTGCCTTTATTATTAATTGTTTCATATTATTTTGTATATTATATTGCACAGGTTATTAGACTTGTGAGTGTCTTGACTGTACCTCGTCTATACTCCATTGAGGTTAGTCTTGATACTTACTGGGTACCGCTGTGGTGTGCTCACTCTACACTTCTGCACATTTTTATGCAGAGCCAGGTATCGAAGATAACGGACTTGAGCAGAGTTACAAAGGATTATAAGGATTCAAGGTAGAGTTGTTTGGACATTGCAGTCCCTTGGAGTCTTTTCATTTCATTGTACTGTTAATTTGTAATTAGACAGTATTGTATATTCGGTCCTCAAGATCATTTCAGGTATTCAGTTAGAGTTCGTGACTCAATACTACCATTCTTGAGAGGTTGTATATTCATATTTATTCAGCTGTTAGTTTTGGTTACTTATAAAAAAAGGCTTCAAAATATAATAAAATTCGGCTTACCTAGTCTTAGAGACTAGGTGCCATCACGACGCCTGTGGTGGAATTTTGGGTCGTGACAAGTTGGTATCAGAGCTCTAGGTTCATAGGCTCTACGAGTCACAAACAAGTCTAGTAGAGTCTTGCGGATCGGTACGGAGACGTCTGTACTTATATTCAAGAGGCTACAGAACTGCTAGAAAATTTCCATTTCTTTCATTCCTGCCGCGCGGAATTTGTTGAATTTGGAATTTGAGCATTTGTATCTCTATTCTCTCACAAATGGTAAGGACACGTGCTACTGGATTAGCTGAGTAGGCATCCACTCATACTGCTAAGGCTGCAAGAGGCTGGGGCTGAGATAGAGGCCGAGGTAGAGGTCAAAGAAGGGCATGTGCTATGACTAGAGCACCTGTCAGAACAACAGTTGAGGAGCCACTAGTAGCTCCAGTTGGGGGACAGGTACCGGAAGCACCTGTTTGTACCCTCGGACTTCAGGAGACTTTAGCACAGTTCCTGAGTATGTTTGGTACATTAACTCAGGCGGGATTGATCTCTGTTGCACCAAACATTCCGCAGATTGGGGGAGTAGCTCAGACTCCTACCACAACTCCAGAGCAACAGGTTCCCGTTGGTCAGGTTCTGGGTGTAGTACCGGTACAACCTATTATTCCGGTTTGACCTGAGGTCAGGCCAGAGGCATCAGAAGAAGAACAAAAGAGACCAGAAAGGTTTAAGAAATATGATCCACCAACATTCAGTGGCACAGCCACAGAGGATGCCCAAGAATTTATGGAAAATTATCACCGTATTCTCCGCACCATGGGTATTGTGGACGTGAGCGGAGTTGCCTTTACTACATTTCAACTATCAGGCGTAGCGTATCGGTGGTGGCAAATCTATGAATAAGGTAGACCAGCCGATGCAACACCACCAACTTGAACTCAATTTTCGGAAATGTTCTTGAAAGAGTTTATTCCCTAGACTCTCCAAGATGCGTGGTGCATAGAGTTTGAACGGTTACGTCAGGGCACTATGACAGTGTCAGAATATGCTACCAGGTTCAGTGAGTTAGCCCATCATGCATCTATCTTAGTACCTACAATTAGAGAACGGGTCCGCAGATTCATTGAGGGGCTCGATTATGATATTAAAATATGTATGCCTCGAGAGTTGCAAACTGATGCTCCATTTCAACAAGTAGTGGAAATTACAAGGAAGATTGAGGGTGTTTTAGGCGAGGAAAGGGAGTCTAAGGAGGCCAAAAGGTCTCGAAGATCTGGAGGGTTCAGTGGATTTTACTCTTCAGCTAAAACCCATTATAACGGAGACTCGAGCAGTCAGTCAGCTCAGTCCGCACATCATATTACTCGGAGTGCTCCAGTTTATAGTGCACCACCGACACGAGATTCTTACAATGATTATTCCAATTATTCGGCACAGATCAGTACGAGTAGCCGCGACCTCAGAGGGTTTGTTATGAGTGTGGTGATACTAGGCATATCATGAGAGATTGTCCCAGACTTGGGAGGGGTGGATTCCATCAGAACACTTCAACTGCAAGCTTTATTCCAGTTGATACTCCACATGCACAGTCAGCTAGATATGGAGGACATGCGGGGAGTGGGCGCCTAAGAGGTGGAGGCCCAACCCGTTGATATGATCACTATGGTTTGGCTGAGGCCAATACACCAGATAGTATCGTTGCAGGTACGATCCTGATTTTTATTATAAAAGGATGTTTTCCTTAATTTGATTCGGTTCTGAATAATAAGGTGAGTCCTCCTATTATGCTCCACTTATGGTGAGCTTCGTAAATTATGACCCACTTATATGTTTATCCCTATTGGGAGATTTGAAGGTGTGAGTCCGTGTCTGTCATTTATTTTTGTACACCATTGAGGGCTATAAGTCCAAAAATAATTTTTATTATTCATTACAGTGGGTTTAATGTGTTTAGAAATAATTGATTCCAATCTTTATGAATTATACGCCCTACCGGTATGAGGGTTCATTATATGTTGTGAAAATTGTTTATGAAATGTATTGAAAAGAAGACATAAAGGAAATTGAAAATTTCAGTTGGCACAATGTGCAACATAATTGTGATTCAGATTTGAGGACGAGATCCTAGCATTTTTACATGATGTGAAATATTTAAACCGGGCTGCAAGCCGCGATGGAAGTTATATAAGGACGAGGTCCTTGTGGTGAAATGTTTATGAGTTTAAAATTCTCCCTTGTGAAATTTAATTTGTGCAATAATATTAATAGGGAGTCAGGCCTGTTAGGCTTATTTGATAATGCTTGTATATTTTCTGTTCATATTCATCTATTTTTGTGCTGTAAATATTGAGTTTTAGCCTATGAGGTGAGTGTCCAGGTGGCGTTAAATGTGACCCATTAACCCGAGTAAGTAATCATGAGGTCTTCATGTCTCACGTTCTGTTGGCAGTGTTGTGAAAAATTTGAAACGAGGTGATGGTTAATATGAGATTAATTGATAATACTAGAATTAATTATGAACAGCTTTTAAGACCAGAGATGTGGTTCTGAGCATACATATGATGTGCTTCATGTCCTGATATCATTATGATCAGGCAATGCTGAGATTAATATTATTGATATATACCTTGTGGTATTTTGTTGGATTTTGGATATGTTGTTAGGAGTTGTTTGGGTGTTACTCTGGCAGGTGGATAGGCCCAATTACAGGGGAGACTCTGCCGAAATTTCTGAAAAATTTGGGAGTTAGTAAAATTTGAAGGATTGAGAATTGCAAAAGAAGAGACAAATTATGTTATGTGTTTGAGGGGAATGATCCTAAGTGGGGAATAATGCAGTACCCCAAAGGAAGTCTTGAATTACTTCAACACTATCGAGAAAATTGATGTGTGCATAGGCATGAGTTGCTATAGCCAGTTGAGACTAATATTATGCGTTGTTGTGAGAAATCAGGTCTTTTGAAAATATTGGAGCGTAAGAAAATGGCCTTAAAGTTTACAAATATGGATAAAAGAATTAATCTCAAGTGAGATGATGTTGTCGGGCTTATTTCAAATGTGGTAACGTGGAATAAATAGTGAGTTTATGTGTAAAAGTAAAATTATCAACTCGGTAACCTCAGAATAATTCTTATAACGTTCGAGAACGAATATTTGTTTAAGAGGTGGAGAATGTAACGACCCGATTTATTATTTTAATAATTTACGCCATGTTTAGTGACTTAAGGTCTATATCATCCTCGCAATATGTATTATGACCCGCGTGTGTGGTCGAGTTTGATTTACGGATGATTCAGAGAGATTTGGGACACTTAGTCCCTGAGATGGAAGTTTCAGCCTTAAGATTTTTACCGTAGTTAGAATTGTGTGAAGACGATTTCGGAATAGAGTTCTGTCAGTTCCGTTAGCTCCGTTGGGTGATTTTGGACTTAGGAGCGTGTCTGAACCGTGAATCTGAGGTCTTTAGCCAATTTAGGCTTAAAATGGCGAAAGTCGAATTTTTGAAAAGTTTGATCGGGAGTTGGCTTTTTGATATTGGGGTCAGAATGCGATTCCGAGAGTTGAAACAACTCTGTTATGTTATTTGGGACTTACCTACAAAATTTAACATTATTCCGATTTGGTTTGATAGGTTTCGGCATGAGTTTTAGAAGTTGGAAGTTTTTTAAGTTCATAAGTTCGATTTGTGATGCGATTTATATTTTTGGCATAATTGGATGTGATTTGAAACCTCAAGCGAGTCCGTGATATGTTATAGGACTGGTTGGCATAATTGGACAGGGTCCCGAGGGGCTCGGGTGTGTTTTGGACCAAATTGGAGTTGTTTGGACTACTGTTGCTGAAATTTGGTTTCCTTCTTCACGAACGCGAAGGGAGTCCTGCGTTCGCGAAGAAGAATTTGAGGGGAAATGATTTGTCCTTCGCGAACGCGAAGCTATGAAAGCGAACGCGAAGAAGGAGCAGGGCAAGCCTTCGCGAATGTGGCCCAGGCAACGCGAACGCGAAGAAAAAAGGAAGATAGGGGCCTGGGATCGTTTGGCCTTCATGAACGCGAAGAGTGGAACGTGAACGCGAAGGCGTTGGTCAGCTGGTCATCGCGAACGCGACGAGGACTTCGCGAACGCGAAAAAGAAATGATGGGGCACAAACAGTTGGCCTTCGCAAATGCGACTAGGACGTCGCGAACGCGATGAAGGATTTGAGGCAGTTGGGTTTTGGCCTTCGCGAACGCGAAGTAATGATCGCGAACGCGTAGAAGGCCTATCTGGGCAGAATTAAAAGTCCCAAAAACGGGGGTTTGAATTCATAACTCAAAATCAAATTGGGAGCTCGATAGAAGGCGATTTTTGGAGAGATTCTTGCGTGGGTGTTTGGGGTAAGTGATTCTTATCCAGTTTTGATTAATTTCCATGATTATATCTTTGAATCCATCATTTAATTTGGATTTAATGGAAGAAAAATTAAGATTTTTTGTAAAATCTTTCAAAGATGAAAATTTAAGATTTGGAGGTCGAGTTGTTATTGGAATTCGATAAAATTGGTATGGTTGAACTCGTATCAGAATGGGTATTCGGGTTTTATGAAAATTATGTCGGTTTCCAAGAGGCAAGTCCCACGTTGACTTTTGTTGACTTTTTTGGAATAAAATTTTAATTCGACATATTATTATCCGAAATTATTTTTGATGAATTTTAATGAAGTTATGCAATTAATTTGGATAGATTTGAGCTGTCCGGAGGCCAATTCAAGCAAGAAGGCTATTTTGGAATATCGGCCTAACTTCAAAAAGGTAAGTGTCTTGCTTAACCTCGAGTGAGGGAAATTCTCCTTAGGTATTGAGTCTTATGTGCAACTTGGGTAATTGAAAATCATGTACGCGAGGTGACGAGTACGTACTTAGTTTATATGTGTAAATTTTATTGAGTTAAAGTCTTGAGCATATTGTGTAGTAAATTGAATAATTATTGGCATATATTTAATCATCTACTTGTTGTGCCTAAACCCTTGTTGTTGACTCTGTTGTTATATGACAATATGATGTGATTGTTATTTGATTATTTATGAAATTTCTTGAATTTGCTGGTTTGATAATTATTGGAATTTAATTTCATTTTGGATTTTTTCCTCGGAAAATAATTAATTAAATGAGTTTAAGAAGATGTGTTTATATAATTATTAAAAATTTATTCTTTTATGAAGACTTCGCTTTATGTTGAGTAATTTCTATCACTATTGATTATTTTTGGGTGTTGTACACATTGTGTGAAGCATTTGGCTATTTTTTTGTGAAATTAATTGACTTGTTTGTAGCTTTGAAATTTGGTTGTGGCCATTGGGTAAATTGTGAGATGAATTAATTTTTGTTATGTTGTTGTGATAATTTTTCGTGTAAATTGTTGTGTTATGTGAGTTGTTATTTTGGGGAGATAAGGGTGACACTTCACCGTTGATATTATGTGGTTATAAGGGTGGCATTTCACTGTTGTATTTATTGGCTATTGATATTGTCTGTGCGGAGAGATAAGGGTGGCTATAGGAGCGATAAGGGTGGCAATAGGAGCGATAAGGGTGGCTATTGATATTGTCTGGGCGGAGCGATAAGGGTGGTTATAGGAGCGATAAGGGTGGCTATTGTCAGGGACGATATGTGATGATGTGAGGTTGTGGTATTGACAATGTTCATGTGATGTTGTAATGTTCTTGTGTTTATTTTTATACCTTGTGCAACTTGTCTTGTTGTTAGTAAAATTGATAATAATCTGATTTATGTTGAAATTGAGAGCCTGTGGCTATTGTCAGGCGGTTTATTAATTGAAATGTGGACACGAGGTGCCGTGAATTGTGATATGAAATGGGGATATTGGCACGTGAATTGTTCGTGCAGTTGTGATATAAAATGTGGGCACGAGGTACTGTGATGAAATGATAATGATATTGGGCACGTGAATTGTCCATGCAGTTGTGATATGAAATGAAGGCACGAGGTGCCGGAAAAATACGATGATTTAATTATGGGCACGAGGTGCCGTGAAAATATGAAAATGGGCCGAGACCTATATTTATGAAAATTATGAAAATAGGCTGAGACCCGTATTTTGATGATTTTGAAATGAGGTGTCACATGGTGACTTTTTAATTGAAAGAATTATATTCAAAATATTTATTTGGAAGGATTTTTACTTAGAAAGTATTATATAAAAGAATTGTATTTTGAAAGATATTTATTTGAGCAAATTGTATTTGAAAAGATTTATTGAAAGAATTATATTTGAAAAATAATTATTTGAGAAAATTATATTTGAAAGAGAGTTATCTGGAAGAACTATGTGAAAGACATTAATTTGAAGGGCTTGATTTAATTGGGTGTAATTGTGTTTATTAATTATTGAGTGATATTAATGGTATTATTGTTGTCTGTTGTGCATATCACCGGTTGTTTTATCCTGCCTTTATTATTATTTATTTTCTATTATTTCGTATATAATATTGCACAGGTTATTAGACTAGTGAGTGTCTTGACTGTACCTCGTCTCTACTCCATTGAGGTTAGTCTTGATACTTACTGGGCACCGCTGTGGTGTACTCACTCTACACTTCTACACATTTTTGTGCAGAGCCAGATATCGAAGATAACGGACTTGAACAGAGTTAAAGCGGGATTGTAAGGATTCAAGGTAGAGCTGCTTGGACGTCGCAATCCCTTGGAGTCTTTTCATTTCATTGTACTGTTAATTTGTAATCAAACAGTATTGTATATTCGGTCCTCGAGATCATTCCATATATTCATTTAGAGTTCGTGACTCAGTACTACCAGTCTTGGGAGGTTGTATATTCATATTTATTCAACTGTTAGTTTTGGTTACTTATAAAAAAAATGCTTCAAAATGTAATAAAAACCGGCTTACCTAGTCTTAGAAACTAGGTGCCATCACGACACATGTGGTGGGATTTTGGGTCGTGACATTTGTCTAGTATGAATTGTATTTTTAAAGATAAAAAAGACGAACGACATTTCTCTTAGGGCTTTCGTGCTTTTAATATAATATATATATATATATATATATATATATATATATGAGAGAGAGAGAGAGAGAGAGAGAGAGAGAGAGAGAGAGATTATTGCCTCTACAGTCTAAAGGTCTTAGGAAGATAGTACTAATCTTTGAACTTGCTTCCTTGTACAAAATTTATTAATGTGTAAAATGGTCCGTTTGCAAATTTGATGTAAGTTATAGTATAGCCCCAAATTATTATGCATATCAATACATATAAAAAAAGAAAACATCGCTAGATATAGCTTTGGTTGATTTCAATCATGTTTGTACAATTTGAATTTGGTTTTCAAAGACAAAGCACACGAAGTACATTTCTTACGTATTAGCCGTCTTTTTCGGACCTTTTCATTGAATTGATATTTGAAGGGAAAAGAAACTTCTCTAGGTATACGAGAAAGAAGATTTTTGATAGAGCACTATAATTTAGAGCCTAATAATTATAGTTTGCCTAACTATTATTTGTAGCTATAATTGGTATCAGCTTGTATAACTTGTATTCAAGCGTGCAACAAATACAATATGCGTCAATTGTATTCGTTCGAATAACAAATACAACATGTATCAACCGTATTCGTTCGCGCAATTGTATTCATTCAGGCAACGAATACAACATGTATCAACTGTAACCAAGGTAAAATATAAGGGTGTATACAAAGGATACAACATGTATCAACTATGTACATGAGTGTATACAAAGGATACAACATCTATCAACTGTATTCATACGTGCAACGAATACAACCAACGCGAATATAGAAATATAAAAAAATAAAATGCTCTTGTTGAGAGTCGAACTCAAGACCTCAGCTAACTAAACAGACGCTCTAACCAAATATAGCTACGGTTTTGCTATAAAATTCAAATATAGCTACAGATGAAAAATTTGTTGAAAGTATAGCTACAAATGGTAAATACAATATATATGTTTGATGTGTTTCGTAATTTTTCCATACAAGAACGCCATAAGGTTACTTTTAGCAGTCATAATGTTTTACATTGACTGGATTGAATAATCTCATGAATATTTGATAATGAAGCAAATGGGAGGTGAAATAAAGGTAAAGTATTTTTAAATTTGAAACAAGTCAAGTTTTGACCTAATGGTTAACAAGTCAATACGAAGATTCTGACATGTAGAAGTATTAGCTTCAAATTTCACCATCGTATGAGTATTGTGGTTGAATTATATTCCTATGTTAATATTCTTCCTACTAATATTTGTTCTATAAATATTGTAAATGTATTTCTTTGTAAAAAATAATTTAAATATCTTCTTACCCTTGTCACAAAAGAAAAGGGTAACAAGTATCTCAAACTCAAAATTAGACGCTTCCGTTTGAAAGAGGCTCTTCTTCCCTGCCTTTATACTTTTCTAGGCCTCCTAGAAGTTGAGACTGAACTCTGGGCTGATTGTGTTGCTTCTTGGTTTGCTCAGTACTGGGCTTTTATTAGTGCCATCGCTCTGGACGTGTAACAACGCGATAAACAGGTTATGGGCTCACTGCTTCCTATTGGTCGAAATGACACCAGGTAGCCACTCTAAAGGACAGCTATTTAGGAATTAGCCAATAATTTAACTTCTATCCACCGAATGTAGAAATTGCTTGACCCACTTTGGACCAGGAGAAGTTTTGCTTAAATAATACTGTTTCAGTTTCAACGAACACTCTTTCTAACGTATATTCCAAATATAAAAAGAAGCTAGAGTGTATTCGTTAATATAAAAAATGACATTTTAAGGTTGGAGAACAATTTTTTAAACTAGAGAATAAGAAAAAGACCAACTCCTTTCATCTGAAAAAAATATCATGAAGTTTTGATATACGAAAATCAGAAAATTTCGTAAGAATTGTTGTTTAATGGGTGATTGTATCTGTGATTTTCTAAAGTTCAAAAAGCAAAAAAAAAGGAAGTGACAGCCTGAGACAATGAAATTAAAATATGAAAAAGGTTTCTTCAGCTTTTACAAAAGTGATTTTAGCATATTAAGACCTAATAATTCCATAAATGAGAATCTTTTTTAGATCCCCAGAAAATTTCCACTGGCCCATCTGGTACACAAAAGAAAAAAGAAAAAAAAGGCACTAAACCAGTTAATTTTATCACTCTTTCAATCCGTTTGGATTAGCTGATCGTAAATAGCTGATAAGTTTGAAGTGTTGAAAAGTTTTAAACTGCGAAAACTGATTTTTAAAATAAGCATTTACGTGTTTGGATACAAGTGTTGAAAGTGATAATAAACAATTAATGTATTTGATAAAAAAATACCGATAAACTATTCTTTTGTTAAAATGACAAAAATACCCATGATTTTTTTTCAAAAGAATATAAATTAAAAAAAAATCTTTGTAAAGAAAAGAATTAACAATGAATATGAGAAATTTATTTTGGGAAAAGTATTTTGTGAATTAGACAATATTATTAAGGATAAACTTGTAAAAGTGTTGGTCAAACTAAAAGTGCTAAGGTGAAAAGCTATAAGTTGGGGGTGACCAACTTATGACTTATGACTGATTTTAACTTATAAACACTTGACTTATAATCACTTTGAGTGTTTACCAAACGCGTAAATAAGTCAAAAAATACTTATAAGTTAAGCGAAGCGGTCTAAATAAGTACCTTTGACTTTTGCTCTGCCCAATTCATTCGCCTTTTCTTTTCTGCTCCTTTAGTTGTTTTTCTTCTAATTAACCCCAGCACTGAAAAAAGCCCAATGATCTTAATTTCTCTAGTTAGAATTGTACTTGTAGCATCTTTCTACTTATTTGTTTACCACGACTTTCGATAATTAGGTTTTGCTAATATGCAATTTTGTACACTTAACATGAATGAGAACTGAGAAGACAAGGTAGTACACCTATGTTTATCAGCTATTAGTAATAAGTTCTCAAGCTTTAATATATAGTAATGAGTTCTGTCCACTAATCGGAAAGTATTTATACGCTTAGTTTCTAAAAATTCGGCTAAAGTGGTTACACTAAATATGTGAAGTTAACCTAGATAGGTGGTGGATTATCATATCGCGATCTATTGGGACTAAACGATAAAAAGGAAGGGAATTTATTTTCTTGAAAACTGTTTCTTAGTTAGGACTTGAGGGAGAATGTCCAAATTCATAATTCTATTTCACAAAAGTCTCTAAAAAAACCACTTTATTCTTTAGCATCTATTAAATTATTTACTTGCTATTAGTGCTTTTTCAATCTTTTCTTTAGCCAAGGGTTTTTCGGAAATAGTATATTTGTCCTTCCAGGATAGGGGTAAGGTTGCGTACATACTACCCTCCCCAGACCCACTTGTAGAAATACATTGGGATGTTATTAGTGTTATGTATTAAATTATCCTTTCGAAAGATTTGCGTGATATTCCTGATTGTAAACAAAATGATCGGTGAGCGGAAAGGAAATAAAGGAATGTCAAAATAGATTTTTCTCGGTGCTATAGTAATTAAAGCCATTATAGGGCAAAATTTGGGGGAAGGACAAAGGAAAGAAGGATGCAAAATGGTGAGAGTTTTCTATTTTAATAGCGTTTGGTTCATTGTATTGAAGTGCAGCTGAACCTTGAATACAACGATCACCACTTAAAACTGTTCGTGTGATTCATATTCTTCTGATTCTGGTTTTTCTCTCCTTTTCTACAAAAGCTACTATTTTTCTCAAATTGCCTATGTCAATCTTTTTTATTTGGTATCTCTAATTTGAGTTGAGCATTTAGGTTGAAATCACTGGATAGCTATCAAAATATGCAGGAAAGAAAGCTAGAAGCTCAGAAAATAACTTAATTGACCTGCAGATGTAAACAGAAAGCATGAGATATCAAGAAATGGAGGGCTTAAAGTAATTCTCCTATCCTTTCTTGACTTTTTAAGCATACATCGAGAGAAAAATTGTTCAAAAATAATATACAGTCGTTGTTGAGACCGCATGCACTTAACATGGACAAAAGCAGTATAAGTAAAGCTAATGTTTTTTTTTTTAATACGAACTTTTTTAAGTTGATGCAGGCAACAAGATTATAAACTAGAGGGCAGTTTCAAACTATTAGATCTTCCCAGATGGGAAAACAAAATTTGAAGTACACAACAATAAGGGAACTTAGTTTGAAATATCAAAAACTCAACTCTAAATAAATGCCAAAAAGATAGCCTCATGGAATCTCTAGCTTCATAGTTCCCCTAAAGCTCCATCTCAAGCTTCTGTTTAATGAGACTTCACGTACTCTTGGACGATATGGAGACCCTCAGTCTCTTCCCCATAATCCTACAGAATCAATCAGAAAATTCATTACGATGGAATACAAATTCCACTTTGGCAACTCATCAGCTACTGTTCATGTAAAGTTAAAGGATATATAAGATGTACCTTCACGACAACACAGCCACAACCAACAACCTTCCTTGCTTTCCCTTCAGAATCAATCTTGCATAACTGTAATCGAAGAAAGTTCATAGTGAATGAGTGATTGGATTTTAATTTACATGATACACATCAACAAAAATGCAAAATACAGAACACTTCAAAGAGAAGTCAACAAGTTAATAATCGGAACCCTCCTCTGTCTCTCCACTCAGTTAGAAGTGCGAAAAATACATAGGACTATCAAACACAATAACTCAGGTCAAGAATGAGGTTAAGGTAGTCATGGCATTCTAAGGATTACCTATCACAAGTTGGCAAAACCCTTCACCTCCTAAAAGATGGAGTATCTAGTAAAATCACATCAGAAAACAACTACTCAAGGACAGTAAAGACTGATATACTGTAACTGGGGCAGTAGATAAACAATCATCAATTACTTACACCAGCCCATTCGCCAAGAGTTTTTGCATTTGGAACTGTAATCAAACTGATATTGTGATCAGCACAAAGTGTTTTCACCAGCTTGACGTAATCCAGCTGGTCGCAGTCCTCTGCTAACACACAAAGTTGTGCAGCATGCTTCTCAATCACCTTTGCACCTTCATGGAGTCCTCGAGCAAGTCCACCATGAGCTCTAGACTTCCTAAGCACCAGCTGCAAAGCGGTCATGATGTCCATGGGCTCCACAAGTGCTGGAGCAGGAGTCTCGGCAGCGGCAACAGCAACAGCAGCATCCTCTCTACAGTTATACAAATGTCAGCTAGATAACACCTTATATTGAATTTCAGGAAATTGAGAGTTTAAAGTAATTCTCCTCTCTTTTATTGGCCTTTTAAGCATGCACATAGAGAAAATCATTGTTCGAGGAATGCTTCCCAGTTTTAAGATAAAAAATGACTAGGAAGAAACCACAAATCAATGCTACGGTTATCTTTTGGAAACATTTGTGTTGATTGCATAACATCCAGTGTAAGAAATATAATAGGTACTACTTCAGAAACTATACAGTAAGTGTTGAGATCGCATGCCAATGCTAATATTATTTTTTTGAAAATGCGACTTCTTTAGCTGATGGGCAACAAGATTATATACTAGAGAGCAGTTTCAAACTATTAGATCTTCCCAGATGGGAAAACAAAATTTGAAGTACACAACAATAAGGGAACTTGGTTTGAAATATCAAAATCTCAACTCTAAATAAATGCCAAAAAGATAGCCTCACGGGAACTCTAGCTTCATAGTCCCCTTAATCTCCATCTCAAGCTTCTATTTAATGAGACTTCACGTACTCTTGGACGATATGAAGACCCTCAGTCTCTTCTCCATGATCCTGCAGAATCAATCAGAAAATTCATTACGATGAAATATAATTCTAGTTTGGCAACTTATCAGCTACTGTTCATGTAAAGCCACAGGATACAGGATGTACCTTCACAACAACACAGCCACAACCAACAGCTTTCCTTGCTTTCCCTTCAGAATCAATCTTGCATAACTGTAATCGAAAAGATCATAGTTAATGAGTGATGGATTTCGATTTACATGATACAGTTCAACAAAAATGCGAACTACAAAATACTTCAAAGAGAAGTCAACAAGTTAATAATCAGAACCCCTCCTGTGCCCCTCCACTTCACTCAAATACAAGTGCAAAAAAGCATAGGTCTGTTAAACACGATCAATTAACCAAAGGTTAGAAGATGATTAACCAAAGGTTAAAAGATGATCCAGGTCCAAAATGAGGTTAAGACTTCAGTCACAGCATTCTGGCGAATGGTGATTATTAACCACAAATCCCTAAAACCCTTCCACTCCGAAAACATATACAGTAAAACACACATTCCAATTTCATTTTCACAGCAGAAAGCAGCTATTCAAGGACACTAAAGTCTGATAATACATTAACTAGAGTGACAGATAAGCAATAATCAATTACTTACACCAGCCCATTCACCAAGAGTTTTTCCATTGGGAACTGTAATCAGACAAACATTGTGATCAGCACAAAGTGCTTTCACCAGTTTGATGTTATATGTCTGGTCGCAGTCCTCAGCTAACACACAAAGCTGCACAACATGCTTCTCAATAACCTTTTCACCTTCATGGAGTCCTCGAGCAAGTCTACCATGAGCTCCAGACTTCCTGAGCACCAGCTGCAATGCATTCATGATGTCCATGGGATCAGGAGTCTCGGCATCAGCAACATCCTCTTGACTGAACAACACACACTAAAATTTCTATAAACCACAAAATAAAAACCAAATTAGCAAAGCAAGAAAGCACGATCCGTCATCACACAACAATGGGATATGAGACAATACCACATGAATCTCAAACTTTGGCCTCATAAAGAAAACAGACATTTTAAAAAAATGGCTCTACAACAAGTTTTCCTTCAAATGAAAGAGGAAATACAAAAAAAATAAGAGTATCCAAACAACATGCAATTTATGCAAGTGAGACAATCTTTTATTCTTATGACAAACTTTATCAAAATCCAGATAGAACGGTCTATTCAGCTAAAGATTAAGTGGTCAACCAAAAGTGAAATTTGTCATATGGTTTAGGTTCTGCTTTTGGGGAAATCACAGTTTAGCAATGTGTAGTTTTAAATAGAAAATACCCCATGGATACGAAAAGTTGAACAGAATTGCAGCAGCTGACCGAAACACCATTGTAGGTTAGTGGTGTTTGGTTCTGTTTCAAGCAATTGATATTAAAATACCTAGCCCTAGATGGTTCTGATAATTGGGCTCGTGATAAACCATTGGAATAACTACAAACTCATTTGATTTCACAAAAAGTTTCCGATAATTGATTCATGCAAACACACAAAAGATTTGCATATTTTAATGCAAGGGCTGTTCATTATAGTAGATCAAGACAAATTAATCATGTCTTAAAAATCTGTCACGTGTCTAAATTACTAGAAGCGGAAAAGATAGCAACTTTAACACGAAAATGACTTAAGCAAACTGAATTTTAACAAGAAAGTTATACAAACCTCTGCACTTACACCTGCCAATTTTTCTTTCTTGGTAAATGTTAAATCCAAGACCTAGCACCTGTTGTTTCCAATAGTTGAAGACAAAACTCAGTCAGGTAAACAGAATGAAGAATAGACTCCATTATCCTTCATTCTAGATATATCATGACAACTCATCAAAATCCGCCCCAACAAAAAGTGATTTGACAAAAGTGGAAATAAACATGCAGGATTTCAATCTGTCAAATGCAATGGCATAACAATTCAGTGGAGACAAAGCTTTCTGATCTTACTAGTTTGGACACTGCAGTAAAGGCTAAGGAGGCGCCAGGGAACAAGGACTCTCTCAAAAGCTTATATAAGATAACTGCCTATCAAATAAATTATTTACATAAGAGGATCAAAGCAGCAACCCTAATTACTAAATTACCCATATCTCATTTTCTTCTCTCAAAATTTCTCCTTCACTAATAAAATCAAAATAGTCTCTCAATCATATAACAACAACAACAACAACCCAGTAAAATCCCACAAAGTCTCTCAATCATATGAGTAGTTTATTTTGGTCCTTATTATACAACTTGAAATATTAAAAGCTTTTAATGGTTCACAGAAGTAGAACACTTTTAGTTCATGGCTAACGGAACTCTAGATAAACAACAAAAAAAGCTCAACAATACCTTAAAACTAACGGAAACTAGAGTCAAGGAGACAAATGTGGTGAAGTTTATCTCAACACTTGCTGCAGATAATGATAAACATTGTTGCATGTGTTGGTAGCAACTTTCTCTTCTGGCAAATTCAGTAGAAGAGCAAACCTTTGAAAACCAATGTTCCCTGGAGGCCTGGACAAAGAATCGAATCTCCCCAACTCCGGCTTCACATCTTACTTGGAAAGCGTAGGTGGACATCAAGCACATTGCACTTCCCAGATTGCCAAAGGACGCATGTAACCCATATATCTGTATCCACCCTTGGGAACCTTCGGTGTCCGAAAAGAATAGCTGTCAGAACTCAGAAGAGTTTAGTATGCAAGGAATAAGGAAATCTTGCAAATGCTGAAACATGCAGACCTTTTGAATACCTAAATATTAAATTTAGGCATCAATACATTTATTTAGTAGGACAAACTATAACTGTGAAAAATGACTTTTCATATTAAGGTTTTATGCACTTGCTTCATCCTGATTGCAAGTGGCAAATATCTATCCAATACTTGGTCTACCCTTGCCAAATCACAATTTTCATCAAACAGTGAATACTTTCTAGCCATAAGCATCCCAGGACTCTCAGAAAGCAAGAGACTACTGGGGAAAACAGAGTACCGAATTTTTCAGACTGTTATGGGTGAGAATTGTCACCCAGCTAAAAGTATTTGCATTCCCACGTCTCTGACTTGTTTTAATCAGTGTTTTGTTTCTACTTCCATGGTTAACTAATATATGTTTTGTTTGATCTTACACGTTAGAGTTTAGTACAAGCATACCTCCTCTTCTCCCAGAGAGCTCCTAACTTTGTCTCTTGCTCCCTCCGATCTCTCTCAGCAATCTATCAAAAAAGAAAATTCAGTAACCACCAACAATAGTCATTAATCTTATTGCAGTCTCTGTTTCAGTTTAAGCGAACTAATAATAATTTGACAAAAACACCAGTTCAAGCCTTGAAAAGTATTAGCTCAGCTCTAGCGGAACATAGGCTTCGTGTTAAAGTGCCATCATTTTCAAAGCATAGAATAAACACAAGGATAGCTCTAGAAAAGAAACAAGTCCTTTCAACAACAGTTTAATTTATATTCAAAAAATCAAAAACTATAACGCTTCTCAGCTTTCCCATTGGAACCACTGAAGAGTGCATGAATATATTAAATCAAGGAGTTATGAACTAAAATAGGATAAAACGTGTAAAATGAAAAAAAAAAAAAAAATGATTCAATCACTCGGACTCATTTCTTGGGGTTGATTAGGGTGTATTCTAGATAAGTGATCAGGCATCTGGAAGAGTAGCATGGACTACTGGTTATTAAGAACAAATATCAAAATAAGCAAATTAACATAAAACCCACATTCAACATGGCCTCAAATAGGTCGGTGACAAGATAACAACTATTCTAGACCACTAAAAGAGTTCTTTGCGTGCATTGACGTATTTCAAAGACCAAAACTTTCCCAACATTATGAAACATACCATTAGTGCCACCCGTTTGACATCATACGCTTGAACAGTTGGTGAAGTCGCAACCGCCACTCAGTTCAGAAGTCATTTACATTTCCAGGTTCAAAACACATTAAAAATGAAGTTAATGGGAAATAAAAACGAAAAGGAAAAGAAAATAATAACGAATAAGAAAGATAAAATTCTATTATCAAAGACACTTCTTTATTTACAGCACCCAATTACATGCAAGTACTCAATTTTATGTACAACTTCAATCATCCGCAGAAAGTACCTCCAGACTCCCAAGTGTGCCCTCTAGTCTCCTAAGTGTGTCTCTATTCTTCAAACTTCAACTATCAAAGACACTTATTTATTTACAACACCCAATTACATGCAAGTACTCTTCTTTATGTACAACTTCAATCTTCAATCATCTGCACAAAGTGCCTCCACTCTCCTAAATGTGCCTCTAGTCTCCTAAGTCTGCCCCTAGTCTCCAGGGCAGTATAGCATGATCAAGAACCTTTGCATGAGTGTCAGCAGATGAATGAGCCACTATATCCTTTAGTGCTGCCTGTGCATGAGCAATCTGAAGCTTAACTTTCTCAATTGCTAATGAATGGTGTGGTAGCTCTTTCTGTGCAGCGACCAAGTGCATAGCTGCTGCCTCCATTGCGACTAGTGCAGAATCAATAGCTATAGAAATAGTGCTACCAGCAGAGAGAGATGCAGAGGCATCAACAGAAGTGGCACCCATAGCAGAGGAATCTATGGTATGGTCAGCCACTATAGGGGTAGGGTCAGTCATGGTAGGGCCAACCACAGCAGAGGCACCACAAATAGTGGTAGTGGTGCTAGGGTCAGCCATAGTGATAGCATCACTGGTAATGGCAGTGGTAGTGGTGATGCCGCTGGCACTGATAGAGGCAACTTTCACCAGCGCCGCCGGAACCAATGCCGCCTCAGCAGGCGTAGAGGCATCAGAAGGAGTGGCAGTGACACTAGGATCAGCCACATCAACAGTGGTAATGGCGGTGGTAGTGGTGATACCGGTGGCACTGATAGAGGTAGCCGGAGGTATAGGAATAGAGACAGCTCCCACCAGCGCCGCCGGAAACAATGCCGCCTCAGCAGGCGTCGGCGACAGTGCAGGATGCGCCGGCACCGATGAAGACTCCACATGTGCCGACTCCACATGTCCGGGGAGCTCAAGGTGCCGTCGTAAGCACCTTGTGCCGTCGGTACAGCATCCACGTAGGAAAGCTATGCACAACGGCACCTACAATATCGACAAAATAATAAAAAGAAGTTGTGGAATTAATCGACAATCCGAATTGTCTTACCTTTTCCACCGAGAAGCGGGTATCATCCTCACCGTGTAAAAACTAAGGTCAAAATAGTAATTTGACCGATTAATTAAAAAATATTTAAAATTTTAGATAAAATTATTTAAAATAACGCATACTTTGCATTTGTTACCGTAGTCGCACTCCCTTTTCGCCAACCAATACCTGCACATTGCTCTATACGACATTTTCCTGTAACAATCTAACACAAAAACTTATACCACTACATAAGAATCTCCACCACATTCTCAACGCAAATAACTAAATCAATCAATATAATATTTAACATTATATATATATATATATATATATATATATAAAACACAAAATACTAAAGTAAAATAGAAAACAAACCCTAGAAAAAAGTGAGTAATGACAGATAATATGAGTACTAGAGAAGTTAGACACATTGTTCTAGACGACATTTTCCAATAACAATCTAACACAAAAACTTACACCACTACATAAGAACAACGCAAAGAAATAAATCAATCAGTATAATTGGTAACAATATATATACATATATATAACACAATAACAACAACATACCCAGTATATTCTCATGTGTATGGTCTGGGGAGGGTAATGTGTACGCAGACCTTACTCCTATCTTATGCAGGTAGAGAGGCTGTTTCCAAGAGACTCTCGGCTCAGGCAAGCACAGTTACAGCAGTAAAAAAATTGAACTATAAAAAATAGTAGAGCTGCAAACTACAGTCAACCCTCTCTATAATAGCTTCGTTTGTTCCGATATTTTTTAGTTTTTATAATGAATGGATGTTATACACCTATAACAGCATTTGGCGTTTAAATATTTTTTGGTTGTTATAAATAAAAATTATCCAAAAATTGATTATTTTTCCTTTTCTAATGTTACATATAAATGATAACAAAATTATGCAAATCTAAAATCTTAAAAGCTATGCAGATTTCACTAGTTAAAATATTGAAGAAAGCTAATACATTATTAATAAATTTATAACTAAACGTATAAAGATTTAAACTCTAAGGCAGACATTTTAAAGCTACCTAGAAAAATAATTTCTTTCAAAATTGACGGAATAACTTTATAATTATAACTTGTTTCATAAATTTTATTCTCTCCCTAACAATATAACGCTTGAATTGACAAAGGTTTATGTCCAAATTTTCAGCAAAGAGGGATCCCACAGTTTTACCTTGAAGACAATTGAAGAGCTTAACAGTTAAATTTTCTATCTAAATATTTTTTGGAATTTGTCTAATGGAAAAGATATCATGTGCAAATCTTCAAATCTTATATCTTATGCAAGATAGAAACTTTGTTTAATGAAAAATATTGTGTACATATTTTTAGAATTATTATTAGTAATCTTAAAAAATTTATACGGTTGTTATAGATGAGTAATTTTACAAAGAGCATTCTGCTATAAATATGGTTGTTGTTGTTATAGGTAAAAAGCTGTTATAAAAAGGTAAAATATAACTTAAAAAATCGGTTCCAAGAAAAACTTGACTTTTATAGTGAATGACTGTTATATAAGGATGTTGTTATAGAGAGGTCTGATTGTATCATATATTAATAATTGAGTGCTAAACAATATACTGCAAAAGAGGAGAAAAGAACACAAACATTTATATTGCATTAATATTACCACCCTGTCTTTTCAACAATTTGTTGCTCATGTGGGCTTCAACTTATATGGATGCACAACCAAATACAACTAAACATAGTCAAGAAGTCAGAACAATAAGACATATGATATACTTAAAGCTACAATATTCCACCAGCAAAAACGTTTGCAAACTCAATAAATCTTGTAAAATCAACTTCAAATTAACTAATTCTTGAAAAGAAAAGGATTTTACTTATTAAGAAAATTCTCATAAAGGAAAAGGTTAAATCCAACCGCTATATATTCTGATATACACTGTTTAAAAGACAATGATGTCAAATAAAATTAGAAATAAGTAGAAACCTTAAATACTAAAAGTAAATTGTTACCAGAACAAACACTGTTTTGATAGGTAACATGAAAAAAACATGAACAGAACTACGTTTAGCCTGGATATTTGTATGCACATATATCTAATGTCAGTTAAGCCAAAACCTAGACTAATGGGTTGCCACTTCCAACTAGTTTAGATACATAGATCATCAATCAAGAAAGCTGTGCTTAATTCATATATTAAACGGATGTATCACCCCTAGATGCTAAATGCGTAATCCTTAAATTATGGTATGGATCTATTGGAGCAATGCCTTCTTCTTTTGCATTAACCATAATGTACCAAACGGAAACAATTACCTAGACCTACTAAAAGGTTTAATTCCTTTCGTAGCGTAACAAGAAAGTACTTGAATTTTCTTGTAATCACACCTTATCAATCTTCTACCTGTCTATCTTTATCTTGAATGAAACATCTAATGTCTTCACGAACAGACTTGAATCGAGTCTCGCCTCTCTTTAAAGTATTTGAGGGCATATTTGTGGTAGTAAAACATAGACTAAGACCATACACTACTAGAAATTCGGGAAAAACCGTCAAAAAAACCTACCAAAATTAGTCGGTAATGGCCAATAACCGTCCAAAACGTGACCATTAACCTGTGGTCGGTATTTTGAAGGTCGGAAGGGCATACCGACCAAAGTTGGTCGGAAATTAGCGACCAACTTTGGTCGGTCTATTAAATTCAAAAAAAAAAATGCCGAAAAAACCGACCGGTCGGTATTTTAATTATATAATTAAAAAATGCACCATCTGGGAATCAAATCGGAGTATGTACTGTGACAGGATACTATTCTACCACTAGAACATTTAGTGCATTTTGTTTTAAGACTGTCTTTTATTTCATTTATACTCTTTAATTGTAAATAATGTGAGTACCGGAGAAGAACAGCAGAACTTGAAGCGAGCAAAGAGAACTCACTAGATCAGCAAAACGTGAACTGCAGAGAGACGAACTCACATCGGAAGCGAGCGACTATATATATATATATATATATATATATATATATATATATATATATATATATATATATATATATTACACAAAAATCTAAAATACAAACCCTAGAAAAGAGTGAACGGATAATGTGAGTGCCGGAGAAGAACAGCGAAACTTGAAGCGAGCAGAGAGAACTCACTAGAGCAGCAAAACGTGAACCGCAGAGAGACGAACTCACATCGGAAGCGAGCGACTCTCACATCGGAAGCGAGCGACAATGGGGGAAATTTCAAATTTTTTCAGGTGGGAAGGGTATTTATAGAGGTTCAGCAGAAGTCCGGAAGCTTTTTAGTGATTATTGTGAATAGGGTGTACGTAGCTTATATGGATTCCTTGAAATTTTTCAATTATCAAACCAAATCATTGGTGTCACATTTTTTAATTTATAAACCAAACCAACAAAGTTGAATTTTTCAATCTTGATTTTTTTTGAATTTTTCAGATTTTTCGGATTTTTTCTCGTAAAGTCTTCATAGCATAAAATATATAACTCGTCCTCCAAATATTTCTTATGTCCTACTAAAAAACAACTATATAATGTGTTTTCCAAGAAACTAACACAATAATATGAGATAAGTCATAGCATTATACTAAAATATTTAATAACAAAAATAAAATAATAAAATTACATAAAACAAATATTTGTAATGAATAAGCCATAATGAAAATTAATATAATCTAAAAATACTATATATGTCATGCTAAAATAAGTATAGCTAATAAGTACTAATATTAATTACATAATTAAGCACTAAAGAAAAAGATAAACTAAGTTATATATTTTCATTATAAACCAATATAAAACTAAAATAATTATCCAACAATATCGTCATTCCTAGTATCGCAAAAAATTTAAGAAATATTTATAAATTACATTATAATAAATATTTATGTGTATAAAATATTTTTTAAAATTATATAAATGTACTATCGGGTTGGTTTGGTTTCGGTTTGACTTTTTTTAGTTAAAATCAAACTAAACTAATTATGGTCGGGTTTTATTTTCCAATACAAAACTAAACCAAATCAAATCACATCGAATTTTTTTTCCGATTTGACTCGAATTATCGATTTGGTGCGGTTTATCGATTTTCTAATTGTGAATGACTTCTCCTTGCAGTTCTTCCATTTTACTTCTTTCTAAAAAAATAAATAAAATAAAAAAAGTTATTCCATTTTACCTCTGTCTTGTTTTCACCCTTCCATTTACTTCTACATCGGTCGAGGGTCAAACAAAGCAAAAAGTAAAAAATTAAAATTGAAGAAGAATTAGTGTATAGGACCAATTAAGGCATATCACCCTTTAATTATTTGAGCATAAAATAAACATGGAGAAAATAAAACGATATACTACACGAAATCATGCATGTCCTAGGTTTTAAAAGAACTCTTCAAAATATATTTTTAGTGTCAAATTACGAAGACTATATCAACGTTCCGAAACAGATTTTTTATGGATGAATTTAATGAAGTTTTATATTTTTATTTAATTAAATTGCCCTACATAGGGGTGTCAAAATAATTCTAAAAATCGAGTGAACAAACCTAACCGAAGTGTTATTTGTACATCATGTGTAAGGCCCCGTAAAATTTTGCAAAATAGTGTTAATAATATTTTGTAGTGCCGAATTGGTTTTACGTGTTGTGAATTATAGAAAGCTCGCCGCGGTTCGGACTTTTTGGGTTGAACAATGCATCGGAAAGTAAAGAAAAATATTTAGCAGAATTACGCGTTTCTGCGGTCCATTATGCGACCGCAGAATCACTCTACGGACCGCATAATGGCCGCAGAGTGAGGCAGTTTTTGGGTCAGCCTAGGAGCAATTATGCGGTCGACTATGCGACCGCATAACTGTTCTGCGGTGCATTATGCGACCGCAGAACACTTATGCGGGCCACATAGTGACCGCAGACACGGATAACTTTTTGGGCCATTTTGGTCTGCATTATGCGACCGATATGCGGTCCGCATATTGGTTATGCGATCGCAGAACCTGTTCCGGAGCTTTATTTTGGGGGGTTTTAAACCCGACCCTATTTCGTTAAAACACACTCCATGGACCATTTTGAGTATATTTTCTCATATTCCTAGAGTGAGAGAGAGAAAGAGAAGATCCTAGAGGGAGAAGTGATCTTCATCAAATTGTTCTTCAATTCTCACTTAAATATTGAAAATTGTCAAGAGAGGAACCTAGGTCTTTTTCCTAAGAGGTAAGATTCTATCACCCAAACTCTTAATTTCAAAATGTAACTAGAATGGGTCATTAGTGAGGTAATTCATGGGGATGGGAGTGCTTACCTTGCATGCATGTATCCATGTAGTATGTGGGAAGATTGTGAGCTAATAATGGTAGAGAGTGGGTTAAAAAATGATGGAATCTTCCACAAAAGAGCCTTAAAGCATTGATGTACACATAGTGTTTGATAATATGCTCAAATGAGCTAAAACCATATTCATCTTCCTAATTTTAGTTCAATTTTGTTATATTGCTAAAATAGATTGAAGTTGCTAATTTTCCAGAACGTCTTAGAGTTTTAAGAAGCTCAATTGAGGTATGTTGGCTATCCCTCCCCCCCCTCCCCCCTTTCCCTCCTTCTTCTTAGAATTGAATCCCATGGCATTCATGTAATCGGAGTAAGTTCTTGATCATTATAGAATTGACAATTTTTAACGTATTTGTGTTGAAGGATGTAAGTTCAATGTTTATGCTAAATGCTTCATCATGTCATCTTGCCATTTGAGAATATCTTCAAAATGTTGAATATGTGTTAGGAATGTTAAGACTTCATGTCAAGATTGAAATAAAGGTTGTTATGCCAAATTGTATGAAAAAACCTCTATGTGCCTAAGATTTCCAAACAGCTCATACGTGAATATAATGCCTTGAATGAGGAGCCTTATTGATTTTGATAATGATATGGAATATGGATAAAGGGGTTTGGAACTATGAAATACAGTCAAGTGCCAAGAATGACTTTGTAATCATAATCACTAGTGGCAATGAATCGAAAGTACATGAAAGAAGTACAATGTGAGATGATTGAAATTATGGTAATGTCTCAAACGATATGGCCTAGCCGATCGGGCCGAGATCGGACTCCGTGAAAGAACACGATGGTATTGTGAATGAAATTGTGGTAATGTCTCAAACGAGATGGCCTAGCCGATCGGACTGAGATCGGACTCCGTGTAAGAATACGGTGGTATTGTGAATGGAATTGTGGTAACGTCTCCAACGAGGCGGCCTAGCCGATCGGGCTGAGATCGGATTCCGTGTAAGAACACGGAGGTATTGTGAATTGTGGAACATCGGTACTAAAGGTCACCCAATCTAGTAATATGGAAATTGGCTTGAAAATATATATGATCCTTAACTTTTTGTTTTATTATTTATTTGAAGCCCTTATTGAATTCTTGTCTGCTCCTCTTGTAGTATTATTCATTCTATTGAGTTGGTGTTTAGCTATACATACTAGTGCTATTCGACGGTACTAACGTCCCTTTTGTCGGGGGCGTTGCATCTTTAAATGGATGCAGGTAGTTACATAGCAGACAGTGCGGATCTTAGATAGTGCTGCATCCTCTTCTCAGCGGACTCGGTGAGCCCTATTTCATTCTGGGGTCATGTATCGTACCTTTTGCTTATATTATGGTCACTTGTTTTTTAGGTATAGTCGGGGCCTTGTTGTCGGCACCATCTTTACTCTCTTTTGTATCTTTAGAGGCTCCGTAGACACTATGTGGGTTGTATATGGGTGTTGGAAATGTTAAACAAGTCATGTTGCGTTTGATCACTTGTTCCACTTGAACTATAAGAAATGTGTATTTTGAGACTCCTACTGTATAATTTATGAAATCATGTCTTTTCTTGATCATGGGTTATTTGGGTAGACAATATCTATTAGGCTTGCTCGGTCGGGTTCACTCGGTTGAGCACCGGTTGCGCTTTCCGAGGTTGGGGCGTGACAAAATTGGTATCAGAGCCTAAGGTTTTAAAGTGTCATAGGTTGTCTCGGAGCCGTGTCTGGTAGAGTCCTTCTTATCGGTGTGTTGTCGACCACATCTATAAGTTGGAGGCTACTTGGACATTTAGGAACAATACCCTTCTTTGATATTCCGGATCGTACGATGAAACTAATTGTGTATTCACTAGGTCGGGAGGACTATGCCGATCATCTCAGGGCAGTGTTGCATACTCTTCATCAGCACCAATTATATGCGAATTTTTCAAAGTGTGAATTTTGGCTCGAATCGGTCACATTCTTGGGTCATGTTGTCTCTAGAGAAGGAATCAAGGTTGATCCTCAAAAGATTTTAGTAGTAAAGAATTGGCCTAGACCTACAACACCCACCGAAATTCGCAGTTTCTTGGGCTTAGCAGGGTATTACAGGAAGTTTGTGGAGAGGTTCTCTACTCTTGCCTCTCCGTTGACTAAATTGACTCAGAAAGCAATTAAGTTCCAATGGCCCGATGCTTGTGAAAGGAGCTTCCAGGAGTTGAAATTGAGATTGACTACAACGCCGATGTTGACCTTGCCAGAGGGTACATATGAGTTTGTGGTGTATTGTGATGCTTCAAGAATTGGGCTTGGGTGTGTGTTAATGCAACACGGCAGATTTATAGCATATGCTTCTAGGCAACTCAAGAATCATGAAAAGAATTATCCAACATATGACTTAGAACTTGCGGCGATGGTTTTCGCATTGAAAATTTGGCTTCACTATTTGTATGGGGTCCATGTGGATGTATTCACGGACCACAAGAGTCTTCAATATATTTTCAAACAAAAAGAACTGAATTTGAGGCAGATAAGATGGATTGAGTTACTCAAGGATTACGACATTGATATTCTATATCACCCGGGGAAAGCCAATGTTGTGGCGGATGCTCTTAGCCGGAAATCTATGGGTAGTTTAGCACACTTGGAGGTATACCAAAGGCCATTGGCCAAGGAAGTCCATCGATTAGATAGTTTGGGAGTTCGTCTTATGGACTCTAATGAAGGAGGGGTAATTGTGCAAAATAGGGTTGAATCATTGATTGTGGTGGAAGTCAAAGAGAAGCAATACAACGATCCATTTTTGGTGCAATTGAAGGAGGGGATTCGAAAACATAAGACAACGGCTTTTTCTCTTAGCATGGATGATGGTACACTAAGGTACCAAGGATGGCTATGTGTTCCGAATGTAGATGGTCTCCGAGAAAGGATAATGACTGAAGCTCACGCTTCTAGGTATTCCGTGCATCCAGGTTCTATGAAGATGTATCACCACCTCAAGGAAGTCTATTGGTGGAATGACATGAAAAGGAATGTGGCGGACTTTGTGGCAAGGTGCCCGAACTGTCAGCAAGTGAAGGCCGAACATCAATGGCTTGGTGGGTTCGCACAGAACATAAAAATTCCAATGTGGAAGTGGGAGATGATTAATATGGATTTTGTGGTAGGATTACCACGCACTCCGCGCAAGTTTGACTCAATTTGGGTGATCGTGGACCGACTCACGAAATCAGCACACTTCTTGCTAGTTAAATCTACCGACACAGCGGAACAGTATGCTCAATTGTATATCAAAGAAATAGTCAGGCTACATGCACTCCAGTTTCTATCATTTACGATTGAGGGGCTCAGTTCACATCTAATTTTTGGAGGAAATTTCAGCAAGGTTTGGGTACTCAGGTGAATCTTAGTACAACTTTCCATCCACAGACCAACGGGCAAGCAGAGCGGACTATTCAGACGCTCGAGGACATGTTGCATGCTTGTATTCTTGATTTCAAGGGTAGCTGGGATGATCATTTGACACTCATAGAGTTTGCTTATAACAACAACTTTCATGCAAGTATCCAGATGGCACCATTTGAGGCATTATATGGTATGAGATGTAGATCTCCCATTGGGTGGTTCGAGATTGGGAAACCTAAATTGATAGGGCTAGACTTTGTACATCAGGCTATGGAAAAAGTTAAGATAATAAAGGAGCAGTTGAAAACTGCTCAGAGTCGTCAGAAATCCTATTCGGATGTTCGTCGCAGAGACTTAGAGTTCAAAGAATATGATTGGGTATTCTTGAAGGTTTCCCCCATTAAGGATATTATGCGGTTTAGAAAAAAAGGGAAATTGAGTCCGAGGTATGTCGGGCCGTACAAAATCATTCAGAGGATTGGTGAGGTAGCGTACAAGATTGAGCTACCACCTGAGATGTCATTAGTACACCCGGTGTTTCATGTGTCTATGTTGAAGAAAGTAGTTGGAGATCCGACACTCATTGTTCTGGTTGAGACCATTGAGGTTAATGAAGAATTGTCATATGAAGAGATTCCAGTTGCCATTCCTGATAGGCAGATCCGAAAGTTGAGGAATAAAGAAATTCCCTCCTTGAAAGTGTTATGGCAAAACCAGCAGGTTGAAGAGGCCACGTGGGAGGCCGAAGAAGAGATGAAGAAGAAGTATCCTCACTTGTTTGAATAGTTGTGTAATCCTTTCTTTTATGAACCTGTCACCTAAGAATTTTGTACCACTTGTTCAGTTAATATAAAGATGCTCCTTTTGATTATATGTTGTTTACATGAGGCCACAGTTGGTGTGGTTATGAGTTATGCTATGTCGTTGAGTTCTATACATGTTTGTAAGATGTGTTTCTAGGGCTCTCTGACAGGTGGATAGGCCTAGTTACAAATGAAACTCTGGCAAAATTTTTGAGAATTTAGGGAGTTAGTCAGATTTGGGGCTGCTGGTATGTGGTATGAAAACTGAGTTGCACAAGATGCTAATAACATATTCTTACCCTCATTCGAGTACGAATAATCCTAAGTGAGGGGAAATGTAAGGCCCCGTAAAATTTAGCAAAATAGTGTTAATAATATTTCGTGGTGCCGATTTGGTTTTACGTGTTGTGAATTATAGAAAGCTCACCGCGGTTCGGACTTTTTGGGTTGAACAATGCATCAAAAAGTAAAGGAAAATATTTGGCAGAATTACGCGTTTCTGCGGTCCATTATGCGACCGCATATCACTCTGCGGACCGCATAATGGCCGCAGAGTGAGGCAATTTTTAGGTCAGACTGGGAGCAATTATGCGGTCGAATATGCGACCGCATAACTATTCTGCGGTGCATTATGCGACCGCAGAATAATTATGCGGGCCGCAAAGTGATCGCAGACACGGACAACTTTTTTGGCCATTTTGGTTTGCATTATGCGACCGATATGCGGTCCGCATATTGGTTATGCGATCGCATATGTGATCGCAGAACCTGTTCCGAAACTTTATTTTTGGGGTTCTTAAACCCGACCCTATTTCGTTAAAACACACCCCATGGACCATTTTGAGCATATTTTCTGATATTCCTAAAGTGAGAGAGAGAGGGTCCTAGAGGGAGAAGTGATCTTCATCAAATTGTTCTTCAATTCTCACTTAAATCTTGAAGATTGTCAACAGAGGAACCTAGGTCTTCTTCCTAAGAGGTAAGATTCTATCACCCAAACTCTTAATTTCAAAATGTAACTAGAATGGGCCATTAGTGAGTTAATTCATGGGGATGGGAGTGCTTACCTTGCATGCATGTATCCTTATAGTATGTGGGAAGATTGTGAGCTAATAATGGTAGAGAGTGGGTTGGGAAATGATGGAATCTTCCACAAAAGAGCCTTAAAGCATTGATGCACACCTAGTGTTTGATAATATGCTCAAATGAGCTAAAACCATGTTCATCTTCCTAATTTTGGTTCAATTTTGTTATCTTGCTAAAATAGATTAAAGTTGTTAATATTCCAGAACGTCTTAGAGTTTTAAGAAGCTCAATTGAGGTATGTTGGCTACCCCCCCTCCCGTTCTTCTTCTTAGAATCGAATCCCACATCGTTCATGTTATCGGAGTAAGTTCTTGATCATTATAGAATTGACGATTTTTAACGTATTTGTGTTGAAGGATGTAAGTTCAATGTTTATGCTAAATGCTTCATCATGTAATCTTTCCATTTGAGAATATGTTCAAAATGTGTAATATGTGTTAGGAATGTTAAGACTTCATGTCAAGATTGAAATAAAGGTTGTTATGCCAAATTGTATGAAAAAGCCTCTATGTGCCTAAGATTCCCAAACATCTCATACGTGAATTTAATGCCTTGAATGGGGAGCCTTTTTGATTTTGATAATGATATGGAATGTGGGTAAAGGGGTTTAGAACTATGAAATACAGCCAAGTGCCAAGAATGACTTTGTAATCATAATCACTAGTGGCAATGAATCGAAAGTACATGAAAGAAGTACGATGTGAGATGATTGAAATTGTGGTAATGTCTCAAACGATATGGCCTAGACGATCGGGCCGAGATCGGACTCCGTGAAAGAACATGATGGTATTGTGAATGAAATTGTGGTAATGTCTCAAACGAGATGGCCTAGCCGATCGGGCTGAGATTGGACTCCGTGTAAGAACACGGTGGTATTGTGAATGGAATTGTGGTAACGTCTCCAACGAGGCGGCCTAGACGATCGGGCTGAGATCGGACTCCGTGTAAGAACACGGAGGTATTGTGAATTGTGGAACATCGGTACTAAAGGTCACCCAACCTAGTAATATGGAAATTGGCTTGAAAATATATATGATCCTTAACTTGTTGTTTTATTATTTATTTGAAGCCCTTATTGAATTCTTGTATGCTCCTCTTGTAGTACTATTCATTCTATTGAGTTGGTGTTTAGCTATACATACTAGGGCTATTCGACGGTACTAACGTCCCTTTTGCCCGGGACTCTGCATCTTTAAATGGATGCAGGTGGTTACATAGCAGACAGTGCGGATCTCAGATAGTGTTGCATCCTCTTCTCAGCGGACTCGGTGAGCCCCATTTCATTCCGGGGTCATGTATCGTACCTTTTATTTATATTATGGTCACTTTTATTTTAGGTATATCCGGGGCCTTGTTGCCGGCACCATCTCTACTCTCTTTTGTATCTTTAGAGGATCGGTAGACACTATGTGGGTTGTATATGGGTGTTGGGAATGTTAAACAAGTCATGTTGCGTTTGATCACTTGTTCCACTTGAACTATAAGAAATATGTATTTTGAGACTCCTACTGTATAATTTATGAAATCATGTCTTTTCTTGATTATGGGTTATTTGGGTAGACAGTATCTATTAGGCTTGCTCGGTCGGGTTCACTCGGTTGAGCGCCGGTCGCGCTTCTCGAGTTTGGGGCGTGTCATCATGCCCCTTTACAATTTTGTATTTAAGAAAATGATCTTTTTAGATCTCTTATGTGTAAAAGACATATCTCTTACGTATAAAAGAAAATCTCCCATGTGTAAAAAAAGAAAAGAAAAAGAGATCGGGTTATAAAAGTAAAAACAAATTTGTAAAGAGATAAAAAAACCGATTGAACCGAATCTAACTGTATCAATTATTAGGTCTTTCTAAGTAAACTCATATATTTAATTATAAATTTATAACTGTACCAAAAATAGGATTGATTTTTTACTTATATAAATACTGACAAATATCGAATCAAACCAAACTGAATATATTTATACGTATAAAGTATATTTATATGTTAAGTTCATTAATTAGACTTGATCCTTGGGCCCTGGGATTTATTCAGATAGAGAGAAGTTCAAAAATAGTCGGATTTACAAGTGGTCTTTCAAAAATAGCCACAGTTTCAAAAATAATCGAAATTTAGCCACTTTTCATATAAAGATAAATCTGAACGAAAACATTGTTCAGAATCCAGAAAATACTCCAGCATAATATACTGCAATTCCAGTATAATAAACTGGAGTTCCAGCATAAGTATACTGGAACTCCAGTATATTATACTAGAGTTCCAGTATAATATACTCGGCTTCCATCATAATATACTGGAGTTCTAGTATAATAGACCGGTCTAGCATAATATGCTGGAAATTCATACACAGGTGCTCCATTAATCTCTAGTATATTATGTTGGAACTTTCTGCGTGTTGGAGTTCCAACATAATATGCTGGAAGTTCATACAGAGGTGCACCGATCTCTAATATATTATGCTGGAACTTTTCGTGTTGCAACAAAATAGTGGCTATTTTTCAATGACTTTACAAACGATGGCTATTTTTCAATGACAAGTCCGAAAACTGGCTAGCCTATGCTATTTTCACATTCAGATCGAACAACTTCGAGATACTCAACCTATCATACAACAATTAAAATATTAATAATCTATTATTTAGGCTTCTCTAAACTGCAATTGTCTTTTTTTGTTAAGAAATTGGAATACTGATATTATTAATACTAATAAACAGTAGCTAAATTACATTTTGTAGTGATGCCACTTAGGGTATTTTGGTTTCCAAATTCACCAGCTTATTACATACATTATCCGAAATTAATCTAACAAAGTATGTTCCGCCTTTGTCTAGGAACTGGGTTTCCACAAAATAGGGTGGAGCTGCAAGCGCAAAAATTGGTTTAGATTGGACACCTTGGAAGCTTCCTTTGCCAAAACATAAGACACTCGATTTGCTTGCCTAAGGCTATGTCTGGCCACCACCTGCGAGCATCAGCCATATGCATTCACATATAATAGTATTGTACATTAGATAATCATATTCAAGACATTGAAGCATGTACGTTGAATATGTTTCTATTTTCAAAGGCCATAGTTGAAAATCACATGCAAGTTGAAGGCCTTGTTATAAAGCTAAAAGCTCTGCTAATAAGAGTAGCAACGTGTGTAACTATACTGTTGATTTCTTTATATACGATGAACATTCAATAATTTGATCATTATCAGTTATTACGATTTGGAGATTTTTTTTAATAGTAATTACATGCGTGTATTTGCAATATACTTGCTAGAATATTTTTTTAATTTTATTAATCATATTATTATAAAAGTACGAATAATAATGTTAATTTACGAAAATATCCTAAAAATATTAATTTACTTTTACGGGTAGAAAGGCCATGATAGTCATTACACTGAATAGTTCTAGAACTATTATAATAGACCTATTATAATAGGAATTGTCCGAGTAAAAGTTTGAAACCAACAGAACTAGGAGAACGAAAGTCTTATTTTGGAATAATAATGTTAGTTTACGAAAATATCTTTAAAATATTAATTTACTTTTACGGGTAAAAAGGAAAGTGCGAGAATTGGACCAAATGAATTGCATCAAGGACGAAGAAGGTAGAGTTTTGTTGGATGAGGGGCTTATTCGTCGGAGATGGCAGACCTACTTCCATAGTCTCTTGAACAAAGAGGGGGACAAGAGTATTGTACTGGGTGATTTGGAACTTTTTGGGAGTCGTTGTAACTTTGGGTATTGTAGGCGGATTAGAGTTGATGAAGTTGAGGGAGCTATGCGAAAGATGAGCAGGGGCAAAGTGACCGGGCCGGATGAAATCCCAGTGGAGTTTTGGAAGAGTGCGGGCAAGACAGGCTTGGAGTGGCTCACTAGGTTATTTAATGTCATTTTTAAAACGAAAAAGATGCCCGATGAGTGGAGGTGGAGCACGATGTTTCATGTATACAAGAACAAGGGTGATATCCAAAATTGTAAAAACTATCGAGGTATCAAGCTGCTTAGCCATACTATGAAAGTCTGGGAGAGAGTGGTAGAGCTAAGAGTGATGAGGAGTGTGTCTATTTTCGAGAACCAGTTTGGGTTTATGCCGGGGCGTTCGACTACCAAAAAACTCATCCACCTTGTTAGGAGATTGATAAAGCAGTATAGAGAGAGAAAGGAGGACTTGCATATGGTGTTCATCGACTTAGAAAAGACGTATGATAAAGTTCCGAGGGAGGTTTTGTGGAGATGTTTGGAGGCTAGAGGTGTACATATTGCCTACGTTAGGTTGATTAAGGACATGTATGATGGAGTAAAGACCCGAGTGAGGACAGTGGGTGGGTACTCGGACCATTTTCCAGTTATGATGGGGTTGCATCAGGGGTCAACACACAACACTTTTTTGTTTGCTCTGGTTATGGACGTACTGACGCGCCACATCCAAGGGGAGGTGCCGTGGTTGATCATGCCCAACTATTCCTTGTAAAAAGGACTAAGCGGTCGCTGTAAATATAATCCGGTTCAAGTCCGGAGTCGAATCCCAAAGGGAACTAACCTATTTACTACAACTTTAAATAATGCTAATGATAAGCTTAGACAACTTCCTGATGCAAGAGTTTTATGAATAATCAGTGGAATTTATTTAGCTAAGGAAAAATGACAATAAAATTAGCAATAATCAAGACTAAAATTGAATTCAAGGGTAAAAGGATCTAGGGCTATTGATTTTCCCAATTTCCGGATTAATTCTTAACTCTTTAGCTATAATCTAGCCATAGTACTCTATGAGGATTATGAGTTCCAGGCTACCATAATTATCTCTCGATCAATTACGATAATTTACTAGAAGCATTCTCTCGAACTACTCTAGTTAACAATTTATGCAACTCAGAATTATCCCACCAAAGCCTCGTTATTTCTAACCACACTTTTAAATTCAAATAATTAATCTCTTAACTTACCCAAAAGTGGTGTTGTTCAACTACAATCTAACCAAGTGTTCTTTCTCAAGCAACACAAGGTAGCTAGACACAATTAATCAAGGGCCCTTTCAATTAACCTCAATACAATACGTAGTTGAATAATCATAGAACAAACACGGCTCAATTATAACAAAATAGAGTCAAGACTTCATCCAACAATTGGTTCCATTAACCCTAGATAATAGATTTAGCTACTCATACTAATGGAAAACAAATCAATAAAATAATTTATAATCAACAAATAGAAGTATGAAGAAGAACATGAAAACTCTTAGGAAATTATCCGTCTTCTCTCCCTTGTTCTTGCCTCTAAAATCTTCTAAAACTAGCTATCTCTGACTTCTGGGCGAGTTTAGGTTTCATATAGGTTTAGGTTAGTCGCCTAGGAAATTACATAATTAAACCTGCGTATTTGGCTTTCGTCCGCCCGTCCGCGGCCGAGGCCGCGGATCCGGCCGCAGATTTCCATTGCCTCAGTGCCTTGAGTTCGCGGGCCAATTCGCGGCCCACTTCGCGGTCGCGCACTTGGAAGGGTCGTCTCGCTTGCTTTTCTCGCTCCTTTTCGACCAGGCTAACCTTCGATTGGCCTTTCACACTCCATGTTGACTCCAAAACACTCGTTAGCTCTCTCCTAGCTCGGAGTAGCTCCTGTAAGCATCAAATTCTTAATTAGAGCATTTTGTTATCTTTTAGCATTCAAATATCAATAAAGTGTGGCTACATTAGAGTGTAAATAGTGTCTTAATTGCATAAATATAGCCTACTATCAACACCCCACACTTAAACCATTGCTCGTCCCCGAGCAATCAAACTACATTCTAAGAGGCCTAACTTCACTAAGCGACTTCCCTACTCGTCACACCAAGAATATTTCACATAAATTAAGGACATTAGTACAACATCTACACCTCAAGAGTTGACTCCCTCTAGCCATGCAATGTTCCTAAACGGCTTATTTACTCTAATTCATAGGTCCAGACTTACCTCTCTTTCATGAATCAAGTGCCTGCTCACAACAAAAGAGACTCATTTCACAATCAGTAAAATTCACACACACTGAGGAACTTTAAAAGGAACATAATTCACTCACCCTCAGAAATGACATTCTTGTGCCACAGAAAATGCTCCATAGGCTTGCCCGTAGTGTACGACTCTACTAATTAAGCTCACTCAGTCTAGGATCAAGTAGGACTTTATTTGGATGTAATGTAGGCTATAGGTTGGGTAGGATATATTTGGATATAATAGTGACTACACCTCCCTAAGCACTTTAATACATTTATTTTACAATCAAGTCCACACCTAAGTTAAACCAATATTTTCATCTTTAACACCACATATACTACCCCACACTTCTTCTTTGAGCACAATCACCTTAAAAGCCACCAAAGAATTATTACCAATCAACATGATACACTATTAACAATGTTCTTCTCTTCTTTTTTTTTTCACAATTGGCTTTTCCAACAAGATATACCTTTTTCCTTATTTCCCTAGTTCCACTCAAAAGCTCCACCAACTATCCTACATGTTATCCTTTGTAAATTCATAGTATTTAAGTGCTTACGAGAGGTAAAGGGTTAAAAAAGAAGGTCAATTCAAACAAGGGATACAACTTCTAATGTGGTTGCCAAGGAAACAGGATTACATGCTCAACGGGGTTAACTATGGTACATAGAAAATAGGTGGGTGGAGTATGTATATATATGGTTCAACAAAAAAATGCCTATATCACTTCCTAGACTAAACAAGACTACCATTTCGCTTTGCAGACACACAGGGCAAGTTCTAGGCGTTAAATGTCGTGCACAGAATATAACAAGCCTCACACACACATGGCACATGACTCATTCCATATTAGATCATCAAACACTCAGATCAGGGTACTTAAGCCAAATTAAGAACATACATTTTAAGGCATTCTTACAAGAGTCAACAAATGAGCCTAAGCGTCACACTAAAGTAACCGCTATATTCAAGGCATTATGAAATTAAGGGATCCTATTCTAATTCTGCCCATAGCCCATAAGTTCTTAACTAAAAATAAAAAGCTAACTACACCCGGTTCAAACAAAACCCTGATAAAAGAACCGTGGTTTAAAGAAAAACCAAGGGGGAATTGATACACTACTACAAAAGAAAATCTTTTTGGTTTTTTTCCCGATCGACTTTAGTCCCTCAAGAAACCCGTCGAATGATATCCATCATTGGGCCAAGTCGAAATTGATTTATACAAATAAACTACGAAACTATCTACATACAACATACAACAAAGTATCCCTGACCCCACACTTAAAAAGATGGCATGTCCCCATGTCATATAAAGTAAAGTAATGTGAGGTAAAGGAACTTCCCTGGTGGATCAGTCTTGATCGGAGACAGTGCCAGGGTCGAGATGACATGCTCTCCCCAGCGCACGCAGCCAGCCCATGATTTTCTTTTCTGACTTCGCATTTTGGGTGGCCAAATTATCAACTCTATCGCCCAACTCCGTGACGGAAGTGCGCAATCCTGCCATGTCTTGTTCTAAGGCTGTCATCCGTGTACTCCGTCTGACCTGGGATGGTCCTTCAGTCGCTGCAGCTTATTACTGTGGGGGTGAGGCAGGTTCAACCTCCTCCTGCCCTTCATCGCCCTCTTCTGACGCATTAGAATCATACACTATGAGTTGCCCCTGGTGCCACTGAGTCTTTCTCGATGGTCACTTTGTCTGCCCGGAACTTTGCTTCTTTCTTTACCATGCCATCTGCATTTGGGTTCTCAGGCACCCTTGCTGCCCCGCACAATCTAGTGATCAGAGAGGGGAAAAAAAACTCATACCTCTTCTGTGGTGAACAGACGAACATCTCAGACTGAATAACCTTGGCCACATCAAAGTCGTGGCCATTCACGAAGCACCAGATCAAGGCAGCTCTCGGACCATTTACCTCCGTGGTGTTGTGGGATGGCAGCAAGCGACTGTTGATGATGTACAACCAGCACTTTCCTTCAAAAGTGAGTGAGGCAGAGTGTAGCTTCGATCCCGGCACAACCCACACTACCTCTTTGTCTGGTGCACAGATAGTTCTGAAAAACCTGTTCCATGTGATGGGTTCTCTCCTGTAAGTATCATAAAAATCCTACTCCCCATTGAATTTAGGCAATCGATACACTCTTCTGATGGCTTCTATCGAGGTATCCACCCTCGTGTGTCACACAATGTATATTCTATCCTCATGTTCGGGGAAGTTGGCATAGAACTCCCGGACAAGAATCAAGTTACCCTCCTACGGCTCTTTGAAAAAGTTATCCAATCTGTGCCTGATCAACTCCCGATACATATTAGGGCACTCATCCTGGAGGGACGCCCAGTCAATACCCATTTTCGGTACAAGTTTTTTAGTGGCCTTCAAACTGAAACGGTCTTGGGCAGCTCTGGAGACAAACCTGGTATGATCAAACTAAGTTGTACTGGCCAGTGCCTGTCCCCGAGATGAGCCTCCATGACCACTTGATGAGGCCCCGGTAGTGCGTCTCTTCCTTAAAGGTTACATGTTACCTACACAATAAATACTACTATCAGTGGAGAGCGGAATAAATACTCCAATTTTTGACAAATTGGAGATTGAGGAGAGGTGAGTTTTTGATATACTTTCAAGGAAAACTTGAGGTAAGTCCCTTGTGATCATTTCTACTCCATAATATTGAATTATCATCGAATAATCCGACTAGATTATATGATTTTGAGGTGTAAATCGGAGATTGGAACTTAAAAATTTGGAAATAAGATTTGTAGATTTGAGGGTCGAGTTGAGGTCGGATTTTGGTAAAATTGGTATGGGTAGACTCGTGGTTGAATGGGCTTTCAGATTATGTAACTTTTGTCGGGTTCCGATACGTGGGCCCCAAGGGAAATTTTTGAGCTAAATTTTAGATTTTTATGAAAAATTAGTATTTTCTTATGGAATTAATTCCAATAAATTTTATTGATTGAAACGAATTGTTTGTGACTAGAATCGAGGAATTCAGAGGCCGATTTGCGAGGCAAAGGCATAGCAGAGTAAAGAATTTCACGCTCTGAGGTAAGTAACAGTTTTAAATCTGGTCCTGAGGGTATTAAACCCCGGATTTGGGTATCATATGATTATTTTGGAGGTAACGCACATGCTAGGTAACGGGCGTATGGGCGTGCACCGAAGGGATTGTGATTGGTCCGTCCCGTGAAATTGTAAAGTTGTATAACCTGTTGTTAGCTATAAGCTCTCTTTGTGTTGAAGAAATTTGAATGTAAACAAGTTACAAATCATGCTTAGGCTATGTGATAGTACTGTTGGGACCCATAGAGGTCGCGTACATGTTGAATTATTTGCTAATTGTTGTCTTGTACTCAGTCATGATTTTACTTGTGCATCATACCTCAGCCTTTCTTGATATTTGTTGATTTACTATATTATCTTTGTTTGGGCTGATCTTTGTGATTTCCGAGAGCCCGAGAGACTACAGAGGTTGAGGACTGAGTAAGGCCGAGGGCCTATCGGTGAGGTAAGGATATATGGCACGTGAGTTATCCGTGCAGCACGTGAGTTATCCGTGCGGATTATAGCGCTTGGGATGTAGGAGCCCCTCCGGAGTCTGTACACCCCCAGTGAGCGCGGGTTCCCATTGAGTGTGAGTGCTGAGGGCTGAAAGCCGAGTGGTTGAGTTGTGGTGATGAGTTGAGTGATTGTTGCCTGAGAGGTTGTACTTGCTTTGCATTTGTTGTTGCACTTGGTTGCTATCTGTCATTGCTGTGAAATCTCAGAAAGATTTTATATCCGGATTACATAAAATTAAATTGTATAAAATTGATTTTACGTAAACTGCCGGATTTGAAAGCATGTCTATTCTTTACTAGAATCACTGAAAGTGAACTATAATTGTGTAGCTCGTCATTATATTCAATTCCTTAGTTATTATTGTTACTTACTGAGTTGGTTGTACTCATACTATACCCTGAACTTCGTGTGCAGATCCAGGTATTCCCGGATATAGCGGGTGCTGATCATTTCACGCAGTTGGTTTTCAGGAAAATTTGAGGTAGCTGCCGTGTTCCGCAGACCTTATCTCTCCTTCTCCATCTCCTTGTTTACTGTATTTGGTCTCAGACTATTATAGACCGTATTTTCCAGACTTGTATTCATATTAGATGCTCATGTACTTAGTGACACCGGGTTTTGGGGAGTGTTCATGTCAGTATTTGTGAGATTTTGTATTGTATTAAATTATTGTATTTTCAAACTTTAGAGGAATTGTGGTTTATCGAGATTATCGGCTTGCCTAGTATCAAGATAGGCGCCATCACGACAAGTTGGGATTTTGGGCCGTGACAAGGTTGTATCATAGCCTAGGTTACATAGGTCTCACGAGTCATGAGCAGGTTTTAGTAGAATCTTGCGGATCGGTACAGAGACGTTTGTACTTATCTTCGAGAGGCTGCATAACCCTTAGGAAAATTTCACTTTCTTGCATTCTGTCGTGCGAATTTGTTAATTCTGGAAACTAAATTTCTGCTATTCTATTCTCTCATAGATGATGAGGACACGTACTACCGAATCAGACGGTCAGCCACCAGTGCCACCAGTTAGGGCCGCGAGAGGCCGGGGCCGTGGTAGGGGCTGGGGCCGAGGTAGAGTTTGAGGTGTAGCTCGTATCACAGTTGGACCAGCACCTGTAGTACCACCAGTTGCTCCAGCTCAGGAGCAGATTCTAGATATAGCTAAGCCGACAGGATCAGCTCAGGCACCAGCTGTGCCCATTGAGATTCTAGGCCTTCAAGAGACTTTGGCCCAGATATTGGCAGCCTGCACTGGTCTGGCTCAGGCGGTTTCGGCTTAGGCCGCACCTGCCACTTCTCAGGCCTGGGGAGGTACTCATACCCCTGTTGCACGTACTCCAGACCAGGTAGTATAGGGACTTCAGATACCGGGGGCACTACCAGTCCAGTTTCCTGTTATGGCAGATGATGAGCAGAGGAGACTTGTGAGATTTGAGAGGCTTCAACCTCCACCATTTAGCGGTGCTGGCCTCTGATGCCCAGGGTTTTCTGGATAAGTATCAGTGGATGCATCAGATATCGGGTATTCTAGAGATCAGTGGGGTCTCATTCACTACTTTTCAGTTTACTGGGGCTGCGTTCAGATGGTGGGAGTCTTACGAGAGGTGTAGACATGTCGGTGCAACACCCCAGATTGTGCTACTTTCGATGAGGTTATCGACATTGCTCGTCAGATTGAGATGGTTCGATGCCAGGAACGGGTTGAGAGGAAGGCTAAGAGGCCTCGTAATTCCGGTGATTTCAGCGGTGTTCCTTCAGGGGGTCAGTTTTACCGCGGTAGGGGTTGTTCTTACAGACACGCTCAGGCGGGTCGTGCAGCTCGTCGTGGTGCATCAGCTAGCCACGGTTCTTATAATGCTCACTCATGCCAGTCTTCATTCAGTGCACTACCAGCGCAGAGTTCTCATTATGCCTCGTCCACTCAGGCTTCTACAGGTAATTCTTCGGGTTATCAGGAGCAGCTATTCCGTCAAAGGAGGGGTTGTTTCGAGTGAGAATTGGGTCATTTCAATAGAGATTGTCCTAGGCTATTGAGTGGGGCTCCACAGCAGAGTTCTCGGCCAACGACACCAGCACCAGCAGTTACACCACTCGCCCAGCCAGCTCGGGGTAGGGGTCAGGCAGCTAGGGGTCGCCCAAGAGGGGGAGGCCGATTAGGTGGCGGGCAGGCTTGATTCTATGCTTTTCCTGCCAGGCCAGATGCTGTTGCCTCAGTCACAGTGATCACATGTATTGTTTCAGTATGCCACAGGGAGGATTCTATATTATTTGACCCTGGTTTCACTTATTCATATGTATCATCGTATTTTGCTCATTATCTGGATATGCCCTGTGAATCCTTAGTTTCACCTGTTTGTGTATCTACACCGGTGGGCGATATTAATACTTTGGACCGTATGTATCGATCGTGTGTGGTAACTATTGGGGAACTGGAGACTAGAGTTAATCTCTTATTACTCGGTATAGTTGATTTCGATGTAATCCTAGGTATGGATTGGTTGTCTCCATGTCATGCTATTCTGGACTGTCACGCAAAAATCATGATGTTGATGATGCCGGGGTTGCGAAAGGTTGAATGGAGAGGTTCTCTAGATTTTGTTCCTAGCAGGGTAATTTCTTATTTGAAGGCCCAACGTATGGTTGGAAAGGGATGTATATCATATTTGGCCTTTGTGAGAGATGTTGATGCAGATACTCCTATTATTGATTCAGTACCGGTCGTGCGAGACTTTTCAGATGTATTTCCTGCAGACCTACCGAGTATGCCACCCGACAGGGATATTGATTTCAGTATTGACTTGGTGCAGGGCACTCAGCCTATCTCTATTCCTCCGTATCGTATGGCACCATTTGAGTTAAAAGAATTGAAAGAGCAACTTCAGGAACTCCTTGAAAAAGGGTTTATTAGACCTAGTGTGTCATCTTGGGGTGCACCAGTTCTGTTTGTGAAAAATAAAGATGGTACTATATAGATATGCATTGATTATAGGCAGTTGAACAAAGTTACAATCAAGAATAAATATCCATTGCCGCGTATTGATGACTTATTTGACCAACTTCAGGGAGCGAGGGTGTTCTCCAAAATTGATTTGAGATCAGGGTATCACCAGTTGAAAATTCGGGATTCGAATATTCTAAAGACGACATTCAGAACTTGTTATGGCCACTATGAATTTCTTGTGATGTCTTTTGGACTAACCAATGCCCCAACAACATTAATGCATTTGATGAATAGTGTATTCCAGCCATATCTTGATTTATTTGTAGTGGTATTTATTGATGATATTCTGCTGTACTCACGTAGCCAGGAGGAGCATGCATAACACTTGGGTATTGTATTACAGAGCCTGAGAGAGGAGAAACTCTATGCCAAATTCTCTAAGTGTGAGTTATGGCTTAGTTCGGTGGCATTCTTAGGACATATAGTGTTCAGTGAAGGAATTAAGGTGGATCCGAAGAAAATCGAGGCAGTTCAGAATTGGCCCAGACCATCCTCAGTTACTGAGATTTGGAGTTTTCTCGGCTTGGCCGCTTATTATCGTCGTTTCGTGGAGGGTTTCTTATCCATTGCATCGCCTATGACTAAATTGACCCAGGAAGGTGCTCCGCTCAGGTGGTCGGATGAATGTGAAGAGAGCTTTCACAGGCTCAAGATAGCTTTGACTACAGCTCCAGTATTGGTGTTGCCTACAGGTTCAGAGTCTTATACTGTGTATTGTGACGCGTCGCGTATTGGTCTCGGCGCAGTGCTGATGCAAGATGATAGGGTGATTGCCTATGCATCCAGACAGTTAAAGGTACATGAGAAAAATTATCCAGTCCACGATCTTGAGTTAGCAACTATTGTTCATGCCTTGAAAATTTGGCGGCATTACTTATACGGTGTCCATTGTAAGGTATATACCGATCATCGGAGTCTACAACATTTGTTTAAATGGAAGGATCTTAACTTGCGGCAGCGAAGGTGGTTGGAGTTGCTTAAGGATTATGATATCACCATTCTCTATCATCTCGGGAAGGCCAATGTGGTGGCCGATGCCTTGAGTCGTAAGGCAGAGAGTTTGGACAGCTTAGCATATTTACCGGTAGTAGAGAGGCCTTTAGCCTTGGATGTTCAGGCCATGTCTAATCAGTTTGTTAGATTAGATGTTTCCGAGCCGAATCTAGTTTTGGCTTGTGTGGTTTCTAGGTCTTCTTTATATGATCGCATCAGAGAGCGCCAGTATGATGATTCACATATGCTTGTCCTTAAGGACACGGTTCAGCACGGTGATGCCAAGGAAGTCACTATTGGAGATGACAGTGTATTACGGATGCATGGCAGGCTATGTGTGCCTAATGTAGATGGTTTGCGTGAGCTGATTCTCCAGGAAGCTCACAGTTTGCGGTACTCTATTCATCCAGGCGCCGGGGAGATGTATCAGGATTTGAGGCAGCACTATTGGTGGAGGCGGATGAAGAAAGATATAGTTGGGTTTGTATCTCGGTATTTAAATTGTCAACAGGTAAAGTATGAACATCAGAGGCCAGGAGGATTGCTTCAGAGACTTGAAATTCCGGAGTGGAAGTGGGAGTGTATTACCATGGACTTCATAGTTAGGCTCCCACAGACCTTAAGAAAGTTTGATGTTGTTTGGGTAATTGTAGATCGGCTAACCAAGTTCGCACATTTTATTCCAATTGGTACTAATTATTCTTCGGAGCGGTTGGCTGGGATTTATATTCGCGAGATTGTTCGCCTACACTGTGTGCCAGTGTCCATTATTTCAAATCGGGATACGCAGTTTACCTCACAGTTTTGGAGGGCAGTGCAGTGAGAATTGGGCACACAGGTTCAGTTAAGTACAACATTTCACCCTCAGAAGGATGGGCAGTCCGAACGCACTATTCAGATATTGGAGGATATGCTACGCGCTTGTGTCATTTATTTTGGGGGTTCTTGGGATCAATTTCTGCCACTCATGGAGTTTGCTTACAATAATAGCTACCAGTCAAGCATTCAGATGGCTTCGTATGAAGCTTTGTATGGGAGACAGTGCCGATCTCCGGTGGGTTGGTTTGAGCCGGGTGAGGTTAGGCTATTGGGTACTGACTTGGTTCAGGATGATTTAGAGAAGGTCAAAGTGATTCAGGAACGGCTTCACACGGCACAGTCTAGACAGAAGAGTTATGCCGTCAGGAAGGTTCGTGATGTTGTTCGCATGGTTGGGGAGAAGGTTCTGCTCAAGATTTCACCCATGAAGGGTGTGTTGAGGTTCGGGAAAAAGGTCAAGTTGAGCCCTCGGTATGTTGGGCCTTTTGAGATACTTAAGAAAATTGGGGAGATGGTTTATGAACTTACTTTGCCACCTAGTCTATCAGGTGTTCATACAATGTTCCATGTATCCATGCTCCGAAAGTATGTCGGGGATCCGTCTCATATTCTGAATTTCAGTACGGTACAGCTGGGCAGTAATTTTACCTATGATGTGGAGCCAGTGGCTATTTTAGACCGGCAGGTTCGAAAGCTGAGGTCAAAGAGCATAGCATCAGTGAAGGTGCATTGGAGAGGCCAGCCAGTCGGAGAAGCTACTTGGGATATGGAGCAGGAGATGCGGAGCAAATATCCACACTTATTTGAGACTCCAGGTATTATTCTAAACTCGTTCGAGGACGAACGTTTGTTTAAGAGGGGGAGAATGTAACGACCCGGCCGGTCGTTTTGAATATTATAACCTTGTTCCCTCATTTATTGCTCAATTTATGCCTTGCAATTAATTTATGACGTATCGGTTTAGTTGGTTCGGGTCCGGAAGGAATTCAGAATGAAATGAGACACTTAGTCTCATAATTGAAAATTTTAAGTTAGAAAAGTGGACCGGATATGGACCTATATGTAAATGACCTCGGATTTGAATTTTGATAATTCCAATAGCTCAGTATGGTAATTTTGGACTTAGGAGCGTGTCCAGAAAAAATTTTGGAGGTTCGTAGAGGAATTAGGCTTGAAATGTCGAAAGTTGAATTTTTGGAAAGTTTGACCGGAGGGTTGACTTTTTGTTATCAGGATGGAAATCCGATTATGAAAATTTAAATAGAACTGTTATATCATTTATGACTGGTGTGCAAAATTTGAGGTCAAACGGACGTGATTTGATAGGTTTCGGCGTTGTTTGTAGAAATGGAAAATTTCAAAGTTCAATAGGCTTGAATTGGGGCGTAATTCATGGTTTTAACGTTGTTTGAGGTGATTTGAGGATTCGACTAAGTTCGTATGATATTTTAAGACTTATTGGTATATTTGGTTGAGGTCCCGAGGGCCTCAGGTGAGTTTCGTATGGTTAACAGATCAAAAATTGAACTACAACAGCTGGTGCAATTTCCTTCTGTTGGAAATTTCTTCTGCCAGAAAATCGAGCCCAGAATCGAGCCCAAATAAAATCGAGCCCAGAATCAAGGACGATCGATCCCAGGTTCGAGGCCCACGATCGAAGGCAGGGTAGAGGATCAGGCTCGAAGCCACGATCGAAGGCAGGGTTGAGGATCAGGCTCGAAGCCACGATCGAGCCTAGGGTCGAGGGCCACGATCGAAGGCAGGGTCGAGAGCCATGATCGAGGGCCATGATCGAGGGCCAGGATCGAGAGCCATGATCGAGGCCCAGGATCGAGACCCGGTATCGAGGACCTCGATCGAAGGTCAAAATCGAAGGCCAAGATCTAGGCAAAACCGAGGCAGTTTGGGCAGAATTATAAAAATAGGAATTTCATCCCATTTGTCATTTTTGACAAATTGGAGCTTGAGGAGACGCGATTTTTTGATATAATTTCAAGGAAAACTTGAGGTAAGTCCCTTGTGATCATTTCTACTCCATAATATTGAATTATCATTGAATAATCCGACTAGATTACATGATTTTGAGGTATAAATCGGAGATTGGAACTTAGAAATTTGGAAATAAGATTTGTAGATTTGAGGGTCGAGTTGAGGTCGGATTTTGGTAAAATTGGTATGGGTAGACTCGTGGTTGAATGAACTTTCAGATTTTGTAACTTTTGTCGAGTTCCGAGACGTGGGCCCCACGGGCGTTTTTTGAGCTAAATTTCGGATTTTTATGAAATATTAGTATTTGCTTATGGAATTAATTCCAATAAATTTTATTGACCGGAAAAAATTATTTGTGACTAGATTAGAGGCATTCGGAGGCCGATTTGCGAGGCAAAGGCATAGCAGAGTAAAGAATTTCACGCTCTGAGGTAAGTAACAGTTTTAAATCTGGTCCTGAGGGTATTAAACCCCGAATTTTAGTATCATGTGATTATTTTGGAGGTGACGCACGTGTTAGGTGACAGGCGTGTGGGCGTGCACTGAAGGGATTGTGACTTGGTCCGTCCCGTGAAACTGTAAAGTTGAATAACCTGTTGTTAGCTATAAGCTCTCTTTGTGTTGAAGAAATTTGACTGTAAACAAGTTAAAAATCATGCTTAGGCTATGTGATAGTACTGTTGGGACCCACAGAGGTAGCGTACTTGTTGAATTATTTGCTAATTGCTGTCTTGTACTCATTCATGATTTTACTTGTGCATCATATCTCAGTCTTTCTTAATATTTGTTGATTTACTATGTTATCTTTGTTTGGGCTGATCTTTGTGATTTCTGATAGCCCGAGAGAATAGAGAGGTTGAGGACTGAGTAAGGTCGAGGGCCTGTCGGTGAGGTAAGGATATATGGCACGTGAGTTGTCCGTGCAGGATATTATAACACGTGAGTTGTCCGTGCAGCACGTGAGTTGTTCATGCGGATTATGGCGCTTGGGCTGTAGGAGCCCCTCCGGAGTCTGTGCACCCCCAGTGAGCGCGGGTACCCATTGAGTGTGAGTGCTGAGGGCTGAAAGCCGAGTGGTTGAGTTGTGGTGATGAGTTGAGTGATTGTTGCCTGAGAGGTTGTACTTGCTTTGCATTTGTTGTTGCAAGGTTGCTATCTGTCATTACTGTGAAATCTCAGAAAGATTTTATATCCGGATTACATAAAATTGAATTGTATAAAATTGATTTGACTTAAACTGCTGGATTTGAAAGCATGTCTATTCTTTACTGGAATCACTGAAAGTGAACTATAACTGTGTAGCTCGTCATTATCTTCAGTTCCTTAGTTATTATTGTTACTTGCTGAGTTGGTTGTACTCATACTACACCCTGCACTTCGTGTGCAGATCCAGGTGTTCCCAGATATAGCGAGTGCTGATCATTTCACGCAGTTGGTTTTCAGGAGAATTTGAGGTAGCTGCCGTGTTCCACAGACCTTATCTCTCCTTCTCTATCTCCTTGTTTACTGTATTTGGTCTTAGACTATTATAGACCGTATTTTCTAAATTTGTATTCATATTAGATGCTCATGTACTCAGTGACACCAGGTTTTGGAGAGTGTTCATGTCAGTATTTGTGAGATTTGTATTATATTAAATTATTGTATTTTCAAACTTAAGAGGAATTGTGGTTTATCGAGATTATCGGCTTGCCTAGTATCGAGATAGGCGCCATCACGACAGGTTGGGATTTTGGATCGTGACAAAATACCTATGATTTTACTACCCTATACATACAATATCAAGGGAAAAGATTGAAAAAAAGTCACTGAAAAGAAAAAAAAAGAAAAAAACTAAGAAAGAGGAATAAAATCATGTACTTACTTGGAGATCTTGAGAAGAACGGAGGTTGGAGATTGGTTGAGTAGAGAAGAGAAGGAAGGAGAAGAGTCTTGTGTTAAAAGGAAAATATGGGGGAAGGGATGAGGGCGTTTTAATTATGGGGGGAAGGAGAAGGGTTTGGGGACTTGAAGTTAGGAAGGAAAGAGGATAAGTGGGGTAAGTGGGGGTGGTGGGCGTTTAAGTTAGGGAAAATAAAAAAATTTGACTAAATATTTAAAAAAAAATTACTTGGACATGCCCCATATCCGCGGTCCAATTCACGGTCACGGATTCTAGGCAGAGGCGAACCAAAAATTTGCACCCATATCCGCGGTCCAATCCGCGGCCGCGGACGGGGGATAGAATACAGGCCAAAATCCGCGGCCATATCCGCGGTCCAATTCGCAGCTGCGGATCTCCGTCTCCAGCCAATTTTTGTCTTTGCCGCATTTTTACCTATTCTCGGTTTAATTTCGACCCCCGAATCCTTCCAATGCGCATAACTTTTGCCCTATACACTAGTAGATCGATCAAAGTCGTTCAAAATCAATTACAACAACCAAAGTAAGAAAATAATAGGTTGCCTCCCAAAAAGCTCCTAAGTTAACGTCGTGGCACGACGATTTACAACAAACCATGGGTTGCCTCCTAGGAAGCGCATGATTTAATGTCGCTGCACGATGCATGCTTTCATTATCACTCCTCGTTCGCGAACTGGGGCTCTTCCAAAGTTATCACCACTTTATCCCCTTTCTCTTCGACCATTACAAGGTAATGTTTCAACCTTTTCCCATTTACCGTGAACTTGTTTGTCCCATCTTCGGATTCAATCCCTATAGCTCCACTTGAGAACACTTGCACCACTCTAAAGGGTCCTGACCATCAGGACTTCAACTTACCCGAAAATAATTTCAATCTCGAGTTGTATAACAACACTAGATCTCCGGGCTTGAAGTTTCAATCTAAGATGTGCTTATCATGGATCATTTTCATCTTTTCTTTGTATAATCTAGCATTCTCAAATGCATGGAACCTGAATTCCTCGAGCTCATGTAACTCAGTGACTCTGCTGGTGCCTTCGGTCTCTATATCCAGATTCAACTGCCACAGTGCCCAAAGTGCTTTATGTTCGAGCTCTACCGGAAGGTGGCATGTGTCACGACCCGAAATTTTCCACCGACGGGACCGTGATGGCGCCTAACATTTCGCTTTCTAGGCAAGCCAACGTTAGAAAAATCGTTAAACCAATTCCTTATTCCCGTTCAGTAAATAACAATAATTAACTAAGATAAAATATAATAAGTGCGGAATATCATAAAACTGTATTAATTACTACCACCCGGATCTGGAGTCACAATTCACGAGCATTCTAGAATTTACTACAAGTAATAGTCTAAAAGAAATACAACTGTCTGAATGAAAGAAAACAGTAGGACATAAAAGATAGACGGGGACTTCAAGGTCTGTGAACGCCGACAGATCTACCTTGAGTCTCCGGACAGCGGACCAGTAGCAAATCTCGATCAACCTGAGCCGGTATCAAAATCTGCACAGAAAGTGCAGAGTGCAGCATCAGTACAACCGACCCCATGTACTGGTAAGTGTCGAGACTAACTTCGGCGAAATAGTGACGAGGCTAGGACAAGACACCCACACATAACCTTAACAATATAATCCTGCTAGTGGCACCAACAGTAAATAAAGAAACAATATGGAAATAATGGGAAGGGAACATACAGTGGGGGAATACAACGTAAAGAGTGAGAAAAATGAAAAGATAGAATTAAACCGAAAATCCTTAAACGAATTGAGCAATTAAAACAGCAAGGAAAACTGCACGGCATCACCCTTCGTGCTTTTACTCTCAACCTTACCAAATAATAAATAAGACTGTATGGCATCACCCTTCGTGCTTTACACTCTTCCTTACCATATAAATAAATCACGCACGACATCACCCTTCGTGCTTTACACTCTTCCTCACAATATAAATAAATCATGCACGGCATCACCCTTCGTGCTTTACACTCTTCCTCACAATTCACATAATCAATAACAACGGATAGAGAGAAGTTTCACAAAGAAATCAATATTTCATCAATCATTACTTTCACAATTTAATATCTCAACCACGAATCAATATTCACAATTTTATCAACCTTGGTGGAACCGGATATAAGTCTCCCAACATTTCAACAACAACAATAAGCATGGATAACAAGATTTAAGACTACAAATTTGCAAGAATGGAATTTCACTCGCATGTTATGACTCGACTACAATGCATAGATGCTCGTCACCTCAACTATACATCGTATTCAACAACAAAACACGTAGAAAATACTCACACAATACCTATTCCCTCAAGCCAAAGTTAGACACAACACTTACCTTGCTCCGAAGGCCACTTAATTCTCAATCATAGCTTTTCCTTTGGAATTCACCTCCAAACCACTTGTATCTATTCAAAAATGACTCAATAATATCAAATATTGCTAAAGGAATCAATTATATTTCATAAATTAAATTTCCCAAATTGTCCTCCAAAAAGTCAAAAAATCGACCCCGGGCCCGCTTGGTCAAAACCCGAGGTTCGGACCAAAATTCTTTTACTCATTCACCCCCGAGCCCGAATATGTAATTAGTTTTGAAATCCGACCTCAAATTGGGGTCTAAATCCTCAAATTCCTGAAATCCCTAGTTTCTACCCTAACCCCTAATTCTACCATGAAAACTCTAGATTTTAGGTTGAAAATTCAAGAAATGTAATGGGTAATTGAAAGAAAATAGTTTAGAATCACTTACCAACAATTTGGGGGAAGAAATGGCTCTTGAAAAATTGCCTCTCACCGTTTGGTTTTTGAGAAAATGAATTTTTGGCTTAAATCCCGTTTTTGAATTCTCTTAAGTGCTGGGCGACAATGTTCATCGCGTTCGCAAGAGCACTGTCACGTTCGCGAAGGGTACTGGCTGCCAAGCCTACGCGTTCGCGAGACCCAGCTCGCATTCGCTATGAAGGAATGGCTGACTCCCCCTCCCCAATGCCTAACACTACGCGTTCGCGATGGGCTTGTCGCGTTCGCGAAGGGTAACGCCCCTATCGCTTCACGTTCGCGACCAAGCCTTTGCGTTCGCGAAAAGGAAATATTCAGCTGCCCAGTTTACTCTTCGCGTTCGCGAGAGTACCTTCGTGACCGCGAAGAAGGACATGCCAAAACACCTGCTGCAGCAAAATACCAGATTTCCAAAGTCCAAAACATCCCGTGGCCTATCCGAAACTCACCCGAGCCCTCGGGGCTCCAAATCAAACATGCACACAATTTTAAAAACATCATACGAACTTGCTCGCGCGATCAAATCGCCAAAATAACACTTAGAACTATGAATTTAGCACCAAATCAAATGAAATTCTCAAGAACACTTTAAAATTTCTATTTTCTCAACTGGACGTCCGAATCACGTCAAATCAACTCCGTTTCTCACAAATTTCACAAACAAGTCTTAAATATCATAATGCACACGTACCGGGCTCCGGAACCAGAATACGGACCCGACACTAACAATGCCAAACATCAATAAATTCTTAAAAATAATTAATTTTCAGACTTTTAACTTTCATAAAAAATTCATAACTTGAGCTAGGGACCTCCGAATTTGATTTCGGGCATACGCCCAGGTCCCATAATTCGATACGGACCCACCGGGACCGTCAAAACACAGATTCGGGCCTGTTTACCAAAAATGTTAACCAAAGTCAACTAAAATTAACTTTTAAGGCATTAATTCTTATTTTCATCAATTTTCAACGTAAAAGCTTTCCGGAAACCTGCCCGGACTGCGCACGCAAATCGAGGAGGGTAAAAATAAGATTTTAAAGCTTAAGAGCGTAGGTACGAGTTCTAAAACATAAGATGACCTTTTGGGTCATCACATTCTCCACCTCTAAAATAATCGTTCGTTCTCGAACGGACATAGAAAAGTACCTGGGCGGGTGAAAAGGTAGGGATATTTACTCCGCATATCGGACTCGGATTCCCAAGTAGCTGCCTCAATAGGCCGACCTCTCAACTGCACTCGAACTGAAGGGTAACTCTTTGATCTCAACTGGCAAACTTGCAGGGCTAGAATTGCCACCGGCTCCTCCTCGTAAGTCAAATCCTTGTCCAACTGGACAGAGTTGAAATCTAACACATGGGACGGATCGCCGTGATACTTTCGAAGAATGGACACATAGAATACCGGATGAACAACTGCTAAACTAGGTGGCAACGCAAGCCTGTAAGCTACCTCCCCCACCCTCTCGGGGATCTCAAATGGCCCGATGTACCTAGGGCTCAACTTGCCCTTATTCCAAAATCTCATAACACCCTTCATGGGCGATACCCGGAGTAATACCCTATCCCCGACCATAAATGCCACATCACAAACTCTACGGTCGGCATAACTCTTTTGCCTGGACTGAGCTGTACGAAGTCGATCCTGTATAATCTTGACCTTGTCCAAGGCCTCCTGAACTAAATCTGTACCCAATAGCCGAGCTTCTCCCGATTCAAACCAACCAACTGGTGATCGGCATCGCCTTCCGTATAATGCCTCATATGGAGCCATCGAAATGCTCGACTGGTAGCTATTATTATAAGCAAACTACGCAAGTGGCAAGAAATAATCCCAAAAACCTCCAAAGACTATAACACAAGCGCGAAGCATATCTTCCAATATCTGAATAGTGCGCTCTGACTGTCCGTCTGTCTGTGGATGAAATATTGTACTCAACTCCACCCGCGTGCCTAACTCACGCTGTACAGCCCTCCAGAAGTGTGAGTTAAACTGCGTACCTCGATCTAAAATAATAGACACGGGCACACCGTAAAGGCGGACAATCTCATGAATGTAACTTTCAGCTAACCTTTCTGAAGAATAGGTAATTGCCAGTGGAATGAAATGTGCTGATTTGGTTAACCTGTCCACAATGACCCAAACTGCGTCAAATTTTCTCTGAGTTTGTGGGAGTCCAACAACAAAATCCATAGTGATACGCTCTCATTTCCATTCAGGAATTTCTAACTTCTGAAGCAAACCACCAGGTCTCTGATGCTCGTACTTAACTTGCTGACAATTCAGATACCGAGCTATATATGCAACTATATCCTTTTTCATTCTCCTCCACCAATAATGTTGCCGCAAATCTTGATACATTTTGGCGGTACCTAGATGAATAGAATATCTGGAAATATGTGCCTCTTCAAGAATTAATTCACGAAGCCCATCCACATTAGGCACACAAATACGACCCTGCATTTGCAAACATCTTCCCCCATAGCAAACTGTTTGGCATCACCCTGCCGCACCGTGTCCTTAAGGACAAGTAAATGAGGATCATCATACTGCCTCTCTTTGATGCGCTCAAATAAAGAAGACCGAGCGGCTGTGCAAGCTAGAACTCGACTAGGTTCTGAAACATCTAACCTCACGAACTGATTAGCCAAAGTCTGAACATCTGTGGCTAATGGCCTCTCACTAACCGGAATATATGCAAGACTGCCCATACTCACAGTCTTTCTACTCAAAGCATCGGCTACCACATTGGCCTTTCCGGGGTGATATAAAATGGTGATATCATAGTCTTTCAAAAACTCCAACCATCTTCTCTGCCTTGAATTAAGATCCTTTTATTTGAATAGATACTTAAGGCTACGATGATCAGTAAATACCTCACACGAGACACCGTAGAGGTAATGCCTCCAAATCTTCAGCGCATGAACAATGGCTGCCAATTCTAAGTCATGAACAGGATAATTCTTCTCGTGAACTTTCAATTTCCGCGACGCATATGCAATTACCTTGCCATCTTGCATTAATACTGCACCAAGCCCAATGTGAGAGGCGTCACAATATACCATATACGATCCTGAACCTGTAGGTAATACCAACACTAGCGTTGTAGTCAAAGCGGTCTTGAGCTTCTGAAAGCTCAACTTACACTCGTCTGACCATCTAAATGGGGCACCCTTCTGGTTCAATCTGGTCTTAATAGTTTTTCATAATCAATTACAGAATCGTCAATTAACTTCATGTTAACAAAAATCTCGTTTCAAACCTTCGCAATACTAATAACGAGATGCGAGACGTAAAGACCTCATAATTCTTTATCCGAATTAATGAGTCACATTTAACGCCACCTGGGCGGGCACCTACCTCGTAGGTTACAACTCAATATTACAACACGAATTTGGCAAGTACGCACAGAGAATTTCATACAAAAAAAAATTCAAATAAGCCTAGCAGGCATGACTCCCTATTAGTACTATCGTACAAATTTAATTTTCACAAGGGAGAATTTAAACACAAGAATTTTTGTCACAAGGATCTCGTCCTTATATAACTTCCACCGCAGCTCATAGCCCTGTTTAAACATATCAATTTATTTTAAAACACGAGGACCTCGGCCTCAGTTCGGAATCACAAATAATATGCACATCTTGCCAATCGAAACTTTCCATTTTCTCCTTTTCAATAACTTTCGTTAAACAAAATCACAACACATAATGAACCCCACACCGGTAGGGCGTATAATTCATAATTTGTAATTAATTATCCGGAAATACATCAAAACATACCGAAACAAGTACCAGAAAGGCACCTTTAGCCTCACAGATCTTATTAGAGTCCATCATGGAATGATAGGTGTAGTTATCTCCATAAAACCTCCCAACATAAGTAAACACATAAGTAGATTATAGAATTACGAAGCTCGCTCATAAGTGGAGCACAATAAGAGGACACGTCTTGATACTCAGAACCGAATCAAGTTAAGGAAATTATTCCTTTATTTTAAATCTAGGCCGTACCTATAACGACACCAACTGATGTAACGACCTTCACCATACCATAAAACAAATATAACAATGGCTGGGTCTCCACCTCTAGGACGCCTTCTACCCACCTTTCCTCCACCCTTAACTGGTCGTGTGGGTGGTGTAGTAACTGCAATGGGGCACGTAGCTTGAGTGCCTTGATGAAATATGCCTCTCCCAAGTTTGGGACAATTTTCTCATGATGTGCCTAGTATCGCCGTATTCATAACAACCCATTTGCGGGTTTGGCTGCTCATATTGAGTCTGTTCCAGATAACTGGAATAACCATTGTAGGAAACTCATGTCAGTGGTGCATTAAAAGAACTTACTGGAGCACCTCGATTAATTCGATGTGCGAACTGGGCTGGCCGACTACCCGAGCCCCCGTCATAATGATTTATACTCGCAGAGTAGAATCCACTGAATCCCCCAGAACCTCGAGTCGTCTTGGTTTCCTCACCCCGAACACGTTCTAATATCTTGGCAATTTCTACCACTAGTGGAAATGAAGTATCAGTCTGTAGCTCCCGAGTCATACAAAATTTTACGGTCATAATTAAGTCCTTTAATGAGTCTGTGGATTCTCTCTCTGGCTGTAGGAGGCAAGGTAGAATATGACGGGCTAACTTATTGAACCCGATGGCATATTATGACACCGTCATGGTGACCTGATGCAGTCGTTCAAACCCTATACGCCATGCATTATGGAGATCCCGAGAAACAAACTCTTTCAAAAGTTTTCTGAGAACCGAGCCAAGTGGGAGGTGTTGTATTGGCTGGTCTGCCCTCTTCATAGGCTTGCCACAGACACCTGTGGAGAATTATCTCTCCCAAGGACAATTTCTTCTTTTTTTATGTTGACTCAACACTGTTGAGCTGACCCATTTCTTAACATACACTACGATTCTTCTTTGGGGTAAACTTTACCCCTATTTATATACAATGATCACAAAAGTAGAGCTTCATACAGACAATTCTTAGTCCAGAATCTCGTCAACCATTGTACTTCCTCTGAAGCACCCCAAAATCCGCAACCGTGACGTCTATGCTGAGTAGACCTTCTATAAATTTAATGTTGTTTCTCTAACTCCTTTGGTACTGAAGTATAAGATTATTACAGAGGCGGACATACTGCAAGTCCCAACCTTATCCTCTACAAAATCTCAGGCCTTAAACACATGTAAATTTTTGGGAGAACCTTTCAGTACCACATATATACATTTCAGGCCAAAACTGATATAACACATGACTCGCAATCCATTCATTGATAGTGGACTCCCCCACTCGGCGCAAAGTCATAGTTCACCGCATCCGATGGTCCACAATATTAACCTTCACAACTCGTATAAATCAACCAGATGCCAAGGTCTGTTGCACCCCTCACCCCCACATTATTCACTGGGCGATCTCTTTATATGTCTGCATCTTCAGTCGAAATCACACGTTGAGGCAATGTTTGAGCATCTCTGGCTCCCTCGTAGTTCATCTGCGGTATCATAAACCGTCGACGCACAACTGATACCGAGTGTGCAATGTCATGCACGAGTAGATACAAAGGAATGTGAAATATATGTTTCAAGCAAAATCAATGCCGCACGATAAGGAATGAAAGAGGTGATATTATTCCTAAACTTCATAGCCTCTGAGAGATAAGTACATACGTCTCCATACCGATCCTCCAGACTCTACTAAGCTTGCTCGTGACTCCTGAGACCTATGTAACCTAGTGCTCTGATACCAACTGTCACGACCCAAAACTTCCCACCGACGGGACCGTGATGGCGCCTAACATTTCACTTGCTAGACAAGCAAACGTTATAAAAATTGTTAAACTAATTCCTTATTTCCGTTCAGTAAATAACAATAATTAACTAAGATGAAATATAATAAGTGCGGAATATCATAAAACTGTTTTAATCACTACCACCCGGATCTGGAGTCACAATTCACGAGCATTCTAGAATTTACTACAAGTAATAGTCTGAAAGAAATACAACTATCTGAATGAAAGAAAACAATAGGATATAAAAGATAGACGAGGACTTCAAGGTTTGTGAACGCCGACAGATCTACCTTGAGTCTCCGGACAGCGGACCAGTAGCAAATCTCGATCAACCTGAGCCGGTATCAAAATCTGCACAGAAAGTGCAGAGTGCAGCATCAGTACAACCGACCCCATATACTGGTAAGTGTCGAGCCTAACCTCGGCGAAGTAGTGACGAGGCTAGGACAAGACACCCACATATAACCTGAACAATATAATCCTACTAGTGGCACCAACAGTAAATAAAGAAACAACATGGAAATAATGGAAAGGGAACATACAGTGGGGGAATACAACGTAAAGAGTGAGAAAAATGAAAAGACAAAATTAAACCAAAAATCCTTAAACTAATTGAGCAATTAAAACAGCAAGAAAAATTGCACGGCATCACCCTTCGTGCTTTTACTCTCAACCTCACCAAATAATAAATAAGACTGCACGGCATCACCCTTCGTGCTTCTACTCTCTTCCTCACAATATAAATAATTCATGCACGGCATCACCCTTCGTGCTTTACACTCTTCCTTACCATATAAATAAATCACGCACAACATTACCCTTCGTGCTTTACACTCTTCCTCATAATATAAATAAATCATGCACGGCATCAAGAACACTTTAAAATTTCTATTTTCTCAACTGTACGTCCGAATCACGTCAAATCAACTCCGTTTCTCACCAAATTTTACAGACAAGTCTTAAATATCATAATGAACCTATACCGGGCTCCGGAATCAGAATACAAACCCGGCACTAACAATGCCAAACATCAATAAATTCTTAAAACTAATTAATTTTCAGACTTTTAATTTTCATCAAAAATTCATAACTTGAGCTAGGGACCTCCGAATTCGATTCCGGGCATACGCGCAGGTCCTAGAATTCGATACGGACCCACCGGGATAGTCAAAATACGGATTCGGGCCAGTTTTACCAAAAATATTGACCGAAGTCAACTAAAATTAACTTTTAAGGCATAAATTCTTATTTTTATTTTCAACGTAAAAGCTTTCCGAAAACCTGCCCGGACTGCACATGCAAATCGAGGAGGGTAAAAATGAGATTTTTAAGGCTTAAGAGCACAGATTCGAGTTCTAAAACATAAGATGACCTTTTTGGGTCATCACAGTATGCCTTTCCAAACACCAACTTGTACGGTGTCATACCAATTGGAGTTTTGAATGATGTGCGGTACGCCCATAATGCATCATCCAGCTTTTTTGCCCAATCAGTCCTTGTTGCATTCACTGTCTTTGTCAGGACACTTTTAATTTCTCTATTGGACACTTCAACTTGCCCGCTCGTCTGTGGGTGGTATAGTGTGGCTACTTTGTGGCGAACTCCATACTTTTCCAAAAGACGTGCGAACGCTCTATTGCAAAAATGGGTTCCACCATCACTGATTATAGCTCTCGGGGTGCCAAAACATGTGAAGATGTTTTTCTTTAGGAAACTTGTTACCCTTTTTGCATCATTGGTTGGGAGAGACACCGCTTCGACCTACTTGGAGACATAGTCAACGCTACAAATATATATTTGTTACCATACGAGCTGACGAACGACCATATAAAGTCGATCCCCCACATGTCAAAAACCTCCACCTCTTGAATTGTGGCCATCGACATCTCGTGACGGTGAGATATGTTGCATGTTCTTTGGCATTCATCGCAACTTTTGACCCAAGCATGGGCATCCTTGAACAGGGTAGGCCAATACAATCCCGATTCCAACACTTTTGCTGATGTCCGAATTCCTCCAAAGTGTCCACCATATGGTGAAGCATGGCAAGCCTGCAAAACAGAAGATTGATCTTTCTCGGGGATACACCTCTGAATCATGTTATCTACACATATTTTAAACAATAGAGGTTTGTCCCAACAATAGGCTCGACAATCGCGGAAGAACTTTTTCTTTTGAATTGAGGAGAGTTCATAAGGTACAATACTGCTTACTAAATAGTTAGCAATATCAGCATACCATGGCGTCTCCTCCATTGTCACAGCAAATATCTGTTTATCCGGGAATGTCTCTGTTATGTCTTCAACCTCCATTCTCTTTTCAGCTCCTTCCAATCTTGAGAGGTGGTCTGCCATTTGATTGTCCGTCCCCTTTCTGTCACGGATTTCCAGATCGAATTCTTGTAGCAAAAGAACCCAGCGAATCAAGCGTGGCTTTGACTCCTTCTTTGCTATCAAGTACCTAATTGCTGCATGGTCAGTATAAATAATAACTTTTGAACCAATTAAGTGCGACCTAAATTTGTCGAAGGCAAACACTACAACCAACATTTCCTTTTCCGTTACAGTGTAATTGAGTTGTGCACCACTGAGCGTCCTGCTTGCATAGTAAATCAGGTGCATCATCTTGTCTTTGCGTTGCCCCAAGACTGCTCCTATAGCATAATCACTGGCGTCACACATGAGCTCGAACGATTGCTCCCAGGTGGGTGTAACTATGATGGGTGCATCCACCAATCTCTTCTTCAGCTCCTCAAAAACCAACATGCAATCATTAGAAAACACAAAGGGCTGATCCTTAGGGGTTAGTAATTTTGGTAAAATCTTTAATGAATCGCCTATAGAACCCGGCGTGGCCAAGGAAACTTCTCACTGCCTTTACCGAATTGGGCGGTGGAAGCTTCTCAATCATATCAACCTTGGCATGGTCGACTTCAGTGCCCTTGCTGGACACTCGATGCCCCAACACTATTCCTTCTTGTACCATAAAATGGCATTTTCCCCAATTCAGCACCAGATTTGTCTCCACACATCTTTTGAGAACTCTTCTTAAGTTATGAAGACAATCTTCAAATGAATCCCCCACCACAGAGAAATCATCCATAAACACCTCTATAATATCCTCCACCATGTCAGTGAAAATGGCTAACATGCACCGCTGGAATGTAGCCGGTGCATTGCAAAGTCCAAAAAGCATTCTCCGAAAGGCAAAGATGCCATATGGACAAGTGAATGATGTTTTCTCTCTGTCTTCCGGGGCTATTGTGATCTGGTTATACCCCGAGTATCCATCCAAGAAACAGAAGTGGGACCGCCCAGCTAACCTGTCCAACATTTGATCAATGAAAGGCAATGGGAAATGGTCATTTCGAGTGGTTGTGTTCAGTTTCCGATAGTCCATACAAATCCGCCACCCCGTGACTATACGAGTCAAAATCAACTCGTTATTCTCATTTTGTACGACCGTCATTCCTCCCTTTTTCGGCACACATTAGACAGGACTGAACCAGTTGCTGTCAGATATGGGGAAGATGACACCCGCATCCAGCCACTTGATCACTTCCTTCTTTACTACTTCCTTCATATTCGGGTTCAGCCGTCGTTGATGTTCCCTGGAAGGTTTGTGCCCCTCTTCCAAAAGAATCTTGTGCATGCAAAAGGCTGGGTTGATACCCTTTATGTCTGTCATGGTCTAACCAATGGCAGTCTTACATTCTTGCAATACCTGCAATAGTTGCTCTACCTGCACAGCTAGCAAAACAGATGATATAATAACAGGCAAAGTAGCATTAGGCCCCAAGAAGGCGTACTTGAGGTGGGCTGGAAGCGGTTTCAAGTCCAGCTGTGGTGGCTCCTCTATTGATGGTTTTGCAGGTGGTGTTGCTCTCTCTTCTAAGCATAGAGGCTCGAACTAAGGTTCCCTTTTCCAAAATCCTTGACCTTCGAGAGCCATGACCCACTTTGCCAACCCTTCATCGTCCATCTCTTCCAAATTCATCAAGCATGCTTCTAGTGGATCTTTGACATTAAGGGTCTCATCCTCTTCTTGCAGTATCACATCCACAGCCTCCACTAGTGAGCAGTTTGCAAATTCACTGGGTCTCCTCATGGATTGTTGAACGTTGAATATTATTTCTTCATTGTTCAACCTCATTTTCAACTCTCCAGTCTCACAATCAATTAATGCTCTCCCAGTGGCTAAGAATGGCCTTCCCAGAATGATGGGTATCTCTTCATCCACCTAACAGTCAAGAATAACAAAGTCTGCAGGAAATACGAATTTCCCCACTTGCACAAGCACATCATCAAGAATTCCTGTCGGTCTTTTGACTGTGCGATCAGCCAGTTGTAGCAACATTGAGGTCGGTCTAGATCTGCCAATGCCCAGTTTTGTATAGATTGCCAAGGGCATCAAGTTTATGCTGGCTCCCAAGTCACACAATGCTTTAGCAAAAGCATAACTCCCAATAGTGCATGGGATAGTAAAGCTACCTGGATTAGACACCGTTTGGGCCATAGATCTTGTCACTACCGCGCTGCAGGTCTGTGCCAGAGTTACAGTGGACAGGTCCTGGAAGTCAAATTTTCGCGACATCAGGTCCTTCATCATTTTTGCATACCCTGGCATTTCCCTCAAAGCATCCATCAGTGGAATATTCAATTGAATATGTCGAAGCATTTCCATGAATTTCCTGTATTGATCATCTTTCTTTTGTTTTGCCAATCTTTGAGGGAATGGTGCAGGAGTCAACCTCTGTCCACTACTTGATGTCTTTTCTTTGTTGGAAGCTTCTGGCACATGAGGTGCCACCTGTTCTGTCACGACCCAATTTTACCTGTAGGTCGTGATGGCGCCAAACACTACATCTAGGCAAGCCAACTAATAAATTAAGCATACATTGATTAAACTTTTATTCCAAAAAAATAATAAAATACCAACTTCTACCAATGTGTGTGCCAAGACCCGGTGTCATAAGTGAATGAGCATCTAGTAGATTATACAAAACTCCAAATACTGTCTGAAATAAAATAGACAGAATATAAATATCAGAAGAGGCACTGGTAGCTGGAGAACGGCTCAGAAAGGCAGCTCACCACTATGCCTCTGGATGACGTGGGTATGTGATGATAGGTCCTCCACTAGTATCTATCTCAGATCCTGCACAAAAAGTACAGCAAGTGTAGTATGAGTACGTAAACAACGTGTACCCAGTAAGTATCAAGCCTAATCTCAAAGTGGTAGAGATGAGATGGTCGACTTTGACACTCACTATAGGTCAATAACAATTGAAATAAAACTAGGATATTTAAATCAATGTGATTTACAGAATTTATTTAATCAGCGAAAATAATCAAATTCCTTCAAATGTATCAATTTTCAATATATTAATTAAATTTCTTTAATTCAGATAAATTCCAATTTATCAATTAAATCTCATTTACAGGAGTAACAATTAATTCCTTAACAAGCAAGAATAATAATTCATTAAATTCCAAAGATTTTTCAATTTACTAATTAGCTTTACAAGCTGAAATAAATTATTAAAGCATCGTGTAATTATTATTATTATTAAGCACGATTTCTGCCGAGGACGTACGGCCCGATCCAGAGTGTCGTGTACACTGCCGAGGGACGTGGGCACGATCCATAGATGCATCTATCTTGCCAAGGCATTCGGCCCGCTCCACAAGAAAGGAGGACATTTTCTTATGTGCCTTCGGAAGGACAGTATGTTTGTTATAAGATAAATTTGGGAGGAGAACAATTTATTTTAGCAATTAATTGATTAAAACAGACAATCAAGCCTGTGAGATTTCCATCCTTTAATATCTTTATCTAACAATTCACAATATATATTCATATAGATATCAATTAACATTAATTAATCAAAGAATACAATTTACACAAGTAATACATGCTTTGAGTCCTAAACTACCCGGACTTTAGCATTAATAGTAGCTACGCACGGACTCTCGTCACCTCGTGCGTACGTAGCCCCCACAATTAGCAATAATTATTTAATCTTAATCACCTATGAGGTAATTTCCCCCTCACAAGATTAGACAAGAGACTTACCTCGTCTTGCTCCAATTTAATCCAAGATTTTGCCTTTTCCACGATTATCCAACTCTGTCTGGCTCGAATCTAGCCAAAATAATTCAGTACAATCACTAAAGATTGTAGGAAATAACTTCTATAAGGAAATACTATATTTTTAATAAAAATTTCGAAATTAATTAAAACTTCGCCCGCGGGGTCCACATCTCGGAATCCAGCAAAAGTTATGAAATCCGACAACCCATTCAATTACGAGTTCAACCATACCAATTTCACTCAAATCCGACTCCGAATCGATACCGAAATCTCAAAATTTCGTTTCTATGAGATTTCTAAATTTTTCCAAATTTAAATCTCAAAACACTAATTAAATTGTGAAAACAATAATATATTTATATTCATAGGCCAAATCCAAGTTAGAATCACTTACCCCCAATGTTTTTCCCTTGAAAATCTGCCAAAAGTCGCCTCTGCTCAAGCTCAAGTTCGCCAAAAATGGCAAATGGGACGAATGTCCTCTGTTTTTATAACACTGCCCAGCACTTCGGAACAGGGACTCGATCAGGCTTCGATCATGGCCCTCGATCAGGCCTCGATCGTGGCTTCGATCACAGGATCCAGCCGGGACCTCGGATCATGGCTTCGATCATGCCATCGAGCCTTACCTTCGATCGTGACTTCGATCACAGGCTCGAGCCTGGACCTCGGTCATGGCCTCGATCAGGGTATCGAGGTTGGGCCTTCGATCATAGCCTCAAGCATTGCATCGAGCTTGAGCCTTCGATCAGGGCATCGAGCATGGGTCTCGATCCTAGCCCTCGAGCCTTATCTTCGATCATGCCTTTGAGCCTTGCCTTCGATCGAGGCTTCGATACTGAGCCTCGTCCCTGGCTTCGACTCAGGCCTCGATCGTGGGCTCGATATCTGGGGCTCGATCTGAGGCTCGATATCTGGGGCTCGATCTCTGGGGCTCGATCTGAGGCTCGATATCTGGGGCTCGATCTGAGGCTCGATCACAGCCCAGAAAATGCAGCAGAAGAGAAAATTGCAGCAGCTTTTTAAGTCCAACTTTTGATCCGTTAACCATCCGAAACTCACCCGAGGCCCTCGAGACCTCAACCAAATATACCAACAAGTCCTAAAACATCATACGAACTTAGTCGAACCTCTAAATCACATCAAACAACGCTAAAACCATGAATCATACCCCAATTCAAGCTTAATGAAACTAAGAGTTTTCAACTTCTACGTTCAATGTCGGAACCTATCAAATCAACTCCGATTGACCTCAAATTTTACACACAAGTCATAAATTACATAACAGAGCTATGAAAATTTTCGGAATTGGATTCCGACTCCGATATCAAAAAGTCAGCCCCCCAGTCAAACTTTCAAACTTTAAATTCCTATTTTAGCCATTTCAAGCCTAATTTCACTACGGACTTCCAAATAAAATTCCGATCACGCTCCTAAGTCCAAAATTACCATACGGAGCTGTTGGAATCATAAAAATTCTATTCCGGGGTCGTTTTCTCAAAATATTGATCGAAGTCAAATTTAGCACTTTAAGGCCAACTTAAGGAACCAAGTATTCCGGTTTCACCTCAAACACTTCCAAATCCCGAACCAACTATCCCCGCAAGTCATAAATCATTACAAGCACCTACGGAAAGTTTTATTTTAGGGAACGGGGTTCTAAAATTTAAAATGACCGATTGGGTCATTACATGTTTTGAGACTTGTTCACCTTCCTTCGCCTTACCCTTGTCAACCTGTGCATGTTCAACTATCACCTCGGTGAGCTCTGTTGAACCATCTGCCTCTAATGTAACTGGAGTAGTTAGCATAGTCTTTCTCCTAGATTGAACAACTGCTTGCTCTCTGTCTAAATCCCTTCTATTCCTGAGACTCACTACCATTAACTGATTTGGGTTTTGCTTATTTGGGTTAATATTTGTATCTGCAAGCAATGTTCCTTGGGGGCGATTGTTCAAGGCCATAGACAGCTATCCCAGTTGAGTTTCAATGCCTTTGATTGCTGAATCAAGTGCTGCTAACCTTTCTTGCATCTTACCATTTGTTCCAATGAGTTGTTGTAGCATGCCCCTGATTTCTACCATGTTGTTGTCCTGTTGTTGATGAGGTGGTTGGTAGGCCAACTGTTGCTGATGCTGCTGATTATAGCCCTATTGCCTTTGATAAGGCACAATTTGACCTTGTGGTCGTGCGCCTCCAAAATTGGGGTTGTGTTGTGGCAAGTTGGGTCTGCACTGCTGGTTTGGTTCGGGTCCCCATTGTTGCTCACCTTGCCTCTGACCTCCAAAATTATTGACATAATTCATGTCTTCTCTGAAGCCCTGGTTGTCATTCTCACCACTCCACGAGCACACATATGACTGGTTTATGCAAGGAGTGCACAATCCTCCATTTGTTGTATTAACAATGTGCACTTGCTTTGTACCCATCTCATCAATTTTCTTTGTCAGTGTGCTCATCTGAGTCATGAGAGTGGCTATGTTCTCTGCATGGGAATTGTTAGGGTCAAGAGCAATAGAATGCACTATTGGTGTAAGTGGCGTACCTCTAGTCATCCAGCTTGAATTTTGAGCCATCTTGTCAAGAAGAATCTAGCACTCTGCGAATGTCTTGCTCAAAAATGCACCCCCAGCTGAAGCATCTACATTGGCCTTCAAACTATCTGCTAAACCCATGTAGAATCTCTGTCCCATCATCTGATCTGGAATGCCATGGTGTGGACACTTCACTAGCATACCCTTGAACCTCTCCCAAGTTTCTTGCAAGGTCTCAGTTAGTTTCTGCCTGAACTGCAATATCTCATCAATCTGCCTTGCAGTCTTGTTGGGAGGATAAAACTTGTTTAAGAACTGTTTGACTAATTCTTCCCAAGTGTCAATGGAGTTTATTGGGAGCGAATTCAGCCAAGTTTGAGCCTCTCCAGTCACAGAGAATGGAAACAGTAATAGCTTGGTGGCTTCAGGAGTCACATTCGGCTGTCTTTGGGTCACATATATTGATAGGAAATTCTTCAGATGTTGTTGTGGGTCTTCAATGTATGACCCAAAGAACAATCCCTTATTTTGCAACAGATGCAACATGTTGTTGGTGATCTCGAATGTCTCCATTTGTATCTGAGGTACAGCAATGGCGGTGGCTAGGTTATCAGCAGTTGGTAGTGCCCAATCATAAAGAGCAGCTTTTGGAACAAGAGGTTCCACCACTCCATTGTTTGGGTCAACCCGATTATTCCGATTGTTTCGTTGACATCGTCCACGTTGTCCATTTCATTTTCGAGTGTGTGTTTTTGTTGTAACTGTTTGTTCTTCTTGTTGGCTCGATTTAATGCCCTGAATGCTTTCTCGGGGTCTGAGAGTCCTTCAAAAAGTTCACAAGTCCTCGAAGAACTTCTAGGCATACACCTGAGTCATAGGAGAATTCAAACGTGAGAATTTCAAAGGAAAAATTTAAACACCATAAGAAATTGATCTAAACTAAGAATCCTAGCAATTCTTCTAAGTTGTAATAAATAACACCGTTAGTTCCCCGGCAACGGCACCAAAATTTAATCACGCCCAACTATGCCTTGTAAAAAGTACTAAGCGGTCGCTGCAAATATAACCCGGTTCAAGTCCGGAGTCGAATACCACAGAGAACTAACCTATTTACTACAACTTTAAATAATGCTAATGATAAGCTGAGACAACTTTTGGATGCAAGAGTTTTATGAATAAGCAGTGGAATTTATTTAGCTAAGGAAAAATGACAATATAATTAGCAATAATCAAGACTAAAATTGAATTCAAGGGTAAAAGGATCTAGGGCTATTGATTTTCCCAATTGCCGGATTAATTCTTAACTCTTTAGCTATAATCTCGTCATAGTACTCTATGAGGATTATGAGTTCCGGGCTACCGTAATTATCTCTTGATCAATTACAATAATTTACTAGAAGCATTCTCTCAAACTACTCTAGTTAACAATTTATGCAACTCAGAATTATCCCACCAAAGCTTCGTTATTTCTAACCACACTTTTAAATTCAAGTAATTAATTTCTTAACTTACCCAAAAGTGGTATTGTTCAACAACAATCTAACCAAGTATTCTTTTTCAAGCAACACAAGGTAACTAGACACGATTAATCAAGGGCCCTTTCAATTAACCACAATACAATACGTAGTTGAACAATCATAGAACAAACACGGCTCAATTATAACAAAATAGAGTCAAGACTTCATCCAACAATTAGTTCCATCAACCCTAGATAATAGATTTAGCTACTCATACTAATGGAAAACAAATCATTAAAATAATTCATAATCAACAAATAGAAGTATGAAGAAGAAGATGAAAACTCTTAGGAAATTATCCGTCTTATCTCCCTTGTTCTTGCCTCTAAAATCTTCTAAAACCAGCTATCTCTCACTTCTGGGTGAGTTTAGGCTTCATATAGGTTTAGGCTAGTCGCCTAGGAAATTACATAATTAACCCTGCGTGTTTGACTTTCGTCCGCCCGTCCGCGGTCGCGGATTCGACCGCGGATTTCCACTTCCTCACTGCCTTGAGTTCGCGGGCCAATTCGCGGCCCACTTCGCGGCCGCGCACTTGGAGGGGTCGTCTCGCTTGCTTTTTTCGCTCCTTTTCGACCGGACTAACCTTCGATTGGCCTTTCACACTCCATGTTGACTCCAAAACACTCGTTAGCTCCCTCCTAGCTCGGAGTATCTCCTGCAAAGCATCAAATTCTTAATTAGAGCATTTTGTTATCTTTTAGCATTCAAATACTTCCTCTGTTTCAATTTATGTGAACCTATTTCCTTTTTAGTCCGTGCCAAAAAGAATGACCTCTTTCCTTATTTGGAAACAATTTACCTTTATACAATGATTTATAGCCACACAAAATATATGTGCCTCATTTTACACCACAAGTTCAAAAGTCTTCTCTCTTTTATTAAACTCCGTGCCCAGTCAAATGGGTTCACATAAATTGAAGCGGAGGGAGTATTAATAATGTGCGGCTAAATTAGAGTATAAATAGTATCTAAATTGCATAAATATAGCCTACTATCAGTGGTGCATGCTATTTGCAGATGATATTGTACTGATTGACGAGACGCGAGACGGTGTGAACGTGCAATTAGAGGTATGGAGGCAGACCCTAGAATTTAAAGGTTTCAAGTTGAGCAGGACTAAGACAGAATACTTGGAGTGTAAGTTCAGTGTCAAGACTCATCAAGGGGAAGGGGAGGTGAGGCTGGGCTCGCATGTCATCCCTAGGATAGGGAGTTTTAAGTACCTTGGGTATATTATTCAGGGGGATGGGGAGATTGATGGAGATGTCACACATCGTATTGGGGCGGGATGGATGAAATGGAGACTCGCTTCCGCTGTTTTGTGTGACAAGAAGGTGCCACCAAAACTTAAGGGTAAGTTCTACAGAGTGGTTGTCAGACCAACGATGTTGTATGGGACTGAGTGCTGGCCAGTCAAGATCGCTCATGTCCAAAAGAAAAAAGTAGCAGAGATGAGGATGTTGAGATGGATTTTTGGGCACACCGGGTTAGATGAGATCAGAAATGAGGTTATATGCGACAAGGTGGGTGTGACCCCTATTTATATAAGATGCGGGAAGCGCGACTTAGGTGGTTTGGTCATGTAAGGAGCACAGACGCACCGGTTAGGAGATGTGAGAGGTTGACATTGGAGGACCTACGGAGAGGTAGAGGTATGCCAAAGAAGAGGTGGGGAGAGGTGATTAGGCAAGACATGGCGCAGTTTCAGCTTACGAGGACATGACCCTTGATAGGAAGATATGAAGGTCGAGGATTAGGGTAGTAGAGTAGGTAGTCTAGAGTGTTCAAAACAGTAATATTGGGCAGTCTCGCTTTCTGTTAGTAGTAGTTTTTATGACTAAATGTTATTTTCTTTCATTGTTGATCACCTTACTATCTTGTTGTTTTTATTCTGCTTTTATATGGCTTTTTGGTACTGTCCCTTCTTCTCTATATTTTCATTAATGTGGTGCTTATACTTTCCTGAGCCGAGGGTCTATTGGAAATAACTTATCTATCCTCACAAGGTAGGGGTAAGGTCTCGTAATACTACCCTCTCCGGACCCCATAATGTGGGATATTAGTGAGTATGTTGTTGTTGTTGTTAGTACGGGTAGAAAGGCCATGATTGTCAGTTCACTGAAGAGTTCTAGAACTATTATAATAGACCTATTATAAAAGGAATTGTTCGAGTAAAAATTTGAAACCAACAGAACTAGGAGAACGAAAGTCTTATTTTGTGAAAATATTCCTAATTACCCGTTACTCATTTTCCAACAGAATTAGGAGAACGAAAACACATATAAGGTTGTTACAAAGTATCTCCAAATTTGATTGCAGACATGCTACTTTAATGACATTTTAGGGTTATCATCACTTTTAGCCCGCGTCAGAAATTATTTATATTTAGTAGCCAAAATAAATGTATAAAATTTATATAATTTGGTATATATTCGGCTATTATTTTGAGAGCGACTATATAGTGTTATTTTTCCGATATTTTATTTGTTGGAGAAAAGTAAATTTAAGCGTCAAGAATGTTCTTTGAAGCTTTGGTATGTTAATTTTTAATAGTTTTTAATCCTATTTTTGCAAAAATAAATAAATCTTATGACATAATATAAGTTACTTATTGTTTGATGTTCTTAAAATAGGAGATTGCATCCATGGAGAGTATGTTAATCTCTTTGATGATGTCGTAATAGTGAAGCTTGTAAAATTATGGTAGAAAAGTGAAATAGCGGTCGATACAAATTTACAATAATGTTATATTTAAGCAAGAAATCTAATGGGTTTAAAATTTAAAATTTTACATTGAATATGTAACATATTTATTCGCTTTACATATAATTATATCAAAATTTGAACAATAGAGTTTTTGAGGTATTTAATGTTAATGACAAGTTAATTTATTGAGTAAATGGATTAGAGAAAGATAGTAGTGGATGATTAAAAAAAAAACAATAGGAGTATATAGAAGGCTAATTTCTTCTTTCCTTATTTAGGAAAAGTAGAAAGTGACAAAAGGGTTATGGAAAAACTATAGCTTTATACCGTTATCATTCAACTTTTGTCATCTAAGTATGTAAAGGAATTTCCACCGCAAATAAAATTTATCTTGAATAAAAGTAAATTGCATATTTTATATAAACTTATTTCACCATTTCAAGTTAGAAGTAGATGTTTATAGGGACGAAGAATGCGACACAGAAGAGGTGAAGATAATCTCATCAATAATACCAGATTCAACTCTAATTCTGATGAGAAAATTTTATTTTCTGACAATATCAGGTTAATGATTGGGGAAGATGAAGCCGAAAATATTACGAGTTTGCAAGGAAACTTGAAGCAAAATATCTAGCATGAATTATCATTTAAATAAAATTTCATATTGGATAAATTATCATTAAAATACTGTCATATTATTTAGGACTTTAAAATTAACTATGATTTTGGTATAAAACTAAAGTTTACATTGACATGAAAAAGTGATACTCGTATCTAATATCGTTATCAAGTAATTGTCTTTATCAATTTTAATATAGTAATAGCTTAAAAAAATATATATAAAAAATAATACAACTATAAATGTCGCATGAGAGCTCGCCTTTGTTAGGGAATTAAGTACAAAAACTTCGCTTTGCTCTCTCGTAGGACATACTATTTATATATTTAATTTTTTTCCCTCTTGAAATGCTTAAAACTAAATCTTTGTTTTTAATGTCTACCTACAACACACAAGCGATGTATAAAAAATATAGACACCTGCATACATTAAATATATTTATCTGTTATATATGCATTTCTAAACTTCGATGGCTTGATCTTGTTGGATAGTTTCATACGTTTTCGAGCGTGTAATAGTTTTATTTTAATGTTTTGTAAGGAGTAGGTATTACTCACTATTGAAAAGTTTGTGTTACTATAAAATTGGGGATAATTTTTTTTTAATAATATTATTTTACCTCATTATTGAAAATTAGTGTTTAATAACATCCTTGTACCTCATAAAACAAATATAATGTAATTACAATAATATTACCTAACATTTTTCTTTTGTGATAATTGATAGGGAATAATGTGTAACGCACGTTCGTAGAAACTAGTATATAATAATAGGATTGAAGTTCGAACGAGAAAGGTGTGATACTTGGTAAGTTTCATTTTTATTGGCCTGTTTGGTCATATACTCGTGTGTAACTGTTTTTAAGGGCAGTATCACTTATGTGATTTTACAAAAACTTTAGTAAATTGCCTAAGAACATATAACATCAAACTGCTTTTAGTATTAAGCTTTACTTTGAGGTTAGTGGCATGGTTTGTATGGAATTTTTCACATTTTACAGAGAACTATATTATGTACATTATATTAAAGCTTGTTATTATTTAATATAAGGGAAAATGCATAAGCACCGGCAGATTTCCAACTACACACTTTTGTAGAGTTTTATTACCCCTTTGAACTAGGGGTGTTCAAAATCAAACCGAAACCGAAAATCGAATTGAAACCGAAGCTTAATAGTTTATTGGTATCGGGTTAACGGTTTAACGGACGGGGAACGGATTGAAATTTTTTTATTAACGGCTTATCGGTTTGGGGACGGATTATTCAATTTTCTTAATGGATAATCCGTTAACCCGTTATTATATATATATATATATATATATATATATATATATATATATATATATATATATATATATATATATATATTCTATTTTTATCCATATTACTGCTCTGAACAATTGTACGAAGTGCAAAGTGAATTGTACTGATTTATTTTTATCCATAAATATGAATTGATATTCTTGGATGTTGTTTCTTCAAAGTAGTGGGTTAATTAGTTATATGGGCAGAGGTGTTGTCCAAACATGTTTTTAATTATTACTCCCAACTTGTATGTATGGCACTTTTAACTTTGACCCAACAAGCTTGTTCGCTCGAACGAGTTTCATATATTGAAGAAAGGTCCACGATTATCCAACTATGTTTGGCTCAAATCTAGCCAAAATAATTCGATACAATCACTAAAAATTATAGGAATCAATTCTATAAGAAAATACTACATTTTAAATAAAAATCTCAAAATTAATTAAAAATTCATCTGTGGGGCTCACGTCTCGGAATCCGGCAAAAGTTATGAAATCCGATGACCCATTCAATTACGAGTCCAACCATACCAGTTTCACTCAAATCCGACTCTGAATCGATACCGAAATCTCTAAAAAATTCGTTTCTACGAGATTAATAAAATTTTCCCAAATCTAAATCTCAAAACACTAATTTATGGTGAAAACAATGATATACTTGTATATGTAGACCAAATCCGAGTTAGAATCACTTACCCCAATATTTTTCCCTTGAAAAATTGACAAAAGTCGCCTCTGCTCAAGCTCAAGTTCGTCAAAAATGGCAAATGAGACGAATGTCCTCTTTTATAAACTGCCCAGGCAGCCTTCAGAAATTGGGCCTCGATCGTGGCTTCGATCGTGGCCCTCGAGCCTGGGCTTCGGTCATGGCCTCGAGCTTGGGACTTGGTCATGGCCGCGATCAGGCCTCGAGCCTGAGACTCGGTCATGGCCTCGATCAAGTTCGATCTTGGGTCTTGATCCTGGCCCTCGAGCCTTGCCTTCGATCATGGCCCTCGAGCTGGACCTTCGATCGTTGCTTCGATACTGAGCCTCGTCCCTGGCTTCGACTCAGGCCTCGATCGTGGGCTCAATTTCTGGGTTCGATCTGGGGCTCGATAGCTGGATTCGATCTGGAGCTCGATCACAGCCCAGAATATACAGCAGAAGGGAAAATTGGCAGCAGCTTTTTAAGTCCAACTTTTGATCCGTTAACCATCCGAAACTCACCCGAGGCCCTCGGGACCTCAACCAAATATACCAACAAGTCCTAAAACATCATACGAACTTAGTCGAACCTCTAAATCACATTAAACAACACTAAAATCATGAATCATATCCCAATTCAAGCTTAATGAAACTAAGAGTTTTCAACTTCTACATTCGATGTCAGAATCTATCAAATCAACTCCGATTGACCTCAAATTTTACACACAAGTCATAAATGACATAACGGAGCTATAAAAAGTTTTGAAACTGGATACCGACTCCGGTATCAAAAAGTCAACTCATCGGTCAAACTTCCAAACTTAAATTCTTGTTTTTAGCCATTTCAAGCCTAATTTAACTACGGACTTCCAAATAAGGTTCCGAACACGCTCCTAAGTCCAAAATCACCATACAGAGCTGTTGGAATCATCAAAATTCTATTCCGGGGTCGTTTTCTCAAAATGTTGACCGAAGTCAAACTTAGCACTTTAAGGCCAACTTAAGGAACCAAGTGTTCCGGTTTCATCCCAAACACTTCCAAATCCCGAACCAACCATCCCCGAAAGTCATAAATCATTACAAGCACATACGAAAAGTTTTATTTTTAGGGAACGAGGTTCTAAAAGTTAAAATGACCGGTTGGGTCATTACATTCTCCACCTCTTAAACAAATATTCGTCCTCAAACAGGTTTAGAATTGTACCTGGAGTGCTGAATAAGTGTGGATATCTGCTCCGCATGCCTTCCTCGGCCTCCCAAGTCGCTTTCCCGACTGGTTGGCCCCTCCACTGGACTTTTACTGCAGAAATCTTCTTGGATCTCAACTGACGAACCTGTTTATCAACAATGGCAATTGGCTCCTCTTCATAACCCAAGCTATTATCTAGATGAACTGTGCTAAAGTCTAACACATGTGATAGGTCGGCATGATACTTCCGGAGCATAGATACGTGAAAAACCGGATGAACTCCCGATAGGCTGGGAGGCAATGCAAACTCATAAGCAACCTCCCCAACTCGTTTCAACACCTCAAATAGGCCTATAAACCTTGGGATCAACTTGCCCTTCTTCCCGAATCTCATAATTCCCTTCATCGGCGAAACCTTCAAGAGAACTTTTTCACCTACCATAAATGATATATCACGCGCTTTCTGATCTGCGTAACTCTTTTGTCTGGACTGTGCTGTACGAAGTCGCTCCTGAATTAACTTTACCTTTTCCAAGGCATCCCTTACCAAATCGGTACCATATAACTTAGCCTCACCTCGCTCAAACCATCCGATAGGTGAACGACATCGCCGACCATATAAAGCCTCAAATGGAGCCATCTTGATGCTGGATTGGTAACTGTTATTATAAGCAAACTCGGCCAAAGGCAGGAAACGATCCCACTGACCTCCAAAGTCGATCACACATGCCCTGAGCATATCCTCCAAAATCTGAATTGTTCTCTCTGACTGTCCATCGGTCTGCGGATGAAAGGCTGTGCTGAGCTCTACATGGGTCCCCGACTCACTTTGTACTGCTCTCCAGAAATGTGAAGTAAACTGAGGGCCTCTATCTGATATGATGGAAATTGGCACACCGTGCAATCGAACTATCTCCTGAATATATATATGGGCCAACCTCTCTGAAGTATACGTAGTCACAACGGGAATAAAATGTGCCGACTTAGTCAACCTGTCAACAATCACCCAAACTGCATCAAACTTCCTCAAGGTCCGCGGCAACCCAACTACAAAGTCCATAGTAATTCGTTCCCATTTCCACTCTGGTATAGTCATCTGCTGAAGTAGGCCACCTGGCCTCTGGTGCTCATATTTAACTTGTTGGCAATTTAGACATCTAGATACATACTCAACTATGTCCTTTTTCATTCGTCGCCACCAATAATGTTGCCTCAAGTCACGATACATCTTAGTAGCACCCGGATGAATAGAATATCGAGAATTGTGTGCCTCTTCCAAGATCTTTTTCCTCAGTCCATCCACATTAGGAACACATAGACGATCCTGGAGTCGCAGAACACCATTCGCTCTAATAGTAACTTCCTTGGCACCACCTCGTAGTACCGTTTCACGAAGAACCATCAAGTATGGGTCATCATACTGGCGAGCCTTGATCTGCTCAAATAGTGAAGATTGGGCCACCACACATGCAAGAACTCGGATGGGCTCTGAAATATCCAGTCTCACAAGTTTGTTAGCCAAGGACTGAATATCCGAGGCTAATGGCCTTTCCTCTGCTGAAATGAAAGCCAAACTACCCATACTTTCCGCCTTCCTGCTCAAGGCATCTGCAACCACATTTGCTTTGCCCGGATGATACAAGATAGTAATATCATAATCTTTTAGTAACTCCAGCCATCTGCGCTGCCTCAAATTTAGATCCCTCTTCTTGAACAAATGCTGCAAACTGCGATGATCAGTGTAAACTTCACAAGACACCCCATAAAGATAATGCCTCCAAATCTTTAGAGCGTGAACAATCGCAGCTAACTCCAAATCATGTACTGGATAATTCTTCTCGTGGGGCTTCAGGTGACGTGAAGCATATGCAATAACTCGCCTTTCCTGCATCAATACACAACCCAAGGCAATGTGTGACCCATCGCAATACACTGTATATATTCCCGAACCAGATGGTAACACCAACACATGTGTTGTAGTCAGTGCTGTCTTGAGCTTCTGAAAGCTTGACTCACAATCATCGGACCATCGGAAGTGAACATCCTTCTGGGTTAAGTTGGTCAAAGGGGCTGCAATAGATGAAAAGCCTTCCACGAACCGACGATAATAACCTGCTAAACCTAGAAAACTCCTGATCTCAGTCGCCGAAGTGGGACAATGCCAATTCTGAACTGCCTCAATCTTTTTGGGATCAACTTTAATACCTTGGCCCGATACAATATGTCCCAAAAATGCTACAAACTCTAGCCAAAACTCACATTTAGAGAACTTAGCATATAGCTTTTGTTCCCGCAATGTCTGAAGCACTACTCTCATATGCTTTTCATGTTCCTCCTTACTGCGCGAATAGATTAAGATGTCATCAATGAAGACAATGACAAACAAATCAATATATGGCATGAATACTCTGTTCATCAGATCCATGAATGCTGCCGGGGCATTAGTTAAACCGAAGGACATCACCAGAAACTCATAATGATCATATCTAGTCCAAAAAGCAGTCTTCGGAACATCCGAATCCCGAATCTTCAACTGATGGTACCCCGACCTCAAGTCGATCTTAGAGAATACCTTAGCACCCTGCAACTGGTCAAATAGATCATCAATACGCAGTAACGGGTACTTGTTCTTAATAGTGACTTTGTTCAATTGGCGATAATCAATACACATCCGCATTGTTCCATCCTTCTTTTTCAAAAATAATACGGGTGCACCCCAAGGCGATACACTCGGTCTGACGAACCCTTTGGCTAGTAACTCTTCAAGCTGTTCTTTCAATTCTTTCGGAGCCATGCGATATGGTGGGATAAATATAGGCTGGTTATCTGAAGCCAAGTCAATACAGAAATCAATATCACGATCAGGTGGCATACCTGGAAGATCTGACGGAAATACATCGGGGAACTCCCGAACTACAGGTACTGAATCAATAGTCGGAGTCTCTGCAGTAGTATTCCGAACATAGGCTAGATAAGCCAAACAACCCTTCTCAACCATGTGTTGAGCCTTTATAAAAGAAATAACTCGATTAAATGAACTAACAGGACGAACCCTTCCACTCCAGCTTAGGCAATGCTGGAATAGCCAAGGTAACAGTCTTGGCATGACAATCTAGAATAGCATGATATGGAGATAACCAGTCCATGCCCAAAATAATTTCAAAATCGGTCATCTCAAGCTATAGGAGATCTGCTCTAGTTTCATAACCACAGAATGTAATAATACATGACCGGTAGATCCGGTTCACAACAACAGAATCGCCCACAAGAGTGGACACATAAACAAGAGTACTCAAGGACTCACGAGAAACACCCAGGAATGGAGCAAATAGAGATGACACATATGAATACATAGATCCTGGATCAAATAATATTGAGGCATCTTTGCCACAAACAGAAATAATACTTGTAATCACGACATTTGAGGCCTCTGCATCTGGTCTAGCCGGAAAAGCATAGAACCGAGCTGGAGCGCCAACTGTCTAGCCTCCGCCTGACTGACCTCCACCTCTAGGACGACCCCTACCCACCTGTCCTCCACCTCTGGGTGGTCAGACTACTGGTGGAGCAACTGGTCCAGTAAGTATAGGCTGCTGACCCTGCTGTACTGGTATACCCCGAAGCCTGGGGCAAAACCTCCACATGTGACTGGGATCCTCACACTCGTAACAACTCTTCGGTGCGATGGGTTTCTGACTAAGTGTCTTGCCCTGGGGACCTGAATACCCACGGAAAGAACCCTGAATAGCTGGTGGGCGATAAGAACTCTCTGGTATAGCACTGAAATAAGGTCGTACTGGAGCACCTCGAGGAGGTGATGGTGCTGGATATGGGGGTCTGCTGGACTGCCCCCTCACGAACTGACCTCTGCCCCCGGACGGAGCACCTATGAACTCTCCAGAGTACCTGATTCGCTTATCTCTCATAATATGCTCTCGGCTCCGCTGACGTACACCCTCAATCCTCCGGGCTATCTCCACAACTCGCTCATAAGAAGTACCCATCTCAACCTCTCGAGCCATAGTGGCTTGAATACCAGTATGTAAACCGGCTACAAACCTTCGCACTCTCTCCGCCTCAGTAGGAAGTATCATTAGTGCATGGCGAGATAATTCAGAAAACCTCGCCTCATAATCAGTCACTAACATCTGACCCTGCTGGAGCTGCTCAAACTGAAACCGCAACTCTTCCCTCTGGGAGGGTGGAATATACATGTCGAAGAAGATACAGGTGAACCTGTCCCAAGTCATGGGAGGAGAATCTGCTGGTCTGCCAAGAGCATAAGACTGCCACCATCTACGGGCTCTACCCTCTAGCTGAAAAGTAGCGAAATCAATCCCATGGGATTCCAATACCCTCATGTTGTACAGTCTATCCTTGCAACGATCAATGAAATCCTGTGGATCCTCATGTCGCTCACCCCCGAAGACAGGAGGATGTAGTCTAGTCCATCTATCCAATAGTTTCTGAGGATCGGTGGCTACAGCTGGTCTGGGCTCAGGTGTAGCTGCTGCCACTGGCTGAACTCCACCCACGGGTAGTGCACCCTGGGTCTGATATACAGCAGCTACCTATCCATGAGCCTGCGCTGTAGGGGTCTGTGCTCTCCCGCCCGCCTGAGATGTGGCTGGGTCTGCCGGAAATAAACCGGCCTGAGTCATATTGTCCATGAATCGCAGCATACGACCGATGACATCCTGAAATCCCGGTGCAGATGTGAAGTCCACCGGAGCTGGCTCTGCCACAGGCACCTCACCCTGCTCCTCAATAATGGGATTCTCTGCTGGATCCACTGGCGGCATAACTGGAATAGTCCTGGGACGGCCTCGCCCTCTATCACGGGCTGGAGCCCTCCCTCGGCCTCTAGCAACTGGGGGAGTAGCTCTTCCCTGGTCTGGAACTTCATTCGAGCGCGTTCTCACCATCTGTGAGAAAATAAGAGAAGGATTTTTAGTGCTACATTAATTGCACGATGGAATGTGAAAAAAGGTAATTTTCTAACACCTTATAGCCTCTCGAAGATAAGTACAGACGTCTCTGTACCGCGACCTAGTGCTCTGATACCATGTACCGATCCGATACCGATCCGATACGTAAACCTAGTGCTTTGATACCATGTTGTCACGACCCAATTTCACCTGTAGGCCGTGATGGCGCCCAACACTATAGCTAGGCAAGCCTTCTAATAAATTAAGCATACATTGATAAAATTTAAAACCAAAAAAATATAAACCCAAACTCTACCAATGCGTATGTGCCAAGACCTGGTGTCACAAGTGCATGAGCATCTAGTAGATTATACAAAACTCCAAATACTGTCTGAAATGAAATAGACATAATGTAAATATAAGAAGAGACACTGGTAGCTGTAGAACGGCTCAGAAAGGCAGCTCACCACTATGCCTCGGGATGACGTGGGTATGTGATGATAGGTCCTCCACTAGTACCTGTCTCAGGTCCTGCACAAAAAGAACCGCAAGTGTAGTATGAGTACGTAAACAACGTGTACCCAGTAAGTATCAAGCCTAATCTCGAAGTGGTAGGGACGAGATGACCGACTTTGATACTCACTATGTGTCAATAATAATAACTGAAATAAAACTAGGATTTTTAAATCAGCATGAATTACAGAATTTACAAAAAATTATTTAATCAGCAGAAATAATCAAATTCCTTCAAATGTAACAATTCTCAATATATTAATTAAATTCCTTCAATTCAAATAAATTCTAATTTATCAATTAAATCTCATTTACAGGAGTAATAATTAATTCCTAAACAAGCAAGAATAATAATTCATTAAATTCCAAGGATTTTTCAATTTATTAATTAGCTTCACAAGCTGAAATAAATTATTAAAGTATCGTGTAATTATTATTATTAAGCACGATTTCTGTCGAGGATGTACGGCCCGATCCAGAGTGTTGTGTACACTGCCGAGGGACGTGCGGCGCGATCCATAGATGCATCTATCCTGCCGAGGCGTTCGGCCCGCTTCACAAGAAAGGAGGACATTTTCTTATGTGCCTCCGGAAGGAGAGTATATTTATTATAAAATAAATTCGGGAGGAGAACAATTTTTTTTAGCAATTAATTGATTTAAACAGAAAATCAAGCCTATGAGATTTTCATCCTTTAATATCTTTATCTAACAATTCACAATATATTCATATATATCAATTAATATTAATTAATCAAAGAATACTATTTACACAAGTAATGCATGCTTTGAGTCCTCAACTACCCGGACTTTAGAATTAATAGTAGCTACGCACGGACTCTCGTCACTTCGTGCGTACGTAGCCCCCACAATTAGCAACAATTATTTAATTTTAATCACCTATGAGGTAATTTCCCTCTCACAAGATTAGAGAAGAGACTTACCTCGTCTTGCTCCAATTTAATCCACTATAAGGCCTTTTCCACGATTATCCAACTATGTCTGGTTCAAATCTAGCCAAAATAATTCGATACAATCACTAAAAATTATAGGAATCAATTCTATAAGAAAATACTATATTTTAAATAAAAATCCTGAAATTAATTAAAAATTCGTTCGTAGGGCCCACGTCTCAGAATCCAGCAAAAGTTACAAAATCCGACAATTCATTCAATTACGAGTCCAACCATACCAGTTTCACTCAAATCCGACTCCGAATCGATACCGAAATCTCAAAAAAAAATCGTTTCTATGAGATTAATAAAAATTTCCCAAATCTAAATCTCAAAACACTAATTTATGGTGAAAACAATGATATACTTGTATATGTAGACCAAATCCGAGTTAGAATCACTTACCCCCAATATTTTTCCCTTGAAAAACTGACAAAAGTGGTCTCTGCTCAAGCTCAAGTTCGTCAAAAATGGCCAATGGGACGAATGTCCTCTTTTATAAACTGCCCAGGCAGCCTTCGGAAATTGGGCCTCGATCGTGGCCCTCGAGCCTGGGCTTCGGTCATGGCATCGATCATGGACTTGAGCTTGGGACTTGGTCATGGTCTCGATCAGGCCTCGAGCCTGGGACTCGGTCATGGCCTCGATCAAGTTCGATCTTGGGTCTTGATCCTGGCCCTCGAGCCTTGCCTTCGATCATGGCCCTCGAGATGGACCTTCGATCGTGGCTTCGATACTGAGCCTCGTCCCTGGCTTCGACTCAGGCCTCGATCGTGGGCTCAATTTCTAGGTTCGATCTGGGGCTCGATATCTGGCTTCGATCTGGGGCTCGATCACAGCCCAGAATATACAGCAAAAGGGAAAATTTGCAGCAGGTTTTTAAGTCCAACTTTTGATCCGTTAACAATCCGAAACTCACCCGAGGCCCTCGGGACCTCAACCAAATATACCAACAAGTCCTAAAACATCATACGAACTTATTCGAACCTCTAAATCACATCAAACAATGCTAAAACCATGAATCATACCCCAATTCAAACTTAATGAAACTAAGAGTTTTCAACTTCTACATTCGATGTCGGAACCAATCAAATCAACTCCGATTGACCTCAAATTTTACACACAAGTCATAAATGACATAACGGAGCTATGAAAATTTTCGGAACTAGATTCCGACTCCGATATCAAAAAGTCAACTCATCGGTCAAACTTCCAAACTTAAATTCTTATTTTTAGCCATTTCAAGCCTAATTTAACTACGAACTTCCAAATAAGGTTCCGAACACGCTCCTAAGTCCAAAATCACTATACGGAGCTGTTGGAATCATCAAAATTCTATTCTGGGGTCGTTTTATTCAAAATGTTGACCGAAGTCAAACTGAGCACTTTAAGGCCAACTTAAGGAACCAAGTGTTCCGGTTTCACCCCAAACACTTCCAAATCCCGAACCAACCATCCCCGCAAGTCATAAATTATTACAAGCACATACAGTGTATACGGTCGAAATAGATTTCAGCCTTGGCATGTCCGGTACGGCTCGAAGGGTGGTGTATCGAAGTAAGATCCCGAAGGGGACACGAACTAGCCTAGAACCCGGGGAGGCCAGTTCGTGATGAGATCGATATCATAATCAAACTCGAACAAGAATCGAACTATGACGCGGGTAGATCTATCGTGTTGATAATCCAAAAACTAACCTACGTCGACTTGGAATCAATTCAAGGGCTCGAACCAGGGTCGGGCTCGAACCAAGGTCACAAGTTCGAGCCGAAATCGAGCTCGAACCAAAACCGAGGATTCTAAGCAAGATCGAGCTCGCAGACAAAAGCCGTTGTAATCCCACTAGAGGGAATCTTGGCAGAAATTATGGAAAAGCTGATTTATCATGGGTCTCCCACTGGATGTTTATTTTATTATGCTTGGAGCCAAATCCCTCCACTATAAAAGGGCTTGTTTATCATTTTTTGCAGGCACATTTTTTTTCTGAGATTTACATTATAACAAAAATATTATTTCCTCTACAAGAAAGAGTGATCATTCTAGTTTCTTAGATTGATTCTATTTTGTTAAATCCTAAGATTCACTGTTCGTGATTGCCTTGTCTAGATTACATTTTCTCCAATCTATATTCACATATTTATTTATCCTTGTATTTTGTATTAAGTTGTACCACATATCTTCGAAACTGCGTATAAATTCAACTCTATCTATGTTTCGGATAAACAGTTTGGCGCCCACCGTGGGGCCGAGGATAACAGTGGTCACTTATTTCCAAAAACATCTTCAATTCAGGCTCGGCTATGAATAGCCGCCGACCGAATGGCTTCACCAACCGATTACGAAGCTAGCCTTCAAGATGAAACCAACAACTTGGCACTACCCGAGATTCGAGCCGAAATACCACTAGATGTCAATTCACAAATTGCTTTGGAAGAGAACCAGCGTTCCGAACCGGAAAGAAGTATTCAGGGCGGAGCTCGATCCGTAGCCCAAAACACCCAAAACCCAGAAGAGATCGGGGCCAGCTTATGCATGATCTTCGAGATATTGCAAGCCCAGCAATTAGCGATAGCACAGCTACAGAGCCAACCTCGTGCACAAAGCAGGCCGGTTTCCAATCCACTTCGAGAAGTCACTCCCAGAACAGAGCCTGCTATAGTAAAATCTAGCGAGCAGGAATCAGGGACTACTCCCGGAATTACTAAATTGCTCGAGGAACTCACAAAACGAGTTGAAGCCAACGACAAGAGGGTGGAAACGTATAATGCCAGGGTCGATCAAATTCCGGGGGCTCCACCAATGATAAAAGGGCTTGATTCAAAAAAATTCATACAAAAGCCTTTTCCGTCGAGTGCGGCACCGAAGCCAATCCCCAAAAAATTCCGGATGCCCGAAATTCCCAAATATAACGGTACGACCGATCCTAACGAACATGTCACCTCTTACACATGTGCCATAAAAGGCAATGATTTGGAAGACGATGAGATCGAATCCGTGCTATTGAAAAAGTTCGGGGAGACTCTCTCGAAAGGAGCTATGATTTGGTACCATAATTTACCACCGAATTCCATCGATTCTTTTGCCATGTTAGCAGATTTGTTCGTAAAAGCGCACGCTGGTGCCATAAAGGTTGCAACGAGAAAATCAGACCTCTTCAAAGTAAAGCAAAGGCAGGGGGAAATGCTGAGGGAATTCGTATCCCGATTTCAAATGGAAAGCATGGAATTACCCCCGGTCACCGACGACTGGGCCGTACAAGCTTTCACCCAAGGGTTGAACGAGCTAAGTTCGACAGCATCGCATCAGCTAAAACAAAATTTGATCGAGTATCCAGCGGTAACTTAGGCAGATATGCACAACCAATATCAATTAAAAATTAGGGTCGAGGATGATCAGTCGGGGGCCCCGTAAGGACCTGTTCATCAGAACAAGACAGTTATTAATCAAAAGCAGACCGACAGGGAGCAAAGGTCGAACAGAGACCGATATAGACCGTACATCGCCGATCGAGTGAACAATGGTTCAACACGCAACGCAGTTCGGAACAGTCAAAGAATTGATCGGGGACAAAATTCTCGGGGGCTTATGAGTAAGAGCGGCTTCGATAAATACACCGAGCCTATAGAAGCACCTCGATTATTAGAATATAACTTCAGCGTTGGTGCATCCGCTCTCGTGTCGGCCATCGGACGCATCGAAGACACTAAATGGCCTCAACCAATGCAGACCGATCCTGCTCGAAGAAATCCCAATCAAACGTGCGAATATCATGGTATCCATGGCCACAGAACGGAAGATTGCAAGCAACTAAGAGAGGAAATAGCTCGCCTATTTAACAAAGGGCATCTTCGGGAGTTTCTGAGTGATAGGGCAAAGAGCCATTTTAGAAGTAGGGATTTCAGCAAGCAGAACGAGAAAGAAGAACCACAGCACGTTATCCACATGATCATCGGTGGCATCGATACCCCCCCGGGGACCGATGCGTAAACGCACTAAAACATCGATGGTGAGGAAAAAGCGATCTCGGACTCAAGATTACGCACCCATGGGGACTCTGTCCTTTGGTGATGAAGATGCAGAGGGGGTCATCCAACCTCACAACGACGTGCTGGTAATATCTGTACTCGTAAATAAAACTAAAATTAAGCGTGTGTTGATCGATCCAGGTAGCTTGGCCAATATCATCCGATTGAAGGTAGTGGAGCAGCTCGGCCTGCAGGATCAGATCGTACCTGCAACTCTGGTCCTAAATGGGTTCAATATGGCATGCGAAACTACCAAAGGGGAGATAGTCTTACCAATAAACGTGGCCGGAACTGTCCAGGAAACAAAGTTTCACGTGATCGAAGGCGATATGAGGTATAACGCCCTTTTCGAAAGGCCATGGATCCACAACATGAGAGCCGTGCCTTTGACCCTACACCAGGTCCTCAAATTTCCGACGTCGGGAGATGTCAAAACGGTGTACGGAGAGCAACCAGCCGCAAAAGAAATGTTCGCCGTCGACGAAGCCAAGCCAATGTCCTCACTTTCGCCGATAAAAGGATCGGGCCCGGAAGGAGAACAGGACACCAAATAGCAATCACAGACAGCGGTTTCAACCCAGCCATACAACCAGATAATCAAAGAGGATGGAGACCAAAGGGTCCTCGATCTTTCATAATTCCCGATGACTCCGATGCCACAAAATTGACGATCAAGGAGCTAGATAAAGTCATATTAATCGAGCGCCGGCCCGAGCAAAAGGTATACTTGGGAACGGGGTTGAGCCCTGAACTCAGGAAGAAACTCATTCAATTTCTTATCAATAACATCGATTGTTTTGCTTGGTCCCATTTAGATATAACAGGGATCCCGCCGGACATAACAACACATCAGCTAAGTTTGGACCGTAGGTTCAGACCGGTGAAGCAAAAAAAAAGACCCCAGTCCGATAGAAAGAACGCCTTCATAAAGGACAAGGTAACCAAACTTCTCAAAATAAGGTCCATTCGGGAGGTAAAATATCCCGAATAAAAAGGGGACAAACTTAGAATGTGCGTGGACTATAAGGATTTGAACAAAGCATGCCCCAAAGATTCTTTTCCGTTGCCCAACATCGATCGCATGATCAATGCCACGGTCGGCCACGAGATCCTCACTTTTCTCGATGCCTATTCCGGGTATAATCAAATACAGATAAACCCGGAGGACCAGGAAAAAACCTCATTTGTCACCAAATATGGAACGTATTGTTATAATGTGATGCCCTTCGGGCTAAAAAACGCAGGGGCCACTTACCAACGCCTAGTGAATAAAATGTTCGAAGAACAAATAGGAAAATCAATGGAGGTTTATATTGATGACATGTTAGTCAAATCCCTGCGCGCAGAGGACCATTTAATCATTTGCAGGAAACGTTCGAGATTCTGAGGAAATACAAAATGAAGCTCAACCCCGAAAAATGTGCCTTCGGGGTCGGTTCGGGCAAGTTCCTCGGCTTCATGGTATCACATCGGGGAATAGAGATTAACCCCGATAAAATCAAGGCTGTTGAAGACATCACCGTCGTAGACAGCGTGAAGGCCGTACAAAGACTAACGGGTCGGATCGCCGCCTTAAGCCGATTCATATCGAGATCATCCGATCGAAGTCATAAATTTTTTTCTCTACTAAAAAAGAAGAACGATTTTTCTTGGACCCCGGAGTGCCAACAAGCATTAGAAGGACTAAAGCGATATCTATCAAGCGCACCACTGCTTCACACTCCAAAAACGGACGAGAAACTTTGTTTGTACTTGGCAGTATCGGAAGTAGCCGTAAGCGGTGTCCTAGTTCGAGAAGAGCAAAGTACGCAATTCCCAGTTTATTATACGAGTCGGACCTTAGGAGAGGCGGAAACTAGATATCCGCTCCTAGAAAGGTTGGCGCTTGCACTGATAAGCGCCTCGAGGAAGTTAAGGTCATACTTCCAATGTCATCCCATATGCGTATTGTCCACTTACCCGCTTCGTAATATTTTGCACAAACCCGAGTTATCAGGCCGACTGGCCAAATGGGTCGTCGAACTCAGTGGGTATGATGTCGAATATCAACCCCGCACGGCCATCAAGTCTCAAGTCCTAGCAGACTTCGTGGCCGATTTCACACCAGCCCTCGTACCCGAAGCCGAAAAAGAACTGTTGAAATCAGGTACATCATCTGGGGTATGGATCCTTTTTACGGATGGGGCTTCGAACGTAAAGGGGTTCGGGCTGGGCATAGTTTTGAAACCGCCCACGGGTGGCATTATTAGACAATCTATTAAAACTATCAGATTGACTAACAACGAGGCCGAGTATGAAGCCATGATTGCAGGTCTTGAGCTAGCTAGAAATTTGGGAGCAAAAATCATTGAAGCCAACTGCGATTCCTTGCTGGTGGTGAGTCAAGTAAACAAAACTTTCGAAGTTCAAGAAGGTAGAATGCAGAGGTATTTAGATAAACTGCTTATCACTTTGCGCCATTTCAAACAATGGACTTTACAGCATGTGCCACGGGAACAAAATAATGAGGCCGACGCACTGGCGAATTTGGGGTCGTTGGTCGAGGTAGATGATACAGGCTCGGGGAATGTTGTTCAACTTTCGAGATTGGTAATCGAAGTAGGACACGCCGAAATAAATTCTACAAGCTTAACCTGGGATTGGAGAAACAAGTATATCGAATATTTGAAAAACGGAAAACTCACATTGGACCCTAAAGATTCCAGAACCCTACGGACCAAGGCTGCTCGATTCACTCTGGCTTCAGATGAAACACTGTTCTGAAGAACGTTCGATGGACCGTTGGCGGTATGCTTGGGCCCGGGGGATGTCGATTATGTCCTACGGGAAGTACATGAGGGTACTTGCGGGAATCACTCTGGAGCCGACACATTAGTCCAAAAAATAATTAGAGCAGGGTATTATTGGATCGATATGGGCAAAGATACGAAGGAATTTGTTCATAAATGTGATAAATGTCAAAGGTTTGTACCAATGATCCACCAGCCCGGAGAACAACTCCACTCGGTTCTATCCCCGTGGCCTTTTATTAAATGGGGAATGGATATCGTCGGCCTTCTGCCATCGACCCCAGGTAAAGCCAAATTCATTTTGTTTATGACTGATAATTTTTATGGTTGAAGCGCAGGCGTTCGAGAAAATAAGAGAGAAAGAAGTTATAGACTTTATTTGGGATCATATCATATGCCGGTTCGGGATACCCGCCGAAATAGTATGTGACAATGGAAAGCAATTCATTGGCGGCAAAGTAACAAGATTCCTCGAAGACCACAAGATAAGAAGGATACTGTCGGCACCATACCACCCCAGTGGGAATGGGCAGGCCGAATCAACAAATAAAACTGTCATTCAAAACTTAAAGAAGAGGTTGAACGATGCTAAAGGGAGATGGAGAGAAATCCTACCCGAAGTCCTTTGGGCATATCGGACAACATCAAATCCAGTACGGGGGCGACCCCGTTCTCCTTAGTATATGGATCCGAAGCATTGATACCAGTCGAGGTTGGTGAACCCAGTGCCAGATTTTGATTCTCGGTGGAAGAATCAAATAACGAGGCTATGAACACAAGCCTCGAACTATCGGACGAAAGGCGAGAAGCTGCCCTCGTCCGAATGGCCGCCCAAAAACAGCGAATCGAAAGGTATTATAATCGAAGAACCAAGCTCCGCCATTTCAAGCCTGGGGACTTAGTGTTGAGAAAAATTACCATCAATACCCAAAATCCGAATGAAGGGAAGCTAGGACCGAATTGGGAAGGACCATATCAGGTACTCGAGGACATCGGAAAGGGGTCGTACAGGATCGGCGTTATAAACGGCAAACAGTTATCAAGCAACTGGAATGTATCACATCTAAAACGGTACTACTGTTAAGGTACAACCTTTCCATATTCGTTTATATCTCGAAACTGACCCCTGCAGAAGTCCTAACAAGGGACGAATCTCTCGCCAGAAAGCACGTGTTGCACTCTTTTTCCCTTAGACCGGTTTTATCCCAAATGGATTTTTCGGCAAGGTTTTTAATGAGGCAACCACTGGTCGTGCAACATTTATAATAATATCCGAGGCCCCATAAGAAAGTTACTTAACAGCAACAGGGTCCCGATAGGAAAACTGTAAAGAGCCAAATGGTCAAAGCGAGCCATGCTCGTATAGGGTGGCCCGAACCCAGGCGTGTAATAACATGCGAAGAATTAAGATATAATGCGACCATTAAGCCTACGAGCTATTTTTTATTTTTGAGTTCGAGCAAACATTCATTCGACCACTAAGCCTACGGGCTGCATTAACTCGGGTTCGAATCATTCACTCGATCAAGCCTACGGGCTATTTTTCATTCCGAGTTCGAGCAAACATTCACTCGACCATTAAGCCTACGGGCTGCATTAACTCGAGTTCGAATCATTCACTCGATCAAGCCTACGGGCTATTTTTTATTTTCGAGTTCGAGCAAACACTCACTCAACCAAATAGCCTACGGGCTACATTAATTCGAGTTCGAATCATTCACTCGATCAAGCCTACGGGCTATTTTTTATTTCGAGTTCGAGCAAACACTCACTCGACCAAATAGCCTACAGGCTGCATTAACTCGAGTTCGAATCATTCACTCGATCAAGTCTACGGCTATTTTTCATTTCGAGTTCGAGCAAACATTCACTCGGCCATTAAGCCTACGGGCTGCATTAACTCGAGTTTGAATCATTCACTCGATCAAGCCCTGGGCTATTTTTTTATTTTCGAGTTCGAGCAAACACTCACTCGACCAAATAGCCTACGGGCTACATTAATTCGAGTTCGAATCATTCACTCGATCAAGCCTACGGGCTATTTTTTATTTCGAGTTCGAGCAAACACTCACTCGACCAAATAGCCTACGGGCTACATTAATTCGAGTTCGAATCATTCACTCGACCAAGCCTACGGGCTATTTTTTTATTTTGAGTTCGAGAAAACACTCACTCGGCTATTAAGTCTACGGGCTACATTAATTTCGAGTTCGAATCATTCACTCAAACAAGCCTACGGGCTACATTAATTCGAGTACAAGCAAACACTCGCTCGACCGTCACGCCCACGGGCTCTATTCTCTTCAAGATCGAATCATTGACAACTAATAAGTCTAAAGGGCTACATTGCCTCAAGTTTGAATAAACGATCGCTCGGTTGCAGAGACTACGAGGTCCAAGTTTGATTAAGTGGCTTAAAACATTATGGAAATGTTCATAAGGCAAATCCTCGCAACACAGGAAACAGAAACAAAAGCGAGTCAGCGAAAGAAGAGATATGCCTATACACAAAAATTTATCTACATGGGTGGCTACAGCGTAAAAACTAAGAACTAAGGAAAAAAAAATTCAAACGGGAGCGGTCTCTTCTTTATCAGGTTCCCCCCCGTTCTCGGATCCGCTCTTACTCCCATCATCGTCGTCATCATCATCGGAAACCAGAGCTTCAGCATCAGCTTCGAGTTCTTTTGCCTTTTTTATCTCTTCCATGATATCGAAGCCGCGAGCATGAATCTCCTCGAGAGTTTCTCTTCTGGATAGGTACTTAGCAAGTTCGGCGACCCAATGCGCCCGACCATCGGCGGATTCGGCTGCCTCTCTTGCCTGAACTTGGGCAGCTTCAGCATCAGCCCGATAGACGGCCACGAGCACATCCGCATAAGCCTTTGCCATTTCAGCATCGGATTCGGCCTTGGCGAGTACTGAGGCCAACCGAGCCTCAAGCTCCTCAATTCTTCTTGCTTGAACCAGGCCTTTTTCCTTCATTTTCTGAAGTTGGATTTCAGACGATGATAACTGGGCTCGAGCAGTCTCTTTTTCTGCAGCAAAGCAGTCCATACCTTCTTTCCACCGCAAGGATTCCATCCTTATCACATCGACCTCCTCACGCAGCTTCCCTATCATCTCGATTTTTTGCTGCAGCTGTGAGACCGAGATGTTAGCTATCGTTTCGGTATCGAACCCATAGGTTTTCAAAAGCATCATTACCCGCTCAGACAAATCATTCTGGTCTCAATAAGCCTTGGCCAGCTCGGCTCGTAGATCTTTTATTTCCTCCTCTCTCTGCCCTAAGGAAAGTTTGAGAGAGTTCCTCTCGTCGGTAGCGCGGTTTAGGTCGGCGCGTATCGATGCAGCTCATTCTGGGAACGAGAACATTGTTCTCGATGGACTGCCGCAGCCTACGAAGAAACAAGAAGCAAAGTTAACGAAAAATGAACATAAAGCCAGTACCAACAAAAAGATTTTTAAAGACTCACCTGGTTCAAAGCCTGCCGAAAACCGTAAAAAATATCCGATTCATCGCCGGCACCGGCAACATCCTCGATACCAGTAAACAGGTCACGAAACGGATCCTCTTCATCGTGAGGCCTATCTAGATCGAGGGCCCCTAGAGCTTGAGCTTCCCGAATCACTCCTGCGGAAAAAGCGGGAAAGGTAGGCGAATCCTCGATCGCTGTTGCCCCAAGTGACTCGCTCGGAGCATTCTCCTCGGCTCGGAGGGGTTCGAGGGGCTCTTCGATTGTAACCCCTGCCGGTTGACTCCGATGAGAGGCGTCTTCGACATCCGATAGTTCGGGGACTCTACCTGAACCTTTCTCCGGTATATTTTCAGTTTGAGACGGAGCCCCATAGGGCATCATCGATCCAGCCGACAATGAAGCATCGGTGGCTCTCTTCGTCTGGACCGCTAGCGTGGACTCATTGTCCTCTTCTTCTTCTTCTTCATCCCTTAGGCGCAAAACGGATTCTACGGTCAAAGGAATAACATTCTTGTTCGGCTTACGAGCCGTCCTCTTCTTTGGTTTTGGATATTCGGGCAACGAAGCTCTCTTCCTTTTATTTTCCTTCACCGGCTTTGGGACGGAGGTCGAAACATCCTCCTCATTAGACAGAGGTCTCAACACCGCGTCTTTACCCAAACCTGCATATGGGAAACCTTATAAAAAATATTTTGAGAAATGCCTCGTCAGAGTCCGAGAAATGAGCTTACCGTGATTTTTGGCCTCCCACCGACCCTTAGACAAATCACGCCATGAGCGCTCGGCGTATGTGGAAGTCGAAACAAGAGCCCGTACCCAATTCTTGAGGTCGGGAACCGCTCCGGGCATCCAGAGAACCGCTACATCACGAAAAGAGGAGTGTTGATAAGAGAATAAATGAAAGAACAAAATAGAAGCAACAACAAGATCACACTTACGTTTCATATTCCACTCCTCGGGAAAGGGCATCTTTTCAGTCGGGATCAGGTCCGAAGTCCTTACTCGAACGAACCTGCTCATCCAACCCCGGTCCCTGTCCTCGTCAATACTCGAGAACAAAGCCTTGGTAGCCCGACGCTGGAGTTTTATTAACCCTCCCCGAAAAAGTCGGGGACGGTACAGCCGGATAAGATGATGAGGGTGAACGACATCCCCTCGATTTTGTTCACGAAATATCGGATCAGGATAACGATCCGCCACAAAGAAGGATGGACCTGGCCTAAGGTTACCTGATACTATCGACAGAAGTCGATAACGACGGAATCGAGGGGACCCAAAGTGAAAGGGTAAGTATATACATTCAAAAACCCTTTCACGTAAGAAGTGATATCTTCGTCAGGGGTAGGTATTATCACTTCTTTTTCACCCCAATTGCAGTCCTTCTTTAACAGATCTAGGTGCTTCTCAGTAATCGAACACATGTACCTCGATACCGGCTCACACCGGCCAGGGACCAATGAACCTTTATCAACTTTAAAATCTGAAGTAAGGACGCACGCTCCGGGGACACACTCCTCTGGCCGTGGTTCCGCAGGTGTCTCATCGGCGACACACTGTGAAGATAAAGCTTTCTCTTTCTGAGGAACGGTTTGCGATGTTTTCGCCATTTTTGAATTCAAAAGTAAGGAGTAGAAGAAAGTGATAGAGATTTGGTAGAATTGAGGGGTCCTTTCGGAAAGAAATCACAGTTTTTTTGGTAAGTTGGAGAGTATAAAGAAGAAATTGAGAAATTTTAGAAGATAGAAGATGTAAAAATGGTAAAAGATAAAAGTGAGAGCTATTTATAGGTTCAAAACGATGGCGGTTCATTATCAGTAGTGGCCGACCACCGCTTGACATGCATTAAATGCCTTGAAAGACTAAACCAACGGGACAGCTACCACATGCGTCATGGTCGAACCTGATGGAAGCGACAAGATATAATCCGATCGAGCTGTTGAAAATCGTATCGTTTCTCGCTATATTTCTTTCTGAGAAACGAGGGGACTATCTGTATACGGTCGAAATAGATTTCAGCCTTGGCATGTCTGGTACGGTTCGAAGGGTGGTGTATCGAAGTAAGATCCCGAAGGGGGCACGAACTAGCCTAGAACCCGGGGAGGCCGGTTCGTGATGAGATCGATATCATAATCAAACTCGAACAAGAATCGAACTATGACGCGGGTAGATCTATCATGTTGATAATCCAAAAACCAACCTACGTCGACTTGGAATCAATTCAAGGGCTCGAACCAGGGTCGGGCTCGAACCAGGGTCGGGCTCGAACCAAGGTCACAAGTTCGAGCCGAAATCGAGCTCGAACCAAAACCGAGGATTCTAAGCAAGATCGAGCTCGCAGACAAAAGCCGTTGTAATCCCACTAGAGGGAATCTTGGCAGAAATTATGGAAAAGCTGATTTATCATGGGTCTCTCACTAGATGTTTATTTTATTATGCTTGGAGCCAAATCCCTCCACTATAAAAGGGCTTGTTTATCATTTTCTGCAGGCACATCTTTTTTCTGAGATTTACATTATAACAAAAATATTATTTCCTCTACAAGAAAGAGTGATCATTCTAGTTTCTTAGATTGATTCTATTTTGTTAAATCCTAAGATTCACTATTCGTGATTGCCTTGTCTAGATTACATTTTCTCCAATCTATATTCACATATTTATTTATCCTTGCATTTTGTATTAAGTTGTACCACATATCTTCGGAACTGCGTATAAATTCAACTCTATCCATTTTTCGGGTAAACATACGGAAAGTTTTATTTTTAGGGAACGGGGTTCTAAAAGTTTAAATGACCGGTTGGGTCATTACAGGATTAATCTTCTTCCTTGTCTGTGTCTACTCTTTTTTCTTGCAAGAGTCGATTAATGATAAATATACTTATTCTTACAGAATCTAACAACAACATTCTTAAATTTTTAGTATTTCTCCCCTACCAAACAGAGCATTGAACTGTTGAAGAAGGATCAAGATTTAGCTCCACTACCACGGCATCGACAACCAAGGTTAGAAAAAACTGAAAAATAAGAAACAAAATAACGAGAGAAGAAAAAGTAAGAATGAAAAAGAAAAGCAAAACAAAAGGAAATGTGATAGAGTGAGAAATAAGGAAAGAAGGAACGAAAAAGAAGAAATGTTTTAAAAAAAATGAAATAACACGTGGCAGCGCGTGTATTCACCGCCTGCCATGAATCTGGTTATCTAATATTAGGGCATTATTTATTTCGTTTTGAGATAGCTGAAGGTGGTAATAAAACTCACGCAAAGATAAGGTTTGTAGTTGAAAATTCGTCCATAGTTTGAGGGGACTTGTGCCTTTTCCCTTAATATAACGAATTAGATATGGGTGTGACTTTTAGATGACGTTTTTTAAAAGAAATTATAAAAAAATTACCGAATTATTATTGATAATGAATAAAAAATGAGATGACCGATATTGTTTTGAAAAGCCTAATTTTAATTATGCATGATAGAATAATCGAAATATTAGCATGGTATAATATTTTAAAAATACCCGTCCAAAACCTTACCATTGACGCCCGTCATACATAAACAAAATTCAAAGTTGTTAATTAATATAAATATGTTAAACAAAAAAGATCAGAAAGAGGGTCTTTTTATATCTGAGAGATAGATGGATTATGAGTGATAATTAAATATAAATTTTTGGTACTGATAGATTTGTCTTTAAAATTTTAATTTTATGCATCAGTGTCGGCTTATTAGAATAAGCAAAAATTTGAAACTTCTTATACACAACAGAAATTTATTTATATTGCTGTCCAAAAATACTTTTCTTCGTTTGTCCGAACACCTAACGACAAGTAGTTAGGAATTCACTTGTAAATTCGCGCTGATTGCGAAAATGAGAATAAAATTTAAACTTGATCTTGAATAAAAATTCAAGTAAAAGTTGTGGTCTGAAGGTAAATTTCAGTTTTCAAGAAGTTTCATACTTTCAACTTCCACTTACAAATGGTTAATTTTCATAATACTTTTTTTTCTTTTCAAAATGGCATTTATTTGTGAAATTCATTTGAAAAAATGTACTAATAACTACACTTTTTAGAAATTTGAAAGTCTTGGTTCAGCAAAAAATTTCTTTAAGAGTTACATATGCTCTCTTTCAACTCAAAAAAAAAAAATTAAAAAAATTTAACATTAGCTTATGATGCCCTTTCATTACATTGAAATTCTGACAAAAAGTTAGTATAAGGAATCGTCTCTGAAAGAATAATCATTCCAACTCTTTCTTCCCCCTTTCTCAGTTTCGCACTGTCAAAATGAGTGAGAAAATTTATTCCCCAAGATCTCCTCTTAATAGTCTTGGAATCCCCATTGTTTCACACTCATGAATACTTCATAATTTCATACTTATTGGTTTTGTTTTTCTTCTTCTCGTTCTATTTCTTAGTGACTTTTCCACGTTCTTAAACCAACATGAGAACACAATATTTTCATATTCTTGTTAGTAAACGAAATTCCACCTGGAATAGTCAGTCCAAATTACATGCAACTTAAAATTACAATCATATGATTGAAATGGAGGAGTTTTAACTTTTACAGGAGCGTTATGTGTCGGGAATATACTTACCAAATTGAAAAATAAGATCTATAGCATAGTTGTGAGATGAGCAATATTCTATATGAGAATTAATGTTGAGGAAGAGTGTTCTAAATATGGAATATTGGAAATGTTGCAATGGATGTGTCGCCATACAAAATTAGACAAGATTAGAGATGATCATAACTCACCTTGGGCAAGTATCACATGATGTATGTTCACTCAAGATGGTTAAACATTTGTTTGATACAGACCTCCAATTTGCGCTCTCCTTTTGGCAAAGAGGGATTGCCATCATAGTAAGAATATGACCATTTCGAAGGGCACGAGTCTCCCTTCACTTCAGAAGGGACGGAAAGAGAAGGCAATCTTGATAATAGTTATCCAGCCAGAGGCCAAATCATCCAATGTAAAGACAGTTTCAGCAGCGGCTGTCAGCTTGTCGTGCATACTAAGGTTTCCTTACCTTGTTTTGCCCTGTATATCCATATAAAGACAAGCTGTACCATTCATCTATTCTTGAGCATTGCCAAGATTCCAGCAACATCTGGTCACCAACATATAGTGAATTACTGACACACAAATCCATCTATATACAAGCCTTTATAGCATCGTGCATGATCATATAAGTATCATTTACGTCTTCTGTCTCTATTGTCATATCGTTGTCCAATCTTCTCACGTCTCTAGACATTTAACTTGTCTCATCCTCTTCTCCTTTTCCTTGCTTTTGCCTCTATTACTCTATGTCAATTTCTTACTTGCACAATATAGCTAACATCACATAGCAAGTAGAAGTCAAGGCAAGGTACAAATGAATAATTTAAACACCAACTAGTAAGAACAAGAAACTTGCCAAGGAAACAGCATCCTGGATGATCCTAGTATGTGATATAGCAGCCCAACTCTACTTGTCTATGCAGACAATCCTGTTATTTCTTCCTTCTTTTAAGCAAGGATGATTGCCATCAAAGTACAAGAGTCACTTTCGAAGGCCAAATTTTCCAATCTGTGTAACGACAAGCTGTACTATTCTTCTATTCTTCAGCATTCCCATGCTTCTACAGCCATTGGACTCCTCATTTCCCAGACACCAACATATTGCAATTACTCACAGAATACTCCGTCTGGTAACAGCCTTTGCAGCATCGTGCATAATCATAAAATTATCATTGTCAAATAATCTAGTCTTTCTATTGTCACTTTTGTCATATCTTTGTCGAATCTTTCAAACTTCTCAAGTCTCTAGACTTTTAACCTGTCTCATCCTCTTCTCATTTTCCTTCCTTTTTCCTCCTTTCAAAGAAGAAGTCAGCCGCTTCCTGTACCTAACAGCTCCAGCATTGATTGGTATTCCCCTTCTCAACACTCTGTTCATGAGACTGATGTACTTGTATCTCATTCTCATCAATGGATGCTTCTCAACCAGTATGTTCTTGTTAAATCCCTCCCTCAAAACTATAGTATGCGTCCTAATCTTATTCGACAAGTAAAATATACCCGGATGATGCACTAAAGCTTTTCTAAACCTTATTCCAAATCCTAAATAATCCCCTAAGCAATAAATATTCTCCCTCTCTGTCTTCTTTGATACAAGTAAACTTAACAGTTCATGAATCACCCCAACTGTCCATTTCTCTGCTTGATCACTATTAGGAGCCAAGTGAAATGCATCTTCATAAGGTGAAATGTAAGGCAAATTCTGCCACTCCTCAACCCAATTCCTCACTTTCTTCACCAAATCAAATCCTCTTGGTAAATTCATCGAAAACCTTATATGCACTCTTTTCCTACCCCACAAATCCTCGCTTTTCACCCTTTTCTCCATTACAGAAACAGCTAAATCCTCCCTCCATTTAATTAATTCCAACCCAAAAACCTCACGACCATCAGAATCCTTAAAACCCATTTGACAAATCTGAAAATACTCAGGAAATTCAGGTAAAAAGCTCAACAAATAATCACGAGGCAAACCCAAGTCAAATTTAAACCTTTCAATAACATAAAAAGGAAGTCTTTTAGCTCTTGTGAGCATCAATAGCTTTGCTAATATTTGGGCTAAATCTTTACGGTAATGTGAAAGACTAAGAAAAAGGGTCTCATCATTATGTAAAGATAGTGCATTTGGAGTGAGCTTTACATGTAGAGTGGATAAGGGTACAGGAGGCCTGAAAGTTTTGAAAACAAAAGGGTAATTTTGGATGAATTTGAGAGCAGTGGTGGGAAGATTGAGTTGGGGTTTGAGAGGGGAAATGGTGCGAAGGGGTAGAGATTTTGAGGGATGTGAAAGGATTAAGTTCTTGAGAGAGTATAATGGTTTGAGGTTCTTTTCCTTTTCTACTGCTTTATCGAGGTATGGGTCTCGTACCCATTTGATTCTTGCGTTGACGAAGGTGCGGATTTGTTGCCGGAGATGGTGGTGGATGACGGTGGTTGTGGTGGCGATGAAGCGAATCATGGCGGTCAAATTTGTGTACAATGGCCAATTTTGTAAAAAAATTGAACTAGCTAGTGACATCAGCATTTCACTTGTAACCTCTTATAATTGCGCTCTTAATTTTTAAATATTTTTAAAGTAATGAAAGACAACACAACCGGAAATTATCTTTGCGTTATTGAAATTGCTTATAACAGTAATTGGAAATCGGCCATTTTATTTTTTATCTAATGTCCCCCAAGTGACAGATATTAGGTATTTTAATCGATGGAGAATGCCAGTCAAACTATATTAGTGTTCTATATATTTGAGTATTATGGATACGCGACTCTAATGGAAAGTTTAGTACTCATTTATTAAAAATTTATATTCGACCAAGTCTATTACTGTATGTTAATTTCTTTACTTGCAGAATATAATGAACAAAACGAGCATCACATTCTAGTTATATTCTACATATCTGAAACTCACAAAACAAGTTGTAATTCAAAATGTTTATTGAAGATGCCTGTGGGAGGTTATGAGTTACGAGGAGGAGTATGTAGTTTTTATTATTCATTGTAAAAGAGGGATTTCCAGAAGACAAGGGAAAGTAAAAAAGGGAAAAAAGAGAGAGTATAAAAAAAAAAAAATACACCTCAGCCGTCATAAACTTTTAAAAATGGCAAACTTTTGGCTGACATTTTGCAGTCAATTGTTTTTAATTTTCACTTTCTAGATCCCTTTTCTCAGTGGTGGCTGACTAAGATAGTTAATTTGAGATAAATGGAGATTTATATTTGAATCAGAAACATCATGTTTACCCGTAAAATGGTATAATTAAAGTTATACGTGGTTTTTAAACAAGTTAATTAATTTGATCCTGAAATAATAAAATAATCGAAGAATTATGCCATACTTAGCCTTAGGATGTAGACGAAACAGCAGAAGCAACAGTTCCGGTAACGGGTTTCCGGGTACAACAACAACGAAATCCAAAAAGCAAGAAGATAAGATTGTATTAAGCTTTATATAGAATGTAGCGTAAGTTTGCTAGAAAATTCAACCCCTTTACAATGATAACTCAGCTCACTATTTATAGCTATGTCTAGGGAAGAAGGTCCTAGGATTGTGCCCTTCTTTAATGTCAATTATGAGGGACATGATGAAGATGTAACGGTAAACATAAATGTTAAATTTCCGGTAACGAATAATTGCTCTTAATACCATGGAATATTCTCTATTAAATGCTACCGAACGAAAAGCATTTATCACATCTTTATGAGCGTTATTCTTTCCGGTGACAAACAAAACAGTTGCATTCGGTCTTTGGCCATCTCCCGTCTTGGGTTTCACGTGTCCCTTTTTTGGACGGCCTCGAGCCATATCATATTTTACCCTATACAGATAGTCCCCCTGCTTTCCGGTGACATAACTTTGTGTTGCCGGAAAGTTGGTAGAAACACTCTTTTGACGGGAATTACTATAATTCCCTCTAAAGGCTTTTGACGGTTGATTAGACGCATGTCTCTCCGCATTTAATGCCCCAAACACGCGTCATCCCATGATTCAACATAACTTTTACCGATTATCGAGGTAATCATGGCCATGAATTTTACTTATACGTATCAACCTTCTCCCTTATACTCCATAATTTTTCAAGCTTCCCTTATCTAACTTGCATCTTGCTCTTCATCTTTTCTCTAATTCTCTTCGAACAAAAAACCTTCTCCTTCTTCCATACAATGGCTTCTTCCTCAAAGCATACCGATTTTTCAAAGATCAAGAACCAGGCCGAGGACTCTGCTCCTCCAACAATGCTTCATCATCCCTAGAAGTCTTATTACTAAAAAAGACTTTGAAGAAAAATTTTCTACTGCTAACTCTTGTACATGGGCCGTCAGTAGGTATCCTTCTTCCATCCGTCCTTCTAGCTTTCCTGCTGTGAAGGAAGACTGTCGATGCCACGACTTGGATATTATTGCTCTTGATCTATCGGAGCGAGTAACCCTACCCAAGGAGGGTTTTACATATTTTTACACGTATTCCTCTACTTTGGATGCGTTCTCTTTGAGCGGAGAGCTTGACTCCATGATTGCGGAGTTTTGCCTCCGCTACCAAGTGTGTTTGGCACGAGTAAGTCCTATGTTGAGGACGGTTGCTTGCCTTCGGCATTTGTGCCAGGAGACTGGAGAAGAGCTAACTTTAGCTCATATAATGAATCTTTATTCTCCTAAGATCTTCTGCGGGGGAATGATAAACCTCTGCAAGCGTGGCCACCATGCACTGTTGTCTAGCATGGATGATGACAACGATCGTGGATGGATAAAAAGGTTCGTTGCAGTTGCCACCAACGATATCATTCCAGCAATAGCTTTATCCTTTCCGTCAGCTTGGAACCACACTCGTAAGCTCTTTGTTTAATATTTCCTTTTACTAAATATTCTTCTATAGCTGTATTGATCCTCCATCCTTAGCCTGTTTCAACAACTCGATGGATCCCACCGGTGGTTGAAGGTTTGTACCGGTAGGTCAAAAAGATCTTGGACGTTACGATGCCCGAAACTCGCTTGTGGAAAGAACTGGCTCCTAAATACGGGTGGAAGGCCAAAAATCATGATAATTCAAACTCACCTTATTTTAATTTTTCATGTGAAGAACTTGATTGATCCTTTCTAACTTATCTATGAAATTAGGTCTACCCGTGGGCTCTGTTGTTTTTCCCAAGGAGGACGTCTTGGTTGATCCTGCTGATGCAGCAAGGCTGCTTCAGGAGGCGCTTACTCGAACAAGTGTCTTCGGGCCTACTTCGGGCACAAATGTTTCTTTACGGAGTCCCCGGCCGGAGGACAAACAACCAAAGAGAAGACGCTCCTTCGCGGCCGGGAAAAAGAATAAGAGGGCAAAAATCGGTTCCCCCGAGTCATCTCCGGTAGCGATGGTGACTGGCCCTCCTTCCGGGCCGATCATAGATATCGTGACGATCGATAATGATGAAGAAGCTAGTGATGAGAGAGCTTCTCTACATAGAAGATGATGATCCTCATCATCTCAACAGGATGCTCGACCTGTTGGGGAGAGTTTGATTTGGTAGATAATGTCAACTCCCATTTTCGTGCCCCAATTACTGTGCCCGGTACTGTGGGGCTGAGTATCGGGTCCCTGCCGTCTTTGATTGGCGAGCATCCAATAACCAGCATTCCATTTGATGCAGCTGCTTCTCACTCTTCAACTCCATTAGCTTCATCTCCATCTTCACCAACAACAACAACTCTTACATCACTTCCATCTTCATCCACTCTTCCACCAGCAATTGCTACATCATTTGCATCTTCATCCACTCTTCCACCAGCAACTGCTACATCATCTCCACCGGCCGCACCTGACCACGAAGAAGGTGTTCCTCTTCCCCAGTTCCCAGGTCATGGGAATTTGGGACAAAATTATGCTGCCCCTTCTGAAGATCCACAAAGGAGGAGTAATGTTACTCTTTCGGTCTCTACCAGATGCAACTTACTATCCCGACCGGTGGAGCTTGCTAGACTGGGAAAAGATTCAAGCACTCTCAGGAGAGTGTTTGTTGCACAACGCCGCATCGGTACGTTCCTTTCTTCCTTTATTACTTCTTTTATTTTTGGTATGAACATATCCTGAATTTTACCCTTCCTGCTTTGTAGGCCAACTTTCTTGCTTCCGAGGGCCTTCAGAGGTTGATTTGTGAAAAGGAAGAGATTACCTCTGCACGAAATCAGCTTTTAGCAGAGCAAGAGCAAAATATCGCTCGCCTTTCAGAACTGGAAGCCAAAGCTATTAAGGTTGTTGTATTGGAGGCTCGTTTGCAGCAAAGCGAGCAACAAATGGTAACCCTTAACTAAGAAATTAGCCCGCTGAGGGTTAGATTTGAAGAAGCTAGGGCCAAATGGGCTGAAGTCCATAACGCCGTTCTTGTTGCAACCGAACGCGAGGCTGCCTCCGCTGAAAGAGTGACTAACTTAGAGGCAACCTTGAACTCCAAAATTGAAGAACTTGCTGCTGCGGGGGCGAAACATGTCCAGCTGGAAGAGAAGTACAAGAAAACTATCGAGCGTAATAGGCTATTTAGTTCAACAGTTCGTGACCTTGATGTTAGCCTCATATCTGTTAGGTTAGCCCGGGAAAGCCTTTCTGCCGAGGTAACCCAACTCAAAGAAGAACTTAAGCACCTAGCGACTTCCCTCGTTGTTGAGAAAACTTACGCTATGTACAACATGAGGAGAAAAACCTTGGATGAGGCCAAAGCTGGTGTCATTGATTTTGATGCCGAAATTGCTAAGGCCCGTGAGCTTGAGTTAGCTGCTAAAAGTGGACTCCCAGCGAGGTCTGATGCTCCTGGTCCTTCTAGTTCCAGTTCCGAGTTCTCGGGAACTGAAGAAGAATCAGAGGATGATGATGCTGAAGGCCAAACTGGTGAAAATGTTGAGCCATCGGTGGATCCATCTACTTCCCTCGGGGGCGCAAACACTTCTCTTCCTCTTGGTTCCGGAGATACTGCAGTTTAGCTTTTTCTTTCTTTTTCCAATTCTTGTACTTGTGCCGTTTTGGCATGTTTTTGCAAATAAAAACATCTTTTGCTCAAGTATTGTTTGAGTCTTCGTTTCATTTGAATATTCATGCAAGTCTTTAATCTTTGTATTTTCTTCCTTTTGCTTAAGAATTTTGCGCAAGCTTTTCTTTTTTGCGTCTTATTATGTGAAGCCTTGGGTATATTCTCCCCGAAAGCATTTTTGGCTCTGGGCATCAGCCTTTTTTTGTGAGGGCTTTGATAAGTATTTGCGCAAGTTTACTTTTTGCGTCCTTTTGAATACGGCTTCGGGTGTATCTTTCCCCGAAGGCATTTTTATTCCGGGCATAAATTCTTCCGAACCCATCCCTTTAACATGAGGGTTTTTATAATAGAAGGACCTCTTATGTTTACGATGCTCTTGAAGAGGACGTCTCATGTTCATTACGACATTAGCATTTGAAGTACTTGTTTAACTTTCAAATGACAAAGCTAATTCATCGTTCAAATAAGAAACAAGATAAAAACAAAAGGATTTCATTTCATTTTATTCCTTTTATTTTCAAAAAGTACATAAGCATTTGCTATGCTGAAACAAAATTGTCATTACTTGTCGCTAACTTGTATAACTTATTTCTACGGGGCTGGCCGTGCAGTCCCCGGTTTTGATGATGCAATTTTTTTTTTCAATTTTTTATTTCCCGATCGACGTGGCAGTCATTGTTGTCGTATCCTCATATCATCCCCCCTAGTATTCGAATGCGAAGAGTACGAATTGGAACACTGAAAGTCTTGTATCTTCGAAGATTTCACTAATGAATTTCTAGATAATTCTTAACTTGGTAACACACTTTACTTCCCCTCAGGAATTTATACTATCGAGCAAAGGACTACTAACAACCGTCTAGTGATTTATGCTCGTGAACGGTCGGGTAACCTTTACTCAATAGCAAACTTAACTTTCCTATGGTAATTTGCTATAGAGCAAAAGATTATCTAACCATCCCCGAGTGGATCTTTGTTTATGTGCATTGCTATTAAAAGGTCTTATTGCTGCTATTTTCGTAGTATGCTTTATGTTGCTGCCTCGTTAAAAACCTTACCAAAAAAACCCAATTGGGACAAAAATTGAATGAAGGGAAAAAAGACTGCAGCATATACTTTCTGATCGGATAATGTTCATCAGTAATAATATCTTTTGAGGTGCGCCACATTCCAATTGTTGGGCAACTTTACTCCATTTTGGTTTTCCAACTCGTATGAACCTTTCCCAGTGATAGCTAAAACCCGGTAGGGACCTTCCCATGTTGGACCTAGCTTCCCCGCATTGAGCTCCCAGGTGTTTTGAGTTACTTTTCCCAGGACCAAGTCTCCTACTTTGAAATAACGGAGGTTGGCTCTTCAATTATAATACCACTCTATTCTATGCTTTTGAGTTGTCATTCTTACATGTGCTAAGTCCCTGCGTTCATCGAGCAACTCCAAGTTGACTAACATTGCTTCGTTTTTCGATTCTTCATTTGCCTAAAAATATCTCAAGGTGGGTTCCCCTACTTCCACTGGGATTAAAGCCTCTGTACCGTACACGAGGAAAAAAGGGAGTTTCCCATATGCTCAACTTGGTCGTTGTTCGATATGCCCATAGAACTTCGGGTAATTCCTCAGGCCAATTACCCTTAGCCGCTTCCAACCTTTTCTTGAGGTTTTGAATAATCACTTTGTTCGTTGACTCCGCTTGACCGTTTGCACTAGGATGATAGGGTGAAGATGTGATCCTCTTTTTTTTTTAAAATCTTCGAGGAACATTGTAACTTTTGCACTGATAAACTGTGGCCCGTTATCGCATGCTATCTTTTTTTGGTATTCCGAACCTGCAAATTATATTTTCCCACAAGAAATCCACCGCTTTTCTTTCTCCGATCTTCTGATAAGGAGTTGCTTCCACCCACTTAGAAAAATAGTCAGTCAAAATTAAAATAAATGTTACCTTTTCGGGAGCTGGTGACAGTGATCCGTCGATGTTCATCCCCCATTTCATGAACGGCCATGGGGATAGAACCGAATGTAAGGGTTCTACCGGTTGATGCATCAGTGGTGCGTATCATTGGCACTTATCACATTTTCGTACAAAGTCTTTGGCGTCTTGTTCCATGCGGGGGCAATAATATCCTGCCCTTACCAACTTCAGCACTAAGGAATTTGCGCTCGAGTGGTTGCCGCATATCCCTTCGTGAACCTCTCTCATGACATATTTAGCTTCGGATGCCCCTAAGCATCGGGCCATGAAATAATTTTCTATACAATTAGCCTCTCTTGAAGCTATATCATGCTGCTTTGGCGCGCAGCGCCCGGGATGCTTTGGGGTCTTCGGGTAGCTTCCTGTGTTCGAGATAATCGATGATTTCATTTCTCCATTCCCAGACCAAATTAGTCGAATTTACCTCATAGTAACCATCTGTATCTAGGACTGAGTTCATCAGTTGTACTACCGTTCCGAACTCTAATCCCTTTATTTTCGTCGATGATCCTAAGTTTGCCAATGTGTGTGCTTCTGCGTTATCTTCCCTTGGGATATGAGTAATTGACCACTCCCGGAATTGCGCCAACAAAGCATGAACCTTTACCACGTATTGTTGCATGTGCTCTTCTTTGGTCTCGAAGATACCACCAGCTGTGAGTCGTATTTGATTTCGATGACCTTGGAGTTAAGTCCCCAGGCCAATTTGAGCCCTACAATCAAAGCTTCATATTGTGCTTCATTGTTAGTTAAATGGACAGTTCTGATGGCTTGCCTTAGGGTTTTCCCCGAAGGTGTAATTAAGATTATACCGAGCCCGGACCCTTTTACGTTAGAAGCTCCGTCCGTAAATAAGGTCCAAACCCCTGATATCGATTCCGGCACCATTACTGCCTCCTTGGTTGCCAGAGGCAATAATTGCAGACTAAAATAGGCCATGAAGTCAGCCAAGACTTGCGACTTAATTGCGGTCCTTGGTTTATATTCTATGTCGAATTCACTTATTTCGACGGCCCATTTGGCCAATCTACCCGAGAGCTCGGGTTTATGGAGGATGTTCCGCAAAGGAAAAATAGTCACCATGGCTATCGGGTGACATTGGAAGTAGGTCTATATGGAGGTCTGTATACATATACATATACATTGGTTCTAACTATCTATATATATATTAAAGAAATAAAGTTACCATATATAATTGCCATTCTGGTAAGCCAAGTGGCAAGCTAATAAATGTCAATAGTATATGGTAACTTTATTATATATTTGACTACGTTAGTCAAATACAAATAATATATATATATAAACTGAATTTGAATTTATAGATAAAATTTTAAAATTCGAATTTAAATTAAAAATAAAAATTTATCTTTTTTTTTATCATGTTATCATACTTAATTCGGTTGCAATAATGTTAGGAGCTTTTGTTATCTTTTCTAATTATTTAAATACTACTTCGCCTCTAGCGAAAAAAATAACTACTCCATATAACTATAAAACTCTTTTACATTTAAAACCCTATAATTATAGTTCTTTAAAACACTGTAGCTAGATTTGAATAAAGTGAATTTTTTTAAAAAATAAATGTAATATATAGGGTACATGTCTATGTTTATCCAAATAACAAAATAGAGTTTAAAAATCGAATAAAAGTTTACTTACATATATAATGAAGTAAACATACATGCTGGAGAAAGAAACATCACAAAAATTAGTCAATATTAAAAAACAAAATTGTTTTTTCTTTTCTTTTTGAAGAATATTTGTTTGAAGAGTCAATTTTTATAAATGGACATCAAACAAATAATAAAACTTTGGCTATACAATTGCTATCATTAATTTTAATTTAACACATTCTAGGAATTTAAGGGTATAAGCTGAAACCCCTTCATTTAGCTGCAGTCAAGCCAATATTGCAAGGGTATAATATTTTTTTCTTTGAAGAATATTAGTTTTGAATCATTAGATTATGTGAAAGGGTTTTTTTCTCGAACTCAATAAGAGAGATATTGGTTTCTAATTGATAGTTTCTATAGCGATTTTCAAGTGTAACAAAGAGTATATTTTAAAAAAGAAAATTGGTATGACGTGAAATATTTTTTTTTAAATGTAAACAAATTATTTCGAAAAAACACTTTACTTTTTTCTACTTCAAAGATAATAAAAATATAAGATATTTTTGAACATTAATAGAGATTTTTTAAAATTATTATAATAGAAATCATGTCATGGATAAACTTAAAAAACCAAAATCTTATGGAATATTTACATAAATATCCGGCTAGATTTATTATTTACTTTTTATAGCTAATATAAATAGATGATATACCGACAACACACGATTATACACATATTATATATGAATTATATATAAATTACTCATCCTTTAATTTTTTAATTTAAGTGGTCGGGTGAGCACCTATTTAGGCTGATTAGATAAAGCCAAAAGAAAAATATGAAAGAATTTCAACCAAAGACTAAAATATAAATAAAGTTCTTATTTAGAAAATTTCTATTAAAACTCATCCTTTTATAGTGAAATAAATTAATTTTTTTGTAACAAAAGAAAGAATGACATAAAAAATAAGATAAAAGAAAATAAATATTGAAAAGAATGTATGAAAGATTTAAAAACTAGAAATAAGAGATGACAACGAATTTCTTCTTATGTTTCATTTTTGTTGAGTATAAAAAATTTGAAAGCTAATCTCATCGATTTCAAATATTTTTTTCAACTCAAATACATAGATTAAAAGATAAGGATATCTTAGAATATTTTTTTTTGTTTACATTATATGTCGTTTTAAAAAAATCAATATTACTAACAAACTGATATGATATTCGAATTTGAATTTAAATACATTTTGAGTAGTTTGTATTGAGGGTAAGCCAAGTATAGTGTTGAAAAATAAACTACTTGATAATTTTAAGACAATATATGCAATGTTATATAATAACAATCAGCTAATTTAACATTTAATGATTCAAAGAACAAAATTTTTGTATATATATGGTATTAAAATTTCAAAATCTGTGGCTAGAGATATCGATAAACTTAAAATAGAGTCATACTGAAATAAATTTTTTCCGGCTAAAAAATTATTTAAATTTTTAGATAGCCGATTAAAGTGAATTTTAAATTAAGGATAATATTTTCACTTGCATCATTATAAAGATAATAATTATTAAAATATATATAAAGTTTTATAAATTGGAATTTCAAAATAGAAATATTTTTTGAAAGATAATATCATACCAAATAAGAGTTCAAATCGTAGTAAAAGAGTCATGTCGTAATCAAAGAATTGTTTATATTGTGTCAACCTTTGTGCTTTGCCATAAATATGAGTTATTATTTCTCTTTGTGGCTATTTTTAGGTTCCAATGACCCCAATGAAAATATTGCAAAAATAAAATTATCACTACGAGATTTGAGAAAGTGTTAGTCTTTTTCATGTAGTGTTTCTTAATTAATATCTAACGATTATCTATAATTATTTAGAAGGTTTAAATTTTAAGGTTATTTACATATAATTCAAATAACTCAGATATTTAACATGATTAATGTCAAATATCAAAATGGAGTCATACTAGAAAATAAAATTCACTAGCTAAAGAATTTTTTAAATTTTTAGATAACCAACTAAAATGAGTTTTGAATTAAGGATAATATTTTTACTTATATTATTATAAAAATAATTATTATTGAAAAATAAAGTTTTAGAAACTGAAATTTAAAAAAAAAATATTTTTTAAGAGATATCAATACACCAAATAAGAGTTCAAGTAGTGGTAAAAGAGGCAAGTCGTATCCAAAGAGTCATTCATAGTCTCAACATTTGATTGGTTTGTCATAAATATGAGTTATTATTTTGTTTCCCGACTATTTTTAGGATCCAATGACACCGGCGAGAATGGTATCAAAAAGGAAAAATAGAAGAAATGGTTAATTTTTTTCATATAGTGTTTTTTTATTAATATCCATGTCACGACCCAAAATTTTCCACTGACGGGACCGTGATGGCGCCTAACATTTCGCTTTCTAGGCAAGCCAATATTAGAGAATCATTAAATCAATTCCTTATTTCCATTTAGTAATTAACAATAATTAACTAAGATAAAATATAATAAGTGCGAAATATCATAAAACTGTATTAATTAATAATTACTACCACTGGATTTGGAGTCACAATTCACGAGCATTCTAGAATTTACTACAAGTAATAGTCTGAAAGAAATACAACTGTCTGAATAAAAAAAAGTAGAACAGAAAAGATAGACGGGGATTTCAAGATCTGTGAACGCCGACAGATCTACCTTGAGTCTCCGGACAACGGACTAATAGCAAAATCTTGATCAACCCGAGCCGGTATCAAAATCTGCACAGAAAGTGCAGTATCAGTACAACTGACTCCATGTACTGGTAAGTGTCGAGCCTAACCTCGACGAAGTAGTGACGAGGCTAAGGCAAAGCACCTACAAATCAACATGTACAATTTAACAGTGTATATACAAATAACAGAAATGAAGAACTAAAAAGGAAATGTCGGGAGAGGAACATACTAAGGGAAATACAAGATAAAGAACTACAACAGAATGATCAACGGGCAGTCAATATACCATGAATCAACATGAATAGTGAATATAATAAGGAAAAATGCACGGCATCACCCTTCGTGCTTTTACTCTCAATCTCACCATAAAATTAATAGAAACGGCACGGCATCACCCTTCGTGCATTAACACTCACAATATGGCACGACATCACCCTTCATGCATTAACACTCACAATATGGCACGATATCACCCTTCATGCATTAACGCTCACAATATGACGTGGCATCACCCTTCGTGCATTAACACTCTCCCTTACCATAATGCAATGCATAAATAACAACAAGGAGATAGAATAACAAGTACAAACCTTACTTCAACATTTGGTTCCATAATATCAATCTCAACTTTGAAATAGAAACTCAATTATCACCAGAAAATCCGTAAACATGATAAGAACGATAAATTGAACAACACTAGTATAACACGTAACAATTAGGCATAGTGATGAGACAATATAAAGGGAAAAAATGGAGAAACATGGAAAACAGGTAAATTGGCGGTGCATAAGTACTTGTCACCTCACATATACGCCGCTCACATGAATTTCACTTAGCAAGTAATCTAAGGTTCCTAATTCCCTCAAGTCAGGGTTAGACACAACACTTACCTCGCTCCGAAAGCCACTTAATTCTCAATCACAGCTTTTCCTTTAGAATTCACCTCCAAACCACTCGTATCTATTCAAAAATGACTCAATAATATCAAATATTGCTAAAGGAATAAATTATATTGCATAAATTAAATTTTTCAAATTTTCCTCCAAAAAGTCAAAAAATCGACCCCGGGCCCGCTTGGTCGAAACCTGAGGTTCAGACCAAAATTCATTTACCCATTCACCCCCGAGCCCGAATATATAATTGGTTTTGGAATTCGACCTCAAATTGAGGTCTAAATCCCCAAATTTTCGAAATTTCTAGTTTCTACCCTAACCCCTAATTCTACCATGAAAACTCTAGATTTTAGGTTGATAATTCAAGAAATGTAATGGGTAATTGAAAGAAAATGGTTTAGAATCACTTACCAACACTTTGGGAAGAAAATGACTCTTGAAAATCGCCTCTACCCGTTTGGTTCTTGAAAAATATTGAAGAAATGGCTTAAACACGTGTTTGATTCTATTTTATAAACTGAGAGACAGTGTGCATATTCTATTTTATGAACTGAGAGACAGTGTGCATCACGAAGGGTACTGGCTGCCAAGCCTTCGCGTTCGCGATGGTTACTCCCCACTGGCCTTCACGTTCGCGAGGCATTGCTCGCGTTCGCGATGAAGGAACGACCAACCCTCCCTCAGGTCCCCAAGTGCTTCGTGTTCGAGATGAGCCGGTCGCGTTCGCGAAGGGTAAATCCCCCATCACTACGCGTTAGCGAGAGGACCTTCGCGAACGCAAAGAAGGATATACCAGACACCAGTATATGCAGAAAACTAGATTTTTCCCAAGTCCAAAACATCTCGTGGCCTATCCGAAACTCACCTGATACCTCGGGGATCCGAAACAAACATGCACACAAGTGTAAAAATATCATACGGACCTGCTCGCGCGATCAAATCGCCAAAATAACACCTAGAACTCCGAATGTAGCACGAAATCGAATGCAATTCTCAAGAATACTTTAAAATTTCTATTTTCTCAACTGGACGTCCGAATTACGTCAAATCAACTCCGTTTCTCACCAAATTTCACAAACAAGTCTTAAATATCATAATGAACCTGTACCGGACTCCGGAACCAAAATACGGATCCGGTATTAACAATGCCAAACATCAATCATTTCTTGAAAATAAATAATTTCCAAACTTTTAATTTTTATCAAAAATTCATAACTTGAGTTAGGGACCTCTGAATTCGATTTCGGGCATTCGCACAGGTCCCATAATTCGATACGGACCTACCGGGACTGTCAAAATATGGATCCGGGCCCGTTTACCAAAAATATTGATCGAAATCAACTAAAATCAACTTTTAAGGCATAAATTCTTATTTTCATCAATTTTCAACATAAAAGCTTTCTGAAAACCTGTCCGGAATGTGCACGCAAATCGAGGAGGGTAAAAATGAGATTTTTAAGGTTTAAGAGCGCATATTCGAGTTCTAAAACATAAGATGACCTTTTGGGTCATCACAATCCAATGATTATCTATATTTACCGAGAAAGTTTAAATTTTAAGATTATTTACATATAATCCAAATAACTTAAATATTTGACATGATTAGTATCCGCGTATCCGCGCGCGTGCTAATACTAGTGGAAATAATAAGAAGGAAATCCTAAGAATATTCTAAGAAACCCTACATATTTGCTACTATGTACATGACCAACGGGTGTCTATGTTCATTCCGTAACACATATTTTTACCTTGGTTCTTCTTACTTCTTTTTTTGAGGTATTGATGAATTGCTTGCTTTTTTTGCCTTCTGGCATTCTTTATCTGGTGTCTCTTCCAACTATGTTGGATTTGTACTCCAATTGTTTACTTCTTGCGTTCAGGGTTATTTTTCAATGTGGGAAGAGTTTTGACTAGCCTGAAAAAGTCCTGTTAAGATGCTAGATGAAGATAGTTATGACGATAACCTGGTAGTTTTGAATAGAGTGAAATTACCCATTTCTTATCTTCTATTTTGTACCATAAGGACCTATTCTCACTATCTTAGAAAGTTTATCTGTCCTTTGCTTATGTCTCAGAATAGTCATCCTTTCTTTTCTGAATGTATCTAACTTAAATCCTCATTTGTTATAAAAATGATAAGAGCAATATAGAACAAGCGATGTAGACGAGAGATGCATAGAGTAGAATGTGTTGGGTTTTTAAGATTAAATGTAGCTTAAAAGAGGGTGAATGAGAAATAGAGGGGAAGTCAAACGATAATATGTCGGATCCCCTTACAAAAGGCCTAACTAGAGAGGTAGTTGAGAAATCATCGAGGGGAATGAGACTATGGCCGAGAATAAGCCATGTGGCGGTAACTCTACCTAGAAGACTGGAGATCCCAAAATCTAGGTTCAAGGAAATCAAACAAAGTTATTAATGACGGTTCAACATTGTCAACTAAAAGTTTGGTCCATTCTCGTGATGAGACAATGTTCTGTTCAGTACCAAGAATAAAGCATTAAGACTTTTTAATGATTTCTAAATTTGATACGGGGTATATCAAATAGTGTATCTACGGGATGACACGTTTAGGAATCACCAATATAAGTGTGAAGTGTTAGCCGCTTCAAGGGGAATTTTGTAAGGCCAATTCTCTACGCACTTATGAAACCAGACGGTGTTCATGGCTGAAACGAACACAACAATGAGAGCCAAAGACGGTTAAGGGTTGGTTGTGTGACTTATGGTTGTCTAGGTATACACCAAAGTTCGATGGTTCAAAGATATCAAATCTACCGATTGACCGAGTATATCCGACATAAGTTCATTACAGAAAGTTCAAAGGGAAACCTACTTATCTAGATGCAATTAATCCTTGCTTGCGAATCACACAGTTTTTCATGTATATTTCCGTGATATAGCCATTCCCCATTCATGTAGGGGATTGTTGGGTTTTTAAGCTTAAATGTAGCTTAAAAGAGGGTGAATGGGAAATGGAGGGAAATTGAAAATATTTGAGTTTCCTTCTTGACAAATGGACATTGTCTCATATTGGAAGAGGAAAAGGTTTTGATGGGTATATATATACAATTGCACTTCTTCTAACTTTTAAAGAGTTAAGAAAAAGGCAAGCCTCGCGCCGTCGTCGTCGCTCGCTCGGCTTCGGCTTCGGCTTCAGCTTCGGAGATTCGGATTCAGATTCGGATTTGGTCAAATGATTGACTGATTGATTAATTTTTTGGACCAAATTTATTTGTTAATAGTAAATATTAACAGAATGTTATTAAATATCCGTTTTTTTTAAACGAAAAATTAATATTAAATCCAACAGTTATTTTTTGTAAAAGCCATTTAACTTATTGCCATTTTACACAAACAACCCTTCTGAAAAGTCTCTTCAGTTTTGAAGGGTTGCACCTCTTTAGTTTGAGCTCAACATTGGTTATAAATACCAGTCCATTCTCTCGAATTTTTCACATGAATTTCTGACTTCTCCTCATTTCTTCTGCATTGTTTTAATTACAAAGAAAGCAACAGTAAGTGTGATTTGCTACCGATCTTTGTGTTCGCTGAAACACTGGGGTTTGAAGTATCGCTATACCAGTGTGTAATTCGTTCTATCCTGGGAGGAAATAATCCACAACCTTGGGTACTAGGAGGGGATTAAATTTCTTAAGGAAACACTGTGAATTCAATAGGCTCGGATTAAATTCTGTTTCTTTTAAATTTCTGTTTAAAAGATTATAGGGTTCTATGGAGCAAGAAAAAGAAGATATAACTGTATGTTATTTAAATAATGTGTCAAGATCATTTCTTATTTGCTTTTAATACATATGCGTGTGTGGTGCTGCTGTAAATATAGCATGGCAATCTGTATCTACCACGCACCATAGCGGACACTTGGCATATTTTGAAGGGATCACTGCAAAAAGCCTCTGGTAAGTTGTGTTCCTCTCATAGCCTTGGTTTATGGCATTGTAAATTTTTTATTTGAAAGATACATTTATCACACAATGCTGGGGAAAGGGGGAAAGCTGAGCACCAAAGTCAGATTCGGAATATTAGATTTCTCCTCTGTTGTAAACTTAGATTTGTTAAGGTTGTACTATAGCATGCAAGTTTTTGTAATCAATTCTGGTGCGTCTCCTAATTCATCTGTTGTTTTTTTCAGTCCACTCAACTTGATTTGTTTTTCTTTCTTAATTTTATTCTACCACTGGAGCACACAGTCTGAGCAAATAGTGCAAGAATCTGATATTTCATACATTTATTTAAGTTATATATATATGGACGCTGCACCAATTTTTTGTGTTATTGTCACGACCCAAAATCCTACCACAGGCGTCGTGATGGCACTTAGTCTTTAAGACTAAGTAAGCCGATTATAATTACAATTCAAACCAGTTTTTTTTTTAAACATATAACTATAATACAAGAGTCAAAATCAACGGCGGAAATAATTACAAACAACCTCCCAAGACTGGTGATACTGAGTCACGAACTCTAACCGAATATATGAAGTGATCTCAAGGATCGAATACTCAATACTGTTTGATTAATAATTAACAGTACAATAAAATAGAAAGACTTCAAGGGACTGCAACGACCAAATAGCTCTACCTTGAATCCTTGCGATCACACTCTAACTTTGTCCGAGTCCGATATCTCCAATACCTGGCTCTGCACAAAAATGTGCAGAAGTACAGTATGGGTACACCACAGTCAGTACCCAGTAAGTATCAAGACTAACTTCAGTGGAGTAGTGACGAGGTATAATCAAGACACTCACTAGTCTAATAACTTGTGCAATATAGTATACAAGAATAATAGGAAACAAATAACAATAATGGAAACACTAATCAACCAGTGATATACACAGCATGGCAATAAGCACACCATTAATATTGCTCAACAAATAATAAATACAAGTACAACCAATTAATCTAGTCCTTCAAATTTAAATCTTTCGCCTATATGCTTCTCAAATAATAATCTTTAGGATATAATACCTTCAAATAAATATATTTCGAATATACTCCCTTCAAATAAATATCTTTCAAATATAATTCTTTCAAATAAATCTCTTTCAAATATAATTCCTTCAAATAAATATCTTTCAAATATAATTCTTTCAAATAAATCTCTCTCAAATATAATTCCCTCAAATAAATATCTTTCAAATATAATTCTTTCAAATAAATCTCTTTCAAATATAATTCTTCAAATAAATATCTTTCGAATAAAAGTCACCCTATGACACCTCATTTCAAAATCATAAAATACGGGTCTCAGCCCACTTTCATATTTCCACGGCACCTCGTGCCAATTTCTTTATCACAACTGCAAGGACAACTCACGTGCCAATATCATCATCATTTAACCACGGCGCCTCGTGCCCACATTTCATATCACAATTGCACGGACAATTCACGTGCCAATCTCATCATTATTTACTCACGGCACCCCGTACCCACATTTCACTTCATAATCCGCCTGACAATAGCGACAGGCTCCCATTTTCAACATAGATCAGACTGTTAACAAGTTTACCGAAACAACAAGACAAATTGCACAAGATATAGAAATAAACACAAGGAAAATCACAACATCACATAAAAATTACCAACGCAATAACTCCACATCATCACATATCATCCCTGACAATAGTCACCCTTATCTCTCCTATAGCCACCCTTATCACTCCTATAGTAGCTTACATTATCCCTCCGCCCTGACAATATCAATAGCCACTCTTATCGCTCATATACCCATCCTTAGCTCTCCTATAGCCATCCTTATCACTCCGCCCAGACAATATTCCAACACACATAACAACAGTGAAATACCACCCTTATACCCATATAATATCAACAGTGGAATGCCGCCCTTATATCCTCAAAATAATAACTCAAATAATACAACAATTTATAAGGAATATTATCACGACAACATAACAAAATCAATTCATATCACAATTTGCCCAATGGCCACAACCAATTCCAAAGATATAACAAAATCAATTAACTTCACAACAAATAGCCCAAGGCTCCACACAATGTGTATAAAACCTCAAAACAACAACAGAGATGGAAAATACTCAGTATAGGGCAACGCCTTCATTAATCCAAATTCTTGATAATTATATTAACGCCTCAGTTTAAACTTATTTTATTAATTATTTGCAGATGAAAAATCCATAATATAATTATTTTCAGGAAATATCAAATCACCAAACTCACGAAATTCACATAAATATACAATTAATATTCACATCAAATTGTCATATAAAAATAAATTCAACAAACGCGAATTGAGGCATGGCAAATAGATGATTTAATAAATACCAACAGTTTTTCAATTTACTACACAATATGCCTAAGACTTTAACCCAATAAATTTTGCATATATAAGCCTGAGTACGTACTCGTCACCTCGCGTACACGGCTTTTCACATTTCACAAATGACACATAAGACTCGATGCCTAAGGAGTAATTTTCCCACTCAAGGTTAGGCAAGATACTTACCTTTTTGAAATTATGTCGATATTCCAAAATCGCCTTCTTGCTTGAATTGACCTCCGGACAACTCAAATCTATCCAAATTAATTATATAATTTCATTAAAATTCATCGGAAACAATTCCGGATAATAAAATTTCGACTTAACATTTTATTCTAAAAAGTCAACCAAAGTCAACGCAGGGCTTGCCTCTCAGAACCCGACATAATTTTCATGAAATTCGAACACCCATTCTGATACGAGTTCAACCATACCAATTTTATCAAATTCCAATAACAAATCGTCCTCCAAATCTTGAATTTTCGTTTTTGGAAGATTTTGTAAAAATCTTGATTTCTTCCATTTAAATCTGAATTAAACGATGAATATAACCATAGATTCATGAAATATAAACATTTTAGGATATAGAACACTTACCCCAGTCAAAATCGTGAAACAATCCTCAAAATCGCCCAAAAACCGAGCTCCAAAAATTCCAATCGAAAATGACGAAATGACAGATTTTCAATCCTTAAATTTCTGCCCAGGTTCGCATTTGCGAATGAACAGTAACCTCCCATGAACAGTGTTCGCAATTGCGAACTGCACTAAAATCCAAAAATTATCGCAATTGCGAACTTCACTAAAATCCAAAAATTATTGCAATCGCAATAAATTGTTCGCAATTGCGAATGAACACTAACCTTCAATGAACAATGTTCGTAATTGTGATAAATTATTCGTAATTGCGAATGAACAGTACCTCACCAGAAACCAGCAAACTTAAACTTCTCCGAAATGATCCGAAACCACCCCGAAACTCATCTGAAACCTCACAAATCATATATGAATTACAATCATAAAACACGCTACGGACCTGCTCGTGCACTCAAAACACTGAAAAGAGGTCGTCTTGACCCGATATTGACTATGGTCAAACTTCCAAATTTTTTAACTTTACTAGTCTCTCAACTAATGATCCAAAAATACACCCAAGCCCCCTTGGGACCCCGTCAAATCATACCAACAAGTCCCAAAATATGATATGAACTTAGTCGAGGCCTCAAATCAGATCAAACAACGTTGAAACTATGAATCGCGCCTCGAATCGAATTATGAGTTATAAAAATTTCAAATTCTATAATTTGCACCGAAACGTATTAAATCAATCCGGAATATCTTCAAATTTTTGCACACGAGTCTTAAATGAAGTAATGGAGCTATTCCAATTTTCGGAATCGAAATCTGACCTCGTTATAAAAAATTCAACCTTCGGTCGAACTTTACATAAAATTTTTACTTTTCCAACTTTCGCCAAAATGCGTCGAATTGTCCTACGGACTTCCAAATCTAAATACAAACATACGCCTAATTCCGAAATTATCATACGAAACTATTGACACCATCAAAATTCTATTCCGGGGTCGTTTGCTCAAAAGTCAACTCTCCGGTCAACTCTTTCCATTTACGCTTCAAAAATGAGAATTGTTCTTTTAATTTAATTCCGAATCTTTCGAAAACCAAATTCGACCACACTCGCGGGTCATAATATATATTACGAAGCTGCTCGAGACCTTTAGTCGCTAAACGGGGTGTAAATTCTTAAAACGACAAGTCGGGTCGTTACGTTATCCCTCTCTTAAACATACGTTCGTCCTCGAACGTGCCAAGATTTATTCTGATGACATTAAATTACTATGTGCATTATTTCACACATACTCACGGGTGATTCTACGTCACCGTAAATTTAATAGGGGTCCGACAACATCATCTCAGTGGAGATTATTTCTTTTATTCACACTTATAAGCTTTCCAAAAATCGTCTATTTTTTTCAACTTTCGCCAAAATACGTCGAATTGTCCTACGAATTTTCAAATCCAAATCCGAACATACACCTAAGTCCGAAATTATCATATAAAGCTATTGACACCATCGAAATTCCATTCCGGGGTCGTTTGCTCAAAAGTCAACTTTCCGGTCAACTCTTTCCATTTACGCTTCAAAAATGAGAATTATTCTTTAAATTTAATTTCGAATCTTCCGAAAACCAAACTCGACCACACCCGCGGGTCATAATATATATTACGAAGCTGCTCGAGACCTTTTGTCGCTGAACGGGACATAAATTCTTAAAACGACAAGTCAGGTCGTTACTATTATCAACATAATTTAACATGTGATAGCATGTTAGTTATAATTTTTACTAAATGACCATAATATTTATCATTGAGATTTGCTTGTGATTACCTTGGTAGCCTGTTGAATATGAATTACTTCTAAAAATAGAAGCATGCATAGTGACAATAGAGGTGTCAAACAATTCTTAACAATATTGGTCAACATTTAACACCTTAAATACAATTTATTGTGCAGTTAATTCAATCCTTTCTTTTCAAATTTTTTTCGCAAGAAAATAAAATAAAATAAAAATATTATAACTTTCCAAAGACAAACAATAAAGAAATACTACAACATTTTCAATGATCCATCCCGAGACGATTAATAATGTTAAACTTCGAACTTACTAATTAATGGTAAAAATTACTCTATCACCGAGCGCTGGCTTGGTCAAACAGGAAGAATTACTACTCTTTTTAATACCCTTTATCTAATGAAAGTAAACCTATTTACGGTCGAAACCGGGTTTTTCCTTCGAGATTGGAACATGATGGACCAAGGTTCGTCATTGTAATATCGAGCCATGATGCGGAGTTTGATTGTCGAGCTCGAGCCCCAGAAACCAATCGAGATCGGTCAAGATCGAGCTCGAGACATCGAGGTCGAACAAATAGAGATCGGCCAAGATCGAGCTCGAGACATCGAGGTCGAACAAATAGAGATCGGCCAAGATCGAGCTCAAGCCCCATAAACCAATCAGGATCGAGATCGGCCAAGATCAAGATCGAGCCAAGAAACAAAAAAGCCATTATAGCCGCAATTAGGGGGAGAATCTCGGCAGAAATCACGGCTTGAATCAAGGAAAAACTAATTAATTAATCTATCATGGGATCCCCACTATGTATTTTTAATTATATCCAAAATGAGATTCTCCCACTATATTAAGAGTTGTTATCATTTGTAGAAGGGAGAGATTCATTTTGAGATATACAGAAAAGAGAGCAAATACTATCATTTTTTGGCTTTTGATATTTAGTCATATTGTTTATTCTACCAATCATTCTTCACTCAATTTGAAGGTGATAAAACTTGAAGGCTTAGGCTAGCTAGTTCATTCAGTTTGAGGGAAAATCGCAACCCTAGACTTTTCCAATCTTGTCTACAACATTCGCTTTGTCAATAGTAAAAATAAAAATTTACAACTTTTCAATCACCTTGTTGTTAGTTAGTCAGTAACATTCAATTCATTATTCAATATTTTTGGAAGTTGATTACGTGGATTCTTGCTAAACTAAAAGTTATGATTAGTACGTTAATTCCCTGTGGGATTCGACTCCGGACTTATAAACCGGATTATATTTGCAACGACCGCTTAGTCCTTTTTATACGGCATAGTTGAGCGTGATTAAATTTTGGTGCCGTTTCGGGAGAGCTAACGGTGTTATTAATTGCAGTAAAAAGAAATGCTAGAATTCTTAGTGTAGTCAATTTTTTTCATTTTAAACTAAATACATTGAAATTCTGACGTTTATAGTCTTGGGTGCTATAGGTGCATGCCTAGAAACTCCTCAAGAACTGGTGAATTGTTTGAAGCATTATCAGATATTGAGAAAATTTTCAAGGCATTGAATCGTGCAATCAAGAAAGACAAACAGCAACAGAACTCAATAGAACGAATCGAACCAGACATGGAAGATGTAATAGAAAATCCAAACTACAGAAACCTGAACAACCAGGGTGTGGCGCCTCTTGTGCCAGAAGCAGCCTTGTATGATTGGGCACAACCCACCGCCGAAAATCGGGCAACCGCAATTGCAGTCCCTCAGATACAAGCGGAATCATTTCAAATCACAAACAACATACTACATTTATTGCAGAACAAGGGACTGTTCTCAGGGTCTTACATTGAAGATCCTCAGCAGCATCTGAAAAATTTCCTGTCAATATATGCCACGCAAAGGCAACCAAATGTGACACCGAAAGCAATAAGGTTGTTGTTGTTTCCATTCTCGGTGAGGGGAGAGGCTCAGACTTGGCTCAATTCACTCCCATAAACTCTATCACTACTTGAGAGGAATTAGTCAAGTAATTTTTGAACAAGTTCTACCCACCTAATAAGACTGCCAAACAAGTTAATGAGATATTGAGCTTCAGGCAGAGACCAACAGAAACACTACAAGAAATGTGGGAGAGGTTCAAAGGTATGCTGGTTAAGTGTCCTCGTCATGGAATTGCAGATCAGATGTTGGGGCAAAGGTTCTACATGGGATTGGCAGACAGCTTGAAGGCCAATGTTGATGCTTTAGCAGGAGGAGCATTTTTGAGCAAATCATTTAGAGAATACAAGATCTTACTTGATAAAATGGCTCAAAACTCAGGATGGATGACAAGATACTCTACGATCACTCCTGTCATTCACTCAGTGGCTTTGGACCTAAACAACTCCATAGCCGAGAATATGGCCACTCTGATGACGCAAATGAGTATCATTACCAAAACGATTGATGAATCAGGCCAGAAGCAGCAGGTACACATAGTTGACGCGACTAATGAGGGCTTATGTACACCATGCATTAACCAACCGTATGTATGCTCATGGAGTGCAGAAAGTGATAACCAGAACTATCAGGAAAATATGAACTATGTGGCCAACTATGGAGGACAGAGGCAAGGTGGTCAAAATTGGGGGCGACAGAATCAACAATATAGACCAGCACAGCAACAGTATAATAATGGCAACAATCCTGGATCTATGATACCATAGGGTCAAGTTGTGCCTTACCAAAGGCAACATGGGTACAATCAGCAAAATTAGCAGCTAGCTTATCAACAGCCTCAACAACAACAGATAGTGAGACAAGAAGATGGGTTGTCCAAAATTAAAGGAATGCTGCAACAACTGACTGGGTCCAATGGAAAAATGCAAGAGAAAGTCAAAGCACATGACTCAGCGATAAAAGGCATTGAGATACAATTAGGGCAGTTATCCATGGCTCTGAATAACCGTCCTCAAGGGACGTTGCCCGCAGACACGCATGTCAATCCAAAAGAGCAGGGCCCGAAGCAGCTTATGGCGGTGATTCTAAAAAATGATAGAGATCTTGATCTAGAGCAAGAAATTGCTCGAGAAAGCTGACCAACTGAAACACTTGTGCCTGTACCAATCGAGGTAGATGATTCAAATGGGTTGACAGAGGTGACGGTATAACATGCACCAGCTGAATCAAGCAAAGAAAAAGAGGCTGCGAAGGAATGAGTTAGTGCAAGAGAAAGAAGTAGAAACAGTGCCCGAGTAGGTTCAAACTCAAATCACAGGAAAGAAGCGGCCTCCAGCACCCTTCCCCCAGAGATTGGCCAAATATAAGAAAGATGAGTAGTATAAGAAATTCATGGAGATGTTAAAGCAAATCCAGGTGAACATTCCATTGATTGACGCCTTGAAGGAGATGCCTGGTTATGCGAAAATGATGAAGGACTTGATGTCTCGTAAGTTCGACTTTCAAGACTTATCCACAGTTACACTGACTCAGACATGTAGTGCTGTCGTGACGAGACCCATAGTTGAGAAGCTGTCCGACCCAGGGAGTTTCACAATCCCATGCACAATAGGCAACTGTGCTTTTGCTAAAGCACTTTGTGATTTGGGGACGAGCATAAACTTGATGCCCTTGGCTATCTATAAAAGGTTAGGCATTGGAAGAGCAAGACCCACATCCATGTTACTACAGCTAGCCGACCGAACAGTGAAGAGGCCATCAGGTATACTTCCGGCAGATTTGCCGGGTTGACGAGGAGATTTCCATAATTTTGGGAAGGCCATTCTTGGCCACTAGGAGAGCTCTAATTGAATGTGAAACTGGGGAGCTAAAGATGAGACTGAACGATGAAGAGATAACGTTCAATGTGTAGAAATCTATGCGGCGACCCAATAAGTTTTCTAACTGCTCTCTGATAGAAGCTGTGGATGTGATTTTGGAGGAGGAAGATGAGACTCTAAATGCAAAAGACCCTCTAGCAGCCTGCCTCATGAACTTAGAAGAGGTGGATGGTGAGGACTTGGCGGAGTGGGTTTTGGCCCTTGAAGGGTAAGGGTACTGGAAAAGAGAGCTCGAATTCGAGCCTTTACACTTAGAAGAAAGAAAAACCCCTCCAGCTAAGCCATCAATTGAAGAACCACCACAGTTGGAGCTAAAACCATTATCGGCTCACCTCAGGTATGACTTCTTGGGACCTAACTCAACTTTACCTGTTATTATCTCATCCAGTTTGTTAGATGTGCAGGTAGAACAACTTTTGCAGGTGTTAATGGAATGCAAGACTGTAATTGGTTGGACCATTGCAGATATTAAGGGTATCAGCCCGGCATTTTGTATGCATAAGATTCTACTGGAAGATGGGCACAAACCTTCTAGAGAACATCAAAGAAGGCTGAACTCCAACATAAAAGAAGTGGTGAAGAAAGAAGTGATCAAGTGGTTAGATTCGTGAATCATCTTCCCCATCTCTGACAGTAACTAGGTCAGCCCAATTTAGTGTGTGCCAAAGAAGGGTAGAATGACTGTTGTGCAAAATGAGAACAATGAGTTGATCTCAACAAGAACAGTCATGAGATGTCGAATATATATGGATTACAGAAGGTTGAACAAGGCCACCCGGAAAGACTATTTCCCACGGCCATTCATTGATCAAATGCTAGATAGATTGACAGGGAGGTCTCACTTTTGCTTTTTGGATGGATACTCGGGGTATAACTAGATCTCTTTTGCCCTAGAGGATACTCGGGGTATAATCAGATCATGTGGTGTTCGCATTTGACAAGTTCAGGTCATACATGATTGGCTCGAAGGTAATTGTTTATACTGACCATGCTGCACTCAGGTACCTAACTGAGAAGAAGGAATCAAAGTCGCGCCTAATTCGATGGGTCCTACTGCTGCAAGAATTTGACTTGGAAATCCGTGACTGAAAGGGAACGAAAAACCAAATGGTTGATCACTTGTCTAGGCTGGAAGGAGCAGAGAAGAAGGTTGAGATGGAAGAAATTGTGGAGACTTTCCCGGATGAACAACTATTGGCTATGAGCCTGGAGGTAGCGCTATGGTATGCAGATATTGCAAACTACCTGGCAAGCGGTATTTTCACTTATGACCTTTCCTCTGTCCAAAAGAAAAAGTTCTTTCGTAACTGTCGCATGTATTATTGGGATGAGCCTTATCTGTTCAGGATTTGTGTTGATAACATGATCCGGAGATGTATTCCCGAGATAGACCAATCTTTTATTTTGCAGGCTTGTCACGCATCCCCATATGGCGGCCATTTCGGGGGAGTAAGGACAGCTGCGAAAGTGTTGGAGTCGGGATTTTACTGGCCGATATTGTTCAAAGATGCACACTTCTGGGTAAAGGATTGTGATGAATGCCAATGAACCGGGAACATTTCCCGCCGACATGAGATGCCCATGAACCCAATTCAGGAGGTAGAAGTATTTGATGTATGGGGAATCGATTTCATGGGGCCTTTTGTCAACTCATATGGAAACAAGTACATACTCGTAGCTGTGTACTGCGTGTCAAAATGGGTAGAGGCTGCAGCACTCCCTACAAATGATGCAAAGGGGGGCATTGGTTTTTTGAGAAAGAACATCTTCACCCGATTTGGCACTCCAAGGGCAATAATCAGTGATGGAGGCACTCATTTCTACAACCGAGCCTTCGCAAAGTTGTTAGAAAAATATGGTGTACGCCACAAGGTTGCCACCCCATATCACCCACAAATGAGTGGGCAAGTGAAACTTTCGAACAGAGAGATAAACAGCGTTTTGATAAAGACCGTGAATGCTACAAAAACGGATTGGGCAAGAAAGTTAGATGATGCACTCTGGGCCTATCGTACCGCTTTTAAAATGCCGATTGGCATGTCGCCGTAGAAATTGGTATTTCAGAAGGCATGTCACTTACCAGTGGAGTTGGAGCATAGAGCCTGGTAGGCATTGAGGCAGTTGAATCTCGACATAGAAGAGGCGGGTACAAGTAGAGTCACTCAGTTGCACGAGCTTGATAAGTTTCGCTACCATGCTTTTGAGAGCGCAAGACTATATAAGGAGATAACGAAGAGGATGCATGACAAAAATATTCTTGAGCGGAACTTTAAACTTGGAGATATAGTATTGTTGTACAATTTAAGAATGAGGTTGTTTCTGGGCAAGTTGAAGTCAAGATGGTCAGGACCATTTCATGTGGTAGAGATGCATTCAACTGGAGCCGTCGAGATTACATCGGAAGATAGATCCCGCAAGTTCAAGGTTAATGGCAAAGGATAAAACATTATCAGGGCATGGTTGAGAAAGATAAAATGATCTCGACCTTGTACTTGAAAGATCCTTGATAAGGGATAACACGAGTCGTGCCGCGACGTTAAATCAGGTGCTTCTTGGGAGGCAACCCATGGGTTTGTTGTAATTCGTCGTGCCGCGATGTTAAATCAAGCGCTACTTGGGAGGCAACCCAATATTTAAAAAAAAAAATTCAAACATGGGCGGCCGCACACTGACCGCGCATATGGCCGCACATTTTTATACCCTCACTGCCACACGTGCGCGGCCGCGCACCGACCGCACACTGGGAGCCTTTTTGTAGGGTTTTAAATTAGTTATTTTTTCTTTCTTTTTTTTTTTTCTTTCTTTTTCCTTTAAAAATAACTGCCCCTCCCATTCTCCTCTTCTAATCTAAACTACCCCCTCTCTAAACATAAGAAAACAAACGCACAAACCCCCCTTACCCCTTCCCCCAATTTCAAAATCAAACCCTACCCCCTTCTCTTCATCTCTCCTCTTCCATAACTTCCCAACCCAAATCCTCACAAGTTCCCTCAGGTAAGTGCCATTATTTTTGTTTCCGTCTTAATTTAGTTTAGTTTCTCTGTTTTTCTTTTCTTGTATTGTAGTAGATTTCTTTATTTTTTTAGTATAATTGTTTGTATGTTGAGGTAATAGTGGAATTTTACCATGTTGGGTTAGATTCGACTTTGGTATATCTGTGGTTGAATTGGGAGTATAAAAATTGGTGTTTGGGAGTTCGGGTAAACTTTCACATCAGGTGTTTGTATAAATGCCACAATGAGTTTGAGAATGGAATTTTGTGACCAAGTGTGCTGGTGAAGTCTGAGTAATCACTCTTGGTTCACACATCATGCCATTCGCTGATAGTGGTATTTGTTTAAGGTAGTATGAAGCCATCCAAGAAACGAATAACCACAGGTGCATCCTCCAGTGGTCACGCAAGCTCCTCCCAGCCATGGGCCTCGGCCAATGCGGCCCAATATGATAGTACCAGGTTTGTATCAAGCGCGGCCCAGGAACATTTTGTCATAAGGCTCCCAAGAAACCCATATCGGAGAGGGGAAATGATATGGGTTCCCTTCAAAATGACTGTCCCAATATGTATCGTGAATTGGTTCGGTGCGGGCTGGGTATATTCTTTGAAGAACCTGATGAAGCCAATTTAATGATTGTGCGGGAGTTTTACGCAAACTGCCCGGAACATGTGAACCATGTCTACACGGTACGACAGAAGAGTGTGGATACATCCATCGAGGCCATTAGGAGGGCTTACCGGTTGACAGTGTTTGGGATAAATCCTAAAGCGGAGGACTATTATGACACCTATAGCAGAGAACCAACCTCGTGAAATTTGTTCTTTAGAACAATATGTGTGCCTAACAAGGAAGTAGTGTGGATTAAGTAGGGGCAGAAGTTTCATTCGGCATCGCTTACCTTTGAAGGGAAGTGTTGGCTCTATGTCATCAATAGCCGCCTGCTGCCTTCTTCTAATACCACTTAGGTGAATGGTCCCCGAGCTGCACTGATCTGGTGTTTTATCAATGGCCATGATTTTGATGTGGCTAAGGTTATTCACGACAAAATGTTCATTCATTGTCCGGTGCAAAGGTATGGGTTCTTCTTTCCTTCCTTAATCACTAGATTATGCCGTGCGGCACGTGTATCGGAAAATAAGAACTTGGATGGGAAAGTAAAAAAAGAACAGAAGTTCCGGGCTGATAATGTGGTAATTAGGAAGGATCATGTTGCACCCGTTGAGGCAAATAGCGATGAGTCTGATGCTCCAATTGAGGGTAATGAAGGGCAAGCGGAGGTTGTGACTGCTTCGCCCCCGCACGAGGAGGTTGCTGAGGGAACATCAATTGTCAGATGGGACACGAGAATGACAGCCTTATAGCAGGAAATGGCAGGGTTGCGTACGTCTGTCACGGACGTGGGAGCTAGAGTGGATGCCCTTGCTACCCAGAATGTAAAATCTGAGAGGAGGGTCATGGCATGGCTGCGTGCACTTAGCAGGGCTTGCCATCTCGACCCCGGCACTGTCTCCGACCAGGACTGACTCTATCATGGAAGTTTTTTTTACCTTGCATTTTTTTTTCTTTGTGTGACATGGGGACATGCCGCCATTTAAAGTGTGGGTGGGGGATATCTTGTATTTATGTTGTATATATATAGTAATATAGATTAGTGTTAGTTTCTTTGGTTAGTTAAACTCAAAAGTTTCGATTTTTCATTTTTTTAAAAAAAAAAAAAATTCAAAAGTTTCTACTTTTCCCGACGATGGATATCATTCGACGGGTTTCTTGAGGGATTAAAGTCGGAAAAAAAAAGATAAAAAGATTTTATTTTATTGGTGGTGTATCAATTTCCCCTTGGTTTTTCTTTGGGCCGCGGTTCTTTTCCAAGGGTTTCGTTTGAACCGGGTGTAGTTAGTTTTATTTTTTTAGAAGTAGGAACCCGTGGGCTATGGGCTGAAATGAAAACATGGTCTCTCAACTTCGTTATGCCTTGAGAATAGCGAGTGTTGTAGTATGACGCTTAGGCTCAGTTGTTGACTCTTGTATATGTGCCTTAAATTGTATGTTATTAACTTGGCTTAAGTGCTTTGACTAGAGTGTTTTGATGATCCAATCTTGAGTGAGTCATATGCCATGTGTGTGTGAGGTTTGTTGTATTATGTGCATTGCATTTGATGTCTAGAACTTGACCCGTGTGTTTACAAAGTGAAATAGTAGTTTTGTTCAGTCTTGGAAGTGATATAGGTGTTTCTTTCTTGAGCCAAATATGTATATTTTACTCGTCTAATTGTTATGTATCATAGTTAAACCCTTTGAGCCTGTAATCCCGTTTCTTTGGCAACCACATTACAAGCCTTACCCCTTTGTTTGAATTAACCATCTATTTGAACATTTTAACCTCTCATGAGCACTCGAATTGTTATGAACTTTATAAAATTTAAAGTGTGGGGTAGTTGGTTTGGCTTTTGAGTGGAACTAATGAAATAAGGAGAAAGGTGAACTGTTTTAAAAAAGTAAGAGCCACTTGAATTGAAAAAGAAAGAGAAGAAAACAAAATAGTTGTATTGCTGTGAAAAAAATAAAATAAATAAATAAATAAATATTTCCTTGATAAGTGGTGACTCTTGATGTAATTGTGTGTAAATAATTGGGAGTTATTGTAAATTGATTTGAAGGCGTAGTATGGTTTGACATAAGTGCGGGGTTCCGACTGCTAAAGTGTATGTATTAAAGAGCTTAGGGGGTGTAGTCACTCTTATATCTAAATGTATCCTACCCGTCTCGTAACCTACATTACAACCAGTTAAAAGTCCTACTTGATCCTTGACTTAATGAACTCAATTAGTAGAGTAGTACACTACGGGCAAGTCTGTGGTGCATCTTTTGTGGCACATGAATGTCGTTTTCTGAGGGTGAGTGAATTCTGTCTATCTTGAAGTTCCTAATTGTTCATGAATTTTATTAATTGTGGAACCATTCTCTTTTGTTATGGGAGAGCACTTGATTCAAGAAGAAAAGGTAATTCTTGACCTCTGTGTTAGAGTAAGTAAGTAAGTTGCGAATAATGCGTGATGCTTGTGAGTCAATTCTTGAGGTGAAGATGTTACACTACTGTGCTTGGTCTATTTGAAATATTCTTGGTATGATGAGATAGGAAAGTCACTTAGTGAGGTTGTGTTTATGTAAAGTATGGTTTGTTTGCTCGGGAGCGAGTAATGGTTTAAGTGTGGGGGTATTGATAGTAGGCTATAACTATGTAGTTTGGCCACTATTTGCACTCTAAATTGGCTGCACTTCACTGATGTTTGAGCGTTAAATGATAGTAAATTGCTCTGATTGAGTATTTTTATGCTTTGCAGGAGCAATTCCGGGCTATAATGAGGTTAAGGAGTGTTTTGAGATAATATGGAGCGTTGAAGGCCAAGTAAAGGCTTATGGAGTAATTTGGGAGTTTGTTCGAGGATCGAAGGAGGTTAGCACATTTAAAAAGAAGAACAAAGAAGAGTGCAGAAAATTGCCCAGGTGTGCGGCCGGGCACTGACCGCGTACTGGGCCGCGCAAGTCAGGCAGAAACTGGAAAAAGTGCGCGGCCAGATGCGCGGTCACCTACCCAGGTGCGCGGCCGCGCACGTCCTTCCGAGAAAAATTATTCCAGGGCTAAAATTGTAATTTCATAGGCGACTGTCCTTGACCTATATGAAGCCCAGCTCGCCCAAAAAGAGGGTATCTTAGTTTTTAGAAGGATCTTGAAGGCAAGAATAGGCAAGGAGCAAGACGGAAGATTCGGAAACGAGTTTTTATCTTTCTTACTCCCTTTTTTATCATTGATGATGAATTCTTATGTTGTGATTGTTAAAACAATTATGAGTAGCTAAACTCTTTATTCTAGGGTTTGGTGGAACCTCTTGGAGGATGACTCTTTGTTGCGTTTAATATAAATTTGCCATTGAATTTTTCCTACGTGTTTAACTACGTGATTATTGTGGTTGATTCAAGGGTCCTCAATCGGCTATACCTATTTAGTGTGTATTACTTGGAAAATGGTACATATTTAGGTAGTTGTTGAACAACATCACTCCTAACGTATATGAGGGATCAATACGAAGGGTTTAAAGGTGGGATTAGGAATAACGAAACCTTGGTGCGATCACAGTGAGCGGTAAACGAGTGCTAGCTAGTGTAGTTCGGAAGAATACATTTAGTAAATTGTTGTATTTGCTCGGAAGAGAATTATTACACCTAAAGTGCTCGCTATCGGTAGAGAGTATCTAGGATAATTTATAGGAGAAGCAACAAATAGGATTCCGATAAGAGGGAAAATCGCAATTCTAAACATTTTCAATCTTGTCTACAACATTCGTTTTGTCAGTAGTAAAAATAAAAATTTACAGCTTTTCAATCACCTTGTTGTTAGTTAGTCAATAACATTCAATTCATTATTCAATATTTTTGGAAGTTGATTAGGTGGATTCTTGCTAAACTAAAAGTTGTAATTAGTACGTTATTTCCCTGTGGGATTCGACTCCGGACTTGTAAACCAGATTATATTTGCAACGATCGCTTAGTCCTTTTTATAAGACATAGTTGGGCGTGATCAATGGGATAGCTAATCCCATCTTGTATATGGGATGACTAATCCCACCATTTTAGTATAAAGGTTATTCCAAGATCTAATATCCCAAACCAAACATGCAATAAAGTTAATCTCAAACTTTATCCCCGATTATTATTATTCTTATCTTATGTACCAAACGACCCCTAAGAGTATAGTTGGATATAATTAACAAATTTATATAGTTGGATATAATTAATAAATTTAGTCTTGAATTCCTAAAGTAATATAATTATTTTGGGACAAATTTAGTCTTGATAGAGTATGTATATAACACTTTTATATTATTTGTGTGTTTTAACTTGTCATAATTAATTTTTTTTATGGTAAGCTCATAATATAAAGTATTCTAAAGTTGAACTAATTTCGAAATAAGACAAGTATAGAAATATTGAAAACAAGACAAAGCTAGCGTTTGACCATAAATTTTCAAATTTGTTTTGAAAAATCTGTTTTGGGTGAAGTTTGGCTTGAAGATGAAAATGTGTTTGGACATACGTTTTCAAAATATATTTCTTAAATTTATTTTGGAAAAATATATGTATTATTAGGGATTTGGCCCAAAACTAGCTATTGAGCTGGTTTTGAGATTTGGGATTTGGAATTTGGCCAAAATATAGACAAAATTTATGGCCAAATATGTATTTGACAATTAAAATCTAAGTTTATTTCGGCAAAAAATATGGCCAATGTTTTGCAAATCTATAGTCACGTAATGATTACCAAATGGCCCAAGTCCCAACCATTTGTAGAGAATTCGAGTTTTCGTAGGCTACTAGCCCCAACCGACTATTCCCTTCTCTTCTTCACCCATTTAACTACCCACCCTTTTGTTTCCATATTTCTTTTCCATCAATTTTTCTTGTTTCTTGTTACAAGATCCCCATGGATTGCATTGAGTTAAGCTCAGAATCCCCATATGAGCTTTTGCTTAAAGCTGCTTTCTTGATACCTGTAAATCATTATTTCTTGGGCTTCCTGTTTTTACTGTGTGTATTCCTCTATCATTTCGTGGAGATTCACTTCTTTCAAGATTTATTCACTGCGTTTAGGGGACAACCTGTGTCTTTGACCTTTAACTCTGGCTGTGAGCTGTATCAAGAGGTCGTTTCTAAGTGTAAAATTCTACATGGCAGGTAAAAAATGAATAAAAATATAATCTTGCTAACATTCAATCTTGATCATTTTGAAATTTTGGTATATATAATATGATGATGATTTGGAACCCGTGAAATATACCCTTTTGTTACATTTTTTTGGGTGCCATAGGAATTCCGTAGTTTGCTAGCATTACTTGGTTCATATTCTCGTGTGCTACCTTGGATTTATTTCTCTAATTATACTGTCTTGCTAATACTTGTTAACGGTACCCCTTTCATATTCTTTGTTGCTATCTTAAATTTAGTTCTCTAATTATTTGTCTTGCTATTACTTGATATCAGGGTTTGTCTTGCTATTACTTGATATTAGGGCTTCCTTCACCTTCTTTAGCCGAGGGTCTATCGGAAACAGTCTCCCTGCCCTGCCCTGAGCAGGGGTAAGGCTGCGTACATCCTACGCTCCGCAGACTCCACTTGAGGGATTATACTGGGTTGTTGTTGTTGCTGTTACATTTTTTTGGGCAATAGTTTTAGACTGAATTTTGTATGAAATGAGTATATATAGCTTTTTGTTTCATTTTTCCTTATTCGTTGGTATTTTCTTATTGGTTATTGCAGGTATTTGTCTACTCCATGGCTTTGCAGTCCTCATATTCAGACTGCCTTTTTACAGTTCTTTGGAAGGGCACCCGTTTGCAACTATAGAAGGTGACGATTAACAGGCTTATTTAGTTTCAACCTTTTTCTTAAGAAAAACAAACGGGGCTTAAATGTTCATCTAAAGTATCATATTATGATAATATCAGTTTTGGTCTCCCTTGTATGTTAGGTAAATATTGGCAGACATTTTTAGGTCAGTGCACTTACTGTTTGAACTGTTTTAAGTATGGGTTTTACATGTTAAGCATACTCTTCATATATGATAATGAGACTGGCTTGTCTGCGAGGCAGTTACCCTTGACATTGTGAAAACATCATATTCTCATATGAGACAGTGAAGAAGTGCTACTTTTTGCTCACTAATGCGTTCTTGCCTCCAGACAGATATTTCGCACGTCTGATGGTGGGACAATAGCTTTGGATTGGCTAGCAAATGCGGATGGTAAACTACATTTTATACATTGGTCTTCATTTCATCATGGACTGTTTCAACTCATAATTTGATTGAAGAAGCTTGTCTTAGAACTTAACTAAACTTCAAAAATAGAATAAAGATCTGGATTATGACAATGTTCTTTTGATGAAAAAGTCAAATTTTCTACAAGATTGGAGGACTAAAAGATGCTATAGACAACTCGGAAACTAGCCTCTAATTGCTCATATCAAAGATGAAGGATTAGGACCAAATAATAAAATATTTTGCTGTTCGAGGAGAAGTTCAGGGGAAGAAAGAAGATGGTATTATATTTATCTGTGGCGATTAATTTTGTTTAACGATAGTCACTGAGAGGGTTATAAAATTACTGGAAAGTAGAAAACAAAAGCTATGGAAGAGCCTCTTCCAACTCCATCTTTTACCTTTTGGGAAGTGAGAAGCCCTTTTGAATGTTAGATTGAAATAGAAGATCGAATTTCTATCTTTTGAATGCGCTTGATAGAAAGCAATACTCCTGTAAGGGTGTTTGAATTACTCTGAATATTTCTCCATTGGTTAAATTCTTTATCTGCCTTTTCTCATCATTGAAGTCTCATTCTCCTCTTTCTAGGAAACCCGTGGTTTTCTATGCTTAGATAACTTTTTTTCCTCAGACATCCTTGTGCTTGTTTGAGCTACTTATTCAAGCAGTTTTATCAGCCTATATCATAAATGACTTCATTGTATTAATTCTGATTTGAAGAAAAAGAATCATAAATGACTTTTACTAATACTGACTTTACCTTATTTAAGAGGTTACGTTTAAGGGTGGACTTGGAATTATCTAGTTGGTTACCTTTTGATAGCACTCAATATCTGTTTTGAATCATCCCTGTAAATATGCAAGCTACTATCTCTAATCATTTGCTTTAGCAAGTACTTGTCTTAAGGTCAAGCTCTCACCAGACCAATTGAGTAGTGGTTCTTGAGTATTCCCTGTTGTTTTTATGTGTTACGTACGTAATGGAGTAAATTCCCACCAATTTCTGTTTCTTTTTTATTTGTCAGTTAAAAAGCCAGCCATTGAACGTTCTGATGGATTTCATGGTGATGATAAAGGTCCCATCATGGTAGTGATTCCTGGTTTAACAAGTGACTCTGATTCTGCTGTAAGCTTTCTTCCACTCTTTTCCTAGTGTCTTCAAAATTATGAGTTTTTTGCATGTTTATGTCTCTTTCTCTTTGGAGAAACAATTTTGATGCAAAAAGAATTTCTTCCTCCATTGAGTTTTTATTCTCTTCCCTTCTTCTCAGTTTATTAGCATATCTCTTCCCTTTTCAATAGATATGACCAGGTCTGCAGGCTCTTACAAAATTTTATTGTTTCGAACTTTATATACTGGTTAATTGAGCTCTATCATATGATTACTTGAGATTATGTGCTCTTTCTTAAATCAGCTTTAATTTAGCAGTACATAAAGCATCTTGCTTTTAAGATGGCTAAAAGTGGATGGAATGTCGTCGTGAGCAATCATCGGGGTCTCGGCGGAGTGTCAATAACTGTGAGTACTCCATCCTTAAGCAAGAACTTAATCTTCCAGTTGAATTGCTTTTGGTAATAGATAATATCATCTAGATTTTCTTCAGTTAAATTGCTCAGAAAGCAGAGATGCTATGAACTTTCTAATTTTAAATTGCTCGTGGATCAGCTAGTTTTTACAATGAAACCGCCTTATTAAATTGTCCCTCAGGAAATTGAAACTTCTTTAGTGGTTTATGGTGCCTCCGATTTCCATTATTTTTTTGTTGTTCCTCCTAAACTCTTTGCCTTTAAATCTACTCTCTTGACGTTGTAAAAATAAGACGTGAAAATAATGAAAGTTAAACAATGAATTTAATTCGTCTAAGGTACATAATGTTGGGTAGTGATATGCTTATTGTGTTATGAAATATATAGTTCTTGGACTATTGAGCAATGAAAGCTCAAGATTCATGATATCTTGATGGCAGTCTGATTGCTTTTATAATGCTGGATGGACGGAGGATGCCCGCAAAGTCATTGACCATCTTCATGCCCAATACCCCCAAGCTCCTTTATTTGCTGTTGGGACTAGCATTGGTGCCAATGTTCTGGTACGTTGTTACATATTTTGTTATTGAATATTCTGTTAGCTTTCCTTGTATGATCACGAAATTCTGCAACACTTCTGTGCTAAAGAATCTTCTTTATGGTTACCTGAAGACAGAAACTAAATTTGAAAGATAAAGGAAGAGAATTCCATAGCTTGTTACAGTAAATATCTTCAGAGAAGTTATTATTGTCAGAAAGGTTTATACGCAAGCATATGACAACTGTCTCGATGGCTTTCATAAAGCTTTAGTTGTCAGTGCTTATCGATATATACAAAAATCCTAGTGTATATCAACATTATGACCATTACATAAATTTTCCACAGTAATAGAGAGGATACATCTAAACAAGATTATTCTCAGTTTACTAGTTGGTCCATCTGCTGAAGTTTGATATGTACAAACCTTAGGCATGAATTAACGTTCTAATGTTTCGATTTTTAAGGCTTTTTACGTAAATGTGCACTCCTTTTCTAAATTTTGAGCATCCAATGAGTTCAGGTATATTAAACATGGCAGCTGTTCTGGACGAAGCCAAGAACTATTTTATTGACAATATAAATAATTTCCAGGTAAAATATCTAGGTGAGGAAGGAGTTAATACTGCGATTGTCGGGGCAGCTGCAATATGTTCTCCTTGGGACCTTTTGGTTAGTAAGTAGACTAGCTAATTTACATGCTCTGAGCCTCTGACTATCTTTTTAAGGTATTGGTGAATTGCCAGCTTCTTTTGTTTCATACATCATTCTTTATCTGGTACATCTTCCCACTAAATTGGATTCTACTACATATTGTTTATTTCTTGGGTTAAGATTGTTTTTTTGGATGCATGATCTGGAAAGAGTTTGTCTAGCCTGAAACAATAGTGTGAAGATGCTAGATGATGATAGTGATGGTGTTGACCTAGTTTAGTATTAGCTAGGGTGTGTTGGAATGTTGGAAGTCATTTTCCAAGGAAAAATTTTTCTGGTGTTTGATTGGTGAGTAGAAAATATTTGTTATAAAAAATATATATTAAAAATTAAAACAATAGAAAATTGGAGAGTGTTTTGATGAAACTATTGAGTACTAGAGATTAATAATAATGTCTAAGTGTTAGCTAAAGCAAGTAATATGCAGTTAAAATTTAAGATAGTTGTAAGGAAAATGACTTCTGTCCATAAGTGAGAAAAGTCATTTTCTTCCTTTTGATGGAAATTGTTTTCCATGGAAAATGACTTCCGTCATACCAAGCACTAGAAAATGGCTTTCTCATGGAAAACATTTTCCTTCATACCAAACACACCCTAATCTTGTTATTTCGTCCTTTTCTTATGTCATACAACAATTAATACCTTCTTTTTTCTATTTTTTTTTTTCAGATTGGTGATAGGTTTATTAAACGCAGGCTTGTGCAGAGATTCTATGACAGAGCTCTTACGATTGGATTGAAAGATTATGCCAAGCTGTAAGTCCCTGTAGTCTCTTTTATCAGTGATATTGTGTTTTCTTTAATGGCTTTGCTATTAGCTGTGATGGCATTTATCCTAAGTTAATTCTATGTTCCATAATACATTGTAGTTTTATTTCACTTCGCCTTCATTCAGAAGTCCTAATTCTTAATTGGCACAATCTGTTTGCAGGCATCAAAGTACTTGGTCTCGTTTGGCAGATTGGGAAGGCATTGCTAAGGTCATCTAATTCTCTTACTGATCTATTTTCAGTACTTTATCTCCAATGACCATCACTAGAGTCAATCAATCAATCAACTACACCTCAATCCAATACTAGTTGGGCTGGTTATATAAATCCTCTATATTCATTCCGCTCTCTGGCCAGTATCATCATGGAACCCCTTGCTCATTTAGCGCTAAACCCAGGTGCAGATGTAGCATGTGCCTAAGAGAGCACGTTATAACGAATTCAACGTTGAAAGGATTTTTGATACTATGACTAGTTCATACTAAGACCAGTTAACAATGACTAACATAGATGGAGTTCCCCTAATTAAAATATATTGAGCTGTTCTAATCACTGACATTTGAGATTTCTACCAGGCAACCAAACTATAGGTTTTCTTGTAAAGGGGCAAAGTGCTGACTTTACATAAATTGTTGGGTATCATATGGGAAATACAATGTGTGAAGACATCTGGAATAGTATACTATAGGAAGTCCATATTCAAAAGAAAGTAAATGTGAAATCTAATGTCTGATGGAAAATTTTATTATTTTAGTGCCAAGGAAGGATGACAATGTAAACCCAGCTATACTTTTTCATGCATGGATGTCTATCCCTTTTAGTTTAGTTTGTCTTGAGATGAGACATCTACTACAAAGAATACAGGAAAGAAAAATATTAGTAGCGGACAAGAAACCTTTGACGCTGAAACAGGCGCCATCTGATAGACTTTTAGATATAATATCCAACCCCAGTAACTTCAAAGGTGTGGTGAAGTCCTCTCTTTTTTTTCACACGCACTAAGAGCAGATCTCTCTGTGTTCCTTGTAAAAGAGTTGATTTAGTTGCTAATATATGCAACTAACAAGTAGATGATCTATCTTTTGTGTATTGCTCATTCTGATGGCTTATATTCTTTGTTTTGCAGTCATGTTCTGTCCGAGATTTTGACCACCATGCTACTCGTATTCTTGCTAATCTTGAGGTAACACAACTTTGCCCTTTTTTCCAGTATGTCCGTCCAATGCCTTATTAATCAGCATTTATTTCCATCCCCTCTTCCCCAAGACTGTTGATACATATTACAGAAAAGCAAGCTGTACCAGTTATATAGGGAATGTGATGGTTCCCCTCCTCTGCATTAGTAGCTTGGATGATCCAGTCTGTACAAGAGAAGCAATTCCATGGGATGAATGTCGGTATGTCATCCTTTGTGTTACAGAATATCCTTTTAGTTTCATTTCGGATTTGTTAGATCAGATAAAAGGTCAGAACTAATGCGAAGTAATACAGCTGCAAAATTATATTGTCGTAGGGGGGAAAATATGGAACTGTGTGGTTGATAAGTAAGACATGAAAGAAGGATTTAATGTGTTAAGCATTTGGTGGTGGTCACCCTTGAGTCAAACATAATGAAAACTGAAGGCACTTGTGCAAAAAAGCTTTACTTCTGTCCCTTCCCTCCTCTAGGGGTGTAACTATTCCGCAGTATATATTGGGTGTTCAGTGAAGTACTTATAATATGAAAAGACTCGATTACCTAATGGAAGTTCAAACTCACCGCATATCATGTGTGTCTGCCCCTGATCATTTTTATTCTTTATGCTTTCACTTCATGTCTCTGTGTGTGTGCAAGTGTGTGTGGTGCGCCTCTAAATATAGTATGAAGACATGATTCTTGTTCAGGGCAAACAAAAATATCGTACTAGCTACCACACACCATGGGGGACACTTGGCATATTTTGAAGGGATTACTGCAAAAAGTTCCTGGTAATTTGCGTTCCTCTCATCTGATATGGTTTTGGCATTGTAATTTAGTTTACTTTATGTTTTTGTTAAATCTAATTAGCACTTTATCTCCGCCATTATTCAGTCATCTCAATTCTTTTAGCAGGCGAAAATGTTCCAAAATGGAAGGATCAAGAAAAAACTGAGTTCTTTGAGGATAGACTTGGATTGTATATAGAATTTGGGATTTGTAGGGGAGCCCTAAATTGGAGAATTCAGTAAATCTGTATTTGATAAGCATTCAGATGTATTACTTACTCCTCCAAGTGTTGTATTGAACTGTGTGGTGACTATTTAGTAGCATGAGATATGACATCAATACTTACTGAGAACAAGTTAATCATGTGTTCCTTATGGTGCAGGTGGGTTAGGGCTGTTGAAGAATATTTTCATGCTTTGAAATCCAGCTCATTGATCCATCGAGAAAACGTATGCAGATTTGTACACTCACGTTGAAACTGCTCATACTTTAAAGATATGCTTAAATACATATTTATTTGGCTAGTTAATTGATAGCTCTACTCATAAGTTATTGTGAAGGTCCAGACAAATGATGGTGAATTCTTATATATCAGAATGATAGTTGAAGCTAAAGTAATTGGGAGCCTTTATGTCATTATATTGTGCAGATGCAGAATACCACAGTGGTTACTCCCCTGGAATCATCCATTGATCAGGCACCATATGTGAATGTCAGAGAAGACGGAATGATAACTGCATTTAGCAATGAGCCATCAGGTGAAGTAGGAAGTCAGCAGAATGAGCAATTGGCTGAAGATGACAATGCTGGAGATAGTGTTAGAGGTGTCAATGCTACAGTGCAGCAAGAAGAAACAAATGCAACAACTCAGCTTGATCCTGCTCCGAAAGCAGACTTTGATGCAATGCTGGTTCCTGTTAAAAGATGTCTTAATCAGCTCTCTCGGCGTAGCAAGATTTCAATGTGGGTACTTGCATATGCTGCAATCATAACCACATTGCCAATTCTCGGTTCAGCTCTACCACTGTTTTTCAAGAAAAAGCTGCGCAATATTTTCTCGCTATCCTCTCCCAAAAGATGATGATGTCATGCCTGTGGCAGTGCCTATGTTCTATTCATTGCTGTTGGAGATACAGTTGTCATACAATTGCTGCAGAAGGGCGACAAGCTGAGCTCCAAAGTTGGTTTTGGAAATTTGAATTTCTCATCTGTTGTCAAACTAGATTTGTTGAGGCTGTACTATTTCTTATTACTTGGACAATAATCATATATCATTATATAAGCTAGTTATTAGAAAGATATCATTGTTTCCTGATTGTTTCATGTCTGCAAGACAACAAGACCAAATCCAGAACAATCTTGGAAGAAAAAAATTGGCAATGTGGTCGATCAATTATTTGGTAAATAATTTTGTTCTTATTACACCAATTTCTCATTTTTTTTTTCTAAGTTCATTGAACTCAGCTGGAAACAGGAAGGAAAAAAAGTGATAACATGCACAACCAGATAATCGCTAACCATCTGAGCTTTTCAGACTTGTATCAGCATTTATCCCCATTGCTTATACAATCTCTCAAGAAATCGTCGTCAAATCTTGTTTTGCATTTGAGATGTGGGTTAAAATGATAATCATAATAACAAAAGAAAAAAACAAAGTAAAATTTGTAACAAGTGGCCAATAATGTGGTGACATCATCAGCTTTACAGTAGCAGATAAACTACAGTGTTGTTGCGATCAATCATTCCAATCATTTAGACCGCCAAAATTCAGATCTAAGTTTTTCTACTTAGTGTAAGAAATTGTTCTCAGTTCTAACAAAATATTATTTTAACTGTGTACCCATTACTTCACAATAGGCACCAAACTAAGTCAAAATCCACAACCTGTGGCCAGAATAAGGAAAGACCCCTAGACTACTTAACTAAATTACAGAACCAACAAAGAGACATCCCGTCTACCTAATACAAGAATCAAATTCAGCGACACTCGGACACACAATGACCATTGACGGGATCTAGAGAAGATTGAGATGTCACATAAACTCGAATCTACCCAGCCCGGGTCATTTTCATTTTTGGCATTGCCTTCTTCATCTGCCGAGCACGCTCTTTAGCCTCTTTCTTGCGAAGAGCCTCTGCACTAAGCTTAGCCTCAGCTTCCTCTATCTTCTTTCTCTGCTCAGCCTTCTTCCTCTGCAGCGCTTCCTGCCTGGCATTCTGTAGTTCTTTGTAAATCTCTTGAGCAATCTTCGTTCTTGCTCCATCAGTTTTTGTGCGGGCCTGAACCGTAGAAATCAAAGTTAAGATAGTATGAATTTGTTCAAATTTTACATACAGTAAAGCTTCATCCATAATTACTCACATGCGAGCTCAACTTGTATCGTCCAACTAAGTCAATGTAATAAGGTACAAGAGCCACAAGCCGGGTCATATCAGCCATGTTTTTGGCATCAGGGAGAGCAAACTTGAATATCAGCATCTTCTTGTGTGAACCCAGATGTTGATCAGAGAAATGCACCGAGATGAAACCTTTGCCAAATTTCTCATATGCTTTGTCACCGAAAACCTGCAGGTATTAACATAAAGCTATATCACATACTACACCTGATTAAAAAAAGCTATATCAAGTACTACTCACTAAGGATGCTCATCTGAGAGCAATAAAAGTTCATCATTAGCTTATTCTGCAGTTTGCTGTTCTGTGAACCAAAGGAGCAAGTGTTCCCACAGAAAAAGAGCAAAAGAAAAGAAATGACTTTCACCTCTGGGGTGAGGTATAGTGGACTAGGACTGACAATTAATCCTAATAATCGGGTAGATTGCAACCACAGGTAACAAAAAGGAGCGGCTAGAACTGGATAAATGTGTCCTCGGGTCAGAACAGAGACATAGAAACACGTGAACCAAAATCCTTTTCCACAAAAGAATTCCACCTTCACAACATTTGCACAAGACAAACCCCAATGTTTGTAATAGGTTTACCCTCTTGGCACAATTGATGATAAGAATAATATTCTGACTTATTTTCGCACTTTAAAAACAAATAGAGAAATCAATATGGTGCTACAAATAGAGGAATCAATATGGTGCTCAGTTTCCTAGCCAACTCATCTAAAGTTCGATACTCCCGCAGTATCGAATATCGATACAGAGATGTGGGAAAGAATTAAATTTTAAAATCAAATCCAGAGACTAAATTTACATTTAAGAAAGATTTTCTCTTCAATAATTATGAATTTCATTTACCCAATCAATCCCAAGTTCAATAATTATAAATGTCATTAATCCCATCAATCCTAAAAAAAATGTCCACCTCCTTTTCTTTTGTATCCCTTTCTACAAGAAAGTTTTACCTTATACTTCATCACCCCCATTTTGCCCGACCAACTTTCTACTTAGCATGCTCCAAAGAGAACATTCTATTCCTCAAATGGAAAAACCATCGACATCACAGAAAGCCAAGTTAATTGATAGTGACTACTTTACGCTGTTTGCTTGGATAAAAAGAGGAGAGACTGAAGGAGTACAAGTAAAAGTGGAGCCTAAGGAGTCATTTCGATGTACAAGATGAGTGGAGTAGAAGTGAATGAGTTGGTTACACCTCACCATTAACTTTTATACTCCATCAAAAATTGGACAAAAGAGAAGAATGTATCATGCCCCTTTTTGGTGGAATTTCTCTTCCCGTTATCAGGACAATAAATCATCAATACTTCAAACACAAAAACTAAACCAGTTAGTCTCTCTTTTCCCCCCTGTTCCTCCCTTCCCACAGGACCACAAATAGTGTCATCATTATGAATTAAAGGTGAGATTGTCATACTCTTCTGACTTCTTCTAACTATCTTAACGTTTCCAATAAAGTTAATACAGTTATTCATATACTTTTTTCCTCGTCTCCACAAACATCAAACAAAGTCAATCTCTTTGGGCGAAGATAGTATAATTTACCGCCAGAAAATTCATTGACCTACTTTTTAAACTAGATAACTGAGTAGGCAGGGTCAAAATATCGTTCCTTTTTTGGATCAAGTAGGGTCAGATACTTTCATTCTGTCTGCTTTAAAAATCCTTGAGGTTAAGATTCCTGTCACTTTTAGTTTCTACCCACAAAATCAACAAGTAGTTAGGTACTTAAAGGTGCAAATCTTTAAGCTTCTTCTAGCAAGTGAAGCTCTGTTCACAGTTCACATGCAAACTGAACTACTCAACAATCCCTTCCAATTCTCCTTTTCTTACATGTGTCACTAAGCAACTCTACCAAACATTGCCCACTCTTATTCCTATTCAGTAGATCACCAACTTCCACAAGGCGTAATTACTTCAACTTAATCATAACACTTATGACAACAGCTTACTAGTAAAAATTCCTAGAAACCATAATTCTCCAAAACCTGAAAGTTAGTACTAACATTTAAGCACAGTAGATTTCCACGCTCCAATATCTATATTAGAACTTAGAAGCCTTCATGGCTTCTCAATAAGTGCTAGAATATAGGAAAAATATAAATGGAATCAAAGTCACTGCATATATATAAAAGTTCAGAATGACAGTTGAGCTTAGAATAGATACTCCAACTCAACATTTGCAAAAGAACACGAAATTTCAATCTAGCACAACTCACTAACATTCATATTATTTTTCTACCAACAAAATATCCGAGCTAGAAAAAAGGCATTCAGACACAAACCTGATCGAGCACAGTTTCATTGATCATATCCCCAGCCACCTCCTTCGACTCGGAAACAACAGCCAACTCTTCAGCAACCCATTTCCTCCCACTGGGCGGGCTCACCAACGATGCAAACCTCTGAAGATCCGTAATCTCCTTTTGCATCGTCTTGGCCAGTTTCTTCCTAGCCACAGCAAGAACCACGTGGTCCATTGCATCATCATTCATATACACCTCAAACGTTATCTCATCTTTGCAAGGCACCACCATATTATACAACCTCGAAATCAAATCATGCCTGCTTTTAAGCTCCATCGTAGCCAACAAACCCTGGCAAAATCTCCTCCCACTAGCATAAAATTTGAACACATTTTGTCCTTCTTTCAACAACAATGGTGAATCATCGGTTTCCCCAACACCCAATAAGCTAAAATTCTTCTCAAAGATAGAGTCTTTTGTTGCAAATTTACTAGCCCAAGCTAATGCTAAGTTCTCATTCTCTTTTTTTCCAGTAAAATAGTTTATTACAAACATAATCAAGAAAGAAACACAAACAATCTCAACAGTATAGGAAGATATGGATTTCGGGATTTCAGGCTCGGGCTCTGGTTCAGATTTCAAATTAGGATCGGAATCGGAAGAAGTGGGAGTGGCAGTGACAGATTCAGTAATTAAAGGGGAATCAGAGGGTAAAGATTGAGGAATACCTTCGAATTCATCCTCATCCCAGTAGTCAAAGGATGTTGAAGCTGGTTTTGGATCGGACGGCTGAGATGTAACGGGAGGGGCTGGATCAGGAGGGCCGTGGTGGGATTCAACAGGGTCGGAGACGGAGAGAGTAGTGGTAAGGGGAGGTGGTGGGGTGGAGGAGATGATTGGGTCGATGGGTTCAGCGAAGTCATCGACTTCATCGGCGTCGAAACCCTCGAAGTGGCGGTTCTCGGCGGCGGAGACGGGGGAGAGGTGGTGGAGGAGGAGGGAAAGGATGGAGAAAAGGGCAATAAGGTAAAAGAGAGTGTCGCCTCTAGGGAGGAAGAAGGAGGAGAAATGAGAAAGGGAAAAGGACCGCTTCGCCATGAGAGTGTGTGCTTGGATTTGATCTCTCTCTGCTTCTGTTTGAGGAAGAAGAATGAGATATATGTATTTACTACTAATGTAAAGAGAAAATAGATGTGTGCGTCTGTGTGATTAGGCCTTTAGCCTAATCTCCAAATCTCACGGTTAATCATGTCTTAGCCTAATGATTAGAGCCAGCTTAGGGAGTTATTTCACCCTACATGATACATTTGGGATCGTTTAGTGTTTTTATTACTATTGCATTATTTGTTGTATGCATGTGCTATCCACTATTGACCATATTTGGTTTTTTTTTTTGGCATAAATAAATAGTACCCATAATATATGTGGATTTTATGTGAAATATAATGTAAATAAATAGTACCCATAATATTATTTTAAAGAGACTTATATAGTCGTGGAATAACTTTTTTGTTCTATATTTTTTTTATTCTATTATCCAATGCTTAGTATTTTTACATTGTTAATAGAATTTTTTATTAACAAATTACTTTATTTACTATTTTTGTCTGCTCGCTTTCTTTTTGTAATATAAGAGAATATTTTTTTTTTTTATTAATCTTGAAATATTTTTTAATTTTTAATTTTATTTTATTGTTGTCAATAATATTATCTGAATTTTAATAAATAAAATCTCTAATAAATTAAAGGGACTTATATAGTCATCGAATAAATTTCTTGTTATGTATTTTTCTTTATTATATTATCCAATATTTAATATAATTGCATTGTTAATTAAAAATTTTATTAGCATATTACTTTGTTTAATATTTTTGTTACTACTTTTTTTTTGTAATAATAGTAGATATATATTTTATTTATTTTAAATTTTATTCTAATGTTCTCAATAATATAGTCTGAATTTTAATGAATAAAATATCTATTAAATTAAAGAGACTTGTATAGCCATTTAATTTTTTTTTGTTCTATATTTTTCTTTATTATACTTATCCAATATTTAGTATTTTTACATTGTTAATAGAAATTTTTATTTGCATGTTACTTTGTTTAATATTTTTGTCTACTACCTTTTTTTTGGTAATATACTAGAATATATATATTTTTTATTACTCTTGAAATATTTTTTTATTTTAAATTTTATCCTATTATTCTCAATAATATTCTATGAATTTTTATGAATAAAATCTCTATTAAATTAAAGAGAATTGTATAGTCAATGAATAACTTTTTTGTTCTGTATTTTTCTTTATTATATTATCCAATATTCAGTATTATTGCATTGTTAATAGAAACTTTTATTAGCATATTACTTTGTTTAATATTTTTTTCTACTGCTTTCTTTTTATAATATAATAGAAGATATATATTTTATTACTCTTGAAATATTTTTTATTTTAAATTTTATCATATTATTCTCAATAATATTATCTGAATTTTAATAAATAAAATCTCTATTAAATTCAAGAAACTTACATAGTCATAGAATAATTATTTTGTTATGTATTTTTTTTTATTATATTATTCAATATTTACCATTATCGCATTGGTAATAGAAACTTTTATTAGCATATTACTTAACAAAATTTTTTGTATGCTACTTTCTTTTTATAATATAAAAGAAGATATATATTTTTATATTTTATTCTATTATTCTCAATAATATTTTTCTGAATAAAGAAACTTTTTATTTTAAAAAAGAAAAACAATAATTATTAAAAAACAAAGAAATTTTGAATTGGCAGTTTTTTATTTTTGTACTTTTATTTTATTATTTTAAAATAATTTAAAAACTCCACCTTGAAACTACACTCCGATTTGAATGGAAAACTTTTTTTAATTTTCGTTTTTTTTATTATGAAATATTTTATTTTATTATTTTATTGATATTTAAAATCAAAAAATAATAACCAATAACTAATTATTAACTACTTATGCCATGTGACTTTTTTCTATGCTGCCACTTGACTTAAGGATAGGGCTTTTTCCTCTCCTTTTAATAATATATAGATATTGATATAGATTACTTTATTTAATTTTTTTTATTTTTGTATGCTACTTTTTTTATAATATAATAGATTATATATACTTTTTATTTTATTTTTTATTCTATTATTCTAAACAATAGTTTCTGAATAAAAATAATTTTTTTATTTCTTTTTAAAAAAGAACAATTATTAAAAAAACAAAGAAATTTTGAAGTGGAAGTTTTTATTATTTGTAATTTTAGTTTTTTGTTTTGAAATAATTTAAAAACTCCAACTTGAAACTACTCTCCAATTTAAATGGATTTGTTTTTAAAATTTTTGTTTTTATTATAAACTATTTTATTTTATTATTATATAAATATTTAAATTCAAAAATAATAAATAATAATTAATTATTAACTAAATAACTAATTATTAACTACTTATGTCATGTGACTTTTTTCTAGGCTGTCACTTTGCTTAAGGAGAGGGTTTTTTCCTCTTTTTTTAATAATATATAGATATAGATTATTTACTGTTTACTCGAAAAATTAGATAGAGTTAAATTTGTGTATGGTTCTAAGGATACGTGATATAACTTGGTACAAATTGTAGAGTGAAGTAGAAATATATATATTCATGAGAAATGGAATGAAATATAAGGCAGAGCAAAAAGAAATATTGATTAACAAGGCAAAGTAAATGAGCCAAAAAGTGTTAATCTCTCTAAAGTTGTCTTTGTTACAATGTGTCCCCTTATGCTTACAAGGATTCCTCTTTTTATAGTAGAGGGATCCTACTTTATCTATAATAAAAAATATATAGTGGAGAACCCATGATAAATTATCTTTTCCTCGATTTCTGCCAAGATTCTCTCCCCTAATGCGGTTGCAACGGTTCTTGTCTGTGAGCTCGATACTGGCTCGAGATCGGTATTGGATCGAGCCCTCGGCCTTGGTTCGAGCTCGATTCTGACTTGGAGTCTCGATATTCGGGGTGAGTGTTAGTCGGTCTATGCATCTTCGACAATCTTCACTTTGCCTCGTAGTTCGATTTGGATATGAGCTCGATAATGATACCGAGCTTGTCATTGATCGGTCTTAGAGTTCGAAGCTTGACGCCCTTACTTCGGACCTCGACCTGTCGTCACGTAGATACCCTTTGATCGAAGTATTATCATCTCGACCAGTCCGTACGACTGACTTAATCGGTTTTGACCGTACACATATAGTCCCCTCGTTTCTCGGAAAGGATGTAACGAGAAAGGATATGATTTTCCACCAGTACGGTTAGACGTACACTGACGTCTGCATCGAGTTCGATCGTGACGTATGTGATAGCGGTCCGTCAGTTCCGTTTATCGAGGCATTTAATGCGTGTCAGGTGACGGTCGGCCATTACCGAGATTGAACCGCCACCACTTAACCTATAAATATCCTATTTTTCTACCATTAATCACCTTTACATTCTCTGGTCAAAATTTTCTAAGCATCTTCCTATATTTTCTGAATTTGTTTGTGTTAAATTTTCCTTCTGTGTTTTTCAATACAAAAAATCTTCCTTTGAAACATCATACCCCCTTTTATTCCTTTCTTCTAAGTTCAAGGAAAATAGTGAAAACATCAAAGACCGTTCCTCAAAAAGGAGAGGCCTCTTCTTCACAGCCCACCACCGATAAAATACCGGCGGAGCCACGGCCAGAGGAGTGTGTTCCCAAAATATGCCTTCTTACCTCTGATTTCAAGCTCGACAAAAGCACGCTGGTTCTCGGTCGATGCGAACCGGTATCGAGATATTTATGCTCGATAACCAAAAAGCAACTTGAACAGTTGAAGGCAGATTGTAACTGGGGCAATAAGGAAGTGGTGATTTCGACTTCCAATGACGATATTACCACCCATGTGGAAGGATTATTAAGTGTGTATACCTACCCGTTTACGTTAGGACCTCTCGACCGTGTTATCATCGACTTTTGTCAGCAATACCAAATAACTCTAGGCCAAATTCATCCTTCCTTTTGGCAGATCGTTATTCTGATCCATTTCTTTTCAAACATGTTCGAGGGGATGCCTTTCACCATCGATCATCTTATGAGACTATATAGTCCTCGCCTCTTTCGAGGCGGATTGATAGAACTACAACACTGGGCTACCAAGGTATTGTTCTCGAGTATAGACGAGGATAAAGATCGAGGTTGGATGGGCAGGTTTGTTCGAGTGAAGACTTCGGACCTGATCCCTGCCGAAAAGATGTCGTTCCGCGAAGAATGGAATATGAATCGTGAGTGTAATTTATTGTTTTATTCCCTATTGCCTTATTTCTTTGCTTGTTTTCTTGCCGATATCCCTTTTGTGATGCAGCGGTTCCCTGGATGCCTGGCGCCGTTACCGACCTTAAGAGCTGGGTACTGGCTCTAGCTTCGAACTCCTCTTATGCAGAACATTCGTGGCGTGATCTGGCAAAGGGTCGATGGGAGGCGAAAAATCATGGTAAGCCTATCTTTCATGTTTTGGGAGTTCGAACGAAACATTCTCCTTATACTTAACTGATTTTCTTGTGTGTAGGCCTGCGCAGAGATGCAGTTTTGAGGCCCTTGCCCGGCGAGGAAGAGACCTCGATCCCAGCTTCCAAACCGCCGAAGGGAAATAAGAGGAAAAAGGGCCTCTACTTCCGATAATCCAAAACCGAAGGCAAGGTCGACTCGTAAGTCGAAGAAGAATACCATCCCTTTGACCTCAGAGTCGGTTCAGCACCTAAGAGATGAAGATGAGGAGTTCGTGCTGATGGCCCGAACAAAGAAAACCACCGATGCTCCACAAGCAGGTGGATCGATGGTGGTTTATACAGCTCCGGCTCAAACCGAGGGTATATTGGAGAAGGATTCGGGCAGAGTTCCTGAGTCATTACAGATCGAGGATGTTTCCAATCGAAACCAACGGATTGGGAATATATTTGAAGGGGTTGTTCCCGAATATCTTCGAACCGAAGGGAACGCCCCAAGTGACTCACCCGGGACAGCAACAATCGAAGACTCGCCCACATTTCCTACTTTTTCTGAAGGGGCGATTCGGGAAGCCCAAGCTTTGGGGGCCCTCGAACTAGACAGGCCTCATGAGAAGGACGATCCCTTATGTGGTCTTTTTACCGGCGTCAAGGATATTGCCGGTAGCAGTAAGGCATTAGATTCTTTCCATGGAGTGCGGCAAGCTTTGAATCAGGTAAACCTTAATTTATATTGTTGGTATTATCACTCATATCTATTTTTCTTTTTTCACTTCGTTTCTTCTCCCCTCGTAGGCTGCGACAGCTTATCGAGAAGCATGTTCTCGATCCCGAGCTGAGCTGCATTGATATGAGGTTGATCTCCAACAGGTTATGGAGGAGAGGAATATCCTTAAACTCCTCTTAGGGCAAAACGGGGAGGAAATCAAGGATCTCCGAGCTGATTTGACTAAAGCTCACCAAGATCAGACCGATCTGTCCGAGCAGGTAATGATACTATTAAAAGCCTATGGGCTCGATACTGGAATGATGGCTAATCTTTCAGTCTCACAGCTGCAGCAGAATCTTGAGTTGATCGGGAAACTCCGCGAGGAGGTTGATGAGATAAGGGCGGAGTCCTTAAAATAGAAAGAAAATATGGACCGCCTTGCTGCAGAGAGAGAGACTGCTCGGGCCCAGTTGTCATCGAGCGAAAGTCAACTTCAGAGCTTGAAGGAGAAAAGCTTGGCTCAAGCGAGGGAAAAGGAGGAGCTCGAGGCTCAGTTGGCCTCTGAACTTGTCGAGGCTGAAAAACAAAGACCGATGCAGATGCAATAGTGGCTGTTTACCGGGCTGATGCCGAAGCTGCTCAGTTCCATGTGAGAGAGGATGTCGATACCGCTCGAACTCGAGCATATTGGATCGCCTAATTTTCCAAATGCCAAACTCGGAGGGAAACCCTCGAGGAGATCCATGCTCGGGGCTTCGATCTTTCTGAAGAGATAACAAAGGCAAGAGAGCTTGAAGCTGAAGCTGGGGCCTTGGCCTCCGATGATGATGACGATGATGATGACGATGACGATGACAATGACGGGAGCAAAAGCGGGTCTCAGAGTGGGTAGGAGCTCGATGTAGAAAAGACTGCTCCCGTAGATGATTAGGTTACTTTGTAAGGCCCTGATCGGTCGTTTTGTAAATATCATTGTGTATATAAAGTCTTTTCTTTTTCCCAGCTTGTCTCTGTCCCCATTCTTCTTTTTAGTGAGGATTTTGTTTACTTATGTTTTATGAAAATGTTCAGCCCTTAGGCTTCATGCAATTTGCTTGAACTCAAAGTGAGATAGCCCTTAGGCTTAATAATTGAGTGAGTGAGTGTTTCGAACTCGAACTCAATATATCGTAGCCCGTAAGCTTTTTATGATCGAGTAAGTGATTGTTCGAACTCGAAGTAAGATAGTCCTTAGGCTTAATAATTTAGTGAGTGATTACTTCGAACTCGAACTCAAAGTATCATAGCCCGTAGGCTTTTTATGATCGAGTGAGTGATTGCTCGAACTCGAAGTAAGATAGCCCTTAGGCTTAATAATTGAGTGAGTGATTGCTTCAAACTCGAACTCAAAATATCGTAGCCCGCAGGCTTTTTATGATCGAGTGAGTGATTGCTCGAACTCGAAGTAAGATAGCCCTTAGGCTTAATAATTTAGTGAGTGATTGCTTCGAACTCGAACTCAAAGTATCATCGTAGCCCGTAGGCCTTTTGTGACCGAGTGATTTGCTCGAACTCGAAGTAAGATAGACCTTAGTCTTAATAATTGAGTGAGCGATTTCTTCGAACTCAAACTCAAAGTATTTGTAGCCCATAGGCTTTTTTGATCGCTCGTATCAAAATTCTTTTGATGGTGGTTGGCCTTTAAGCCTGCTTGAATCATGAAGTAGAAAGATCTTTTCAAAGTGTGAGATATCTGAAAAGAAGAAGTTTTCCTTTATAAGTCATTATACATGTGTTTGCATCTTGTGCCAGGGTTCGAGCAAAACTACGTGGGCATGGTTCGTTTTGACCATTTGGCCCTTACACTTTTCTCTATCGAGACCCTATCCGACATGAATTTGATATGAAATAACTTTCTTGTGCCGAACTTGATTTATTTGATAGTAGCCCCCTAGTATTCGAGGTTGATTATGAAGGAGCCTTGGATACTATTGAATTTCCCTCGGGTAGCATATAGTTGTTGCCTCGTTAAAAACCTTGCCGGAAAACCCATTTGGGATAAAAGCCGAATTAAGGAAAAAAAGAGTACAATGCGTGCTTTAAAACCAGAGGTCTTGATGTCTTTTGTCGAATTCCTGCAATGAGTTAGTGTCGAATATATGTATATAGACGATAGAGAAGAGAAAATCATACCTTAACAATAATATCATTTGAGAAGCGATATGTTCCAATTGTTTGGCAATGGTTTTCCATCCATTGTTCCAAGTTTATAAGACCCTTTCCCGACTATATCGAGGACTTGATAGGGTCCTTCCAAATTTGGGCCGAGCTTCCCTTCATTAGGATCTCGAGTATTGATGGTGACCTTTCTTAGGACCAAGTCCCCGGCCTTGAAATGGCGGAGGTTGGTTCTTCTATTGTAGTACCTTTCGATTCATTGTTATTGTGCAGCCATTCGAACTAGTGCCGCTTCTCGTTTTTCATCTAATAATTCGAGGCTAGTATTCATAGCCTCGTAGTTCGACTCTTCTGATGTATGTCGGAACCTTGCGCTGGGTTCTCTGACTGGAATTAAAGCTTCGGAGCCATACACTAAGAAAAACGGAGTCGCTCCCGTATTGGATTTAGATGTTGTCCGATATGCCCAAAGGACTTCGGGCAAAATTTCTCTCCACTTTCCTTTAGTTTCGTTCAATTTTTTCTTCATGTTTTGGATGATAGTCTTGTTCGTTGATTCGGCCTGTCCGTTCTCACTAGGATGATATGGTGTTGACAGTATCCTTTTTATTTTATTGTCTTAGAGGAATTTTGTCACTTTACCACCGATAAATTGCTTACCATTGTCGCATGTTATTTCTGCTGGTATCCCAAATCGACACACGATGTGATCCCATATGAAATCTATAACCTATTTCTCTCTCACATTCTCGAACGCCTGTGCTTCAACCCGTTTAGAGAAATAATCACTCATAAATAAAATGAATTTAGCTTTACCTGGGGCCGATGGTAGAGGGCCGACGATATCCATTCCCCATTTCATGAATGGACATGGGAAAATGACTGAATGAAGCTGCTCTCCGAGTTGATGGATCATTGGTGCAAACCTTTGACATTTATCACATTTTCAAATAAACTCCTTAGTGTCCTTTTCCATGTTATCCCAGTAGTATCCTACTCTGATGCTTTTGCAAATTAGTGGTTCGGCGCCGGAGTGGTTTCCACAAGTGCCCCCATGGACCTCTCGTAAAACATAATCGGTGTCTCCCGGCCCCAAGCATACTGTCAGTGGTCCATCGAACGTCCTTCTGTATAATGTTCCATCTTCAACCAACGTGAATCGAGTAGCCTTGGTTCGTAGAACCCTCGATTCTTTAGGGTTCGATGGGAGTTTTCCGTTCTTTAAGTATTCGATATACTTATTCCTCCAATCTCAGTTTAAGCTCATGGAATTCATCTCGGCATGTCCCTCCTTGATTATAGATCTTGAGAGCTGAACGACAGTCCCCGAGTCGATCTTATCTTCCTCGACCGATGATCCCAGATTTGCGAGTGCGTCGGCCTCACTTTCTGCTCTCGAGGCACATGTTGTAGGGTCCATTCTTTGAAACGGTGCAGAGCTACCTGTAATTTGTCCAAATACCTTTGCATCCTATCTTCTCGAACCTCGAAAGTTTTGTTTACTTGGTTCACCACTAGTAAAGAGTCACATTTGGCTTCAATGACTTCTGCTACCAAGCTTTTAGCTAGCTCGAGACATGCAATCATAACCTCGTATTCGACCTCATTGTTAGTCAATCTAGTGGTTTTGATGGATTGCCTAATAATGCCACATGTGGGAGGTTTCAATACGATGCCAAGACCGGACCCCTTCACATTTGAAGCACCATCTGTGTAGAGGGTCCAAACCCACGACGACGTACCCGATTTTAACGAGAGTTCTTTTTCAACTTCGGGTATGAGGGTTGGCGTGAAATCGGCCACGAAGTCCGCTAAAATTTGGGACTTGATGTCCGTATGGGGTTGATATTCGATATCGTACCCACTTAGTTCGACGGCCCATTTGGCCAATCGGCCCGATAGTTCAGGTTTGTGCATTACGAAGTGGGTAAGTGGTTAAAACGCATATGGGGTGACTTTGAAAGGATGGTCTTAACTTTATAGAGGTGCTTATTAGTGCGAGTGCCAATTTCTCTAAGTGTGGGTATATAGTCTCTGCCTCTCCTAAGGTCCGACTTACATAATAAACAGAAAATTGTGTACCTTGCTCTTCTCGAACTAGGACGCCACTTACCGCGATTTCCGACACCGCCAAGTATAAGTAAAGCTTCTCATCTGTCTTTGGAGTGTGAAGCAGTAGTGGGCTCGATAGGTACCGCTTCAATTGTTCTAGTGCCTATTGGCATTCTAGGGTCCAAGCGAAATCGTTCTTCTTCTTGAGTAGAGAGAAAAACTTGTGGCTTCGATCTGACGACCTTGAAATGAATCGGCCTAAGGCATCTATCCGTCCGGTCAGCCTTTGCACTGCTTTCACATTGTCCACGACGGTGATGTCTTCGATGGCCTTGATTTTGTCGGGGTTGATCTCGATCCCCCGATTCGATACCATGAAGCCAAGGAACATGCCCGACCCAACCCCGAAAGCACATTTCTTGGGGTTGAGTTTCATGTTGTATTTCCTTAAAATTTTGAATGTTTCCTGCAAATGAGTCAAATGGTCCTCTGCGCATAGGGATTTAACTAGCATGTCATCAATGTAAACTTCCATCGACTTACTTATCTGTCCTTCGAACATTTTATTCACTAGGCGTTGGTAAGTAGCACCTGTATTTTTTAGCCCGAATGACATTACATTATAACAGTAGGTTCCATACTTAGTGATAAATGAAGTTTTTTCTTGGTCCTCCGGATTCATTCGAATTTGATTGTACCCAGAATAGGCGTCGAGAAAAGTAACGATTTTGTGGCCGGCTGTGGCATCGATCATGCGATCGATGCTAGGCAGTGGAAAAGAATCTTTGGGGCATGCTTTGTTTAAATATTTATAATCTACACATATTCTAAGTTTGTTCCCCCTTTTAGGGATTATAACTACATTGGCTAACTATTCGGGATATTTCACTTCCCGAATTGACCCCATTTTGAGAAGTTTAGTTACCTCATCCTTTACAAATGCGTGCTTTACCTCGGACCGAAGTCTTCTTTTTTGCTTCACCGGTTTGAACCTAGGGTCCAAGCTCAGCTGGTGCGTTGTTATCGACGGTGGGATCCATGTCATGTCTAAATGGGACCAAGCATAACAATCTATGTTATCAATAAGGAATTGAATAAGTTTTTTCCTTAGTTCGGGGGTCAATCCCGTTCCCGGGTATACCTTCCTTTCGGGCAGATTTTCGATTAATATAACCTGCTCCAGTTCTTCGATCGTCGATTTGGTGGCGTCAGAGTTGTCAGGGACGATAAAAGTTCGAGGGGTCAAAAAATCTTCCTCGTCATCTTTTATTTCTTGCTTCACCGATTCGGCCGAGACCGGTGGCTGTGATTGCTATTTGGCCTCTCGTCTATCTTTTATGCTCGACCTTTTCGAGGCCGATAACATTGGTATCGACATTACCTCATCGACCGCAAATATTTCCTTCGCAGCATGTTGCTTCCCGTATACTATTTTTATGCCGTCCGACGTAGGGAATTTTATTACTTGGTGGAGAGTCAAAGACACTTCCCTCATATTGTGGATCCAAGGCCTTCCGAGTAGGGCGTTGTACCTCATGTCGCCTTCGATTATGTGGAACTTGGTATTTTGGATGGTTCCGTCCACATTCACGGGTAGAATAATTTCCCCTTTAGTCGTTTCACTGGCCATATTGAAGTCGTTTAAGACCCGAGCTGCGGGCACAACTTGATTCTGCAAACCGAGTTGCTCCACCACCCAAGATCGGATGATATTCGGAGAGCTACCTGGATTCACTAAAACACGCTTAACTTGAACTTTATTTAATAGGATAGAAATTACCAGAGCGTCGTTGTGAGGCTGAGAAATGCCTTCCGCTTCTTCAATTTCGAATGATAAAGTGCCCTCGGGTACATAACCTCGAGTTTGTTTTTCCCATGTGGCCAATACTTTGCCGCGTTTGAGTACGGGTCCCTGTGGAGTGTCGACCCCGCCGATAATCATATGAATGATATGTTGAGGTTCCTCTTGTTTATCTTTTCTTTTGGCGTCCCTTTCTCTGAAGTGATATTTGGCTCGGTTACTGAGGAATTCTCGAAGGTGGCCCTCATTGAATAGATGGGCTACCTCCTCTCTTAATTGTCTGCAATCCTCGGTCATGTGGCCATGCGTACCATGATACTTGCACATCGAATTCGGGTTCCTTTGGGAAAGGCCAGTTTGCATGGGTCTGGGCCACCTAGTATTTTTGATTCTTCCGATCGCCGATACAATGCCCGATACATCGATGCTGAAATTGTACTCTGATACCCGAGGTGCCTCTACAGGATCGGCATATATGTCAAAGCCACTCTTGCTCATAAGCCCTCGAGAATTTTATCCTCGATTACTCCTTCGATTGTTCCGGGCGATATTGCGTGTCGAACCATTGTTCGTTCGATCTGCAACGTATGGTTGATATCGATCTCTGTTTAACCTCTGTTCTCTGTCGATGTCCCTCTGGTTTTTAATAGCCGATTTGTTCTGATACATGGATCCGGAAGGAGCTCCTAATTGGTCGTCTTCGACCCTAATTTTTGACTGGTATCGATTGTGTACATCTGCCCAAGTTATTGCCGGATACTTGATCAAATTTTGCTTCAGCCGGCGTGGTGCTATTGAACTTTGCTTGTTCAACCCTTGGGTGAAAGCTTGGATGGCCCAGTCGTCTGTGACCGGTGGCAATTCCATACGTTCCATTTGAAATCGGGACACGAACTCCCTCAGCATTTCATTATCCCTTTGTTTTACTTTGAAAAGGTCTGATTTCCTTGTTGCAACCTTTTTATGGCACCAGCGTGTGCCTTTACAAACGAATCCGCTAATATGGCAAATGAATCGATGGAATTTGGTGGTAGGTTATGATACCAAATCATCGCCCCCTTCGAGAGGGTCTCTCTGAATATTTTCAACAACACGGACTCGATTTCATCATCTTCCATATCGTTACCCTTGATGGCATGCGTATAAGAGGTGATGTGTTCGTTAGGATCGGTCGTACCATTATATTTGGGGATTTCAGGCATACGGAATTTTTTGGGGATTGGTTTTGGGGCTGCACTCGAAGGAAAAGACTTTTGTACGAATTTCTTGGAATCCAACCCTTTTATCGTGGGCGGAGCTCCTGGAATTTGATCGACCCTGGAATTATATGTGTTCTACTTTCTTATCATTGGCCTCGATTCGCTTTGTGAGCTCCTCAAGTATTTTAGTAATTTCGGGGGTAGTCCCTGATTCTGGTTCGTTTGACCTCTCTACGGCTGGCTCCGTTCGGTGGGTAATTTCTCGAGGTGGACTGGGCTCCGGTCTGCTTGGTAGTTGGCTTTGGCTATGCAACTGAGCTATCGCTACCTGATGGGATTGCAACATTTCAAAAATCATACGCAAGCTGACTTCGTTTTCTTCCAACGCTATGGGAGTCTCGAGCTGCAGATCGAGTACCGCCATGAATGTTATTTTCTGGCTTGGAACGTTGGTTTGCCTCAAAGGCCATATGTGAGTTGACATCTAGCGGTACTTCGGCTCCAGCTTCAATGACATCGATAAGCGGCCTTCCGGCCCTGGGCATCAAGTTATTGGTTTCGTCTTGAAGGTCGGCTTCGTTGTCGGTGGGTAAAGCCATTAATCGAGGGTTTGCCATTACTAGTTCGAGTCAGAGACACTCTCAAAAGATGAGCGTAAACTGGTGTGTGTTGCAGATTTGTATCAAACAAACACTGTTATCCTTAGCCCCACGGTGGGCGCCAAACTGTTTACCCAAAAAATTGGATAGAGTTAAATTTGTATATGGTTCTAAGGATACGTGATATAACTTGGTACAAATTGTAGAGTGAAATAGATATATATATATATATATATATATATATATATATATATATATATATATATATATATATATATTCTTGAGAAATGGAATGAAATATAAAGGAGAGAAAAAAGAAATGTTGATGAACAAGGCAAAGTAAATGAGCCCAAAAGTGTTAATCTCTCTAAAGTTGTCTTTGTTACAATGTGTCCCCTTATGCTTACAAGGATTCCCCTATTTATAGTAGAGGGATCCTACTTTATCTATAATAAAAAAATATATAGTGGAGAATCCATGATAAATTATCTTTTCCTCGATTTCTGCCAAGATTCTCTCCCCTAGTGCGGTTGCAACGGCTCTTGTCTGTGAGCTCGATACTGGCTCGACCTCGGTATTGGATCGAGCCCTCGGCCTTAGTTCGAGCTCGATTCTGACTTGGAGTCTCGAAATTCGGGGTGAGTGTTGGTCGATCTATGCATCTTCGATAATCTTCGCTTTGCCTCGTAGTTCAATTTGGATATGAGCTCGATAATGATACCGAGCTTGTCATTGATCGGTCTTAGAGCTCGAAGCTTGACGCCCTTACTTCGGACCTCGACCTGTCATCACGCAGATACTCTTTGATCGAAGTATTATCATCTCGACCAGTCTGTACGACTAACTTAATCGGTTTTGACTGTACACATTTACATATACCAAATTTCTTCAAACTTTTAAATGGATCATTTTAGATAATGTTTTTAATATCCACCCAACTAGTGCAACCTTAGATAATTTGGGTGAATCAAACTTGCAAGGGCTAAATTTGATACTCATAGGAGATCGAAATGACAAGGTGGGTTGCTCTGATGGTAAGCACCCTCCACTTCCAACTAAGAGGTTGTGAGTTCGAGTCACCCCAAGAGCAAGGTGGGGAGTTCTTGGAGGGAAGGATGCCGAGTTTCTATTGGAAACAGCCTCTCTATCCCAGGGTAGGGGTAAGATCTGCGTACACACTACCCTTAGTGGGATTATACTGGGTTGTTGTTGTTGTATAGGAGATCGAAATGAATGTTTTCGACACATCAACAATCTGATTTTCGCCCCCTCGATTGTCTAATAACAACTGTTTTTCATTTCAGTGGCAAGTGGTGAAATACGTAGCTCTTATACCTATTTCCTATTTCTCTTTTGGTCGTTTTTTTCAGGCACCAATAATCTGGGCAACCACCTATCCAGATTCTTCAAGCTATAATCGACACGTTGGAAGGAATCTTAGAGCTCAGAATATTAATTCATAGGCCACGCCGGACATATATTTTGATGACTCAAATAAGCAATTAGTCCACAACTACTAAAAATCTACAAATATACTGCGTCGAAATTAATTTGAGACTGTTATAAGCTGCAAAATCCCTGATGCTAGTGTAAAAGGCTATGGACTATTAAACATAAGAACCATTTTAATAACATGATTAAGAATGGTAACTCTAGTCAACCAATCCAGACTTGTCCCCTCAAAATAGTAAACAATTGTCAACGGCTCACTTGTGTTTGCGTGATAAATTTTGATAAGCTGGTGAAGAAAAGACGAAAATTAGAAAAATAAAAGTAGAGGATGGTGGGGGAGAAAGTAGAAGGGTAGTACTGACCCAATTTAATGAGACAAGCATTTCAACGTGGTCCATACATGATAGTAGGCTAGTTAAGAGGCTGTTACTGGAACGAAAGATTGTGACAGGGAAATTGATTTTCTCTCCTTCAATTAGTAGTAGATTAAAGGCACCGTTGGTACTGCAAAGAAAGAGACATAACGCTTTCTCAACAAAAGCTGGGCACCAATTCAGATATCAATTACCATAGGAAAACAATAATGCAGCAGCAATTGCCTTAAACGCTGCATTTTGGTGATACAGTTTACATGGTCCTTCATTAGCTTTTTGGAAAAACATACATATTTGATCTCTGTGATTTCTGTCAAATGCTATATTAATTATGAAAGCATAGCAGGGTGGGTAGCAGGACCCATCATGCATGATGATTCATAATTCATTAACCAAAGAACAAATTATGTCCCACTCCTTTTATCCACCTGACCCAGGAGAGATCAGCAACCAGAAAGTCCACCACCTGATCCAGGACCAGAGTCCAGATAGTCCATCAATCAGCAAGTTTCCTTTTCTAATAGTAGAAAAGGTTGAGCTCCTAGGTGTTCTGCTAGGTGAGGGGCATATATTGATCACCCGATCCAAGGCTAAGCGGTTATTTTCTTTGTTTATCTTCTTCCAATAGCAACTGGACTATAGATCTGAGAACTTCATTATCAGTCACCAGGGAAACCTGAGATATGAAGTGTCAGAAGAATTCATCAAATCCAAAACAAGGTTTAAAGGGTTGAAAGTTTGAAAAAAACAAAATATGAACACAAACCCTAAAAGCACATTATAGCAGCTATATAGCAATGTCTACCTAAAGAAAAGAAATTTCTTGGCACAAAAGAAAATGATATGCAAACAAATGCCAATAATCTAAAACAATGAAAAGACTCCCTGTGCCTCGACAAGTTGTTTACAATCTTGATCCAATGATTATCCATAGTGGTGAGAAAGATCTTGCCTCTAATACAAGGGGAAGCCCTTCGAGGTCAAGGAGGAAGGTTGTGCAGAACTTTCTCTTTGTTGGAAGGGAAAAGAAGCATGTGCTTGAAATTTTACCTTCAAGAGGGAATAGCCAACGAAAGTGGAGTCCTAGCAAATCTCAGTGATAGAGCACATTATAGAGAGGACATTGGATAGGAACATCTAACGCTTTCTTTTTACTTTACGAATAGCCAAAACACATGGAGTGTCCTAGCAAACGTCAATGATTGAGAACATTCTGGAGAGAAATATGGATAGAGGACATACTAACAATATTTGTAGGGATGGCCCAAAAGGAGCAGATCAAGTGCCAAAAGGCAAGCACACCATTCCCTCAACAGGGTAGTGATTTGGAATTTATTTTTTTTACATATTTTGCGGGGGAGGGGGGAGGAAGACCATCAAGAAATCTCTCTTTGAGGTTCCATGTCTGCTGGCAGTGAGATAAAAATTTGAAAAGTATTCCATGTCTCATTATATGTTGCTCAGACTCTTCAAAAATGCCACCGGGTGCATTCGGATCCTCCAAAAGTAGTACATGCTTGGAGGATCCAACAAAGGTGCAGCAACTTTTTTAGAAAGTACGGACACCATAGGTCTCATTAAGTTATGGTGGAAAGATGCAACGTACATCAACTATATCTCTTTGGATTAGTTAAAATGATCTGAGTTGGTGCATCGAAAAATCAGAACTAATGCAATAAAGTATCTGTTTATAAAGGCAATGCCCACAAGTATGTATCAGGTTGTGTTCCTGACTTATTCATCAATAATTAGGTGAATTCTACCAGAAAGTAACAGTAAATGCTAGTACTGAAACAGAACTATCAGTTTGCACGAGATAAAAAATCTACCTGAGGATTACGAATAAGCTCCTTGAGAATATCATGAAGAGTTAGCCGGAGTTCCTTAAATAGAACAGCTGTTTGTGCTGGTGCTGCAACTTCTAACCATCCATCTATGGTAACTCTTCCAGTCTGGAACAGATCAATTACACACAATTAGTGAGGAAAAAAGATGAAATCAGGAGGGGGCAGATAGAGTTCCTTAAGCCAGGGTTCATAAAGAGAACCATATAATTTCTTTCTCCATCCACAATTCCCTATCCTTGAGTGATGAGATATGTAGACATGTTCTTTTTGGAAAACGAAATGCTGCTAGAAGGTCAAAAATCCTATAGAAACAGGGGGAAAGACATGACTAGGACCCAACAACAAGAAAATATTCCTCAAAAAGCACAAATTGTTACAAGTTTATGGCAAATAAATAATGTAGAAACATATGAAAATTGGTCTAACTTTTTTTTCCCTGCTGCATATAACTGCAATAAATTAAGAACTGAATTGGTAAGATCTTGCTAACATCTGGGTCCATTCCGGACCCTGGGTAAAAGCTGATTTAGTTTTCCACAGAATCATTGCCTTCAGCCAAAAGGAAAGCTCTTCAGAGAAAGTAGGCCACCTTCCCATTTTTATCGATGTCCCCCAAAGGACTCAGAGAAAGCACGCTACTTACTAAAATTAGCACTTGATACCAGTTTCCACGGTAGGAAACTGCTCCCAATTCTCTTAAACAAATACAAAAAACATATCTTGTTTGCTTTGAGAGTGATTGTGCCTGCTTTACTTTTCTCCATTCTCCACTTCATTTTCTTCCTTTTAGGGGGGATAAGGGTTAAAATAGGCATTACCCTACTTAATTGAAAAACATGGAGAGCAAACCAACATAAAGGAGGGTGTACAGAAGAGTACAATATAGCAAGTTTGTTAGCGCAATGCTCAATCTTCTATGCTAAACAGGAAAAAGCAAATCATAGTTTCACTCAACGTTTCTCCCTTCTTGTTCCGTTTCTTTTCAATTTTCATACTTTCGCAGGTAAGTCTCTTGACCCTCCGTCACTAGACAGCATAAGATAGACAATGCTCATGTGTACAATGTCAAAGTTCAAGCAACAAAGTTTTGACAAAAATTGAAAAATGAAATTGACACCTACTATTCCTTGAGAAATAAGAAACAAGAGCTTATCAAGTTATGGAAAAGAAAAAGCAGGGTAAGCATGACCATAAACAGAAGATACCTGGTGCTGAATGTTTATTGGGCCACCAAAAAGAAGTATAGTATAAGGAGAGATAACGGTGGTGTCTCGCAAAAATACCTTGTTAGTCTCTACCTGAAATTGTAGCATACATAAGAATTATATCTTAAAAATGCTTCAACAAAATATATGAAGAAACAAAAATTGATTATATAAAAAAATCAATCGATAATTTTGAAACTCAAAAGGGAGCCTTGAAGCAACGGTAAAGTTGTCTCAGGTTCGAGCCGTGGAAGCAGCCACTAAGCTTGCATTAGGTAGGTTGTCCACATCACACCCTTTGGGGTGCAACCCTTCCCCGGACCCTGCGTGAACGCGGGTATGCTTAATGCATCGGGCTGCCCTTGTTCTTTTTAAAACATTTTGAAACTCAAAAATGAGTCAAATAGTTGAGATGAACAGTTTGAATATGTTTGCTATGGATTCACAAAGAGAAAAAGCACACATTTTTACCCAAGTTGAACTCTTAGATATTCTTCCACCATGGACTCAAAAAGGTTTCAGCCCACGATTACTAAATAAAACAATATTTACGTAAATGGATGAACATAGGAAGTACCAGCTCCATTCTTAGAATTCTGGAGTCCTTAAAGTAGTGCTTGTTTGTCAAAGTGCATTTCCATGGGACTTAAGAGATCTTTTCCAATGCAACCTTTATTTATTGCTCAAATATGTTAGAATGACAAGGTTGATCCTTTTTGCGTTAATCATACTACATGGGTTGTGTAAGATCTTTTAAAGGGGTTTAATAAAGATCTTGGGCGACAAGAGTGGGTTGCTCTAGTGGTGAGCACCCTCCACTTTCAACCAATAGGTTGTGAGTTCGAGTCACCCCAAGAGCAAGGTGGGGAGCTCTTGGAGGGAGGGAATAAAAAAATAAATAAATAAATAAAGATCTTGGGCTACACCGCCCATTATGTTAATGTTTTGGAATAGATGCTTAGATTCTTTCACATGGTATAGGAGCCAACCTTTGGTAAACTGATTCCTCATACTCATAAACAGTCATTAAAATCTGTGTGAACCCCAAAAGTCGGGTTACTGGTGCAAGAGAGTGTTGAGTTATGTAGTTTCACGGATAGATTGTGTTAGGACTTCAAAAAGGGATTATACAGGTCTTGGGGCACTCAACCCATTAGCTTGAAAGTTTTTATAGGATGCTCAAATTCTTCACGAGCCAGAACTAACCACACATATATAAGTTATGCTAACAACAAAACCTTGTTCTTCTAAATCTCAGCAATTAGATCCTGAAAGAATTATTCTCCTAGGTTATGATGCAGTGTGAAAAGGTAAACACAAACATTACGCATTATTTGACTTATCTATAGAAATGTAGTCCAAACTTGGCTTCCACTTTTAAAAGGCGTTAGCAAAATTCTCAAAATGATTCTTCTAGCATCTTCAAGTAGATTATTTCCCATGACTGTCCTAAAGCTTCAGCATACTCTCCAGTCATCATTAACTTCACTGGACTCTGGAGTCCATACTTATACTTAGTGATGAATTGTTGAATTGCTTAATAAGCAGAGTTGCTTTATAGAATGTCCATTACTTAAAGAGAATATGATTATCTAATGTATCATCTAATAAATACTACAGAAGATAGCTTATTCAAATTCTGTGAATGATCTACTTCATCTTTGCGCCTCTTTAAGATTCTCTTTTTCAGTTTTGGGAGCATAATTTGTTGAAAAAGATTCTTTTCCATGCTGCAAAGTTGTAATCTTGCATTTCATATACAATGCTCCAATTTAATCTCTATAGTTCAAAAGGGTATCATCTCTTGAATCTACAATATTTTATCATCTTATTAATAGAGATGTTGAAATAACAGTGTAACTGTTAAAGATTCCATCATCTTATAACAGCTTTCTGATGTCTTGATAGAATTTGGCATTACGATCTTTCAGGATTCACTTACACATTATTATAAGGATTCCATGAAAACAACCAACTTCATAAAGAAAAGGCACCTAAAATTTCCTTTCTCCACCCATTCCTAGCCTAAAGTGATTAAAAGAAGCAAAAGTTGTTGTAAGCATGGAGGCCATTCAAAGATAAGGTCAGAGAGATCAAATCTTGAATGTTAGCTTTCCAGAGTAAAAGATTAAGAAAATGCAAACCTTTTCAAGAAAGACGATAAATGGGTACTGAAAATCTTTTAAGTTAGAGTTGATTGACGAAGGGTGAATGTGAACTTCGCGTCTTCCATCATACCATGCAGGGTTACTCTTTGCTGAAAGACCTGCACTTTGTTTTAGGTTCCCAAGAGCAGTTGTAGCAATGCCTTCTTCTCTGGCAGATACATTGGGATAAAGACCTGCACACAATATGGCCTAGGCACATTTATAGAGGTGAGTATCCAAACAAGTCAAACAGGCAAGTCAACAGAAAGAATAACCAGACTGAAATAATATACTCCTCCATTATATTTGGCATTTTAAACAAATGCATTTAGCTTGCAGTATGCCCTTAGAGAAATTATTATTGTCATTATAGGCTTTATGGCAACCTGCCTTGGCTACAGCTAGGATATTAACAAGCAGAAAATGGCCGAAAGGTCAATTTTCATTAGAGCTAGTGCCTTCTACTCGAACAGAGGAATGTCAAAATCAGTAGATGCAGGGCTTGGAACATCCCACAACATGTGCGCTAAAACCGTGATCGTGAAACTAAAAAACTCTGGTTTGGATCTCTCTCTTCGGATAAGTGATAGCGGTCACTTAAATAGAATCCAGAGGGTGTAAGAACTTTCATTATAACTCTATGAAAGTAGAATTACCTCAGTGTTGTTTTTGGAATAGAAGTGGGTGTAAAAAGTTTCCGGAATGAAAATTTACATAGAGGTTGATATACTTTGCATCGATGTTTGGTTTCATTGATTGCACTTGATCTGAACTAAACTCATAGCCCTTTCGACCTAATTGTGCTATTATCTCATTGCTTTATTAATGTTGATATGTGTGATAATTATTATTTTTAATCGGCGTGACACTTAGGATTATCTTGGAATGGTTTTTGTTCATGGTAGCCATCAATGCAGCAAATCAACAAACAATTTGATATGGTGGAACAAATGCTTCTAGGGCGGCAATGTTAGTTTTATATGCGTGTGTGTGTAGAAAGTTCTCAACTTTCTGTTCTATGCTATGCACGAAAATCAATACATCGTGCTCTTACCCTTTTTCTCAGTCCAAGTTAAGGGAGATCCTTATATTTTAATTAATGATTTCTTTTAAGTCTCTATTTGTAAACCAGAAATGAGAGTACAACCCCCATATCTTTAAGAAACTAGCATCACGAGTGGGACGATTTGAAGTTTTAACTTGAGCCCAATAGTAGATTCAAGGGCAAATTACCGACATCCTGCTGGCATGAAGGAAATCAACAGATGAGACCTATACCGAGCCATATCCTTTCAAGTTTGAGACTCTGAAGTGAAAAGTGTTAGTTTACAAATATGTATAGTGTAGTCTTGTCCCACATTGGAAGAGGAGTAATCTCTCCTTATAGTGTATAGCTATAAATAGGGACCTCCTGTATTGTATTTATAATCCAATATCAATAACATATTTTCTCCCGTGCCTTCTCACATGGTATCAGAGCATTAGTGAGAAAAGATCATTGTGCGTCATTCCAGCGTTAACCGGGAAGAAAGAACTTAGTCATCGTGCAATGTTTCCGGTGACTTAAGGCTTGTCTAAGTGAAAGTCACTTTCTGTCGGTGTTGTGCTAAAACCAACACCACCACGAGGTAGATCACCCTCCAACTACCAATCCCTGAAATTTTATCCGGCAGAAAAGCCGCCACGCTCCTCCACGCGCCGGCAACAACTTTTCCGGCGAGGGTTCCGGCCATTTTTTCGCGAAGCTTCTTCAGGACAGTGTGCTCTCCTCAAAATTCCGAGCCTACCCATCTAAATCAAATCAAATTCCAGCCACTTTTATATTTTTCCGGCGTGAACAGAGACCTTTCCGGCCATTTTTTGAAAACATTTCTTCAGGACAGCTTGCTCGCAAAGGAATTCCGAGTCTATCCATCCTAGTTACGACAAATTCCGACAACTTTGGAATTTTCCGGCGAGCTACAGTGTTTCCTGCTGTAAACAGTGTTTTTCAAGCTATTTCTTCAGTTTTCTCACGGGAGTTACTTATTTCCACTATTTCAAGTTAACCCTACTACTATAAATTGTAGCGACATGGGAACCGATGCTTTGAATAGTCGGATGGTTTCTTTAGCAGAGTATATAAAGTTCCTTCAGTATAAAGCATGTAAGCAGACATCTTCTGAGATAACTTCTGTTGTTCAAACAGGTAATAGCGTGACTTGTTTCTCCCAATCTTCATCCTCTGAGTCTTGGGTCATTGATTCAGGTGCATCAGATCATATTTCTGGTAACAAATCTCTTTTCACTACTATTTCGTATTCTCAATCTCTTCCAAAAGTCACAATGGCCAATGGGTCTCAAACCATGGCAACTGCAATAGGTCAAGCAAGCCCACTTCCTTCCTTACCTTTAGATTCAGTCCTTTATGTTCCCAATAGTCCTTTTAATCTCATAGCTGTTAGTCGCTTAGCCAAATCACTTAAATGCGTTGTTTTATTTCTTGATGACCATGTTTTTATACAGGAACGCACTACGGGGCGGATCATTGGTACCGGGCATGAATCAAACGGACTTTATTACCTTATCCTTGCTAAATCACATGGACTCACATCTTGTCTTCCTTCTACAACTTGTCCTGTTACTGATTCACCAGATTTATTACATAAACGGTTGGGACATCCCAGTTTGTCAAAACTTCAGAAAATGGTATCTGGTTTATCTCACTTGTCAGCTCTAGAGTGTGAGTCATGTCAGCTCGGTAAGCATACCCGCTCCCATTTCCCTCGGCGTCTTGATAATCGAGCAGAGTCACCTTTTACTTTAGTCCATTCAGATGTTTGGGTAACTAGTCGGGTCAGTTCCATCTTGGGATTCCGCTACTTTGTCAGTTTCATTGATGATTATTCCAGGTGCACTTGGCTATTTTTGATAAAAAAATCAATCTGAGTTGTTTTCTATTTTACAGATCTTCCACGCTAAAATTCAAAATCAATTTGGGGTTTCTATTCGCACATTTCGTAGAGATAATGCCCGAGAGTATTTTTCTTCCCCATTTCAGCAGTTTATGAAATCTCATGGGATTATTCATCAAACATCTTGTCCGTACACATCTCAACAAAATGGGGTAGCTGAAAGAAAGAATAGACATCTTATAGAAACTGCCCGTACCCTACTCATACAATCTCATGCTCCGTTGCGTTTTTTTGGGGATGCAGTTCTTACATCTTGCTATCTTATTAATCGTATGCCATCTTCAGCTATCCAGAACCAAGTTCCATTCTCTGTCATGTTTCCCCACTTACCTTTGTTCTCTTTTCCACCCCGTATCTTTGGAAGCACTTGTTTTGTCCATAACCTTACTGCAGGAACAGATAAGTTAGGTCCTCGTGCTGTTAAGTGCGTATTTCTGGGTTTCTCGAGAACACAAAAGGGGTATCGATGTTACTCTCCTGACCTCCAGCGGTACCTTATGTCCGCTGATGTTACCTTCTTTGAAACCCAATCATACTTCACAGGTTCAGGTCATCACTTAGATATTTCTGAGGTACTACCAGTTTCATCTTTTGGAGATTCAGTCACTCCAGCTCCACCACCTACAGCTCCAGTTATAGCTCTACCACCTATAGCTCCAGTTCCACCACCTACAGCTTCGGTTGTAGCTCCACCACCTACAGCTCCGGTTGTAGCTCCACCACTTATAGCTCCAGTTTCTCCACATAATCCAGTTCAACCTTATGCAGTTCTACCACTCTTGACTTATTATCGTCGTCCACATCCAGCTTCAGGCCCAGGTGATTCACGGCCCCGCATCAGATTCTGCACCTACTGCAGACTTGTCTCCTCTTAGTCAACCAATTGCACTCCGCAAGGGATTACGATCCACACTTAATCCTAATCCCCACTATGTCGGTTTAAGTTATCATCGTCTGTCGTCACCTCATTATGCTTTTATATCTTCTTTGTCCACTGTTTCTATCCCTAAGTCTACAGGTGAGGCACTATCTCATCCAGGATGGCGACATGCTATGATTGACGAGATGTCTGCTTTACATGCGAGTGACACTTGGGAGCTTGTTCCTCTTCCTGCAGGTAAGTCTATTGTTGGTTGTCGTTGGGTTTATGCAGTCAAAGTCGGCCCGGATGGCCAGGTTGATCGGCTTAAAGCTCGTCTTGTTGCAAAAGGATATACTTAGATTTTTGAGCTTGATTATAGTGATACTTTCTCTCCCGTGGCTAAAGTAGCATATGTTCGTCTCTTTTTGTCCATGGCTGTTGTACGTCATAGGCCTCTTTATCAGTTAAGACATTAAGAATGCTTTTCTCCACGGTGATCTTGAGGAAGAAGTTTATATGGAGCAACCACCTGACTTTGTTGCTCAGGGGGAGTTTAATGGTTATGTGTGCAGATTGCGCATGTCACTATATGGTTTGAAACAGTCCCCTCGAGCTTGGTTTGGTAAGTTCAACACAATTATTCAGGAGTTCGGCATGACTCGCAGTGAGGCTGATCCCTCTGTGTTTTATCGGCATTCTGCTCCTAATCTGTGTATTTATCTAGTGGTTTATGTTGATGATATTGTTACTACTGGTAATGATCAGGATGGTATTAGTAATCTGAAGCAACATCTCTTTCAGCACTTCCAGACTAAGGATCTGGGAAGATTGAAGTATTTTCTAGGTATTAAGGTCGCTCAGTCTAGCTCAGGTATTGTTATTTCACAGCGGAAGTATGCCTTACACATTCTTGAGGAGACTGGAATGATGGGTTGCAGACCTATTGATTCTCCTATGGATCTGAATGCTAAGCTTCTGCCTGGACAGGGGGAGCCTCTTAGAGACCCTACGAGATAAAAGAGGTTGGTTGGCAAATTGAATTACCTCACAGTGACTAGACCTGACATTTCTTTTCCGGTGAGTGTTGTAAGTCAGTTTATGGATTCTCCCTGTAATAGTCACTGGGATGCAGTTATTCGCATTCTTCGGTATATAAAGTCAGCTCCAGGCAAAGGATTACTATTCGAGGATCGAGGCCACGAGCAAATTGTTGGGTACACAGATGCTGATTGGGCAGGATCACTTTTTGATAGACATTCTACGTCTGGATATTGTGTTCTAGTAGGAGGTAATTTGGTCTCGTGGAATAGCAAGAAACAGAATGTAGTTGTTCGATCTAGCGCCGAAGCCGAATATCGGGTCATGGCTATGGCGACGTGTAAGTTAGTTTGGGTCAAGCAGTTGCTCAAGGAGTTAAAGTTCGGAGAAATCAGCAAGACGGAACTAGTGTGTGATAACCAAGCTGCTCTTCATATTGCGTCAAATCCGGTGTTCTATGAGAGGACTAAACACATTGAGATCGACTGTCACTTTGTCAGAGAAAAAATACTTTCAGGAGATATTGTTACAAAGCTTGTAAAGTCGAATGATCAACTAGCAGATATTTTCACTAAGTCTCTTACTGGTTCTCGTATTAGTTACATGTGTAACAAGCTCAGTACATATGATGTGTATGCACCGGCTTGAGGGGGAGTGTTAGTTTACAGATATGTATAGTGTAGTCTTGTCCCACATTGGAAGAGGAGTAATATCTCCTTGTAGTGTATAGCTATAAATAGGGACCTTTTGTATTGTATTTATAATCCAATATCAATAACATATTTTCTCCCGTGCCTTCTCACAAAAAGGAACAGATAATCTTTAAATATACCTTAAGAATTGAGGAATGATTTGAATTTGTATTAAAAGGTTGTGATATATCTGAAAGCCAACTGTCAAGCTTCTCTTTCTTTTTCCAATCAATCTGCATCCAGCAATTATTTCAAAGTTAAAACACCATAATATTGGGTAAAATGACTTACAACAGGGATAGAGGAGAGAAACTAAATCGTCTAAATACTTGGTAAATTTTACAGGTTTAACTATTATGAAAACATGTATAAATCCATTGAAGCAGAAGGAATAAATAGGAGTCCACAAGTTTAACCAGAGAGTTGGCACGTAAGTAGGAGGGAAGTGATAACCAGCCAAGCCACCCTTAAATCAGGAAACTGAAATCAAGCAATTCCCTGCTGTGACAATACAGTGCCATATTTTTGCAGACTAAACTCCAGAAGATATCCCTGCCCCTCGCAAGCCCCCCCCCCCCCCCCAAAAAAAAAAACAAGAAAAGGAATGAACCAAAAAGAAGATGTTTATAAATTTGACAGAAAAGGGGGTCTATCAAAGCTGTTGCTAATTACGCAAAGAAATGATCATACGCAGTACACACTGCAACATAATTAGAAGTTGCAATCATGAACCCAAAATGCAAGTTGTTTAAAAGTTCTGCAGCTTATCTATGCGATAGTCAGCTAGGAATGCGCATACAACTGCAGTTCCTAAGATCCTTAACATCCCAACCTTTTTTGAAGTAAACATGGTCTAACATTGCCCTCAAGATACCTCCTGCTGTATTGTTCCCTTCATTTTAAATATCTAGAAAAAGTAGGTAATTCATAGTTCAGTTTTATACATTAGATTCACTAAATTATTACCATCCAATTTAAAGGATGAAAATGCAACTCATAATATTAACACTGCAAACTTGATAAATAGGCATCTTAAAAAAATACCTCCGACTTTTTTGGGATGTTGATGAATCCAATGTCAGCTAACAATGTTCCAAATTGTATTCTCATGTCTCTGGCACAATAAGACATGTATTAGCCGTTGAAAAGCGATTCAAGGCCTAAAAAGATAGGTAACCGGGAAAAGGAGCATAATTCTCGCAGCTCAGTGTCTTATTATGGAAGAGCTAAACTTTGCAAACCACAAGCATATATCCTGTTTTAGAGTTTGTTGCATATTGTCTTCCGCGGATTTTTTCAAGGATCATTACAAGTTTAACATGCTGATTGGTGCCAATGATTATTATGATAAATGGTGATGGTGAAAGCAGTTGTGGCCAGCTACATAAAAAATAATACGGATAGGTAGTGAATGCTGATGGTGGTAAAGACTATTCCGATTTAATAAGTGCTCTTTGCTGGGGGGGGGAGGTTTTGCTTTCCCCCTCTTGTCCTATGCATTCTCTCATAACGCGTTAACCTCATCTTATATATGCACTTTATTATTACCAGTTTTCATTTCAGAAAATTAACGATCGGAATTAGGATCAGGTACTGGCTTCCTTTCAAGTATAAAAAATGTGGAAAATGACAACCATAATTCCATTAGTTGATCCTTTCTAGAGCCCCAAGGCACAAAACATCGCCATCACTTTTGAATTACAAGAAAACTGAGCTACATGATACTTCTTTCTAAACTAGCCAGGCATTCCATAGTAGTAAATAGTATCCCCAAGGGCTACAGGACATTCTTTCCTTGTTAGATAATCTTTAAAAATTGTTGTTATCTGTTAAAATTCACTGCATAAAGAGGAATGAATCAATAACGAGGGATGTCCTTAGTATGGCATAAAAATCATACCTTATCATATACATGACAGAACTGCTTAAGAAATATGAGCTGCAAAACTGCTTTGCTGCTTTGACTCCATTCTGCCAGAATGAAAATGAACTGCATCAGTAGCATGGCTCAAAGAATGACAATGCATAAATTAAATGTCCAGAAATAACTTTTTACGAGTAAAAAGTGTGTAAAAAGTGTTGAAATACATTTAAGTATTCTTTCAGTAGACTGAAAGTTTTCTGATGGAATGATTGCCTATCTAATCCACTAGGTCTCTATTAATTCTTATTCGACTAACAATCAACAATGCCGTCCAACTGGGCTGTTAATATGTGATAAAGAATCAGTTATTTCATAAGCCGTTGCAAGTTAGTAGATCACTAACCTCCCGCAAAATTTTCTCCCACTTTTTATACGCTACCATCATTAGGAGATGGTCAGATTGCCAGTTACCACTGCCAGAGTCAGTTTCACCACCAAGCTTATCACTCAAAAGTGCCAACTTTGCTCTTTCAACATTTTGCCTCTGCGATACGCATGTCATAACATAATTAAATTCCATATGGACATCAACAAAGCTTTTAAGAGCTGAGGATACAAACCTCATCTTTTGGATAAACAAATGGAGACTTGTAGCTGAGGAAGGCTGAAATAGATAGAATTGGCGACAAGCAGCCAAATACTCCACCATATAACAGCATCTACAGTTCCACATTTGCAAAATTATTTAAAAGACAGTAATGTTCAACAAAGCCCAAATAGCCAGACAATTGATGCACCCATGGAATTTTTGTTTATATTGAAAATTGAGTGTCACTTGTAGAGAATCATATTTTTGGTAAATTCTCTACTTTTCAGTATACTGCTTCTATACAGGAGATTTCTCATAACTTTTCTTTAAAAGAAATCATCAACAAAATTATTTACCTTTCCACAAAAAAAGTTTGTGAATTAGAGTTGTAATGGGAAATATATAAGATGTTGAAGAATGAGGATAATTACATAAATACCTTTCCAACCAACACATCAACAGGAAGTCTCGCCAAATGATACCCGAGAGGAGTTAACTCTTCATCCCCTTCAACGGCACCAACCTGGACATAAATTGAACTATGAGATCATCACCACATAGCACAGAACTGTGCAGTTCAACTGGCATTCATGCACAAACAATATGGCAAATTTAGCACATTTACATGGAAACACAGGAAAGTATCTTTTATATGCATAAGAAGAAAGAACGTGGATGAAACATTATTTAGGAAACAAATTTCTAATGTAAGTGCAGTACAAGTAACAAACCAAGCTATGCAAGACTGTACCATCTTGCATGAACATTATAAATGATACCATAGAAAATGGAACCACCCAAAGACATGACAAATCTTTACTTCAATACAAATGAAGTGTAGTAGAAACTTATATAAAAGTACATTTTGACATTAGATGAAACAAAAGCAGATGTCTCAAATATACTCCCATCCCATTTTATATGACGATATTTGATCAGATAAAGCGTTAACATGCTAGTATGAGCATATACATTATAATGGTGATAGTAGAAAAAAAATATCAAATACTAGTTATAAAGTTAGGTTGATAGAGAAAACATCACATTGAAGTTTCAAAAGTGAGTAGTTTCATGAATTTGAATCTTGAAAGTTGAGAATGTTGTATAAAAATGGGATAGTTGTCAAACATTTAGGACGTTCCAATAATAGAAAAAGTGTCATGTGAACTGAGACAGAGGGATAAATATATAAGGTAACTAGACGCTCTCAATGAAAGAGACCAAAGAGAAAGCTCCAGGAAGAGTGTAAAAACCACAACACTAGAAAAGAAATATTTTATGTAAATAGATCTCCCATGTGCAAACTTCATTGTTTAAATAACTATCTTCCGTGTGAAGGATTTAAACTTCTTCTTAGGCTCTCTTATTAAAAATATTCTATTTGATAAACATTGTTTATTAATTGTTCTTCCGGGGAGAGTAAATCAACTTCCATATCCTGCTGTTCACTGATGATGTCATCATTATAGCACCTATGACCTATGTTGATGCTAAGAAACCAAAAGACAGATTAATCTACATGGGGTATACCTCATACAATAAAGAAATTGCTGACGCAATAGCCTCATCCTTTGGAGGTTCAAGGGCCTAACAAGACGAAGTTTGGGAAGAAAAATGAGTTAGAAAATCCATAGAACAAAATGCATAAAATTGTATCTGAATAAAATTTAAAAAAATTATAAAATCACCATAGACAAAAATAGCTTTATGCTTCCAAGTGATAGCAGTTTGATTTGTAAGCACAATTCTACCAAAGGCATTCGCAGCATCTCCGGGATCTAGCAAGGCCAAACTAAACATCAGCACAATGTAAGAGAGAAGATTATCTGAAACGAAGAACAGCAGTACTAGATATAGTAACGAGGAAAACCCACTAATACCCCATACCTGGTAAGGTCGCATGAGCTTCTCATATCGGTAAGAAGTATAGAGACAAAAGCAGATTCCTGGCTTTACACGTCCAGCTCTGCCTCGACGTTGCCTTGCATTTGCTTGAGATATCCAATCTTCAACCATGCTTGACAATTTCTAAAATGAAGAAGTTTAAACAATAGCGAATGTGATTACTGGTGCACCAGATTCTGGAGACAAAAAGCAAAGGAAATTGACATTTCTTTAGACGAAACACACAAAACAGAGGTCCCGACAAGTAAATCATGTCACTTAGAAATTCAGCAATAAAGCTCATGACTGGATCTAGAAAAGCCTAACAGGCTGGTTATCCTTATCTCATGCTAAAGGACTAGGGCCTCTCGCTTTATTCAAAGATTGAAAGCCCAATTTAGAAAACAAGATGATATACAAGAGTAATCATGCCTTTAACCTCATCACCAAGCAAAAAATACAATGTTGTCCTCTCTCTGGTTTTGATGTTGTCGAAACCACTTCATCAGCTAAACCAGTTAGCCAAAGAAATACATCTATTTGAGCTTTTATTTATGTGAGAAGGCACGGGACAAAATATGTTATTGATATTGGATAAACAATACAATACAAGAGGTCCTTATTTATAGCTATACTATACAAGGACATACTACTCCTCTACCAATGTGGGACAATACTACACTATATACATGTTGTAAACTAACACTCCCCCTCAAGCCGGTGCATACAAATCATATGTACCGAGCTTGTTACATATATAACCAATACGAGGACCAGTGAGAGACTTGGTGAAAATATATGCAAGTTGATCATTCGACCTCACAAACTTTGTAGCAATCTCTCCTGAAAGTATCTTTTCTCTGACGAAGTGACAATCAATCTCAATGTGTTTAGTTCTCTCATGGAACACCGGATTTGATGCAATATGAAGGGCAGCTTGATTATCGCACACAAGTTCCATCCGACTGATTTCACCAAATTTCAACTCCTTGAGCAATTGTTTGGTCCAGACTAGCTCACATGTTGCCATAGCCATTGCTCGATATTCTGCTTCTGCACTAGACCGAGCAACTACATTCTGTTTCTTGCTCTTCCAGGACACCAAATTTTCTCCTACTAAAACACAATATCCAGACGTAGAACGTCTATCAAAAGGTGATCCTGCCCAATCAGCATCTGAGTATCCAATGATCTGCTCATGACCTCGATCCTCAAAGAGTAACCCTTTGCCTGGAGCCGATTGTATATATCGAATAATGCGGACAACTGCATCCCAATGACTATCACAGGAAGAATTCATAAACTGACTTACAACACTCACAGGATAAGAAATGTCGGGTCTAGTCACTGTGAGATAATTTAATTTTCCAACCAGCCGCCTATAGCTTGCAGGATCGCTAAGTGGCTCCCCCTGTCCTGGCATAAGATTAGAATTCGGATCCATCGGAGTGTCAACAGGTCTGCAACCTATCATCCCCGTCTCCTCAAGAATGTCTAAAGCATATTTTCTTTGAGAAATAACAATACCTGAGCTAGACTGGGCAACCTCAATACCTAGAAAGTACTTCAATCTGCCTAGATCCTTAGTTTGGAAGTGATGGAAGAGATGCTGCTTCAGATTGGTAATACCATCCTGATCATTGCCAGTAATAACAATATCATCAACATAGACTACCAGATAAATACAGAGACTTGAAGCAGAGTGCCGATAAAACACAGAGTGATCAGCTTCACTACGAGTCATGCCAAACTCCTGGATAACCGTGCTGAACTTACCAAACCAGGCTCGAGGAGACTGCTTTAGACCATAAAGTGACCGACGCAAGCGACATACAAGGCCACGAGACTCCCCCTGAGCAACAAAACCAGGTGGTTGCTCCATATAAACCTCATCCTCAAGATAACCGTGAAGAAAGGCATTTTTAATGTCCAGCTGATAGAGGGGCCAATGACGAAGCCATGGATAGAAAAAGGCGGACTGAAGCCACTTTAGCCATGGGAGAGAAGGTATCACTGTAATCGAGCCCAAATATCTGAGTATATCCTTTGGCAACAAGACGGGCCTTAAGTCGATCAATCTGTCCATCGGGACCAACTTTGACTGCATAAACCCAACGACAACCAACAGTAGATTTACCTGAGGGAAGAGGAACAAGCTCCCAAGTACCACTTGTATGTAAAGCAGACATCTCGTCACTCATAGCATGTCGCCATCCTGGATGAGACAACGCTTCACCTGTAGACTTACGGATGGAAACCGAGGACAAAGAAGATATAAAAGCATAATGGGGAGATGACAGACGATGATAGCTCAAACCGACATAATGAGGATTAGGGTTAAGTGTGGTCCGTATACCTTTCTGAAGTGCAATCGGTGTACTAGGAGCAGGGTCCGCAGCAGGAGCAGGGTCAGGTGCAGGACGAGAACCAGTTGGGCCTGATGGAGGACGCAAACGACGATGATAAGTCAAGAGTGGTGTTCCTGTGGCTGGGGAACTAGGGGGAACAACACTAGACTACTCAACGGTTGGTATGGATGAAACCTCTGTGGTCGAAAGTGGAGGAGGAGCTATAGTAAACTCCTCAAAGGTCGGTATAGGTAAGACCTCAGATATATCATGGTGGTCAGCAGAGGTAAAGAAAGGTTTAGACTCAAAAAATGTGACGTCAACTGACATAAGGTACCTACGAAGATCTGGAGAATAACAACGATATCCCTTCTTAACACGAGAATAACCAAGGAAGACACACTTGAGAGCACGGGGAGCTAACTTATCTTTCCTAGGGGCTAAGTTATGAGCAAAACACGTGCTCCCAAAAATACGAGGTGGAAGAGAGTATAAGGGAGGGGAAACAATACTGAATGCGGAATCTGATTCTTGATGGGAGATGAAGGCATCCGATTAATCAAATAACAAGTTGTGAGAACTGCATCGCCCCAAAAACGCAACGGAATACGAGATTCAATTAGAAGTGTGCGAGCAGTCTCAATAAGGTGCCTATTCTTTCTCTCAGCAACCCCATTTTGCTGAGGGGTATAAGGACAAGATGTCTGATGAATAAGTCCTTGAAAAGTCATAAACTGCTGAAATTGAGAAGATAAATATTCTAAGGCATTATCACTGCGAAAAATGCGAATAGAAACACCAAATTGGTTTTTGATTTCAGCACAGAAACTCTGGAATATAGAAAATAACTCAGAACGATCTTTCATTAAGAAAAGCCAAGTACATCTTGAATAATCATCAATGAAACTGACAAAATAACGAAATCCCAAGGATGAACTGACTCTACTAGGACCCCATATATCAGAATGAACTAAGGAGAAGACAGACTCTGCATGACTCTCAACACTACGCGAAAAGGAGGCTCGGGTATGTTTCCCAAGTTGACACGACTCACAATCTAATGTAGACAAACTAGATAAACTAGGCACCATCTTCTGAAGTTTGGATAAACTCGGATGTCCTAAACGTCTGTGGATTAGATCTGGAGGATCTGTAACTAGACATGTTGTGGAAGGACTGAGTGAGTTAAGGTAGTAAAGGCCTTCTGATTCACGTCCTGTACCAATTGTCTGTCCCGTACTGCGGTCCTGCATAATAAAAGAATCGTCAATAAAATATATACCACAACGGAGGGCACGAGTCAAACGACTAACAGATGCAAGACTAAAAGGACAGCCAGGGACATAAAGAACGGAATCTAGGGTGATAGAAGACAAGGGATTAGCTTGTCCAACTCCTTTTGCCTTAGTTTGACATCCATTGGCTAAAGTAACAGTGGGAAGAGACTGTGAATATACAATATTTGACAAAAGTGATATATTACCAGAGATGTGATCAGAAGCGCCGGAGTCCATGACCCATGGGCCAAGAGTGCTAGACTGGGAAACACAAGCAAAAGAATTACCAGTAACAGAAGTATCAGTCTTAGCAACTGAGGCTACTTGTGGAGATGTCTGCTTACTTGCTTGATACTGAAGGAGCTCATTATATTCTTCTTTAGTTAAAGAAAATCCTTGGTTACCTGGAGTCTCGGTCTGAGCAATGTAAGCATTTTTGAGTGGACGACCATGTAAGGAATAGCACATTTCACGAGTGTGTCCAAGTTTGTGACAATAAGAACACTTGGGTCTAGATCTTCCAAAACGACCTCCTCCTCGTCTATGCTCCATAGTTTGAGATGCCCGAACATCCATTGTCTGGGATGCAAGAACAGAGGAATCAAGTATCTGTGATGAGATCACTGGTGGACTTGGTGCTGCAGCAAGGCGGAGTAATCGAGAGAATAATTCATCAACTGTCGGGACAGACGGACTAGCCAAAATCTGGTCGCGTACTGAATCAAGATCATTAGGAAGTCCAGCGAGGGTAAGAACGAGAAACATCTTCTGTCGCTGCTCTTGTTGTTTTTCCACACTAGCAGAAACTGGCATCAACTTCTCAAATTCCTCCATGACTGCCTGTACTTGACCCAAGTAAGTAGACATATCCAATTCCTGCTTCTTTAAGTTTGTCATCCGCGATATCACATCATAGAAGCGAGATATGTCATTAGTGTATAAGGTGCGTGCCTTTGCCCAAACCAAATAACATGTCTGGAATGGACGAAACAAGGGCATCAACTTGGAATCAATAGATCGCCACAAGATGCTACATAACTGAGCATCGATTTTTGCCCAAAGTGCTATTGCCTTTTCATCTCCATCGCTAGACTGTTTGATTAGATGATCTTGAACACCTTGACCTCTACACCATAACTCGACAGATGAAGCCCAAGCTAAGTAGTTTGAACCTCCCATTAAAGGTTCCGAGGTAATAATAGCACTAGAGCTTCCAGAACTCATGTTTCTAGACCCAAAAGCATCAAATCCCAAAGACATTGTTGCAAATTATTACCAAATAAGAGAAAGAATCAACTGTAATCCACTGAAACAGTGTACGGAAACACAGAAACAGAATACTGAAAATTGTAGCTGCCGGAATCTACTGTAGCTGTCGGAAAAACTCAAAGTTGTCGGAATGAAATGAAAACAGTAGGGGCAGGATCGGAATTACCAGGCGACCTAACTGTTCTGAAGGAAGATTTTCAAAAAATGGCCGGAAGTGGTCGTACGCGCCGACGCGTGAGCTCACGCGCGTGAGCTTCTGGTGGCGCGTGAGGAGGCTGCTGCCGGAGCTTTTCACTAGGGTTTGGTCGTCGGACAGTGACGACTCTTGTGGTAGTGTTGGATTTTGCACAACACTGACAGAAATGAAGCAGATAGAAAACAGCCTTAAAAAAGTACTGATTTCTCTTTCCCGGAATCGCTGGAATTTATGCAAAGCGATAAGTATCTCACAATTGCCCTAATACCATGTGAGAAGGCACGGGAGAAAATATGTTATTGATATTGGATAAACAATACAATACAAGAGATCCTTATTTATAGCTATACTATACAAGGACATACTACTCCTCTACCAATGTGGGACAATACTACACTATATACATGCTGTAAACTAAGGGTGGCAAGTGGGCCGGTCCAGGCCCGGGACCACGGGCCAGGACCGTTTGGCCCGATTTTAGTGGGCCTGGGCCGGTCTCGTGGGCCGGTCCTATGATTTGGGCCCGTCAGGCCCGGGACCGTTTAGCCCGCCAGGGCCTGGGACCAGACCGGTTCCTTAGCGAGTCAAACGGTCCCAACGCCTTTTTTTTTTTTTAAAAATATAGCCGTTGGGCTGTCAAAATAACCGTTGGCTATTTATAAAATAGCCATTTAACCCCCCCAACTTTGTTTTAATCCCAAACTTTTTATAATTACACTTTTTCCCTATTTTCAACTATAAATACCCCATCATTCTTTCATTTTTTCTTACAAAATCATCAATCTATCACAATCTCTCTCTAATTTTCTTCTATAATTGCTACTATTGCTTACTTTATTGTTACAATTTGTGAAACAATTGTGAAGTTGATGAATTGAAGTCTTCAACGATAATCAATTTCCAACAAGTTGTTCGTCAATTCGGTAAACTCATTCCAACTCTTAAGTTTTAATATTATAATTTTGTTTGTTTTATTTATTTTCTATTACTTTATTAATTAAGATGGCTTCCTTAAAAAAACTTTTTGGTAAAAATAAGGAAAAATCCAAGAGTGACGAATCTAGTGCTCAATTTGTTCCTCCCCCACTGCCCCGGGCTCCCCGAACCAAACTCCATATACGTCCTACACCTGCTATTCTTGATAGCGATAATAGTTTATTACAATTTACTAAAAGTCAATTTTGCCATAATATTAGATCTAGTAAACAATTAGACCATGAATTAATGAACGCTCTTTATTCTAATCCAACTATTGATGAAAATGATGACGAGGAAATAGATTTTGATGAAACTCAACCGGATGATGATACACCAACTAGTCCTGCTCCTGATGTTAACCCAACTAGTGGTAACCCTGCTAATCCAAATGATGCCCCATTTGATACTCCTGTTACTACCCCTACTTTTTCTAGACAACCTAGCAAACGGACGGAAACATCTCCTATTTGGCCATTTTTTACTCAACTAATTCCAGAAAATAAGGCTAAGTGTAAAACTTGTGGCACGGAGTTAGTTTTTAAATATTTTGGATCGCGGGGAGGGGGGACGAGAACTTTGGCTAGACACATAATGAAACACCCTCAAGATAAAGTGAGATATCTTCGTCTGAAAGCTTTGGCCGAGGGGAAAAGTCTACCTACTCCTAGTCAGGTTGACCCTAGTACCGGTTCAAATCAATTTCAACCGGGAATTAACACTGTTACCGGTGGTATTTTATATTATGATCCAAAAAAAGATCGGGAAGAATTGGCAAAAATGGTAACTGTTATGTGTTTACCCTATAGTTTTCCTTCTGATCCTAACTTTGTGCATTATATTAGAAAAAATTTTAATCCTGCTTATAAAGGTTTTCCTCGCAAATATAAACATGAATATGAACAATATTTGCGCTATTTATTTACTCATATAAATTGTCGTGTTGCTATTACAACTGATATTGGTAGAAGTGGTAACGACTGTGATTACCTTACTGTTACCTTACTTTAGACTTAGATATTATTTTTAACATCCTTTTGTCTTTAGACTAATATATATACTATACTATACTATATATACATCTTATATACTATACTATACTATACTATATATATACATCTTATATACTATATATACATCTTATATACTATATATATTCGATATTAAATATTGAATATTAAAATTTAGGATGTTAAATAAAATTTAGGTCACAATTCTATAATAAAATTTACAAAGCATTGTCTTAGATATTTTTTTTAACATCCTTTTGTCTCTAATATCTATTTATTTTTTAATATATATATATATATATATATTGGGCCCACTTAGCCCGCGGCCCGGGACAGTTTAGCCCGGGACCAAACGGTCCCGGTCCCGGGCCGGTCCTTAGAAAAAGCCTGTTTAGGCCCGGGCCCGTTTAATTTGGGCCGGCCCGGGGCTGGGACCGTTTGGACCGGCCCACTTGGCCCGGGACCGGCCCACTTGCCAGCCCTACTGTAAACTAACAATTTACCTAACAGAGATGACAATACATGTGTGAGTTGAAACTTTTCTTCTGCTGATGCTTCTGGACCTAGTCATAGGCTCATAGCCATCTATAGACAAATATTTCTCTATCCAAATCGCAATGCTTAACATGTCTCGCAGCCAATTTCAAATTCACACACCAAAATCTAAAAATGGCAGAGAAAACTTAAGATTGAAGATGGAGTTGTAGTAACACTTGTATTGCCGGGTCAGAACTTGAGAAGTCTAAAAAGGTTGATAAAATAAAATATTTCAAATGTTAGATATATTTCATGTAGAAGCATGACACCGTATGGGGGGGGGGGGGGGGGGACCCTTACATTAATTATTGTAGTACAGAGCAGCAAACATGCAACATAAGCTGCCATACGCTTGAGACAACAATCTTCTGAAATAATCAGCCTTGTCATTAGCTACGAAAGAGAGTAGAAAACCTACCTTCTTTGGATTATAGCGATTTTCTTTGTGCTTTCCACAGTCTACCACATAAACTACATCATCTATGGTTATGCTAGTCTCTGCAATATTTGTAGCTATTATAACCTGAAAGAGATACTTCCCAAGTCAAATACAGAACAATAAGCAAATTAATCACTTAAGAATAAACAAAATGGTGATGACAAAGAAGAGGTTTTTCTCCGCACAACTATCAAGTGAAGGCAAGTAAGGTCCAACAAGGACTCATGGAGTAAATGATGAGCATGCATATCTAGACAGGTAGAATGATGTTCTGCATTTTCTGCAATAAGACCAAATAAACATAGCTTGTTCCATGTTGGACCTTTCCATTCTTCATATCATGCACCACATGGTTGTAAATGTGTTCTTGCTGAATAACTCGAGAGAAGAAACTCACCCAAGCAGCTTCAACATTCAAACTGAAGTTCTAACTTTCAATTTTTAAGAGTTCAAAAGGTTACCCTTTTTCGGCTCTCTATGAAGATAGTACCAGTAACAATAAAAGGATGTCATACTGGCACTACTTAATAATAAGGGGTGTGAAACAGAGTTAAATTGAAGTCTATTATATCATGTACCAGTCACGCAACCAGAAGGATAAATGCGCTAATCATATCATTTGAGATCAAACATGAATTATGTCAGTAGACAAGGGTTTTGATGCAAATTGAAAGGTAGTCGCCAACGAAAGCTGAAAAGTAGTAATTGTTGGATGAGGCCTCTGTAGGAGCAGAGCAGCGAGTACTTGAATAATGACATAGCAGTAAGAACATGGGAGATCTAGGATGAAGACAGTAAGCTTGTTGGCTTCATCACATAGGTTTTAATTAAAGAATGTGAATCTCGGGTATTAACAATCAGTACAAGATCTAGGGTGCTAGATTGCAAGAGCAATTAGAGCATTGCAAGGTCAATGAGAGGATATGCAAAGAAGGGAAGTTTCTTTCTCAGCTAAAAGTCTATAAGACTTCATATCCCTTCTACTTGGTATGTGTAATAGCAAAAGGAAGTCCAATTGCTGGTTCTGGTAGAAGGCATATTGCAAACCCAAGCATCTGTTCCATTCAAGCATTTTCTAAGGGCAAATCATTTGAAATAAATAATCAAAATGAATCCCTGCACTACAGACAGGGAAACAGCAATTTACCATCTTCCAGTATTAGTTCATTTAATTTTGTTCAGACAATAATGCAGATTAATAACTCAAGAAAGACCCTGTATAACCAACACATGAAAGAGAACAGAAAAGCGCAGGGCGGAAAAGAACCCAAACTAAGAAGATAAGATGCATACAGTGGAATCAGATAGCATAAATGTCTACAGCGAAAGAACCTAAGCTTAAATAGAAAGCATTACCTTACGGATGTTTTCTGGAGGTCTCATAAACACTTTTTTCTGATCCTCGGATGCTACAGAAGAATGCAAAGGAAGAATCCATTCAGAAGATTGTCCACTAAACTGGAAGGAGACAGACAGTCTATCATATAAGGTATGTATTTCCCCAACCCCCTGCAGCAGAATATATTTCACAAGTCATTCTTCCTTTTTTATGCAGGCATAAAACTCAGAAAGAGAAATCAAAACCTAATTTAAGTGTTAATTGATGGACTTACCGGTAAGAAAACCAGTATAGAACCCTCAGGGTATGTTTCATCAATGTAGCATACCAGGTCTTCGAGAAGATCATAATCAATAATTTCTTCATTCAATTTCCTCTGACAAATGGTTATTAACGGTATTCTTTCAGTAAAGTGTTTTAGGATTTTAATTTGCATCAATGAACAGGAACTTCTAAGAAACAATTACCAAATTCTTTTGAGTTTGTTCGCTGTAGTTTTGATAATTACTGGGATCATAATAGGGATTTATGTATTCTTCAGAGAGCAACGATTCATCACCCCATCCAGATAGGACAAGGTTCTTCTTCCCCCTGTGATTGCCAATAGGAGCATTCTGCAGTCATCCATTAGAAGATATAAGAAGCTCTCGAGCTACATAAACAAAAAGCTAACACATTGAACTTCAAGTCAATAACAGGAAGATCTACTTCAACTGTAAGTCAGTACCAGAGCAACACTCATGATGGTATAAGAGATGACTTATTTTGATCCATTCGCTACTAATAATGGATTTTGATCAGAGATTAGTTAGAAGCTAAAAGTATAGATTGGTATAAGAGATGACTTCAAAACAGGTCCAAAGCAGAAGCCAGAAATTGCCAACGAGAGCATTATTTGGCAAAGAAAGACAATTTCAAATTTCAGTCCATCTAAAATGTCAATAAGGCAGGTAAAAATACCTTTTCCCTAGTAGATATCCCATAGCTCAAAGAAGCGGGAGAATCGGATGCAAGGCGGTAGTTGGTACTCTCATAAATATCCTCGAGAAAATAAGTTGAAACAGGATGTGTTCGTCCTTGAGCAGTAATTACAGGGCAGTGACCGAAGTAATGAGAAAACAAATGTGAATCTACTGTTGCAGACCTAAATAATGTAAAATAAACAAAATTCCACCATGAACAGTCATAAATATGAAAAAGGACATAGAACAAGAGAATGGCTACTAGATATTTATAAATGAAACCAAACCATACATGAGTATAACTTTCAGTTTTGCCGTACAAAGGGCAGATTGCTTCTGGATGAGACTCTTCAAGACAATGAGCAGAAAATCACCCTGTTGTGCATAGAGGTTAGTGTTTCTTCCAACTGGTTTCCAAATTTATTTATCCATTAATATACAACAAAAAAAGAGGATGAATCTGAGATTTCTTGTATATAATGTAGACCACAGCAAAAAGTGTTCTTTCCCTCTTCAGTTTGATGGTCCTAGTCATCTAGTGAATATGCAGTGAGCAAACAGTCCTTTCTTCTAAATTCTCCTAACGCCCCACGATGAAGTCATTTGATTACTTCTTTACAGTATGCATACCCTTGTGTAGTTCACTGTTGTTGAGCCGAGGGTCTATCGGAATCAGCCACTCCACCTTCATAAGGTAGAGGTAAGATCTGCGTACACATTACCCTCCCCAGACCTCACTTGTGGGATTCCGTTGGGTTTGTTGTTGTTGTTGTTGCTTTTTTAACAAAGTGAATATTTTTATTAATGTTGGGGAAATCCCCATATACAAGAAGTATACCAAAAAGTAGCGAGACCAAGATCAAAATATGTTTCACTACAAAAGCCACCCATTCATCTATACATACAAGAACCATTTTTTATGGTTCTTCGTAAAATCATATTACCATAAGTCTTACCCAGCATGGAGTCAGGGTTCCTGCACTTGTCAATTTGGTTTCGTGGGGCACCAAGAAAGGCATGCATTTTTAGCCGGTTGGCAGCAAGAAAGAAATTTACATGTCACCGTGCATTTTATATGCAAAAAAGAAAAAACAAGAAAAGACTTGAACATCTCCTCTTGCATTGTCAGGATGCAACTCGCCTGTGGTGACTGGTGAGAGATCCTGAGATGGTTCGAGATACAATGGACGACGATCGAGCCCAGTGAAGGAGGCACCATCCAGATAGACCTTTAGAAGAAGAAGCGAAGACAAGGGGACGTGGGATATTGCCCCACTGGCACTCATGTGGGTCTTACGAAAAGAAAGGAATACGAGAACTTCTACAAAGAGAATAGCCTCTCATTTCTCGTCTCTTTTATTCCTCTCATTTTTCATCTCTTTCACTGCACCCATGAGGTTCTGATTTGTATAATTGTATTAAAAATATTGGGTATCTTTTGGGAGAGCATATTCTTTTGTAGGTTCTCTACCTTTTGGTATATGTATACGAGATATTTTCCCATCATAATAAAAATATCTACCTTATCAGAAAACAAAAAGGACAATGATTTAGTATGGACGTAACCAATTATCACAATGGATACTAGTTTAGAGACTATGTCATGCATTTCCCTGGTTTATCTTATCCTCTTTCCTCAAACTTTCAACATGTATAACCAACCGGACAACAATGGTCTATATCTAGTCGGCCACCATTAGTAGGTACCTAATGTCATGGGAATCAGCATAAGAAAGGATCTAAACAACATGCTTTCATATTCATGAGGTCAAGTTTTTGATAGCCTGATCTATATTATAAGCCAGTAGTGGCAATTAACTAACAATAAAATATAGTTGGTAGCCACAATTCATCAACAATGTCATCCAGTGCACAAAAAACTCACCAGAAGAGACCTCTCATGCACTTCATCAACAATGATATGACTAACACCAGCCAAGTTTTTATTTCCCTGTAAAATAATACATTTAATATAAGCACCAAAAGTTATTGGTTAATATTTTGACATTCTGCTAATTTATTTTTATTTTAAAAAAGCAAAGTGGGCAAAGTATATTATTACGACGAACAAATTCAAAACACAGAATATTGCAGTCAGTATGCATGCAATAATTAGTAGGCGACTTACTGAAAACATTCTCAAAAGAATGCCAGTTGTACAAAAGAGGAGCTTTGTTCTCTCATTCCTAAAAGAGAATGAAGAATTAATAGATGATATTTTGATATAATAATCACAAGAGAATAACAGAATCATTATGATATTTCAGTATTAATGATAATTATAGTTTTTAAAGCATGAGTATCAAAGGATACTTATTCTGGGTAGACAACTGATGGGAGATTCCCATGTCTTTATATGATGACAACCAGACCCACAAATAGATAAGCAAAAACAGGTTTGGATGCTTAATGAAATCTACGGAAACATGAATCAGCAGGAAAAGTAGCAGAGCATTTATGCACAAAATTGGCTATCCATGTGAACCCGATTGTCCTAAAGTTCGAGACCTAAATCCTTCTATTTCTCGATCCAATGAGCAATGTCTTATTTGTATTCCTACTCCTCCCATGACCATGCATGGTAGACCTGATTATAACTTATTTAATGTGATCGAACTGAGATGATCATGCACAAACCAAGTGAAATGATAATGCATAATCCATACATGCAGCCACCTAGAGATAAATGACTGATGTTATTAAGCAATGGTAGCTTCCTCTAGCTAAAAAAGTAATATAAATCAATTTCCAAACATGAGCAAATTTTGAGTCAACATGACATCCAATTTCATGATTCTGTATCCTTTTTTTGTTGGGAAAAGTGTTCTTGTCATTTATAAATGAAGACTTTGGGAAGCAATACCTTGCACTATCGAGGCGAACTTGGTAACCAACCAAGGAGTCACTCGAACCTGGTGAAGATTCACAACGCTCATCAGCAACTCTTTCAGCCACTGAAATAGCCTAGCAAAGAGAAAATGACAATCAGCAATCTTGTTAAGTGAGAGAAAACATGATATGCAGGTGTAAAGAGCAAGATGAAAGCATTGCCTAATGACAAACAAAAATGAAGAGGAAGAGAATCCAATCTTAGCTAAACCAACAGAGAAAATCTCAAATAGTGGTTGACAAGTATCTACCCCCACCCACCCACCACCCACCCCACCCCAAAAAAAATAAAAAGAAGAAAAAACTATCTACCCTAATTTCTGAGCTCCATGCATGTGTGCTTCTAATATGATCGGTTCTTGTATAATGTGGTAGGAGATTCAATATACAAGAGCTCAAATTAGCCTTGTCCTTGATGTGATACACTTCTTCTAAATTGGAGTGCTTCACGAAGTCCAACTAATATTCTTTACCGTCAATTCAACTAACTACAACATTAATCCTTTTTTCTAACAAGGTAAGATTTTATTAATAAAAGGTACCAACTACCAAGATGGTAGTAGTTACAAAAGACCAGCATCTACCGTTAACATGGCAACTACATATCTCCTATCTCCTCTAAAAAATCCATGTATTGCTCCATATTTTCCCTAGTACTTCTTTTACACCAGAGATACAAATTTAATAAGCATCTATTCTTAATCCTGGATATATGTTTCCTTTTCCCTTCAAAAGAGACCCTGTTTCTTTCCAGCCATATTGTCCATAAAACTCATAGAGGGATTGTTCTCCGTATTGATTGTTGACTATTTGCCGTTCTTTGGAGTTGCCATGTCTCCAACAAGCTCTTTACTCTGGGGGGCATTGCCCACTTGACATATTTCGGAAGAGCTCCCAACACATATAACATCTATTACTTACAGTATTCCTCTCTTTTGCAGGTACTCCTGAGTTAGGCAAGTTTCCTTTGCTGCAACCAATCCAAAACAAGCAACTTTAACAGGTGCTTTTGTCTTCCATATTGCTCTTCATGGCCATTCTGATTCATATAACCCTTGTTGTTTCTGTAACAGACTAAAACATCTGCTGAATGTGAAATTTCCATCATTGCTTGCTGCTCAGATCAATGAATCTCTCCTGTTATCCTCCAAACTGACAGTGTCCAGTTATTGCATCAACTGAGCAAATTCATCTACTTCCCCATCATTGAGACCCCTCCCAAGATCAGCTGCCAACCATTGCTTGAATAAAAATCTCGCTACTCTCCCATTTTGATTTGTGGAACAGCTGTATAAAACTAGAAATTTTGCTCTTAAGCTTTCATTCCAAGCCATACATCAGACCACAATTGAGTATTATTACCATTCCCCAGTTTCAACTGTACAAACTGGCTGTATTCACCCCAAAGATTGCTGATAGTGCTCTAAACTCCGCCTTTTGAAGAGAACTAGACTGAGCAGGGAGAAAGACCTTCCTTCACAATTTGGCATCTAGCAATTGTCGATGGCCACCATGCCTCTTTCCAAAAGCCGTTGTGACGACAGCTTTCCTATTCTGCCCACTATCTGATTACTCCTCTGGGAGTTCAACAATTCTCTGATCACTGTGCCAGCAACTTTTCCACTTACTCTTCGACCGAAAATTCAAGCTATGTTAATGATGTCAAGAAGATTTGCATCACCATATCTCTTTCCAGTAACTGAGAATAAATTTGTTTCCTGTGTGTTGCAAAGAGCAATTTCTTTCGATGTGCAAGTTAGCGATTCTCCAAAAAGAGAATCCAGCTCTTCTCTTTAGTGATTCTTCACAATTATCAGGACACTATTCCAGTGACTGCTTATTATCTCGCTGGCTTTTAAGTATTACTTGTTTAGAAATAAACAAACTCGAGTTGTTTCACCACTTTGAGTTTTAGGGAGTGTGTTAAATATCATAGAATAGTTTATTATGAGGAATATTCTTAATAATTATGCTAAAAGTCCAGAAAATCATTAAGAATATAGTTGTCGACTTGTCGTATATTCATAATGATTATGTCATAATTATGAAAGTTACCTTATTTCATGCTGCTCAAGAATTCTACATAAGGGCCACGTTTTTTTATTTATGAGCAGTGTTTTAAAAGGCGTTTTCGGGGCGAGCCCTGGAGCGAGGCACACCAAAAACGCCCCGAGGCGAATGTGTGGAGCGAAAGTCTCAAGAGGCGTACGCCCAGCAATTCGGGGCGTACGCCCGGGCGTTCGGGGCGTACGTCCGAGCATTCGGGGCGTACGTCCGGGCGTTCGGGGCATACGCCCGGGCGTTTGAGGCGCGTTTTTTTTTAGTGATGCATAAGCCCAGAGACTTTTTCAAATTAAAACAAAATTTATTAAATAAGTCCTTTATAATATACCCAAATTCTCAAAAGTGAGCTTGGTAATTACTCAAAAGTTTTAAAAAGGAACTGAAATGTATTAAATTTAAAAGTCAAGACCTTTTTTTATTGATTGAAGCCCTAATTCATGGTCTTTCCCAATTCTTTATCTTGTCCGCTAGTCTGCTAATATCTCCCAAAAGCAATGAATATTCAAATTTTTTTAACAAATACAAAGAGAACACCATTCTCTTTCATAGCAGCAAGTTCAAAGTTCAAACTACAGGTTAATCATCTTTTTTGTCCTCCATCTAGAAAACTTTATTCTTTTCGACTCAAGTTAGTTGTGCTTCTAAGTAGCGTATAATAAATTATTTTGATTAGTTTTTTGTGGGGATGGAACACATCTATATATATATTTTTCACATATTTATAGTTTTCTTCAATTTTTATGCAATTTTAACTGTTTATAAATATTTACTGTAATTATATTTTTTTTATAAAATATTAAAAATTAAATACCTATGGGGCTTACGCCCCGTGTCTCGGGGCTTACGCCTCGCTGAGGCATATGTAAAACACCCCGCCTTACGCCCACGCCTTTTAAAACACTGATTATGAGAATAAGGAGCCATGTTGTCCACCAATTCAAATAAAAAAATTCTTTATTTTTCGTTTTTTGTAGTTCCACCATAACAAAAACTTAGAATTCATTTTTCACTCGCACAATCAGCGAAAAGCTGCAAAAGCATTAATAGTCACTTCCTATGAGTCCAGTTTTCACTCTCACAACCAGCTAAAAGATGCAAAAGTACTGGCATCTCCGTGAAAGATATACAAAGTAACAAGTGTTATCATAGAAGTTGAGAATGTCAGTAGAACAGGTGCGTAGGAAAATTACATTTTATTTTGAATCAAATAAGCAGAAAGTTAAAAAAAAGTTAATTCCAGAGCCTCTGTTTCAGCCAGTGCAGGCACATATATGATTAGTGAAGGATAGCACTGACCGCGATTCTCCTTGGTTGTGTGCATATAATGTTACAATGTCCCCCACGTCCTGATTCAATCATGTCATCCAGTATAAATTGAGGGACCTACAAAAATCAAAATGTAAGATTTCAGTGTTTCCAGAAACGAATGTAAATTTACAAGATACCCTCCATTGCACATAAAAACCATCTTAGTTGACTTCTTAAGTCAATAAGCTTTATTTGGGATAATATTTCTGCCGACTTATTTCTCTAGCAACTGTTTAGCTAAGTAGGGTCTTCTCCGCAACTCACTGTTTGAGTTTTTAAATTTTATTTTATTATTAGTTCATTATCTGAGAATTATAGCCTGTTTGGCCAAGCTGAAAAAATCAGCTTATTTTGAGAAGCACTTTTGAAGAGAATCAGTTTGTGCTTGGCTAATCACTCTGAAAAGCACTTTTGAGCAATAATTTGTGTTTGGCCAAGCTTTTCAAAAAGTGCTTTTAAGTATCAAATTACGAATAAGGACATGAATAGATTTACTTAATAGTTAATATTATAAGTAAATAAAGAATCTCAAAAATTTGTTATTATAGGCCATAATTAAATCTTTTCATTTTATTTAAGTTAAATATGAAAATAAAATTAAAAAGTACTTTAATTCTTTTAATATTATTCAAATATATTAAAATCATTCAACAAATATAAAATCATTCACCCCTAAAGTCCCTATATATTAGAAAACTATCCTAAAAATAAGAAAAAATGCTTATACATTAATATCCTAAGTATTACATTTAACGGTTATTTTGGTATATACTATATTTTGTTAAGGGTATTTTTGGTAAGAAGAAAAGTCAAAATTGCTTCTGCTTCTACTTTTGGGAAGCTACTACTTTTTTCTGCTTCTCAGAAACTGCTTCTGCTTCTTCCCAAAAGCACTTTTTTTCCCCAAAAAAGCTTGGCCAAACACCTTAAGTTAAGAAAAAAAAGTGTTTTTGGGAAAGAAAAAAAAAAAGCACTTTTGGCCTTTGGAAAAGCTTGGCCAAACAGGCTATTAGAAGCACTGATTTGCTATTACCCTTATTTGACAAAATGTGTCAAGCTAGGATCATTGCTTAAAACTAGGGAAAGAAAGTTCTCAGAAGAGTGGAAAAACACGACCAAAACACATAATTAGTAGCACCGAAACAAGTAAGTGAAAGCTGCAGCGCGATGCAACATTGAAGTAATTTGGAAAATATAAAGGCAAAATTTATGAATTCAACACCTGAGTTGTTTTCCCACAACCTGTTTCCCCACAAATGACCAAAACATCATTCTCCTCCAGTGAATGCAGAATCTTGCCTTTTAAGTCAGCAATAGGAAGGGCAGCCCGTGATTTCAACATTTCCTGCACGAAAGACATAATTAAATATCTTCACAAATTAAAGCAGATAAGGAGGTAAATGACATCAATGGTAAAATATATCAAAATTATGAAGAGAAAAGAGGGAAATAAGGAACGCCACTATGTAATGACTCCTACAGAAGTGCATGATATAAGGCTGGATACACTTTGACCACCGTTTCAGTGAATGCTGATAACCTGAAACCTCAGAATCCCAGCGAACAACTGCCCCCGGTCAATTGTTAGTCATGAAAGCTCAACCCAAATAATGAAATAACATGAAAAAGTGAGAAACCAACCTAGGTTTAGCAAGCTGCAGACAAGCTCTATAACAAAGCAAAAAAGAATCAATTGTGTTAAATAGTCTCACTACCTTCAAAAGGTAGGGGTAAGGCTGCGTACACACTACCCTCCCCAGACCCCACTTTGTGGGACTACACCGGGTTGTTGCTGTTGCTGTTGTTGTTGTAATCAATTGTGTTAAAACTAAATATTGTAAAGAATCATATATTAATCGAAAACCCTAACTTGCAACAAAATCCAAATTCCCCCACCCCCACCACCACCACCCAACCCAAAAAAAAGAAAATGAAGACTAGATATATCACAGCCCTCAGTATAAGTAAAATGGAGCTCCAACTGCAACCGCTAGAGCCCTCTGGTTCTTTTTCTTCTGTCTTCAGAATCTTTTTCTACCTTTTATTCATTGTCATCTTTCAAGTTCTTCCATCATTCAAATCTGAGTTATTCATCTGTGATGTCTATATAGCTATTTAAAAGTGTAACAAGCAGCCCAAGATGAACGACAACATAATTTTAATAGTATGGACCTAGGAAGACTCTAACCTGGTACTTCTTTAACTTCTTTCTACCCTCTTGCTCCTTTTTCAGAGAGAAACTTTCTGCTTCTTTACTTGGATTACTGTCTGCAGAAAAACAAAGAGGTTAGTCAGCAAAACCACTTTTTACATTCTGAAAGAGCAGTGAACTCCCTAATGCCTCCAAACCAACAAGAACTAACTGGTATACAAGATCATGTTACGGTCAATAACTAAAACTCACCCTTTACCCTCCCTAAGGGCAATGCTGAACCTATACCCAAACAGAAAGCATTATCTATTTGAGGTACTTTCATTTTCCCCAGCACGAGACAAGTAGTTCGCTTATTTTGCTTTTCTTGCCAATGAGTTATATCTTCCCCAAAAGAAGGAAATAATGAAAATCAATCTACTTAAAAGGGCACAGATTGAACTGCAATAGACATCAGAATAAATCTTTTATTGCCAGCTAATGAACAGCAAAGTGAACGCCAAAGAAAAAATGTTCAGCCTTACTTGATCTAGATCCATGGTTGACACAAAATCAATAAATTAAAGCAAAAAAGAATTTCAAAAACTAGCAGTCCTTAGCTGCATAAGAGTTGCCAAAAGTTTTGCAGTGTTCAAGCAAATATATCACATATTGAAGTTTTCCTGACGCAAACCAGAAAAGAAATCCATAAGCATACTTCACCTGCAAAATCAGCAATCGCTGTTTTATCTTCAGTGGCGTGAGGCTCTAAAAACTTTTCTTCGCTAGCATTATTGGAGACATCACAATGAGTTATGTTTCCAGAACCGCTGGCATCTAGTAATGAATCCACGAAATAGGCCCTTCGTTCCACTTGATCATCCACTATATCTATCACGGAATCACCTGTCCCAAAAAGACCACCATGCACATAAAAGAGGTGGAAATATTAGATCAGACCTTGTGAATGTAACTGTTACAGAACCGGGCTCTGCAGGTTGTGAATGAGAGCGTGCAATCACTAAGAGATCGACGGAAAGAAAAACTAACAAAAGAGAAAGAAGACGAGCAGCAAGCTAAAACATGAACATTGATGTCTGCACCGTTAGTGCTGACTACATGTTTGAAAAATGCTGATAGAGATCGTGATAAGTTAGCATTGCTCAGCAAAACCATTTTTAAGGGTTGAAATAGATTTTGGAGGGATTATTCTTTTTTCGTGGGATTTGTTTTTAATAAATTCCTTTTATTTTTATTCTTGTTTTCAAAGAAGTTATAGCATTAGTTTTGCCTCTGGACCCAGTTTATTGGGTGTCTTACCTCTATGAAAGTTTCACCAATTAAAAAAGAGCAATGTTTATCATGCAAGGTTTGCAGTAAAAAGATAAGATAATCAATTATGGGCTCTATGCCTACAAGAGACCAGTTTGATCAGGGTGAAATATAAAATTGAGGCATCAAAATGCTTAATATAATATCACTATTAAACATGTGACTGCACGTGAAGTAAGAAAATCACCTTCCTCCCACTGCAAAATAAGTGATGCATATGGCTCGGTAATTGGCATGTGAACTGGGAGATCTGGAAACAAGCGATGGAGAGCATAGGCTGCAACTCTGTTTTGTGCATCCTGAGCAAAACAGAGTTCATAAAAGAAGAGAATCGTGTTTAGATTCACATTTCAAAACAAAAAAATCATAACAAATTAACAAAAAAGTTAACAAGTACTCTTTTACAACAAATTTCTGCAAATACCAATTTATTTTATATGCTTAACCAAGACAATTGCTTAGTTAATTGACAAGATTTCTGCTTTCAGAAAGCTACATCATGAATTTTGTGATAAGGGCTTTTCTTAATCAGGTTGGTGAAATGGCTTAAGAGAGGTGATAGAAGCAGAATGGAGAAAATAGAGCATGGGTGTGACCCTCAAACAATTATGTGGACTATCCAAAAGGAAGAAATCATAAGGCTTTTGAGGGGATGAAACAGACCATTATTTCAATTACGGAGTGTTAATTTTAGATACTTTTGGTGCACAAATGATTCTCCAAACAGGTATAGAGGTTGTTAGGATTGGCTTATTTTAAGTGCTTATTGGCTTTTAAGCACTTTTCTAGTTTTTGTGGTGTTTGGCAATGATAAAAAGTGCTTAAAAGCACTTACCTTTAGGCATAAAAGTACAAAAATAAGCCAAAAGTCAAAAGTTGGGTATTACCAACTTATGGCTTTTGGCTTTTAGCTTATAAGCTACTTTTTAAAAGCCAATCCAAACACCCTCATTGTCGGCTTCCTTTGAAATATAGCTCTTGTAGAGGGAATGTTTCCCTTTCAGTCAATCTCTTCTTTCCAAAAAAAGGTTAAATGTGCAGCTTCAGCCCAGAAGTTACCATTTTTCCCTTTATGCTCGATTAAAACTTGACCACTGATCATTCCAAACTACAACAACAACAACATACCCAGTATAATCCCACGAGTGGGGTCTGGGGAGAGTAGTGTGTACGCAGACCTTACCCCTACTTGGAGAGGTAGAGAGGTTGTTTCCGATAGACCCTCAGCTCAAGAACAGGTGGAAAGGAAAAATAGGGGAGAAGAAGAAGAGGAAAGAGGGGGGAGAAATACGATAAGCAAAGAGGAGAAAAAGTAGCATCAAATAGTAACCATCAGGGAGCAACAATATCCAGTAAGGGGAGAAAAAGTAGCATCAAATAGTAATAATCAGGGAGCAACAATCCCAATAGCAATTTTCAAAAACAAAGGACGTGGTTGCTAAGTACCAGATACAATAACTAACAAGAAGGAAGTAACTTTCGACCCACTGCAAGAATATTACTAGTACTACTAGTAAACCAATGAGAAACTCACAACTACCTGTCAACCCACCACCTTAATCCTCGACCTCCACCCCTTCCTATGGCTAGTCATGTCCTCGGTTAGGTGAAGCACCGACATGTCCTGCCTAATCATTCCAAACTACAACATCAGATTGTATGTTCATCAAAGTTCCAATTATGTCATTCCTTCAGATTAAGTAAGACCTATGGAAAAAATTATCATATGTTTTTCTATAAGAGAATGGCATCACAATTATGGCAGAGTCCTGTCAACCGTGGGAAAAGCAAATAGAGAAGAGAAATTAAGAGCTCTATGAACTGCCTCTTACCAACATTGTATGAACTATCGGTTAAACACTCGGAGGGGTTAAGAAGCACCGAGAATCCGTAAAGGGGTTAAGCCTGATGTCATAACACATCATGGTGAAGTCTAATACATACCTATGCCGCAGAAAGCAAAAGCTCCCTATAACAGTATTTCTTTTCTTGTTTTAACAGGATAATGCACTTCAATAGCATCATTAGTCGGAAAATAAGTGGGGTTTTGTCACTTCACCCTTCATGTTTCAATAATTTCACATTTTCCTTTTCTTTCTTGCAACCATGTTAAGAATTGAAGTGTGGTTTTGGGCAGTGACAAAGTGCAAACTGGACAAGCTTAAACGGCAAACTGGAAAAACTCTGGAGAAATTGATCAAGAGCTTAATTAAAAAAAAGGTTAAAAGGGTAAAATAAGAACACCAAAGATTTTCAATATTATTTAGAAGTGCAGTTCTAGGGGCCCTCACATATCACAGCCTGACCAAGAATTCAGTCTGCAAAACTAGAGGGACAAACAATGTGTCGAAGACATAATTAAATAATAAAAGTATGCTCTCTAATAGCTTTAGATGAGATGGTCACACACTTCAACATGGTAGCAGAGTAGGTCCTAAGTTCGAGTCTCATCGCCACCCATTATCAGAAAAAGAATCTCTACGTACTTTGCCCATGAAAAATAAGAGAACCAGGCTTGCACGTGAGGGGACGTGTTGAAGACATAATTAAATAATAAAAGTATGCTCTCTCTAAATAATAAAAGTATGATTGGTCACCCACTTCAACACAATGTAGATATAGCTAAACATATTCCCTGCTATCTCATAAGAAACAAAGGATAAATAAGTAAATAACACACTCCTATTTTCATGTGACTACAACACTTCTACCCATTATGGTATATTTTACACCCATAATCTGAAATGTGTGCATAGCGGCCAAACAGCACTAGTGCAATAATCATTGACTTTTCTTTCCATTCTTTTTTATGGGCATATAATTGCATAGACAGTATCAATAAAGCATTAGAAGCTACCTCAGTAGTAGAAGAAGTATGATCCCGACTAGGAAGCTCGATTGTTACTAGACCTCCAGCTTTTCTGCTCTTACCCCTCCCACTGGCTTTGCGCATTATACTAACAGTGTAATGTGAATTATTTCCTTTTCCAGATATTTTCGCATATTTTGGTGCCTCCCACCCTGATCTTTGACAAAGTTGGTGAAGAAAAGCCTTTGGAATCTTTTGTGGATCTCCCTGCAATTATGACAACAGTTATAAAACTTTCTAGGAAGGAACAAAAACTTAAGAACAATAGCAAGAAGACCTCAAGAAGAAAAGGGAAGACACAAGTCTACCACAGTTCACATTTTTGCTAGTGGAGGGGGGAATTTAACTTCAGGCTGCAGGCCAGGTCCACACAGGTTAATCCTACTTACCAACATCAGTTTACCTTTACAACACTACCAATTTTTCTTTTTCTTTTTTGTTTTGTTTTTTTCCTGGGATAACGGTGGTGTTCGGACTAGCTTGGGCGCACCTCAACTATTCTACCATGTACCTCCTATGTCCCACCAACACAGTATACCGGGTAACTTAGCCCACCAAGGTGTAGGCAAATTGGAAGATATCATCAAGCGTTATTTGTCTTGGCTAGAATTCGAACCCTAGTCTTCAAGGTGAAAATCCACCTCATTGACATCCAGGCCACACCCTCAGGTGCAATAATATTCAAAAGCTAAGAGCTTAGAGGCAATTACACCTTCTTCTGCCAAAGTAATTACATAGAAAAGGAAAACAATGAAAACATAATTCCTTCCACCGAGAAGAAGTCACCCAATTTAGATACAGCTATTAGATTAGACTATTGACTAGGCATCTTTATCCTGTTGTATCCTTCTTTAAATCAAACGAGGAGCTCTAAATCTTCTTTATCTTTAGGTTTTACTAAAGAGGTCTAGACTACAGTCTACAGTGAAAAGTTTACAACTAACTCATCAGATCAGGTACCAATTTTTTACCTTTTTCCATATACCTTCTAACTTCTCTAAGTTTTTCTGACTACATAATTCTCTCATCTTTTCTTTCTTCTGCAGTTCTAGTATCGTAGATGACACATCAGCAGAGGAAACTTCTTCAAATAAGAAATCACCAAGCTCTACGTCTTCTGCTTCTCCTCCTGGAGCCACCTTATCATCTATAGGACCACTTGATGGACTGTTTTCAGTGAACTCATTGGAGCTGCTATTGACAGCCACCTTTTCATCAATTCCGATCTCCTGTTCATGAGACGTTCTGAAATTGTGTGAAGGAACATTATCAACATCAAGCTTCTCTGAAGATGTGTCCAACACTGCATAGTCGGAAGCACTTTCATGTGCAGATTCCAGGATATCATCCGGTAGTCCTATAGTAAATTTCATAAGTCAACCTTGCTAATGGAATGGAATGAAAGCCCAATATAGAAATTTTTCCCACCTAGAGCAGATATCTCCTGCTTGATCCTCCGAATGGTTCTGCTAACTTGTTCATGGCTCTTTTTGTCACCACGCTCTTTTGCATGAATAGCTTCCAGCCTCGCATTATGAAATTCTTGGACAATAGACTCAACACTACGCCTTTTTCGCGAGACCTGTTGACCAACAAAACATGAATCAAGTACAATAGCATGCTTTTCAGATTTTTCGATTAAGAGTCCTTGACGGATCTAGACCTTATATCTACTCTGCATCACTAGAATAGACAAAATTCAGTTTGATACAAAAGGAAAAAAGGATAAATGCTTGAAGGTAATACTTGTTACTATATCAAGATTCAACTTTAAAATTAACAGGTCATTCTCGCAAGAGAAATAGCATTACAAGCTTTCGGAGAATTTAGACCATATATCTACTCCCCCCACCAGCCCAATCTAAAGCCTAAACATATAACAATGAACTGGACAATGGAAAGGAAAACATACATCATCAGATAGTCATGTCTAAAGAGGCTGTAACACATATCATATGAACTAATGCTCTATTAGGGTTAAAATGTGGAAAAAGTCGCCATGAGATTACCTGCTCTAGAGAACCATCGTCAAACAAACCAGATTCCCAACTTTCAGCTTCATCCTGCAAACTCATAGTAAAAGAAGATTGTACGGACTCAGAGTTAAATACTTCAAATTTCAGTGGTTTTTAGATTTATGATATTGGGCAATTTAAGATTAAAAAATTGAGTAATTTCCTTCTGATCCAAGTGGGATTAAAGAGAGATTTGTACAGCATCCAGCCATATCCTACACTACACGGTGCATTGATTGGAAAAGGGGTGACGTTAAACCAGACACAATTGCTAGTATCAACTGTAAAATGTCTGTCTTTTTGTGAAAAGATAATGTCCTTCTATTTCGCTTCTCTAAAAATCTCAAATGACATACTGTAGTATTCTTTCTTCAAGTACTGCTTTTGATAACATTGCACTCTCCAAGACCATATTCTCGGTTTTCGTAAATGCCAACCAAGTCATGACTCATGCCCTAATTCTTCAATTATCCTTGACTGTGCTTATGAAAAAATTATCCTTCACTGTCATTGCGTACCTTAGTTAAGTTTTTCTGTGACAACAGCTAGCTGTGGAACCAAACAATAAGTAGAAGAAAGGCATGCAGTTTAACTAGGCATACGCACTTCCCTGCAGAACCTTTCTCATTTACCTTTTAGTTTCATTGTAATCAGATAAATTCAAAAAAGCTGAAATCAGATAAACTGCAGTAGTTTCACCCCATAACCTACATAACCCTCTGTTGAACTAGAAGTTTCAAGTAGAAATACCTCTTCCTGTTGTTCCATATACTGACGGATCCAATCTGCTTGTGCACGTTCGACTGTTCGTAGAGATTCACTATCACTTCGACCCTTTGGCACAACTGAAACTTCAGGTTTTCTCTCATCTTTAACTTCTGCCACAGATGAATCTGCTGAAGGAACCCAATCTTCTCGGGCAGTTGATATGATACCAACAGAACCTGCCAAAATGCATGTATGAACGTGTCTTAACTTTCTATATCCTAACACTTTTCCTCACTTGCCAATTCTGGAAATTAAACATAAAAATTTCTCATCAATACCTTCATTCAATTGAGAAGTACCACTGGAAAACTTCAGAGGAAGCTCATTCCCTCGCAAATTCAAGCATAGCCAATCTAAAGCAGCTTCAAACGTAGCTCTCTCCTTCGTAATCATATACAAAAAATTACTGATTCAAATACTTGAAATCAATGTTTTGTCAAATAGACTTACATTCTTTTTTTCTTTGATGAAATTGACCGGTTAAAAAGGAGAATTTAAGTACTCAACTTTGTAAGTGGAGACATTTTCTTGATTAGTACCTTGAGAGCGGATAAAGCGCGTTCGATTTGATCGTCGGAAAAGCCCTCGCAAGAAAGCTTTTCGTAAATAGAACGAAGTTTCTTGGCCTTCTGTGCTTTAGAGAGAGCATCCTCTGCCGGAGTTGGAGCCGGAGATTGTGTAGATCGGCCGGAATAAAGCAACAGCCGTCGGAGCCGGTTCTCGTTCTCGGCAGATATTTGCAATTTGGGACCAGTGGAAGAAGAAGAAGCTTTGCCTTTGGATGAGGATGATTGAGGCTTCTTCTTCTTCGGTGCCATATCTATTTATAGCGAAACTTATACTTGGGATATTGTGAAGAGAATAGGCAGTGAAATGAAAGAAGTAACAATGGCGATGGAAGGACGATTTATCAATGAGCGGGGTACAGTCAATACAGACTACAGAGTTTTGACGGGAGAGTTGACAGGAGCATTGGCGAATGCCGCTTATAAATCCCATTTAACTATACGAAACATACACTGCTAGTTATTATGAATAGAATGCGAGTAATCATAAATCGCAATTAGTCATTAGGACTCATAAATCGCAATAGCCTAGGCAACTTATACACATGAATGTAACTTATAAATCCCATTTCTACGAGTAATTTTTACAATTTTCATCCACAAGGTTTTGTAGCTTTCAGTTTCCTCCATCGTGTTCTGAAAGCTTTTACATGGCCCCAAATATATCTTTGTACATTGTATACGGTCAAAATCGAGCCTGCCTTTCACGTGACTTATCGAAAGTAGAATATGACTGTGCAAAGTTCAACCTCGTGAATATCGAGACATATTGCGAAGTGAGGTTGTCGAGTCCGTGACCCAAAGACCGATCAAAGGTCGAGAACGAGCAAAATAGAGACCGATCAAGATCGAGATCGGCCAAGATCGAGGAAAGCTTATCGAGCCAAAAAATAGAAAGCCGAAATATCTGCAATTAGGCGAGAATCTCGGCGGAAATTCCGGCGCATATTAAGGAGAGGCCAATTAATTAATCTATCATAAGATTCCTTGTTGTATTTAGAAATTCTATTAAGAATAGGACTTCTCTGCTATATAAAGGGGGTCTGATCATTTCTAGAAGGATAGATATATAAAATAAAAAAGCAAGATACTGCTTTTTTTCTAGTTCCCAATATTCAGTCATTTTATTCTTGTATTAGTTTACCCTTCATTCAGTTTGAGGGTGATCAGACTTGAGGGTCTAGGCCGATTGATTCATTCGGTTTACATTTATTTCGTTTATAGCTAATTTCGATGCCCGATATGTATATTTTCTCTATTTATACCAAGTTATATATCATGTATCCTTAAAATCACACACAAATTCAATTGTTATCCATTTTCCGGATAAACATATATCATTCCAAATTAACTAGCCAACATCCTTACAGTTCTTAACTCACGTTACTTCTACATGGCAAAAGCTAACACTGTAACAATCAACTTCTAATTTTTGACGTAAAGCACTAGTCCTCTTGTTCTTGTAAGTTCTTTTCTTTTCCCCTTCATGATTAACTATAACCATGTATTATGCTAGACAAGAAGATTTATAACTTCATAATCAGACACAAAATAGCTGCATTATACATGTACTGTGTATATAGTTAATATAATTTAAAAACAATCAAAACAAGAACGAAACATAACTTTTACACGACCTTCTTTTTCGTCCGAAATAATATTACAAGTTTGACTTAACAAAAGTGGAACTAGAATTTCAAATGGATGGGTGCACTATGATAAAGAGGTGAATCTAGAATTTATGTTTGACGAATTTAACTATATTATCTTACAATGAACCCATTACACTTTTAAAATTATAGGTTCAAAATTATATTCTTTTTAAAATTTTAGTGATTTTCTGATAGGTTATAAGCACCTTATTTTATGTTTTGATGATCTAACAAACTTAATGTCAAGAACCAGATAAAGAACCTGATGCACATTCTCAAGCATGTGGAAATAACCAGACTTAAGCTTGAGAGGTTCGTCAGTCTTTAAGAAGCTAAAGAATCAACAAGGGGAACTGATGGACATCAATTCCCCTAGTGATCGTACCAGTCAACCCTCCAACGGCTGGAAAGTGGCTGTCTGCTCGCGCAACAGTACAGTACAGTGCAGCAGTCAACTCCATTGGGAAGGATCTTGTACTCAAGTTGCTTACATCATTCAAGTGATGTCATCAATGTTACCCTAACATTAAACCAAAGATAAAACATTACTTGAACACTTAGAGAATTCACTCAAGCACTCCCACAGTGATTGATCATCCTGAAAATGATTCTCAAGTGCATCAAGAACAAAGAACAACACAGCTACGGACTAGTTTCTCATATTAAGTTATTATATGTCCTTAGTTTAGTTGTACCTTTGTAAACGTTCTTACTTGTAATTCCTACTTAGCTTACTTAAAAGTATTATGTAGGAAACCCTTTGTAAATCATAAGCCCTTGTGTTTGTGTCTTGGCTAGAGTTAGTCGAGTTGTAAAGTCTTTGTAATAAAGTTATTACAAAGTAGCTTGTAATAGAGTTGTTACAAGTTAGTGAGGGATTAAGAGGTTAATTCCTAGGTTACAATAGGCTGTAATCTAAAAGTTTGCTCAGTAGTAAAGTTGAAATCCTACAAGGGTAGGTCGTGGTTTTTAATCCCGTGAGTTGGGAATTTTTCACCTAAAAACTCTCAGTGTCATTTACTTACTGTTATGTGTGCGTAATCTGGGGAAACTAATAGAGAACCCGGTTCTCTATATAGTTTGGTGGACCCTCGAATTCTATCAATTGGTATCAGAGCAGGTTCTTTCTATCAGGCTAACACCTATAAAGGATCCTCACGGCTGCTCCACCAAACTTTGAAGAAGGTCAGTCTACCTACAGGCCACCAAGGTTCAATGGCCAGTATTATGGATGGTAAAAGATCAGGATGCACGACTTCATCATGGCTGAAGATTCCAAGCTCTGGGACGTCATCTATGATGGACCCTTCGTTCCCACAAAAACCAGTGGCGACCCTGCTGTAACCATTCCCAAAACAAGAAAAAAAATTCAATGGCGTCGACCGAAAAGCCATAGAAAAGAATTTTCGTGCAAAGAAAATTCTCGTTTGTGGCATTGGTCTTGATGAATACAACAAGATATTGGCATGCCAGTCTACCAAAGAAATATGGGGAACTCTCCAGACAACTCACGAAGGAACAACACAGATCAAGCAATCCAAGATCGACATGCTCACAACTGTATACGAGCTCTTCAGGATGAAGGATGATGAATCCATCCAGGACATGCATACTCGATTCACATCTATCATCAATGAGCTTCACTCTCTTGGAGAAATTATTTCAAGAAACAAACTTTTCAGGAAAATACTTAGTGTACTGCCCAGTTCCTGGGAAAGCAAAGTGAACGCTATCATAAAGGCAAAGGACTTGCAGAAGCTGATCATTGATGAACTTGTTGGCAATCTGAAAATATATGAAATGAAGAAAAAGAAGGACAATGAAAGAAGAAGCCCAAAGAGATAAGAACCTGCTCCTCAAGACAGACAATAATGATTCAAGTAGTGAGGATGGTGATATGGCTTACTTGACAAGAAGATTTCAGAAAATGGTTAGCAGAAATGGAAGCATTCCAAAAATGGCCAGTTCTAGCAAGCCAAACAATTGTGACCTATGTCATAAATGTGGCAAGCCAGGACACCTCATCAAGGACTGTCCCCTCCTAAAGTAAGATCAATTCAAGCACAACACAGACAAAGCAGCCAAGAGGAACCCAGTTCCTGATAAACGCTTCAAGAGAAAGAACGTCGCTGACAATGTTGTGAAGCAAGTTCTTGCTGCATGGGGAGACTCATCCAGCGAATTTGAAGAAGATAATAATCATGGTGACAATTCAATGATGGTAGTAGAAAGTGAAACAACTGAGTATGACTCTATTTTTGCCTTGATGGCTCAATCTGATGATGATGAAGGCGACGACGACGATGATGAGGTAAATTTTCTGGATGTTCAGAGAAATCTGAAATCTTATTCTCCTAAAAAACTCATGTATTTAGCAAATATGTTAATAGATACATACCACAGTCTTATAAGTGATAAAAATGCTCTACTTATGGAATTAGGAGAAGCAGAACAATCTAGAGATGACCTAGTAGTCGTTGTGGTAGATTTGAAAGAAACTATTGAGAGTTTGAAAGAAGAAAAAGATGTCTTGACCAAAATAGTTGCTAGCATAGAGAATGAGAGAGATGATCTATTAGTAATAGTTGTAGATCTAAATGATACAATTGAGGAACTAAAAGGAGAAGGTAAGCATGAGATTTTTCAAAAGGGAAAGAAAGTTGCGGATGAAATACATCTTGGGCTTGAAGATCAGATAAAATCGGTGAAAACTAGTCTGTGTGCTGAACTTGAGAAGAACAAACAACTTCAGGAAGAACTAGGTAGAGTCAAGAGTGATCTTGAAAAATCACTCAAGTGTAGAGATGACAATGGCTCTACACTCACTGTGGTAACACTAGCACTTTAAGGAAACCTGTAAGGCTAAGTTTCAGTCTCATCAGAAGAACAAAGTGTTTGCTAAGAAGGTAACTACTGATAGAGAACCTGGTCCCTCATATAAAAGACGCATGATTCCTGCTTAGACCAAAAGAACTCTCATTCATCCTTTTTCTTATTACAAGGGACCCAAACTTATTTAGGTTCCTAAATCTAACCTTTGATTTCCTTGTGCAGGGAGCAGTGAAGGGGAGCAGCCAACAATGGTATATGGATAGTGGTTGCTCAAAGCACATGACTAGAAGTACAAACGATTTCCTTTCACTAAAGGCACTACAAGGAGGGAGTGTATCCTTTGAAAATAGCAAAAATGGATACATTTTGGGAGTTGGAATGATTGACAAGTCACTCTCTTACTCCATTGAAAATATGTACTATGTCAATGGTCTGAAGTACAACCTGTTGAGTGTCTCTCAGATATGTGACAAGGGAAACAAGGTGGAATTTGTTTCAAAAATATGCACAAATTTTGTGACTGGTGAAGTGGTGTTAGTGGCCAAGAGATACAAGAACACCTATGTTGCTGATTTTGAGTCCCTGCATAGTGGTGATCTCAGTTGTCTAAGAGCTGTTGATGATGATGTCGAATTATGGCACAAAAGGATGGGGCATGCAAGCTTTTCACTACTTAACAAACTAGTCCAGAAGGACCTGGTTCGTGGTCTGCCCAAGTCATGCTTCAAGGAACACAAGGTAAGTAATGCGTGTGTAAAAGGAAAGTATGTCAGATCCTCTTTCAAGCCCCAAAAAGAAGTTAGCACCTCAAGGCCACTTGATCTTCTTCATATGGATCTATGTGGACCTATGAGGGTGACAGGGAGAGGAGGAAAAAGATATATCTTTATGATAGTGGATGACTACTCCAGATTCACTTGGACCCTGTTTCTCAGAACCAAGGATGAAACCTTCCAAGTATTTGTTGCTTTTGTCAAGAAGATCCAAGTGAAGATGGGAGGTAATGTAACTTGCATCAGATCTGACCATGGGATAGAATTTGATAATGCCAAATTCGATGAATTTATGTGTCGAAAATGGCATTACTCATAATTTCTGAGCTCTAAGAACACCACAATAAAATGGTATTGTAGAGAGGAAGAACATGACTCTTAAAGATATGGCAAGGACAATGTTAATTGACAGTGGCATTGCAAAATTTTTTTGGGCAGAAGCAGTCAACACTGCATGTTACTTGATAAACAGGTGCATGATCAGGTCCCTTATAAACAAAATACCTTATGAGTTGCTGAATGGAAGAAAGCCCAAGCTGACGTATTTGAGGACATTTGGCTGCAAATATTTTGTTCTCAACAATGGCAAGGAAGCGCTTGGAAAATTTGATGCCAAAAGTGATGAAGGAATCTTTCTGGATACTCGTCCCAAAGCAAATCTTACAAAGTATACAACAAAAGAACTCAATGTATTGAGGAGAGTATACATGTGATATTTGATGAATCTCACCTCTCCTGTGAGAAGGACAGACATGATGATCAAGATGGAGAACCTTTATATGTTCCAGGTGAAGCCATTGACATGGCAAATGGAAAGGCAAACATGATGAGTCATGTCAAGGAATCTAGTAAAGATGATGCAACTACGTCTCCATCCATTGGAGAAGAACATGGTCCCACAATCACAACAACTAAAAGCTGAAAACAGAGTTGTCGATGCAGTCCAATGTACTCCACTTGCAGAAATAAGAAATAGCCAAGAACCTCAGTCAGACGTACCTAGGTCTTTACCAATGAGGCTCGGGTACCAAATTGGAGGCACAAAAGCTCACACTCTCTTGACAACATAATCACTCATCTTGACTCAGGAATTCAAACCAGGTCAAAAGCTAGAAACTCACTTGCCTTCTCAACCTTTCTTTCTCAAATAGAGCCCAAAAATATCAAAGAAGCATTGAAAGATGCAGATTGGATCGCAGCCATGCAAGAAGAGCTGCATCAATTTGAAAGGAACAAGGTATGGAACCTGGTTCCTCGACCTGCAGATCGAACTATTATAGGAACCGGGTAGGTATTCAGGAACAAACTCGATGAGTTTGGAAATACAACAAGAAACAAGGCAAGGCTTGTAGTTCAAGGCTAAAATCAGGAAGTAGGGATTGACTATGATGAGACTTTTGCTCCAATTGCTCGAATGGAAGCTATCAGAATTCTTATTGCCTTTGCATCTCATATGGGATTCACATTGTTCCAAATGGATGTCAAAAGTGCATTTCTGAATGGCTTCCTAAAAGAAGAAGTTTATGTCAAGAAGCCACCTGGATTTGAGAATCACGAGCATCCTGAGCATGTGTTCAAACTGGACAAGGCATTGTATGGGCTAAAGCAGGCTCCCCGGGCTTGGTATGAAAGGTTGTCAAAATTTCTTCTAGAAAATGGATTTACAAGAGGAAAAATTAACAACACTCTTTTTCTGAAGAAATGAGGGAGGAACATGCTCATTGTGCAAGTATATGTTGATGATATCATCTTTGGAACCACAATCGACTCTCTGTGTGAAAAGTTTGCAAAACTCATGGGGAGTGAGTTTGAGATGAGCATGATGGGAGAATTAAATTTCGTCATGGGACTTCAGGTGAAGCAATCTCAAAAGGGAGCACTGATAAGTCAGCAGAAGTACATCAGAGAGCTGCTGAAAAGATTCGACATGGAAGCATCAAAAGTTATTGACACTCATATTGCCACAGTCACTCGTCTAGACATGGATGAACCTGGTTCCCCTATAAATCAGACCATGTATAGAGGCATTATAAGGTCACTCTTGTAACTCACTGTAAGCATACCAGACATTATGTTCAGTGTGGGACTATGTGCAAGGTTTCAATCTAATCCAAAGGAATCTCATCCGAAGGCTGCCAAAAGAATATTGAGATATCTCAAAGGAACGCAGGACCTAGTTCTCTACTATCCCTAAGAAGACAACTTTGATCTTATTAGGTATGTTGATGCTGATTATGCAGGATATCTGGTGGACAGGAAAAGCACATCTGGAATGGCACATTTTCTGGGTTCCTGTCTAATCTCATGGGGTACAAGGATGCAAAACTCTGTGGCACTCTCAACTGCAGAAGCCGAATATGTAGCACCTGCCTCTTGCTGTGCTCAATTGTTGTGGATCAAACAGCAGTTGGAAGACTTTGGAGTGTTCTCTACTGTGTGCCTCTCCTGTGTGACAATACAAGTGCACTCAACATGGCCAAGAATCCAGTCTAACATAAGAGAACCAAGCATATTGATATGCGTCACCACTTCCTCAGAGACACATTGAAAAGGGGCTTATCTGTATGACATTTTGTAGCACAGAAGATGGGATTGCACACATATTCACCAAAATATTGAGCAGAGAACATTTTGAAAGAAATCACCTGGCACTGGGGTTGATAAAACCCAACTGAGAACATGGTCCCTCAATGATTGGCTACGAAAGAAATGTACAGGTAAAATTAGCTAAAATGTATTTTCTGGCAAAGTCTAACTCATCTCTATATCGTTACAGGTAGACATGCATGATGATTACAGAGCAGTTGATGCTGGTAAAAAGAGTAAAGCTTACACTTGCAAGATCCGTCAGGGAACCTGGTTCTCCAGACACAGGTTAGTAGTTTCTCTGTTCTCTCGTGCATAATTTTGAACAGATAAAACAGTGCCACATCATCAGTGTGTCAGTTTCTTTTTTTTGCGTCTTTTGAACCCAAACGCCTCACCCGTTGGTAAGCGACTCGACTCCCGAAACTGTCGCCTTTTCCTAACCGGTCCCTCATCCATCTTAAATACATCCATCAGTGTCACAACTCCTCACATCAAACTTTAAAATTTTCTTTCTTCCTTCTCTCTTCAAACTACCAATCCCTCATCTTCAACTCATCACTTCTCACCATGACTGAAAATCAAGAAGCCTCGGGTGTTCCAAGTAACACCCTCATTGAGTCCCTACCAGTTAAAACACTTATGTTAGACTCCTCATTCAACACCACAACTAACCACAACCCCAGGACAGAGTCACCACCACACTCAGTCTCCTCCCCTACCCAATCGAGTTCTGGTTCTCATCGGAGTCGCAAAACCTTGACTCCTAAAATGTTTGTTGCTACGAGCACTCCTCCCGCCTCGCCAGAAAAACTAGGTTAAAAGGGTACAGTTGACGAACAGGAAAATCAGGAAATCTCCAATCTTCCTGTGGGAGAAGGCTCAAATGCAGACCAAACAGCTGGTCCTGAGAATGCTGAATCAACAAAGACAATTCCTATTCTTGAGTCCACATATAACACTCCTCATTCTCCTGCATTTTCCATGGAGTTACAAGAGAAAGAAGCAATAGGAAATATGCTATATATAGCGGCTGAAGGGGTTATTACCGAAGGAGGTGAGGACGGGTCTGAGCCTCAAGGGGAAGAGCCTAAGACCTTGGTAGAAGGTAGAGAGCTTGTGCCTGTTAAACAGTCGGCATAGGACAATACTACCGGGTACCTAATGAAGGACATGATCCCTCCTCGGAGGATCCAACTCAGGGGTCCTCTCAAGAGCCCCAAGTCAGTATTAACCCTGCTCCTTCTCCTTCTCTTCATTTTTATGCTGAGCCTCTGTCTGTGGTGATGCTTGAGATGAGATTTGTATCTGGTGAAGATGTCACGACCCAAACTAACCCCTGTCGTGATGGCGCCTATCATGGAACTATGCAAACCGACTCATTTCCAAAACAAGCCGATATTTTTATTTCAAAGATAATTTCAATGTTATTTAACATAAAAACCTTCATAAATGAGTTTCAATCAAAATAAAAGTGCGGAAGGAAAAGCCCGACATCGGGGTGTCACTAGTCATGAGCATCTACTATAATCTGTCTAACAATATCAAGGCTAACTCAGCCTGAAAAATAGCTAAATACAACTAGAGGAAGATAAGTGGGAGAAGAGCAGGGCTGCGATCGCGAGACAACTACCTTGCTATCCCCAAAAAAATCTGCAATCAGAACAATCAACAACCGCTACCGTGTCCAGCTACACCTGGATCTGCACACAAGGTGCAGGGAGTAACGTGAGTACGCCAACTCTGTAAGTAACAACAATAAATAAAGACTGAGCAGTAGTGACGAGCAATAAAGCATAGAACGTTCATATCATGAAATCTTAGTAAAATACCTCACGCTTTTAAAAATCAGGATTTGAATCAAAACATCTCTTTTAAACCCAGTTCCAGTAAAAATCATTTAAAGATATTTTTCAACAGCTTTCCAATAGAGGAAAAATACAAAGGTGAACAAAATGATGAAATCATAAATAGCCCCTCGGGCAAAACATCACTCATATACAGCCTCTCGGGCAAACCTCACAGTAACTCGTGCCACTAGGGCATACCTCACAATCACTCTTTGCCACTCGGGCATACCTCACAATCACTCATGCCTCCCAGTCACTCAGCACTCGACACTCGCACGCAGTAGGTACCTGCACTCACTAGGGGTGTGTACAGACTCCGGAGGGGCTTCTTCAGCCCAAGCGCTAAAATCTGCACGGACAACTCACGTGCTATGATAATAAAGTATGCTGCAGGCGGGCAGCCCCGATCCACACTCATCCTCACAATTAGGCCCTCAGCCTCACTTAGTCATAAATCTTTCAAGCCACTCGGGCATTTCAGTAAAAATAGGGCATTCGGCCCAAAACAACATTTATATGCATCAAAAATAGAGTCATAAAACTGAGTTATGCAGTAAACAAGTATAATCATGAGTGAGTATAGATTTCCAATCGAAAATAATGAGAGGATCGTAAGAAAAGGCCCCTAAGGGTCCAAACAACACTGGCACAAGGCCCAAACATGGCATTCAACCGAATTTACAGAAACTCTTTCTAAAACATATATGTATCATATAGTTTCAACAAAATATTCAACTTTACAGTTGCTACGGGACGGACCAAGTCACAAATCCCCTACGGTGCATGCCCACATGCCCGTCACCTAGCATGTGCGTCACCTCAAGTAGTAAATGATACGAAATCCGGGGTTTCATACACTCAAGACTAGATTTACAATCGTTACTTACCTTAAACCGGTCAAATCTCTACCCCGCAATGCTCTTACCTCTCGACTCGGCCTCCAAATGCTCCGAATCTATTCACAATCAATACAATACCATCAATACGCGCTAATGGAATAAACTCCACAAGAAAAGCTACAAAATTAGACCAAAATTCGAAATTGGTTCAAACCTGGCCCCTGGGCCCACGTCTCGAAATCCGACAAAATTCATAAAACTAGAAAGCTCATTTGCTCACGAATCTAACTATACCAAAATCATCAAAATCCAACATCGTTTGATCCTTCAAATCCTTAAATTACTAATTACATGATTAATCAACGGGAAATCACAATATATATGAGTATTAGGGCTCAAGCAACTTACCTCACTGATAGCCCTTGAATCACCCTTCAAAAATCACTCCAAATTCGCGAAGGGTTCTATTTAAGGTTTCTGCCCAGGTTTTTCTCACCTGCGGACTCTTTTTCCGCACATGCGGTCAAGGCGCCGCATCCGCGAACTCCACTTAATTCCCCAGCTTCCGCACCTGCACTCCAGGTCTCGCACATGCGGGCCCGCAGGTACGGCCAAATCCTTTGCGCCTGCGCTCCAGCCTTGGCCTCACGTTTTCCGCATCTTCAGAAAATTCTCGCGCCTACGAAAGCGCACCTGTGCGTTTCCTCCGCTTCTGCGAAACCTGTCTGGCATTCTCCTTTCCGCATCTGCGCCTCAGGTTTCGCACCTGCGGGCTCGCAGATGCGACCTCCAACTCGCACCTGCGCAACCTGCCTAGCCCAGCATTGCCCGCACCTACGAACTCCCCACGCGCACCAGCGGCCTCGCACCTGCGACTCTTTCTTCCGCAGGTGCAAAAATAGCAGTAGCAGCAGCTTCAACTGCATTTTTTCTAACTTTGACAAATCCGTTAACCACCCGGAATCACCCCGAGGCCTTCGGGACCTCAACCAAAAATACCAACAAGTCATATATCAACATACCAACTTAGTCGAACCTTTAAATCACTCAAAACAACATCAAATCATCAAATTACCCTCGAATTCAAGCTTAAGAACTTCTAAATTTCCAAATTCGGCAACCGATGTTGAAACCAACCAAACCACGTACGAATGACCTCAATTTTTTGCACACACATCACAAATAACACTACGAACCTACTCCAACTTCCGAAATTCCATTCCGATCCGATATTAAATTTTCCAATGCCGACCGAAATCGCCAAATTTCCAATTTCTCTAATTCAAGCCTAATTCTACCACGGACCTCCAAATCACATTTCGGACACACTCTTAAGTCCAAAATCACCTAACGGAGCTAATGGAACCATCATAATTCAAATTTGAGATTGTTTACACATAGGTCAACATCTGGTTGACTTTTCCAACTTAAGTTTCTACTTAAGAGACTAAGTGTCTCAATTCACTTTGAAACCACTCCGGTCCCAAACCAACTAACCCTGTATAATATAATATAGCTGAATAACACAAAAAGAAGTAGAAATAGGAAAAACGGGCTATAACTCTCGAAACGACAGGCCGGGTCGTTACATCCTCCCCCTCTTAAACATTTGTTCGTCCTCGAATAGGTCTAGAAACTTACCTGGAGTATCGAATAGACGTGGATATCTGCTCCGTATCTCCCGTTCAGTCTCCCAGGTGGCCTCCTCCACAGGCTGACCTCTCAATTGCACTTTCACTGAAGCTATATCCTTTGACCTCAATCTTCGAACCTGCTGATCCAAAATAGCCACTGGCTCCACATCATAAGTCATATCACCCTCCAACTGAACCATGCTGAAATCCAAAACATGGAACGGATCTCCAATATACTTCCGAAGCATGGAAACATGAAACACTGGATGCACACTCGACAAGCTGGGTGGCAAGGCAAGCTTATAAGCCACCTCCCCTATCCCCTAAAGCACCTCAAAAAGCCCAATGAACCGGGGGCTCAACTTGCCCCTCTTCCCAAACCTCATAACACCCTTCATGGGTGATACCTTCAGCAAAACCTTCTCCCCAACCATAAAATACACATCACGGACCTTCCTATCCGCGTAGCTCTTCTACCTAGATTGCGTCATGCGAAGCCGCTCCTGAGTCAATTTCACCTTATCTAATGCGTCCTGGACCAAGTCTGTACCTAAGAGCCTAGCCTCACTCGGCTCAAACCATCCAACCGGAGATCTACACCTCCTCCTATATAAAGCCTCATACGGAGCCATCTGAATACTCGACTGATAACTGTTGTTATATGCAAACTTCGCGAGTGGCAAAAACTAGTCCCATGAACCCCCAAAGTTAATGACACAAGCGCGCAACATGTCCTCAAATTTTTGAATAGTGCACTCGGACTGCCCGTCCGTCAAAAGGTGAAAAGTTGTGCTCAACTCAACCTGAGTACCCAACTCTCCCTGCACGGCCCTCCAAAACTGCGATGTGAACTGAGTACCCCTATCTGAAATGATGGAAACTAAGACACCATGTAGGCGAACGATCTCTCGGATGTAAATCTCAACCAACAGCTCTGAAGAGTAAGTAGTACCAACTGGAATGAAGTGCGCGGACTTAGTCAGCCGATCCATAATAACCCAAATATCATCGAACTTCCTCGAAGTTCGTGGGAGCCCAACTACAAAGTCCATGGTGATCTGCTCCCACTTCCACTCTTGGATCTCTAATCTCTGAAGCAAGCCACTCGGTCTCTGATGCTCATACTTAACCTGCTGACAGTTGAGACACCGAGTCACAAACCCAACTATATCATTCTTCATACGCTTCCACCAATAGTGCTGCCTTAAATCCTGGTACATCTTCGAGGCACCCGGATGGATGGAATACCTCGAGTTGTGGGCCTCCTCAAGAATCAACTCTCGAAGCCTATCTACATTAGGCACACATATCCGGCCTTGCATTCTCAGCACATCGTCATCACCAATAGTTACATCCCTAGCATCACCTCTCCGAACCCTGTCCTAAAGAACGAGCAAGTGGGGGTCATCATACTGACGCTCCCTGATACGGTCATAAAGAGAAGACCTGGAGACCACACAAGCCAATACCCAACTAGGCTCCGAAATATCTTATCTGACAAGATAGCCCGCTAAGGCCTGAACATCCAATGCCAAGGGTCTCTCTACTACTGGAAGATATGCTAAACTCCCCAAACTCTCTGCCCGGTGACTCAAAGCATCGGCCGCCACATTGGCCTTCCCCGGATGGTAGAAAATAGTGATATCATAGTCCTTAAGAAGCTCCAACCATCTTCGCTGACGCAAATTAAGATCCTTCTGCTTTAACAGATACTGCAGACTCCGGTGATCAGTATAGATCTCACAATGAACCCCATACAAATAATGACACTAAATCTTCAAGGCGGGAACAATGGCTGCTAACTCAAGATCATGGACAAGATAGTTCTTCTCATGGGTCTTCAACTGGCGCGAGGCATAGGCAATCACCCTACCCTCATGCATCAAAACGCAACCAATGCATATCCTCGAGGCATCACAATACACGGTGTAAGAACCTGAAGCTGATGGTAGAACTAACATACTGGAGCTGTGGTCAAAGCAGTCTTGAGCTTGTGAAAGCTCTCCTCACATTCATCCAACCACCTGAATAGAACACTTTTTTGGGTCAATTTGGTCAAGGGCGATGCAATAGATGAAAATCCCTCCACAAAGCGACGGTAGTAACCCGCCAAACCAAGAAAGCTCCTAATCTCCATGGTTGAGAACGGTCTGGGCCAACTCTGCACCGCCTCTATCTTCTTCAGATCCACCTGAATACCCTCACTGGACACCACGTGCACCAAGAATACTACTAAATTGAGCCAAAACTCACATTTGGAGAACTTTGCATAAAGTTTTTCCTCCCTCAATCTCTGTAATACAATCCTCAAATGTTGAACGTGCTCCTCGTGGCTACGAGAGTACAACAGGATGTCATCAATGAATACAACGACGAATGAGTCCAAATAGGGCTGGAATACACTGTTCATCAAATGCATGAATGTTGCTGGGGCATTGGTCAGCCCAAAAGACATCACCAAGAACTCATAATGGCCATATTGGCTCCTGAAAGCTGTTTTAAGAATATCTGAATCCCGAATCTTCAGCTGGTGATAACCGGACCTCAAATCAATCTTGGAGAACACCCTCGCTCCCTGAAGCTGGTCAAATAAGTCATCAATACGAGGAAAAAGATACTTGTTCTTGATCGTGACCTTGTTCAACTGCCTGTAGTCAATACACATTCTCATGGAACCATCCTTCTTCTTCACAAATAGAACCGGTGCACCCCAAAATGACACACTAGGTCGAATAAACCCCTTATCAAGGAGTTCCTGAAGTTGTTCTTTCAATTCCTTCAAATCCGCCGGTGCCATACGATATGGTGGAATAGAAATGGGCTGAGTGCCCGGCACCAAATCAATACCAAAGTCAATATACCTGTCAGGCAGTTTGCCCAACAGGTCTGCAGGAAACAAATCCGAAAAATCAAGTACCACCGGAACAGAATCAATGACAGGAGTCTCTGCACTAACATCCCTCACAAAAGCCAAATAAGATAGGCAACCCTTCTCAACCATGCATTGAGCCTTCAAATATGAAATCACCCTACTTAGTACATAATCTACAGAACCGCTCCACTCAACCCTCGGAATTCCCGGCATAGCCAACGTCACCGTCTTAGTGTGACAATCTAGAACATCATGACATGAATATAACCAATTCATACCCAATATCACATCAAAGTCGACCATACTGAGCAGCAAAAGGTCCACTTGGGTCTCCAAACTCCCAATAGTCACCACACATGACCGATATATGCGGTCCACAATAATAGTATCGCCCATATGAATAGATACATGAACAGAAGAAACTAGAGACTCATGGGGCATATCCAGAAAATGGGAAAAATATGAGAAAACATATGAATACGTGGAACCAGGGTCAAATAATACAGAGGCATCTCTATGACAAACTGAGACAATACCTGTAATCACAGCATCTGAAGCAATATCGTCTGGTTTGGCAGGGAGGGCATAGAAATGGGCCTGACCACCCCCTAATCTGCCTCCCCCTCTAGGGCGACCCCTAGCTGACTGACCTCTACCCCGAGCTGGCTGGGCGGGTGGTGAGGTAACTGGTGCTGAAGTCAGAGGCTGACTCCTCTGCTGAGATAGACCTCCATGACGACAAGGACACTGCTTCCACATATGCCCAAGCTCCTCGTACTCAAAATAATTCCCTGATGCTGGCGGCGAAAACTGAAGGGAACCACTAGCACTGGGATAACTGGTAGAAGAGCCTGGCATGGAAGAGCCCTGAACAGGTGGAGCACGGGACGAACTCTGAGCTGGAAGGGCACTAAATGATGAGCGGCCCTAATGAGAACTGTGAGAACCATGGCCAGATGATGCACAACGGTGAAATGGCCGAGCTGACTAAGCCTGTCTGAAATGACGACCTCTACCATGCTGGAACTGACCCCCAAAAGGAGCACCACTGTATCCACCCTGACCACGAGGCCTCTTGGCCTCCCACTCAACCTTCTCCTAACCGCGGACCATCTCAATCTGCCGAGAAATGCCTCTCTCTAGTCATGAGCAACTGTAGCTGATAAGTGAGACCATCAATAAACCTCATGATCCTCTCCCTGTCCGTGGGAACTAACCAGATAGCATAACGGGCAAACTTAGAGAACCGCATCTCATACTTTGTCACAGACATATATATCACCTTGGCGAAGCTGTTCAAACTGTCTGCGCAGCTCCTCTCTACGGGATCCAGGCACGAACTTCTCCAAAAAGACCACGGAGAACTGCTGCCAAGTAAGGGGTGCTGCGCCAACAGGCCTACGCCTCTCGTAAGTCTCCCACCATCTGAGTGCAGCCCCAAAAAATTGAAAGGTAGTGAATGAGACCCCACAAGTCTCCAAAATACCAGCAGTACAGAGTATCCTCTGACACCTGTCCAAAAAGTCCTGAGCATCCTCTCGCTCTGTGCCACTGAAAGGTGGTGGCTGAAGTCTCCCAAACCTCTCCAACCTTCGCTGATCATCCTCAGGCATACCAGGAACCACATAATCCTGAGCAACTGCAACTAGCTGGGCTGGTGGTGCCTCCGGTGTCTGAAGTCCCTGAATAACCTACTCGGGTGTGCGAGCGACGGGAGTCTGAGTGCCTTCCCTGGCCTGAGAAGTGGTTGCGACCGTCGAAATAGAGACCGCCTGAGCAAGGCCGGTACACGCAGTCAAAATCTGAGCTAGGGCCTCCTAAAGGCCTGGAATCACAATAGGCACAGGTGGTGCCTAAGCTGGTGCATCAACAACTGGAACCTCGTCCTGATCTGGGACAACTGGTGGATCTGCAGGTACTGCCCTAGTTGTTGTACGGGCTGCACCTCTGCCCCAACCATGACCTCTACCGCGGCCTCGGCCTCTCGCGGCCCTGGCTGGTGGTACTGGTGGCTGGCCCTCCTGACCGGTAGCATGAGTCCTCACCATCTGTGAGAGAATGAAACAACAGATGTTTAGTTACTAGAATCAACAGATTCCCACGACAAGAATTCAAGAATGTGGAGTTTCCTAAAGGTTCTGCAGCCTCTCGAAGATAAGTACAGACGTCTCTGTACCGATCCGCAAGACTCTACTAAACTCGTTCATGACTCGTGAGACCTATGTAACCTAGGCTCTAATACCAATCTGTCACGACCCAAACTAACCCCTGTAGTGATGACGCCTATCATGGAACTAGGCAAGCCGACTCATTTCCAAAACAAACCGATATTTTCATTTCAAAGATAATTTCAATGTTATTTAACATAAAAATCTTCATAAAGGAGTTCCAATTAAAATAAAAGAGCGAAAGGAAAAGCCCGACATCGGGGTGTCACTAGTCATGAACATCTATTACAATCTGTCTAATAATATCAAGGCTGACTCAGCCTGGAAAATAGCTAAATATAACTAGAGGAAGATAAGAGGGAGAAGAGCACGACTGCAATCGCCAGGCAGCTACCTTGCTATCCCCGGAAAAATCTGCAATCAGAACAATCAACAACCGCTATTGTGTCCAGCTACACCTGGATCTGCACACAAGGTGCAGGAAGTAATGTGAGTACACCAAGTCAGTAAGTAATAACAATAAATAAAGACTGAGCAGTAGTGACGAGCAATAAAACATATAACTTTCATATCATGAAATCTTAGTAAAATACCTCATGCTTTTAAAAATTAGGATTTGAATCAAAACATCTCTTTTAAACCCAGTTCCAGTAAAAATCATTTAAAGATATTTTTTCAACAGCTTTCCAACAGAGGAAAAATGCAAAGGTGAACAAAATGATGAAATCATAAACAACCCCTCCGGCAAAACATCACTCATATAGAGCCCCTCGGGCAAACCTCACAGTCACTCGTTCCACTCGGGCATACCTCACAATCACTCTTTGCCACTCGGGCATACCTCACAATCACTCATGCCTCCCAGTCACTCAGCACTTGGCACTCGCACTCAGTAGGTACCTCCGCTCACTGGGGGTGTGTACAAACTCCGGAGGGGCTGCTTCAGCCCAAGCGCTAAAATCTGCACGGACAACCCACGTGCTGCACGGACAACTCACGTGCTGCACGAAAAACTCACGTGATATGATAATAAAGTATGATGCAGGCGGGAAGCCTCGATCCACACTCATGCTCACAATTAGGCCCTCGGCCTTACTCAGTCATAAACCTCTCAAGCCACTCGGGTATCTAAGTAAAAATAGGGCATTCAGCCCAAAACAACATTTATATGCATAAAAAATAGAGTCATAAAACTGAGTTATGCAGTAAACAAGTATAATCATGACTGAGTATAGATTTTCAATTGAAAACAATGAGAGGATAGTAAGAAAAGGCCCCTTAAGGGTTCAAACAGCACTGGCATAAGGCCCAAACATGGCATTCAACCCAATTTATAGAAACTCTTTCTAAAACATATAAGTATCATATAGTTTCAACAAAATATGCAACTTTACAGTTGCTACGGGATGGACCAAGTCACAAATCCCCAACGGTGCATGCCCACACGCCCGTCACCTAGCATGTGCGTCACCTCAAGTAGTAAAATGATAAGAAATCCGGGGTTCCATACCCTCAGGACTAGATTTACAATCGTTACTTACCTCAAACCGGTCAAATCTCTACACCGCAATGCTCTTGCCTCTAGACTCAGCCTCCAAATGCTCCGAATCTATTCATAATCAGTACAATACCATCAATACGCGCTAATGGAGTGAATTCCACAAGAAAAGCTATAAAATTAGATCAAAGCCCGAAATTGGTTCAAACCTGATCCCCGGGCCCACGTCTCAAAACCCAACAAAGTTCACAAAACTAGAAAGCTCATTCGCTCACGAATCTAACCATAACAAAATCTTCAAAATCCGTCATCATTTGGTCCTTCAAATCCTTAAATTACTCTCCAAATATTCCAAGCTCTAACCCCTCATTTTCACTAATTGCATGATTAATCGACGGGAAATCACCATATATACGAGTATTAGGGCTCAAGCAACTTACCTCACTGATAGCTCTTGAATCACCCTTCAAAAATCACTCCAAAAGCTCCAAAAGCCGACTTGAAAATGGTGAAAATAAGCCAAATTCGCGAAGGGTTCTATTTAAGGTTTTTGCCCAGGTTTTTCTCACCTGTGGACTCTTTTTACGCGTCTGTGGGACCGCACATGCAGTCAAGGCGCCGCATCCGCGAACTTCACTTAATTCCCCAGCTTCCGCACCTACGCTCTAGGCCCCGCACATGCGGGCTCGCAGGTGCGGCCAAATCCTTCTCGCCTGCGCTCCAGCCTTGGCCTCACGTTTTCCGCATCTGCGCAGAAAATTCTCGCGCCTGCGAAAGCGCACCTGTGCGTTTCCTCCGCTTTTGCGAATCCTGCCCAGCATTACCCTTTCCGCATCTGTACCCCAGGTTTTGCACCTGCGGGCTCGCAGATGCGACCTCCAACTCACACCTGCGCAACCTGCCTAGCCCAGCATTGCCCGCACCTGTGAACTCCCCACGTGTACCAACGGCCTCGCACCTGCGACTCTTTCTTCCGCAGGTGCAAAAATAGCAGTAGCAGCAGCTTCAACTGCATTTTTTCTAACTTTGACAAATCCGTTAACCTCCCGGAATCACCCCGAGGCCTTCGGGACCTCAACCAAAAATACCAACAATTCATATATCAACATACCAACTTAGTCGAACTTTTGAATCACTCAAAACAACATCAAATCATCAAATTACCCTCGGATTCAAGCTTAAGAACTTCTAAATTTCCAAATTCGGCAACCGATACCGAAACCAACCAAACTACGTCCGAATGATCTCAAATTTTTGCACACACAATACAAATGACACTACGAACCTACTCCAACTTCCGGAATTCCATTCCGACCCCGATATCAAATTTTTCATTGCCGACCGAAATCGTCTAAATTCTAATTTCGCCAATTCAAGCCTAATTCTACCACGGACCTCCAAATCACATTCTGAACGCACTCCTAAATCCAAAATTACCTAACGGAGCTAACAGAACCATCATAATATAAATCCGAGATCGTTTATACATAGGTCAATATCCAGTTGACTTTTCCAACTTAAGTTTCTACTTAAGAGACTAAGTGTCTCAATTCACTCTGAAATTACTCCGGTCCCGGACCAACTAATCCGGTATAATATAATATAGCTGAATAATACAAAAATAAGTAGAAATAGGGAAAATTGGCTATAACTCTCGAAATGACCGGCCGGATCGTTACAGAAGAGAATGGGGATAATAAAGAGAATTTCGATGATATAGCTATTGCTAGCTTTATCCGGGCTAGGCATAGACCAGTTTGCTACTCTAGAGCCAACTCCTAAGCGACCTACCACAAGGTTGAAAAAGAATGAGGCTCTTGAGTCCGCTCTTAAGAAAAAGTCAAGTCAGTCAAAGGAGGAGGAAATTAGTGAAAGATAGGAAGGTTGTGCATCAGAAGGTAGTGCATGTTGTCACTGTGGATGACAAAGTGGACGAGGAACCTGTTTCCTTGACTCACAAGCTCTCACAAAAGCACTCTCTCTCCAAGTCTAAAAATAAATCTTCTGTGAGTATTGAGAGTCCAAACAAGAGTGATGATGTTATCTCTAGTGAAAATTTGGTGGAAGAAAATGGTAAAAAAACTAGTCACTAGGTGATGGAAGATTCTGGTGAAAATGTGCCTGAGAAACCAGTGTCTGCAAAGTCCATTGTAAGGGAAAAACTGCTCGCAAGTCTGTGAAAAGGAAAGTTGATGTCGAAGAGGAACCCAGTTCCTCCAAGAAGGCAAAGGTTGATGAATCACAGAGTGCTGGAAAAGAAAAATTGAGGAATGAGAAGTTATTATAGGGCCGCACATTTGCCCCTGACATTTTGGACACATTGTTTACAAGTGATGCTCCAAAAGTGTATGAGGAGGAAGTACGGAGCTTCTATGCTGACTTCTTCAAAGTTGAGGATGATCACATCTGCGTACTGGTGAATGGGGTTGACATTATGATGGACTCTACTTTGTTGGGGTCGATTTTGGGTATGCTTGCTGAAGGGTTGTCATCAATCCAAGGATCCTGCTCTTCCAACTTCAGAAATGCTATTGTTAAGGACAAGCCAATCCAGCAGGGGGAACGGGTGCACAAGAAGGCTCTCCTTCCAGTGTACCAATTATTGTTTGAGATGGTGAACAGAGTTTTGCTTCCCCGTGCTGAGAGAAGATCCATTACCTCTAGAGCCGACTTGGTTCTCATGGAAGCGTTGGATGGCTTCACTACCATTAACCTGCCTGGGATTATGATTGAACACATGCAAAAATTGGTAGAGTTCAAAGATGGTAACCATGGACTGCCTTATGGGTTCCTTCTCACCAAGGTTTTTGAGTTCTTCAAGGTCCCTCCGGGACGAGCAAAAGTGGGCACTAGGAAGCAGACTTTCTCCAAGACCACTCTCGAAGAATGTGAGTGCATTGATAAGGTTGGAGGAGTTGGAAGCACTTCTACCATTTCTCAGTTGATCAACGCTCAGAATAGTGCTACGGAGGAGATCATGAAGTTAAAAGCAAGGAATGCTATTAGTGAGGGTCAACTCAGTTAGTTTCAGTAGGCACCTGGTTCCAGTAGTTCTCAAAGCTCAGAGGTTGCCCATCTGACTAAGGAGAATGCTGAGCTCAAGAAACAAGTGGAGGACCTGAAAGAAAGACTGCTCAATGAGCAAATGTCGGCGAATGCTCGAATGGATCTAGTCCTCAAAACCCTTGCCCCCTCCTCTAAGCCCTCTTCCTCCAGTGCTCCCTAAACAGTGTCCCCTCCAGTGTCAAGTTTTAAATGTTTTTTTTATGACTTTTCTGATGATGTTTTGTGGTTGGTACTTGTTTTTTTTAATTGTGGATGGTTGCTGGCAACATTAAAACTGCTCATGTCGTAAAATCCAAATTGTTTAATGAAAGCTTTTCCCTTTTTGCTATGTATACATTTCTCTTATGTCTCTGTCTTCTATCATGTTTGTGTGCACACATGTGGCATGAGTTAACTATGCTGGACTTATTTTTACTTTTACTTGGTTTTCTTCTTTTTATGATGCCAAAAGGGGAAAGAATATGCAAAATTGAATAAATGATGTGCATTGATTGAGGGGGAACACATACTCAGGGGGAATTCAAGGTTAAGCATTGCCATTTCTGGTTCATTTTGGTTCTTCGTGGGCATTCAATTATAAGTTTGTCATCATCAAAAACAGAAAAATTGATAGGTTATAAGTGTTACACCATGTACGTCCCAAGGTGACGTATAATGAATATGAGACTTGTTAATCATGATTTAAATGAGTTTAAAGTCATAATATGACTATATATGATGGTTGGACAAAACACATATAGTTTGGAAAAAATCGGATTAAAGTTGCGGAAAAACCGACTAAGAATTTGCCCTATAACAGAGCTTTTTAAAAATAAATTCCGTGTGCTATATGAGATTTTTTTGGACATATTCTATACCAAATTGAAGGTCTTGGAATGTAGTTTCCAACTCTCTTAACCGTTCATTCATACGATATCCGGATAAAAAGATATAAGCATCGGAAGATGGGCGAATCAGAGAATGCCAAGCTAGCACCTTTTGACTTTTCAAAAGTTGTTATATTGCTTTAACTCGTCTCTCTCTCTTCATTTTTACACATAATCTGACCATAGAACTCCATAAAAAATGGTCATTGAGTTCTCTAATAGTACTTCAAATAATACTAACATTCCGGGTACGAAATCGAGAAGCGATAACATCAGAACGATCCCTACGACGTAAGTATCACTATATCGCCTCTCTTTTTCTTTATAGTTTGAGTTTTGGAATGTATTTAATAGTTTATAAAATTCCTAATTTCTGTATTTAAGCTTTAAAATATCAAGAAAAGTTGATAAATTCGTTTTTTAATAGTTAGACTTAACGGGACGGTGATCGGAAGCCGTGAGTTTGAGTTATTTGACTTGTGGTGGACTATTTTGTGGGCTGTTTTGTGTTGCTTTTAGGCTGTCTATTGTGCTGCTGATTTATGGAGTTTGGAAGGATAAAAATAGCGTGGAGAAATGCCACATGTGGTAGGGTAGTAGGTTGGTCGCTCGTCGTTATAGTTGTAGGCTAATTGATAATTTGTTGATTGGGAGTATTATGGTATATTTGGGTGTTTTGTTGTATTGAAGGTCCCGTATTGTAATTAGGTTGGTTTTGAGTTACTGATTGTATTATGTTTGTATCTCGCCTATAGTAAGCTTGAGGGAGCAGTAAAATCAGGGGAAATGTTGCCTGTTTTATTTTTGAATCGAGTTATCGTTTGAGATACGTAATATACTACCGCCATCTAAATTGTACATGTATTTCTTTGCTATAGGGTTGGCACGCTAGTTGTCATAAGCTTGTTGTTGAGTTGCATTGACGACTTGAGGTATGTTAAGGATATCCCTTCTTTCTTTTTGGCATGATCCAAATGATACAAGCAAAACGAGCAAAATACGTAACTTTCATAAATAACTCTATTCATAGAAATACTAGGGGTGTCTATATTTTTAATTTTCCATGTAAATTATTATTATATCCTTTGTTCATGGGTCTCAGAAAAATACGTATTTGATAAAGTTTGTCCAAAAGGCATATTGATTTTATGATATTCGAGAAATCTTATTAACGTATTTCTTATGCATTTCATGCATTTATACATGTACATTGACCCATGACCAGAAGGCGTTATATACGCATATATTATATGTATATGGGATATGGAAAAAGGTTAAGGTATTATATATGCACCACCACCTTATCAGCTAGTATACGTTGATGATTTGCCCACAGTGGCCGAGATGATATGATGGGATGCCCTGAGAGACTTGATGATGTTATGTACACCTATACATATGCATGATACGATATTTACACGCACGTGCATGATATTATAAATGTTTCAGGATTCACAAAGTTATTTAGACTCGCAGGTAGAATTCTTTACCCCATGTTTCATCTATGTCTTTTATGTACTGATTTTAATGTTTTAAATACTCAGTACATTATTCGTACTGACATCCCTTTTTGCCTGGGGACACTACGTTTCATGCCCGCAGGTGCAGGTAGACAGGCTGACGATCCCCCTTCTTAGGATCCTTGATCAGCGAGAGTTGGTGTGCTCCATTTGATCCGGAGCTACTTTGAGTTATGGTACGATTTGTTTACATATATATATATATATATATATATATATATATATATATATATATATATATAGGGTACGACGGAGCCCAGTCCCGTCCTTTATACAATTGTACACTCTAATAGAGGTCTATAGACATTCACGTATAGTTAGATAGTATGTGGCCTTGTTGGCTAGCCCTACCGTATTCCATATATATATATATATATATATATATATATATATATATATATATATATATATATATATATATATATATATATATATATATATATGTCTTTTGGGCATGTTTTCTCACGTAGGTTGTTCATATGAATTAGTAGTTTATTTCCAGACTTTATGCATGACCTACACTTATTTCATGTTTATATCTTAGATGAATGCTTTGGGGTGTTCAATAGGTAGAACTCGGGCACTCGTCACGGCCCATCGGTTTGGGTCGTGACAATAAGCACCTTATTTTATGTTTTGATGATCTAACAAACTTAATGTCAAGAACCAGATAAGGAACCTGATACACATTCTCAAGCATGTGGAAATAACCAGACTTAAGCTTGAGAGGTTCGTCAGTCTTTAAGAAGCTAAAGAATCAACAAGGGGAACCGATGGACATAAGTTCCCCAAGTGATCGTACCAGTAAATCCTCCAATAACTAAAAAGTGGTTGCCTGCACACGCAACAGTACAACACAGTACAGTAGTCAACTCCATTGGGAAGGATCTTGTACCTAGGTTGCTTACATCATTCAAGTGATGTCATCAATATTATATTAATATTAAACCAAAGACAAAACATTACTTGAACACTTAGAGAATTCACTCAAGCACTCCCACAATGATTGATCATCCTGAAAACGATTCTCAAGTGCATCAAGAACAAAGAACAACACTGTTACGGACCAGTTCCCCATATTAAGTTATTATATGTCCTTAGTTGAGTTGTACCTTTGTAAAAGTTCTTACTTGTAATTCCTACTTAACTTACTTAGAAGCATTGTGTAGGAAACCCTTTGTAAATCATAAACCCTTGTGTTTGTGTCTTGGCTAGAGTTAGTCGAGTTGTAAAGTTTTTATAATAGAGTTATTACAAAGTGGCTTGTAATAGAGTTGTTACAAGTTAGTGAGAGATTAAAAGGTTAATTCCTAGGTTACAATAGATTGTAATCTAAAAGTTTGTTCAGTAGTGAAGTTGAAATCCTACAAGGGAAGGTCGTGGTTTTTAATCCCGTGAGTTGGGAATTTTCCACGTAAAAACTCTCAGTGTCATTTACTTACTGTCGTGTGTGCGTAATTTGAGGAAACTAATAGAGAACCCGGTTCTCTATATAGTTTGGCGGACCCTCGAATTCTATCATTTTTACTTATATATCTATACTCCGTGCCGAAAATAAGACCGTATAGAGTGAGATTTGAACTGCCAATTTCACTTGTAGAGGTGCACCAAGTAATTATTGCACTATAGGAGTCTTTGAGCATTGGTGCACGCACATATATTTTAGTAGTTTTGAAGAAATATAATATTATTATACATGATTTAGGAATAGGAGTATTGGTTCACGTGAACCCATATGCATTAACCTAGATACGCTCTTGTTTGGCTATATATCGTGAACTAAGTAAGACGGTTCACCTCAAGGAGAACTCATTGATCAAGTTATATGTTACTCATTATCATTATGATCGCATCAACACATAGTATTAAGGTAAAACAATTCTCAAAGGAAGGAGATATTGTTCACTTAAATGTTCGTGTTCATCATGTTCATGTGATTTACCATCACTTTAACCATTATAATTATACAATTATGATTACCAGCCTTCACCTCACAATCACTACCACCAACCTCCAACACTAACAACCACCGTCGACCAATCAACCACTAGTAACCACTACTAATGATGTCCACTATCAATTATCGCTATATAACCTCCCCCAGCCACCATAAATACCAACTACCTTGACCACCAATCGCCACCATCACTTACAATCATGACTAACTACCTTAACGACGACCACCAACCATCTTAATTGCTAGAATATATTGTTAGCTGCTTATACCACCAAGCTAATATTTTAACAATCAATCGCTAATACTGCAGCAATCGACCATTAATTTTTGACGTAAAGCATTGGTCTTCCGGTTCTTTGTAAATTCTTTTTTCCCCTTCATGATTAACTATAACCATGTGTTGTGTTAGACAAGAAGATTTATGACTTCATAATCAGACATAAAATAGCTGCATTATGTAGGTAGGATGTATATAGTTAATATAACTTGAAAACAATTAAAACAATGACGAAACAGAACTTTTACAACTCTGAAATAATATAACAAGTTTGACCATATATCGTGGACAAAGTAAGACAGTTTATTGGATGTGATTACAGAAAATGATTAGATGTATGACAATTAACAAGGCTAACTCATTGATTAAGTTATATGTTACTTATAATTATTATGATCGCATCAACACATAATATTAAGGTAAAAATTCTCAAGGGGTTAAGATGTTGTTCACTTAAATGTTCTTGTACATCATGCTCATGTGATTTACCATCACTTTAACCATTATAATCACACAATTACGGTCAACAGCTTTCACCTCACCATAACCATCACCAACCTTCAAAACTAACAACCACCGTCGACCAATCCACCACTAGTAACCACTACCAACGATGTCCACTACCAATAACCATTATATAATCAGCTGCCTTGACCACCAATCGCCAATAACACACCATCATGACCAATGACCTTAACGACCACCACCAACCATCTTAATTGCTAGCATATATTGTTAACTGCTTTTACCACCAAGCAGTGTATTCAACCATGAACACCACTAGCCTCCACCATCAACCACCAATAATAACTAGGGACATATGAACCTTATATCGTGCGGTATCGCGGGACACCGTTTGGTTGAAAATTTTCACTAGATATTTATAAGAAAAATAAAAAAAATTGAGGATACTTATAGAAAATGGCACCGCTTATCATTATAGTGATTTATTCATTTGTCCGTTTTCTTAAATTATGACACTACTTATATAAAATCCTGACTAGTAATAACTACTCTCACCACCGATCATCTCGATCTTTTGGCCACCAGCCCACCACCACCAATATTGTATACGTCATATTTTTTTCATTTTCCAGTAAGCCCAAACAAGTGAAATAATTCTAATAATGAAGAATAATTATGAAGGACCCAAGGGAATATTACGTCTTTCGAATGAATACAACAGTAGATAATTTACCTATCACAGTAGGTTGTTGTCTTAGATGCAAAATTCTTCAGCAAAACAAAACCACAATTTATTCGAAGAAGGAATTAATAATGCAAAATCACATTATTAAAGACTAATATTAAAGTTGCACCTTAATCATGATTACCTCTGCCCTTAATTAATATTTAGTCCGCCAGTAAATTAAGACATCTCAAATTACACTTTGCCACTTTTTAATTAACTTGCCATAATCTTCCTCTCAAAAGACACTTCTAATCAAAGCGATTGAAGTACTGTTTTAGATTTCATGTACTTCAATCGGAGGTACTTAATTCTGAGGGGCGCACTTAAACTTTCTTTTTCAAAAATAGGAAAATAAATTATTGAACTATTTTTTTCTGGTGCAACTATTTAGAATTCCAATTTCCGTTCACTATTTGCTTTGAAGACTTCATATCTAATCATTTACGTAAACAAGATAGAAAAAGTTGAAAGTAATCTAAAAGATTGAATGTTGCTTATGAAGACAAAAGGCTGCAATGGAACCAACCACAAGCATAAATTTTTCGTGAAAAGAAGAAAATGGATGGAGATGGAGTACGTATGCATTCTTTTTTACTTGTTAAAGAACGTAATTGATACCGTTATGGCACACTTAAGTAGCTTCTTTATCAGTCTATATATCCTTAGTTTGATAAATAAGTCCGAGTATAGATTTGGCCTTTGACCATAATACCAACGACTTTAATTTTCCTAAATAAATTTTACGGGCCAGCAAGATTATTATAGATAATCGGTATTGTCCATGATGAGTGAGGTAGTAGCTTAAAAATGAAAGCAAATAATTTGTTATGACATAGTATTAAAATATATTAATATAACAATTATTATTACTACCCTCAACCTCAAACACGTGATAATTGACAACTTGAACTAAAATTGTAGCAAAAATTTAAGCACTGTCATTGTATATATTGCATTCATTTGTTTCCTTTGCTTGGTAGTTGAGAAGTCTACTTCTTCCAACTTCAAAATCCCTTGTAACTTAACCTTCAAACCGCAGTATCTCTATATCCATCTCTTCACCAGCTAGCCATTAGAGTACTGGCTTGGCTAGCATATATATATATATACACATACATATAATATCTACGACCCCCCACCCTGCACCACACACACTAGACCAATCCTCATTTCAAATCTCTTCTGAATATTTGAAGTAAAAGCAAAGAAAACTCTCATCAAACCAACCTTATAGCAATCATGATCTAATAATATTTGTCTCACATCTCTCCTTGCATTTTCACCTTACAGAACAGAAAGAAAAAAAAAACAATATGGAAACACCAAAAAAAGAAGCTATGGATTTTCATTCCAACGTGGATTCTTCACGGCCTTTTCGTTCAGTCAAAGAAGCTGTAGCCATCTTTGGCGAGCGATTCTTGGCTAAAGAAATTTATTCTCCAAAACCTTTCACGTTTCCAACTCAAGAAAGTCCGTGGAATAATAATAATCATAATAATTTTTCTCCAAGTCCTGGAAGTGTTAATTATTCCCAAGAAATTGTTACTACCGCCACGTCATGGAAATCTGCTTCATCACCAAATCCTCAAGATTTCAACAATGATCCTCTTGTTGTGGAAGCACTGAAGAAGCTTGAAACTGAGCTGGAAGAAACAAAGACAGAATTGAAGCTTTTGAAAGCAAGAGAATTCGAGACTGAAATTGCTTTAGCTTCTTTAAACGCGGAGCTTCATAAGAACATGTCGAAACTGGCACAAGCGGAAGCAGCTCACGCAGGTTAGAGGCGATTTCATGATTTTTATCTTAATTTAGTTTCAAGTTCTGAGTTTTCTGAAAAATATGAGATCAGTATGTATGACTGGAACTTTTTTTAGGAAAATCTTGTCGGTAAGAAAGTTTTTGGTGTTTGGTTACTTGAAAATATTATTTTTTCGGGAGTTATTTCGACTTTTAACTTCATATTAATTGCGTCAATACTTTTAGCTGAAGTCATTTTCCTTTATTATATGATTAACTTAGTATTAGTTGCTCCAACTAGGGTGGCTGTTCGGTACTTCGGTACGTTATTTATGAATTACGGTTCGGTATTTCGGTATTCGGTATATCAATTGTGCATACAAATTACCGTATCCAATTAGTTCGGTACGGTTTGATATTTTCTTATTTGGTTCGGTACAATTCAGTACGGTTTCTTGGCACTGGCGAGTGGAAACCGCATATATATAGTTAAAAAAACTTATCATTTCATTGCACTAGCAATTAAATAGTTGGGCAGAGAAAGCTTGTCATAAAGCGAACCAAATCTTAATTAAGATTAATATATATTGCTCCAGTTGAGAAAGTTTTCGAAACACAAGTTCTCAATTCTGATTAACAGAACAATTTTCATCTCCATGTTTAGTAGTAATTGTTTGTTAAAATGCCAAAACAATAAAATCTATAGCCTTTTAATGAAATGGACAAAGAATATTGGGTTAGGGGTTTAAGCTTTTGGGCTCGGCCTCTAGGCAGTGTAGGAATTTAGGTAAAATTAATTCGGTATTTTGAAATATCAAAAATTCAATACCGAGTACCATACCGAAATACCGAAAATTTGATACCGAAATATCGAATTAATTTGATTCGAAATTCGATTTTTCGGATTTTATGTCCGCCTCTAACTCCAACTAGGACAAATATGAGTATTTTATTCATCAACGCGTTATTGAGTTGCAAATATTACATTAGCTCATAATGTTTAGTATATATTTTTAAAAAATATTTCACACCATCACTTTCCTTTTTCCGGAAGAAAGGTGGGGTACACACAAAATCAAAATTGATGATGAAGATATCCTAATAAATGGAAGGGGCAAATTAAAGGATAAGTTCCGCTCTCACCCCAATAGAGACATGCAACAACAACAACAATAACAACAACCCAGTAAAATTCACTAATTGGGTATGGGGAAGGAAGTGTGTACGCAGACTTTACCCATACCCTGAAGGAGTAGAGAGGCTATTTCCGAAAGACCCTTGGCTCAAAAAAACAAAAAGACAAAATGACAAAAGGAGACAATATTAGTATCACCACAGCAATCATAGGAAAAATAGGAACACCATGAAATCCAGAAAAAAGATGCAAAGCAAAAGCGATAACTAGTAAATAGGTCATGCACTGAAAAACGAAATAATAAGACACAATATTGCCACTAGCTATCTTAGATAAAACCCCTGCCTGGCTAGTCCCACAATAGTACGAAGTAAGGCAAGACTCAGCTACCTCCTAACCTACAACCCTAATACTCGACCTCTACATCTTCTTATCAAGTGTCATGTCTTCAGAAATCTGGAGCATCACAATATCCTGCCTGATCACCTCTCCACAATACTTCTTAGGCCGCCCTCTACCTCTTCTCGTGCCCTCCACAGCCCGCCGCTCACACCTCCGTACCGGAGAATCTGGACTTCTCCTCTGAACATGTCCGAACCATCTAAGCCTCGCTTCCCGCATCTTGTCATCAATGGGAGTCACATGCACCTTCTCCCGAATATCATCATTCCTAATCTTATATATCCTAGTGTACCCGCACATCCACCTCAATATCCTCATTTCTGCTACTTTCATCTTCTGGATATGTGAGTTCTTAATGGGCCAACACTCAGCCCCATACATCATGGACGGTCTAACCACCGCTTTATAGAACTTACCTTTGAGTATCAGTGGCACTCTCTTGTCACACAGGACTCCAGATGCTAACCTCTACTTTATCCATCCTACCCCTATACGGTGTGTGATATCCTCGTCGATCTCTCCTCCCCCCTAGATAACCGAACCAAGGTACTTGAAGTTGCCTCTACTCGTGATGACTTGTGATTCAAGCCTCACATCCACGCCCACTTCCCCCGGCTCAGTGCTGAAATTACACTTCGGGTATTATTTCTTCGTCCTGCTCAGCTTGAAACCCTTAGACTCAAGAGTTTGTCTCCAAACCTCCAGCCTCTCGTTAACACCGGCTCGCGACTCATCAATTAGAACTATGTCATCGGTGAATAGCATGCACCATGGCATCTCCCCTTGAATATGGTGTGTTAACGCGTCCATTACCAGGGCGAATAAAAACAGACTGAGCGCAGAACCTTGGTGTAATCCCATTACACCCGGAAAACGCTTAGAGTCGCCTCCTACTGTCCTAACCCGAGTCTTAGCCCCATCATAAATGTCCTTAATCGCCATAATATAGGGAAGCGATACACCTTTTGCCTCCAGGCATCTCGAGAGAACTTCTCTAGGAACCTTGTCATACGCTTTCTCTAGGTCAATAAACACCAAGTGCATATCCTTCTTCCTCTCTCTGTACAGTTATGCCAACCTCCTAACAAGGTATATAGCTTCTGTAGTCGAACGACCCGGCATGAACTCGAACTGGTTGTCAGATACAGACACTATCATCCTCACCCTCGCTTCAACCACCCTCTCCCATACTTTCATGGTATGACTTAGTAATTTGATACCCCTACAATGGAACTGCCGTACTCCAGCTCCACTCATCCGGCATCCTCTTCGCCTTAAAAATAACACTAAATAACCTAGTCAACCACTCCCAAATCTGCTCTCCCCACACACTTCCAAAATTCTACCAGAATCTCATTTGGCCCGGTCGCTCTGCCCCTACTCATCTTACGCACAGCTCCCACGACCTCCTCAACCTCGATACGCCTGCAGTACCCAAAGTCACGGTGACTCTCGGGATTCTCCAATTCGCCTAGCATAATATTCCGATCCCCTTCTTCATTCAGAAGTTTATGAAAGTAAGTCTGCCATATCCTCTTAATCTGGGCATCTTCCATCAATACTCTACCATCTTCGTCATTGATACATCTCACTTGGTCCAAATCTAGAGCCTTCCTCTCTCTCTCAACTTGGCCAGCCGGAATAACTTCTTCTCCCCGCCTTTTTTCCCCAGTTCCTCGTACATACGTCCATTAGCCGCAGTCTTAGCCTCTCTGACCGCCAGCTTAGCCTCCTTCCTAGATACCTTATACCTCTCCATGCACGCTCGCATCTCCCCCTCTCCTATGCTCCCCACTAAGTTCAGGTACGCCACCTTCTTCGCTTCCACTTTACCTTGGACCACCTCATTCCACCACCAGTCTCCTTTGTACCCACCAGAGACGCCCGTCGAGACCCCTAACACCTCTTTTGCAGCCTCCCTAATACAGTCTGTTATCGCTGACCACATAGTGCTCGCGTCACCACTGCTCCTCCAAGTTCTCATACCCGACAACCGCCCCTCCAACTCTTGGGCATCATCTTTAGTTAAGGCTCCCCACCTGATTCTTGGTCTTCCTCAAGCAGACCTTTTCCTCCTCTTTAACATAATACCAACGTCCATCACCAAGAGCCTATGTTGCATCGCTAGTATCTCACCCGGAATCACCTTGCAATCCTTGCACAACCCTCTGTCACACCTCCTGAGGAGGAGATAGTCAATCTCAATCTTCGCCGCCGCATTTTAAAAAGTAACCAAATGCCCCTCCCTCTTCGGAAAGCTAGAGTTCACAATCACCAACCCAAAAGCCTTAGCGAAGTCCAACAGTGATGTACCTCCTCCGTTCCTCTCCCCAAAACTGACGCCTCCATGCACCTCGCCATAACTACCTGCGGTTAACCCAATATGCCTATTAAAAATCCCCTCATATGAATAGCTTCTCAGCAGGCGGAACCTGGCGCACAATCTCATCTAACCCCTCTCAAAAGCTCCGTTTAACCTCCTCATCTAGACCCACATGCGGCGCATAGGCGCTAACAATATTTAGGGTGCACTCCCCAACCACCAACTTAATAGTCATCAATCTATCATTCACCCGTCTAACCTCAACCACATATTCTCTAAGTTCCCTATCCACCAAGATGCCCACTCCATTCTTACCTTTATGGACTCCTGAGTACTAAAGTTTATACCCGTCTGCATCCTTCGCCCTCGACCCTACCCATCTTATCTCCTGGACACACGCTATATTGATCCTTCTCTTCTGGAGGATCTTTGCCAATTCTATAGACTTACCCGTCAATGTACCTACGTTCCATGACCCAATTCTCAACCTACACACACCCTTGTTCCCTTTACCTCCCTTGCCTCCTGCCGTACCCCTAACCCATGTCCAACATCCCGCCCCACCCCCGTTCCCCTCCCCCCAAGGACATGACCTCACTCGGCCATCCCTGACCACAGCCACTATACCTACGGCAGAGTAAGGGAAATCACTATCACACACAAGGCAACCGACCAAATCAGAAGAAGACAAGTTGTAACTACAGGCACATTAATATGGTGAATAAACTAATACGAACTACGATGGCAGCAATTTAACTAACACAACAAAGGAAAACTGGAAAACGGGAGGTACCAACTCCCGCAAGTAGAACCTTGGAATTGTCTTGGTATATACGACGATGTTGCGGCCACCTAGCACGTTCGCGTCCAACTCCTGCCGCCCTTTGCTGACACTCGCCCGGGTTGTTCTTCAATGTTTGCACATGCACGTCCCTTTCACCGCTAATAGCCACATGCCCCAACCTGAAATACATACAAAACACCAACAAAGGGGGAGGGGTTGTCACCGCTACCACTGGTGAGGCCCCACCCGTAGCAAAGGAGCACAAAAAAGGATGAAATAAAACCTTAAGTTGGTTTGAAAAAAACAGTCAATTCAAAAATAATCACAAGAAAAATGACTGGATCTGAACACTGATCCGTAAAGAATGTAAAATTAAACTTGACACTGTACGTATCTTTCTATAATTTCAAAATAAAAGCTAGTGAAAGAGAAAAATGGCTAGAGGAAGAATAAGATATGAGAGAACGGGAAATCTGTATCCATAAGGAATGTAAAATTAAAAATATAATAATTTTATTTTACAAGTTATTTAAGAACTTTAGAAGATGAAGAACAACAATGTTTCTGAATCTTTTCTGTTTTACAATCAAATAAAATTTATCGGGTAACTACAAAATAGAAACCAAATATACTATTAAAAAAACACACACACAGGGAATGTAATATATTAATTCAGCGGTAAGAAAATAGAGACTATGACCAATTAAACTCTGTTACCTGGCAGTGTCCCTAGAAAAACTTGAACTTGGAGCAGAGCAACGAGATTTTCAGACTCCGATAGTGAACCAGATCTAGGGTTTCAGCAAGAGAGAGAGCCCTATAGAGACATGCACAATATTAATACTAGCAATAGTCCAATTTATGATTATGAAGATTTTTTATCTTAACACTAAAAAACATTGTTCAAAAAATACTAAATATTTATAGGAAAACAACTTTTATGAAAATGACTTGTATCCTACTTTACACATATATTTATACTTTTTCTTGTGGCACTCAATATCTGTACTAAATTTAAAGATTTGTCACATATATACTTTTATTGTCCGTTTAAAAAATTGTGAGTTCAATTGACTACATCCCTACTAATGCAGGTGCAATGGCAGCGTCAAGATCAGTGAAAATTAACAATGAAGATTATTATGGTAATAATCCTAAAGGGGAGGATAATAAACTGAAAAAGGAAATGAGAGTAAGATGGGAGTCATCACCAACTTTAGCAGAGATGTTAACAATTGGAGATACAGATCTTGGGTTGTTTGGATCATCTGGTAAGAAAAAGGACAAGAAGAAGAAGCCTATCATTCCTCTTGTCGGAGACTTGTTCTCAAGGAAGAAAAAATCTCCAACTACTATGGATAATCCACTCTTTTCTTCTTCTCATCTCTTCTGAATTGAAAAAAAAAAAAGACAACAAAACAGAATAAGAACTTCATCATTTTAACTAATTAACATTATTTTTTCTATGTTCTTTCTGCTGAGATTCAAGAACAATGGGTGTTGGTGTCGAACATCATGAGGAAACACCATCTCTTTAATTCGTGTGTATGTGTGATAATGCTAGTTTTTTTTCTTTCTTTCTTTTCCTATATTTTTTCCTCTCCAAATTTTCGTGCATATTTCAATGTTCAATGTTTCTGTGTCAATGATTTCACTTACCCTTTTTCTAGTATTATTAATTACTTCATTATCTTTTGCATTCTTGGCTTTGATATATGTATTTCTTAATTTCATGGATAATCATAAATAAGAAGGATTAAAGAGTTTCTTATTGATTTTGAAATTAACAACTTTCTAAATAATCTCAAATTTTTATATATAAATAATGACCAGCAGTTTGAGAAGATAAATGTGTTCACAAAAAAGGCCAGAAATACAAATGGGGTTCTGGCAATTAAGCATCCTCAGCAGCTCGGCTAACTTAGGATATGTTGAAATTATAATATGTATGAATATTTGTTAACTTCGAAATTAATTAACTTTATTGACTTTTTTATATTGAAAGTGTATACAACTTAAATCATTTCGATAATAATCAACTCCATGTTCTTGTTTAGAGATTATTGACGGGTATTAGAAATAGTATAGTATATATCTACAAATTAGCATTTTAATCCAGCAAATTAATGCATGTGGAGCAACGGTGATGGAAGCCATAATGTTGACTTAAGTAGCACACACACAAAAAAAGATGCAATTTAAAAGAAAATGAAAAAATTGCAACTATAATTGTAATGTAATGTTTATACCGATAACAACTGAAAAATAAAGATTTAAAACGATAATATAAATCAGCAGTAGGGTGGAATCTCTAAGCATCTCATATATGAACTAACTTCATCAATAATTCCTCTTTGATATATATTGATTAATTTTGCATTTGTTTTAATATAGACGTATTTTATTTAGTTTCTCGATAACAAGTTTAAACTTTTAATTAGCGCCACAAGAAACATTACTAACCACAAAAAAAATTGGAATAACAAATTAAAAAAGCTCAATGCACATATCATTTAAAACCAATACCATATTGATTTGCTCCGGGGATGGTAAATAATCAAAATTTGAAGGGCGAGTATAAAAACTTTTGTTTTTAAAATATTGAAATACTTATTTATAAGAATGTAATATTTTTCTATTCTGATACTAACTAAAACAAGAGTTGGAAAACACTGAAATTTATATAGATAAATAAAAAAGCATTAAGCTTAGTAACTATATATCCACAAAATTGCGGTATGTTTTCAGAAAAATAAAGTGCTCGCACAATAATTACCAAAAGTAAAAGATAATAAGAAAATGAGAAGAAAGAAGGGAAAAACAAAAAGAAAACCAGCCAAAACGAGCTTTGCTAAGCTGCACCACTAATATGGGTGGAAATGAAACTATTTAGTCACTTTTAAGTATAATGTTTAAAATATATTCATATTTTATAATATATTTAAAGATTAGTCAATTTTATTAAAATTTTAGGACACGACGTCCTGAAGTTTATACCTCAAATTTCAAACTTCAAGACATCGTGTCCTAAGTTCGAAAATTGTGTCCAAAAATTCGAATCTTATGTCATAAATTTTAAATTAGTAGTTCAGAAATTTAGATCATGAAATTTAGATGAATTAGTTAATTTTTAAATATATTATAAACATGTATTTTAAAAATGGATATTGCACCTCGCCTTAATGTGGTCCATAGCCGCCACGGCCATTTTTCTTTTTCCCTTTTCACGAAAATAAGAAAAGAAACACAGAAAAATAAAAGTAAAAAATTAACGATTCCTGTTTATTCACGTAATTATAAAATTCAGAGCAAGACAAAAACAGATTGACACACCAAATGAGAAATCAATTTTCCGGTCCACAAAGAGAAGAAAAGGAAAAACAAGACAGGAAGTGAGAAACTCAAGAGAAAGCAATCAAACTCGAGTGTGAAATTTCACAACAAAAAGAAAATCAATCATCAGTTTGATTATATACTTTTTCAGTTGCTGAATTTGAGTTTGTTGATTGAAGATTTTTCAATAAAGATAAAAAGAGATGCAATCAGCTATGCTATTGAATCCTCCAGCTACCTGTTCTTCATACCCTTCTAGAAGCTTCCAAACCCTAGAATCTTCATCTTCCTCATGCTCTCCTTCTTCTTCTACCACCACTCTCTTTCTTCCTCCTCCTCCTCTTCTCAAGGTATGCCCTTTTTTTTTGCTTCTTATTGTAAATCTGTTGTTTTACTGTCAATTTCTGTCCTTTTCGATTCTCTTAATTATCTGCTTTTGTTTTGCAGATTTCCGGCTTCTTTGGAACTCGATTTTCCGTGTTGACGAGGCGTAATTCGTCATCGCGTGCCGTCCGTAGTGCTTCACGGCAGCAAGGTGTGATTTCTGCTTCCGTTTACCTTGTCGTTTTCTGTATTTGTATTACCTTAATGAATACAATTTTTTTTTACTTAGGAATTTCATAACAAGTATCAAATTGATTTAGCTTTAATCAAATAATTTGGTACATATTTAGTTTGTTACCTTTTTTTAGTCGGGAATTGTGCTTAAATCAGTTTTGTGATAAGCTAAGTTACTCGGACTCTTCACTTTCAGTGCCGCACCCGTGTCGGCACGACGTGGGTGTGGGTATGGGTGAGGGATCCGTGTCGGATCTGGTCAACCGATTTTGGGTACTTTGACCAAAATCAACAGAGAAATTTGGGACAGATACAATGATTTTTGAAAACAAATCAAAAGCTAGGGTGATATGGAAGAAAATGGAATACCTTGTATATATAAATTTCTATGTCAGTCCTTTTCCTTTTATCTCCTTCCAAAATTCTATTCTTGTTCAATATTTTCTCCTTCTCGGAATACCTTGTAAGTTTTTCACATAATGTCTCATAATTTAGACATATATAACTCTATTTTTAAATAATTGAATTATTTTTAGTCGAATCCCCGCACCCGTATCCGTACCCCCGAATCTTTAAATTTAGATCATGAAGGATCTGACCTCTAGATCCGCACCCGTATCGGACACCCGCACCCGAGTCCGAGCAACTTAGGTGATAAGAACCAGCTCCAAAAAGAAATTCATTTATTTAGCGAATTTGGTTTATTTTATTTTATTGAAAATTATTAGCTTGTACTCGACGTCAAATCATATGGGGCCCAGTGAGCTTGTTACCTCTTTTAATCTGAAATTTTTCTTAAATCAGTTATATGGTCAGAACCAATACGTTAAAAGATTTTAGCTTTTTTATTTGGCAAATAACCAACTGTTATATTATTGAAATCGATTAGTTTGTAATGAATTTTCCGATAATCACTTATTTAGATTATCAGAAAAGTCTCGGAAATCAAAAGGCCCTAAATTTATCTTTTCTATTTGATATGCAGATAGGATACCAAGGGTTCCTTATTAGCTTTGCGTGTTGGTTTTTAAGCTTAGATGCAAATGTTTCTGTTCTTAGTTCGATGACATACTAAGTGCTGTCGGTAGTAGTTTCCGCCTTGCTAATAAATATTTATCGGCTTTATGTTGAATCTGAAATGATTTGCTTGTTGGCTCTTGGTGCAGTTGTAAAGGCTGTTGCAACTCCAAATTCAGCAGTAGAAGAGTTACCACTTACTGCAGAAAACATTGAGAGTGTGCTGGATGAAATTCGACCATATCTGATTGCAGATGGAGGAAATGTTGCATTGCACAAAATTGATGGCAATGTTGTCAAGCTAAAACTACAAGGAGCTTGTGGCTCCTGTCCAAGTTCTGTCACGACGATGAAATTGGGAATTGAGCGTCGTTTGATGGAAAAGATCCCAGAAATTGTTGCTGTTGAAGCAGTACCAGACGAAGAAACTGGCCTTGAGCTTAACGAAGAAAACATAGAGAAGGTAGATGCTTCTCTCTGTTATTTATATGTTGCACATACAACTGGGACAGTCCTTCCAAAACTGTAAACTTGAACTAGATGATCTTCAACACATTGTGGACAAATTAAGTCATGTCCTAAATTACTTCGTCCGTTCGTCGTCATCCAAAGAGATATGGTTTCTCAACCAGTTAAGTTAGTTGTCATGCATAGGTACGTAGCTCATAAGAAAAACAGGCCATTTTACTTTCAAAGTTGGTTGAACCAGCTAAATTCCCTTCCTTGATAGGCTGACCATGTACTTGAGTCTACTGTATTAGTGCCAAGACCTGACCATACTACTCCGTGGTTAGTCTAGGGCTGCTGCATAAGATTGATTGTGTTCATTTTTCTTTAATTTGGCCACAGAAGCCTTCACCCGAACATGCAGCTACCTTTTTTCCTTTATTAGACTTGAAGTTTGGTTTATATCCATACAACTTGAAAAACTTATCAATACTGTGCCAGTCTTTTTGCAATAACTGCAAGTCAACAATGGCATTTGTTATTTGTGATTCTCTAACATGAAATCCAGCGTTGAAAGAGGCATTGCGTCAGGCTGACCCAGTCATGAATCGAATAGTAGGTTGTATTTCCATTTACTTCTCGTCCTGAATGAACAGTGGAAGGCAAATGTAGCATGATTAAATTGTTGCTTCTGACTCCAATATAAGATTTATCCAGACACACAAGTAACTGCATGTCATTTATTTTGTTCGAGATGCTTAAGATTAGGTATTCTTTAATTCTGCATGATTTTCATTGATATATTTGGATGATGGAGTTGCCCGTGGGGCTTTGATGTAGTGGTAGGAGCGTAACACGTGATGTCTGGGTAGGCGCAAGTCACGGATTCAAAGCTGCCACATTCAAAGACATCTTCATGTTCACGATGTCATCTTAGATTCATTTAGCACTTCAGCAGCTATACTCATTGCTCAAATTGTCAGTAGCTCTGATCAATATAGAAAATGTGTGTTCGCAGATCTTCTTGCTTTATTGATTTTTATTTATAACTATAGGTTCTTGAAGAGATAAGGCCATATCTCGTTGGGGCTGCTGGTGGAAGTTTGGAACTTGTGGCAATTGAGGAGCCAATAGTTAAAGTTCGAATCACAGGTCCTGCAGCTGGTGTAATGACTGTTCGTGTGGCTGTAACTCAGAAACTGAGGGAAAAGATCCCAGCAATTGCGGCAGTTCAACTGTTACAGTAGAAGTGTTTGCACAGCTCTTTTAGTGGTGCGTCTGTGTCATAAGCAGACTAAGTAGGAGCATGATTGGCTCAGTTAGCGTGAAGCCTTCATCATATGCTGCCTATGTACCAAAAAAGGAAATAGTAAGCTCTACTTTGTACAGTTGCGCTGCATTTAATTTTCAGTCTATATGTTCTATATTGTAATATTTGGATAGGGCACCACGGAGAGGGAATTGCAATACCCAGTTTGTGGATCAAGATGACCCTGACGATTTGAGATGTTCAAACATGGAATGTCTAGGATTTTGGGATCCGAACAACAATTTAGATAATCAAAAGAGAGGTGAATTTATATTGATGATTCGATCCTTCCGCAGCAATAGAACTGAACGAATACTCCTATTACACGTATCATGAGCCATAACTACACGACCATAACTATCTTGGCTAGCCTTCACATATATATATCAGTTATATATGTGAGCTTACGTGCGCTTAGGCTCTTATGCAATTTTTTTATCACATTGCTACTTCGCCGTTTTGCCTGTTTTTGTTAGCCTGTTATGTTTTGGGCGGTGGGCATCTTGTAGTGTTAGGTATATCAGACTTATTTTTTGATTGGTTGGGAAGATTGTGAAACTGCGATGTCTTTACTGTGATTTTTTGGCGTGGTGTCTTCTTAGACTTCTATACTTTAGTAAAATATGCCTGAGCTCACTATATATTTTCATATGTTTTGCGTAGACTATGCAAAACCTTGACGGTTTAAGCTAAATATCTCATCTCTGATAACCTGAGCTCTTGGATAAATCAAATGGTCACCAACAAATATTTAAAAAAAAAAAAAGGTTCAACCACCACCAAGAGTAATAGTTTGGATAATGTTTATATGTACATAGCGCAAATACCAAAAGATCAATCAAAATACCAGCACTAAAATCTGGAAAGTATATCACTCAACAAACCATCTTGAACTGTTAAAAAGAGTTGGTTCATTATTCTAGTCAAACAGGTTAGAAAACGTCCAACCAACCACCAATTACTATTTTAGAAGAGGTAATCACCAAAAAGTTTCACTGTATCAGGTCAAATAACATTCCAAAACACGCCAAGAACAGTGGAGATGACTATTAAGATCCACTGTAAAATTTCTAATAGTACCGAAATAGCATTTCTTCCATGCATAAATGACAAGTACAAGATAACAAAAATGTGAATATGTGATAACTCAGCTTTAAGTAAAGAATAATGGGGCTCCGTTGTGCTCTCACTACTTCGTCAAGATGCCCTGTAAAGCTCTAGAGAAAATGATGATATGAAAATAACTTGGACCAAGTTTTCCTCTCATTAGAAAGCCTGCTAAGGGGAATCTGTATCGAAACACACCCACACAAGAGAGGTGACTACCATGATCATACGAACAAAACAGTGCCGAATTCTCTAGTCTCTATATGTGGAATCCTACCTGAGAAAGAACAAGAGATGGCTTGAGATGCTCCTAATAAACCTTTAACCTCCCTTCACTCAAGCAGGCAACTTCCCAGATTTCCTCAGCAATGTATACAGTGCAATGTACTGTCATGCTCTTCTCAGATTAACGAATCCACTTTGGAGTAATCTTCTTAATGACAGTAGAGCTTGATCACAGAGTCAGCACCTGCAGTAAACAACCATGGTTGCCTGGGATGGAACTTGCAGTCCATGACACCTGAAGACAGTTGCAATCAAGAAATGTTAACAAAGTGGTAGCATGTGTTGGAGACCACTACCATCAACATAATAAGCCATCTATATGAATGAAATTCACTTTTTCTTTGGTATAGCTGCATTGGAGATAAACTGAAGGAAGACTCAAGACCCAATTAGCATTGGCTAATAATAAGCCATCTATTTGGCTTTGCTTTACAAATGATATTGAACTTAGATCTGCATATCTTGCAATTATCACATATTAGTTTCAGAACTTGCAAAACTTGGGGATCCTTAAATTTAAATGTCGATCCCATCAACTCTAGTGAATATAGCCATCTGGCATATTTCGAGATTAGTTTAAGAACTTGCTAAACACCTTGGAGATCCTTGAATTAAAATCTCGACCCCATCAACTTAGGTGAATTTAGCCATCTGGCATATTTCCAAGCTTAAATAAACACCTTGGAGATCCTTGAATTAAAATCTCGACCCCATCAACTTAGGTGAATTTAGCCATCTGGCATATTTCCAAGCTTAAATCTCGACCTCGTCATCTTAAAGTGAATTTAGCCATCTGGCGTGTTTCCATCTGTTGACCCAACTAGTACAGGTAAAATTGGTTTTGCTTTACAGATGATATTGAAATTAGATCTGCCTATCTGGCAATTTTTATCACAGATTAGTTTAACTTCCAAAACACCTTGGGGATCCTTTAATTTAAATCTCAACTCCATCAACCTTAAGTGAAATTTAGCCATCTGGCGTATTTCCTCCGAAATACCAGGATATCCATGATTGAGTTGTACCATTCTGTTGCCAGCTGTATTATTCTGTATCAACATTAGCTGTTTCTCTAGATGCCTCTATGGCCTTAGTGCAAAATAATCTACCTCAAAAGGGCCCTCTTGTCTGATGTTAAGCTCCAACCAGACAAAAGTTCCTAATACACTATTATATTGACAAACATATCGTATCAAAATGCATTCAAGGGTAAATAAAACCTAAAGAGCACTAGTTGCTGCAGCTTCATCAGATTAACACTTCTTTCTTCCAGTGTAAGATGGGATGGCAATTGGGGACTAAACTAGAATCGTCATATGATGAAAAGAAAGGGTAATGAGGTCATACCTCTTCCATTTTCACTGGCATGACCACGAAGAATCTCCAGAGGTACAATCAACGGATTCTGGTTTAGATCTGAATAAACCATGCCATGGAAAACGTATGCAGTACAATCATCAGAAGACGAAGCAAACAAGGGATAGGAGCGATGAAAGGCCACTTTGTTGATGTCCTTCGGATGGCAACTGTAACATTAAACAACCTCCATATAAGGGCAGTTATGGACCAACTAGAGCAATGAATGAATAGACTAACCAATCACATTTGCAGAGAACTAAATAAGAACAAGTGAATATTTTCAATATAACACATCTAATGCCTGCAACTTCCTTTTATTTTAATGACTGAGAAATCCGGGGCCAATCCTTAGGATCAACCGCAACTTTCGAAACTGGGAGATAACTCGCCTGCCCTTCTCCACTTAAATATCAGCCTTAATTTGCATGGCGCAGGGCTCGAACCTGTGACCTAAGTCACACGTCTCTTAATCTTTTCTACTTGAACTAAGCCCCGGAGGCATCTAATGCTTGCAACTTAACTCAAACAAGATCCTACCCCCAAGCATATCAGATTAAGATAGCAGAAACGCGAATTATGTGCACCAGTTAACATGTGTCAGCACAAAACACATCCACAACAGGCAAACATTAGTTCACTAGACTGATTTCATAAAAGCAACATTAGATACGTCCAGAACTTTCGAAATGACAAATCAATTGCAAGTACATACTTGAGAACTCTGTAAGGTTGAGATGAAAGGTAAATGTGAAACAACCACACACCAAATTAGCATAAAGGCAAAACTGTGTGTTGCTGTGTGCACAATTTAACATGTGCCAGGCTGTCAGCACAAAACTTGAATGCACAATAGGCGCATGCTTTAATTCACCAGACAGAGTACATAAGAAAACCAATAAGATACGTCCAGAAAAGCTTTTCAAAATTTAAAAATATCAATTGCAAGGACATACTTGAGAACTCTGTACGGTTGAGATGAAAGGTCCATGTCAAACCAGCACAGTTTTCCATCTCTACTCCCTACAATAAGATTGTCACCTGCACACATAGTTTAAAGAGCTTATCAACAAGTTGAGTACCGCAACTAACAGTCATGATTATCAAAAGAGCGTCCACATACCACCAGGATGAATAGCAATAGACGAGACTTCACGAACACCAGTCTCTAGCTTCTTAATGAGCTTTTGATTCAAGAGATCATAAACACGAATATTTTTCTTCGTCGAAATAAAGAAGGCAGAGCGAGAAGGATGGAAAGCAGTTGAAACTGGAAGTCCATGAAGCTTGAATGGTATTCTTTGAGTCTGTTTCTTTGAGAGCAGGTGAATCAAAACTGCTTTTGATTGGCGTAGATAAGAGTCAAGGAATGACATCAATCAACCAACAACAGTCTCAAAGTTTCACGTTAATGAGGCAATAAACACACACAAACACCATCCCACCCTGATCTTTCTGTTTCCACATCTCTTCTATTCCAAACAAACAGAACAGTTTACTTTAAAAAATGAAAGAAGACAGCCCTCACAGATATGCTAAGGATGATTTGCCAAAACATTAACAAGGCATGCAAGTTAGTACCACCACTAGAACTTACAAATTCATATAGCACCAACAGAGTATGCTTTATTTTTCACATCAGATGACTATAAAAAGTTTAGTTTTTATCAGACACTGCAACACATCAAGACATGGGCAGGGGTGGTGAAGACTGGCGGCATTCAAGTTAGAAGATCAGGCCAATAATGTAAATCAGATGAAGGATATCAGAGGGCATAAGAGTTGAGAAATAGTCGCCCTTCCGATGCCACTCAACTGAAGAAACAATCTGCATAGACAAAAACATTTGAGCTACACAGGAGGATTTCATAGTAATCATCACTTTAATACCTGAGCCATCACAAAGATCCAATGGGGAACACGAAAGGTACCTTAAAGTGCTTCAACCTGACTCCTCCATTCTTATCATCTTGAACCCAATTCACATTGGTTTTATCATGATCTAAGCAAAACAATTAAGAGTTAGGCAACATAATGAGTAATGAACCTCAAACAAATTTCGGCTTCTTCAAATGAAACTGACCAGAGTCATCCGCTGATGGTGTTTCAACACTCAAAAGCTCTTCAAGACTATTCTGTTCTTCTGCATTGCCTAGTCCACTGTTCAAAAGATATACATCTTCTCCCCTGCAATATTTATGTGATAGCAATTTAAGATCTGTACCAATGTTATCTACAATAATCATAAGCTCCAGTAAATCACTTACATGCAGACTGCCAATATAGGACGTTCAGGCATAGGATTCCACGAAACATGCTGGACGGATTCCCCCAGCTCCCAGATCCTTATACACCTTCCAGTTTCAACCTCCCAAATGCGCACCGTCCCATCACTTGAACCTTCACATGTACGAATCAAAAATACCTAAGCACTTCAATCACAGTATTTACCAACAAAGACGCACAACATTCCAGGACTAAAGACCATACCAGAAGCAATCCACTGCCCAGTAGAGTCTGTAGAAATTGACACAACTGGACCTTTATGACCTTTGTACTCCAGATAACACGAAGTTGGATAAGGTCTGAGATCCTTGCGACTTGGCAACTTGGGCTTTAAAGACTCGGGATCAATATTAATCTGCAAAAGAAAGAGAGATTTATTGCGGACCAGATGATAGTCTGACCCAGATAAACAATAGCAAGACAAAATGAAGGGAGAAGGGATCAAATCATTCACGTACACGTTTTTTCCGAACTCTTGCACATAAATAAAGATCCATACAGCGTTCAAAATTTTCCTTGACAGCTTTCTCATATGCTGGAACATTTCTCAGCGATGTGAACCTAAAGCAGTGACAAGCTTACCATGAAGATATTAAAAAATATAACAGCTGTACAGAGTACACTATAAAACAATCAAATAAGCCTAATACCGTTTCGGGATAAACTTTGGTCGGTCTTCCTCAAACATAAGCTGATATGAGTTGAGATCCTCTTGTGTAGGAATATATTCTAAAGAAGGGTTATAAGACTCATCATGACCTGAAAATAGGCCAGTTTTTTAGAAAAGCAGATAGCCAGTACACTTTCTCCAAAAAGGGAAAACACGAAAGATCCTACATCACAGGAAAGATAATATACACAACCGTCATCAAGAAAAGATGGTCAGGTTGCATACCAGGCAATTTTGGTTTTGGAGCAGGAATATATGCCAACCCCTGTCTATCTATTGCAGTGGAATCATCTCCCCATAAGAGATAGGCACTAGGCTCTTCCTTTGGCTTCTCGTCAAACTTTATAAGTCCCTTTCGAATCGCTCGTACATACTGGACAACCTGTAAGTTAAAAAGACACCACAGATCGTGAAAACCACAAACAAATATCAATCACAAAAATACACCATGTATGCGAAAACCTAGAATGTCATTCTCAAGTTTACAGGTAATTACTTCTATTTTTGTGTAACCATATATGCCCTCATTTGGGGCTTTCGGCAAGGACGTAACAGAATTAGCATTTATCTTTTCATATGTAAATATTAGCATCAATCTTGAGAGAATTGGACTATAAGAACTGGAATTAAGAGAAGAGAACAAGAAGAGGAACACTAGACAATAATATTTCTAAGAATATTTGCAAAATAGTATATCTGCTAGTACACATGATTGTATGCACTGCCTTACTGTAACACTTGATTCGAGCAAAAAACGAGAAAGCAATCAACTAATCAGTGGCTTTGATATTCTCCCGAAAGTCAGTTTTTACAAATGCATCTGAACAACTAGATTCTTATAAGTGATATATTAAGTAAACAAACCAACCATGTACACTATATCAAGACATGGACGAGTTAAATCAGAAAAGTAGAAACAGATTCTTCCAATAGCGTAAGAGGAATATCCACAAAAGACACCTAGTCAATCATTGGAGAAAAGAACAAACTGCATAAGCTAGTTATCGTGAAAAAGCAGATTATACACTTCCAACATTACTCCAGACTAGTGAGCAAATAAAGCAGAAATAAAAGGAAGTCTCAAAAGACCTTACCTTTTTACTCTCCCATTTTGAAGGGATAAAACGTCTCTTTGGTTCTGGTGCACTAGAAAGAGGATGCTTCGAATCATCCCAGGAAAACCAGTCAACATAGGGCTGCAGAACAGGGAGATGAAATAATAGTACGAGTTAGATAAAGGCAAGAACAAGTATCCCTCCTAGACACTCCAGTGCAAAATGGTAATTCCAGAGCACGAACCGCATATGGGTCAAAATCAGCATGAGGTGCCTTTCCTTTCAACAATCTTTTGACCAGCTTAACTTCATCTTTCGTGAGCTCAACCTCTTCATCGTTATATTCATCATAAATTCTACGCCTGAATTCAACATACAGAAACATGAAAAAACACCAAAACAAAATGGATCTACAGATTACAAGACTAGAGAAAAGAGACTTAGCTATGTAACATAACACGAAGAGTGAAGCATATAGAGGAAATGGAACCTTCTTGATGAGGTGCTAATTTGGTTGCCCTTTTCTTGTGAGTTATAACACATTAAATAGTGGGGTACAAACTTACAAACCATGGCAAATAACGAAAGAGGGGACATGAACTATTAACATTCCAAAAGGAGGATAATACTAGTCTGACACACAATGCTTGGGTGATTATCAACAAAGCATGCAGTATTAAACACACACTTTTATTAACAATTTCTTTTGTAAGGACTTCTATTAACAATTATTAACTAACCAATTCTTCGAATCATCAACACTGGCAAGAAATGAATCCAATTTATCTTGTCTCTCTTTTTTCTTGATCTTCTTCCCTGCAAGGTCATATCCAATATGTTCCTCGTCTTTGTACCACTCCAATGGAACATCTCCAACTGTATTACGAGGAGCAACCTGACAGGACAAAATCTAATTGAATAGAAAGACACAATCTACAAAAAGTAGCAGAAACATCAGAGACGAAGTTATCCTTGGACCACCCATGCATGAAAGAACTGGACAGCATGTAGCATCATCTTTTAGGTTCCAACAGGGTATTATTTATCAATTTGGAGTTTGGACACCAACACAGTGGTTTTAAAATCCAAAAGCACAAAAAACGACAAGGTCCATGGCGCTTGAAGCTAAAAGCAAGAAGTGAAGTTCATACTTCTTTGAAATGAAGCAGATGAGTTACAAAATCAGAAAATTCAGTACTACAAAAATTAACTAGCAATTATAATAACTAAGTTTAGCAACCAATTTACAATAATGATGGTAATAATCAAACTCCCTCGAATTTGAGATTCAACAATCGACCATTTCTTGTTATGATCACTCTGCCTGTCATTATTTGAAAAGGACACTTTTTTGAAGCTCGTGGTTTCACCCACGAATCGATAACCGATAACCCCTTGCTGTTCATCGTTTCTTCACTTTAAGCGATGAACTGATGGCTTTTAATAGCACTGTTTGGGCAAGTAATAATAAAGAGAAAAGGAAAAAGGAACGTGTACATGGAAATTGATAAAATGGTACTAGATTCACCGATACTGCTATTGTTCGACTCTTTCCGTTTCTTAGTCCAAAAAGAAAAATCAAAAGCAGACCTCATCTTCGGATGAATCACTTTCTTCAACTACTGTGCGGGAGTCATCGCTTCCAGCATCATCATCTTTACCGCGTTCAACATCATCTCTACCACTGCCACTTGCACCATTACCACTGACATTGTCACTTTTGGCATCAAAAGAATCTTCGCTATCACTTGATACAAAAACATCCTGGAACAATAGCATAATATTGCCACTCGTACATTAAGCAGCAAACCTTTTGAAAAATCATAGCATAAGTATAAAACATCTTTGATTAGTAAAAACTAAAGCATAAAACAAACTTCCAGTTAATTGCAATCCTATGAATGAGGCACGCATGTATGCCGGCTTATCTTACACCAACCTAACAAAAAGTGGAAATTACCATGTACCTCTTCCCCAGATAGATGACTATCTTCTGATCCAGATTCACTTAGTGATCCATCATCATCAGAGAAAACCTGAAACCATCATGCACAGTATTCAAACTCGGAATCATCAATTTCTCCGAATTAATTAAGAACAAATCTTTAGATATATTAGGGGAATAATGTGGTTGTCTCAATTACCAACACAAGGCCTAATTGCTATTCAAAAATAGGTTAATTAAGCCCTGATGCTGAAAGACCAATCCAATTCTTACCACTATACTACAGAAGCTAATCGAAGCCTTTGAAACTCAGGGATAACCCCCCCCCCCCTAACACACACACATCTATCCTTCTCTGCTATAAATACTAGGATCGAACATGTGACCTAAGTCACAAGTCTCTCACCCTTTGCCACTTGAACTAAGCCCCGCCGTGCTTACCATTATAGTACAACTTAATTAAGGGCATTTTCAATAATTAGGAAAAAGGATGCCAACCCATATTTTTAAAAGAGTCGAAGCTTTTATAAGTCAAATTTGCTAACTAAATTTAGGTACCAGGAGCTTAACCCAATGCTTAGAGTCATGCTACAACGAAGCTTTGAGGCATCTTCAATCATCAGGGAGAAGAAGAAAAAAGAAGCAATCCACTATTGCTATGATAAAAATTGAATTTTTTTACGTTAAACGTACACCGAAAATAGTTAGCTTTGATTTCTTAAATAGTGATTTCGAATTATTACCTCGTCATCAGCGTCAGAGACAACAGGAGATTCTACGGAATTTTCTTCTGCTGCTGCTGCTGCTGCTTCTTCTTCTTCTTCTTTGCTTATTTCTACCGCCTCTTCAATTTTCTGCTTTTCCAATAAGTTATCTGTTTCTTCTTTCTTTACACCTTTCTGCAGTTTTTTCTGAAGGCTACTCTTCTTTGGAACCTTCATCTCTGTTACAATATCTCGAGAAGAAGCAAAGGAGTTATGGAGCAAAGGGTTTTAAGAGGGAGGTGATAAAGAGAAGAAGGCTAGGGTTTTAGAGCCGAGGCGGGGAATTTCCGGTAATTAGATTATTTCTTTTTGTTGAATTGGACCCTGTATTTCTATACCTCTCAAATGGGTCCTCTGACTTATTAACAGTGAATTGGGTTCAAACCTTTCTCTTGGGATATCGAAAGCAAACTAGTAATTGGCACGTAGAAAGGTTTCTCTGCGTGAAAGATTGATTGGCTTTGTGAGCAAGGGAAATTCCCTTTAATTTTATAAATTTCAATAAGTTTATTTTTTAACCTTAAGATTATCTAAAATAAGTAACATGCAAAAACTCAAAAATCATATAAAAACATGTAATCTTCTCGTCGCATTAGAATCGCCTAATGCAATTTTAGTGAAAAGGTTACACAGTGTACACCCGAAGTTTAACGACCGTAAGTTTCCCCAAAGAAACTCAAAAATAAAAAGATTTTTTCTTTTCACTGTTTGAATTAAAATTTGAGAACAAAGAATTTACAGAGTTCTAAAAGAAATGCTATAACTTATAAACAAAATTGTATATTTAAGTGTTAAGTACAATTAAAACTATCATAAAATAAGACTTGAATGATTTTGTCATTGTTCATGCATGAAAAAATAAACTCAAGTTACTCATTACTCGTACAAAAGATTAGAAGCTACAAAACTACCATTCCACCATGGCCTAAACTTGCCACTTGAGTAGTATTTTGCTTTTTGGTGAAACTTATCTGATTCTATTTATCAAATTTGTACAAAGTTTAGGCTTAACATTTGTTCCCTTATTAACAGGACTTGATTAGCACTTAAAACACCACTATATCAAGCTATTTACCATTTTGAAGCAAGAATTCACGGGACAATCAATGCGTATTCATAATTTCATATTTTAAGGATGATCTTTAACTTTTGCTTTTAAATACAAAATACAAATAGGAAAAGATCATAATTTGAACTAATGCTTTGAAAGAAAATTTTGAGCACAATAAGATATATAGGAGATTATTAACCTTCACTGTAAGAGACTGCAATGTGGTAGAAAGACCTATGTTCTTGGTCGAAGCTAAAAATGGATGCTTAAAGGCAACTATGACCTTGGAGATTTTGGAGAGACTACGTTTCGATGCAGATATTGTAGAAGAAACGGTGTTACTCAATATTTGCAGATAAAAAATATAAAACATAAAACCAAACAGCCACCTTCATTGCATAGCTGGTCACAAGAAAGAAACAAGCCACCATAAAGAGGTATAAGAAAACAATAACTATGCAAATAAAAGTAGACTCTTTTGGTTAATTTGTTGGATTTTCAAGTATTGTTATGATATACTTGGAGGGCTAATAGAGATCATCAGATAAAGATAGAAATAGTATTGTGTTATGGTGCATCTTTCCCATAGACTGGATAGTGATTTCATGTTCCTGCTATTGAAAGAAGAATGACACAATCTCCTTCATTCTCATCTGAAATCAGAAAGAAAAATAAGAATGAAGAGGGCAGACCATCGCGTACCCAAAACTATCTTATTGACAGTATGCTCGAGAAAATCACGTTTATGCAATCTTTGAATTGCCATTGGCATCAAAATGAAGACAAAATTATTGTTACAACAAGAGCTGATATTAATCTACAGCAAACTGATATAAGAAGCCTAAACGTCAATACAATAAAAGTTGGCCCAGCTTATTGACAACACGGATTTCCCCAACTAGTCTCCCATATGGAGGCCCAGTTCCATCATTTTGGCCTCTCTCGAAAAAAGAATGAACTGTGGTTGTGAAAAACCAATTAAGCGACGCACTCATTAGATAGATCAAAGCCCCAACATTGAAAGGAGCTGACGCCACCTTGGTGTTTCTTCATCAAAAATATAGGTCAACGGAGAAATCAGGACGCCACTCCCTCCAATCTGTAGAAGACATTCAATAAGCAAAAAGTTATGACCAGAACTTGGATGCCTTACACATGAAAGAATCAAAATATAGACAGGAAGAGTGCTTGTATGCAATTCAATTCAGTCTGACAAAAAGATCATAGGCTGAATCAAAGGACACTCAAGTATGTTAAAGCCAGAGAATAGGGAGAAACTGGGGAAAAAAGTAATGGACCTGTACAGGCACATTTAGCTGTTCCAACACCTCTAGTCTCTCGTTTTCAATTTAAATAGGATAAAAAGCCAAATTTTGAAAATGGCAAGACTCAAAACCTTCCGACATCACCCGCCACCAGCGAACACCCCAAAAATCAGAAATAGACCACACAAATACGAGCCAAAAAAACAAAGAAGGAATATGCTTCATCATGAAGTTGTTGAACAATTGAAGCAAGAAAATACAGCATAACAGACCATCCATGTCCAATTTCGAGAGTTGGTTAACAAGAGATTGGTAGATTATTGGATGACCTTTAGGGGTCGTTTGGTTGGGAAACAAGTTATCCCATGATTAATTATCCCGGAATTAATTATCCTACCCTCCCATAGGGATATAAAAACACTACAATCCCGGGATTAGTTATACCACGATTTTATCCCAACCAAACATGAGATAAACCCATCTCAAATTTAATCTCGGGATTAATTATCCTTATCCCTCGTACTAAACGAGCACTTAGAGTTTACATATCACTTATACAAATTGTCAAAATATTATGGGAAGGAATTAGCATTTTACCGCTCTCAGCTGCTGAACAGACTTGTACAGTGCTTTCTTTGGTACACATATGACAATGGCAAAGTAATCAGCTGTAACCCGTCCATCCCGCTTGCAAAAGACTGGACTTACGGTGGGTCCCTGTATAATTACAAGATAAACATTTAATGAGCTGTCAAAACATTTAACAGAATAGTGCGAGCAGGTTAAGTGAAAAATCTTAGGTGAAATGGGTTTGAGACTCACTCCAGATCTCAGCCATTGATCTCATGCAGGGGCGGATCCACCCCTTAAGGTAGGGGTGGTATGGCACCCGCTAGGTTAATAAAATTATTATATACCTATATTGACATTTTCTTAAACTAGGTTAAATAATTGATCTTGCCACCCGCAGTCGCAAACTAAACAAAGGTGCCATGGTTGGGAGACCTTTTTGAAAGCTTTTACAAGTTCAAGTTTATGTTAAATTTTATTTGGCTCCATTTTCCTTTTGTCTCAGTCGTTTTCGGTTATCTCCCAATTCCTATTTGTCTTTTTCTTAATGTTTACATTTCTCTTTCCTTTATTCTATTAGTTTTCCTGTGACTTCTAGTGAAAACACTCAAAAAAGAGATTCTAAATTTTTATAATCCCACAAATATAAGCATTTCTTTTAATCTCAAATTTACAAGTTTTCTTCTTTCAAAATCGAAAGACTTAGGGTCTCAATGGAAATTTTAGATTATGATCAGTTTTAAATTTTTTTGTTTATTATAGCATAAAAATTTGAGTTATTCTACGGTTGTTAAGTTTAGTTTAAATCTCTTTACTATGTATTAAATTGTGATAAAATTTTGTAAATAATATTGCTTTGAAAAAACATGAAAGTTATGATTTCGATTTTTGGGAATTTATATTTCATCTAATTCTACATTTACTTATGGGGGTGTAATTTACCAATTGAAAACATATTTTTTTCTTGTTCTAATTGGTTTAATTTTCTTATTGAAGATGTTATTCTACTTGCGCAAATTTAATAATTCCCCTTGTGAAAGTGTTGGCTTTACTTGTATTGTTAATAATAAAGGTATGATTCTGGTATAAAATGCTAATTACATTTGTCTTGATATTTGAGATATAATTTTCATGTATGCAAATCAAAAACGCCCATTAAGTTGACCCGAATAAACTCAAAAGAGACGGAACGAAAGGAATAATACACGTTCCTAACAAACTCTATATTAGTCATTACAAGGTGTATATTAGAAAAAATTATGGCACCCACCATCTTCAAATCCTAGATCCGCCTCTGAATTCTCATGCTATAGTGATGAGATCAAAGGTCGGACGGAGTAGGCATAGAATACCTGTTCCACCCAACAATTGTTCAATCATAAGAATGTTTGCTTGGGATCTGTACAAAGGTTACACTATGTTCTCATATTAATTTTACTTTTCAATCATGTTTCTTAATAGTTGTGGCTCAGTTAAAATTCTTAGGTTTTTTAAACTACTAATTTATGTGTATGCCAGGGACTTGGATAACCTGCAATCCAGATAGTGACGTTTGACTCAATATTCGCTCAGCCACTTCCTCTGCACTGCTTCCTCGCATATTAGCAGTTACCTGCCATACAATTTGTTAGGCAACGAGTACAGATATAACAAAAATCTCAACAACATTAAAGAAGTTACACCCACTGTGAATTGACCAACAGCTCTCAAATGTGCCTCCAACCTTTCTAGCATTTCATGTGTTATATCAAGTACACCTTTTCGCTGCATTAGGGACTTTCTGCCAGCGACAAGGACAGCCTAAAAGGATGAAATAATATCAAAGAATAGCCATGAAGCCTACTCAAATTGCATACTAAAAGAATGTCAATAATACATCGCAACTGGAAAGAATGATCACCTGGCTTTCCAAGATGACTCCACCTTCTATTTCCTTCAAATTGTTTTCTCTCAGTGTGGTTCCACTACTCACTAGATCCACAATAGCATCAGCGATCCCCATCTGAATTATTATTATTATACAGGGACAAGGAATAAGGATACATGGCCAGCATGTTCAAAAGAAATTCATAGTAACACTTCCGAGTCTCAAAGAATCAAATCTCAAGTGGCAAGACTATCTTGTTTCATATGTTAGAAAGGGTTATGCTATAAAACATAAAATATCCCAGAAGATAACATGTGGCATGAGCAATACGAAATGCCAGATGACCACTAGATTCAGAGTAAGAGAGATTCTGTGCCATTACTCTATGTTAAGTAGTGAAGGAGGGAACGAAGAGGGGGAGAGAAGCAGAGGTCCTTGACTTACTTCTCTTAGAGGTAACCTTCATTTGTTCTCCTCCAGTTGTATGGACAACAAGAAGGACATTCTTGTTAAAAAAGATATTATTCCTCCTTTCTGTCCAACTCTGAAGCGGTTAACATAGCTGAGAGGTTGGCTCTCCACTTACACGTTTGACCAAATTAATGGCAGTTGATTGAACCTTTCAAAAGTGTATAAATCTAATATGCAAAGCATTCAACTAAATACTAATTGCATCAACTAACTGAACACAATAATCCACATTTCACAGACATGGTTTTAGAGAAACTATTCCTCCTTTCCTTCCAACTTCGAAATGGTTAAAACAGCAAAGAGCACGCTCTCCAGTTATAACTTATACGTTTGACATGGTTATCAAAAAAATAATGGCAGTTGGGTGAAATTTCCGAAAATTTGAAAACCAAAGTGCAAAGCTTTCAACGAAATAATTGCATCGACTAACTAAGCACAATAAAAAAAAAATTACAGACATGGTTATGGGAAATTGTTCCTCTTTTCTGTCCAACTTCGAAATGGTTAAAACGACAGAGAGGTTGCTCTCCACTGACACGTTTAACCAAACTAATGGCAGTTGAGTTAACTTATCAGACTTTTAAGATTTAATATGCAATATTTCAACAGAATACTAATTCATCAACTAACTGAACATAATAAATTCACATTTTACATACATGGTTTAAGGGAAAATATCAAAGCTTTCTTTACACAAATTAGCATAAATAACAATTTCAATCCAAGTGGGCAAGCAAGGTCAATTAAGCAAAGTCCTAATTGTATAATCTAAATATGCTAACCACAAGGTGGAGAATTATCAGTGTGCACACAAAGTTTTTTTTTTTACACCAAGTATGTAATATCTTGGTGCGCACACCAAGATATTACATACTTGGCAAGCAAACTCAAGATAAATCCATTAGCTATGGTATGCCAATAGCCACCAGCCAAGCACAAGCAAAACTAGGAGCATGGGGCCAAAAACTATGGAAAATACCCAAACAAAACAAAATACCAGTATACCAAGAAAAATGTACCAAATCCCAATTCTAAAGCAACACGGCTATCTTAAAGTTAAAAGGTCTTAACTCCTATCTACAAAAGTTATTCTTACCGCAGGGGCTGCTTCTAGGGCTCCATCAGCAGTTGAAAAAGTGACATGCTTCAATCCATTGTCTTTCATAAATTTAGGACCCAACTGCAAATAGCAATTACTAATGAGCACATCACAACAAGTTAAAAGAATGAAAGTAAAAGGAGCACGTAAAAAGAAAGCTTAAGCAAAAGTAACAGCATTATACATATGTGAATCCTGTTGCAACTCTCAGTGGCCTCTCAGGTGTCCATTGTGGCATCTCTGCTAACTCCTTCATTGAGTTCACGTTCTCAAAAATCCCATATTTTGGTATCTGAAAAACGCAGTAGATCTTACTGACAAGAAAAATATTATCGCAAAAAACCAGAAAGAATGGTACAATAAGCATGTTACAGTTCTCTTGTAAAGTACAATGACTTACAGCTAGAGATAGACGACAATCACCATAGTCAAGGGAATCATGGACAATGATGAGATCTTCATTCCCCTGCCAAAGAAAAAGTCTTATATTGAGCATCCATTCTAAGGATTTTGCTAGTATAAATGCACTAGTAACTAATAGAATTAACTTAAGATTGGACCGTAATCGACTCTTGTTTATGCTTCATATAGACAAATAAGCTGAAACACTCACTTCCTACCTGCCCAAATTCACTGACTGTGTCGAGACCAACGATGCCAAGGTCTAAATCTCCTGATACCAACTTCCGAACAATGTCTTTTGGCCGTTGAAACCAAACTTCCAGATTGGATATCTGCAACCCACAAAGAAAAATAATGGCGTGTAACCAAAGTAAATCATGTGTTCTCCTGAATAATAAGCTCTAGATTCCAAAGAGATAACCCAAAAAAATGCAATGCTCAAATGAGAGCTTTCAATAAGTGTGAAAATGTCAAATATTCGATAGCACAGTCCTCCATAATATTTCCCCTCAAGTATATATAATATAATGCTTGTATTGAAATGATATTAGGGAAAAAACATCCATGATGCATGTAAAAGATAGAAGTATGTAATAGAAATTCCAGCAGTTCACGGGAAAACTAAAGGGTATAGAACTAACCATAAAGGAGAAATAAGAAAAGATCAAAATCATGGAATAGGTGGACGCAGTCATTAAACAAAATCTCCTTCAGTGACGCAAACCATATAGGGATACATCTTTTTCTTCTGTTTTAAGGGTTTAAAAATCTTTCTCATGAGTCATGTCGAAAGGGTATGTTGTTGAAGCACAGAATGCGAGACACCAGATAGGTTGTAATTACCAGACAATTGTGAGTTAGAATCCATAAAAGACACCTATCTTAGCTAATATCTCCATCCACACAGAGAAGGCGGCACTTGCATTCTTACTAATAGCTAACATGAACTTACTGAATCCAAACAGCTAACTTAAAATCCACATTATTTCCATTTAGCAATTGCTGAAAAGGCAGAAACGCAAACTCATGCAATTCAGTGACAAATGTATTCAAAATTTTACTGAAAGCAAAATTGCTGTACACCTGTGGAATTTCTGCAACGTACTGCCGAGGATTCACCTGCCTAACTGATAGCTGGCAATCCTGTAATTCACCGAAAATGAAGATAAACAAGTTAAAATTCAGCATTTCATTATAATTACATGTATACATTAGCTTAAAAGGGGATAAAAAGTAAATCCACGAATGAATTCGAATACCTTGAGAAGATCGAGAGTATCAGTAGCCATTCGGCCTTTGCTAGGTAAGCCGAGGCGAATTTCATTTCTATCGGAAGATCTTTTCTCCACATTACCGTTCACGACGGTCACCGGAGAAGCCGCGGAGCAACAGGAGACTGTGAATTTAACGGAAACTTTGCGACAAGTGGTAACAGACGGTGAAGAAGAGAAAGATGAAACGGAGCCTTGAATGAAAAACGTCTGAACAGCCGACATGTTCTAACTTTTATTTCGCTCGAATGAAATGCCGGCGGAAATTGAGATGGAGATGGAGGTTTACGGTGGGAAGAGATAAAATCGCCGCCGCGAATGGGTGACCTGGAATGGTGGAAGCGAAGTGAGAGTAACAGGCGCGTGTGGTGTGCGGACGATTCTCTTGAGGCAAAGAGAACGACCGCTTTAATTTGGAATTTATACAATGCTGCCGATTGTATTTTCACTTGCTGCAATTCCCCTGCTATTTGCTCACACGTGTGGGATTTTTGGGAACCTTCTTTTTCCCCCTTCTCAGATTTGTGAGTTTTGACCCTTCGAGGTCCCTTGGGGCATTAGAAGCTCAGATGAGAAATTTGATCCATTTATTGGAGTTCTAATTTTTATTTTATCTTTTGTTTGGCCAAGGAAAAAAGAATATTGAACTAAAAGCTAGGACTACGTCCGTTTCAATTTAGTTGAGCTAATTTGACTCGACACGAAATTTTAAAAAAAAATAGATTTTTGAAACTTGTGGTCTTAAAAGCCTAAGAGGTAAAAGCTTTGTAGGGCCATGACATTTGTGTGGTTATAAAAGCTTCTCAATAAGGGTAAAATTGGTAAAATGAAGAGTTTAAAGTTGAATTATTTTCAAATTTAGAAATGTGTCATTTATTTTGAAACATACTAAATAAGAAAGTACCTCATCTAATTTGAAACGGATGGAGAATATTTTTGCCTTTCGAAACAGGTGTTGAACCTATGTGGCATTTGATCATTAACTCTACTATCACATACAGGGGTTAAAAAGAAATTATTTAATATCAATTTAAGAATTTAAACATGTCAAAATATTTATGAATCATGTACTAAGTGGTACATATTTACAAAAAACTCTCAACAACTTAGGTGCCAATATATTGTGCTATGATACCCATAATGTTTTTTCTTACCATTATGTGGGGATTGTGAAAATCAAACACATGATTATAGGGTAAGAGACTCTTACTAATTGAAATTTAACTTAGACAATGCAAATGTTTTATATAAACGAATCGTTTACAACTAAGCATACAAAAATTCCACTAATTTAACTCAAAATCACATTGTTATAGTTGTTGTATCATATTAAGGATCGATATACAAATAAGTCGGCTCAGAGACGAATTTAGGATTTAAGTTTGGTATGTACTTAATGCAACTAAGTACAAATCTACGGAATTAAGGAACTAATTGGAAGAATAGCTCCTAAACACTCTACAAATCAAGGAAAGAAGGAGATAATATGAGCTGAGATAAAGAATGAGAGAGAGTGTTATTCAACAAATATCGGATGATCGATACAATCTTATCCCCTTCCCTTATATCCTCGCAAACATATTTAACCAACTAACCGTCTAACTAACTCCCCTTTTGAAAGTACTGTTATGCCCTCTTACTTACAACAATTTTCTAAAGTACCCCCTCCTATTAATTGGTATATAACAACATCCTCCTCATATAAGAGTCCTTGTCCTTTAGGACAAAGTCATGAAATTATTGTTTGAAAGCATGAGCATCCACCCAAATGCTATCTTCAAGGGAGCAATTAAACCATTTGACCAGAGTAATCTTCCTGCTATGGTTGTCAATCACTCGAGAGTCTATGACCTACTCTGGTTCCAAGATGATATGGCCATGTGAGTAAAGTGACACTGGGAGGTCAGGAACCAGAGGAGCAGGGCCAATGTGCCTATTGAGTTGTGAAACATGAAATGTTGAGTGAATTTTAGCATGAGCTAGCAACTGAAGTTGGTAAGCTATAGATCCCACTCGTTTAACCATCTGGAAGGGTCCAAAGTATTTAGGACTAAGTTTGTGATAAGAATGTCCCTTGAGAGATATCTAACGATAAGGCTGGAACTTCACATACACCAAATCACCATATGCAAATTCCCTAAATGATCTCTTTTTATCGGTATAAGCTTTCATTCGCGACTGAGCCAACAATAAATGATGTTTCAAAAGTCTGATAGTGTTTTCCCTTGCTTGCAAACTCCTGTCAACTTCCTCCACCAGTGAACTATAGGGAATATAGGGCATATGAATAGGAGGTTTCTGGCCATACAACACTTCAAAAGGGGACAGTTTGATAGCAGAATAATAAGTGGTATTATACACCATTTTGCAAGCAGCAACCAATGTATCAAATCCTTAGGTTTGTCAGTACACATACATCAGTGGTACCCTTCTAAAAAATTATTGACCACTTCAGTTTGGTTATCAGATTGTGGATGGTAAGCAGTGGAGTGGTGCAAGTGAACTCCCCGAACATAACGAAAGAAAAAAAATTGCTTAAGAACACAATATCCATGTCACTAACGATGGTTTGAGGCAGTCCATGCAGCTTATATATGTTGTCTGGAATGCTTGAGCCACTGAAAGAATAATGTATGGGTGCTTCAAGCTAATAAAATGAGAATATTTGCTCAATATGTCAAGGACCACCATTATCATTGTTTGGTTGTGTGATTTTGGAAGACCTTCTATGAAGTTGATGCTAATGTCTTGCCAAACTTTTTCAGGGATTGGCAATGGTTGCATCAGACCTGGGATTTCACTATTTCTCCTTTGCATTTCTAGCATACTTGACGTACCTTAATATGGGCATATACATCTTCCTTTAATTTCTTCCAAAAGTAAAATTAACTAACCCTTTGTAGAGTAGCTGACATCCCTGAATGACCACCTACTACTCCAGTATATAACTATTGTAAGATTTGCTCTCTTAGCTCCTTATCTGAACCCACCAAAAATTTTCCTTTTCGATATAACACCCCATCCTTTAACATCCACCGGGGATTGGACAAAGGATCTTATTGTATTTGCTCAAGAATTTGCTGAGCATGTGGATCATTAGTATAAGAAATTCTAATCTTTTCTAGAAAGTCAGAAGTGACAACGAATATGGTTTGTAGTTGTGCTCCACTGTTATGCAACCTGGATAAGGCATCTGCAACTAGATTATCATGCCTCTTCTTGTAAGTAATGGTGTAGTAATACCCCCATCAACTTTGCTAACCATTTTCATGTCTTGGTGTGGATATCCCCTGCTCCATAAGGTACTTCAAAGTTTGATGGTTTATCTTGATAATAAAGTGCTTCCCAATAAGGTAGGGTCTCCATTTTTGTACAGCTGCAACAATAACAATCATCTCCTTATCATAGACTATTAATTGTTAATGCCTTTCACTTAAAGCTCTACTCATGAAGTCCAAGGGATGACCTTTCTGCATCAACACTCCAATTCCATTCCCAAAAGCATCAGTTTCAATTATGAATTCCAAGGAAAAATCATGGAGAGCAAAATAGGTGTTGTAGTCATGGATGTCTTCAGCTCATTAAATGCTTTATTGGCCATATCAGTCCATATAAATTTGCCCTCTTTGAGGAGCTCGGCCAGTGGTTTGGCTATCAAACCATAGCCCTTAATAAACCTTCTATAATACCCTGATAGATCCAAAAATCCCCTAACTTCTTTGACTGTTCTGGGAACTGGCCAACTCACCATCACACTTATCTTGCTAGGTTTAGCCGTCACTCCTTTGGAGTTTATTACATGCACCAAATACTCCACTTATGTTTGCCCAAACTGACACTTACTCATTTTTACAAACAAGCAATTTTGTCTTAGTAGCTCAAAAGCTTTCTATAAATGCACCATGTGATCTTTCCACGAAGAGTTGTATATCAAAATATCATCAAAAAAAACTAATATCAACTCCTTTAAGTAATGTTGAAAGACCTTGTTCATTAGGCTTTGGAATGTAGAATGTGCGTTAGTCAATCCAAAAGGCATGACCATAAATTATATTGGCCATGGTGTGATCTAAAAGTTGTCTTTCCGATATCTCTTTCACTCATTCTTATTTGCTGGTAGCCCGACCATAGGTCTAGTTTAGAAAAATATGTTGAATTCCCTAATTCATCTAGGAGCTCCTCAATGACATGAATGGGGAACTTATCTTTAATAGTGTAGCTATTGAGCTGTCTGTAATTGATACATAACCTACAAGTGTCATCTTTCTTCTTACAATCACAATAGGGGAGGAATAAGGACTTGTGCTTGGTCTGCTCACTCTTGCATCAAGCATTTCCCGAATCATCTTCTCGATTTTATTTTTTGACTAGATGGATACCTGTAGCGTCTCGCATTTACTGCTGGGACACCTTCCTTCAATATGATCTTATGATCATGTTCTCTATGAGGAGGTAAGCTGGCAGGTACCTCAAATATAGACTTGAACTATTTCAAATTAAGTCAGTCATTGGATCCTTATGTAGAGTATGACCAAATCGTGGTACAAACCCCTAAAGAAGTCACTCCAATTAGGCAACCCTCTTCCCACTCGACCTTTCGTCATTGCATGATGCCATTGCAGGGCCCTCCCCTCCAAATTAATCGCAGCAATTTTTACTTTCTTTTCCCCTGTTGTCCCCTCATACTCAAAAAATTGCTCACAACGATAAACTCACCCATCTAAGTCATCCCCATTAAACCTAGGGAACTCTATTCTAGAGTATTTGAAGCTAGGGTTACCTAGTTTTGGTGTTTCCCCCGCTTCCACCTTAGTTGCAACTAGCGGAGTCGGAGTCGGAGCTTGACTATTAGCAGCTACAACTGCTATCAATTATTGAATTTTCCCAGTTACATCATCGCTTTTTTTTCGCTATGAGTCGAACTTGATCTTTGATTTTCTCAATTTCCAGTCGCATCTCGCCGTTTCTCGTCACCTTCGGCATGATTTCGGTCAATGATACAATAGCTCTGATACCACATGGTATGTACTTAATGCAATTAAATATAAATCTACATAATTAAGGAACTAATTGGAAGAATAGCTCTTGAACACTCTACAAATCAATGAAAATAAGGAGATAATGTGAGTTGATATAGATAATGAGATAGAGGATGTGTGTCTTATTCAACAAATATCGGATGATCAATACAATCTAATTACTTTTCCTTATATCCCCGCTAATAGATTTAACCAACTAACCGTCTAACTCCCACTTTGAAAGTACTGTTATGCCATCGTATTTACAACAATTGTCTAAAGTACCCCTCATATTAATTAGTATATAACAAAGTTCTACGGGTTCAATCTTAAATTTATAGGTTCAAACCTAGTATTTATTGTAATTTTAGTGGAATTTTATACATAAATATATGTTATACGTCAAAAGTACTAGGTTTACACAAAACCGATGTCCGAGTGCTACATCTGCCACCGCATCGGCTTGTGGTTCAATAAGATAATGGGCATCGCTAATACACTATAAATTTTATGTAAGTTGTAAATAAATAAAAATTTAGACTTGTGTCCTTAATTGTAAAAAATTGTTTGGGGTTAGTTTGTGCATTACTAAATATACGATAAGCTTGTTAGCCTATTTTTAAAAGAAGCCTCTTCGACATGTTAGAGTTACTTCCAATTGTTTACAAACTTACTCATAAGTTATGTTTTCTTTGCAACTTCCCTCTCATAATGTAATTAAGGATAGTTCAAATTTGTAAAATATAGATTAATAATCTCTGCATTATTTGGAATATAATATTGTTTGATTCATTAAATTAAAATTTTGTTACTGCTCGAGCATGCAAATATTGTTAGATTTGCTCTCTTAGCTCCTTATTTGCATCTACTAAAAAATTTTCTTTTTGATATAACACTCCATAATTTAACATATATAAGGGATTGGACAAAGAATCTTGTTGTATCTGCTAGAGAATTTGTTGAGCATGTGGATCATTAGTATAAGAAGTTCTGACCTTTTTTAGAAAGTCAGAAGTGACCACAGATATGGTTTGTAGTTGTGCTCCACTGTTAGACAACCTGGATAAGGCATATACGACTAGATTATCATGCCCATTATTGTAAGTAATGGTGTAGTCATACCCCAACAACTTTGCTAACCATTTTTTTTTGACTTTGTGTGGATATCCTCTGCTCCATAAGGTACTTTAAACTTTGATGGTCTATCTTGATAGTGAAGTGCTTCCCAATAAGGTAGAGTCTCCCTTTTTGTACACTTGTAACAATAGTCATCATCTCCTTATCATGGACTTATAATTGTTGATGCCTTTCACTTAAACCTGTACTTATGAAGGCCAAGGGATGACCTTTCTACATCAGCACTGCTCCAATTCCATTCTCAGAAACATCAATTTCAATTATGAATTCCAAGGAAAATTAGGGAGAGCAAAAACATGTGTTGTAGTCATGGTTGTCTTCAACTCATTGAATATTTTATTGGCCATATCAGTCCATAATAATTTGTCCTTTTTGAGGATCTCAACCAGTGGTTTGGCTATCAAACCATACCCCTTAATGAACCTTCTATAATACCTTGTTAGCCCCAAAAATCCCCTAACTTCTTTGATTGTTTTGGGAACTGGCCAACTCACCATCATACTGATTTTGCTAGGTTCAGCTGTCACTCCTTTGGTATTTATTACATGACCCAAATACTCCACTTCTGTTTGCCCAAACTGACACTTACTCATTTCTACAAACAAGTAATTTTGTCTTAGTAGCTCAAAAGCTTTATATAAATGCACCATGTGATCTCTCCATGAAAAGTTGTATATCAAAATATCATCAAAAAAGACTAATATGAACTTCCTTAAGTAAGGTTGTAAGTCCTTGTTCATGAGGCTTTGGGATGTAGAAGGTGCGTTAGTTAATCCAAAAAGGCATGACCACAAATTCATAGTGGTCATGGTGTGATCTAAAAGCTGTATTTTCGTTATCTCTTTCATTCATTCTTACTTGATGGTAGCCCGACCTTAGGTCTAGTTTAGAAAAATATGTTGAACTCCCTAATTCATCTAGGAGCTCCTCAATGACAGGAATGGGGAACTTATCTTTGATAGTGTAACTATTGAGTTGTCTGTAATTGATGCATAACCTCCAAGTGCCATCTTTCTTCTTAACCATCACAACATGGGAGGAATAAGGACTTGTGCTTGGTATGATTAATCGTGTATTGAGAATTTCTTGAATTATCTTCTCAATTTTATTTTTTGACTAGCTGGATACTAGTAGGGTTTCGTATTTACTGGTGTGACACCTTCCTTCAATATGATTATGTGATCATGTTCTCTCTGAGGAGGTAAGCTGGCAGGTACCTCAAATATAGACTTGTACTAGTTCAAATTAAGTCAGTCATTGGATCCTTACGTAGAGTATGACCAAATCGATGGTACAGACCCCTCAAGAAATCACTTCAATTAGGCAACCCTCTTCCTATTCGACCTTCCGTCATTGCGTGATACCATTGCAGGGCCCTCCCCCCAAATTAATCGTACCAATTTTTACTTTCTTTTCCTATGTTATTCCCTCATATTCAACAAACCGCTCCCAACGATAAACCCACATATCTAAGTCAGTCCCATTAAACCTAGGGAACTCTATTCTATTGAATCTATGGTTACCTCGTTTCAGTGTTTTCCCCGCTTCCACCTGAGTTGCAACTAGGGAAGTCGGAGTCAAAGCTTGACTGTTAGCAGCTACAACTGCAATCAATTATCGAATTTTCCCAATTACATCGTCGTGTTTTTCCCCTATGAGTCAAACTTGATGTCTAATTTCCTCAATTTCCCATCGCATCTCGCCGTTTCTTGTCGCCTTCGGCATGATTTTGGCCAAGGATACAGTAGCTTTGATACAACATGGTATGTACTTAATGTAATTAAGTACAAATCTGCAGAATTAATATAATAATATCTCCTGAACACTCTACAAACCAATGGAAATAAGGAGATAATGTGAGTTGAGATAGATAATGAGAGAGAGAATGTGTTTTATTCAACAAATATCGGATGATCGATACAATCGAATTACCTTCCCTTATATCCCACCTAACAGATTTAACCAACTAGCCGTCTAACTAACTCCCCCTTTGAAAGTACTGTTATGCCCTCATATTTACAACAATTATCTAAAGTACCCCTCCTATTAATTGGTATATAACAAAGTTCTACAGGTTCAATCTTAAATTTATAAGTTCAAACATATTATTTATTGTAATTTTAGTGGATTATTATACAAAAATATATATTATACGTCAAAAGTAATAGGTTTAAACAAACCCGATGTCCCAGTGCTACATCTGCCACCGCATCAACTTGTGGTTCAATAAGATAATGGACATAACTAATACACTACAAATTTTATGTAAGTTGTAAATAAACAAAAATGTAGATTTGTGTCCTTAATTGTAAAAAAAAATTGGGGTTAGTTTGTGCATTACTTAGTATAAGATAATTTTGTTAGCCTACTTCTAAAAGAAACCTCTTCGACATGTTAGAGTTACCTCCAATTGTTTACAATCTTACTCATAAGTTATCTTCTCTTTGCAACTCGTCTTTCATAATTTAATTAAGGATAGTTCAAGTTTGTAAAATATAGTTTAATAATCTCTGCATTATTTGGAATATATTATTGTTTGGTTCATTAAATTAAAATTTTGTTACTATTTATAACATAAAACATGCATATAATCTTAAGTTCATTGGATACACTTTGGTTTTGATTAATATTTTGAAAGTTGAAAAACGCAGGAGTTAGGGGTTAAATTGTTGACTATGGGAGCTTGGAAGAGTGGTGAGGATGCGAGCCTTATGTGGACCACGACGATACAATGCATTAAGTAAGGTGCCAGATAAGTGTTAGGGGCTTCAAAGGGTTACTATGGTGGTCGCAACAGAGACTGGCGGTGGAATGGAGAGGTCCAAGGGAAGGTGAACACCAAGAAAGCGTCGTGTCTGAAACTAGTGGAAAGCATTGATGAAAAGGAGAAGAGGTCGAATAGGGAGCGGTATAAGTTGGCTAGGAAGGATGCGAAGTTAGCAGTTACCGCGACTAAGACTGCAATATTTATTTGTTTATATGAAGAACTTGAGGGTAAGTGCAGGGATAATAGGTTGTTTAGGAAAGCCAAGATGAGAGAGAGAGAGAGGCCCGTGACTTAGGACCAAGTGAGGTGCATCAAGGACGAAGAAGGTAGAGTTTTGTTGGATGAGGCTCATATCTGTCAAAGATGGCAGATTTACTTCCATAGTCTCTTGAACGAGGAGGGGGACAAAAATATTGTTCTGGGTGATTTGGGATCTTCTGAGGGTTGTTGTGACTTTGGGTATTGTAGGCGTATTAGAGTTGAAGAGGTTGTGGGGGCTATGCATAAGATAAGTAGGGGCAGAGCGACCGGGCCACATGAAATTTCGGTGGCGTTTTGGAAGAGTGTAGGCAGAGCGGGCTTGGAGTGGCTCACTAGATTATTTAACGTCATTTTTAGGATGAAAAAGATGCCCGAAGAGTTGAGATGGTGTCACGACCCGAAATTCTCACTTTCGGGACCGTGATGACGCCTAACATTTCACTTGCTAGGCAAGCCAACGTTAGAATAATATTAGCTATTTTTAAATAATTTTAAATTAATTAATAACAAAGAAGCCAATGCGGAAGTGAAGTCTGAAATGTAGTGATTAATCCATAAAAATAGTGATGTCTAAATACCATCACAAAATTGATGTCACAAGTGCACGAGCTTCTAGAATAATACAAATAAAGGGTCTGAATAAAATAAAGTTGTCTGAAAACAAACACACAACTAAAGTAAAGTAGACGGGGACTTCAAAACTGCGGACGCCGTGCAGTTATACATCAAGTCTCCTCTGGGTAGCTGAAATCCGAGCAAGTCTATGGTATGCCGCTGAGACCAACTCCGAAATATGCACAAGAAGTGCAAAATGTAGTATCACTACAACCGACCCCATGTACTGATAAGTGCCAAGCCTAACCTCGAATGAGTAGTGACGAGGCTAAGGCAAGTCACTTACATTAACATGTACGCAATAATAGTAATAACCACAATAATAGAATTAAATCAGGTAACTTATTTCTAATAGTTGAATCCAACTCAGCAGTGATAACCAATTATTATTTCAATCAATTTCCGTTGCAGCGTGCAACCCGCTCCCACAACATATTCATTTTCAATCCTCCCATATATTTATTTTAATCAAATATATATATAGACTTTTAAATAAGTCTATTGCGGAGAGCAACGCGATCCCCCAATATGGACTTTTAATAAGTCTGTTGCGGCGTGAAACCCGATCCTCCAATATGGACTTTTTAATAACTTTGTTGCGGCGTGCAACCCGATCTCCATATATATATATATATATATATATATATATTCCAACAACTCATAAATATAATAAAAATTACTCCGATAAATATCACGTCCAATGAGAAACTATTAAGCATCAAGGCACATAATAATTATAATTTATTTATGAACAAACAATAGCAATTAGCAATTAATTATGAAAAATCATGGAGAAAATAGGCAGTTTAATATTTAATATGCTAAATTTCAAGTAACAACTAAGACACATAAATCAAATAACATGTAAAAATTATTGTAAAAATTCCAGAATTAATATTTGACAAAGAATACGAGAGAACGATTATTATAACAATTAATTCTTGTCTTATAACAATTTATGATTTTCAAATAATTATGCAAATAATTAATTTGACGACGAATAGACACTCGTCACCTCCCCTATACGTCGTTCACATGCATTTCACATAGCAAATAATTTAAGGGTTCTATTCCCTCAAGTAAAGGTTAACCACGATACTTACCTCGCTTTGCAATTTCAATCAATTACTCGACCACAACTTTTCCTTTTAAATTTGTCTCTAAAAGCTTCAAATCTATTCACAAACAATTCGATATACTCAATACGAATCATAGGAATTAATTCCATATGAATTTACTAATTTTCCGGATAAAATCCGAAATTCACTTTAAAAATTGACAGTGGGGCCCACATCTTGAATCTCGGAAAAACTTACAAAATACGAACACCCATTCCGAGACGAGTCCAACCATACAAAAATTATCAAATTGCTATGTCAAATGGACCTTCAAATCTTAAATTTCCGTTTTTGAATTTTTTTTATAAAAATCTGATTTTTCTCCCAAAATTTCACGGATTCATGATATAAATGAACATGGAATCATAAAATATAATCAATATAGGATAAGGAATACTTACCCCAATTTTTTTCGTGAAAATCGTCCAAGAATCGCCTTACCCGAGCTAAAAAATGGACAATGGTTAAAAATGGGACGAAACCCATTCTCCACAACTTAAGTTCTGTTTTTCAAATTTTTACCCTTTGCGAATACGACCAGTGCCTCAACACAAATTTGTGCTGTCCAATTTTACCCTTCGCGAATGCGAAGCTTGCCTGGCTTGACCTTCGCGAACGCGAGCTGCCCTTTGCGAACGCGAAGGCAAATTTCTCTCCGCTCATTTCCCCTTCGCGAACGCGAGGCTTCAATCGCGAACGCGAAGCTTTACATCTCGACCCTTCGCGAAGACGTTCTTTCTGTCACGAACGCAAAGCACAAAAAATGTGCTAGTCCAATTTGTTGTTAGCGTTCACGAGAGTTCCTTCGCGAACGCGAAGAAGAACACACCGGAAGCCTGAAGTTTGCAGAAACCAGATTTTTCAAAGTTTGAAATCATCCCGTGGCCTATCCAAAACTCACCCGAGCCCTCGGGGCTCCAAACCAAACATGCACACAAGTCCTAAAATATCATACGAACTTGCTCGCGTAATCAAATCACCAAAATAATACCTAGAATGACAAATCAGACACCAAATCAAAGAAAATTTTCAAGAAAATTTTAAAACTTATATTTTCACAACCGGACGTCCGAATCTCGTCAAATCAACTCTGTTTCTCACCAAATATGGCAGACAAGTCATAAATATTATAGTGGACATATACCGGGCTCCGGAATCAAAATACATACCCGGTGTCAATAAATCCAACATTAGTAAATTCTTAAAAATCATTAAGCTTTCAAACTTTTAATTTTTTATCAAAATTCTATCTCTCGGGCTATGGACCTCGGAATTCGATTCCGGGTATACGCCCAAGTTTCAAATCATGATACGGACCTACATGAATTGTCAAAACACTAATCCGAGTCTGTTTGCTCAAAATATTGACCAAAGTCAACTCAGTTGAGTTTTAAAGCTTTATTTCATATTTTAATCTATTTTTCACACAAAAACTTTTAGGAAAATTATACGGACTGTGCACGTAAGTCGAGAAATGATAAATAGTACTTTTCGAGGTCTAATAATATAGAATTAATTATAATATTTAAATATGACATTTTGGGTCATCACATTCTCCACGTCTAAAACAAACGTTCGTCCTCGAACGAAGTTAGAAAAAGTACATGAGCTAGTGAATAAGTGTGCATATTTACTCCACATGTCCGACTCAGACTTCTAGATAGATGCCTCTACCGGCTGACCTCTCCATTGCACCCGAACTGAAGGATAACTCTTAGACCTCAACTGCTGGACCTGGTGGGCTAGAATAGCCACCGGCTCCTCCTTGTAAGTCAAATCTTTGTCCAATTGGACCGAGCTGAAATTTAATACATGGGACGGATCACCATGATATTTTCGGAGCATAGACACATGGAACACCGGATGAACCGTTGATAAACTAGGTGGTGATGCAAGCCTGTAGGCTACTTCACCCACCCTTTCAAGAATTTCAAAGGGTCCGATATACCTAGGGCTCAACTTGCCCTTCTTTCCGAACCTCATTACACCTTTCATAGGTGAAACCCGGAGCAATATTCTTTCTCCAACCATGAATGCAATATCACGAACTTTACGGTCGGCATAACTCTTTTGCCTAGACTGAGCTGTGCGAAGTCGATCCTGAATAATCTTGACCTTATCCAAGGCATCCTGTACCAAATCGGTACCCAACAACCGAGCCTCTCCCGGTTCAAACCAACCAACTGGCGATCGGCATCGCCTTTCGTATAATACCTCATATGGAGCCATCTAAATGCTCGACTGGTAGCTATTATTATAAGCAAACTCTGCAAGTGGCAATAACTCATCCCAAGAACCTCCAAAGTCTATAACACAAGCGCGAAACATATCTTCCAATATCTGAATAGTGCGCTCTGACTGTCCGTCTGTCTGTGGATGAAATGTTGTACTCAACTCAACCCACGTGCCTAACTCGCGTTGTACAACCCTCCAGAAGTGTGAGGTAAACTGCGTACCTTGATCTGAAATAATAGACACGGGCACACCGTGAAGGCGGACAATCTCACGAATGTAAATTTCAGCTAACCTTTCTGAAGAATAGGTAACTGCCACTGGAATGAAATGTGCTAACTTGGTCAACCTGTCCACAATGACCCAAACTGCGTCAAATTTTCTCTGAGTCCATGGGAGTCCAATAACAAAATCCATAATGATAAGATCCCATTTCCACTCAGGAATTTCTAACTTCTGAAGCAAACCACCAGGTCTCTGATGCTCGTACTTAACTTGCTGACAATTCAGACACCGAGCTACATATGCAACTATATCCTTTTTTATTCTCCTCCACCAATAATGTTACCGCAAATCTTGATACATTTTGGCGGTACCTGGATGAATAGACTACCTAGAACTGTGTGCCTCTTCAAGAATTAATTCACGAATCCCGTCAATATTAGGCACACAAATACGACTCTGCATTCGCAGAATTCCATCTTTCCCTACAACAACCTGTTTGGCATCACCGTGCCACACCGTGTCCTTGAGGACAAGTAAATAAGGATCATCATATTGCCGCTCTCTGATGCACTCATATAAAGAAGACCGAGCGACTGTGCAAGCTAGAACCCGATTGGATTCTGAAATATCTAACCTCACGAACTGATTAGCCAAGGTCTGAACATCTGCAGCTAACGGCCTCTCACCAATCGGAATATACGCAAGACTGCCCATACTCACAACTTTTCTACTCAAAGCATCGGCCACTACATTGGCCTTTTCGGGTGATACAAAATGGTGATATCATAGTCTTTCAACAATTCCAACCATCTTATGTGCCTCAAATTTAGATCTTTTTGTTTGAACAGATACCGAAGACTAAGATGATCAGTAAATACCTCACACGAGGCACCGTAGAGATAATGCCTCCAAATCTTCAGGGCATGAACAATGGCTGCCAATTCTAAGTCATAAACAAGATAATTCTTCTCGTGAACTTTCAACTACCGCGATGTATATGCAATCACCCTGCCATCTTGCATTAATACTGCACCAAGCCCAATGCGAGATACGTCACAATATACCGCATACGATCCTGAATCTGTGGGTAATACCAACATTGGTGTCGTAGTCAAAATGGTCTTGAGCTTCTAAAAGCTCTACTCTCACTCGTCTGCCCATCTGAATGGGACACCTTTCTGGGTCAGTATGGTCAATGGGCTTACTATAGATGAAAACCCTTCCACGAACCGACGATAGTAACTTGCTAAACCCAGGAAACTCTGGATCTCTGCAACTGAAGTAGGTCTAGGCTAATTCTGAACAGCCTCTATCTTCTTAGGATCCACCTTTATGCCTTCTGCCGATACAACATACCCCAAAAAGGCAACTCAGTCTAACCAAAACTCACATTTTGAAAATTTGGCATATAACTGATTATTCTTCAAAGTACGAAGCACACTCCGAAGATGCTGCTCTTGCTCCTCTCGATTGCTGGAGTAAATCAAGATATCATCAATGAATACAACCACAAAAGAATCCAAATAGGGCTTGAACACCCGATTCATCAAATCCATAAATGATGCCGGGGCATTTATCAAACCAAATGACATCACTAGGAATTCGTAAGGCCCATAATGAGTCTGAAAAGCTGTTTTAGGGACATCAGATGCCCTAATCTTCAACCGAGGGTAACCAGACCTCAAATCGATCTTCGAAAATACCTTGTCACCCTGAAGCTGATCAAATAAGTCATCAATTATTGGCAGCAGATATTTGTTTTTGATAGTGGTCTTGTTCAACTGCCGATAATTTATACACATCCGCATAGAGCCATCTTTTTTCTTTACAAATAGTAGTGGTGCACCCCAAGGCGAGACACTGGGTCTAATGAATCCCTGATAAAGCAAGTCTTGTAACTGCTCCTTCAATTCTTTCAACTCCGGCAGGGCCATACGGTATGGTGCAATAGAAATGGGCCGAGTGCCCCAAGCCAAATCAATACAGAAGTCAATATCTTTATCGGGTGGCATTCCCGGCAAATATGCAGGAAATATTTATGGAAATTCACGAACCACTGGTACTGAGTCCATAGAAGGAACATCCGCGCTGGGATCGCGAATATAAGCCAAATAGGCTAGACAGCCTTTCTCAACCATACGCCGAGCTTTCATATAAGAAATAACCATACTGGCAGAATGGCCAGAAGTTCCTTTCCACTCTAACCGAGGTAACCCCGGCATAGCTAGGGTCACTGTCTTGGGCATGATAATCCAATATAGCATGATAAGGTGACAGCCAATCCATACCCAAGATGACATCAAAATCTACCATATCAAAAAGTAGAAGACCACACTAGTCTCAAAACTATCAATAGTAATCACACATGAACGATAGACATGATCTACTATAACAGAGTCTCCCACCGGTGTAGATACACACACAGAAGCACTCAGAGAATTACCAGGCACAACCAAATTTGAAGCAAAATAGGAGGACACATAGGAATAAGTAGATCCTGGATCAAATAGAACTGAAGCATCTCTGTGAAAAACTGGAATAATACCTGTGATCACAGCATCAGATGACTCGGACTCAGGCCTAGCTGGAAAAGCATAAAATCGGGGCTGAGCCCCACCACTCTGAACTGCGCCCTAGGACGGCCTCTTGCTGGCTGGCATCCACCTCTAAAGGTCTGACCCCCCACCTCTAATGGCCTGACCTCCACCTCTAATGGCCTGACCTCTACCTCTAGCTAGCTGAGCAGGCGGTGAAGCAACCGGTGCCGGTATAATGGCACGAGAATCCTGCCGAGATCTGTTACTCGCCAAACTAGGGCAATACCTCCTGATGTGACCAATGTTCCCACACTCATAACACCCATCCTGATGTCGTGGCTGCTGAAGCTGAAGCTGACCCGAATGGGCCGGATAACCGCTGTAGTGACTTTGGAGTGGTGCACTGATATGAGCCGAATGTGCACTGAGTGTTAACTACCCAGAGTAAGGCATAATGGGACTGTGACTCCCTGAAGTACCGGGAGGTGCATGAAGTGCTGAATGAAACGGTCTGGGAGGATGACCCCTACCAAAATTACTCTTTCCTCCAGGCGAGGCACCACTAAAACCACCAAACTGATGAGGCCTCTTATCAGATCTCTGCCCTCTCTCCTGTGCAAGGACCATCTCGATCCTCCTCGTGACATTAGCAGCTGCCTGAAAGAAATCTCGCTTCCGGTCTCCTTGGCCATCTAAAGCCTGATAGGGTGAGTGAGTCCCTCAATAAACCTCCTCACCCTCTCCCTCAGTAGGTAGTAAAAGGAGAGCATGACGGGCCAAATTCACAAAATGAGACTCATACTGAGTAACAATCATATTGCCCTCCTGTAGACGCTCAAATTGCTTGCAGTAATCCTCTCTCAGTGTGATAGGAAGGAACTTCTCCAGAAATAGCTGAGATAACTACTCCCAAGTAAGTGCAGGTGATCTGACTGGCCTAGTCAATGTATAATCTCTCCACCACCTCTTGGCGGAACCCGTTATCTAAAATACAGCAAAATCAACCCCATTGGTCTCAACTATACCCATGTTCTGTAGCACCTTATGGCAGCAGTCAAGATAATCCTGTGGGTCCTCAGAAGGTGTATCAATAAAGTGAACTAGAAAGAGCTTAGTGAACTTATCCAGTCTCAATAAGGCCTCAAAAGACATGGCGGGCCTATCACCGGTATGTGCCGCAACAACTGGCTGAACTACCCTAACTAGCGGGGCTGCTGGAGCCTGATTCTGGGGAGCCATCTGCTCCGGAGCGGGAGTAGTGGGAGTTTGTGCTCATCCCCCAGCCTGTGAGACGACTGGTGCCACTGGAAATGTACCATTCTTGTCCACGCCCTCCATAAGACTCACCAAACGGACTAGAGCGTCCTGAAGCACTGGAGTAGCTATGAATTCTTCCGGGACCTGAACTAGTCCAACTGGTATATTCTGAACTGGAACCTTCTCCTAAAGGCCCACCTGAGGTTCTACAAAAGGAGATGCTGCTCAAGCTCTAGATTGAGCTCTACCTCTACCTCTGCCTCGGCCTCTAGCACGACCTCGACCTCTACCCCTGGCCATAGTTGCCACATGGGGCTTTGGTCCTTGTCCGTCGGTAGATGTATTATGTGTCCTCGCCATCCGCGAGAGAATATGAATAGAATGGTTCAATCATCGATGATAGAATAAAATCGCACGACAGGATAAGAAAGAAATGATATTGTTCCTAAACTTCATAGCCTCTGAAAGATAAGTACAGACGTCTCCGTACCGATCTTTCAGACTCTACTAAGCTTGCTCGTGACTCATGAGACCTATATAACCTAATGCTCTGATATCAACTGTCACGACCCGAAATTTCCACCTTCGAGACCGTGATGACGCCTAACATTTCACTTGCTAGGCAAGCCAACGTTAGAATAATATTAGCTATTTTAAAATAGTTTTAAATTAATTAATAACAAAGAAGCCAATGCGGAAGTGAAGTCTGAAATGTAATGATTAATCCATAAGTCTGTTGCTGCGTGCAACCCGATCCTCCAATATGGACTTTTTAATAAGTCTGTTGCGGCGTGCAATTCAATCTCCTAATATAGACTTTTTTAATAAGTCTGTTGCGGCGTGTTACCCGATTCCTCAATATTTATATATTTCAACAACTCATAAATATAATAAAAATTACTCCGATAAATACCACATCCAATGAAAAACTATTAAGCATCAAGGCACACAATAATTATAATTTATTTATGAACAAAAATGGCAATTAGCAATTAATTTTGAAAATCGTGGAGAAAATAGGCAGTTTAATAGTTAATATGCTAAATGTCAAGTAACAACTAAGACACATAAATCAAATAGCATGTAACAATTATTGCAGGAGTTCCTGAATTAATATTTGACAAAGAATATAAGAGAAACGATTATTATAACAATTAATTCGTGTCTTAGAACAATTTATGATTTTAAAATAATTATGCAAACAATTAATTTGACGACGTATAGACACTCGTCACCTCTCCTATATGTCGTTCACATGCATTTCACATATCAAATAATTTAAAGGTTCTATTCCCTCAAGTCAAGGTTAACCACGACACTTACCTCGCTTTGCAATTTCAAATTTATTCACAAATAATTCAATATACTCAATACGAATCATAGGAATTAATTCCATATGAATTTACTAATTTTCCGGATAAAATCCGAAATTCACTTTAAAAATTGACAGTAGGTCCCACATCTCAAATCTTGGAAAAAATTACGAAATCCGAACACCCATTCCGAGACGAGTCCAACCATACAAAAATTATCAAATTCCGATGTCAAATGGACCTTCAAATCTTAAATTTTCTTTTTTGGAAGATTTTATGACAATCTGATTTTTCTCCAAAAATTTTACGGATTCATGATATAAATGAACATGGAATCATGAAATATAATCAATATAGGATAAGGAATACTTACCCCAATGTTTTTCCGTGAAAATCGCTCAAGAATCACCTTACCCGAGCTCAAAGATAGACAATGGTTGAAAATGGGACGAATCCCATTTTTTAGAACTTAAGTTTTGTTTCTCGAATCTTTACCCTTAGCGGACGCGGTCAGTGCCTCGCGTTGGCGAAGCACAAATTTGTGCAGTCCAATTTTACCCTTCGAAAACGCGAGGGCTACCTCGCGAACGCGAAGGCAAATTTCTCTCCGGTCATTTCCCCTTCGCGAACGCGAAGCTTTACATCTCGACCCTTCGCGAACGCGAAGCACAAAAAATGTGTCAGTCCAATTCGCTCTTCACGTTCGCGAGAGTTCCTTCCCGAATGCGAAGAAGAACACACCAGAAGCCTAAAGTTTGCAGAAACTAGATTTTTCAAAGTTTGAAATCATCCCGTGGCCTATCCGAAACTCACCCGAGCCCTCGGGGCTCCAAACCAAACATGCACACAAGTCCTAAAATATCATACGAACTTGCTCGCGCGATCAAATCGCCAAAATAACACCTAGAACGACGAATCGCATACCAAATCAAAGGAAATTTTTAAGAAAACTTTAAAACTTATATTTTCATAACCGGACGTCCGAATCACATCAAATCAACTCCGTTTCTCACCAGATTCGGCAGATAAGTCATAAATATTATAGTGAACCTATACCGGGCTCCGAAACCAAAATACAAACCCGTTGTCAATAAATCCAACATCAGTAAATTCTTAAAAATTATTAAGTTTCAAACTTTTAATTTTTCATCAGAATTCCATATCTCGGGCTAGGGACCTCGGAATTCGATTCCGAAAATACGCCCAAGTCCCAAATCACGATACGTACCTACCAGAATTGTGAAAATACTGATCTGAGTCCGTTTGTTCAAAATATTGACCAAAGTCAACTCATTTGAGTTTTAAAGCTCTATTTCACATTTTAGTCCATTTTTCACACAAAAACTTTCCGAAAAATTATACGGACTGCACATGCAAGTCGAGGAATGATAAAGAGTACTTTTTAAGGTCTTAGAATACATAATTAATTATTAAATTTAAAGATGATATTTTGGGTCATCACAGATAGAGCACGATGGTTCTTTTGTACAAGAATAATGGTGATATCCAAAATTGCAACAACTATCGGGGTATTAACTTGCTTAGTTATACTATGAAGGTGTGGAAGAGGGTGGTGGAGCTAAGGATGAGGAAAAATATGTCTATTTTTAGAACCAGTTCGGGTTTATGCCGGGGCGTTCGACATTGAAGTCATTCACCTTGTTAGGAGATTGATGGAAAGTATTGAAAGAAGAAGATGGACTTGCATACGGTATTCATCGACTTAGAAAAAGCTTACGATATAGTCCCGGGGAGGTTTTGTGGAGATATTTGGAGGCTATAGAGGTACCTGTGGCCTACATTAGGGTGATTAAAGACATGTACGATGGAGCGAATACCTGTGTGAGGACAGTGTGAGTGGTCTCAGACCATTTTTCGGTCGTAATGGGAGTTGCATCAGGGGTCGGCACTCAATTCTTTTTTGTTTTCCCTGGCGATGGACGTACTGACTCGCCACATCCAAGGGGAGGTATCGTGGTGCATGTTATTTGTAGACGACATTGTTTTAATTGACGAGACACGGTGCGGTGTTAACACGAGGTTAGAGATGTGGAGACAGACCTTTGAGTCTAAAGGTTTCAAGCTGAGCATGACCAAGACAGAATACTTGGAGTGGAAGTTTAGTGTTGTAACTCAGGGAGTGAAAGGTGAGGTGAGGCTGGATTCACAAGTCATCCATAAGAGGGAAAATTTTACCTTGGGTCTATTATATAGGGGGTGGGGAGATTGACGAAGATGTTACATATCGTATTGGGGGGGGATGGATGAAATGTAGACTTACTTCCGGTATTTTGTGTGATAACAAGGTACCACCAAAATTTAAAGGTATATTTTATATAGCTGTGGTCAGACTGACTATGTTGTATGAGACTGAGTGTTGGCCAGTCAAGAGCTCCCATGTCCAGAAGATGAAGGTATCAGAGATGAAGGTGTTGAGATGGATGTGCAAGCACACAAGGTTAGATAAGATTAGGAATGAAGTTATTCGGGATAAGGTGTGTGTGACCCCTATTAGGGACAAGATGCGGGGAAGCAAGTACGTACTCGCGCATTTGGTTAGTATTAGGTTTCTTTGACTACCTGTCATTTTTTGCAATTCGATCATCTTATTATCTTATTATTTATGCTGCTTTTACATGATTTTTCGGTGTTGTCCCGTCTTGATTTCTTTTTATTATTGTAGTGCCTATACTTTTCTAAGCCGATGGTCTATTGGAAACAAACTCTCTACCTTCGAGGGTCAAAAAGGTCTGCACACACACTATCCTCCTCGTACCTCACTATGTGAGATTATAGTGGGTATGTTGTTGTTGTAAAAAGTTTCGGTATAAGGCCATTTTGCTGTTTCAACTGTTTATCCCGATATAACTAATATTTGAGTGTTATCCTATAATCTGTCTCGTGTGTGATTAAAATATATTATTAAAATTCTTGTGTAAATTATAGCATTATTATTTATATTGAAAATTAAAACAAAACAAACAAAATATTAATAATACTAAAATTTGCACCGAAATAATGAAAAAATTTCTTAACAACCCCATAACTTTCAGTATAATTATACACATGCAAACATGTAAATAGCTATATAAGCACATGCCAATTGCCATGGCAGTCGATACATCACCAATGTTTTTGAGTCGCTACAATCCACACATCATGTACAAATATTTATATTATACAATGCCTGTGAATTTTGGACTTATCTTCTAAAAATTCCCAAGCATATCTTGTAAATTATGTGTAACGTATATGATATATATATAAAAGGTTTTGCTAACCTACTACATAGTTATAGTATGTTATATATTCATACATACAAATCATATTCATGTGCTTCCAAAGTTTTGTATTTATACAACCAATCTCAAATCTCGGTACATCATTTTATTTTGGCATTTCAAATATTAATTGGCAGAAAATTACATGGATAACCGAAACATTAACTGCAACAAAATTAAAATCTAATTAAGGCTGTTTTAGCTTTCTCTGCCATTTAATGTTGAGAAAGAAGCTGCATATAAAACTTAATAAAATTGAGAAACAAAAACATATCACGTAGGCTCATGCGGGCAGAATTACTAATTTCTACATCATGTTGATTTATCTTTCGAGAATTAAAAAAGAATGTTAGAGAAGAAGATTTAAAGAATAAATTATTATAATTCTAAAAGGCCAACAAAAACATAAATAAAATATTTTTCTTATTTTAGAACTCCCAAAATATTTGATATGATAATTATAATAATGAAAATATTTGTTACATCTCTTAACTACTCAACATTTAATAATTTTGTTTTACTTATTTACTTTTATTAAGCTCTATACAGTTAAACAGTGACACATAAAATAAGACAAGAGATAATATTTATCACAGAAATATTTATATCAAAGCCAAATCGGAGAAGAGCTCCTAAATTCCGGTAAACCTTATATGGAGTATTAAACTCTTTCGTCCCCCAATGCTCAGCGATCTACCAACACAACAAATCAGCATTAGTCTTTCACTATACCCGTAAAAATTCTCAGCTGTTGACAGCCACCCCACATTCATCTTCATTCTGTGTTTCTCCCTTCTCCACCTTCTCTCTCTGCTTTAGCACCGACAGATCTTCAATTCCCACTTCCCCCATTTCCATTTCCTGACATTTCACAGATCCTACACTGCACACACTTGTTGCAGTGTATTTAGTATTTACCCCAGCTGGGTCTTTTCCCTTTGCCATTGCACTGATCAATTACTTACTCAATGTGTGTAATGGAATAGTGAAGTTTAGGGTTTAGGATTTTTTTTTCCTTGATTGTTTAATTGTGGGGTTGATGGCGTCAGAGGTAGTGGGTAGTACTAGTCAGAGCTGGAAAGATGTGTACAAGGGCATGTCCTCTGATAATATTAAAGGATTGGTACTTGCATTGTCTTCAAGCATCTTCATTGGTGCTAGCTTCATCGTTAAGAAAAAGGGGTTAAAGAAAGCTGGTGCTTCTGGCGTCAGGGCTGGTACCTTTTCTCCCTTTTTTTGAAGCTTATTAGTTGTATTTATGTTTAATTTAGTAGCGGGTTTAGTTTGTATGTGCTAATGTGTTAATTTCATCTCATGAATGGTAAGTGTTGTTGCTATAGTTGTAAAGGTCTTTTCTTGGCTGAGATCTTGAGTTATCATGTAGATGTGTCGTGTAAGCAGATTTTCAGATTCTGTTATCAATTATTGGAATGGAGTGGGCTCGAATAGAGCTAATGTAGTATGTATGACTCCAACTATTTTGGGAATGGGCGTAGTTGATTGATTTTTTTTTATCATTTAAGTATGTGGAGATCATTACCTGTTGTATTTAGTGGGCTTTTTTTGGATATATTCGTAGATCAGACGTGTGTGGGTGTATAATGTGGTATGAGGATTGTAAGCTTTTGTGGGTTCTGAATTTGACTGATGAAGTTCTGAATGTGACTGCAAGTGTCATTCCTAGCAAATTACTCACTTTGCTAAATCAAACTAACCAGCTGGAAGTTTAAAAAGTGAACAAACGTGTTTTAGGTAGTTAAGCTTTAGATGTTTCCTATGCTAGAAAGTATAGTGAAAGAGAAAAAACTGCTATTGCTTGACTGATTGACAGGACCTACCGTTAGGATGTTTTGCGGTATACATACTGTTCTTTTCGACGCCCTTCAGAGTTGTACACGAATACCTAAGTCTTCCTTTAGTTCTAGCAAGAAACATATTTGCCAAGCATTATTCCTATTCTGGGAATGGTGTTAACCTCTTCGAATAATAGAGTCTTTGCTACATTGGCCATGACTGCATTGTATTTTTCTTTATTACGCTGTTTGGGTCTTAGTTGTCCATTAAAGATGAAACAGTAGTATAAATCTCGTTGTTTCAAGTGACAATCGGACTTAAAGCGGTGTTTTTTGGATTCATGAATGCAGTCTAGCCTGATGTGGATTACCATCTATAAAACAATGCTGATAGCCTGATACTGTTTGTATGTGTTTGCTTTTACTACAAAAAGTTTCTTGGTGCCAGTTCTTTACCTAAAACATTTGTTTGAATGATTGTATACTATTTGCTGCTTTGAGTCATAATTAGTGGCAAGACGCCTAATGCTAAATTGTCTGTAATTTGTGCTTTAAAAGTTTTTACTTGTGATGTTCATTCTTTCATTTGGCAGTCAGAACAACTTTTCCAAATTTATATGTTTTATTAATGGAGGGTTGGGTAGATTAACTGCTTATGCGGAATCATATAAGTGAGATGTGATTATATGCTTAATGCTTTTGCATCATCGGTATGGTTTACAATTCATGATGTTTTTATATTCACTTTCAGATGCACAATTTCTGTGACTTGACATTGATACTTTTTACAGGAGTTGGAGGATACTCGTATCTATTTGAGCCACTTTGGTGGGTGGGCATGATAACAAGTGAGTTGGACTACTATTATTGCATGTGATACATAATTAAAGAGTCTTCTAACCCGCCTTTTTTTGTTAATATTAGAGAGAGTAGAACAAGCCCCCTTTTGCAACAAGCTTGGGGCTGCTTTCCTTTAACTTGCATATTTTGTTACAATTAAAAGTCATTCTCTGGTTTGGTTCTTTTGGGTTCAGTTGACCAAAATCCAGTGGTCCTTGGTGTTGGACTGTTGGTTACCCCTCTCTCGCTGATATTTGAAGGAATATGGAACAGTCAAGTCATGACTGTTTTAGACATGGCCTTAATTAATGAAGTTGCTTTTAGTCAACAGTCCTTTATGGGAAAGCTCTGTGGCTGCTCTTTACTTGATCATCGGCCAAAACTAAATACAGATTTATAAGAAGTGCTGTTTATAAGCTCATGATGTGTACATTATCTAATTGCAAGGTGCAGTGCCCTTCCCTCTACTTGGTTAATTGCTAACTGATCTAAGGTTAGTTAAAAGGCTTTCTAACTAAACTGAGAGATTTTGGACTCAGGTTAAAAAGCATGATTATGTCCATTCTTCCCAAATAAACATAAGGAGAACTATACTAGCAAGTTAGGTTTTCATCAGGAGTTTATTGCACCTTGTTTCCCGGTGTTCTTTATGCTTTATCGTTTAAGATATAGTGTCGACCTGTGAATTATGTTGCACATTTATCCTGTCTGGCTGGCAAATGCTCTTCTTTTAATAATTTTAATTGTTTATTTCTCTCTTCATTTATATGGACTGTGTCTAATCCTATTGGAGATAGACTTCTAACATTTAGCTGCTATTCCAAACAGTGATTGTTGGAGAGGTTGCTAATTTTGCAGCTTATGCATTTGCTCCTGCCATTCTGGTGACTCCTCTTGGTGCTCTGAGTATTATTATAAGGTATTGCGTAATTTTAACAGCTAGTTCGAATTTGACTTTTATGGTTTTGAGTATTGATGAGGCTGTAAATCCCAGTGCCGTCCTTGCACGCATTATTTTGCGAGAGAAGCTACATACATTTGGAATTTTAGGTTGTGCTTTATGTGTTGTGGGTTCCATCACAATTGTGTTGCATGCTCCACAAGAACGTGAGATTGAATCTGTGACAGAAGTGTGGGATCTTGCTACTGAGCCAGGTAGTTTCCTGCTTCATATGGTTTATGATGTTAGTTGCTTGTTTTGTCTCTAAACTAATCTGTTAGAGCTTACTTTTCGACTGTCCTGCAGCATTTCTCTTCTATGCTGCTTTGGTGGTAACGACTTCCCTAGTTCTAATATTTCACTATCTTCCGCAATATGGGCAGACACACATTATGTTCTATATTGGAGTTTGCTCGCTAGTAGGTTCTTTATCGGTATGTGACTAAAACTATCTGATTTTGTCTTATCTGAATGATGTTGCTTTTGTTGTTGTACACATGTATTTTTCTAATCGAAATTTCAGCTGTGGTATAACAGGTTATGAGTGTCAAAGCTATTGGCATTGCTTTGAAGTTGACATTATCAGGAATGAATCAGTTAATATACCCACAAACTTGGGCATTTACTATGATTGTCATTGTTTGTATTCTCACCCAAATGAATTACTTAAATAAGGTCAGAGTTGTTCATTCTTTTTATCTCCTTGTTTTTTTTTGCAAAGTTCTTCCAGTACTTCTGCATGCTGTAGTCTGTACTTGCTCTTGGAGCATAGTTACATGTGGGTGAAGAGGGTGGGGTCAAACACTATTGGTTCATTGCTGAAATGAATATAAGCAATAAGAGTGCTAATCTGCTTCTTCTTCATTGAGGAGAATATCCCCTCTCTGCTGTAGTAACAAATCATTTCACAGCTCTTTATGATATCACGACTCATTCAACATTGTACTTTATGATTGTTTTCTTAGTCGACCCTGCACTTTATAACTGTTTGTTTTTTGTAGTATTAGCTCAAAGTTTAGGTGTACGTTTATCTTCCTAGGGAATGTATTGTGATCTAAGAATGCGGATAATATAGGTTAGGATCATGCTTACTTTGGATTGAGATCTTACTTTTATCATAGAGCTTGGGATAAAGGCATCTTCTTGAACCGAGGGTCTATCGGAAACAACGTCTCTGCCTCCCCAGGGTAGGGTAAAGGTCTGCGTATACACTATCCTCCTCAGACTCACTTTTGGGACTCCACTGGGTTTGTTGTTGTTGTTGTTGTGCTAAAGGCAAAATATCAAAGGAAAATGAGCAAGTCAATTACTGTCACATGTTATGTGTAATAAGAAATAAGTTGGAAAGACACAAATATACAGTACATGGAATCTTAGAAAGCATGGGCTTGTACCCGGATGCACGAGTTATACTAAAAACCAATATATTATAGCCCACTTCAAATATTTGCTTTCGAGAGGGATAATCAACTCTGAAAAAATCAAATCTGTTTATTTTATGCTTACATTTAACTGATCAGTAAAAAATTTATGCTTACATTCAACATTAATTGAAAACACATAGCTTTGTAAGGCTTTACTTTAGATGGTTTGGTCTATCAGCTATTACATTTGGATCAGATTCAGCTATGCTTCTACACATGAAGCAACATTTCTCCCAAAAAATTAAGGCAAAATTGAAGCTTTTGAATGTTCACATGCAAATGATATTTACCCTTTTGTCATTGTGATCTTCCCTCACTCCTTTTTGGGTGAATCGTCAATGCAGGCCCTTGACACATTCAATACAGCTGTTGTGTCCCCGATATACTATGTCATGTTCACTTCTTTAACTATTTTGGCCAGTGTCATCATGTTCAAGGTAATTTCTCCACTCGTCTCAATAACTTATATATCACATTGGAATATATTAGTGATATATCAATTTTCTCCCGCTTGCCCGGTTGTTTCATTAGAATTAAAATTCCTGTTCCGGCCAATCTCTGTATTTTGATGTACGATATGTATCCTATGCTTTCTTCCAATTGGGGGTCATCAAATATGGTTATGTTTGTTTTCCTTTCTATCTGTTCGTGAAATTAGAGAGCTGGATAAGCATTGAGTTGACCACGACCTTGAACAGAATCTGTTCTATAGGCTCGTATCACTGTATCCTTGAGTTCTAAGAATAAGCATTGAGTTGAACATATCCAATCGGAAAACCATTTATTAGATTTTCTGAGATCTTGTAAGTTGAATGTAGGAGGCACTGCGTTTTTCTAGTGCTTGAGCGATGTGGTTTTGTGATGTTTTATTTATAATCCTTATTTAATTCTCGGATATTCTTCTCATTGCTTGAGTGAACAGGACTGGGATAGGCAGAATCCAACACAAATTGTAACAGAAATGTGCGGGTTTGTGACTATTCTTTCCGGGACTTTTCTTCTTCACAAAACCAAAGACATGGTTGATGGTAAGCTATGCAGTTTTTCTTATGGTTTTACTTTCTCAAAGGTTTCCAAAGAGGCTTTTAATTATCAAATCTAATACAGGTCCCCCAACGCTACCTGTGCGGCTCCCCAAGCACGCCGATGATGAGGATGGTTTTGGACAAGAAGGTATTCCTTTGAAGCGGCAAGAATCTTTGAGATCATAACGTGATACTATTTGTTTTCCTCTTTTTTCCTTTTCCTCTCTTTCTTTTCACCCTGGTCCAGGAAACAATTCTAACCACCCAAATTCAGCTGCACAATTCCCTCATTTGTTCTTCATCTCTCAAGAAGAGACCACACACCAATTGTATTCTATTGGACTGTTTTTGTTATATGTAGTGAGTAAAAAGGAAGAGCTTTTCTACCCATCTTTAAGCCATGAAAACAGCACCAACTATGCATTTGCAATTGTGCTTTACTTGATTATAATGTAGTCCGAGCAGAGTGCTAGTATAGAATCGCAATTGTTTCCAGGAAACGATGAGTGTGTTTCATCATTCAAGACTAAGAAATCACAATAATGCAAGCAGCTCGATTTTAGCACGACGATGCCGACCCTTTAGAACGGTCCTTGTCGAATAGGGGATTGCTTTAAATTGGACAGGTCCAAAATAAGTTAAAAACTGGACGTATGGGATCATACAAAAAAAGAAAAAACAGTTAATACAAATGGGATCAAATCTGCTACTAATAAACAAACTTGCCCAAGATATTCCACCTTTTTAATAAGAATGGTATATATTTGTGGCTAAAATATCCACCTACAGAAATTAAGTGACGAACTAGCAAATGAATACACTTCAGAAAAGAATTTTAGAAGTACTGGTAGTGCGGCAACAGTAACAGCTTGCTCCATTGTCTATACAAGCTGGTCAAATGAGGTAATGCAGTCTATCTACAGGTTTAGTATGCCACGACCATCATCACCACAATTTACTTGTGAGGTTCAATAGCTATGTTCCCTATGACATACTACTGAAATACATCCATATGTCAATCTCAACATCTAAAATCGGATTTCTAATGGACTTACACATCCATGAACAAAATTAAAATATGATACGATTACTTTATGCAGCGACCCAGCTTTCTTGATTGCAGTAAAAACGTCCAAACAGTACCAAGATGTTTGGTTCTCAGATCTTCTGAAAAGCAACTCACTTTGGCTCCTCTGCTACGGAGAACAACTAGGATATAGTTTTATCTGTGGTTTTCTGCCAACTGTAGCCATTGAACTCTATTTTTTCTGTATTTGCTTTAGAAGCCCAGAGACAGAAGCACAATGTGTTGATTTGTATTCACATTGCTCACAACAGTACTTTAGTGCTTCGATCACCTTTACACACCTATTAGCACATGCAAAAAGACAAGGGTTAGAACAAATATTCCACAATAATTCTGTAATCCGATTAACTTAGTAGCTCCCCAACCCATCATGGAGAACTGTAGCTGACTAAATAAGCATGCACTTAAACATTGTTTAAAGAAGTACAAAGGGATGAGATATGCCTAAGATGGAACTCATAGAAGTATTGCATTAGAGAGGCAGCATGTCCAGATGTATAGTACACGAACAACTATTACAACCACTGCTGTTTCAATTCTAATCTATTTGGGGTCAACTATATGGATCCTCAATATCTATTCTGCTCTATTTGGATCGTTTCAAATACTCAAAAATTTGTCTTCTCAACTAGGACACCGGAGGTTCTTTTCTATATATGTCCTTTTTTATTGTTTTTTTTTAATCAAACTTTCTAAATCCATATGGTATGATATAGCTTTCAAGCTTCCTAGCCTGGGTTTGTGTGAAGCATGAGAACATGAGCAAGCTCAGTCTTTCGCTACTCGTGTGACCCCACCTCATGGCTTTCAAAAGGGCCTAAAGTGCATGATGATACGATTTCCGAAATATATAAATATAAAGAAAAAGGCCTACTCTTGCTATTCTCTTTCTTGCTCTCTCCTATTGACTATTGACATAGCAAAGTCTGGTTCTATTGAGCGTGATACCCGCCTTCTCCAAAGTGGTTTTTGAAAAGGTCTTTAAACAACTCTTTGTATCCAGTTCCAAAAGGTTAAAATGAATGGCTTTTTTCTCTGCCCACCACCCATATATATATACACACACACATATATATAATAGAAGTTCTCTACATTTTCTACTATCATACAAATTTCTAAACCAACTAAAAAGAGTACCAACAAATACAAGACGTAATGTAAGTGTCCAGATGTAGTAGAGTAAGGTTAGAAATTTTGTTATAGTACCTGCCATATAAGAAGCCTTGGACAATGAAGCAATGAGTACACGAAATGACATCCATTGTCAGATTTTTCAATTATGTCTAGGAACTGATAGCCTCATTATTTCTATAATGTCTCTTAATTCAGTTCATGAAATGACTCAAAGGAATATCTCGATTTCAGAATGTACGTGAAGGATTGCATATCATGATTGATGATAGCTCCAATGATCTCTTGGGAAAAATATAAGATCACTATTTTACTGAAAATTGATCAAGTGCAAATAACTAGACAGCCTTAATGCCGAACAGGTGAGTTTACCGTCTGCTTATTTTGGGAGACATGCATCTCTAAGGATTATCGTCTATTAGCTAAATCAGTACGTAGGGGAACAATACAGCGGAAAGAAGGGACTTTGAATTTCGCTTTCTTGTAAAAAAGAAGTGGCAGTTCAGCTACAGTATGCAAACAAACAGGCTACACTTTCACATGATCAAACACAAAACTACCTGAAAAGCAATTACTCTAGAAGAAGCAAGTAATGAGACTTTACCTCTCAATAAATTTGCTTTACTAGTGCACCAAACATTTAAACTTTCTCTCTCGGCTTCGTCAACACCCAATACAACAACTACTACACATCAATATCCCCTATATAAATCCTCAACATCCATTTTGCTCCATTCTTGTTTCATTTGAACCCTCAATAACTTAGTCTAAGACAATTAGGGGTCCTTCTCTACATCTTCTACTAGCATACATATCTCTAAAATAAAACTAAAAAGACCCCAGTAATATTTATATACTTTTTTACAAAGCCGAAATAAACATTTGAGATTTTATTTATTGTTGTCAAGAAAACATCAATTTCATATCACCGCCATTGCAGGGTTTCATAGATTTATGCATATTGGTACAACCATATCCCTGGGACACACCAACTTGTATTTCAAGAACCATAAAAAATAAGCTCCATCAGAGGACCAAAATAAGCACCAATTATTATAGCCATAATAAGACAGCAAAAAGTAAGAATAAATTACGTATTACATAAGAGGGAAAAAAAGAGAGAAAGGATAAAGAGGAAACACACCTTTGAGAAAGAAAATTATTCTTGGAAAGGCAAGCTTGAATATCGCAAGCCTGTTTCTTACATGGCTCTTTACTCGGCTGTGTCATTTCTTCTTAATTCTCTCTGTATTTGTAGCTTTAAAGCTTTAAAACCCTTAAATCTGAATTCTTATTACTGTCAAATGGATCTTCAAAAATGGAAGTTGATTGATGCCAAAAGGGGGTAATTGGGTATCAGATTCTTGAGGTCTTCAATTTTCCAATGCGTTGAATTGAATTTCGGGGGAACTCCTAACCGACTGCCTATATATAAGTAAGGTTTTAGTGGGGCTCCGTTTTGGATTTGGACTTCCATTGATCTGCGTTTTGCCCGTGTAAATGACACCAGATAGCCACTTTTCAGCCTGCTGTTAAAAATATATTTGTATAATTTATAGTGTATTTAAAAATTAGCCAATTCGCTTGTACTGAAGTTTAAACCTCAAAATTCAAATTTCTGGGCATATGTCATAAAGTTCGAAAATTGTGGCAAGAAGTTCGAATCTTATGTCCTGAATTTTAAATTAGCAATTAAAAAATTCATGACACTTAATCCTGAATTTCAAATTAGAAGCTTAAAAATTCAGGACACTAAATCTTGAATTTCAAATTCAGAATACTTAATCCTGAGTTTGGGTGATTTGCCTAATCTTTAAATATACTGTAAATTATGGATATATTTAAAACATCATGTTTAAAAGTGGCTACCGGTGCACTTAGCTCGTTTTGCCCTAGATCAAATTTAATGAGCCACTGTTTCTTCTGCCCAATTAAGGAGTATTAAGCTGGTGTTTAGGTGGAAAAATATTCAAAAAAAAGAGTTTCAAAAGTGCTTCAAGGAGACTAGCTTTTTGGCCAAGCTTAAAAAATCTTAGTTTGAAAAATATTTTTTTCAAAACTACTTTTTTTTAGAAGTATTTTTTTTGAGAAGTAATTTATGTTTGATTAATTAATTTGAAAAATACTTTTGAACAATAATTAGTATTTTACCAAGGTTTAAAAAGTGCTTTTAAATATATTTTTCTTAAAAGTATTTTTCGAAAGAGTACTTTTTAAAAGATGTTACTTTTTCTGCATCTCAAAAACTGTTTCTACTTCTACTCAAAATACTTTTTTATTTCTCGTTCTAAAAGCTTGGTCAAAACTTAACTTTAGAAAAAATTACTACGTTGAGCTACTAAAGTTTCGCGGTCCATTTCTATCAATTCACCAAATAAAGTGTGATTAAGACTTGTCTCTGTTTTCCTACGTTGCACATTTGCACGTATCCGAACAAAAAACTATATCCAAAACAGAAAAATTTACGTTCATATTATAAATGTTAAGTGCAGAAACGGTAATTAATGTAACATAAGGATAATCGGCTTGTTGTGGTCTAATTTTTTCCATATCTGGCTCTACTCACTGTACATATTCAGCTTCATTCTCAGCAATATCTGGTACTAATAGGTAACAGCTTTCCCACTTTGCTCATTTCTACCACAATGATTAAATCATGTAATCCTTTTGTATGTAAGATTTTGCATTACTTAAGTTAAGTCTATAATTAGCAACTGATTTTATTAGTATAACTAGGTGGTTTACCTATGGTTATCGTCAAATCCCAAAGCAATTTAAAGTCATTTTTACCTGGGCATAAGTTCTATAAAGCCAAGAATATTACTATTTTTGGTTAAAATAAAAGTGATGTTCAACCATCAAGGCCATGGCGAGATGGATAGCTTAACCGAAAGACTCGAGTTTGAACTTGTTTGACCCAAAAATTTAGATACGAGTTCAACCAATTAGATTTAAATAAAATAGAGTCAATCTTAGCTAATATTAATATCCAGGAAACAAGGTTATCGATTTTATGAGAGATAGTATGTATATTTGATCGAATGGCAATAAATGTGAGCAATAATAGCAATATTCGATGATCCAAAAAGGTGAAAAATAGCATTAAATTATAATAAGTAGCAATGAATAATATTTAAGTAAATAAAAAGGTGTGAGTCACCTGAAAATGGGTGAGATCTGTGGATATTCTTGCTGACAATGATGAATGATTGATGAACCTTTGTACACTTAGGTTGTTCTTAGATCAGGTCGAAAAGTTAGACAAGAATCTTAGTAAAAATGTTGTTTTCGTATGCTTGTGATATGACCAGATTCTCTCAATAAAGTCAATGTGTTTTCTTATAAGTGAATCTCCCCCTATCATTGTGTCTCTTTCTATTTATAGGGAACATATTCCTAAAAATCCTAATAATACAGGTACAGAGAATATCCACTAGAATATTTTCTTTTATGCCATATCCTAAAACTAGCCGTTATAACTTTGTCTAAGATGCTCGACCTCGACCTTGATCTACAACGGCTTCTCGACCTTGATCTTCGCTGACTCTTCGACGCATCCTCCATTGCTTCAGGGACCACTTCGACCTTGGGCGGGTCTTTGTTGAAGTCATATTGACGACACGTGGCAGTCTGTGAATGCCTCCTTAATGTTAACATGGTTTGATCATATCGAAGATAATTTTTGGCCCATACAGTTAGTCCCACCGCTTATTGAGTTCATCCTCGCAGGTGAGCTTAATGAGCGGATACTGTCATTTTCGATCGAACTTATCGAGTAAACTGCGAGAGTTCTAAACGTCGTGTCGAACAGGCGACATGGCCCTCTGTGGGTCGCATATTTCAAATACCTCAGGTTTCCTCGGCGATTCGTTGGAGTTATCTTGTCCAAGGGTTAGAGTGACATCATGACATCATGCGTTATTATGATACAAATTCCCGATATGTTGTTTCGATTTGTACGTGACCCTTGATTGGATCTGCCGTTTTGATTCCGGTGCCAATTATGACAAGCCATTTTCGGGTTTAGTGCCACGATCTCTATAAATAGAGGTTCTTGAACTTGAATTTGAAGTTTGTTTCCTCTAACTTTTCATAGTACCAACTTTCTTCTCTGAACTTCCTTTCCTCGTTTTGTTGCCCTACATCATCCCCATTCTTTCCCGACTGTTATTCTTCTTTATCACTTTGCATCATGTCCAATTTACCCTCAAACCCACCCGGTGAAAGGAGCCGTGTTGCTCCTTTAGCAATTGTGTTTCCTTCCCATGAGGAGGGTGCTTCTGCCTTTGTTGATGATGAAGCATTTCCGTCTGTGGAGGAAATTATCTCCCGCAATCCTGACGTTAGGTCTGACCTCACCTGATCACCAGACGTTGCGCCCGGGATTTTCTTATTGATGATGACGCCTAAAGAATTGGCGGAACTTAAGGCCAAGTTCGACCTTCCAATTCATGTCGAAATGATCCCGGCTAGTGAGGACGTGGTATAGGTTCATCACCCCGGATACTGCGGTCTATACACTTATCCCTTCCTTATCAGTTATTCTTTCTCCCTCCTTCCGTTGGTGGAGGAATTTATTCATCACTACGGCGTCTGCCCTGTTCACCTTGCGCCATACGTCTACAAAATTATTAGAATGCTGACCAAATTTGCCGAGTTGGCCAGGGTTGAATTGACACTATAGCATTTGGTACATCTCTTCGCCCCTAGCTTCTATAGGGGAACGATGCTGAATCTTCGCCATCGTGGAGATAAATGTTTGGTGGTAAAGACGGACGATAAAGCCAGTCGCCAGTTCTGGCTCAATTTCTTCTATGTCAGAACTGATGACATGGTGGCTAACGCCGATGGCTTTCTTAAGGCTTGGAATTACACACGTAAGTGCTCATTTTTTATTTGCGTTCTTTTACTTGCTCGGGATTAGTTGGAGGATTTTTCCTTTTCTTGTAGCCAACAATCAACCTCCCCTTTTAGTAACGCGTATTTCTGACTGGGTCGAGCAAATCCTCCCCTACATCGTAGGGATCTGCGATTGGCCGAGCTTCATCAAGAAGTTTAGACCGGCTCTTCCTTCGACAGGTAACTTTTTCTATTTGGCCGTGGTCGTTTCATTTTTCGTTGTATGCCGATTCGATTTACTACATTTGACATTTGTCTCTTTCCCAGGCAGGGGTTCTTCTCGAAGAAACCGGACACTGGTGCCATCATTTCGGAGGAAGGCTGCTGCACCTTCGGGTTCTGCCCCCATTGCGACTACCGCCCCTTCTGTGCCGACCCCTCCCTCGACTACTGTAGTCCAAGAACCTACCTCCGTTCCGTCTACTGCTTCCGCTCCTCAACTCTTTTCATTGATTGGTGAGGACAACAATATCTAACCTGAGGATGGTGGTCTAATTCCTCGTAAGAGGAGAGCCATGGATGCGGGAGGAGAAAAGCAATAGCCGTCGACTTAGAAGATGACGACTTCGTTCTTCGAGAGACGGTCACAATACGTGTTAGAGAGAGAACTGGGGTGGACTCCGAGGCCCCGCATTTGGAGGAGATAAACGTGGATGCATCAGTGCATCCCACGAGGGTGACGATTGAAGGCAGGATGCCGGGTGACGACCTCACACTTCCGAGGCAGGAGGAGGATTCGTATTCCAAGGCTGCAGTGGATGTCCCCTCGTCTGCTGATGGAAGAGGGAAGATCGTTGCTGAAGAGGACACCGGGTCTAACTCTGATATGGATCTAGACGAGTTGAGAATGATCGACGAGGGACTTACTCAACTCAAGGTGAGGTTGGAAGGGGGTTCTAGGACTATTACGATCCCAATGGATCGTAATCTACTTGTAAATACCGAGAGAGTAGTCCCTGCCCTTGGTCCTCTTTGTTCTGAGATTGAGGGTACGACCCTCGAGACAATAAACGACAGTACTCTATCAAATAACATTGCCGGTCTCGCTCTCAGCGTAAGTACGACTATCGTATGTTCCTTTCCTTATGCCTTAGTTTCTTTGTAAGTTCTAACACCCATTTTTCTGTAGACAGTTATTCTAGAGATTGATAGCTCTCAGCGGGAGAGGAGACGTAAAGATATTTACGTGAAGCTGAAAGACAAGTATACATTGTGCCTTAGAAAGTATCGAGATATCCGATATCGGCTTCGCGAAGGCGGCGATGTGCGGGTCCTGAGGGAGGACTTGAACAAGAGAGATGAGGCGCTAATGTAGGCCGTGGAGAAATGTAGCATCCTTGAAGGGACATTGAGAAGCAATGAGAAGGAGATCGAGCTTAGTAGGGGCGTCGAGGCCCAATACAGTGATCTCCAGGCTCAAGTGGTCCAGTTACGGGGTGAACTTGAAGAGTGCCAGTTCAAGGCAGAAGCTCTCAATGGCGAGGTCGCCGAGAAGCAGGAGGAGCTTGATAAAGCTGAGACTGCTTAGTCGGAGGCTCGGAGTATGGTGGAGTTCCTCGAGTTGGTGAACTGAAACCTCCGCTCTGAGCGGGAAAATGACTTGTCGATGGCTAGGGCTAAATAGGAACGGCTTGATGAAAGAATTGGGGAGTTAGAAAAAGAGACCTCCGATCTTTATGATCGAGTTGCTGCTCTGGAGGCCGAGAAGACCCAACTACTTACACGACCTTCTTCGTCTATGGCTTCTGGCTTCCCCAACGTCCCCTGTGAGCTATATGAGGAATGGATTCATGTCGAGGTCTGACTGGATGTACTTTGTGAGTTGCATGCGACGGGTTCCATTTCTGGGGCGGCCCTTGAGGATGATCGGGTCAAGGTTTACGAGGCTCGGATTGCTTGTGGCTATGACCCGGCTACGCCTCGCCCTAACGGAGAAGATGAGAACGGGGAGGATGCAATGGAGCACCTCGAGGATGAGGCCTGCTATGATTCTATTTACCCTTCGGGTGAGGATCGAGAGGGCGCTGAAGATCAGGGCGGTGATGGCATTGACAGTCAGGGAAACGACGTTATTGAGGGTCGGACCAGTGAGGATGCTGTGGGTCGTGATGGCGATGGCCAGTAGTAGTTTGTTTTAATCATTTTATGTATTTTTGTTGGCATCTCCAAGAGCCTTTGTAAAATAACCCTTGTCTATAAATATCAAAGTTGATTTTTGCTTTCATTTGTGCCTTTCTTATTTGCCATGATTTGTTTCTGTACTTGCGTGTTTTGCTCCTTCATACTTTTTTTGTCGTCCTTTAACTGGTCGTAGTCCTTGGGTTGAATAGCCATATGTTGAATCATCCCTTTGTCCATATAGATCGAGTATGTTTGAGGATTGATCAGCTAAGTTTGAACTTGGTCGGACTTAGCTTCTTGTTTGGTTAATTTTAGCTTTTCATCAAAACGTGGCCAAGGGCCGATAAGTGTTATTCAAACTTGGTCGAATATTTAAACTCTTGTTCAATCATGGCCGAGGTTCAGTAGGTGTTATTCGAACTTGGTCGAACTTAAACTTTTGTTAAATCGCGGCCGAGGGCCGATATGTGTTGTTCGAACTTGGTCGAATTTTAACCTTTTGTTAAATCGCGGCCGAGGACCGATAGGTGTTGTTCGAACTTGGTCAAATTTTAACCTTTTGTTAAATCGTGGCCGAGGGCCGGTAGGTGTTATTCAAGCTAGGTCGAACTTGACCTTTTATTAAGGTGCGACCGAGGACCGGTAAGTATTGTTCGAGCTGGGTCGAACTTGACCTTTTATTAAGGTGCGGCCGATGGCCGTTAGGTGTTGTTCGAGCTTGGTCGAACTTAACCCTTTTTAAGGTGTGGCCAATGGACGATAGGTGTTGTTCGAATGAGATTGAACTTAACTGTTTGTTAAGGTATGGCCAAGGGCCGATAATTTTTATTCGAGCTGGGTCGAACTTATCTTTTTGTTAAGGCGATTTTGATAAACGTAAGTTTCTATTACTTTGACATTGTTGCTCTAATTACATGATTGCAGAAAGTTACAAACTTTGGGCATTGGCTAGCGTTCCAGTCCCAATCCCAGTCTATTTAGTCTCTTCATTGTTCGACTTGGAGAGCATTGAGGAGTCGGGCAATGAAAGAGAAAGTAGTCCCTCCTTCACATACTTCGACTCGAAGTGTCCCTTTCGTTGCCTCGTTAAAAACCTCCTTGAGAAAATACTAATGGGACAAAACTCAAGCGAGGGAAAAAAGTTTGACATGTTCACAACCTCTTTGAACATGTCCTCAAGAGGCCCGGTAGCCTCGGTGGGCCTTGGCGTTCACGTCCTCTAGAGAAGTTGTATCTCCCCTTGTCGGTCAGCATCTCTTTGAGGTGTCCTTGCTGCAGCATGTTCACAACATCTTGCTTGTGGGCGATGCAGTCTTCTATCTTGTGTCCGCTCTCCTGGTGGAATTCGTAGAGGGCGTCGAATTTTCTGGTGCTCGGGTCGGATCTCATCTTTGGCGGCCACTTCACCTTTGTTTCGAGTTTTTCCAGGGCATAAACTATTTCTGTAGGTGACACATAAAAATTATGAGCGGATAATAATGAGGGCATACTTCTCTCATTCCGGTGAGTCCCCGTCCTCGGCCTAGATGGGCCTTCATCATAGAAGAAAGAAGGTGGAACGGGGGCCCTGACGTATAGCTGATGTCGTTCCCTGTTTGGTCGTGAGACCGGGTGATCCCTCCTTATATTATCTCTTCATTATTTTCTAGGCTCGGCTTGTACCAATGTGAGCTGTCGAGTTGGTCCGTTAAGGTCATCATCATCTTCCCGGACTTCGGTACAGTAAGCACTGTGGATTTCATCCTAAGTGGTTGGAGGATACTTCATCAACCAGCTCAATAATTTCCTGGTCGCTCTTCAACCCTCTCTACTCAACCCGTTCTGAAAGGCCGTGACTGCCATCCCTTCGAATACGTTTGGTAGGGTCATCCTTACCCCGTTAAATCGGGCGAGAAAGTCCCTCAGTCCTCTCCCAAGGAATGCTTGATGGCGAAGATGTCGTTTACTCTCGTTTCGGCTTTCTTGGCCCCGACATGCGCCGTTACGAACTTATCGGCCATTTCTTCGAAGGTTTCTATGGAGGGGTTGGTAGTTGTGAATACCATGTTAATGCCCCTCCTGCAAGGGTTTTTCCAAATTTCTTCAGTAAAATAGAGGGCACTTGTTCCTTGGTGAGATCGTTGCCTTTCACGGCGGTGACGTAATGAGTCACGTGATCTTCTGGGTCTATCGTTCCGTCATATATCCTGAGATACAGCGGCATTTTGAAGATCTTTGGTATGGCATGTAAGGCTGCTTCTTCGCTATACAACTGCTCTATAAATCTACTAGCGTCCCTCTTCGGCAGTAGCTTAGGGGCGCCTGGTATCTTGTCAACCCGTTCTTGGTGTTCTTTCCTTTGGTCTATAAGCATTTTGTTTTCATTCTTCATTTCTTCCATCCTCTTTAGAATAACGGCGAGGGCGCTATTATCTGTACTGTTAGTAATATTGTGAGTTATACCTGGTGTTGGAGGGTTTGGTTGGTCGCCCTGCTCGTCCGCTCGTTGCACTGTGTGGGCTCTTGCGGTCTCTATGGTCGTGCATGGAATATGTTTGTTGAGCACGCTTACTAGTGTATCGGTTAACCACGCTTCGAGGAGCTTTTTCATGGTTGGTAGCGTCCCTTCTCCAGTGGAGGTGGAGGCCCCTTTTCCATTTGGTTTTGTTATGATACGGGGGGGGGGGGGGACCTCTCGCGCCTGGGGGAGGCAGTTGGCATCATGTCATCGCCTAGTTTTTCACAGCTCTCGTTGATAGCGTTCATGAGGTTGCCAGGGAAGTCACCTGTCACTTTCGTCCTATCTCCTTGGTTACCTGCCATGTAAGTATCCATACGTGCAGGGAAGGAGAAAAAATTGTGGTTTGTTAGGTTAGCAACTCACGTGAGTTGTAGATCTAAGGGAAACTAAAAAATTAGCTAAGAAATCTCCACAGACGACACCAAACTGTTTGACCCAAAAATTTAGATCTGGGTTCAACCAATTAGATTTAAATAAAATAGAGTCAATCTTAGCTTAATATTAATATTCAGGAAATAAGGTTATCGTTTTTATGGCAGATAGTATGTATATTTGATCGAATGGCAATGAGCAATAATAGCAATATTCAATGATCCAAAAAGGTGAAAGATAACATTAAATAATAATAAGTAACAATGAATGTCATTTAAGTAAATAAAAACGTATGAGTCACCCGAAAATGAGTGAGATCTGTAGATATTCTTTCTAACAATGATGAATGATTGATGGACCTTTGAATACTTAGGTTGTTCTTAGATTAGGTGGAAAAATTAGACAAGAATATTAGTAAAAAGGTTGTTTTCGTATGCTTGTGATATGACCAGTTTCTCTCAATAAAGTCAATGTGTTTTCTTATAAGTGAATCTCCCCCCTATCATTGTGTCTTTTTCTATTTATAGGGAACATATTCCTAAAAACCCTAATAATACAGGTACAAAGAATATCCACTAGAATATTTTCTTTTATGCCCTATCCTAAAACTAGCCGTTATAACCCTGTCTAAGATGCATGACGTCGACCTTGATCTACAACGACTTCTCGACCTTGATTTTCACTGACTCTTCGACCGCACCCTCGATCGCTTCAGGGACCACTTCGATCTTGGGCGGGTCTTTGTTGAAGTCGTACTAACGACACGTGGCAGTCTGTGAATACCTCCTTAATAGTAACAAGGTTTGATCATATCGAAGATAATTTTTGACCCATACAGAACTCAGAAAAGGAAAAATCTTTTTAGTAGAGAACGCTTCTTCCTTAATTAATCTTCTGCACACAATTTTGGACTAATTGAACCGGTCGATACTGGATATCTGTTATTAAGCAAATAAAATTAGTGATATCTGAACCAATTTATCTCGACTAATCTTACTTGTATCACTGTGAGCTCTCCAACTACTAAGCATGAAATATTTCTACCGAGCAAAACTTAGATAAATTGAACAAATTAAGAAACAAAAAGGGAAGAAACCAAACAAGATCAGCAAATAATCTTCATTCGCTTTAAACTTTTTGATGGACAATTTTTTTCCAATGAGAAGAGGCTTTCCACTCATTTTTAAATGCCTATAATTGAATCCTCCTCACAAAATCATTGGACTTACAATATCTTCAACTGTCTTGTGATATCATAACAGAAGTAATAGAATTTATTGCACTACTTCATTTTAGCAAGAAATATATTTTCCCTTCTAAGTAAACCTCAGAGCAAATGCTAACCTCCCAATGACCCAAGGAAACACAAAAAGTGATGTGCCTCTCATATTATTCATGTTGACGGGTTAAAAAATTCCACAAATTAATTTCGCCATTAATCACCCTATTTTCAAATTAAAGGTGCTAATTTTCCCCCACTTCCACTAAATTATAATTTTACTTTATGTTAGAGATGTAAAGTTTCCCATAATGTAGTAATATTATTAGTCGTGAAATTTTTAGTTTTCACATCAAATAGAACTATAATGATCTTCGATGGAATATCCATTAATGCAAACTCCCTCTTTCAAGCGATTAAAATGAAAAATGCTTCCAATCTCCTTATATGATTCGTTTATACTGAACATGACCGACTCAAGGTAAAATCATTAAAGCTTATGGTTTAGGATATACATTAATGGATATATAACAAGTTAGTATTTTGTATACCCAACGTTAGTGTGGGAAAGAGAATTTTGCTTTTGTGCTTATAGTTTATAGTTATAATATTCTTATAAGAGATAAACATATTATTGATAAATTTAAATAATTTAAGAATTTCAATCAATAGTTTAAAAATAAAATAAATATTTAATTTAATATAAAAAACAGTATATTTATCTATATTATATAAAATAGTAGTGGATAAAAATATTAAATAAAGTAAAAAGTTAATAAAAATTCACATGAAAACGTGATAATATTACATATTAGATAACATCGTAGCAAGAGTAAGAAAAACAATTAAAATTCAAAAAATCTATGTTAAAAATAAAAGGAAAAGACTATTTGAACTTGAGATTAGAAAGTTCTTACAGTTATGAAGAGAACACTCAAAATACGGCAATGACCACAAAATTGAAGTCGTGCTATATAAAGAAAAATAAAAATTTGATACCAAATTATAAATTTAAATTTACTAAATAAATATATCATGTAGATAATTTTACTAATGAAAATTAAAAGCTAAATTTGTATCTTGAAACTAAAAGAGAGAGAAAATATAATTGCACATAATACGAAAAATACTTGTAAGAAAATTCAATAGATTCGAACATTATAAAAGAATTTATGTATTAATTCTTCGACTAATTAAAAGTTATATTTTAAAATAAAATATGATATTATTTTGAGTATAGGTAAAATATTTATGTAAAAACTAATTAAAAGTTTTTAGTAAGGAAGAAAATGTATAAAGACGAAAATAGAGATAGCGCGAGGATACTAAATTAATTTAAAAATAAATAAATAAGATTATTAAATAAAAGATCACATTACAATATAATAATATTAATTTATAAGTAACGCAAAACTATAAGCAAGGAACAAAAAAGAGAAAAAAATTGTGTCTAAAAATATACCGATATCAATTTTGTGCTGGAATTGAAATTCTTTCTCGACCCATGCATTCAATTTTGATGTTTTGTTAGAATACATTGGATGTGCATGCATATACATGTAGTAGTAATTTACTACATACCAGATTAACAAATTGTAACCTTATTAACAATAATCAGAACCAATAAGCATGGAAAGTAGTTCTGTAACTATAGTAACTTTCGCAACCAAAGTTGAATTTTATATTTGCTATGACCAGAGTTTTTTTAGTTTCTTCTAAAAATTCAACTACACAAACAACATCAAACTTTGTCCAAAAAAAACAAACAGAGAGTTTACCTATTGAAAACTACTGGGCCAACAAAAAGTTACTTGTTTTTTCACCTCAGTGCTGAGATTCTTCACCTAACCAGTGAGCTTCTTGCTCTTCACCTCGTTTTTCACCTCACCGTTGACCGTGGAGTTGAAATTTGTCACTGCTGTGGTGAGATTAGTCACAACAGTAGCAAGACTTTTCACTACCTTTCCAAACTCAGTTAAACCATCTATTTTCTTTTGAATTTTTCTTTCAGCAAAAAATTGATCACTCAGTCTTTTTATCAACCAACCAAGAAAGGTTATAATAACAAGCACAGTAAAATGTTCCAACTGGCGCATCATCTCATTCCATCCGTTCTCAGCTGTGCGATTTTGGTCTTTCTTTTTGTTTTGATCTTCCCAAACAGTCATCTCTCGGCTTAGCTAGTAGTATTTGTGGGTTTCACTTTCTTAGTTTAGTCACTACGCATTTGATTTATAAATACAGTGTGTTGTTGTGGGTTTGACTATCTTAGTGTATACATTCTATATTTGGTTTTGATGTCATGAAAATATGTGTTTTTTTTTTTTTGTGGATTTCACATTCTTAGTTTATACACTGCCCTTACATTTGGTTTTTCAGTGTCATGATAAAAATGTTTTGTTGGTTGACTTTATTAGTTTACACTTTGCATTTGGATTTTTAATCTCATGAAAAATGTGTTTTTGTGGGTTTTTCACTTTCTTAATTTATACACTCTGTATTTGATTTATGAATGTAATGATAAAATGTATTTTAGTGGGTTCACTCTCTTTCTTTTATACAATCTTACATTTGGTTTTTCAATGTCATGATAAAATGTGTTTATTAGGTTCATTTTCTAGGTTTTTCCACTATTGATTTCTTATGAAAGATTTTAGTATCCATTTCTTCTTGTGCTTCCTTTAGCACGAGTCTTTAAGTATAAATGTTTTCTTTATGTACTTTTTTAATGTGCTCAAACAAGACACATCACAACGTTACATGTTTAGTATTTTTTAATATTGACCGTAAAACAAAATACAAGTGCAAAAATCAAGGGGATGGGTTACTACGAATATAGAAAAAGAAAACAGGTTATCCATTATGAGATTTGAAAAATGGTTTCATGTCCGGCTTCTTGATTAAAATCTAATAATTATTTATAATTTCTATATATAAGGTTTAATTTAAAGGTTATTTGCACATGATTTAAATAATCCAAAATCATAATTTCATATGGTTTATGTCCGCGCATCGTGTAGAATTGTGTGAAGACGACTCCGGAATGGAATTTTTGATGGTTCCTATAGCTCCGTAAGGTGATTTTGGTCTTAGGAGCGTGTTCGGATATTGAATTGGAGGTCCGTATGTCATTTTAGCGTCAATTGGCGAAAGTTGGAAAATGGGATGATTTTTGAAAAGTTTGACCGGGAGTAGACTTTTTGATATCAGGGTCGGATTCCGATTCTGGAAGTTGGAGTAGGTCTGTAATGTCAATTATGACTTGTGCACAAAATGTGAGGTCAATCGAACTTGATTTGATAGGTTTCGGCATCGGATATAGAAGTTTGAAGTTCTAAAGTTCATTAGGCTTGAATCGATGCGCAATTCGTGTTTTAGCGTTGTTTGATGTGATTTAAGGGTTCGACTAAATCCGTATGATATTTTAGGACTTGTTGGTATGTTTGGTTTAGGTCCCGGGGGCCTCAGGTGAGTTTCGAATGGTTAACGAATCATTTTTGGACTTAGAGGAATAGCTGATGCTGGGCTGGTTCTAGTGTCATCGCAGCTGCGGTAGGGTTGGTCGCAGGTGCGGTCTCGCATAAGCGAGCTTTGAGTCGCAGATGCGCGGGCGAGGAGGATGGCCAGTGGTCGCAGATGCGACAGGAAGACCGCAGAAACGAAGCCGCTTCTACGGAAGAGTGATCACATAAGCGGAGTGAGTGACGGTGCTGGGGAGGCCAAGGCTTCTGCAGAAGCGGACGAGGGAACGCAGAAGCGCATCCGCAGATTTGGAGATTTGCGTACAGGTGCGGAACCTGGGGGTTTATATGAACTCCGTAGATGTAGAGACTTCACCGCAGAAGCGGAAATGCTTGACAGAATACTTAAAAGCATGGGTTTGTGATTTTTATCATTATTGGACATTTTGAGCTCGGGTTTGGCGATTTTTGAGAGCATTTTCGAGGGATTTCTTGAGGTAAGTCTCTTGTACTTATTTTTGATCAATAATCTTGTTTCTCTATGTGATGACCCAAAGGGTCATCTTGTGAATTAAAACTCTATTCTGGGCCTGTTGGCCTTAAAAACCTTATTTTTACTCACCTCGATTTGCGTGCGCAGTCCGGCCGTTAATCCGGAAATCCTTTATGTGGAAATTTATGAAGTAGTAATTTTTGGGATTTAAAATTTATTTTTAGTTGACTTTGGTCAACGTTTTGAGTAAACGGACCCGGATCCGTGTTCCGACGTTCCCGGAAGGTCCGTAGTAAAATATGGGACTAGGGCGTATGCCCGAAATCGAATTCCGAGGTCCCTAACTCGAGAAATGCATTTTTGATGAAAATTGTAAGATTGAAATTCTATGGATTTAAAGAAATTGATTAATGTTTGATCTCATTGGTATCGGGCCCGTATTTTAGTTTCGGATCCCGGTACAAGTTTAATATAATATATAAGCCATGTCTGTAAAATTTGGTGGAAATCGGAGTTGATTTGACGTGATTCGGACGTCCGGTTGAGAAGATAGTAGTTTTAAAATGTTCTTGAGGAATTCATGAGTTTTGGTGCTAAATCCATAGTTTTAGGTGTTATTTTTGTGATTTGATCGCACGAGCAAGTTCGTATGATATTTTTAGACTTGCGTGCTTGTTTGGTTTGGAGCCCTGAGGGCTTGGGTGTGTTTCGGATACGCTATAGAGTGATTTTAGAACTTAGAGAATTGCTGGTGTGACTGGTGTCTGTAGCAGGCCTCTGATCTCGCAATTGCGAGATCAGGCTTTGCAAATACGAACCAAGCAGGTATGGCAATTGCGAGGTTTTTATCGCAATTGCGAAGAAAGCCTAGGCCAGCAGTTCTCGCAATTGCGAGTTTATCTTCGCAATTGCGAAGGGCCAATTGTTGCAAATGCGACATACTCTTTGCATTTGCGAAGGCAACAGAATGTGAAGGTTCTCGCATTTGCGATGACCCCTTCGCATTTGCGAGCTTCGCAATTGCGAAGCTTAGGTCACAAATGCGACATCCGAAGCTGATAACTTTGGACTTAGACGGGATTTTTCATTCATTCTTCAATTTTTTGAACCCTAAACCTCAAGAGGCGATTTTTGGGCAATTTTCACGGGAAAATATTGGGGTAAGTGTTCCTTATCCTATATTAATTATATTTCATGATTTCATACTCATTTATATCATGAATCCGTGAATTTATGAAAAAAAAAATTAGATTTTTATAAATTCTTCCAAAAACGAAAATTTAAAATTTGAAGGTCCATTTGATATCGGAATTGGATAATTTTTGTATGGGTCAGCACTTACCAGTACATGGGGTCAGTTGTACTGATACTACACTCTGCACTTCTTGTGAAGATTTCGGAGTTGGTCTCAGCGGCGTGTCATAGACTTGCTCGGATTTCAGCTACTCAGAGGAGACTTGAGGTATAACTGCACGGCGTTTGCAGTTCTGAAGTCCCCATCTACTTTACTTTAGCTGTGTGTTTGTTTTCAGACAGCTTTATTTTATTCAGACCTTTATTTGTATTTATTTTAGAAGCTCGTGTACTTGTGACACCAATTCTGGGATAGTATTTAGACACTGTTGTCTTTATGGATTACTCACTATATTTCATACCTTACTTTCGCGTTTATTTATTTGTTATTAATAAATTTAAAGATTGTTTAAAAATAGGTTAATTTCATTCTAACGTTGGCTTGCCTAGCCAGTGAAATGTTAGGCGCCATCACAGTCCGAAGATGGAAATTTCGGGTCGTGACACTCCATTAATTTTCCCACCTTGTTAGGGTGTATTTAAGGTGGAATTTAGGAGTTTGAGGCTAGAGGTTTGAAGAATTTGATTTGAGGATTGAGTGGTGACTTGGTGTCGGATTTTGATAATTTTGGTATAGGTGAACTCGCTATCGAATGGGTGTTCATATTTTGTGACTTTATCCGATTCCGAGACGTGGGCCCGGGTCGACTTTTTGGGGCGATTTTTTGATTTTTGGCTAAAGTCGTAGATTTATGATTTAAATTAGTTTCTTGTAGCTTTATTCATGATATGTAATTGCTTTTGGCTAGATTTGGACTATTCGGAGTCGGAAAATCGAGGGAAAGATATTCTTACCGATTGATTAAGCGAGATTTGAGGTAAGTGACTTGTCTAACTTTGTGTGGGGAAAATTCTCATAGGATTTGGTATTGTTGTAATAATATGTGCTACGTGAGCGCCGTGTTCGCGAGATGACGAGTGCGTACACGGGCTAATTGTGGAAATTTTCGATTCTTGTTAAGTTGTCTTCTTTTAAATTCCTTAATTGAGTTGCCTTAGCATATGTAATGATCATGTTTAGCCTAGTATCGCATGTCTACGTGCCTTAACTCTTACTTGCAATTTGTGCAACATGTTTAGTTGAATTACCTATTTCCCTTGATTTGAATTAAATCTTTAACTGTAAGATTTTTTGCTGTAAATTCGTTGTTCCTTCGGTTATCTACTGCATATTTACTTTGGGAGTATGAGGCGTTTACTAGGGAGATCCCCTTGTACTGCATATTTACTTTGGGACTGCGAGGCATTTACTCGGGAGATCCCCCTGTACTGCATATTTACTTTGGAACTATGAGGCGTTTACTCGAGAGATCCCCATATACTGCATATATATTTACTTTGGGACTACGAGACATTTACTCGGGAGATCCCCTGTACTGCATATTTAATTTGGGACTACGAGGCGGTACCTCAGGAGATCCCCCTGTACTGCATATTTACTTTGGACTACGAGGCAGTACCTCTGGATATCCCCTCTGTCGTGCATATTTATATTTGGGACTACGAGGTGGTACCTCGGGAGTGCCCCTGTTGTTTACCTCTAGTTGTTGTGCTGTTATTTTCTGAAACATCTCGTTGTTTTAAATTTGCAGTCATTTCAAAATATTATTATATCTTCTGCCTTATTTTTCTGTTAAACCAGTAGGGCCCTGACCTGACCTCGTCACTATTCTACAGGTTAGACTTGGCACTTACTGGGTACCGTTGTGGCGTACTCATACTATACTCTGCACATCTTTTATTGCAGATCCAGGTTCTTCCTACTAGACCAGATACTAATGAGCTGGACTGTATGTGGAGACTTCAAGGTATATCTGCTAGCGTCCGAGACCTCGGAGTCCCCCTCTATCTTTACTATGTTGTTTTTCCTTATTCTTCTTAGACGCTGATGTATAAAGACACTTAGTATTTGCTCTTAGTAGCTTGCGACTTATTTTCACCGGGGTTTGGGAGTTGTAATTATTGATTTGCAGTTTTATATTTATTTCGTGTGTTGAGAATTTGACTTGAGCTTTATATTATGATATTCCGCAAATTGTTAGGATTACCTAATTTTAGAGACTAGGTGCCATCACGATATCCTATGGAGGATGAATTGGGGTCGTGACGTTATGTTAATACACTACCTTGATTCTTATTATGGAAAATGTTATTGGCATATATGATAGCTTACTGCAAAGTTCCAAAATATTACGCAAAATTATATTGGTGAAAACATAAAAAATTAAAACAATAACATACAAACTTGGAAAGGAGATTTACTATGTTCATAATGTCATGAGCAACAAGGAAATATTTTTTTTAAGAATTTATTGTAACCTTTAAACAAGATGATAATTTTTGTGGTAAATAATTTTGTATTAAATAAAAAGGTCAAAAAATAAGTACAGAAAATAATAGTATTAATAATGATCAATTGTAACTATAGTTTTGTCCAACAAAATACACTTATGAAGAATAGGATGTCTGAATATTTTGTGCTAGAGTTCTATGCTTTATATGATAGTGTATATAATATATATAACTTTTTATAATTAATGTCACGACCCAAAATCCACTATAGGTCTTGATAGCGCCTAACGCCGTCGTCAGACAAGCCAACGGTAATTTATCAATTTAATTGCTTATTTTATTACTTCAGAAATCATAGATTTTAATAAGGAAGGAGATTTACACTTCTAAGTCCACATGAACGTACAACATTTGTAGTTTATAAAAGAATTGAGAGGCGTTAATAATGTACGAAACCATAAGCATCAACTAGTATAACCCCCAAAACCCGGTGTCACAAGTGCATGAGCATTTTCTGAGGAGTACTATAATAATACAACACCTGTCCAGAATATAAATAAGACATGATAAAATAAATAGTACAATGGAGACTCAGTGGACTACAATGCGTAGCCTGGAATGCAACTCACGTAAAGTCTCCTCAACAGGTGCGCCTACGAGCCAAGATGATCACTAAATGAACCTGTCAAATCCTGCATATTTAGTGCAGAAGTGCAGAATGAGTACATAAATCAACGCGTACCTAGTAAGTATCTAGCCTAACTCCGGAGAAGTATTGACGAGAGGTTGATATCGACACTTACTAGAGGTCCAATGAAGTAATATGATAAATCATAAGCAGATATGAAGCACAGCGCAATAATGGGGTAAATCTGTAAGTTACATAATCTTCCAAATATTCTTTTAAGGTATGAATTTCTCAATCTTATATTCTACCTTAACAACTCCGAAAGTGTCAAGTGCCAATATTAAATAAATAAGGAATACCATATAAAATATCGGGCATCAGTGGAAAAATTATCTCGTGAATATTCGGACTTCTAGTGATATAATGCATGATTCTGCTGAGGTCGTTCGACCCGATCTAGAATAATGTGTACACTGTTGAGGGTCGAGCGGCACGAATATAGATGCATCTATTATACTGCCGAGGCGTTCGGCCCACTCCACAAAAAGGCAAAAAGTTACCGAATTACGAGACACGTACTTACATTACAGTACATGAGCACAAAGGAATATAATCTTTATCGTTTCTCAAATGACTAGCCAACAACTCAAGGTGATAAGGCTCGGCCTAAAATATACGTATGTATTACTAAATCAATTCAATTAAAATTTTAATTAATTAAGCCAGTAGGGTGGATTCAAGTATTTCAACTATTACATGGTAAAGTCCTAATTCTACCCGGACATAAACATGCTTTAGCTACGTACGGACTCTCGTCACCTCGTATATACGTAGCACCCACAACTATTAGCACATAACAATTACATCACCTAGAGGGTAATTTTCCCTTTACAAAGTTAGACAGGAGACTTACCTTGCTCCGAAGTTCTATAACCGTCTCTAACGCTACTCAAACACCTCAACCCGATGTCCATCTCTCCAAAACTAGTCAAACAACGTGCAAACCAATTAAAATATACCCTAATACGTATAATTTAACAATTTATAATGATTCCCAACTTCGCTCAAAAGTCAACAAAGTTAACCCTCGGGCCCACGCGCCCGAATTCCGAAACTTTTCGAAGATAAACTTTACCCATAACACCACAAACTCAAATATATAATTTATTCCAATTTCCATGTCCAATTTCGTGATAAAATTCCAAAAATATCAAATTCTAGGTTTTCTACCAAAATCTCATAATTTCTACTAATTTTCATGTTTAAATCCTTAGACAATCCATGTATTTAACTTACAATAGGTGGGAATAACTTACCTTGCCATAGATGATGAAAATCTTTCCTTGAAGCTCTCCAAAAATCGCCTAAACCAAGAGAGAAAATGAGTGAAATGAGCAAAACACCATTTTTTAAACAATCTGCCCAACCGACTTTCCGCACCTGCAGAACTCCTTGCGCGCTTGCAGCTCCGCTTCTGCGGAAGCTTCCTCGCAGATGCGGCTTCCCCCAAGGTGCCAGCTTTTTCCGTTTCTACGGCCATCCAATCGCAGGTGCGCATCCGCTTATGCGGAAATCCTTTGCATCTGGGGACTCCCCAGCTCGAGCACCACTCCGCACCTGCGCACCCATGACTGCTCTTGCAGCTTCGTAGGTGCGCTACAGTACTATCACAACCCCAATTTTTCCTCCGTATGATGTCGTGATGGCACCTAGTCTCTAAGACTAGGTAAGCCTAACAATTTGCGAAATTACTGAATGTAAAACTGAACTCAAATCTCAACATATAAAATACATATAAAAACTGCGATTGAGATAATTACAACTCCCAAAACCCGGCAGAAATAAGTCACAAGCTTCTAAGTGAAATTCTAAGTGCCTCTATACATCAAGGTCTAAAGAGAGTGAGGAAAACAACATAATAAGGATAGAGGGGGACTCCGAGGTCTGAGGACGCTGGCAGATATATCTTGAAGTCTCCACGTACGGCTAGCTCAGTGGTACCTGGTCTGGTAAGCAGTACCTGGATCTGCACAAAAGATGTGCATAAGTGTAGTATGAGTATATCACAACGGTACCCAGTAAATACCAAGCCTAACCTTAGTAAAGTAGTGACGAGGTTAGGTCAGGGCCCTACTGGAATAAAAGGAAATGAGGCAGAAAATATAATAATTCAATGAAATGATTGAGAAATGAACGTCAAGAAATTACAGAGAGGTAACAACACAACAAATAGAGGTAAACAACAGGGGCGCTCCCGAGGTACCGCCTTGTAGTCCCAAACATAAATACACAATAGGGGATCTCCCGAGGTACCGCCTCGTAGTCCCAAAAGTAAATATGCAACATGGGATCTCCCGAGGTACCGCCTCGTAGTCCCAAAAGTAAATATGCAGTAGGGGATCTCCCTAGGTATCGCCTTATAGTCCCAAAAATAAATACACGATAGGGAGAGCTCCCGAGGTACCAGTTTGAAGTCCCAAAAGTAAATACACAACTCATAACCTATGGAACAACGAATTTAAAGCAGGGAATCATACAATTAAAGACCGAATACAATAATCAATGAAACAAGTAATTCAACTAAGCATGCTGTACAAATTTCAAGTAATGGTTAAGACACGTAGACATGCGATACTAAGCTAAACACGACACCTACACATGCTAAGGCAACTCAGTTAAGAAATTTAAAAGAACTTTACTCAGCAAGAATCGGAATTTCCACAATTAGCTCATGTACGCACTCGTCACCTCGTGTACACGGCGCTCACATATCATAAATTGTTACAACAATACCAAATCCTAAGGGGATTTTTCCCACACAAGGTTAGACAAGTTACTTACCTCAAATCTCGCTCAATCAGTCGATAAGAATGCCTTTCCCTTGACTTTCCGACTCTGATAGGCTCGAATCTAGCCAAAATAATTACATACTATAAATATAACTACAAGAAACTAATTTAAATAATGAATCTGCGACTTTAGCAAAGAATTAAAAACTCGACCCAAAAAAGTCGACCGGGCCCACGTCTCGAAATCGGGTAAAAGTTATAAAATACGAACACCCATTCGATATCGAGTTCACCCATACCAAAATTACCAAGATTCGCTACCAAATCGCCACTCAAATCCCCAACTTTTATTTTCAAATCTCTAGGCCCAAATCCTTGAATTTCACCTCAAAAACACATAATCTAGTCGAAATACTCAATGATAATTCAATATTATTGACTAATAATGATCACAAGTGACTTAGCTCAAGTTTTTCTATGAACTCCCTCTGAAAAATTGGCTCAACTCGTGTTTGAAATGTCCAAGAATTAGAAAATCTCGGACTCCTCTATTTTTGTACACTGCCCAGTGCTTTCGCACCTGCGGCTAAGTTTCTCGCTTCTGCTAGACGTAGGCTGCTTCTACGGAGCCGCCATGCCAGCCCCCTTCTGCTTCTGCGCTTCCTCTTTCGCATCTACGACCTCGCAGATGCGGAACTTCCCTCGCATCTGCGATCTCTGCCCATGCTGCTCCAGCCTGCTTCTGCGATCAACATGTTGCTTCTGCGGTCGCGCATCTGCGACCATTCCCATCGCAGGTGTGATTGCACCTGAACTTCCAGAATTCCTCCAAGTCCAAATTTGTTCCGGATTCAATCCGAATCATACCCGGGTCCTCCGGAACCCCGACCAAATATACCAACCAGTATTAAAATATCATACGAACTTAGTCGAGCCTTTATATCACATTAAACAATGCTGAAAACACGAATTGCGCATCGATTCAAGCCTAATGAACTTTATAAGTTTAAATTTCTACATCCGATGCCGAAACCTATCATCAAATCAAGTCCGATTGACCTCACATTTTTCACACAAGTTATAATTGACATTATGGATCTACTCCAACTTCCAGAATCGAAAACCAACCCCGATATCAAAAAGTCCACTCCCGGTCAACTTCCTTAAAATCATCCAAATTTTCAACTTTCGCCAATTGACGCCGAAATGACCTACGGACCTCCAAATCAACATCCGGACACGCTCGTAAGGCCAAAATTATCATACAAACCTATTGGAACCTTCAAATCCCATTTTCATGGTCGTTTACTCAAAAGCCAAACCTTAGTCAATCCTCCCAACTTAAAACTTCCAAAATTAGAATTTTCTTTCCAAATCCACTCCGAACTTTCCGAAATTCAACTCCGACCACACGCACAAGTCATATTACCTGAAGTGAAGCTACTCAAGGCCTTAAACCGCTGAACGACGTGCTAGAGATCAAAACGATTGGTCGGGTCGTGATAAGCACCCGCACCTGCGATCATCCAGCCCATACCACTTCCACTTCTGCGCTTCTCCGCCCGCATCTGTGGTCTGGCACTTGCGGCCATAACCTCGCAGGTGCGATCGCACCAGAAGCCTTAAGCTTCAGCAGTTCTTCCAAGTTCAAACTCGATCCGTTTCTAATCCGATTCGCACCTGAGGCCCCCGGGATCCCGTCCAAACACACCAACACATCACACAACACGATACGGACTTAATCGAAACCTCGAATCACGTCAAACAACATCAAAATTACAAATCGACGGCCAAAACCTTTCTTTCAGCTTTCCAACCTTCAAACTTCGCCGGAATTCCAAGACTCGGAATTTCGAACGGGCATCGATAACACCAAAATTCATTTCAAATCAAACTTAAGAATTTCTTAAACTTCCAAAATGCCAACCTTCCATAATAGGCGCCGAAATGCTCCCGGACCACTCGATAGTCAACCCGAACATACGCTCAAGTCCGAAATCATCATACGAACCTATTGGAACATTTAAATTCTGATTTCGAGGTCTTTATTCAAAAGTCAAACCTTAGTCAAATTTTCCAACTTAAAGCTTTCGAAATTATAATTTTCTTTCCAAATCAACTCCGAACTTCCCGAAATTCAATTCCGACCACAAGTACAAGTCATAATATCTGAAGTGAAGCTACTCAAGGTATCAAACCGCTGAACGGCGCGCTAGAGCTCAAAACGACCGGTTGGGTCGTTACAATTAACATAAATAAAATAAAAGATTTTAATTTCTTTTCGATTTGGTTGAGGTTATTTAAATGAATGAATATGATAAATTAAGTTGATGTCTCTCATTAATTATTACGTATACCTACCCCTTGATCTAATTTTTTCTTCTTGTCGTACATTAATTTTACTTTCTTTTGCCTATTAATAATGATTTCATTTTTCAATTTAACTGGATTTTAGTGAATCAACTATTTCTATTTTTCATTAAAGGAAATATTTTAAGGAATTAATCCTTAAAAATTTAATTTATAGCTTTACATTTAAAAAGTTAGAAGAGTAAACCTTAAACAAAAATATACATAAATTTAATTAAAATATTTATATCTTATTAAATTTTGGCTTTAGGCTAACGATCCTGTACTTAAAGTGTACACCCACATTCTTGTGTACATTTTTTCACTATTGATTAGTAAACACATGTATTATGAAAAGAACTCTATAAATCTTTTCCTTAAAAAACCAAATTAGTAGTGAAACGGACGTCCGCGAGATTTTCACACAGAACAACAGTGATTGAATATTCACGAGATTTTATTCGAATACAAAGGAGTACAGGATTTGGAAATGCACCTAAAACATATTAAGAACTTGACAGGAAACTATAAAAGGACCTCAAAAATTATTTCTTGGGGATTGATGGCCCTTTTCTCGAATATACCGTATTCAACTTGTTGAGCAAACACTTTTTCAGGAGAGTTTTATGAGAATCTACGAGGGTTTGCACCAAATGAGTGATTTAAGATCCATTTCTTTCAATTCACAAAACATAGTGTGATTAGGACGCGTCTCGCCATAAAGTAATTTCACTTTTTTTTTTCAATTTTTTTTTACTTTTTCCGGAATCAGTGTTTGGCCATGAACATTCGAAATTTTTCAAAAATTTTAAAAACTCCAAAAAGTTATTTTTCAAAATTTTTCACTTAAATCACTCACAAAAATTAAAAAATAGCTCCAAATTGTATTCATGTCCAAACGTAACTCTAATTTTCAAATACCATTTTCATTTAATTTTTTTTTGTTTTACTTCTTTTCTAAAATTTCACAATTCATATATCCAAAAGCCCGCTAGGACTCGTCTCTCTTTTCGTACATTTCACATTTGCAATTGCACGTATCCGAACAAAAAACTATACTCAACACAGTAAAATGCTCATTTCTACGAGAGTGACTTAATTTGACACGTAAATTGAATAGCACTTAGAGGCAAAGACTAATAACTGGAAATATCATGTAATACATCTTAGGTGTCCCATAATTAGTCTATTAGCACGAAAATGCTAACAAAACAAATATCCATCATATATAATTCTGGTCATCCATTTACAGTCCCAAGATATGAGAACTGATAAGGAATTCATAGTAGCAGAGTAAAACCTCTAAAATATCCCTAGTGTTCTATTTTTTTCTTCTTCTGGGAGAGGAACGGGGAAGAAGAATGGATAGGTAATTTCTAATGCATAGCATCAACATGGCATAACGATTAGCGGAAAACATATAAAAAAAAGTGTTGTAGATCAGTTTATCTTAATAAGATTAGGTGCTCCACAATTTGAAAATGAGCAAAGAGAAATAATTACTTGAACATTTACTATGTATGTGGAAGTAAATGTCTTGAGTCAGTTTATTGTTCTTGGTAACTTCGTAACAAGTTATAGTGGCACTGCATAAGTTTCATAGAGCAGACACAAAAGATAACATAAATGTTTTTACTAACAATATAATGCTAATGGAAAAAAAAGATATTTAACCAGAGTATTTGTTCATCAAATGTCGGAACACAACTTAGTTTAAACCTGTCGATCAGCATTAATGCAAAATTATTCCAAAGGAGAGAGACTCTTTACATATCTAAATAAATGCCTCGAATTGGATCCTTTCCACAAAATCCCTGAACTTCACATTCTTTCCAATTTTTTCTTGTGATATCATAACAGAAGTAAGAGAATTTATCGCAATAATTTACCTTAGGAAGGAATATAATCTGCCCGTCATAATAATAAAAATGCATTCTAAAATGCCTTATATGGCGTTCCGTCTCCTCATAAACCGAGGTAAAGCCAATAATGATATGCCTCTCCCAATCGCATTCTTCATTTTGAGCCTTTCCCAAAATCCACATATCAATTTCTCCACTAATTATCATCCCATTATATGCAAGCACTGCTAATTTTTCCTTCACTTCTATTAGGTGGAAATTACCTATCATGTGATCTGAAGCTTTCCACAATGTAACGGTGCTGAAACTTTCAGTTTTTACGTCAAATGCAACTATATTTTTTCTATTAATACAACTATTTACCATATAGATAACACCATTAATGCAAACGGCGCCCCTAAATCGCTTAAACTGGGGAATGCTTTCAATCTCCTTTCATGATTCGTCTATACCCAAAGCGAAAACCCAAATTCTTGTGTAATATTCTAAAGATCCTTTGATATGTTCAGATTTCATGAAAAAGACTTTATAAATCTTTTTTTCTGGTTCAAAACCTAATGAATAGTGACACATACAAAGTTTCATATCTATGAGGGGAAGAATTCTTACTTCTCTTGTACTGGGATTGCAAATTATAACAGGCTGCCACGACTCCCGCCAAAAGCAAAATAGACCGTTAACACACTCCATATAGGTATTCAAATCGACCTAGTTACTGCAATTGTAGAATCCATCAAAATCTTCAATATGATGAAGGTAGGCTTTTCCATCTTCATTTTGCTCTATAGTGTAAAAAACTCCTGTTTGTCGCACAAGCAATTTGGTTCCTCCAGGGCGAGTCATAGAGCGACATTGATGAATATTCATGAAATCTGATTCCGATATAAGGGAGTTATAAAATTTAGAAATGCATCTAAAACGCATTAAACACTTTACAGAAAGCCATGAGAATAACTCAAAGATTATTTCTTGAGGACTTAATGGTCCTTTTCTCGAAGACTTCATGTTCTTGTCCCTTCGCTGGAGTCACGTCTTTATTAATGTTCGACAAACCCTTTTCCCTCAGTTAATTATGGCCAATTTTAGACTTTCCATAGAGTTTTATAGGGATTTAATGATTTTACTAAGATTGAGATGTTTGAATTGAATACATATCTAATTATCAAGATGAAGTAATAAATTCGGAAAAAATAATAACTTTGACGGTTGAATTTATATAATATATCGTTACTTAAAACTTACTAAATACTATAGAAGATAAAAATTAAATATTGTATAATAAACTTTTGCTAGTTTTATTTACATTTAAAGGATAGCAGAATTTTGGTAGAGTGAGGAGCGGATGCTTGTAGAATTCTACAAAGTATAGGAAACATCCTTATCCAAAAGTATTCAAATAATTTGAAAAAAACATTAACCCCCCCACAATTTTGCGATATTTCATTCAAAAAATGTAAGTCGAAATAGAGGCAGCTTAAAATCACCAGTATTAAATGTGATTTGAAAATAAGTACACGGATGGAAATTTATTGCCACTCCCCCCCCCCCCCCCCCCCGATCAAACCAACGCAACTTCCTATAAGAGGATTGTTGAATCAATGGTGACAACAAAAACACAACAATGCAGTTCACAAGCTAGTTCTACGGATCACTCCCATCATTATATGTTGAAAAATTTGGAAGAACATGTGTTCTTATAAATATGGAGAGGATTGTTGAATCAATGGTGACAACAAAAACACAACAATGCAGTTCACAAGCTAGTTCTACAGATCACTCCCATCATTATATGTTGAAAAATTTGGAAGAACATGTGTTCTTATAAATATGGAGAACAAAAAAGATTCAATTTCTTCAAAATGAAACATCAAGTATGCTGGAACATTTAGGCTGCTATCCACAAACTATTTCCTAATTGCAAACAAATATTGCCTTGGGTCAATTTATGTGAGAAGAAGATGAAATTAAAACTTATTCCGGAGGCCATCATTGTGTGCTGGGAGAAGTCTCATTGTAACTCCTTTAAACTCAATATAGATAGAAGTTTTGTAGAAGGAAATACACTGCTGGCCTAGGTGGAGTCTTGAGGAATGATCAAGGTGACTTCATTATGATCTTCTCTACCACTGCAAAGTGCAGCAATCACAATTGTGCTGAAGCATAAGCTGGCTTCTTTGGGATTAACTGGTGTGCAACAAATGGCTATTCAAACTTCACCATTGAACTCGACTCTATGCTGGTAACGAATATGCTCTGGGAGGGGAAAACCAATAACTACAAACTAAAAAAAAGTTATTGAGGATACTTTACATATCATGAACCAAGCCAATGTTACTCCTATCCATTGCTTTAGGGAGGCTAACCAGGTGACCGATCATCTCGCTAAACTTGCCTTGTCCAGCTATGCAAACAAGTTTTTTCTCAGTTTCCAACAACTTCCACTTCAAGAAAAGTGCCATTTATATGGGAATATTTTTAGGGATTATAATGTAAAATTCGCAAAAAAAATATTTACCTGGGGATTTTGATGCAAACAGTAATTCGCATGAATAAATGTCATGGGTAGCTATTACCTGTGAATTTTAAATTCCCCAGGTACCTTACCTGGGGATATATTGGCCGCAGGTAAATTACCTGGGAATGCTAAATCCCTATGTAAGTTACTTGCGGACTTTTTCGTAAGAAATACCAAAAAATCATAAGTAAATTTTGGTAAAAAATTATGAAACAAAGGAGTTTTCCTAGCGATTTTCATGAAAAAATATTCGCATGTAATTCGCAGCAAAACCTCCAAGTAAATTTGTAGAAAATATTCACTAAAAATTTCGTGAAAAAAGGGAATTTCGTGGGAATTTGATGGGATAATTTCGTAGGAGAATTCCTAACAAATTCCCATGTTAATCCTCAGTATATTTGTAGGTAAATTCCCAACAAAAGATTGATCCGCTTCAAGGCACTTCCCCATGAAAATCCACAAGAAACTTGTATATTTTTCAAAAGCAAATTTATTAGTATTTAGTCTCAAATTATATTCCACACAATTCAATACACATGATATTCATCCTCTCTTTTTTTTTTCAAACAAACAACTCTGCACAAGTCTGAAGTAATATATAGCCACAATACAATCCATAAATTAATAAATAATAATGCATAATTCTTAAGTGAAAAAAATTAAAAGTCTAAACTGTAAATCTTAAATAGTACTAATAAGTATCTCAATCGTGATCATACTCATTTGAAATAGTATAACGAAGTATCTCAATCCTAATCATACCCATATACCAAGTTATTGTTATCATCATTATCACTCTGAGAATCTTGATTGTCTTCCGAAGATGATGATTGTGCATTTGAAGATGATGCCGGGTAACCCACATACTTTATCAGTGCTGCTAATTTCTTATTTGTGTCACCTAACGCCTTCCTCATTGTTTTTGTTTTGGCGCCTCATCTCTTCATTTTGGCGTTGTACTTCTTCCAACTGATTATATAACTCAGCATTTAGCGCATGCACTTGGGATCTAATTCGATCATCGACTTCTTCCGACACATAAGATGTTGTTTGCTTAGGAACTTTTACAGATTGACCCAAAGAGCCAAGACCTGCAACTCTTTCTTTCCACCAACTGATAGCACCCAAATATCCATATCACTTAATTGAGATAGATCCCTAATTGAATTAGTTTCTCCATCAACATATGTACTTTGGGAAGCTAATAATTCTCCTTTATTTTTTTTTTCAAAATTATTCTGCACAAAAGCATTAAAACCGATATTAGTGATTTTATCCATAGAAATAACGTACTAACCCTTATGTCATTGAGGCATCCAATTCCTGCTGTTTATTAGCCGCATGAGTTAAGCCCCCTTTGGGTATTTAAAAAACTTAGTTGTTTAAAGAATTATTTTTGTTTGAAGTCTTATAATTATCTGGCTGAATACCTGATAGTTTTATTGTATTATGCTTAAGGTTAAAATACTTTGTCACCTAACAAAAGATGATTAAGGGATTCATGTGTTGAATTATCTAATAACTGTCACTTTGCAACAAGGTGGATAGGAAAAGTGCATGGGTTAGCAGTCCTCATACTCCTAAGCAACAAGCAATAAGCAACTGTCAATCAAAAGCTTTAATTTGATTAGCTAGTAGGTCCAATTTAGAATGATTAATATTACTCTTGTTTATTATCACTACAATAAAATAATGGCTACTTGGCCACTCCTTTTTCTTCTCTCCTTTTCTGTCTTTTATGTTTTTCGTAATGGTCTAATCTAAAGATCTGCCTAGGCCCTAATAAGGCATAATTACATAGAGCAAGCTTGTGCATAAGTTTGTTGGACTATTAAATTTTTTGCTCTTCTTGAAACAACCAATTATACATCAACTTAATAGACTAGTGGTGCTAAAGGCCCTTTCATCTTAAACAAATTGCAAATGCCTACCATAAGAACAAACTACGATAAGGCAAATTATTTTGTTAGTTGAACATGCTTGGTTGTTCTTTTTGTCGAACAGGTGAACAACATTACTATACTTCTCTTGTTCTTTTTGAACGACATCCTTTGTCCTTGTGTTGTAATCTTTGGAGGTAAGACCACACATGTCACGACCCAAAATTTTACCTCAGGTGTCGTGATGGCACTTAGTCTCTAAGACTAGGTAAGCCGATTTTAATTTTATTTCAAGCCATTTTTTAATAGATAATCGAAACCCACAACGGAAATAGTTATAACAATCTCCCAAGACTAGTAATGCTGAGTTACGAACTCTAATTGAATACATGGAATGATCTCGAGGACCGAATATACAATACTATTCGAATAAGAAATTAACAATACAATAAAAATGGAAAGACTCTAAGGAACTGCGACGATCAAGCAGCTCTACCTTAAGTCCTTGAGATCACACTCTAACTATGTCCGGTTTCGATATCTTCAATACTTAGCTCTGCACAAAAATGTGCAGAAGTGTAGTATGAGTACACTACAGTCGGTACTCAGTAAGTATTAAGACTAACCTCAGTAGAATAGTGACGAGGTACAATCAAGACACTTACTAGTCTAATAATCTGTGCAATATTGTATACAAAAATAATGAAAAACAAACAGCAGTGATAGCAACAACAATCAACTAGTGATGTAAACCGTAAGGGAGCAAGAACACCATAATTATTGCTCAGACAAATATCGAACACAATTACAACTAATAATCAAGTCCTTCAAAATATACATCTTTCATCTATAAGTTTGTTAAATAAATTTTTTTAGAATATAATCCTTTCCAATGAATATTTTCGAATATACTTCCTTTAAATAAATATCTTTCAAATATAATTCTTTCAAATAAATATCTTTCGAATATAATTCTTTCAATATAATATTTTGGATAAAATTTTTCCAAATAAATATTTTGAATATAATTCTTTCAAATAAAAGTCACTCTGTGACACCTCATTTCATAATCACAAAATATGGGTCTTAGTCCACTTTCATATCTTACGTAACACGGGTCTCAGCCCACCTTCATATTTTCACGGTACCTCATACCCATATTTCTATCACAACCGCACGGACAACTCACGTGCCAATAATAAAATCACTATCTGCATGGACAGTTCACATGCCAATAATAAAATTATCATATTTTTCCTGGCACCGCGTGCCCACATTTCATATCACATCTGCACGGATAATTCACGTGCCGATAATATAATCCGTCCGGCAATAGCCACAGGCTCACAATTTCAACATGAATCAGACTATTATCAAGTTACCAACAACAAGACAAGTTGCACCGGAGATAAAAATAAACACCAGAAAAAATCACAACATCATATAAAAATCACCAACAAAATAATCCCACATCATCATGTATCATCCCTGACAATATCCACCCTTATCTTTCCTATAGCCACCCGTATCACTCCATAATAATATCCACCCTTATCCCTCTGTCCTGATAATATCAATAGCCACCCTTATCGCTTCTATTAATAGCCACCCTTATCACTCCGCTCCGATAATATTCCAACACACATAACCACATTGAAATGCCACCCTTATACCCACATAATGTCAGCAGTGGAATGCCACCCTTATGTCCTCATAATAATAACTCAAATCACACAATAATTTACACGAAATATTATCACGATAACACAATACAGCAATTCATATCATAATTTGCCCGTACGCCACAACCAATTCTAAAGGCACAATAAATTCACTTAAATTCACAACAAGTAGCCCAAGGCTCCACACAATGTACACAAAATCTCAAGCACAACAACAACAGAGATGAAAAAATAACTCAGTATAGGGCAACACCTTCATTAATCCAAATTCTTGATAATTATATTAACGCCTCAATTTAAACTTATCTAATTAATTATTTGCAGATGAAAAAATTTATAATATAATTATTTTTAGGAAATATCAAATCAACAAACTCACAGTATTCACATAAAAATTCAAGTGACAATCACACAAAATTATCATATAAAAACAAATTCGACAAACAAGGATTGAGACATGGCAAATAGAGGATTAAATAAATGCCAACAATTATCTAATTTACTACACAAAAATTCCTAAGATTTTAACCCAATAAATTTTGCACATATAAGCCCGAGTACGTACTCGTCACCTCGCGTACACGGCTTTTTACATTTTACAAATGGCATATAAGACTTGATGCCTAAGGGGTAATTCCCCCACTCAAGGTTAGGCAAGATACTTACCTTTTCGAAATTAGGACGATATTCCAAAATCTCCTTCTTGTTTGAATTGACCTTCGGACAACTCAAATCAATCCAAATTAAATGTATAACTTCATTAAAATTCATCGAAAATAATTTCGGATAATAAAATGTAGACTTAAAATTTTATTCTAAAAAGTCAACCAAAGTCAACGCGGGGCTCGCCTCTCGAAACCCAACATATATTTTTTACGAAATCCGAACACCTATTCCGATACGAGTTCAACCATACCAATTTTATCAAATTCCGATAACAACTTGACCTCCAAATCTTAAGTTTTCGTTCTTAAAAAGTTTTTCAAAAATCTTGATTTCTTCCATTTAAATCCGAATTAAATGATGAATATAACCATGGATTTATGAAATATAATCATTTTCGGATATAGGAAACCTACCCAACTCAAAGTCGTGAAAAACTCTTCCAAAATTGCCCAAAAATCGAGCTCCAAAATCTCAATCGAAAATGGCGAAATGACCATTTTTAGTCCTTAATGTTTCTGCCCAGTTTTGCACCTGTGGGCAGATTTGTCGCACCTGCGAGCACTGTTCACACTTCTATGCTGCCTCCGCTTCTGCGAGCACTGTTCATGCTTCAGCGCAGCCTTCGCTTCTGCGAGCACTGTTCACGCTTCTACGAGAAAATCAGCAAGCTGCCAGCTTTACTTCTGCGTTCTTACTTGCGCTTCTGCGATTATGCAGGTGCGCAAAAATGTCCGCTTCTGCGAGTTCAAGCTAGCCTCTGCCCAGCTCCCTTTCCAGTCACTTCTGCGATGATTTCCTCGCTCATGCGAGGTCGCTTCTGCGATGAAGCTTTCGCAGAAGCGAAAGCATCAGCTGCCGCCCAGAAATTCCAGCAGCTTTTATTCATGTCCGAATTGATCCGTTAACCTTCCGAAATCCACCTGAGGCCCTCGGGACCTTTACAAACTTAGTCAAGGCTTCAAATCATGCCAAACAATGCTGAAATTATGAATCGCACATCGAATCGAATTATGAGTTTTTCAAATCTTTCAACTTCTATATTTTGCGCCGAAACGTATCAAATCAATCCGGAATAACTTCAAATTTCGCACATAAGTCATAAATGACGTAATGGAGCTGTTCTAATTTTCGGAATCAAAATCCGACCTCGTTATCAAAAATTCAACCTTCAGTCGAACTTTCCAAAAATCTTCTATTTTCCAACTTTTGCCAAAATGCGTCGAATTGTCCTACGGACTTCCAAATCCAAATTCGGACACACGCCTAACTCTAAAATCACCATATGAATCTATTGACGTTATCAAAATTCCATTCTGGGGTCGTTTGCTCAAAAGTCAACTCTCCGGTCAACTCTTTCCATTAAAGCTTCAAAATGAGAATTGTTTTTTCAAATTAAATTCCGAATCTTTCAAAAATCAAACTCGAGCACACACGCGGGTCATAATACATATTATGAAGCTGATCGAGACCTTACGTCGCTGAACGAAGCGTTAATTCTTAAAACGATAAGTCGGGTTGTTACATTCTCCCCCTCTTAAAACATACGTTCGTCCTTGAACGTGCCAAGAATTATTCTGAGGACATCAAATCACTGAGTGTATCCTTACACACATACTCGCGGGTAATTCTACATCCCCACAATTTAACATGGGTCAGACAACACCATCTCAGTTGAGATTATTCCTTTTTACCCTCATTTATAAACTTTAAAGCCAATTTCTTATACTTCAATTAATTTTAAAGGACTGATTTTCCATATTAACACACTGTGTTAGTCTCAACCGGCGGTAGCAATTAATGCCTATACACACATTATACGTATGCCCATAATTACATCTCTAGTCATAATAACTGTTCATAATTTATTCCAGCATCCTCAATTAATCTTATATTAACCAAAATCTCATTTCAATTTTTTTCACAACATTGACAGCAACACGCGAGGCATGAAGACCACGTAATTTGTAATGACCCGACCTATCATTTCGAGAGCTGTAGCCCCGTTCACCTTTTCTGCTCATTTTTGTGCTTCACTGTTATTTTATGACTTATCGGGTTAGTTGGTTCGGGTCGGTGAGATTTCAGAGTGAATTGAGACACTTAGTCTCTTAATTGACATGTTAAGCTGGAAAAGTCGCCCGGATGTCGACTTATGTGTAAATGACCTCAGATTGGAATTTTGAAGGTTCCGTTAGCTCCGTTGGGTGATTCTGGACTTAGGAGCGTGTCCGGATTATGATTTGGAGGTCGGGAGTAGAATTAGGCTTGAAATGGTACTTTTTGGAAAGTTTAACTAGGGGGTTGACTTTTTGATATCGGGGTTGGATTCCAATTTTGGAAGTCGCAGTAGGTTCGTTGGGTCATTTGTGACTTGTGTGCGAAATATGAGGTCAATCGGACGTGATTTGATAGGTTTCAGCGTCATTTGGAAATTTCAAAGTTCATTAGGCTTGAATCCATGTGTAATTCGTATTTTTGACGTTGTTTGAGGTGATTTGAGGGTTCGACTAAGTTCATATCGTGATTTAGGGCTTGTTGGTATGTTTGGTTGAGGTCCTGGGGGCCTCGGGTTGATTTCGGGAGGTTAACGGACTTGGAATGGAAGTTGAGAAATTGCTGAAGTTTGGTCTTTTGCTGGTGTGATCGCACCTGCGAGGGTATTAGCGGCTGGTGCGATGCCGCAGACGCGGCAGGTTGACCGCATGTGCGGAAAGGGGGTAGACCAGAAGAGGTCGCAGGTGCGATGGTTTCTCCGCACCTGCAATCGCGCAGATGCGGACCAGTGGTCATAGGAGCGGAGGAAACCAGAGTTAGTAGTTTTTGTAGGAGCGCTTATTTTTCTGCATAAGCGGGCGGGCAGGTGTGAGCCTAGGCTCCGCAGGTGCAGAAATGCCTAGGCAGAACCTATATAAGCGAGGTTCCGAAATTTTTGGCCATTTCTAACGTTTTGAGCTCGGAATTTGGAGGTTTTTGAGAGGGGTTTTGAAAATATTATTGAGGTAAGCTTCTTGTGTTCATTTTTCTTCAATAATGATGTTTCCCCACTGATTTTCCACCTAGTTGGTGTGTTTTTGAGGTGCAATTTGGGGGTTTGAGGCTAGGGATTTGGAAAGTAAATTTTGGGGATTTGAATGACCATTTGGTGTCAGAGTTTGATAAATTTGGTATGGTTAGACTCGTGAGTGAATGGGCTTTCGGGTTTTGTGATTTTGTCGGATTTCGAGACATGGGCCCGGGGGGCCGGGTTTGAGCTGATTTCAGATTTTGGCTATAATTTCATATTTTTCTTGTGGAATTGATTCCTTTAGCCTATATTGATTGTATTGTACTGCTTGTGGCTAGATTCGGGACGTTTGGAGACCGATTCGATAGGCAAAGGCATTTTGAAGTAGTGTTTTGCGCAGATTGAGGTAAGTAACAGTTTTAACTATGGTCCTGAGGGTATGAAACCCCGGATTTTGTATTAAATGATTGTTTGGAAGTGACACACATGCTAGGTGATGGGCGTGCGGGCGTGCACCGTAGGAATTGAGACTTGGTCCATTCCGTAAAATTAAAAAGTTAAATAAGCTTGTCGTTAGCTACGTGCCTTCCTGTGTTATAGAAATTTGACAGTAAATCATGTTAGAAATCATGCTTAGGCTATGTGTTGGTGCTGTAGAGACCCACAATGGTCGTGAAACCTGTTGAATCTCCCTGCTTATTGTTACTTGTACTCAGTCGTAGTATTACTTCCATATTATACCTCAGTCTCTGTTATTCCCTGTTGATACATTATATTATTCTATTTTGGGTTGATTCCCCTTTATTACTGAGGGCCGTGAGACTAGAGAGGTTGATGAATGAGTGAGGCCGAGGGCCTGTTTGTGAGGTATTGATACCATAGCACGTGAGTTATCCGTGCGGATCATGACATTTATACTATAACACGTGAGTTGTCCGTGCAGATTCTGATATGATACTATAACATGTGAGTTGTCCATGCAGATCTTGATATGATACAATAGCACATGAGTTGTCCATGCGGATTATAGTGCTTGGGCGGTAGGAGTCCCTCCGGAGTCTGTACACCCCCAGTGAGCGCAAGTACCTATTGAGTGTGAGTATTGAGGGCTGAGAGCCGAGTGTTGAGCTATTGAGAGAGCTTGAGGGACTGTTGCCCTGAGAGGTTGCACTTGTTTCATCTGTTGTTGCACTTAGATGATTTATGTCATTGTTCTGAGACTTTTGGAAAAATATTGTATCCGATTTTAACTGAACTTGGTAATATGTAACTGACTTGACTTAAATTGCCGGAATTGAAACATGTCTACTTTCATTGCTGAAATTACTGAAATGAAGTGTATTTGTATAGCTCGTCACTACCTTTCAGTTCCTTAATTATCATTATTGTTACTTACTGAGTTGGTTGTACTCACGCTACACCATGCACTTCGTGTGCAGATCCAAGTGTTTCCGGTCACGGAGGACGTTGATCTCGTGCGTGGTTGAGTATCGGAGATTCACGAGGTAGTTGCGCGTTCACAGTCCTTGTCTCTCCTTCCTTGTTATCTTTTCTTTTCTGTATTGGTATTTTGACACAGACTCTTGTAGACACTGTTTCTTAGACTGGTTGTTTAGATGCTCATGACTTGGTGACACCCGGTGTTGGGGCTAATTTTTCGCACTGTATTTTAAGTTTAATTCCTGTTTTTATGAAAACTCTGTCATGTAAAAGCTTTTGACTTATCTTTTGTGAAACATTGGAAGTATTTTTGAGAATCGGATTGCCTTGTACCATCGATAAGCGCCATCACGACATGTTAGGATTTTGGGTCATGACATAATTATTTATCCGAATTAACAAGTCGCATTTACCGCCACCTGGGGACCCGCCTTGTAGGCTAAAAGTCAATATTTACAGTACAAATATGGCTAAATATGCACAAAAAATACATGCAAAAATTATTAAATAAGCGTAACAGGCATGAATCCCTATCAGTACTATAGTACAATTTAAATTTCACAAAGGGAGAATTTTAAACTCATAAAGTTTTCACCACAAGGACCTCGTCCTTATATAACTTCCACCGCGGCTTGTAGCCTGGTTTAAATATATCATATCATATAAAAATGCGAGGATCTCGTCCTCAACTCTGAATCACAAGTATTTTGCACATTGTGCCGACTGAAATTTTTCTGTTCCCTTTCTTTATTCTTTTTAATAAACTCTGTAAATAATTTTCACAACACATAATGAACCCCCATACCAATAGGGCATATAATTCATAAAATTGAGATTAATTATTCCGAAATCACATCAAAACCCATTGTAGTGAGTAATAGAAAGTCACTTTTGGACTCATCGCCCACAATAATGTACAAAACAAAAATTATAGACATGGCTAACATCATCAAGTCTCCCAACAGGGATAAACACAGAAGTGGAGTGCAAATTCACAAATCCACCATATAAGGAGCATGAAAGAAGTTCCCACCTCGATAATCAAATCAAAATAAGAATAGTGCTCCTTTTATTATAAATTAATTCATACATGTAACGACACCATCTGGTGTATCGGCCTCAGCCAATTCATAGCAATTATGTCAATGGACCGAGCCTCCCCCTCTTGGGCGCCCTCTACCCGCCTGTCCTCCACCTCTAACTGGCTGTGCACGTGGGGTATCAACTGGAATAAAGCATGCAGCCTTAGTGTTTTGATGAAATCCGCCTCTCCCAAGTCTGGGACAATCTCTCATGATGTGCCTGATATCACCACACTCATAACAACCCCTCTGAGGTCGCAACTGCTCGTACTGAGTCTGTGCCGGATAACTAGAATAACCACTATAAGAACCTCGTATTGGTAATGGACTAAAAGTATTAACTGGAGCACTACGAGTACTCTGAATTGCAGACTGGGCTGATCGATTGCCCGAGCCTCTGCCATGATGAGTCATAGCTGCAGAGTAGAATCCACTGAATCCTCTAGAGTTCCGAGACCTTTTGGTCTCTTTAGACTCATTTTCCTCACTTCGAACATATTCTAACATCCTGGCAATCTCTACTACTTGCTGAAATGGAATGTCAGTCTGCAATTCTCGAGCCATGCTTATTTTAAAATCATAATCGAGCCCTTCAATGAATCTATGAACTCGCTCTCTAGCTATAGGAACCAAGATAGGCGCGTATCAGGCTAACTCACTGAACCTGATAACATATTCTGACACTGTCATGGTGCCCTGAAGCAACCGTTCAAACTATGTGCGCCATGCATCCCGGAGAGTCTGGGGAACAAACTCTTTCAAAAATATTTCTGAAAATTGAGCCCAAGGTGGTGGTGTTGCATCGGCTGGTATGCCCTCTTCATAAGATTGCCACCGTCGATACGCTGCTCTTGACAACTGAAATGTAGTAAACGCAACTCCGCTCACTTCCACAATACCCATAGTACGGAGAATACAGTGGCACTTTTCTAGAAATCCCTAGGCATCCTCGGAAGCTGTGCCACTAAAGGTAGGTAGACTATATCTCTTAAATATCTCAAGTCTTTTTTGTTCTTCTTCTGATGACTCTGGCCTGACCTCAGGCTGAACCGGAATAACAGGATATACCAGTATTATACTTGGAACCTGATAATTATGAACCTGCTGCTTTGGAGTACGGGCGGTAGGAGTCTAAACTCCTCCCCCAATCTGTGAAATATTTGGTGAAACGGAGATCAATCCCGCCTGAGTCAATGTACCAAACATGTTTAGGAATTGTGCTAAAGTCTCCTGAAGTTCGGGGGTAACAACAGGTGTCTCTGGTGCTTGTCCTACAATTAGAGCAACTGCGACTCCTCAACTGCTACTCTAACCGATGTTCTAGATGTGACACGTGCCCTTCTTCGGCCTCTACCTCGGCCCCGACCTCTTGCGGCCATAGCAGTATGCGCGGGTGTCTGCTTAGCTGATCTGATAGTACGTGTCCTTGCCATCTGTGAGAGAATAGAGATACAAAGATTAAAATTCCAAATTCAACAAATTTCGCACTACCAGAATGAAAAAAATGGAAATTTCCTAACAGTTCTGTAACCTCTCGAAGATAAGTACAGACGTCTCCGTAGCGATCCGCAAGACTCTACTAGACTTGTTCATGACTCGTAGAACCTATGAACCTAGAGCTATGATACCAACTTGTCACGACCCAAAATCCCACCTCAGGTGTCGTGATGACACTTAGTCTCTAAGACTAGGTAATCGAAACCCACAACGAAAATAATTATACCAACCTCCCAAGACTGGTAATACTGAGTCACGAACTCTGATTGAATACATGGAATGATCTCGAGGACCGAATATACAATATTTTTCGAATAAGAAATTAACAATACAATAAAAATGGAAAGACTCCAAGGGACTGCGACGTCCAAGCAGCTCTACTTTAAGTCCTTGCGATCAAGCTCTAACTATGTCCGAGTCCTATATCTCCAATACCTGGCTCTGCACAAAAATGTGCAGAAGTATAGTATGAGGACACCACAGTCGGTACTAAGTAAGTATCAAGACTAACCTCAGTAGAGTAGTGACGAGGTACAGTCAAGACACCCACTAGTCTATTAACCTGTGCAATATTGTATACAAAAATAATAGAAAACAAATAGCAGTGATAGCAACAATAATCAACTAGTGATGTAAACAGCAAGGCAGCAAGAACACCATAATTATTGCTCAAAAAAATAACGAACACAATTACAACCAATAATCAAGTCCTTCAAAATATACATATTTCATCTATAAGTTTGTCAAATAATTTTTTTTTAAATAAAATTCTTTCAATATAATATTTTGGATTAAATTCTTCCAAATAAATATTTTGAATATAATTCTTTCAAATAAAAGTCACTCTATGATACCTCATTTCATAATCACAAAATATGGGTCTGAGTCCACTTTCATATCTTACGTAACACGGGTCTCAACCCACCTTCATATTTTCACGGCACATCGTGCCCATATTTCTATCACATCCGCACGGACAGCTCACGTGCCAATAATAAAATCATCATATTTTCCCCGGCACCTCGTGCCCACATTTCATATCACATCTGCACGGACAGTTCATGTGCCAATAATAAAATTATCATATTTTTTCCGGCACCTCGTGCCCAAATTTCATATCACATCTGCACGGACAGTTCACATGCCGATAACATAATCTGCCCGGCAATAGCCACATGTCGCAATTTAAACATGAATCATACTATTATCAAGTTACCAACAATAAGACAAGTTGCACAAGAGATAAAAATAAATACCAAGAAAAATCACAACATCATATAAAAATCACCAACAAAATAATCCTACATCATCATGTATCATCCCTGACAATAGTCACCCTTATCTCTCCTATAGTCACCCGTATCACTCCATAATAATAGCCACCCTTATTCCTCCGCCCTGACAATATCAATAGCCACCCTTATCGCTCCTATAGCCATCCTTATCGCTCCTATTAATAGCCACTCTTATTATTCCGCCCAGACAATATTACAACAACATAACCACATTGAAATGCCACCCTTATACCTATATAATATCAGCAGTGGAATGTCACCCTTATGTCCTCATAATAATAACTCAAATCACATAACAATTTACACAAAATATTATCACGACAACACAATACAACAATTCATATCACAATTTGCCCGTACGCCACAACCAATTCTAAAGACACAACAAATTCACTTAAATTCACAGCAAGTAGCCCAAGGCTCCACACAATGTACACAAAATCTCAAAAACAACAACAACAGAGATGGAAAAATAACTCAGTATAGGGCAACGCCTTCATTAATCCAAATTCTTGATAATTATATTAAGGCCTCAATTTAAACTTATCTAATTAATTATCTACAGATAAAAAAATTCATAATATAATTATTTTATAGGAAATATCAAATCAACAAACTCACGGTATTTACATAAAAATTCAAGTGACAATCACACAAAGTTATCATATAAAAACAAATTCGACAAATCAGGATTGAGACATGGCAAGTACAGGATTAAATAAATGCCAACAATTATCCAATTTACTACACAAAAATACCTAGTACTTTAACCCAATAAATTTTGCACATATAAGCCCGAGTACGTAATCGTCACCTTGCGTACACGGCTTTTCACATTTCACAAATGACATATAAGACTCGATGCCTAAGGGGTAATTCCCCCACTCAAAGTTAGGAAAGATACTTATCTTTTTGAAGTTAGGCCGATATTCCAAAATAGCCTTCTTGCTTGAATTGACTTTCGGACAGCTCAAATCTATCCAAATTAATTGTATAACTTCATTAAAATTCATCGAAAATAAATCCGGATAATAAAACGTCGACTTAAAATTTTATTCTAAAAAGTCAACCAAAGTCAACGCGGGGATCGCCTATCGGAACCCGACATAATTTTTACGAAATTCGAACACCGATTCCGATACGAGTTCAACCATACCAATTTTATCAAATTCCGATAATAACACGACCTCGAAATCTTAAATTTTCGTTCTTGAAAAGTTTTCCAAAAATTTTGATTTCTTCCATTTAAATCTGAATTAAACGATGAATATAACCATGGATTTATAAAATATAATTATTTTCGGATATCAGACACTTACCCAAGTCAAAATCGTGAAAATCTCCTCCAAAATCGCCCAAAAACCGAGCTCTAAAATCGCAATCGAAAATGGCGAAATGACCATTTTTGGTCCTTAATGTTTTTGCCCAGTTTCGCACCTGCGAGCAGGTTTGTCGCACCTGCAAGCTCGCTTTTGTGAGCACCGTTCATGCTTTTGTGCTGCCTCCGCTTCTGTGAGCACTGTTCCTGCTTCTGCGCTGCATCCGCTTCTGCGAGCATTGTTCACGCTTATGTGAGAAAACCAACAAGCTACCAGCTTCGCTTCTGCGTTCTTACTTGTGCTTCTGTGATCGCGCAGGTGCGCAGAAATGTCCGCTTCTGGGAGTTCAAGCCAGCCTCTGCCCAGCTCCCTTTCCATTCGCTTCTGCGATGATTTCCTCGCTCCTACGATGAAGCTTCCGCAGAAGCGAAAGCATCAGCTGCTGCCCAGAAATTCCAGCAGCTTTTCTTCAAATCCGATTTGATCCGTTAACCTTACGAAATCCACCCAAGGCCCTCGGGACCTTAAACAAATATACCAAAATACAATACGAACTTAGTCGAGACTTCAAACCACGCCAAAGGAGGCCGAAATTACGAATCGCGCATCGAATCAAATTATGAGTTTTTCAAATCTTCCAACTTCTATATTTTGCGCCGAAACATATCAAATCAATCCAGAATGACTTCAAATTTCGCACACAAGTCATAAATGACGTAATGGAGTTATTCTAATTTCCGGAATAAAAATTCAAAAATGTGAATTCAAATTGAAATGACATCATCAGAACTTACACAAATGATCAATTTACTCATTTTAGTTAGATAATTATGTATCATAGTTTAAAAGTATTTATTGTGATGGTATCTTACCGATCCTTTCTTTGTAGACGATATTTTTTTGTGTATGTTTTCTTCTAATGTTTTGGCTACTCTGCCATTACCATAACTCTTGTTGTCGATATTGATATCCCTCTTTAAAGTGCAATATATAATTGTTCGTACTAGAAAATATATTGCGGTAAATATAGTCCAATATTTAGGATGTTTGTCTTTGTGCTTTATTTATTATTATATGTGCAAAACATAAACATACTGAAAACTATGTTCACACAAATTTAAAAGGTTATTCTTTAGTTTCGGAAGATGAAAGTTGAATTCAAGGATTAAAATATACTTATAAGTATTGACCAGTATCATAATTTTTGCATGTATAATGTTATTGTCAAAATTTCTATATACCATATCTATGCTATTATATAAGCTATTTGGCATAAGTTTTTCAGTAGCATGACGTGCATATTTTTTGTCATAATTAACCTGTATGCAATGGAAGATCAATTTTACCTTAGTCTATTATATATACAGTGACACTAACATATGTAATAAATAATAAACTTGACAACAAATATGTATGGTAGAAGGCCATTTGGTATTAAAGTATTTAAGTATTTTTCTTGGTAGTAATTGTTGGTATCATCTTCTAGCAAGTCAAAAATTAAAAAATATTTTGTTTTTACCACAAAATTTTGCAATCAACATTTTATTTAGTTGATCAAAATATTTATTTCTCCTATCTAAGATTGCTGTTTAATTTCTATCATACAATTTGCACAAATTATATTTTAATCTAATGATGAAAATATTTCTCTTATTAAATGCATTATTATTACTATTGGGGTTGATAACCAAGTATTCTGGAAGAACCAAATCATCTTTTATATCCGATATGAAGCAATAAATCACTTAATCCTCGATCTGTTCTTACTTTATATTTCTTCTTAGTTGAACCTTTTTTATTTGAGACCATAAGTATAATTTTGGCAAGCTAGCTTTTATAGTGTCTGCTTTCGTCAATTTTGGAACTACTGGTAGTACTCGACAGAAATCACCTTCCAAACCATTAATATTTCACAAAGCTGTTCATTGAAATCCAATTTATCTCTAGAACTCCGAGCAATTGTTTCGATCGTTTGACACTTCCCCATAAGCGCTTCATCTCATATTATCAATATTTTTTTATAAATTTAGCATTATTGCTCTGCTTTGATATATTTGTGATGGTTATTTCAGTTATTTGAAGAGGTGTATCGACTCCTTATAATATAGTCTTGAAAGCTTGTTCTTATTCATGATTTAGTTTTGACTGTGCTTCTTCAGACACTTGTATGGCCTTTTAATTCTTAATACTATACTAACTTTTTTTACTTTGTGTTATAATATTTTTAATCTTTAACGCTCTTTTTATGGAATAAATCTATGTATCCTAAGATTTTTTTAACTTGAAAAATAATTTTACTCATATGATGAATTTAAACAATAATTGAATTGGATTATCTAGCTAAATAAATAATTGAAAGAATTAATTATTTGGTCTTAGCATAAAAATAATTTATTTTATGTTGATTCAAATTCATAATATTAGTTCATCTTTTAGATCTTTATATATACAGAATCATTAGTGGTAGTGATTCTTATCATCTATTTTTCTTTCTCTTTCTCACACATTTATATTCTTAAATATTTTCTTAGTTGTTGTTTAATAATTGGGTATATTTTTTAATATTACACGAAAAATTGATAAAACAATATTATTTGAGTAGAAAAATAGTTCAAATAGAAAATAAAAACATATTATCATTTTGATTTTTTTCTCAATTTACCCATTTTTTGCCGTTCATTTAACATTACTTTTATTGTTTTTTGGCATTGGGCATTATGGAGTGGTAATGTATTTCCAACACTGAGAATTCTTATAAAATTGATTTTATTAAACCTTCCTGCATATTATTAATAAGAATTTAATAGACAAAAAATTATTAATTTTAAAATCTTATATTGTAACGACCCGACCGGTCGTTTTGAGCTCTAGCGCGACGTTAGGCGGTTTGAGGCCATGAGCAGCTTTACATCAGATATTATGACCTGTATGTGTGGTCGAAATTGAGTTTCGGGATGGTTCAGAGTCAATTTGGAAAGAAAATTCTAATTTCGAAAGCTTTAAGTTGGAGGAATTGACTAAGGTGTGATTTTTGAGTAAACGACCTATGAATCGAGACTTGAAGGTTCCAACAGGTTCGTATGATGATTTTGGACTTGGGCGTATGTTCGGATTGAATTTTGGATGACTCGGGAGCGTTTCAGCGCCTATTGTGTAAAGCTGACATTTTTTAAAGAATTTAATAAATTTGGGTTGAAGTGCTTTCAATGTTATCGATGTCCGTTTGGGATTCAGAGTCTGAGAATAGCTTCATAAGGTGATTCTGGTATTAGGAGCACGTCCGGATGTGGATTTAGAGGTCCGTAGGTCATTTTGGGGTCATTTGGCGAAAGTTAGAAATTTGAAGTTTTTTGAGAAGTTTGATCGGGAGTGAACCTTTTGATATCGGGGTCGGATTCTAATTCCGAAAATTGGAGTATGTCCGCAATGTCAAATATGACTTGTGTGCAAAATTTGAGGTCAATCGGACGCGATTTGATAGGTTTCAGCATTGAATGTAGAAGTTTGAAGTTCTAAAGTTCATTAAGATTGAATTGGGGTGCGATTCATGATTTTTGTAATATTTGATGTGATTTGAGGCCTCGAGCAGGTCCGTGTTATGTTCTGGTTGGTGTGATTGGACGGGGTCCCGGGGACCTCGAGTGTGTTTCAGGGTGGTTTCGGATCAATATGAGCTGTTTTGGAACTGCTGTTGTTGGTATCTAGTTTCCTTCTTCGCGAACGCGATGGAGTCCCCCGTTCGCAAAGAGGAACTTTGAGGCTGCTGGGATTTGGCCTTCGCGAATGTGAGGCAGTGGACGCGAAAGAGAGGCAGTAGCTGGGAAGGCCTTGGCGAATACGGCCAAGGCTACACGAACGCGAAGAAGAGAGAGGAAGCGGGGGCCTGGAGTAGTTTGGCCTTCACGAACGCGGCCAAGGTGACGCGAACACGATGAGTATATTGGAGGAAGTGCATTGTGGCCTTCGCCTTAGCAATGTTCGTGCCGCGAACACAAAGAAGGGCGGACCTGGGCTGGGCAGAATATTTTTAAAGCGGGGTTTGGGTTCATTTCACCTATTTTTCCCACAGCCTGGGCGATATTTGGAGCTTTTGAAGAGGGGATTTCATCATCAAGCATGAGGTAAGTTATTTCTACTAGTTGTGAGTTACATACAATGTTTATACATTGATTTAGGCATGAAAATTTGTAGAAATTTGGGATTTTGAAGGAAAACCTAGAAATTTATATTTTTGAATTTTGACCACGAATTTGGGCATGAAATTGAGAGTAAATTATATATTTGAGTTCGTGATTCCATGAGTAATGTTTATCTTCGAAAAATTTCGAAATCCGGTAACGTGGTCCCGAGGGTGATTTTATCGACTTTTCGAACGGAGTTGGAAATTGGGCATCGGTTGAGTTGTTTGGAAGGCTTGGGAGCGGGTTATGGAATTTTGGAGCGAGGTAAGTCTCCTTTCTAACCTTGTAAGAGGGAATTAACCTCATAAGTGAATCAAATTATTATGTGCTTCTATTTGTGGGGGCTACGTATGCACGGGGTGACGAGAGTCCAAGCGTTGCTGCATTATACTTATGTCCGGGTAGTCTAGGACCCATAATCATGTTATACTTGCGATGTTTGAACCCTACTTGTTAATTTAACTGCTTAAAACATATTTACACTTGATAAAGGAATTGTAAAAGATTAAACTTCATTTTTTTATTGTTAACAAAAATTGGTATTTCCTTGAATAATTTCCCCTTAATAAATCTTGAATTGGTTGTTTTAAATGTATTTTCTCTTTTGTGGAGCAGGCCGAACTCCTCGGTAGCAGATAGATGCATCTATGGTTCGTGTCGTTCGACCCTCGGCAGTGCACAATTTATATTTATATGTTGGATCGGGCCGTACGACCTCGGCATGACTTATGCACTATTTGAAACTAATAATAATTGACATTTGCTCTATCGGCTTGAGATATAAATTGTTAAAGGATGAAAAAGGAATTTGGGAATTTCTATTAGTAAAAAAAAAGGATTGTTGATTATTTTCGGTTATGGAATTTTCAGCTATGTTATGTACTCCGTGCTTAAATATAATATCATCATTTTTTTTATTTGTTAGCCCGTAGTAAGTGTCGGAGTCGACCCCTCGTCACTACTTCTTCGAGGTTAGACGGGATACTTATTGGGTACGCGTTGGTTTACGTACTCATACTACACGTGCTGTATATTTTTGTGCAGGTACATATATGTCTAGTGGCCTTGTGGGCGCAGAGGCGCGGTTATTAGGTGAGCTGCATTTTATACTACGATCCGCAGTTAGCAGAGACTCCTTCAGAATTATTCATATCTTTCCTATCTAATTTGTATTCCGGATAGATGTTGTATTTTATTTTACTCCCTAGTTAATGCTCATGCACTTGTGACACCAGATTTTAGGAGTGGTTATGGGTTGTTCAGTATTTTGGTTGCGGAAATATTATCATTTACTCCGTAAGTCCTGTCTTTTACGATTTAATTGAAAGAAATTATGATTTGAAAATACTAAAATGAGTAATTAAGTTAATAAATTATCGTTGGATTGCCTGACAGCGGCGTTAGGTGCCATTACGACCTTTAAAGGATTTTGGGTCGTGACAATATGGTATCAGAGCACTAGGTTCACTTAGGTCTCACGAGTCATGAGCAAGTCTAGTATAGTCTTGCGGATCAGTACGGAGACGTATGTACTTATCTTCGAGAGACTATAGGGCTGTTAGGAGCACTTCCCTTCTTGATTTCTCATCGTGCGATTTGATTCCTTTGAGGCTTATGACTTCATTCCCTTCCTATTCAATCTTATGCGACGTGAAGAGCTTGTTATAAATTGGAAATCGAGGAATTTTAATGGTACTATAGATGTGGTGCAGGATGTTTCTTCCTGGGTATTTGATTGGGCTATTGTCGTCACCTTGCGGAAGGTCGTTCTGTCGTTGCAGCTCAGTATCAGTATTACCTAAGGTTTTGAGATTTAGCATTGATTGTTATGACGATTCGTGCATTGCTATTGCACAGTATTGATGTGATGGTAGGATGCTTGTCTATGTGCCGGGGGCAGTGAAGGATTTGAAGAGAGGTTTTCCCCGAGCATGATTCAGAGGTTCAGTATTTTATTTCTAGCAGAGGAAAGGCAATAGGACTAAGAATGTTCAGGTTTGGGTTGATGGAGTAATGAGACTTGGTATTTTCGAGCATGTTGGAATTTTCATTTGTGATGTGGTGTCGTCGTCCTTGTTGAATGCATTAAGTTCGCCGTTGTTATGGTCTTCTTCAATTTGCCTTTAGGGCAGGGTATTGTGAAATGGTGTCGGGGAAGCGACTGTTAGAGATCGCGTTGTGCAGTGGTTCAGAATCGAATCGGTATTTCTAATATTGATGGCGCGAGATGGATGATCTTCTAGGAGGCTTAGAGTTGGTGGTAATTTATTAGCTCAAAAGCTATAGGGATAAATTCGGATGTGAGGCAACAATTGGGCAGCGAAGGATGAGGAAGGACATGTGAGAGGTGTTTTACAATGGTTGAAATGCGAGAAGGTCAAGTATGAAAAGCAGAAGTCGAGAAGTCGCTTAAAGGAGAGGGTTTCACCAAAGTGGGAGAGTGGAAGAATATCATATGGGTTCTGTGGTAGAATAGATACACGCCTTGAGGAAAGTTTAGAGTGATTTGGGACTTATGGTGGACAGTGACTAGGTCTAAGAACTAATTTAGAATATTGGCTACTATACTGAGGAAGATTGGATACTATAGGAAGGAGTTGCTCGATATGAAGAAAGATGCAACATGACTTTGGATTGGAATGTATTGTCACACCTTTAATTGATGTCCATGAGGAGTGAACGGACTTGTACAGCTGGTGAATGAGCACGGGCTCAGGATGGTTTATTGGTTTTGTGGTAATTGTACTTGGTGCAACATTGTTAGAATATGTCGACATGGAATTTCCATATGTGGGTTATTTACGGTAAGCAGGTTAACGGTTGTGTGGTGTTGACGAAGCTTCTACAAAGAATTTTCTAGCTATCCAGTAAGAGGTCGAATATGTAAATGCGGCTAGTGATTCAGAGTGTTCATGAAATGGTTAACAGGAAGATTTTGAGGAATTTGGCGGGTCGATTGTGCGAGGTCATGTCAGTGAGGAAGAAGGAATCTTGGCAAGTTCCAGGGTCATGAAATGGTAGCTTCAAGCTAAGTTGGAGAGCCCCACCGTCTACGATTGGATAGCATGGTTGTCTACTTGTAAGGTTTCTGTTTATCGGCATATTGGCAGGTTATTACGACTAAGGAAAGAGAACATCAATGGTGATTTGAGCAAAGGATTTGAGGAATGTGTGCTACAATTGGCCTTATCAATTCATGTTCATGCTTTGAGAAGACTCAGGATTTATGCTTCGTGTAGATGTGATGTACAAGAAAGGTGATTCAGCCGGGTGCTTCATTGAGAGGGAGTTCATGTGCTAGCAGATCCTTGGAGTTTGATCATATTTGGCAACAAGTCATAGTGGGTGACTCTCAACAGCGGTCCTAGGGGGTTAGAGTGTATCGAACGTTGCAACAGATTACGGAAAAGGGGGTTAGAGTGTTCTATGTTATCATCGATCTGCGGTGTAGCATTGGAGGAATGGGAGAAAGCAACATCGGATTCTTAGAGAAATAATCAGAATGGGTGTACCAGTTGAAGATGCGAATGTGCACACAAGAAGGGTATGGGATGGTTTGTGGGTTTTGAGACAATGTGGTCTTGTGAAATGGGGTCACTGAGGGTAAGTGCAGATTTGGTTCGTTACGTTTGTATGGAGCTATTATCATTATTTCTAGGGCAAGTCCGGAGTAAATTAGAAGAAGTTGGATCGGTTAGCAATGGTTGAATCGTCATGATGGTGGCAATGATCAGTCCCTTCAATGTGTTAAGTTTTACAGGTGGTTATGGCGGTACGTGCGAGGCTTGACGACCACCGTAATTGATTTTACCTGGAGGCATTTGAGTTATTATGGCATGTTATGTGTAGATGGATCTCGGAAGGGTCATGGTGATTTAGACCACTACTTGGGGTTGTATTTTCTGCGGTTATAAGAGAATTCACTCGCGTGTTGCTATGGTTCTCCTGAATTGATTTAAGTGGAAGGTCGCTATATGACGTAGTATTTAATCTATTAGTGGATCAGGGGTTATTATGGAATTCTTGTACTCTCACGTATTGTCATGTTAGATGTAGTGAGTGGCATGGAAATCGGAAGCTGAGGATCAAGGTTGCGTTCGGTTTTGACAAGAATGTCACGAGCTCGGACGAGCAGGAAAGAATTTAGATGGTTAGAATGAGATGGTATTATCTTTAGCGACACCTGAGATCGGTGTCCTGTGTAAGAGGCTTTGTGTACTGATTTGCGGATTCTTGATTTGCTTTACAACATTAATATGGCCGGCGGTATGGATGTACAGACTTGTTACCTAGTGCGGAAGGTCGTGGGAGAGTATCCCACGGGAAGGTTGTATAAGTATGACATGTAGCCACTTGATTGATTAACGATTGAAATCAAGTATGGAGATTTTGGTACTATCGCTAATGTGAGAGTTTAGGCCTGAAAGGGGCACTCTATTCAGGTGGTTTTGAATTGTGGAAGTTTGTTCCGGATTCGACGGTTGTTCTTGCATGTCATGGGAAAGGGTCATTGTGGATCCTTAAAAGGTTATTTGCCTAAGCATGGTATGATCAAAATTGGTTTGAGGTCCGTTGTTGGGTCCAAATGTGGATGTGTACTCTACACCAGCATGGGGTGTGTTCATTCAGCATAACATTCCTTATGGAAGAGTATTCGGGCGTGAGATGTTAATTTCGTCGCCAGCTATTTCATGTAATACTCTATTGTGCCATGTGGGTTGTGAGACAGCTTGATTATTTGTACAATGTGTTGAGGTCCCGTGTAGCGGTGGTGTTATATGAGCAGGATGGCTCTCGAGATGCATATCATATATCGCACCTTAGTTGTGCTTCCGTTTTATAGCGTATGACGCTACCCATCTCCCTTGGATTTGTATTATGCACTTGGTGTGCTTATGGTTGATATTCGGGTATTTCGTGAGTATAAGTATTACAGATCGATGTGTGTCTTCTTTAGATTACTATGTGTGGATCGGGTGGCACGCCGCCTCGGGTATGTTGTTTGGATCGGGTGGCACGCCGCCACGGGTATCATGGTTAGATCAGGTTGCACACCGCAACGATATCATGTTTGGGTCGGGTTATATGCCGCAACAGTGTGATGTAGAGTACAGTTTCCCATAGCTATTCTCGTGTGTTTTGTGTCTCATTTCTAAGGAAGGTTCATAACATCTTTTCGGTTGTTTAATTAGTTACGTGGGTTGAGTAGTTCATTCCAGAGTTCGTTTTCCTTATGTATCACATTCGAGTTTGTAGCTTGTTAGCACAATGTGGCATCATATGAGGCTTTTGCAGTATCTGAGGTGGCTTATTACCTGAGCAACTTGTACTGGGTGAAACGAGATTATTGGACCTGGGGTCAGTGCGATCAGATTTATATAAGGCATATTAAAGAGTAAATATTGTTATTCAGTCCAAAATGAGCTAATGGTTCTTGTCGGGAGGAGAGACTCCATAAATTGTGATTCGGCAGGTGGTTATGAGTTCTACACATCTTCTCTGTCCTGGCTATATTGCGAGAGTTAATGCAAGGCTTAATTGGTCATGAGGTACACTACGGGCTTCGGGTCAGTGGAAATTTTAGCTGTTTTGCTTTGGAAAGATTGCCTTGGGCAAATAAGTTACGCGGTGCATGGTAAGAATTCAGTAAGGGTATAGAATCGTGTTTGGTGCAGTGTGTAGTGATTGATTCGGTGTTCGTATGTTGGAAACAATCCTGGTGGAGAATTTCAGATGTTGGAATTTGACCCTAAGGCTTACTTGACTAAATAAAGGGGAATATCTTCAGATTGGCTCGAGCTAATATGCTCAACTGAGTTGTGGTAGCACGAGTAGGTGCACGAGGTGTTAAACAGTGATTTCGGACAACACTAGAGAAGTTCTTAGCACGTTCAAGGACGAACGTATGTTTTAGTGGGAGAGAATGTAACGACCCGACTGGTCGTTTTGAGCTCCAGCGGGTTGTTCGACGGTTTGAGGCTATGAACAGCTTCACTTTAGGTATTATGACTTGTACGTGTGGTCGGAATTGAGTTTCGGGAAGGTTCGGAGTTAATTTGGAAAGAAAATTCTAATTTCGGAAGCTTTAAGTTGGAGGAATTGACTAAGGTGTGATTTTTGAATAAAGGACCTCGGAATCGGGATTTGATGGTTCCAACAGGTTTGTATGATAATTTTGGACTTGGGCGTATGTTCGGATCGGGTTTTGGATGACTCGGGAGCGTTTCGGCACCAATTGTGGAAAACTGGCATTTTTTTGAAGAATTTCATAAATTTGGGTTGAAGTGCATTTCAATGTTATCGATGTCCGTTTGGGATTCCGAGTCTGAGAATAGCTCCGTAAGGTGATTCTAGTATTGGGAGTACGTCCGGATGTGGATTTGGAGGTCCGTAGGTCATTTTGGGGTCATTTGGCGAAAGTTAAAAATTTGCAAGGTTTTTGAGAAGTTTGACCGGGAGTGGACCTTTTGATATCGGGGTCAGATTCTGTAACGACCCGTCCGGTGATTTTGAGTATTTACACTTTGCTCGGTTGTTTGAGGGTATGAGTAGCTCCATATGATGTATTATGACTTATGTGAATCGTCGGTTTTGGTTTTCAGGTTATTCGAAAATTATTTGAAAGGATGATTCTCAGCTAGAAGCTTTAAATTTGAAAGAGTTGACCAAGTTTGACTTTTTAGCATTTGACCTCGGATTGAAATTTTGATGGTTCCGGTAGGTTTGTTGAGTTATTTTGGACTTAGGAGTGTGTCCGGATTGTGATTTGGAGGTCCATAGTGGAATTTGGCTTGAAATGACGAAAGTTGAAATTTTTGAAAAGTTTTACCGGGAGTGGACTTTTTGATATCGGATTCGAATTGTGATTCCGGGATTTTGAATAGCTTCATTATGTTATTTGGGACTTGTGCGCAAAATTTGAAGTCATTCCGGATTGATTTGCTATGTTTCTGCACGAGTTATTAAATTTGAAACTTTAAAGTTCATAGCTATTGATTTGAGGTGTGATTCATCCTTTTGATGTTTTTATGTGTGTTTTGAGGACTCAGGTACGTATTGTGTTATGAAACTTGTTGGTATATTCGGACGGGGTCCCGAGAGGCTCGGGTGAGTTTCTGATGAGGTTCAGATCATTTCATCGCATTTTGGATTTTTGCTAAGGCTGCTGGTTCTGGTATAATCGCACCTGCGGTTGGTTTGCGCAGGTGCGATGGCCGCAGAAGCGACAAAAGCGTCATAGATGCGAGAATAGTGCTAGGTGAGGAAGACCGCAAAAGCAAAGATTTGGGCGCATATGCGATGCCGCAGATGCGGTAGCTCGAGCGCAGGTGCGGAACTCGAGGGTGTGAGCAGAGGTCGCAGGTGCGATGGTATTTCCGCACCTGCGATGGCGCAGAAGCAGAAATTGTTTCGCAGGTGCGAGTGGCCAGCTGGTTAGTTGTGGTCGCAGAAGCAAAATATTTACCGCAGTTGCGGTGGTTGCGGATTGCGACTATTTGTACGTAAATGCGGAAAGTGCTGGGCAGAAGCTATATTATCGAGGGTTTTGGTTCTTTCCTCATTTTGGGAACTATGGAACTCGGATTGAGGCGATTCTTGAGACAATTTTCACCATATGAATTGGGGTAAGTGTTCTCTACTCGATTTTGGTTATATTCCATGAATCTATCTTCGATTTTAGCTCTTGGTTGGTGAATTTTACAGGGGATATTGGGGGTTTTGGCCTAAAGTTTCATAATATGAATTTTTGAGTTTTGAACATTGAATTGGAGTCGGATTTGAGTGAAACTAGTATGGTTGGACTCGTAATTGAATGGGTTATTGGATTTGTAAATTTTGTCAGGTTCCGAGGCGCGGGCCTGGGTTGGGTTTTTTGCCGATTTTGGGCTTTTGATTCAAGATTTGATCTTATTAGATCGGGATTGGTTCCTTTAGCATTGTTTGATGTATTTGAGTTGTTTTTGGTTAGTTTTGAGCTGTTCGGAGGTCGGAACATGCAGGATGGCATTTTGGAGCATCGCTTGGCTTGCTCGGTGTTGGAATTGGCTTGTTCGAGGTAAGTAACTCTTCTAATCTTAGTGCTGAGGGTATGAACCCCGTAATACGTGTTATGTGATTGGTATTGAAGTGACGCACATGCTAGGTGACGGGCGTGTGGGCGTGCAGCATGTGAATTGGGACTCTATTATTTCTATGGCACTGTATAGTGGTCCTATTTTGTTGATATCCGTGTTTTCACCATTTAATAAAGTAATTGAGGTGTCAATAATGCTAGATATCATGTTTAGGCATTATGCAGATACTATTTGGACCCATAGTGGTCGTTTCTCACTGTCATCTCACTGATTTCATTGATATTTCATACTCAGCCATATCCATGCATTCATACTATATCTCAGATATTATTTATTGATACATTATATCATTGTTGTCGGGCTAGTTTCATGACATTGTGAGCCCGTGAGTGAGACTGGAGAGATTGATGACTGAGTGAGGCCGAGGGCCTGAGTGAGAGTGACATTTTGGGATCGGGCTGCACGCCGCAACATATTATATTAATTATATTTTATATGGATCGAGTTGCATGCCGCAACAAGCCTTCGGGCTATATATATATATATATATATATATATATATATATATTGCATGCCACAACAATGTTGGATTGGGTTGCACGCCGCAACAATATTGGATCGGGTTGCACGCCACAACAATATAGCGCTTGGGCTGAAGGAGCCCCTCCGGAGTCTGCACACCCCTAGTGAGCGCAGTAGACTATATATATGTGGATCGGGTTGTACGTCGCAACAGGCCTTATGGTCATATATGGATCGGGCTGCACGCCGCATCAGGTATTGTACAATGCTGAGTTATTGAGTGTGCTGAGCCTTTAGCATAGTGAGAGAGAATGCGAGACAGTGAGATTGAGTACTCTGAGAGTGTGAGTACTTGAGTTTATCTCTGAGATACATTGCACTGACATGCACACATGACATACATGCACAGAGATGTATTTTTCCTCATGTTGTACGGTATCACATCATTCATGATTTCTCACACATATTAACAGATGGGCATACTGATGCATTTGTTTACACTGGTTATCTTTAAAGAAAGCGAAACATCTTATTTATTATGAAAAGGATTTTGGGAAAATTATTGTTTTCAAACTTATTCATATTTTCGGTAACTCTAGTAAACGATTTGGGTTTTCATTGATGTACTTGAAAGGCAGAACTATTTTCAGAAATCATGTTTTTGTTGAGCATTTGATTGTTGAGTTACTTTTGGTATTAATTGTTTTATGTTGTTATGAACTATTGTTGTGAAATATTGAAGTTGGAACCCGACCTTGGTACAAGCTCGTCACTACTTTCAACCTAAGGTTAGGTTCGTTACTTATTGAGTACATGGGGCCGGTTGTACTCATACTATACTTCTGCACCTTGCGTGCAAATGTTGGTTGTTGATGTTGTTGTGTTCGATGGGAGCTGGATTGAAGATGTACCTGCATCCCAGCTGTAGCTGCCTCTTGTTCATGGTAGCTTTAGATCTGTAAAACTCTGTTTATGTACTATTCAAACAGACTATGTATTTATTTCATTTTCTCTTTGTAAACTCTATTCTTAGAAGCTCATGATTTGTACTATCAGTTCTTGAGAAATGTATAAGATTCAGATAATTCCTTTTGTCCAATTGTCTTATTAATATTATTGGAATTGGATGGTTATTATTTGGCTTACCTAGCGGTTTGGGTTAGGTGCCATCACGACTAGTGGATTTGGGGTTGTGACAGATTTCGATTCCGAAAGTTGGAGTAGGTTCGCAATGTCAAATGCTACTTGTGTGCAAAATTTGAAGTCAATCGGATGTGATTTGATAGGTTTCGGCATCAAATATAGAAGTTTGAAGTTCTAAAGTTCATTAAGCTTGAATTGGGGTGCGATTCATGATTTTGGTGATGTTTGATGTGATTTGAGGCCTCAAGCAGGTCCGTGTTATGTTCTGGTTGGTGTGATTGGACGGGGTCCCGGGGACCTCGGGTGTGTTTCTGGGTGGTTTCGGATCAATTTGAGATGTTTTGGAACTGTTGTTGCTGGTATCTAGTTTCCTTCTTCGCGAACGCGATGGAGTCCCCCGTTCGCAAAGAGGAACTTTGAGGCTTCTGGGATTTGGCCTTCGCGAATATGAGACAGTGGACGCGAAAGCGAGGCAGTAGCTGGGAAGTCCTTCACGAACGCGGCCAAGGATACACGAACGTGAAGAAGAGAGAGGGTGCGGGGGCCTGGAGCAGTTTGGCCTTCGCGAATGCGGCCAAGGTGACGCGAACGCGATGAGTAGATTGGAGGCAGTGCATTCTGGACTTCACGTTCGCGATGGTCGTGCCGTGAACGTGAAGAAGGGCGGACCTGGGCTGGGCAAAATATTTTTAAAGCGGGGTTTGGGTTCATTTCACCCATTGTTACCACAACCTGGGCGATATATGGATCACATTTATTGACTAGTGTTAGAATGTTGGGCATCGGTTGGGTTGTTTGGAAGGCTTGGGAGCCGATTATGGAATTTCGGAGCGAGGTAAGTCTCCTTTCTAACCGTGTAAGAGGGAATTGACTCCATAAGTGAATCAAATTATTATGTGCTTCTATTTGTGGAGGCTACGTATGCACGAGGTGACGAGCGTCCGTGCGTTGCTACTATTATGCTTATATCCGGGTAGTTTAGGACCCCTAATCATGTTATAATTGCGATGTTTGCACCTTACTTGTTAATTTAACTGCTTAAAACATATTTAAACTTGATAAAGGAATTGTAAAAGGTTAAACTTCATTTTTTTTATCGTTAATGAGAATTGGTATTTCCTTGAATAATTTCCCCTTAATAAATCTTGAATTGGTAGTTTTAAATGTATTTTCTTTTTTGTGGAGCGGGCCGAACTCCTCGATAGAAGATAGATACATCTATGGTTCGTGCCGTTCGACCCTCGGCAGTGCACAATTTATATTTATATGTTAGATCGGGCCGTTCGACCCTCGACAGTGCACATTTTATATTTATATGTTGGATCGGGCCGTACAACCTCGGCATGACTTATGCACTCTTTGAAACTAATAATAATTGACATTTGCTCTATTGGCTTGAGATATAAATTGTTAAAGGATGAAAAAGAAATTTGGGAATTTCTATTAGTAAAAAAAAAGGATTGTTGATTATTTTCGGTTATTGAATTTTCAGCTATGTTATGTACTCCGTGCTTAAATATAATATCATCATTTTTTTTAATTTGTTAGCCCGTAGTAAGTGTCGGAGTCGACCCCTCGTCACTACTTCTTCGAGGTTAGACGGGATACTTATTGGGTACGCGTTGGTTTACGTACTCATACTACACGTGCTGCAAATTTTTGTGCATGTACATATATGTCTAGTGGCCTTGTAGGCATAGAGGTGCGGTTATTAGGTGAGCTGCATTCTATACTACGATCCGCAGTTAGCAGAGACTCCTTCAGAATTATTTATATCTTTCCTGTCTAAATTTACTCCAGATATATGTTGTATTTTATTTTACTCCCTAGTTAATGCTCATGCACTTGTGACACCGGATTTTGGGAGTGGTTATGGGTTGTTCAGTATTTTGGTTACGGAAATATTATCATTTACTCCGTAATCCTGTATTTTACGATTTAATTGAAAGAAATTATGATTTGAAAGTACTAAAATGAGTAATTAAGTTAATTAATTATCGTTGGCTTGTCTGACAGCGGCGTTAGGCGCCATCACGATCTTTAAAGGATTTTGGGTCGTGACAACATGGTATCAGAGCACCAGGTTCACTTAGGTCTCACGAGTCATGAGCAAGTCTAGTATAGTCTTGCGGATCAGTACGGAGACGTCTGTACTTATCTTCGAGAGACTACAGGGTTGTTAGGAGCACTTCCCTTCTTGATTCCTCATCGTGCGATTTGATTCCTTTGAGGCTTATGCCTTCATTCCCTTCCTATTCAATCTTATGCGACGTGAAGAGCTTGTTATAAATTGGGAATCGAGGAATTTTAATGGTACTACAAATGTGGTGCAGGATGTTTCTCCCTGGGTATTTGATTGGGTGATTGTCGACACCTTGCGGAAGGTCGTTCTGTCGTTGCAGCTCAGTATCAGTATTACCTATGGTTTTGAGATTTGGCATTCATTGTTATGATGATTCATGCGTTGCTATTGCACAGTATTGATGTGATGGTAGGGTGCTTATCTATGTGCCGGGGGCAGTGAAGGATTTGAAGGGAGGTTTTTCCCGAGCATGATTCAGAGGTTCTGTGTTTTATTTCTAGCAGAGGAAAGACAATCAGACTAAGAATGTTCAGGTTTGGGTTGATGGAGTAAAGAGACTTGGTATTTTCGAGCATGTTGGAATATTCATCTGTGATGTGGTGTCATCATCCTTGTTGAATGCATTAAGTTCGCCGTTGTTATGGTCTTCTTCAATTCGCCTTCGGGGCAGGGTATTGTGAAATGGTGTCGGGGAAGCGACTGTCAGAGATCGCGGTATGCATTGGTTCAGAATCGAATTGATATTTCTAATATTGATGGTTCGAGATGGATGATCTTCTAGGAGTCTTAGAGTTGGTGGTAATTTATTAGCTCAAAAGCTATAGGGATAAATTTGGATGTGAGGCAACAATTGGGCAGCGAAGGATGAGGAAGGACATGTGGGAGGTGTTTTGCGATGGTTGAAATGCGAGAAGGTCAAGTATGAAAAGCAAAAGTCGAGAAGTCGCTTAAAGGAGAGGGTTTGACCAACGTGGGAGAGTGGCAGAATATCATATGGGTTCTGTGGTAGGATAGCTACACGCCTTGAGGAAATTTTAGAGTGATTTGGGAGTTATGATGGACAATGACTAGGTCTAAAAACTAATTTAGAATATTGGCTACTATACAGAGGAAGATTGGATACTACAGGAAGGAGTTGCTCGATATGAAGAAAGATGCAACATGACTTTGGATTGGAATGTATTGTCGCACCTTCAGTTGATGTCCATGAGGAGTGAACGGACTTGTACAACTGGTGAATGAGCACGGGCTCAGGATGGTTTATTATGTGCTTCTATTTGTGGGGGCTACCTATGCACGAGGTGACGAGAGTCCGTACGTTGGTACTATTATGCTTATGTTCGGGTAGTCTAGGACCCCTAATCATGTTATACTTGCGATGTTTGCACCCTACTTATTAATTTAACTGCTTAAAACATATTGAAACTTGATAAAAAAATTGTAAAAGGTTAAACTTCATTTTTTTGATCGTTAATGAGAATTGGTATTTCCTTGAATAATTACCCCATAATAAATCTTGAATTGGTTGTCTTAAATGTATTTTCTCTTTTGTGGAACGGGCCGAATGCCTCAGTAGCAGATAGATGCATCTATGGTTCGTGTCGTTGGACCCTCGGCAGTGCACAATTTATATTTATATGTTGGATCGGGCCGTACGACCTCGGCATGACTTACGCATGATAACTCTTTGGAACTAATAATAATTGACATTTGCTATATTGGCTTGAGATATAAATTGTTAAATGATGAAAAAGGAATTTCGGAATTTCTAGTAGTGAAAAACTGGATTGTTGATTATTTCCGGTTAGTGCATTTTCAGCTATGTTGTGTACTTCATGCTTAAATATAATATCAGCATTTTTTTTTATTTGTTAGCCCCTAGTAAATGTCAGAGTCGGCCCCTCGTCACTACTTCTTTGAGGTTAGGCGAGATACTTATTGGGTACGCATTTATTTACGAACTCATACTACACTTGCTGCACATTTTTGTGCAGGTACATATATGTCTAGTGGCCTTGTGGGCGCAGAGGCGCTGTTATTGCGGGGACTTAGGTGAGCTACATTCTATACTACGATCCACAGCCAGCAGAGTCTCCTTAAGAGTTATTTATATCTTTCCTATCTAATTTGTATTTCTGACAGATGTTGTATTTTATTTTGCTCCCTAGTTAATGCTCATGCACTTGTGACATCGGATTTTGTGAGTGGTTATGGGTTGTTCAATATTTTAGTTGCGGAAATATTATCATTAACTCCGTAAGTCCTATATTTTACTATTTAATTGAAGGAAATTACGATTTGAAAATATTAAAATGAGTAATTAAGTTAATTATCGTTGGCTTACCTGACAGCGGTGTTAGGCGGCATTACGACCTTTAAAGGATTTTGGGTCGTGACAACATGGTATCAGAGCACTAGGTTCATTTAGGTCTCACGAGTCATGAGCAAGTCTAATAGAGTCTTGCGGATCGGTACAGATCGGTACATATATAATAAAAAAAACTAACATAGAAGGTATTGTAGTCCAAAAGAATAAGTTATTACAGTTATGTCCTTTCCCCATAAGTTCTTCTGTTTAATATTTTAATGTTATTTTGGTCTATTAATATTGCATTCGTGCTATAATATATAGGCTCTCCTTTTCTAAAAATTAGTAATAGAATTTTTTATGAAGTATATCCTAATAGTAATAGGATTACATGACTAAAAAAATGTGTCTTTCCCGAAAGTAATTATACTAAAAGGAAACCCAATGTGTTCCTAAAGATATTAAGTTTACATGATAACATGTAGTATTATATGTCTATGCCCGAAATTAATTATACTAATAGTATTCCTAATGGTAATCATGTAGGATTCCTAACATGTAGTATTATATCCTAAAACTAACTAATATCTAGAATTCCAGTTATGTCCTTTTATTGTGAGTTATTATACAAAATATTATAAGGTTATTTTTTGTAAAAACGACATTATATTCATTCTTTTATAATAACTAGTATTAGCACCCGCGCGAATGTGCGGACATTAACCATGTCAAATGTTTGAGTTATTTGGATATGTACATAATCTTAAAATTTAAACCTTCTCGATAAATATAGATAGTCATTGGATATTAATTAAGAAACACTACATGAAAAAGATTGACTATTTCTCAAATCTCCTAGTTATAATTCTATTTTTTTGTATCATTCCCGCCGGTGTCATTGAATCCTAAAAATAGTCAGGAAACAAAATGTTAACTCATATTTATTGCAAAATAATCAAAGGTTGAGACTATGAAAGACTCTTTGGATACGACTTGACTCTTTCACTATTAGTTTAACTCTTATTTAATGTGTTGATATCTTTCAAAAAATATATCTATTTTAAAATTTCATTTTCTAAAACTTTTTTTTTTTCAATAATAAGTTTTTTTATAATAATGTACGTGAAAATATTATCCTTAATTCAAAACTCATTTTAGTCGACTATCTAAAAATTTTAAAAAAAATTATTTATCTAGTGAATTTCTTTTCCCCGGCATGACTCCATTTTGATATTTGACATTAAGCATGTTAAATATCTGAGTTATTTGAATTATATGTAAATAATCTTAAAATTTAAACCATTTAGATAATTATAGATAATCGTTAGATATTAATTAAGAAATACTAAATGGAAAAAGACTAATATTTTCTCAAATCTCATAGTGATACTTTTATTTATGCACAATTCTCATGGTATCACTAGAACCTAAAAATAGCCACAAAGCGAAATAATAACTCGTATTTATGGCAAAGCACAAAGTTTGACACAATATGAACGATTCTTTGGTTATGACGTGACTCTTTTACTACGACTTGAATAGTTGGTTAAATTTATATTTTTATTTTAATATTCCGCAAATGTTAGGCTTACCTCGTTATAGAGACTAGGTCCGTCACGACGTAACACGGAGGGGAAATTGGGTCGTGACAAGTTGGTATCAGAGCTCTAGGTTCATAGGTGTCGTGAGTCACAAACCGGTTTAGTAGAGTCTCGCGGATCGGTATCGAGACGTCTGTACTTATCTTCGAGAGGCTATGGAACTGTTAGGAAAATTTCACTACTTTGATTCCTTGTCGTGCGAAAAATTGTTGACTTCAAAGATTCTAAACTTCTGTATTCTATTCTCTCACAGATGGTGAGGACACGTACAAGCGGACCTGATGACCAGGCACCTACGCCTCCTAATAGAGCCGCGAAAGGCCGGGGATGGGGTAGAAGTCGAGGACGTCCACGTGGTGCAGCCAGAGCACCCGCACGAGATGCTACAGAACAGCCCCCAGTAGCTAAAGCTGGAGGGCAGACACCTGAGATACCTGTTGCTGCACCAGCCCTCCAGGAGACTCTAGCCCAGTTTCTAAGCATGTTCAGCACCTTAGCTCATGCTGGATTGATTCCACTTGCTCCGGCCACATCTCAGGCCGGGGGAGGAGCACAAACTCCCGTCGCCGATACTCCAGAGTAGAGGGTTCAGGTCGACCAGGTTCCAGAGATGGTACTAATGCAGCCAGTAGCTCCAGCTCAGCCCGAGGTTAGGGCAGCAGCTTCTGAGGCGGAGCAGCTCATACTTGAGAGGTACAAGAAGTACCACCCACCTACTTTCAGTAGATTTGCTACAGATGATGCTCAGGGTTTTCTGGAGGAGTTTCATCGTATTCTACTTACTATGGGCGTAGCGGAGACGAGCGGGGTTTCTTTTACCACATTCCAGCTTAGAGGAGCATCCTATCAGTGGTGGCGTGCTTATGAGTTGAGTAGTCCGGTTGAGGCAGCTTCACTTACATGGACTCAGTTCTCGGATATGTTTTTGAGAGAGTATGTCCCTCAGAGCCTCAGAGACTCATGGCGCGCGAAGTTTGAGCAGCTGCGCTAGGGTGCTATGACTGCGTCAGAGTATGCAATTTGCTTCAGTAATATGGCCCGACATGCACCGGCCTTAGTTGCTACAGTTCTAGAGAGGGTTCGACGGTTTATTGAGGGTCTCCATCCTAGCATCCGGAGTAGTATGGCAGGGAATTGGAGATGGATATTTCTTATCAGCAGGTTATGGGTATTGCTAGGATATTTGAGGGCATGGTTACCCGGGATAGAGAGGAGAGAGAGGCCAAGAGGTCTCGAGAGGATGGTTATTATTCTGGAGCTCGTTCCCCAGCAGCTCGCCATGGTAGGGGTTATGTGAGCCGCCCCGTTCATTCAGCTCTTCCATCCTCCAGCGGTGTTCCAGCTCCTTCTAGACCCCAGGAGCCTTATTATGCACCGCCAGTATCCAGCGTGCCTCCTGCACAGAGTGTTCCTAGCGGCCAGTCCAGCAGACCTGGCCCGAGCCAGTCAAAATAGCCACGCCCTCCCAGAGCTTGTTTTGAGAGTGGCGACACTCGCCATATGGTGAGGGATTGCCCCAGGATTAAGAGGGGTGCACCTCCACAGACTTTTCAGCCACAGTGGGCTCCACCGGCTCCTCAGGCTATGATTACAGCACCAGCTGCCACCCCACCTGCTCAACCAGCTTGAGGTGGAGGTCGGGGAGGTAGAGGTCTCCCTAGAAGGGGAGGCCAGGCCAGATATTATGCACTTCCTGCTCGTACAGAGGGAATTGCTTCTGATTGTGTCATTACAGGTATTATTTCGGTCTGTCATAGAGATGCATCGGTATTATTTGACCCAGGTTCTACATATTCTTATGTGTCCTATTATTTTGCTCCGTATTTGGGGGTATCTCGGGATTCTTTGAGTTCCCCTATTTATGTATCTACTCCTATGGGAGATTCTCTTATTGTGGACCGTGTGTATCGGTCGTGTTTGATTGCTCTTAGTGGTTTTGAGACCAGAGCCGATTTATTATTGCTCAGCATGGTGGACTTTGATATTATTTTGGGCATGGACTAGTTGTCGCCCCAGTATGCTATTCTTGATTGTCACGCTAAAACTGTGACGCTGGCTATGCTAGATTTACCGCGATTAGAGTGGAGAGGTACCATAGAGTATACTCCCAGCAGAGTTATTTCTTTTCTTAAAGCTCAATGAATGGTTGAGAAGGGGTGTGACGCATATCTAGCTTATGTGAGAGATGCCAGTATTGATACCCCTACAATTGAGTCAGTTCCAATAGTAAGGGACTTTCCAGATGTGTTTCCAGCTGATCTTCCGGGCATGCCGCCCGACAGAGATATTGATTTTTGCATTGATTTATTGCTGGGCACTCAGCCCACCTCTATTCCTCCATATCGTATTGCTCCTCCTGAATTGAAGGAGTTGAAAGAGCAGTTACAAGAATTGCTTGATAAAGGCTTCATTCGGCCCAGTGTGTCACCTTGGGGTTCTCCTGTCTTATTTGTGAAGAAGAATGATGGTTCTATGCGGATGTGTATTGATTACCGCCAGTTGAACAAAGTCACGATGAAGAACAGGTACCCATTGCCTCGTATTGATGACTTATTTGATCAGTTATAGGGTGCCAGGGTGTTTTCCAAAATTGACTTGCGTTCTGGCTATCATCAGTTGAAGATTCGGGAGCCGGACATCCCAAAGACTGCTTTCAGGACCAGATATGGTCACTATGAGTTTCTTGTCATGTCATTTGGGCTGACCAATGCCCCAGCAGCCTTTATGCATTTAATGCACAATGTGTTCCGGCCTTATCTTGATTCCTTCGTCATTGTGTTTATTGACGACATCCTAGTATATTCCCGGTCTCGGGAAGATCATGAGCATCACCTAAGGACCGTGCTTCAGACTTTGAGGGAGAAGATGTTGTATGCAAAATTTTCTAAGTGTGAATTCTGGCTTGATTCAGTGGCATTCTTGGGCCACATAGTGTCTTGTGATGGGATCAAGGTAGATCCAAAGAAGATTAAAGCAGTGCAGAGTTGGCCCAAATCGTCCTCAGCTACAGAGATCCCGAGTTTTCTTGGTTTGGCCGGGTATTACCGTCGATTCGTAGAGGGTTTCTCATCTATTGCAGCACCTATGACCAGGTTGACCCAGAAGGGTGCTCCGTTTAGGTGGGCAGAGGAGTGTGAGGAGAGCTTTCAGAAGCACAAGACAGCTTTGACTACAACCCCAGTATTGGTATTGCCTTCAGGTTCAGGGTCTTATACAGTTTATTGTGATGCGTCATGAATTGGCCTAGGCGCGGTGTTGATGCAGGACCTAGGGTGATTTCCTACGCGTCCAGACAGCTGAAGGTGCATGAAAAGAACTATCCTATCCACGACCTTGAGCTAGCCGATATTGTTTATGCCTTGAAGATTAGGAGGCATTATTTGTACGGAGTTCCTTGTGAGATTTACACTGATCACCAGAGTTTGCAGCACTTGTTCAGGTAGAAGGACCTTAATTTGCGTCAGCGGAGGTGGTTGGAGCTACTTAAAGACTATGATATCACTATATTGTACCACCCGGGAAAGGCCAACGTAGTGGCCGACGCCTTGAGTCGCCGAGCAGAGAGTTTGGGGAGTTTGGCATATCTTCTAGCAGCTGAGAGGCCCTTAACCTTGGATAAACAGGCCTTAGCCAGCCAGTTCGTGAGATTGGATATTTCAGATCCTAGTTGGGTATTAGCTTGTGTGGTTGCTCGATCTTCTCTTTATGACCGTATCAGGGAGCACCAGTATGAAGATCATAATCTTCTAGTTCTTCAGGATAGGGTTCGGTGAGGTGATGCCAGAGATGTGATTATTGGTGATGACGGTGTGATAAAGATACAGGGCCGGATCTGTGTGCCCAATGTAGATGGGCTTCGGGAGTTGATTCTCTAGGAGGCCCACAGCTCGCGGTACTCCATTCATCCCGGTGCCGCGAAGATGTACCAGGATTTGAGACAACACTATTGGTAGAGGAGGATGAAGAAGGATATAGTTGGGTTTGTGGCCAACTGTCTAAACTGTCAGCAGGTCAAATATGAGCACCAAAGGCTGGGTGGATTACTTCAGAGGTTAGAGATCCCAGAGTGGAAGTGGGAGCGGATCAGCATGGACTTTGTAGTTGGACTTCCACAGACTTTGAGAAAGTTCGATGCTATTTGGGTGATCGTGGATCGGCTGACCAAGTTAGCTCATTTTATTCCAGTATTGACAACTTATTCTTCTGAAAGGTTGGCTGAGATTTATATCAGAGAGATTGTCCGCCTTCAAGGTATTCCAGTATCCATCATTTCAGACAGAGGTACACAGTTCACATCACGGTTTTGGAGAGTCGTACAGTGGGAGTTGGGTACTAGGATGGAGCTAAGCACAGCCTTTCACCCTCAGACGGACGGGCAATCCGAGCGCACAATTCAGATTCTTGAGGATATGCTTCGTGCCTGTGTGATGGAGTTCGGAGGGTAATGGGACCAATACTTGCCACTTGTAGAGTTTGCTTACAACAATAATTACCAGTCCAGCATTCAGATGGCACCGTCTGAGGCTTTGTATGGTAGGCGGTGCCGGTCCCCAGTGGGATGGTTTAACCCAGGCGAGGCCCGATTGTTGGGTACAGACTTGGTCCAGGATTCCCTGGATAAGGTGAAGGTGATTCAGGAGAGACTTCACATAGCCCAGTCCAGGCAGAAGAGTTATGCGGACCGGAAGGTTCGTGATTTGGCATTTATGGTTGGTGAGCGGGTCTTGCTTCGGGTATCGCCTATAAAGGGCATCATGAGGTTCGGGAAGAAGGGCAAGCTGAGTCCAAGGTTTATTGGTCCTTTTGAGATATTGCGGAGAGTTGGGGAGGTTGCTTATGAGCTTGCCTTGCCTCCCAGCCTAGCAGGAGTTCACCCGGTATTCCACATGTCTATGCTCCGGATGTATCACGGTGATCCGACTCATGTATTGGATTTCAACTCAGTCCAGTTGGATAAGGATCTATCATATGTGGAGGAGCCAGTAGTCATTTTGGACAGGCAGGTCAGAAAGCTCAGGTCAAAGAATATTGCTTCAATAAAGGTCCAGTAGAGAGGTCAGCCGATTGAGGAGGCGACTTGGGAGACCGAGCAGGATATGCGCAGCCAGTACCCTCATCTTTTCACAGTTTCAGGTATGTCTTTATACTCGTTTGAGGATGAACGATTGTTTTAAGAGGGGGAGGATGTAACGACCCGATCGGTCGTTTTGAGAGTAATAGCCCTGATCCCCTATTAACTGCTTTCCCCATATATATTTCTACTAGTGTGACTTGCCGGGATGATTGGTTTTTGAGTTTCGGAGTGTTTTGGGACACTTAGTCCCTAAATGAGAATTTAAGCCTTAGTATTTGGGTCGTAGTTGGAACTGTGTGAAAACGACTCCGGAATGGAATTCTGTCGGTTCCATTAGCTCCGTTAGGTGACTTTGGGCTTAGGGGCGTGTCCGGATTGTGTTTTGGAGGTCCGTAGCTCATTTAGGTTTGAAATGGTGAAAGTCAAATTTTTTTAGTATTGGGCCGGTAGTGGAATTTTTTATATCGGGGTCGGAATCCAATTCCGGAAGTTAGATTTGGACCGTAGTATTAAATATGACTTGTGTGCAAAATTTGGGACCAATCGGACGTGGTTTGGTTGGTTTCGGCATCGGTTGTCGAATTTGGAAGTTACAAGTTCTTTAAGTTTGAATCGGAGGATGATTTGTGATTTTAGCATTGTTTGATGTGGTTTGAGGATTCGACTAAGTTTGTATGGTGTTTTACGACTTGTTGGTACGTTTGGTTGAGGTTCTGGGGGTCTCGGGTGTGTTTCAGATGCTCAACGGGTCATTTTTGGACTTAGAGAAGTAGCAGATTTTTCTGGTTTTTGTTGCAGAAGTTTGCTCTTCGCGTTCGCGAAGAAGAGCTCGTGTTCGCGAAAGTATGGTCAGTGGAAGCATCGCAAACGCGAGGAGTAGGACGCTTTGCGAAGAGAGTTTTCTGAGTGTGAGGTTTTGTTCTTCGCGTTCGCGAAGGGGAGGACGCGAACGCGAAAGTATAGTCTGTGTGTGCATCGCGAACGTGTGAGTGGTGTCGCGTTCGGGAAGAGGAGTGAAGCTATTGGGGACCCCAGGTCCTTGTTCTACACGTTCGCGAGGTGGTGGTCACATTCGTGAAGGTCTGAGCTGGTAAAGCTTAGCGTTCGCGAAGCCGTGGTCGTGTTCGCAAAGGGTTAAATTTGTGGGCAGACGAGTTGTGCTTCGCGAACGCGAAGAAAAGAGGTCTGGACAGAAAGTTTAAGTTCAGAAAATGGGGATTCGTCCCATTTTTAATTTTCAACGATTTGGAGCTTGGATTGAGGCGTTTGTTGGGAGATTTTTAGAGTAAACAACGGGGTAAGTGTTCTTAACTCAATATTGGTTAAATTACCCGAATCCATGGTTGTTTTTATGATTTAATTGGTGAAATAAGTTGGAAAAGTTTGAAAACCCTCTTGGATAAATTCGATGATTTGAGGGCCGAATTGTTATCGAAATTTAGTAATTTTGGTATGGTTAGACTCGTGGTGGAATGGCGTTCATATTTTGTAACTTTTACCGGATTCCGAGATGTGGGTCCCATGAGCAATTTTTTTAGTTAATTTCGGAATTTTTGTTAAAATGTTGATTTCATTAATTAGATGAGTCTATTATGGTTGTATTTATGATATGTAATTGCTTTTGGCTAGATTTGGGCCATTCGGAGCCGAATATTCATGGGAAAGGCATTGTGACCGATTGATTGAGCTTGGTTCGAGGTAAGTGGTTTGCCTAACTTTGTGTGGGGGAAATCCCCTTAAGATTTGAAACTATTGTGCTATGTGTGCGCTGTGTACGCGAGGTGACGAGTACGTACACGGGCTAGTTATGGAAAACCCGATTTTCTTACTGAGCAGCAAGATGTTTTCCTGTTATTTTGAGTTATACCATTTTAATGAGTACTAACTTATTTTCAGCTCTTAATTGAGTTATTCCAATATGTGTAGCTATCATGTTTAGTCTAATACAACATGTCTACGTGTTTTAATTGTTTATGTGAATTATGTGCATGCTTAATGAATTTCCTGCTTCTTCCCTGACTAGTACTTAGTCTAAATTGTAAGAATTCGTGATGTAGTTGTATTTCTATCATTCGCGCTGCAAATTTATTTTGGGACTACGGAACGGTATTCCGGGAGATCCCCCTGTACTGCATATTTACTTTGGGACTACAGAACGGTATTTCGGGAGATCCCCCTGCATATTTACTTTGGGACTACGGAACGGTATTCCGGGAGATCCCCCTGCACATTTATTTTGGGACTACAGAACGTTATTTCGGGAGATCCCTCTGCACATTTACGTTTGGGACTACGGAACGGTATCTCGGGAGATCCCCTGTTGTGTTTCTGTGTTCTAAGCTGTTACCTTCTATGATTTCATTGTTGTTAAATTTCAGATTTTATTTTATTGCGGTATTACACTTTATATTATTTTATTATATATTTGCCAGTGGGACCTTGACCTGACCTCATCACTACTCGACCAAGGTTAGGCTTGACACTTTCTGGGTACCGATTGTGGTATACTCATACTACTCTCTGCACATGTTTTTCGTGTGCAGATCTAGGTGTACCTTATCAGCCGCACTATCAGTGAGATTGGATAGATTTGGAGACTTCAAGGTATATCTGCCGCGTTCGCAGACCTCGGAGTCCCCTTCTACTCTTTCTCATGTCCATTATCTTCTGTATTGTTTTTCTTTGTTAGATTCTGATGTATAGAGACACTAGATTTTTCCTTCTGTAGTTTGTGACTCACGATGTTCCAGGTTTTGGGATTTGTTGTGTATTTTTGAATAGTTGGTTAAATTTATATTTTTATTTTATTATTCCGCAATTGTTAGGCTTACCTAGTTGTAGAGACTAGGTGCCGTCACGACGTCACACGGAGGGGAAATTGGGTCGTGACAAAAAAATATTTCTATTTTCAAATTCTAATTTCTAAACTTTATGTATATTTCAATACTGATTATCTTTATAATGATACAAGTGAAGATATTATCCTTAATTTAAAATTCACATTAATCAGCTATCTAAAAATTTAAATAATTCTTTAGCTGGTGAAACTTTATTTTAGTATGACTCCGTTTTGAGTTTATCGATATCTCTAGCCACAGATTTTAAATTTTGAATACGCTATGTATACAGATTTTTTGTTCTTTGAATCACTAAATGTTAAATTAGTTGATTGTTATTATATAACATTGCATATATTATCTTAAAATTTCCAAGTAGTTTTTTCTCGACAACATACTTGGCTTAACTTCAATGCGAACTACTCAAATTATATTTAAATTCAAATTCGAATATCATATCAGTTTGTTATTAATAGTGATTTTTTAAAAACGACACAAAATGTAAATTAAAAAAAATATTCTATGATATCCTTATCTTATAATCTATGTATTTGAGTTGAAAAAAATATTTGAAATCAATGAGACCAGCTTTAAAATTTTATACTCAACAAAGATGAAACAGAAGAAGAAATTTGTTGTCATCTCTTATTTCTGGTTTTTAGATTTTTCATACATTTTTTCTAAATTTATTTTCTTTTATCTTATTTTTTATATCTTTTTAATTTTGTTACAAAAAATTAATTTATTTCGCTTCTAACGACCCGACCGGTCGTTTTGACTGTTATACCTCTGTTCTCCCATTTACTGCTCAATCTGTGCCTTACAATTGTTATGTGACTTGCCGAGGTAATTGGTGCGGGTCCGGTGAGGTTTTGGAATGAATTGGAACACTTAGTTCCAAGGTTTAAAATTTAAGTTGAAATAGTTGATCGGATGTTGACTATGTGTAAACGACCCCGAAATAGAGTTTTAATAATTTCAATAGCTCTGTATAGTGATATTGGACTTAGGAGTGTATCCGAAAAATTATTTGGAAGTCGGTAGTTAAATTAGGCTTGAAATGGCTAAAATAGAAATTTAAGTTTGGAAGTTTAACAGGGGAGTTGACTTTTTGATATCAGGGTCGGAATCCGATTTTGAAAATTTGAATAGGTCTGTTATGTCGTTTATGACTTGTGTGCAAAATTTGAGGTCAATTGGACTTGATTTGAGAGGTTTTGGCATTAAATGTAGAAGTTAAAAATTCTTCGTTTCATTAGGCTTGAATTGGGGTATGATTCGTGGTTTCAGCGTTGTTTCATGTGATTTGAGGTTTCGACTAAGTTCGTATGATATTTTAGGACTTGTTGTTGTATTTGGTTGAGGTCCCGGGGGCCTCGTGCGAGTTTCAGATGGTTAATGGATAAATATTTGGACTTGGAATGCTGCTGGAATTTTTCTGATGCACTATCTGGTTTCCTTCATCGCGTTCGTGGGAGGAGTCTCGCGTTCGCGAAGAAGAACTGAGGGATAGGCAAGATTTGCTCTTCGCGTTCGCGAAGAGGAGGACGCATTCACGAAGGGTTGGGCAGGTTGTGCATCGCGAATGCGAGAGGTGTGACGCGTTTGCGAAGAAGAGAGGAGGTAGCTGGGGACCCCATGCAATTGGTCTACGCGTTCGCGGAGAGGAGGTCACGTTCGCGAAGTGAGGGGTCAACGAAACATCGCATTCGCGTAGAAGGCATTTGAGGCAGAAGCACTTGTGCTTCGTGAACGCGAGGGGTGATGCCGCATTTGAGGAGGAATTTGGGCGGAACAAAATTTGTGCTTTGCGAACGCGAGGCAGTGGCTGCGTTCAACCCTTTAATTAGGCTTATCAATCTCTCGATTGACCCAATTTTTTGCTAGCTAAGTTTTCCTAGACTAAGTCTCTTTTTCTAAAGTAGAGACCAAGTCAAATAGGAATGAAATAATGTTTCCAATCACTAATACTTCACATAAAAGCAAGAACTAGGCTAGATAATCAATACCCAACCATAAACAAGCAATAAATCAAACACCCATTAAGTTTACACACTAGGGTTGGGTCGCAACCTAGTAAAAATCTAGCTACTCATGCTTAAACTGGAAGAAGAAAAAGAAGAAGAAGAAGAAGAAGAAGAAGAAGAAGAAGAAGAAGAAGAAGAAGAAGAAGAAGAAGTAATAATTAAACCCATATTGATAATTAAAATGATGAAATCAATATTCAAAATGCTCAAAATAGCAAAAACTACTTAAAAAAAAAGGAAACCATCTAGTGTGGCTGCTGATGTCAAAAGTTAATCTAAAAAAGTGAAACTCTTTTATTTATACAGTGCTGGAATTTTCGGATAAAAATGCCCTTTCGGAGGTTCTGCGGCCGCATAATTCCATGTGCGGTCCGTACTTTGCTTCAGCCAGACAGGATTGGAAACCTATGGCCACACAATTCTGAACTGCGGCCGCACTTCTCTCTTTCTGCGGACAACACAAATATGTCTGCGGCCGCACCATGCTCTTATGCAGCCGCATAATAATTGTGCGGTCCGTACTCTTGTTGAACTTGAGATGCAGGTTCTCTGAACTTTGGCTTTTACCCAGTTTCTGCGGCCGCACAATTTCATGCGCGGTCCGCATCTTCCAATCTTCTCTGATGGAATTGCTTCATGACCTGCGGCCACAGATGGTATTCTGCGGACCGCACTTTGAGCTTTTGTGTTGTTTTTGTCCCTAAGTTCAGATTACTCTTTCTTGAAGTGGATTTCATCTTTGGAGCTCATCTTCCAATATTCCGGCAATTAAGCATATTTTATCAATTTTCGGGAACACAATTAAGCGCTTTTGGACTAAAACGAAAGCAAAAAGGCACAAATAAGTAGTCAAAATCCCCACTTATCAATTCCTCCAATCTTAAACTTTTGCTTGTCCTCAAACAATTAACGTAATTCCCACCTCCACAATTTAAGAGTCATTCCAGCTAAACAAGGTGAATCAATCACACATCAATTGGGACCAACAATTACCCACGACACTTATGATTTATCAACACGACAACAAGTTAAACATTTAAGAACGAATAGTTCTAATGTGACACCTGAGCATCAAGAGTTGACTTTATTCATCAAGGAAGCTCGTTCTTTCATGTAGGTCATTGTGGATCCCAAACTCCTCTTCCTCTACTCTCCTTTTGCCTATTTCACTTAAGAATATAGCACCCAATTCATAGGTTTGTGAAAGGTTCACTCATTTCTCTCAAAACAATGTTGCAAGTACGGCTTTAAGTACCATAGGCTTGCCCCTCATGTGAATCACCATTAGAGAGACTTAACATCACTCTTTCTTGGCCATGTTATTCATTTTCTCCTTCTTCGCTTTTTCCATGCTTTGCATCATTACTTTTCTTTAAATCCCTTCAATTTTTCAACGTATTCACTTTCTTTTTGTATTTTTCTTTTTGTTCTTTCTTTTTTTTGGCTTTCCTTCTCTTCATTTTTTTTCTCTTTTGCCTTGATACTGTTTTTCAAACTCCCCCAAACTTATGTTTTTAGCCAATTTTTTCACAAGAGTATTAAGGAAAGCTCGGGTGCCAAGATAGGGTCACAACAAAATGGGTAAAAGCTTGTAACATGGTGATCAAATGAGAAAGTTTTTAGGCTCAATTGGGTTGACTAGGGATAGCAACTTTGGTGGACCATGGAAAATTTCAAACGGGTCAAGCAGAGCCTACAATCACTTCTCAAGCCAAGCAAAACTTAAAATTTCCCCTAGAAACACATTCAGGACAAGTTCTAGACCATTTGCACGGATACTTGTACTTGCACTAACAACATCTCACCTCTCACGCAGCTGGATTGTTAAAGCGGATAGAGTCGAGGGCCCACAATGACCATATTCAAGATTGAAAATCACTATGGTTCGACTAAACCACTCGATGATTGCCTAACTCAACACAATAGTCACAAGGTCACTAGCTAGAGCTATTTCTTTCCAAAAAAAATTATTTTTAACCATAAGCTCGTAGTTAAGTGTGTTGATACCAAGTGAAGCATGTTTGACTCTTCGAGCCTGACTCAATTAGGTCTTTTTATTCATTATTACTACTATTCTTACGTAAACACCAAAAATGGACTCAATCCCTTAAGAAGATTGTCACGCCATCCATCGTTGGGAAGAGTCACCCGGTTCACACAAAAATTACCTTTGGAAAGAACCGTGGCATTAAGAAAACCAAAGGCTTATTGTTCACTAAAACATAAAAAGAACCCACAAAATTAAAAAGAAGCTACTAGATTAAACATAGACTAATAAGATAACAGAATAAAGAAGCTAAAAAGCAAACTACTTAAATCATAATGAATATACATAATGAGAGAGGAAAAGAAAGAATATATACATCAAGAGAGAACAGAGAGAATATATATACAGAATAAAGAGAAAAAAGAAACTATTATCAGTTATTACAAACCAAATGTCTAAAAGTCATCCAAATAGCAAATAACTCCCCCCACCCCCCCCCCAAATAAAAATAAGCATTGTCCCCAATGCTTAATCAAAATAAGAATAAAGAAGGGTAAGAGTGAAAAAGACTCCCTATGTGGCCATAGCAGCGTCACCGCCCTCAGTATCCTCTATCTGGATCTCATTATCATCGGCTCTGGGAGTAACTGGGTTAGTGAACATCTGGCACACTGCCTCAGCGGTGTCGGCAGCCAGGTTTAGCTCCTCAGACTAGCCATCTGGTGCCACTGGAGCTGATGGTGCTGCTGGATCTGATGGTGCTGGTGGGTCTGACTCTATGAGCATTTCAAATGAAAGATCACCCACTGCTGCTATCTTGGTCACCTCTCTCCTCATCCTGTCAACTGATTTCCTGGATGCCTGGGATTTCTTCATTTTCTTTACCTGCTTCCCCAGCTCCTCAATCACTACTCCATGTGCTACCAAGGTGTCCATGATGTTGGTATGGTTCTCCAATATCTTCTTCAATGTATCCTCCACTGTCGGAGGAATCTGGGGTGCCAGAGTGGATGACTGTGCTGTAACAGCACTGGATATGTGAGACAGCTTTGCAGTGGCTGTCTGCATCCAGTTATTGAGGCTCGCCATTATTTGGGAGACTCGCAATGCAGATGGTGGATGAGCGGGCATAGGCAGCAGCTTCAAAGCCGATGTGAAAGGCATTGATGCTGAAGGCTTGTAGAAGGAAGTAGAGGCATAGCTGTTGCACCATCAGAAGGCTCTGCTGAAGTAGATGGCATGCCAACTGTCTCAGCAGCTACCCCAGCGGGCTCATCAGACTGGCCTGCAGTAGTAGAGGGTTTACCCTTTTTCTTTGGGTTTCCACCACCCATCAAAGAAGACGATGAGAAGGGCTTCTTCGCCTGCACCTTGGTATCAAAATCCGTCGGTTCTACCCCCGCATCTGTAAGGTACTAAGTGATAGTGTTGGGATGTGGATAGGAGGTGTCACCTTGCCTGGCGACCACAGACATGTTGGCCGATATCATGGTACCCACATTGATTGTGTACCTGGCCATAATAGGGGCGACTAGCACTGCCCGCTGAATTGGAAGATTTGTTTCATTTGGCACGGGTCTAGTTTGCTACACATGACTGTTTGCCATCCCTTTGCCTCAAAATTTAGGGTGTTCCGCTGAATGGGAACCCCTGCTATGATCCATGCTGGAGGCGGCCCCGGAGCTGCAAGAATCTCAGCTAGCCAGGGTCGAACTGCATCTCCCAGTGGTAACTTTTCCAGGTATTGCGCAGGCTCCACATCCTCAAACCTTAAATACGTGTTCAGGATGCTCTGATCGAATCTCACCTTTAGATTTCTCACTTTTGTTACCTTGGTCCCTTTCTTTATATGCGCCACATTGGCGTAAAATTCCCAGACCAGGTATTCCTTGGCATCTACCACAGTTTTGGTGAACCACATCTACCCCTTCCGCTCCCAGAACTGTCTCAACACTGTCGGGTTGTATTTGTCAAGGTCTTTTATCATGAACTGATGCTCAAGAGTGAGCGATCATACTGGCCACCACTCTCGGAAGCTTATGAAAGAAGCCAGACTAACTAACCTATCTTCCCAAATCTATTTCTTCTTCGACCTCTCAAGGCCGGCAACTCTGGTATCACCCCATCGGCCATCATCCGGAATATCATCAGCATCCACTGTAGTAGCAGGTGCATCAGGGGCATATGTGGATGAGGGCTCTAAAGCATGATTGTCACCTTCCGAACCCTCGGAAATGCTCTCAGAATAGGAAGGCTCGTCTCTAAGTTGGTATCTGCCTTGTGGCTGTTGTGGCTATGATTGAACAGCAGGCTGATCTTGCAATGAGTCACCCTTCGATGCTTCCCGACATGGGACATATGAACTAGACTCGAAAGGCTCGGACTGTCTTCCTCGGTCTACTGTGGCTTTCTTATTAATTACCCTTTGGAGGATGAGGGATAAATTGCTTTTGCCTTTGCCTCTGAAAGGTTCACCCCCTCCCCTTTTATGTATCACCACGACCTCTTGATCTAACCATTTTCTGTAACAAACAACATCAGGAGTCAATTTTAGTTCAAGTGCAGATAAACAGACATTCACAGAACAAAATATGTTTGCAGTGAAGGGAAGTGCGGTCCGCACAATTGCAAGTGTGGCCGTAGCCTAGGTTGTACGGACCGCATAATTTGGACTTGCGGCCGCAGAGATGAAACTACGGTCCGCACAATTTTGAGTGCGGTCCACATAATTGTCAGTGCGGCCGAACTATGAGTATCTCAAAATGGCATCTCTCTGAAGATAGAGATTGGCCTGATCTGCGGCCGCACATACTTTTCTACGGCCGTGATAAGATTACTGCGGTCCGCACGATTGCAAGTGCGGTCCGTGTATTATTGCCTTACTAACTGCCCTAGTCGACACTTTTGTGGACTGCACACGAACAAAATTAGGTCGGGCAGATTCCTTAAGGGTTTCGATTTATGCACAAATAGGACATGGTAATAGAAAATAAACATGATAATCAGGATACCCATTCCCCAAATAGCAATTAGGAGTTGACCCACACAATTTAAACCCCACATGGATAAAAAATTGACTTCTAATGATAAATTGTCTAAAATAACTAACAAATTGTAAACTAAACTAAGAAACTTAAAGAATCCTAGAAATGATTTGAACATACCAGTGATGAAGCAGTGCTAAGGAATGATCACATGTGTGTATCTATGTGGTAGATGGGTGAACAGATGTGTGCAAAGTTTTAGCCCTTTTTTGAGTGCTCAGAAAATGAAAAGTTTGTACAGAAGCCTTGGCATTACAATTTTTACAAAAAGGATCTGGCTAAGGAACAACGAGACGAGTGCGGCCGCAGAATTCCTTCTGCGGTACACACTCTGCTACCTGGGGGTTCACGTTCTTTTGATGATCTGCGGTCCACAAATTTAGTTGTGCGGCCGCAGATTTTGGTGCAGACCGTAGAATTCATTGTGCGGCCGTACTTTGGCTGTTTCTCTGACAAACAAACTTCAGAGAGTTTGCATTTTTCCATCTCAATTTGTGTGGTCCTTACAAGAATTGTGCGGCCGCAATTGCCTTCTGCTGTAGCATTCAAAATTGTGCGGTCCGCACTTTTTCCTTACTTAGCCAATTTTTCTGAGCATAGTTCCTATAAAGCACATTCATTCCTGCAACAAACTTCATATCCAGTTAGCACAAAATAAGACCTATCTAAAGAAGAAGAAAAGAAAAAAAATATGAGTTGCCTCCCAAGAAGCGCCTGATTTAACGTCGCGACATCATTATCTTGTCCCAAATAATGCTTCACCCGGTGACCATTGACTTGGAATACCTCATCATTTTTGTTCTTCAAGTCCAATGCACCAAAAGGTGTCACACCCACAATTTCAAAGGGACCACTTCATTTGGATTTCAGTTTTTCGGGAAATATCTTCAATCGTGAGTTGAACAACAAAACAAGATCGACCACCTTGAACTCCTTATTTTGGATGTATTTGTCATGAAGGTACTTCATTCTCTCTTTGTACAAGGACGAACTTGCATATGCATGGTACTCGAACACATCTAATTCATTCAATTATGCAACCCGCAAGTTAGTGGCTGCATCCCAATCAAGATTTAAATTCTTTAAAGCCCACATGGCTTTGTGCTCGAGTTCCACCGGAAGATGACAAGCTTTGCCAAACACCAACCAGTATGGAGACATCCCGATATGAGTTTTGAAAGTAGTCCGATAAGCCCATAGTGCATCATCAAGCTTCTTTGACCAATCCGTCCGGTTAGCATTCAATGTTTTGGACAAGATACTCTTTATCTCCCGATTGGATACTTCCACTTGACCGCTTGCTTGTGGATGATAGGGAGTCGTGTCTTTATTAGTGACACCATACTTGGTGAGTAAGGAATCGAAAGCCTTGTTGCAAAAATGCGACCCCCCATCGCTTATGATAGCCCGCGGAGTACCAAATCTTATGAAAATATTCTTCTTCAAAAATGCCACCATACTTCTCGCTTCATTGTTGGGTAGAGCAATGGCCTCAACCCATTTAGACACATAATCAACCGCAACCAAGATGTAGGTGTTTCCACAAGAACTCACAAAGGGACCCATGATGTCAATACCCCACACATCAAAGATATCAATCTCCAAAATGGTAGTGAAAGGCATTTCATTCTTTTTCGAGATTCCACCGGCCCGTTGGCATTCATCACATCTTTTCACCATAACACTTGCATATTTGTAGAGAGTGGGCCAATAGAAACCGCAACTAAGCACCCATCAAGTACCGGCGGAACTTCTCAATAGCAAACACAATGGCGAGGAGCTCTTTTTCGGTAACGGTGTAATTGACTTGGGAATCATTCATGGTCTTACTACCATAGTAGACCGGATGAAAAATATTTTTGATACGTTGCCCCAAAGCTGCTCCAACTGCTACATCACTAGCATCACACATGAGCTCAAAAGGAATGCTCCAATTAGGAGCGGTGATAATGGGAGTAGTTGTCAACTTGAACTTGAGCAATTCAAATGCTCTCATGTAATCATCATTGAAGTGAAATTTAGCATCTTTATCCAAAATCTTGCACAAGGGGTTCACCACTTTGTAAAAATCCTTTATGAAATGCCGGTAGAACCCCGCATGACGCAAGAAACTTCTCACTCCCTTCATGGATGTTGGAGGTGGAAGTTTGGAAATCACCTCTATTTTCGCCTTGTCGACCTATATTCCCATCTTTGAAATCTTATGTCCAAGGAAAATACCCTCCTCGACCATGAAATGTCATTTCTCCCAATTCAACACCAAGTTCGTTTCTTCACACCTTGCCAATACCTTATCCAAATTTTCCAAGCAATTATCAAAGGAATCCCCGACTACCGAGAAGTCATCCATGAACACTTCAAGGTAGTTCTTTACCATATCCGTAAAGATCGCCATCACACATCGTTGAAAAGTTGTCGGTGCATTGCATAAGCCAAATGGCATCTGCTTGAAAGCGAAAGTGCCAAAGGGACAAGTGAAAGTTGTTTTCTCATGATCTTCCGGGGCAATAAGGATTTGATTGTAGCCTGAATATCCGTCTAGAAAGAAATAGAATGCCCGACCGGCCAACCTATCAAGCATTTGGTCAAGAAAGGGTAGTGGGAAATGGTCTTTCCTTGTGACTTTGTTTATCTTCCGATAGTCCATACACACTCTTCACCCGGTCACCGTTCTTGTTAGAATCAACTCTTTCTTATCATTGGTGACCACAATTATGCCTCACTTTTTCGGAACACATTGCATCGGAGAAGTCCACGAACTGTCAGAAATGGGGTAGACCACCCCTGCATCTAACCACTTTATGATTTCCATTTTGACCACGTCTTGCATAGCTTCATTGAGTCTACTTTGATGTTCAATGAAGGGTTTGGCATCTTCCTCTAAGTTAATCTTGTGCATGCAAAATATGGGGCTTATTCCCTGAATATACGCCAAAGTCCACCTAATAGCTTTCTTTCTCCTGTGGAGCACCGCCAATGTAGAGTCAACCTGCACGTTAGTCAAACAAGAGGAAAGAATAATCGGTGGTAAAGTAGAGCAAGGGCCAAGGAATTCATACATGAGATGTGAAGGTAATGGCTTCAACTCCAAGATGGGAGGCTCTTCAATTGAAGGCTTTGTATGAGGAGATTTCTTATTCTCAAGATCCAAGGAAAGTTTCCGAGGTGCATAATTGTACGAACTCATCCCTTGCAAAGAATTAACATATTCCATGAAGCCATCCATCTCATCATTATCAAAATTGAGCAAAACGATTGCCAACATGTCACCCACATTAATCATGGCACTTGTATCATCAATAATCACATCAGTCACCAAGTCCATGAACGAACATACTTCATTACTATTCGGTTGCCTCATAGATTTGCACACGTGGAACACCACCTTTTCATCACCCACCCGGAAAGGGAGTTCACCGGCTTCCACATCAAGAAGAGCCTTCCCCGTAGCAAGGAAAGGTCTACCAAGAATAATCGGCACCTCATAGTCCACTTCACAATCAAGAATAACAAAATCTGCTGGGAGAACGAACATGTCAACTCGAACCAATACATACCCCCCAACGCTTTCTTCATTGTACGATCGAGCATTTGTAATCTCATAGATGTGGGTCTTGGTTGCCCAATTCCCAATGTCTTGAAAACTGAATAGGGCATCAAGTTGATACTCGCCTTAAGATAACAAAGAGCTTTTGCAAACTCTGCACTTCCAATGGTACAAGGAATTGTAAGAGCACCGGGATCTTCAACCTTCGGAGCCATTGAATGCACAATTGCACTCACTTGGTGAGTGACTTTGATAGTTTCAAAATTCATCGATCTCTTCTTCGTCACCAAGTCCTTCATAAACTTTGCATATCCGGGCATTTACTCCAAGGCTTCAACTATTGGCCTATTTATAGAGAGACTCTTCATCATATTAATGAACTTCTTGAATTGATTCTCGCCATTTTTTTTTTGGCTAGCATATGAGGATAGGGATGAGGTGGCTTAGGCAATGGTGCCTTAGCTTTTTGCACTACCGGTTCCGGTATGTCAATCACATAATACCTGGAGGGGTTCACATCCTCTTGAGTATTTTCCACTGTGTCATCAACATCAATCCGCACTTCATCATTTGCTTGCACAACATTGTTCGGGGTTTCCTCTTCTTCTACCACTTGCTCATCTTCCACAAGTTGCTTTTGACTTAAGGTAGGTGCATTCCCACCTCTTCCACTTTTTATAATAACAGCCATGGCGTTCCCCATATTATTCCCACCCTTCGAGTTCACCACCGTATCACTTAGTAGTGCCCCCTTAGGACGAGAATTTAAAGCTTCAGATATTTGACCCATTTGCACTTCCAAGTTTCGGATTGATATGTTATGTGAAGTAAGTTGGGCATCGGAATAGGCATTCTTCTCCATCATTTGCTTGGACATGCTCTCAATACGACCCATTTTATTGTTAGAGGAACTAGGAGCATGAGAAGGATAAGGAGGTGGGTTGCTCAGTTGTTGATACATCGGGGGCCTTTGAAAACCCAACCCCCGATTTTCTTGGTTGTTGTTCCACCCGCCTTGGTTGTTGCCTCCCCAATTGCCTTGGTTATTATTGTTTTTCTAATTCCCTTGGTTATTGCTTCCACTCCAATTACCTTGATTGTTGTTGTTCCAATTACCTTGGTTGTTAGCATTCCAATTGCCTTGATTATTCGAAGGTCTCCATTGTTGTTGACTAGGGCTTTGGAAGTTGTTTCTTTGCCCTTGAAAGTTGTTCACATATTGGACCTCTTATTCTTGATCATTATATGAATCACCTTGATCAAATCTACTATCTTCTTGCACAAAATTATCCACTCTTTGTTGCACTTATGGACTTCTTGTACTTCTCATTTTTACCATCATAGTGACTCCCTCCATAGCATTGGCTTGCCTCGGGTTTTGCACTTATTGAAGTTGAGCTTTTGCCAATTGGTTCGTGATGATTATCAACTCGACTATGGCTTGCCCATGGTCATGTAACTCTTTAAGAAGAAGAATCGCATTTGGATCATCTTGTGGAACATTAGCTCTTGATTGCCATGCCAATGAAGTATCCGCCATCTCATCCAAAATATCACATGCTCCGCATAAGGCTTAGTCATGAAGTTCTCATCGGCAAGTTGATTCACTATACATTGGTTGGTGGTATTGATCCCCCAATAGAAAGTTTGTTGAATCATGTTCTCCGTCATATCATTGTTGGGGAACTCTTTCACCATTGTCCTATATCTTTCCCATATCTCGTGTAGTGGTTCATTGGGCTCTTTCTTAAATGCTAGAATTTCATCCCGAAGAAAGGCCATGTGCCCGAGAGAGAAGTACTTTGAAATAAATTTCTCCACTAGTTCATCCCAATTACGAATGGAATGATTTGGAAAACATTCCAATCATTCTAAAGCTTTCCCCCATAGAAAGAAGGGAAAAAGCCTTAGCCTCAAAGCATCCTCGGAGACATTTGTTTGTTTGCTCCCCTAACACGTATCAATGAACTTCTTCAAGTGTTTATATGAATTTTGTCTCGGTGCACCGGTGAAGAACCCTCGTTGCTCGAGCAAAGTGAGCATCACATTGGTTATTTGAATGTTGCCCGCCCTAATTCGGGGTGGGACTATAGCACTTGCATACCCTTCATTCGGCAACACCCGGTGTGGAGCCGCTCGTGGTAGAAGTGGGGGTTGAATAGGTACATTGTCTTGAGGCGGTCGGCCTTGTCTATTAGCTTGAGGTTCAAGAGGGACCTCATCCATTGCATCATCATCAACGTCCACATCCCCCTATGGCTATGTTTCTAAGCTCCTTGTTTGCCATGATTGCACCTACAATACTCATACTTTAGTAACAATGAGGGAAAAGAAGATATTCCAAAACACACCTAAATATATAGCTAACACCGTTTTTTAGCTCCTTGGCAATGATGCATAAAAATGATCTCGTCCAATTTCACTCCTCTATTTGAGGATAAAAAAACGATCGATGCAATAGCAACACCCAACAAGAGTCGAGGTCGAATTTCGCAAGGAGCTATGTGAATGGGTGTTAGTAGTATATATTTTAGCGCGTGAGTTTGTATATCTAAATTTGCACTTCCGCAATGATTGGTTTTGTTTGAAAATCTAAATTAAACTACGATTGCGATTTAAAAAATGAAACTAGAAAATTGTTTTTAGTTGTATATCAAATAATATAAAAGGCCTATGGCTATGACCTTCACCTAGGTGTTTGCCTAATGGGTTGTAAACTTTAAAACTTGTTTTATTGGTCGGGGTGTATTATAGCTATCAACACTCAAGTACCCACTCACTACCTCTCGGTCAGAGAGTGGTTATGCCCAATTTGGCTTTCTCAAGTCCAAATGGGTATTGAACAAAACAGTTGATAATAAGCTCAAGTCGGGTTTTACTATCTCTAGGTTCAACCATTTAATTGGGCTTATCAATCTCTCGATTGACCCAATTTCTTGTTATCTAAGTTTTCCTAGACTAAGTTTCTCTTTCTCAAGTAGAGACCAAGTCAAATAGGCATGAAATAATGTTTGCAATCATTAATTCTTCACATAAAAGAACAAACTAGGCTAGATAATCAACACTCAACCATAAACAAGCAATAAACCAAACACCCATTAAGTTTACACGCTAGGGTTGGGTCACAACCCAAGTGAAAATCTAGCTACTCATGCTTAAATTGGAAGAAAAAGAAAGAAAATGATAATTAAACCCATATTGATAACTAAAATGAAGAAATGAATATTAAAAAAGCTCAAAATAGCAAAAACTACTAAAAAGAGCAAAGGAAACCGTCTAGTATGGCTGCTGATGTCAAATGTTAACCTAAAAAGGTGAAACTCTTCAATTTATACAGTGCTGGAATTTTCGGACAAAAATGCCCTTTCGGAGGTTCTGTGGCCGCATAATTCCATGTGTGGACCGTACTTTGCTTCAGCCTGACAAGATTAGAAACCTGCGGCTACACAATTCTGAATTGCGGCTGCACTTCTCTCTTTCTGCAGACAGCACAAATATGTCTGCGGCCTCACCATGCTCTTTTGCGGTCCGCACAAATGTGGTCGTTGCGGCATCATGCTCTTCTGCGGCCGCACACACTCTTGTTGAATTTGAGATGCAGGTTCTCTGAACTTTGGCTTTTACCCAGTTTATGTGGCCGCACAATTTCATGTGTTGTCCGCATCTTGCAATATTCTCTGATGGAATTGCTTCATGATTTGCGGCCGCAGATGGTATTCTGCGGACCACACTTTGAGCTTTTATGTTGTTTTTGTCCTTAAGTTCAGATTACTCCTTCTTGAAATGGATTTTCTTTTTGGGCTCATCTTCCAATATTCCTACAATTAAGCATATTTTATTAGTTTTCGGGAACACAATTAAGTGCTTTTGGACTAAAACGAAAGCAAAAAGACGCTAATAAGTAGTCAAAATCCCAACTTATCAACGGTCGTGTGGGCGTGCACCGTAGGAAATGTGACTTAGTAAAATTCTATGGAACTGTGTAATTGAATAATCTGTTGTTATCTGTACATTCTCCATGTAGTAGAGAAATTGAACCACAAAGCATGTTCAGATTATGTGTTGGCACTATAGGGAACCACCGAGGTCGTGTACATGTTGAATTATTTGCTAAATTATTGTTTTGTACTCAGTCACAGTTTACTTATTTATTTTATCTCAGTCTTTATTGTTCCTTGTTGATACATTATGTCATTTCTGTTGGGGATGATTTTCATGATTACTGAGAGCCCGTGAGACTGGAGAGTTTTATGACTGAGTGAGGACGAGGGCTTGATTGTGAGATATTATACTTAGCATGTGAGTTGTCCGTGCAACACGTGAGTTATCCGTGCGGATCCAGATATTATACTGTACCATGTGAGTTGTTCGTGCAGTACGAGAGTTGTCCGTGCGGATCCAGATATTATACTATAGCACGTGAGTTGTCCGTGCAGCACGTGAGTTGACCGTGCAGATTATAGCTCTTGGGCTAAGGAGCCCCTCCGGAGTCTGTACACACTCCAAGTGAGCGCAGGTACATACTGAGTGCGAGTGCTGAGTGTTGAACGAACGGGAGGACTAAGTGACTGTTTCCCTGAGAGGATGCATTAATTTCATTATTTTTGTGCTTCAATTGTCATATATCACTGTTTTGGTAAACGTTTTAGAGATATTATCTATGTTTCAGTTGAACTTGACATGAAATGACTATTTTGGCATTAAATGTTGAACCTGAAAGCATGCCTATCTTGTTGTGTTTGAAATTACTGTAATTGGACTCAGTTGTGAAGCTTATCACTACTTTTAGTCCTTTATTTAGTATTGTTACTTGCTGAGTTGGTTGTACTCATACTACATCCTACACTTCGTGTGCAGATCTAGGTGTTCCCGGACATAATAGGTGTTGATTTCTTCGCACAGTGGGTCTCAAACTATTATAGACCATGCTTTTTTCCAGACATGTGATGTATATATGCTCATGACACCCCGATAGTTGGGAATTTCGCGTTCTGTTTTGGGTTTTCTATCCCGGTTATGAGAAGTTTTACTATTAACACTGCTTTAAATTCATTCTTGTTAAAAGTATTGGAAATATTGTGAGAAATCGGCTTGCCTAGTACCACTTTAGGCACCATCACGACTGGTTAGGATTTTGGATCGTGACAAATTAGTATCAGAGCCTAGGTTACATAGGTCTCACGAGTCATGAGCAGGTTTAGTAGAGTCTTGTGAATCGGTACAGAGGCATCTGTACTTATATTCGAGAGGCTGCCGAACCCTTAGGAAAATTTCACTTTCTTGTATTCTGTCATGCGAATTTGTTGAATTTGGGAACTAAATTTCTGTTATTGTATTCTCCCACAGATGGTGAGGACACATACTACCAGATCAGACGGTCAGCCACCAGTGCCAGTAGTTAGGGCCGCAAGAGGCCGGGGCCGTGGTAGAGGACGGGGCTCGAGGTGTAGCTCGTACAGCACCTGTAGCACCACTAGTTGCTCCAGGTTAGGAGTAGATTCTAGATATAGCTGAGCCGGTGGGACCAGGTCAGGCACCGACTGAGCCCATTGTGATTCCAGGCCTTCAGGAGGCTCTAGCACAGATATTGATAGTTTGCACTGGACTTGCTCATATTGTTTCGGCTCAGGCTGCACCATCCACTTCTCAGGCCGGGGGAGGTACTCATACCCCTATTGCCCGTACACTAGAGTAGGTAATGCAGGGACTTCAGATACCGGGGAACTACCATCCCAGCCGGTTGCAGCTGCTTAAGCCCCGGTAGTCCTCGTTATGGCAGATGATGAGCAGAGGAGACTTGAGACATTTGGGAGGCTTTGACTTCCATCATTCATTTAGCAGTGCTGAGTCAGAGGAAGCTCAGGGTTTTCTGAATAAGTGTCAGTGGATGCTTCGAACAGCAGGTATTTTGGAGACCAGTGGGGTCTCGTTCACTACTTTTCAGTTTTCTAGGGCTGCCTTCAGATGGTGGGAGGCTTATGAGAGGCGCATGTCGATCGGTGCAGTACCACTTACATAGCAGGAGTTCTCTATTCTCTTTTTGGAGAAGTTCATGCGGCAGTCTTGTAAGGAGGAGCTATGCAGAAAATTTGAGCAGCTTCAGCAGGATGGCATGTCTGTGAGCCAGTACGAGATGAGGTTTTTTGAGTTGGCTCGTCACGTGAATTGGTTGGTTCCCACTAATAGGGATAGTATTAGGAGGTTCATTGATGGACTCACGTATCAGCTATGGTTTCTTATGACTAGGGAGAGGGTATCTAGTGCCACTTTTGACGAGGTAGTTGACATTGCTCGACAGATAGAGATGGTCCGTAGCTAGGAGCGTGGTGAGAGGGAGGCCAAGAGGCCTCGAGGTTCGGGCGGTTTTTGTGGGGTACCTTCTAGGAGGCAGTCCTACCACAGGAGGGGTCACCCTTATAGGCTTGCTCAGATGACTCATCCAGCTCATCGTGGTGCATCAGCTAGCCAAGGTTCTTACAGTGCTCACTCAGGCCAGTCTTCATTCAGTGTACTACCAGCGTAGAGTTCTCATCATGCCTCGTCCGCTCAGGCTTCTATAGATAATTCCTAGGGTTATCAGGAGCAGCAGTTCCGTCAGATGAGGGGTTGTTTCGAGTGCGAGGAATTTGGTCATTTCAAGAGAGATTATCCTAGGCTATTGAGTGGGGCTCCATAACAGAGTTCTCGACCGATGGCACCAGCACCAGCAGTTACACCACCCGCCCAGCCAGCTCGGGGTAGAGCCTAGTTAGCTAGGGGTCGCCCAATAAGGGGAGGCCGATCAGGTGGCGGTCAGGCCCAATTCTATGTTTTTCCTGCCAGGCCAGACATCGTTGCTTCAGATGTAGTGATTACAGGTATTGTCCCAGTGTGCCACAGGGAAGCTTCTGTATTATTTGACCCTGGTTCCACTTATGCGTATGTATCATCATACTTTACTCATTATCTGGATATGCCCCGTGAGTCCTTAGTTTCACCTGTTCATGTATCTACACCGGTGGGCGATACTATTACTGTGGACCGTGTGTATCAGTCGTGTGTGGTAACTATTGGGGGACTGAAAACTAGAGTTGATCTTTTATTGCTCAGTATGGTTGATTTTGATATAAACTTGAGTATGGATTGGTTGTCTCCATGTCATGCTATTTCGGATTGTCACGCAAACACCATGACACTAGCGATGCCGGGGTTGCCGAAGGTCGAATGGATAGGTTCTCTAGATTATGTTCCCAGCAGGGTATTTTCTTATTTGAAAGCCCAACGTATAGTTGGGAAGGGGTGTTTGTCATATTTAGATTTTGTGAGAGATGTTGATGAAGATATTCCTACTATTGATTCAGTACCGGTAGTGCGAGACTTTTTGGATGCATTTCCTGCAGACCCGTCGGGTATGCCACCCGATAGGAATATTGATTTCGGTATTGACTTGGAGTCGGGCACTCAATCTATTTCTATTCCTCCATATCGTATGGCACCAGCTGAATTGAAAGAATTAAAAGAGCAACTTCAGGAACTTTTTGATAAGGGGTTTATTAGGCCTAGTATGTCGCCTTGGGGTGAACCGATTCTGTTTGTGAAAAAGAAAGATGGTACTATATGGATGTGTATCAACTACATGCAATTGAACAAAGTTACAACCAAGAATAAGTATCCTTTGTCGTATATTGATGATTTATTTGATCAGCTTCAGGGAGCGAGGGTATTCTCCAAAATTGATTTGAGATCTGGGTATGACCAGTTGAAAATTCGGGATTCGGATATTCTAAAGACGATATTCAGGACTCGTTATAGTCACTATGAATTTCTCGTGATGTCTTTTGGGCTGACCAATGCCCCAGCAGCATTTATGCACTTGATGAATAGTATATTTCAGCCATATCTTGATTTATTTGTCGTAGTATTTATTAATGATATCCTGGTGTACTCATGTAGCCAGGAGGAGCATGCACAACACTTGGGTATTGTATTGTAGAGGCGGAGATAGGAGAAACTATATGCCAAATTCTCTAAGTGTGAGTTCTAGCTTAGTTCGGTGGCATTCTTGGGACACATAGTGTCCAGTGAAGGGATTAAGGTGGATCCGAATAAAATAGAGGCAGTTCAGAGTTGGCCCAGGCCATCTTCAGCTACTGAGATTCGGAGTTTTCTCGGCTTGGCCAGTTATTATCGTCTTTGTGGAGGGTTTCTCATCTATTGCATCGCCTTTGACTAAATTGACCCAGAAAGGTGCTCCGTTCAGGTGGTCAAATGAGTGTGAAGAGAGCTTTCAGAAGCTCAAGACAGCTTTGACTACAGCCCCAGTATTGGTGTTGCCTACAGGTTCGAGGTCTTATACTATATATTATGATGCATCGCTTATTGGTCTCGGCGCAGTGCTGATGCAAGATGGTAGGGTGATTGCCTATGCATCAAGACAGTTAAAGGTACATGAGAAGAATTATCTGGTCCACGACCTTGAGTTAGTAGCTATTGTGCATGCCTTGAAGATTTGGCGGCATTATTTGTACGGTGTCCATTGTGAGATTTATACCGATCACCGGAGTCTACAACATCTGTTTAAACAGAAGGATCTTAATTTGCGGCAGCGGAGGTGGTTGGAGTTGCTTAAGGATTATGATATCACCATTCTCTATCATCCCGGAAAGGCCAATGTGGTGGCCGATGCCTTGAGTCGTAAGGCGGAGAGTTTGGGCAGCTTAGCATACTTTCCGATAGCAGAGAGGCTTGTAGTTGAGCAGAGATTTAAGCTCTGAAAATGGGACTTCATCCCATTTTCCATTTTTGACGAATTGGAGCTCGGGAAGAGGCGATTTTCGGGAGATTTTCAAAGAAAACAACAGGGTAAGTATTCTTAACTCAATATTGGTCAAATTACCTGAATCCATGGTTGTTTTTAACATTTAATTGGTGAATTAAGTTGGACCCTCTTGGTTAAATTTGAAGATTTGAGGGTTTTGATAAAATTTATATAGTCGGACTCGTGGTTGAACGAGCGTTCATATTTTGTAACTTTTGTCGGGTTCTGGGACGTGGGCCCCATGAGCAATTTTTGAGTGTAATTTCAAATTTTGTTGGAAAATTAGTATTTTCATATGGAATTAATTCTTATAATTTGTATTGACTGAATCGAAATATTTGTGACTAGATTTGAGACATTTGGAGACCGATTCGCGAGGCAAGGGCATTTTGAGATTTGAGGCATTCTCAGTCTCTATTGTTTGTTGTTGATACATTATGTCATTTCTGTTGGGGCTGATTTTAATGATTACTGAGAGCCCGAGAGACTGGAGAGATTTATGACTGAGTGAGGTCGATGGCCTGATTGTGAGATATTATACTATAGCACGTGAGTTGTCCGTGCAACACGTGAGTTGTCTATGCGGATCTAGATATTATACTATAGCACGTGAGTTGTCCGTGCAACACGTGAGTTGTCTGTGTGGATTCAGATATTATACTATAGCACGTTAGTTGTCCGTTCAGCACGTGAGTTGTCCGTGCGGATCCAGATATTATACTATAGCATGTGAGTTGTCTGTACAGCACGTGAGTTGTCCGTACGGATCCAGATATTATACTATAGCACGTGAGTTGTCTTTGCAGCACGTGAGTTGTCCGTGCGGATTATTGCGCTTAGGCTGAAGGAGTCCCTCCGGAGTCTGTACACACCCCCAAGTGAGTGCAGGTACCTACTGAGTGCAAGTGCCGAGTGCTGAGCGAATGGGAGGACTGACTGACTGTTTCCCTAAGAGGATGCATTGATTTCATTATTTTTGTACTTCAGTTGTCATATATCACTGCTTTGGGAAATTTTTGAGAGCTATTATCTATGTTTCAGTTGAACTTGACATGAAATTACTGTTTTGGCATTAAATGTTGAACTTGAAAGCATGCCTACCTTGTTATGTTGGAATTTACTATAATTGGACTCAACTGTGAAGTTCGTCACTACTTTTAGTCCTTTATTTAGTATTGTTACTTGCTGAGCTGGTTGTACTCATACTACACCCTGCACTTCGTGTGCAGATCCAGGTGTTCCTGGACACAGTGAGTGTTGATTTTTTCGCACAGTTGATTATCCGGAGATTTCGAGGTAGTTGTCGGTGTTTCGCAGACCTTGTATCTCCTTTCTTATCTTCTTGATTACCGTATTTTGTCTCAGACTATTATAGACCGTGTTTTTTCCAGACTTGTGATGTATAGATGCTCATATACTCTGTGACACCCCGATAGTTGGGAATTCCGCATTATGTTTTGGGTTTTCTATCCCGGTTATGAGAACTTTTACTATTAACACTACTTTAAATTCATTCTTGTTAAAAGATTTGGAAATATTTGTGAGAAATCGGCTTGACTAGTACCACGTTAGGCGCCATCACGACATGTTAGAATTTTGGGTCGTGACATCGCTATAAAAGGATGAGTTTTAATAGATTTTGTCCACATAAGAAATTTATTTATAGTTTTAGTCTTTGGTAAGAAATTCTTTCATATTTTTTCTTTTGGCTTTATCTAATTAACCTAAATAGGTTCTCACCCAACCACTTAAATTAAAAAATTGAAGGATGTGTAACTTATATATATAATCTATATATAATATGTGTATAATCGTGTGTTGTCTGTATATCATCTATGTATATTAGCTATAAAAAGTAAATAATACATCTGGCGGGATATTCATGTAACTATTCCATACATCTTGATTTTATCCATGATATGACTTCTATTATAATAATTTTAAAAACTCTCTACTAAATTTAAAAAACATCTTATCTTTTTACTTTTAAAATTATATTATATTTTAAAAAATAATCTTATTTCGAATAATTTGTTTACATTTTAAAAAAATAATATTTCACGTCATACCATATTTTCACGTCACCTTGTGTGGTTTCTCAATCTTCTCTTTATGATCGTATCAGAGAACGTCAGTATGATGACCCCCATCTGCTTGTCCTTAAGGATACGGTTCAGCACAGTAATGCCAAGGAAGTCACTATTGGGGATGATTGTGTATTACGGATGCAGGGCAGGCTATGTGTGCCTAATGTAGATGGTTTCCGTGAGTTGATTCTCCAGGAGGCTCACAGTTCGCGGTGCTCCATTCATCCAGGTGCCGCGAATATGTACCAGGATTTGAGGCAACACTATTGGTGGAGGCGAATAAAGAAAGATATAGTTGGGTTTGTAGCTCAATGTTTAAACTGTCAACAGGTAAAGTATGAGCATCAGAGACTGGGCGGATTGCTTCAGAGACTTGAAATTCAGGAGTGGAAGTGGGAGCGTATTACCATGGGCTTCGTAGTTGGACTCCCACAGACTTTGAGAAAGTTTGATGTTGTTTGGGTGATTGTAGATCGGTTGACCAAGTTCGCGCATTTTATTCCAATTAGTACTACTTATTCTTCGGAGCGGTTAGCTGAGATTTATATCTGCGAAATTGTTCGCCTATACGGTGTGCCAGTGTCCATCATTTCGGATCGGGCACGCAGTTTACATCATAGTTTTTGAGAGCAGTGCGGCGAGAATTAGGTACACAGGTTCAGTTGAGTACAGCATTTCACCCTCAAACGGACGGACATGCCGAGCACACTATTCAGATATTGGAGGATATGCTATGCGCTTGTGTCATTGATTTTGAGGGTTCTTGGGATCCATTTTTGCCACTTGCAGAGTTTGCCTACAATAACAACTACCAATCGAGCATTCGGATGGCTCCGTATGAGGCTTTATATGGGAGACGGTGTCAGTTTTTGGTGGATTGGTTTGGGTCGGGTGAGGCTAGACTATTGGGTACTGATTTGGTTCAAGATGCTTTGGAGAAAGTTAAATTGATTCAGGAGCGGCTTCGTACGACATAGTCTAGACAGAAGAGTTATGCTGACAAGAAGGTCCGTAATGTTGCTTACATGGTTAGGGAGAAGGTTTTGCTCAAGGTTTCACCCACGAAGGGTATGTTGAGGATCGGGAAGAAGGTCAAGTTGAGCCCTCGGTATATTGGACCTTTTGAAGTACTTAAAAAGATTTGAGAGGTAGCTTATGAACTTGCATTGCCGCCTAGTCTATCGGGTGTTCGTCCAGTGTTTTATGTATCTATGTTCTAGAAGTATGTCGGAGATCCGTCTCATGTTTTGGATTTCAGCACAGTGCAGTTAGACGGTAATTTGACTTATGATAAGGAGCCGGTGGCCATGTTAGACCGGCAGGTTTGAAAGTTGAGGTCAAAGAACATAGCTTCAGTGAAAGTGCAGTGGAGAGGCCAGCCAATCGGAGAAGTTACCTGGGAGATTGAGCGGGAGATGCGGAGAAACTATCCACACTTATTTGAGACTCCAGATATGATTTTAAACCCGTTCGAGGATGAATGTTTGTTTAAGAGGGGGAGAATGTAACGACCCGGCTGATCGTTTTGAGTATTACAACCCTATTCCCCCATTTACTACTCAATTTGTGCCTTACAGTTGTTATGTGACTTGCCGGGGTAATTGGTGCAGGTCCGGTGAGGTTTTGGAATGAATTGGAACACTTAGTTCCAAGGTTTAAAGCTTAAGTTGAAATAGTTGACCAGATGTAGACTAAACGACCCTGAAATAGAGTTTTGATAATTCTAATAGCTTCGTATAGTGATTTTGGACTTAGGAGTGTGTCCGAAATATTATTTGGAAGTACGTAGTTAAATTAGGCTTGAAATGGCTAAAATAGAAATTTAAGTTTGAAAGTTTAACTGGGGAGTTGACTTTTTGATATCGGGGTCAGAAACCGATTCTGGAAATTTGAATAGGTTCGTTATGTCATTTATGACTTGTGTGCAAATTTTGAGGTCAATCGGACTTGATTTGATAGGTTTCGGCGTTGAATGTAGAAGTTGACAATTCTTAGTTTTATTAGGCTTGAATTGGGGTATGATTCGTGATTTTAGCATTGTTTGATGTGATTTGAGGTTTCGACTAAGTTCGTATGATATTTTAGGACTTGTTGATGTATTTGGTTGAGGTCACAGGGGGGTCGGGTGAGTTTTGGATGGTTAACAGATAAATTTTTGGACTTGGATTACTGCTGGAATTTTTCTGATGCACTATCCGGTTCGCGGGAGGAGTCTTGAGTTCGCAAAGAGGAATTGAGGGGCCGGCAAGATTTGCTCTTCGCGTTCACGAATAGGAGGACGCGTTCGCGAAGGGTTGGGCAGGTTGTGCATCTCGAACGCGAGAAGTGTGACGCGTTCGCGAAGAAGAGAGGAGGCAGCTGGGGACCCCATGCATATGGTCAATGTGTTCGTGGAGAGGAGGTTGTTAGGACCAAACACACTCACGCAAGTATACGTGGTCGTCAAGTAATAGAGTAGTGAATAGAGTATCGTTCCCACGAGGACTTATGATTAACTTTTGACTAATTCAAACTCAAATAGCTTATCGATTCAAGCAATTTCTTATAAAATAGATAATTGTCTAATTTACTACCTAAAGACTATCAAGTAATGGAATACCAGAAATCAACGCAACACTTAAATAGTTTTAAATAACAATCAATGGGAGATAATATTCCAGGGTCACGGGTTATTTAACAATCATGTTGCATTCTTAGCTTAAAATAACTAATTGATTTATCTGGATTATTGGTTCACAGGGTTGATATTACTCATAAGAGTCTGTCGAGCCCTTAATAGCCTATTCAAGCTAACTTAATACCTATATGTCTATGGAATTAAACTTAACAAGAACGCATTTACAATTCCTATATTGCAACCGAGCAAGGCAATTAGGTATATGTCTATCCCAATTGCAAATCCTTTCCCCGATGCCCGGGTTTAAGAACTTGCCCTATTTAATTCTATATGCAATCTAGAGTTCCCACTTTCGAGTTCAACTCTAGATTCGTAGATAGTATTTCACTGTTAGCTACTCAGCAAAATAATTAAAAACAGAATTAAATAAACAACCTAATATGATAAAATCAACTTCGTCAAATTAAACTTCAAACATCAACATTCATGTATACCCATGACCCTAAAACAATAGGGTTCTTAGCCACTCATATTCAGGCAATCATCAAAAATTCACAAGAGTGCATAAGAATCAATAAAAGAAAGAGAGAATAGGAACTCAAGACGAATTCTGTGGTTTTAGAACTTTGTTGTGCCTTTCTCCTCTTCTCCAATATGTTCCCTCCTAAAAGAGGCATTTTTGGCTTATATATTGCGTACAAAAGTCGTGGGCCAAAGTTCTCCTATTTCTAATCCAAATCAGCTTCAGGGATTGATGCTAGGGTGGATGCGTCGCATCCACCTCGTCCTCCACTTCTCAGCTTCGCATGCTAGGGTGGATGCTTCGCATCCACCTCGTCCTCCACTTCTCAGCTTTGCCCAGGTGCGGATGCTAAGGCGGATGCTATGGGCCGACTTCACTGCTAAGGGTGTACGAAATCTGATCTTTTTCTAGATTGGATGCGACGCATCCAATCTCTCTTCCTCTACCTAGAGCACCTTTTCTTCATATTTTTGCACTCCATACACCCTAATTCACCACACACAACTCAATTAGTCATAAAACCAATAATTAAACCATGTTGGGCATTTTAAAGATCAAATAACATCAAGAAGCGGTTAAAACATGGGTAAAGTAACATCAACACATATCGAAATATGCCAAACATCACTACCCCACACTTAAACCTTTGTTCGTCCTCGAACAAACCATCCTATAGTAGACGAAACAAAATTAAGCTCTTATCATTCAAAGCACACTGCACCTATGACCATGGTTATTTTCAACAATTAGGTTCTAGACTATGCATCACACACACTTCCCTTTACTTATGCCCTTCTTTAAACATATTCGAACAAAGACAACATGCTCACAACAATCCTAACCTCAAAAACTGACTCAATATCACAATGCACTCATGGCTTAAACAACCAACATCATAGAGAAGTCTAATAACGTTACCTATCCTTCGTGAAACCATGTGCCCTCACAACAAGAACCAGAGAGAGTAGAATCAATCCACACATTCGAATCTCATGCTCACAAAGAAAATCGCTCACTCTCACAAAAGAAGTCACATGCATGTAGTTGGTACCATAGGCTTGCCCTTAATGTAAATCTCTACTAATGTAAGCTCGCTCGATCTAAAATCAATTAGGACTTTTTCATGGTTGTAATGTGGGCTAAGGGACGGGTAGGATATATTTTAGGAATAGTGACTCAACCTCCTAAGCACTTTAACACATCATCAAATAACTTAAGCGCAAATTCTTCAACACCACTTCAATTTCACAAATAATATCACCCCAACAATATTTCCTCTTTCTTTAAGCACTACTTTAATTCATACCCACTAGCAAGAACAAGACAACAATTTATTCATTTATATTTTTCTTTCTTTCAATTTCCGCTAGTGGTGTATTATTTTACAAAATAAGTGCACCCTTCTTTCTTTCATTGGTTCCACTCAAAAGTCACCCCACACTTAGTCCCTTCTTACTTCTTTTAGCGCTCATCTAACAATTAAAGTGCTTTAAGAGGTAAAAGGATCAAAACAATGTCAATTAAGAATAAAAAGGGTATAGGCTTGTAATGTGGGTACCAAATAAAAGGTCTACAGGCTCAAAAGGGTTAACTAGGGATAGATTTTATTTGTGATAAGCAATAAGCTCAAAAAGATCAAAGAAATCCTAAAATCATTTTTCAAACCGAGCATCACCTAAAATTTCGCTTCAACTCACATACCGGGCAAGTTCTAGACACAAGTACAATACATGGACAACACAAAAAACCTCACCACACATGGCACATGACTCACTAAGGACGATCACATTCCGACTCTCAAGCAATGCAAGTATTCACGGAGCCACGAGATATTAAGTATTAAACACAAGGTGAACATAAGTCATGTAAACGAGACATAGGCGCCACAAAACATGCTATCCAATTTAACAAGGCATCATCAATAAATTCATATTATACAGAAGATACTACACATGCCAAAGCATAAATATGTTACTATCAAACAAGTCAAGGGCGCCTAGGTTCATCATTCTTGCTCCTTTTATTTCCTAAATTCCTAATCTACTCGGAAAGAAAAAAGCTACCCGGTTCAAACTACATCCCATGGAAAAGAACCGAGGCACAAAGAAAAACCACAGGGGATTATTACTACCTAAAAAAAGCTAAAAGACATATTTTGGATTTTTGTTTAGACTTTAATCCCTCAAGAAAACTGTCTAGGAGATCAATCGTCGGGAAAAGTCCAATTTTTCTACTTTTTCGTTTTTTTTTAATTTCTTTTTTTCTTTTTTTTTTCACAAAAGCTACTACACTTAAGAATGAGTACTACAACTAAGCTAAAATAGCACAGAAACTCATCCAAACGATCTCCTTACCCCACACTTAAAATTTTGCAATGTCCTCAATGCACACTATAAATAATAAGAGGGTAAATGAGACTCCCTGGTAGACCAAAGGCCGAAGCAATAGCGGCTCACGAGGTACTCAGACTTTTCCCAGGCATCGTCCTTTGTGTGGGCACCCCACACTTAGTCCTCACCATCTAGCTCGCTTTTGCACTCTTCTAATGGCTTTGCTTCCTATGCTCATAATCCTACAAAACAAAAATAAATACTACAAAATAATAAAAATAAAATAAAATAAAATGTAAACAAAAATAAAAGAAAGCAGTAAAGCTGGGTTGCCTCCCAACAAGCGCCTGATTTAACGTAGCGACACAACGTGAATCACTTTTTGCCTCCACCTCGAACTTATGAATTGAGCCCCTAACATGGCATCCAGTTTGCGGCTATGCTCCAGTGGTGGGGCTACAAAGATAACCAGGCCAAGTAATAAATTTTTCACTCTACACTTCTCGGCCTTTAGATGAGGAATGTAATTTTTGCTTTTTGGCACAACAAATTCAAAAATATAGGCACTCTCATCCTCAACCTTTGACCCCCTCATTGGCTCAGATGGCTCGATTGCTATCTTACTATCTAAACACAATGTGGAAAAATGATTGGAATGAGGTCTAATACGCCTTAACTCATGAATTGTACTACTATTTACATCCCCATATATACACACACTCAAGTCTCCCAAAGTAATGTTATCTATTCCCTCATATGACTCTAGAGTATTCTTCTCAACATTGGATTCCTCAAGAAAAACATGGTCTAATGATTGGTATTCTCGTTTTAGCTCCTCAATTTGGTCTAGAAGATTTTTTTCAGCTTCACACAACTCATCATTAAATTGTTGGCCATTACGCGCATCAACCTTTTCATTCAAATTTGCATTCAAGTTATGCACAGCCAAGCCAAAATTATCAATTTTATGTGCAAGATCATCTCTCTCCTTAGACCAATCATTCACCAACGTTTTCAGAAGACAACGTCGTTCCGCATATTTCCTTAATCGAGAATATTCGTCCCAATACCAACCCTTACTCCCATATTCAAATTCAGCTTTCCAAGAGTTCAGGTCATGACAAGCCCAAAATGACGGGCCATATAAGTCTTCCGTCAACCAAGAGTCTTCATCAATAACCTTACCTCTATATATTTCATCCCCAGATGTCATGGTGAAAGAACTAGAAACACACTAAGAGAAAAATCAAATAGTTATAAAAATAAAATATTTACAAAAAGAGAAGAAAAAAAAACTTGTAAAGATAAAAGTAAAAGCCTAATATAGAAAAATAGTTAATTTCTAAGTCCCCGGCAACGGCGCCAAAAACTTGTTGGCGACCAAACACACTCACGCAAGTATACGTGGTCGTCAAGTAATAGAGTAGTGAATAGAGTATCTTTCCCACAAGGACTTATGATTAACTTTTGACTAATTCAAACTCAAATAGCTTATCGATTCAAGTAATTTCTTATAAAATAGATAATTGTCTCATTTACTACCTAAAGACTATCAAGTAATGGAATACCAGAAATCAACGCAACACTTAAATAGTTTTAAATAACAATCAATGGGAGATAATATTCCAGGGTCACGGGTTATTTAACAATCATGTTGCATTCTTAGCTTAAAATAACTAATTGATTTATCTGGATTATTGGTTCACAGGGTTGATATTACTCATAAGAGTCTGTCGAGCCCTTACTAGCCTATTCAAGCTAACTTAATACCTATATGTCTATGGAATTAAACTTAACAAGAACGCATTTACAATTCCTGTATTGCAACCGAGCAAGGCAATTAGGTATATGTCTATCCCAATTGCAAATCCTTTCCCCGATGCCCGGGTTTAAGAACTTGCTCTATTTAATTCTATATGCAATCTAGAGTTCCCACTTTCGAGTTCAACTCTAGATTCGTAGATAGTATTTCACTGTTAGCTACTCAGCAAAATAATTAAAAACAGAATTAAATAAACAACCCAATATGATAAAATCAACTTCGTCAAATTAAACTTCAAACATCAACATTCATGTATACCCATGACCCTAGAACAATAGGGTTCTTAGCCACTCATATTTAGGCAATCATCAAAAATTCACAAGAGTGCATAAGAATCAATAAAAGAAAGAGAGAATAGGAACTCAAGACGAATTCTGTGGTTTTAGAACTTTGTTGTGCCTTTCTCCTCTTCTCCAATATGTTCCCTCCTAAAAGAGGCGTTTTTGGCTTATATATTGCGTACAAAAGTCGTGGGCCAAAGTTCTCCTATTTCTAATCCAAATCAGCTTCAGGGATTGATGCTAGGGTGGATGCGTCGCATCCACCTCATCCTCCACTTCTCAGCTTCGCATGCTAGGGTGGATGCTTCGCATCAACCTCGTCCTCCACTTCTCAGCTTTGCCCAGGTGCGGATGCTAAGGCGGATGCTATGGGCCGACTTCACTGCTAAGGGTGTACGAAATCTGATCTTTTTCTAGATTGGATGCGACGCATCCAATATCTCTTCCTCTACCTAGAGCACCTTTTCTTCATATTTTTGCACTCCATACACCCTAATTCACCACACACAACTCAATTAGTCATAAAATCAATAATTAAACCATGTTGGGCATTTTAAAGATCAAATAACATCAAGAAGCGGTTAAAACATGGGTAAAGTAACATCAACACATATCGAAATATGCCAAACATCAGAGGTCGTGTTCGCGAAGTGAGGGGTCAGCGAAACATTGCGTTCGCAGTGGGTTGAACGCGTTCGCGTAGAAGGCATGTGAGGCAGAAGCATTTGTGCTTCGCGAACGTGAGGGTAATGCCGCGTTCGCGAAGGAGGAATTTGGGCGAACAAAATTTGTGTTTCGCTAAGGCGAGGCAGTGACCGCGTTCGCGAAGAAGGAATCGCTGAGCAGAGATTTAAGTTCTGAAAATGGGACTCCATTTTTGACGAATTGGAGCTCGGGAAGAGGTGATTTTCGGGAGATTTTCAAGGAAAACAACAGGGTAAGTATTCTTAACTCAATATTGGTCAAATTACCTGAATCCATGGTTGTTTTTAACATTTAATTGGTGAATTAAGTTGGACCCTCTTGGTTAAATTTGAAGATTTGAGGGTTTTGATAAAATTTATATAGCCGGACTCGTGGTTGAACGGGCGTTCATATTTTGTAACTTTTGTCGGGTTCTGGGACGTGGGCCCCATAGGCAATTTTTGAGTGTAATTTCGAATTTTGTTGGAAAATTAGTATTTTCATATGGAATTAATTCTTATAATTTGTATTGACTGAATCGAATTATTTGTGACTAGATTTGAGGCATTTGGAGACCGATTCGCGAGGCAAGGGCGTAGCAAAATAAAGAATTTCACGGTTTGAGGTAAGTAATAATTCTAAATTTGGTTCTGAGGGTATGAAACCCTGGATTTTGTATTATGTGATCGGTTTTGAGGTGACGCACATGCTAGGTGACGGGCGTGTGGGCGTACACCGTAGGAATTATGACTTGGTCAAATTCTATGGAACTGTGTAATTGAATAATCTGTTGTTATGTGTTTATTCTCCATATAGTAGATAAATTGAATCACAAATCATGTTCAAATTATGTGTTGGCACTGCAGAGACCCACAGAGGTCGTGTACATGTTGAATTATCTGCTAAATTATTATTTTGTACTCAGTCACAGTTTACGTATTTATTTTATCTCAGTCTCTATTGTTTCTTGTTGATACATTATGTCATTTCTGTTGGGGCTGATTTTAATGATTACTGAGAGCCCGAGATACTGGAGAGATTTATGACTGAGTGAGGTCAATGGCCTGATTGTGAGATATTATACTATAGCACGTGAGTTGTCCGTGCAACATGTGAGTTGTCTGTGCTGATCTAGATATTATACTATAGCACGTGAGTTATCCGTGCAATACGTGAGTTGTCTGTGTGGATTCAGATATTATACTATAGCACGTTAGTTGTCCGTTCAGCACGTGAGTTGTCCGTGCGGATCCAGATATTATACTATAGCATGTGAATTGTCTGTACAGCACGTGAGTTGTCCGTACGGATCCAGATATTATACTATAGCACGTGAGTTGTCTGTGCAGCACGTGAGTTGTCCGTGCGGATTATAGCGCTTAGGCTGAAGGAGTCCCTCCAAAGTCTGTACACACCCCCAAGTGAGCGCAGGAACCTACTGAGTGCGAGTGCCGAGTGCTGAGCGAATGGGAGGACTGACTGACTGTTTCCCTAAGAGGATGCATTGATTTCATTATTTTTGTACTTCAGTTGTCATATATCACTGCTTTGGGAAATTTTTGAGAGCTATTATCTATGTTTCAGTTGAACTTGACATGAAATTACTGTTTTGGCATTAAATGTTAAACCTGAAAGCATGCCTACCTTGTTATGTTGGAATTTACTGTAATTGGACTCAACTGTGAAGCTCGTCACTACTTTTAGTCCTTTATTTAGTATTATTACTTGCTGAGCTGGTTGTACTCATACTACACCCTGCACTTCGTGTGCAGATCCAGGTGTTCCTGGACACAGTGAGTGTTGATTTTTTCGCACAGTTGATTATCCGGAGATTTCGAGGTAGTTGTCGGTGTTTCGCAGACCTTGTATCTCCTTTCTTATCTTCTTGATTACTGTATTTGGTCTCAGACTATTATAGACCGTGTTTTTTCCAGACTTGTGATGTATAGATGCTCATATACTCTGTGACACCCCAATAGTTGGGAATTCCGCATTATGTTTTGGGTTTTCTATCCCGGTTATGAGAACTTTTAATATTAACACTACTTTAAATTCATTCTTGTTAAAAGAGTTGAAAATATTTGTGAGAAATCGGCTTGCCTAGTACCACGTTAGGCGCCATCACGACATGTTAGAATTTTGGGTCGTGACATCACTATAAAAGGATGAGTTTTAATAGGTTTTGTCCACATAAGAAATTTATTTATAGTTTTAGTCTTTGGTAAGAAATTCTTTCATATTTTTTCTTTTGGCTTTATCTAATTAACCTACATAGGTTCTCACCCAACTACTTAAATTAAAAAATTGAAGGATGTGTAACTTATATATATAATCTATATATAATATGTGTATAATCGTGTGTTGTCTGTATATCATCTACGTATATTAGCTATAAAAAGTAAATAATACATCTGGCGGGATATTCATGTAAATATTCCATACATCTTGATTTTATCCATGATATGACTTCTATTATAATAATTTTAAAAACTCTCTACTAAATTTCAAAAACATCTTATCTTTTTACTTTTAAAATTATTTTATATTTTAAAAAATAATCTTATTTCGAATAATTTGTTTACATTTAAAAAATAATATTTCACGTCATACCAAATTTTTAAAAATTTTTTTTTTTTTGTTACACTTGAAAATCGTTATAAAAATTATTAATTAGAAACCAATATTTCTCTTGTTGAATTCGAGAAAAAAAAAATCTTTCACTTAATCTAATGATTCAAAACTAATATTCTTCAACGAAAAAAATATTATACCTTTGCAATGTTGGCTTAACTGCAGCTAAATGAAGAGGTTTCAACATATACCCTTCAATTCCTAGAGGGTGCTAAATTGAAATTAATGATAGCAACTGTATAGCCAATATTTTGTTATTTGTTTGGTGTCCATTTATACAAATTGACTCTTCAAACAAATATTCTTCAAAAGAAAAAAAAATTGAATATTGACTGATTTTTGTGATGTTTCTTTCTTCAGCGTGTATGTTTACTTCATTATATATGTAAGTAAACTTTTATTCGATTTAAATTATTTTTTAAAAAAATCGCTTTATTCAAATTTAGCTATAGTATTTTAAAGAACTATAATTATAGGGTTTTAAATGTGAAAGAGTTTTATCGTTATATTGAGTAGTTTTCTTTTTCTTTTTTTCCAGAGGCGAAGTAGTATTTAAATAATTAGAAAATAATAAAAGTTTCTAACATGATTGCATATGAACATTAACCGAATTAAGTATGATAACATGATAATAAAAGATAAATTTATTTTTTATTTTAATTTAAATTTAAAATTTTTATCTATAAATTCAAAATTATCTTTTAATATTTAATTCATATTCAGCTTTTTTTAGATATATATGTATTTGACTAACATAGTCAAATATAGAATAAAGTTACCATATACTATTGGCATTTATTAGCTTGCCACTTGGCTTAACCACAATGCCAATTATATATGGTAACTTTATTCCTTTAATATATATATATATATATATATATATATATATATATATATATATATATCTAAACTTTTTGCTTCCTTCGTTGATGTGAGTGTACTCTATTGTTGAGTAAGTTGCACTTTCTAAGTTCAGTTTCTCTTTTGTTTGTGCTATTGACAAATAACGTTTATTAGAATTTCTGTGACTTGCCAGGTATTAGTGAAATATTTCTGGACTTCTATGCATGTTTTATCTGATTTTGGTACCATAGGTCTTTGAAATTGATTTCAATTTTTGTAATGCTTGTTCTATGGTTTTTGCAAGGACACAAGAGAGTTCGGTCTAAATAATGTATCTGAATCAGAACTTCTCTGCAGTAAATGTAGAATTGAAATTTGGTCTTTTGTGATCATAGTATTATGAGAATTTGAAAGAGGAAGGTAAAAAGAAGAGAAGTTGTAACACGTTTGAACTTTATCGTGATTTGTCTTTGCAAAAGTAGTAGTACTACTACATACTTTCCGAAGGCATAGAATTATAACAGAAGAATTCAAATATTCAAGATCCATGAATAGGTCCAAGAGGTATTTGTGAATCCAAATTTGAACTGCTTGAATTAGTCTCAGAGAACATTTGAAACTGTAATAGTATCTATTTGTATTATATTACTCCTACATCTTTTGTTTGCTTCTTTAACAGGATACAAGTGTTGGAACTATTTAAAAGCCAATGCACTTGCAAAGTTGTAGTTCATTAGAGAAGATTTGTACTGTATCATATCCATTTAAAAATTCATCCCAATGTTACTACTGGTGCTCAAATAATTGTATCTTTCAAAATTTAATAATATATCATGAGAAATACATATTTCTTAAATCCACTTTGCTTGCGCAATTAATATTTCTAAACTGATAATTATTACTCTTATGCATATGTGTGTAAGATAATAGAAATCGATTCTAGTTTTATTTAGAGTATAAAGTTAATCATAGTGACTTTAACTTCTATTCTAACGGACTGAATATCTTTTATAAGGAATCAAAAGAATATGACAATTTTTTCTCAAAAATTCCCAACTAAAAATACAGACTACTCTTTCCTTTCTATCGAATACCGAGTAGTTAGAACTTGTGGAACAGAGTGGAATGAGAGATAGATCTAAAAACTAGGTAACAAACTAACAGTGTGAGTTAATTTTGCTATGGACAAAAAGAGAAGAATAATCTGATTGAGCTAAGACCAAAAGCAGCACTATTTTTAACTTGTGAGGAATCGATAGAAATATCTTTGTCATGATGTGGATTGATGGAATATCAAAACTTTTGAAATTTGAGCTTTCGATTTTTTTTCACTTTTTAAGATTTTCCACTCCTGCTTTTCTGGTTAGTCAATATTTTGTAGAAAATTTCTTTGTGGTCTTTTAAGTAAGAAAGGGATTTCGTGCCTTCCAAAGATTGCGGAAATTTTACTTTCCAGAGTGTGTTAAGCTCATATGGTGGAAGCTAAACATGTGGAATGGGCAATATCATAATTTTTTCCGCATTTAATTATTTGAAGGGAAAATAGTTTTCCATCTTTACATAAAACATTAATTTAATATTAATAGTTAAAAGTTAAAGTGATTTAATACATATCACTTAACCATAAGTAACCGATAAATGTGTGTATGAAAGAATTATATCTTGCATCAGTGCATAATACCGTTGCGCCCACTAATTTTTTGTGGAAAATTAATGACTTGTCTTGACGTAAATATATATGCTTTACTCAATATTTATCAACTGTAATCAAGTATAGTTAATGGAAAACACTGAGGATTACTACATCTAGTGCCACAAAAACACAGGAAATCTTTTATTAGGTGTATGTGCTATTTACATAAAATTAATGAATATATAACATATATTTTATATACACCTTTTTTATTACTTAACAACGGTTAGTTACTATATATTTACTATTCAATGCATCAATTACATAATGTCAAATAAGTGTCGTTCGAATGCTGAATATTTTTTATTTTCAAGATTATTTTTTAAGAGTAGGAGGGTACTGCAAAGAATGAGTGAATGATAACAAAACAGGATGTACAAAAAAAAAATGTACATTTAGTGGGTGCACGTGAAGACCGTGGGTGAAGGAACAAATTCATAATAACAACAACTCCAATTTCAAAAGAATAGTCGGAATATATTTATATACTCACACATACAGACACATGTATGACATATATTATGCATTTGTTGCATATATATAGTACTACTACTGTTTCATCCGTGACCATTTGGCAAAACCGTTCGTCCACTTAAATACACTTAAAATACTATTCTCTAAACTACATCTATATACTCAAAGATAAAAGAAATAGAAGAAGTCATGAAATGTGGTCCTCCAGTCTGTTTCCCAAAACAGTAACCTCCACAATGTAATAAGATTTGTTTTTAAATGCCAAAGATGTGAGGCCTGAGTGGTCAACACCAATTTAAAAAAATTGACGTAAAATGAACATGCAAGTACAGTTTCATTTTTAGGCATATGGAATTCAATATCTATTAGTTCTAATTAATTCGGATTTGTACTAGATAGGCTCGCTAAGGAGTGTAAACTACTCTCCGTTGAGAATTTGCAATTCTCATAATGCGATACCGCTTATAGCCTGTGCTCTTTCTTTGCCAAGTATTTTTTTTTTCCAAAGTTAAGGCATATGGCCAAGCTTTTAGAAAAAAAAGTATTTTTAAGTAGAAGTAGAACTAGTTTTTGAGAAGTAGACAAAAGTTACTTCTTCACAAACACACTTTTTGAAAAATATTTTTGAGAAAAAAATACACTTAGAAGCACTTTTTAAATTTTTCGTCAAACACTAGTTACTACTCAAAATTGATTTTCAAATTAATTGATCAAATTATCACCTAGTGAATTGGTGGTCAACAGAAACACTAGTAAACCATGAGGATAACGTTAATGTTTGTTTTCCCCGCCGTAAGAGTAATAATTAAATAAGTCCATAAAGTTAACATCAATCGGCAGAATAGTGCAGCCTTTCATTGCGAAAATCACGGATTAATGGAAGCTTAACTACTAGTCTAGTAGTAGTATAACTTTTCCAACTAGTTTAATTTAGAGGCAAAGTCTTTCTTTATGACAAGTAGTAGTAAGAATAATCAAATTGTCCACTGCCTTGGTTGGGTGAGCAATTTTTTATATGTAAAATTTGGGATCGATTTTCCTCATCATCATCGGTCTTCTCAATCAGAGCTTGTCATTTCCCTCACCAACAGTCTTCAATCAGAGCTTGTCACGCAAGGCATGATTATGATCCCTCTAAATTTAATCATAGAGATTTTAAGTTTAACTCTGAATTAACCACTTTTCATAGGAAGTACTGTACGTCTGTGCCCCTCTTAATGAACTTATTTGGTATATTAGATTAGTCCGTCAATGGATTTTAAATACCAAAAGTTAAACTTAAAAAATAAAAAAGACTCGCTAGTTCATAGTGGCTGCTCAGCCTTTCAGACAAACATGTGGTATCTGTGTAATCTCGCCGAATTGTTTTCACATCCCAAAGCACATTTCTGTGCTTTTTTAAAAATTAATATTCCTTGTAAATAATTTGATTAAAGCGAAGTTTTGTCATAGACCTAGTTTTCTCTATGGTCGATTTTAAATACCATATATTCATTGTTATATTATACCTTGCAAGATTTTTTTTTAAAAAAAAACAAAATCATAAATTTACGAGACTGCGAATACAATTCCTAAAAATCGTCACAATAAATAACATCCATCCAAAAGAGAATCCAATGTACTATAACCATTACAAATAAATAGTGCGAGAGTACATCAAATAAAACTTTCAAAACCAGAAAAGAAAAGACACAAGTGGAAAATAATTATTCATCCGTATAAAATTTTTGGTAGTCAGTAGTCGCATGTGACCCACTACTATAATTTACAAACCGAAATCTTGAACACAATGTCTGTTCTGTTATGTGCCATTCAAGATTTTGCCAGAGGTGTATTAAAATCTCATAATTAATGACATTTGGGCTTACGTGAAAATGATTTATTAGTACGAACAAATAACTAATTAACGACAAAATGGGGCTGCCAGATGTGCTAAAACAAATACTTAAAAACTAAGTGGAGACAAGCAGAAATAGTCCAAAAACTTGAGTAAAAGGACAAAACTACCCTCACCCGTAATAATTTAATGCGAGAAAATGATTAAGCAATTAAGCAATGAAAACGAGAAAGTCTATGTGAATTGACTGTACAGGTCAAATACAAAATGTCACTCTCAGAACGTGTGAACACAGTCCTCAGAAGAGAACACAGTTTGAGACCAAACGAGTTTAACTTATGCACTGACGTGTACAAATGTTTTACCAACATCAAGTTAAGATTAACTACTTCTGCAGGTAATTGTTTACAGTAATCTTGATTGTTAACCTAAAATATACAGTATATAATTTGTTATAAGCGATTTTAACATACAAAAAAAATATTATTGTTTTATCCTATTCATTCAACTAGTTCATGTCACTCTCTAGTTTCCATCCAAGAAACACTAGCTGGAGAAATGCTTTCTTTCCACAAATACTAACACTAGATTTTTCAGAATTTTGTATTTTTGAAATTCCTATCCAGAAAAGTGTAGAGAAGTCACATGGGGTTTCCTCAGTAAACACAAGACATGGAAAAGAATAAAAGGAAATTATTGAAACCAGAAAAAGGTAAGTAGTACCATAAATACAATAGCATCCTCCTCTATATGCATTCCTATTGAAGCAAGAGTTTCTGTTTTTTTCCCTTTATTTAAAAAAAAACTTGGAAATTAGAAAATCAAAAGTGAAAAAAAAGGGAGGAAAGAAAATTTAAAAAGTAAAGCTGCCAATTCCTCATCTTTCACAGTGGGGAAAAAAGAGATGATGTAAAAGGGCTTTTCCTGTTTTACTCTATCCATTGTCAGTAACTTTGAGAAAAAATGGTGTTTTTATATCCACTACATAAAATTTGAAAAAGAATGCAAGAAATTAAACAAATATACTTGGATATTATAGTACAGAATTATCTCTATAATTCTTTTTTGAACTGTTTTTGCATTTTTCTCATACACACAACGGCAAGCTGAGCTTTTGAAAAATACTAAACACAAATATATCCTCCTATACAAATCTCTCTCTTCAGTCCTAGCTAATATCCCAAAGGACCAAAACTAACAAAATACATTTCAAATTCTTCACAACTCTCTAGCAAAAAGTTCTCAAAAAGAAACAAACAAACAGAAAAAAAGGTAATAATGACAGACAAAACCAAATGACAACTAACATATACCTCTCTGTCTGTCTTCCATGAAGTCCTCATTCATATGAACTGAATCTTTCAAGCACTTTCACTCATCACACTTTAGAAATTTAAAAATCTGCATAACAAATTCAACCCATTATTCATAACAAATTATGAAAACAAAGAATTAAGAATTTAAGGATTTGATATATGCATTTACTAAAAAGAACTAAGAATCAAGAACTGACCAATAATATAGATTTTACTTCAAACTATTACTGAGAGCTGTTTGGATCATCCTCTTCGCTATCCGCAGGTTGAGGTTGATGTTGTTGTTGATGTTGCTGATGATGTTCCAATGAGTGACTTTGATGGTCCGAATTCATATTCAAACCACTTCTTGAATAAGCATTAAGGGCTGCTAACATGCCCAAATTACTTTCAGACATTCCCAACCCAAGATGTTGAGATTGTTGTTGCTGCTGCATTATCATTGAGCCTAGTTGCAATGGATTTCCTCTCCCACTTTGAAATTCGAGATTTGTTGGAATATTAAATCTAGGCATGAAATGCAATGGTGCTTGCATCGTATTTGAGCTACCCATAGAAAAAGGCCACATTTGAGACTCGAGTGTAGTAGTTCCTGACGTGCTTGCCATGGGTGCGGACAACGTATGTCCGCTACCACTAGCAGTGACTGGCAGCATCCAGAACGGGCTACCAGTGGTTCCACTGGTGGGCGGTGGTGCCACTGCCCACAAGCCAGTTGCTGGCATCATATTAGCATGCCGAAGCATATTGGATGATGGTCCAGCTACAGCTTCTTGGGAAGGTTTAGGCAATTGCGAAGAATTTCCCTTGAATTGCTTATTTGAAGGTGAACTAGATCCTCCAGAAACTTCTCCTTGCGGATTACTTGAACCTTCCTCTTTGAACAAATCTTCTCGATATCTCTTCCGAAGGTAATTCTCCGTTCCCTCTTGTCCTCCACCACCATCTCCGCTGCTACCACCGCCACCACCTCCTTGTATTGATTCGGCGATTGGATTTGCCGTCAGAAGATGAGGATTTTGATGAAACCCTAGCATGTGAGAGAAACCTTCTTCAAAAGGATGAGGCGGATGGTGAGCAGCAGCTAGGGCTAAAGCGCTATGAAACGAATGTGGAGCTGACTTAGACGGCGGAGCCGACAGAGTGGAGCCGCTGCTACGGAGAGATATGTTTAGAGTGGAAAAGTTGGCTGGGATGGTGCCGGTGCCTGTGGCAGCGATGATAGCTGGCTCGGCTTGCTGTAAGAGCCATTCGATGGTTTCTCCGTCGGACTTATGGCCTAATTCTCGAGTCAATTGGAAAACCCTAGCTGCACAGGCGGCTGGCATTCGGATGCGCCGCCCTCGTCCGTCAACTTTGGTGTGCCGATCCTTGGTTTGTTTCTTCGGCGGCTGGGGTTGCAGCTGTTGTTGTTGCACAAGTTGTGTTTGCTGTATTGCCAGCTGCTGCTGTTGGGGTTGAGATTTCTTGTTTTGGTCAATCAGGGAGTCGGATCTAGTGGCGATAGCAAGAGAAGCATCAACTAGATGAGGTGGCTGCTGCTGCTGATGTGGAGGAGTAGGAGAGGAAGTAGAAGGAGAAGCACTAGTAGCAGCAGTAGGAGTAGGACTAGCAGAATTATTAAGACCAGGTGGAGCAGAAGGTTGGATGGAGATAGAGGTCATAAAAGGAACAGATGATCGGCCATGTTGCTGTTGAAAGTGGTGGGAGAGGAGCTGATACTGGTGCTGATGTTGGTGGTGTAGAGGTTGAGAAGGGGCGGTGTTGGTGGTGGAAGTGGCGGTGGTGGTGTTGTTTTGTTTACTAGTGCTATTAGTATTGTTGTTTTGTAAATCAGAGAGTTCCATAATTTTAGTTTTAGGGGGGAGAGAGAGAGAGTGGTGGCCTGGGTTTGGAATGTGGGGGTGGGTGGGGTAATCAAGAATTTTGTTGGTGGGTTCAAGAAAACTGATCTTTCTTTATTTGCCTTTTTTCTCTGTCGGATGATTTTTGTTTCTAAGTTCGCAGCAACCCCATCTCCATCTCCCCCCTCTCTTCTTCCAAACTCAAGAAAGAGATAAGAGAGAAAGGTGGGGAAGAGAGAAAAAGATAAAACAGAGAGAGAGAGAGAGAGTGGTATTTGACAAGGGGGTGGGTAGGGGTCTAACTTGGACAAAGAGTTTTTGTGGGGTTCATTAGGTTCTTCTCTGATTGACTCTTGTTTTCTTCCAAGAGTGAGAGAAAGAAGCAGATGTATAGTTCTGAAAGGAAGAAAGAAGAAACTCTGTAGTTTGATAAAGTTGTTTGTGGGGGTACGGTGTTTTTTTTGGGGGGGGGGAGGGGGTTATAGAGAAGTGCTTATATAAGGAGATATATTTTAAGAAGAAATGGGGGAATTAAATAAATTAACTTATTTTTATGTTATTGTAAAACATATTATAACAAATAATGCGTTATTTTTTATTTTACTCTAATATTTGCACATATTTTTTAAATGATGCAATAGTGCCAAATTTTTTGTTCACACTTTTAATTTAAGAAAATTAAACTCATGAAAAAAGTACTACGTACTATCCTTCTTTTGTTTCTAAGTACTGTGAAATACTGCTATGTTGAACGCATGTAAGTAAACGCTATTTTACTATTACATGCATTTGAAGGGACCATAAATATCGTGGTTATGTAATTTAGTCACACAAATACAAACAATTTAAGTAGCACTACTCTCTATCTTGCAATCTCAATCTTTACGACATGAATTTTTTGTTAGAAAATTGAGACAAAGATTGTCGTCATCATCCACGTAGCTAGGTGCCCACCTGAATTATAATTTAAGACTGGCATGGAAAATGCGAAAATAAAATACACATAGCCATAGGATTTTACGTACTCACATTTTGATCTTCGATAATTAATTACTTAGATACTACATTTCTAGCAAACAATAAAGGTTGAGTACATTAGGTTGTGCTGAATGTTGTACTCCTTACAGATTTCATTGATGTGCTTAAATATCAATGCAACTCAATTAAATTTTATGAGTTTACTCAAACCTTCGTTCACTTTTACTTGTCCACTATACTAAAGATACATTTTTATTTTTACTTGTCCACAATACTAAATCAAGAGAAAGACGATCTTTTTTTATGTTTTACCGGTATCATTAATAACTCATTTTCAAAATTAATCCCTAAGACTTTTTGAAATACTATCATTATTAGGGGTTATACGGTAAAATACATACTACAATTATTATTTATTAAGAACCGTGAAAAATCGAAAGTGAACAAGTAAGAGTGAACGGAGGAAGTATTTATTATGCAAGTAGATAAGTTATTAGAACAATATAGGCCGTGGATATGTTGTTATTATGCCTTTTATATTACAATAATTTATATCTCCTTTAGATGGTTGAATCAAAAAAAAATTGTTTAAAGTTCAATTTTTTTCAGAGGGCAAGGCAAAAATATATTAATGTAACAATAATTGAAAGAAATAAGAAATAAAAATTTTATTTTCTATAAATATCAAATATATACAGTCAAACTTCTCTATAACATCTATTTTTATAATATTATTTTACTATTAATGGTCAAGTTTTTTAAAAATTAATTTTTCATGTTATCTTATATTATATATATTTTTAAAATAATATTTCACTATAATCATAAAAAAATATCGGGACAAACAATATCGTTACTGAGAAGTTTGAATATCTTGAAATAAACACAAGACAGCTATACTTTGAACAACAGGGAGTGTGCCAAGTGCTTTGCTTTAGTTTCTGTTTACTTCATCATTTCAGTATAACCTAATCATGGTAATTGTTACTAGGTGTCAAACTGTCAATAGATGCACCATTTCTAATTATGTGTGCATTAGTATAACATTATCATCTTCATTTGCGAAACCCAAAGCTAAGACACAGAGGTTAATTGCATTTCAAGTTTGACAATCGCTGGATTGAAAAAAACATTATTAAAGCAGAATAAATGATGTTTAGTTGCGCAGTCGTCTTGTGGGTTAAGCATAATTAGTAGTAGGATTATACGATTAAGTGCCAAATATTAAGGTTGAGGAGGGAGATGAGTCCAGATCGGCAGATAGACATCAAAGCGGGATGTATTTTTTTAATTTTTTGGGGGGAAGGGGGGGGGGGGGCATCAAATGATGTAGGACAACTCATACCAACCTAACCCTACACTTCTCTTATTTTCTATTCTATTTTGTTGTTATTATTATTATTGAGTTGTTGTTTTTGAATTTATTTGGAAAATCTTTTTAAAAGTTATTCCTATGTCACAATTTATGTAACGATATTCGAATCTTAAGACTCAAACGAATTATTTTTTGACCGCAATTCTTTTATATGTATTTTACATATTTTAAATTATTAATTATTGTGATTTATAGTACTTTTAATATAGTTTTCAAATAGAAAAAAATTAAAGATTTTATGTTCAAATATGTGGTCACAATTGAGAAGTTTGAATCTCGAAAACCAAAAACTATCACATAAATTAGGATAAAAAATAATATTTTATTAGCGGACTAAGTTTTTAATACAAATTGCAATAAATTGCGGCCTCTCAAATTTATCTTTTTAACACTAATCTCCTTTATCGTTTGAAATATTACACTTACCTCTCTTTCTTTTTTTTTGGGTGTGTAAAAGAATGGTTTAAATAATAAAATTTATATAATATTCAGGAATTGCCTATTTCCCTCTTCATTTTGTGCATTTTTCCGCTTTAATTCCTTAACAAATTTAGCATTGTTACATGATTACGATAAAAATTTAATGTTTATATAATAATTTAAATTATTACAAATATTGGATAATATGCAAAACAATAGAGACCTAAAGAGTAATGACAATGCTTACTAAACTGACGTTTCATTTTTTGACGTCTTTATTTTATGCGGTTTTAATTCATAAGATGTTGGTTGAAATTTTTTACTCGCATTTAGTATTTGTGCTAATTATCAAATACATATGACTTGCATATAACTTTTTTAAACTAGTAATTATTTTTAAATGATGTATTTTTTTACTTTGATTACGAGTTACAACTCTAAAATTAAACATATTGATCTGACATTAAATGAGAATAAATCCTCTAATAAATGATTGAATTATACTGGGTATTACTCCTAAGTCCTAACTCTATACCTGCTAAAATTTCTTGTTAAAATAATTCAAAGATCTTTAATTTTGGGGAAGTTATCATCACTGGAAAAGGACAGCCTTGTCCACTTATCATTTCAAAAATCCAATAAACTTTTGGAAAAAAAAAATATTATTGAGCAGGGCCGTAGCCCGTAGTCATATTATCTTGTGCTAATAAAATATTTAACAAAAACCCAACAAATATTTAAAAAGTCTTGTAATAATAATCAGCCAGACAAGTCCCATCTGGACCCACTCCTCTATATCCCATTGATTAAACAAAGATAATAAAATAAATAAGCATAAGGTAACACCCAACCCACATCCTCATCCTCAATCATCTTAAGCCAATTATAATATTTTGAGAATCAAACAATAAAGAGGTTAATTTATGTGCACCGTTATAAATTTACACTATCAAATTAAATCGACTATAAGAGCATATACTTGCGTATAATAATCCTGACTAAGACTTGATGATAAAGAAAAACAACAAAATCGGTTATAATGTATTAAAATGTCGTTGATAATTTAAAAAATTAGTTACATCATTAATTTTTGGCAAGAAAAGAGGAAGACAAGCTTCTTTTATTCTTTCTTTCTGGCCATGATATTTCGAGGTTTTTAGATTTGGAGCATCTGCTTTTGAATATGTTTTCTTCTTTTTTTGTTCCCATTTTGTCCCAATTAAGAGACTCTGCTTTTAAAGTTGAATTCACCCACTCATTTTGGAACAACAGAGTTTTCATTGTATATATTTACTCATTTTACAAATGCATTAAAATAGTAGTGCTAAATTGACTTGGTATTAGTTGTAAAGATTCTGTGCATCACCTCTATAGATTTACTTGTTAGGATCCCCAGGCGTTTGATTTTAGTTTTCGCTAGAATTTTTGTCTATAAAAGTTTTTTAAAGAAAAATTATTTATTAAATAATCTTTTGAGAAATTCTTTTGGAGAACATTGTCGTTTGTGTAAAATTATTTAATTATTCAATTTTAACATTTGATATGAAAATTTCATTTATTATTTTTTTTTGATTTGTTAAAATGGACAAATAAAAATAAAAATATATTTTTAATATGAAAGACCCCGTGCATAGCGGGATCTTAATGCACCGAATTTTTCTTTTTAATTTTTAATATAAAGGACAAGTAAAAGTGAACAAAAGAGTAATTACTTATATTACTCCCTCTATCTCAAATTATTAGTCATAATTTTTAAAAAATAGTTGTCTCAAATTATTTGTCATTTTAGAAGTTCAAGACATAATCAAATATTTTTTATTTTAGCGTTAGTAGTAATTATTCTTGAAAATGTAAATAGCACATAAGTAGAGTAAATATTCTACGGAGAGAAAAACATAAGTAGAATAGTCAAAAATTCCTTCTAATTAAGATTTTTTTTATGAACGTATAAATGAGAAACATGACAAATAATTTGAAACGAAGAGAGCACTAATTAAGATAAATGTTTCAAACGACATGTCTGGTCAAATACCATATTGAATTGGGAAGGAAGGAGTTCAGTTTCTTTAAAATTGGGACCAGATATCAATTCCAAAATTGCTTACTACTATTCTTAATTTAGAGAAAACTGCTCACTGTTGTGCTTGCTAAGCAAAGACAGTGGTAACTGTGGATTTTACTGTTACATACCCCAAACTCTGTCTGATTTCCCATTTGTAAAGGAGTTATTGATTGAGACCTTCCAATTTTTTCTTTTTAATCCTTTTCTAATTAACAAAATTTAAGAAAATGACATCACAATATTTTTCCAAAAGAAAAAGAAAAAAAAACTAGTAGGCGTAATTGGAGTCTAGAACCCATTTGTGGTTCTTTTGGATAAGTGTGACGGAAATGTGTGTTTAAAAAAAAAAGAGACCTTTCTATATATAGCGCTCTTTTAAAGAGCGCTATACTTTAACGGAGTTTTGGCCGTTAAAGTATAGCGCTCTTTAAAAGAGCGTTATATATATATATATATAACGCCACTGTAAACTGCGTTATACCCGTTTTGTGGTCCCACAAATAAGTCTCCTGCGTTTAACTGACATAACAATAATTCAAATGGGTATAGCGCTCTAAAGAGCGCTATACCTAAAACAATTCAGCCCCCCGAGCTAGGCATTGTCTTATTTAAAGGCGTTAGGATTTTACAAAAATTCATTCAAAAATATTCCTAACTCTCGTTCAAATTTTTCTTCTTGTTAAATTCTCAAGCATTTTTTCATAATGTCTGAAGTGCGAAAAGTAAGGGTTTTATTATATTGGGGAGGGTGAGGTTATGGTGGCGAATAACTCTGTGAGCTATAGTTTATCTCTGCAGTGTCATGTTAAGTTGCCACTTATAATGGAGTACGATAGATTGGTATCGTTGTTATGTAATAAAATGAGTGTGAGGAAACGTTCGGTGAACCTTAAAGTAACCGGAAGATATCTGTAATCCGTCACTCCGCAAAGGGTTTGCTTGTTACGCTGAGTTTAACATCGACGATGATAAAACTTTGAGGAATATTTTGAGGACTCCGAATGAATACCGGGAATTTCTTATGATAAAAATATTGAAAATGTACGTCAAGGTCGAAGACGTTCGCAATAATGAGGTTGCGCATAGTAGGGATAACCCTCAGTCATTGGGTGGTTATTCTGGAGCAGTTTTTGCCGGACAAGTTCCGGATAAAAGAGTTTTCCCTGATTTAAACTTATCACCACGGGCGAATAAGGATCGAGGAAATAATTTCTCTCCTGCTTTACATAATCCACAAGACGAGTGGTAAACTTCAATTTTCCTTAGTGTTACGATGTATATTTTTATTGTATTGAATTTGTATTAACACTCATATATTTCACAAGGGGTACCGGCCAGATATGACTTTTACAAGTTATGAACCCACGCCCAGTTGGAATATGCGTAGTTCTAGTGTGTTGGATCATGGTGGTCCATCCGGGAGTCATCACCAACAGAATAATGTCCATCAAGGGATGTCAAACACGTTACGACTTGTAAGTGAAGTGATACAGCTATATGGAAAGTATTTATTAATTGAAGTAGCTTATTATTTTGTTGTTTGTGCAGTGAAAACGAGCAAGTTGAACCACATGTCCTCACTCAATTGCCCAAAGACGACATATTAAATCGGGATCTGGTAGATGCACAGAGTGAGTAAGAGAACAAAGATTATGACAACAATGCCGATAATTCCGGAGATGGCACACCCTTCCCTCGTGAGGATGGTGATGAGGAGGAAGAGAATGAATGACCTAATTTAACAAGGGAGTATGCTCCACCCCCCGTTAGACCAAGAGTGTACGAGTCCCAAGTGTCGTTTCATTCAAGGAAGATTTTCTACCTTGATAACTTACCAAGTACGCAAGATGTGGATGCTCTCACAAGGGATTTTGATGAAATTCGGACAGCAATGTGGGATGATTCTAGACCAACGGTACTGGCAAATGGCATACTTTTTCCTGATAAAGCGCGCCTAAGTAGGGCGACGAAAATGCACAACATAAAAGAGTGTCGTGAGATGACGGTATAGGAGTCTACTCCGGAGGTATACAAGGTTGTTTGCCGTAGATGGTTTACGGGTTGTCATTGGATGCTGCGTGCGAGCAAGAAGAAAACAGATTTGTGGCAAGTGGGTAAATACATTCCCACCCACATATATGAAATGGACACATTCAATGGGAATCACTACAACTTGGATATTGACTTGATTTCTCTTATCCTTATTCCACACCTTGAAGCGTCTATAAGGTATAAAATCAAATAGTGCATTACATCAGTCCACCGCCATACCATTACCAAAAGAAAGGCATTTCTCGGGCGCAAACGTGCGATTGAAATTATTTATGGTAATTGGGATAAGTCATTTGTAGCTCTACCCAAGTGCATGGTCGCACTGCAACACTTTAACCCCAGGACTGTTGTTGAATGGAAGCTTGAGCGGAGTCCGAGAAAACCAGAATATATATTCAATTACGTGTTCTGGGCATTTAAACCAGCAATTGATGGTTTTCTGCATTGACGGCCGGTAATATCCATAGACGACACTCATGTCTATGGAAAGTATGATATCAAGTTGTTGATAGTCGTTGCAGTAGATGCTAATGGACAAATATTTCCTATAGCTTTTGCTATTTGTGCCAATGAAAGCCAAGAGACGTGGACGTTATTTTTGAACCATTTGAAAGAGCACGTTGTCAAACAACGTTCCGACATTTGTCTAATATCTGATCGGCATGGTGGTATCTTAAGTTCTGTAGAGAACTTGCCTGCATGGCAAGAACCTTATGCCTACCGCTGTTATTGTATCAGGCACTTTAAGGCCAATTTCCAGAAGGCACATCCCAACAAGGATCTGCATGATCTAATGTGGATGGCAGTAACAGACCACCAAGAGCATAAATTCTGGAGGCACATGAAATCTACCAGGAAGGAAGATGAGAGAGCCTATCATTGGTTGATGCGACATGAGCTTCACAATTGGACTTTGCATGCGGATGGTGGAAGAAGATGGGGAATTCTGACTACAAACGTGTCAGAGTCTTTCAACGGGTTATTGAAGTCGGCAAAAGGATTGCCTGTCACTGCCATGGTGCGAATGTCGTTCAAGCAAATGGCAGAGAGGTTTGTTGAAAGGGATGCAAATGCAACGTCATTGATGGAAAGGGGTGTTGAATTTATGCCACTGCCGATGAAGAGATTTGAGAAATGCAAGCGGCGAGCACATTGGCATTCATTTTTGCAGTATAATCACGATAGAAATATTTTGAAGTTCGCACCGCTATCTATCAAAATCGGGGGAATAATGTATATACCATAAATAAATTTAGAAGGTTATGCTCTTGTGGGAAATGGTCCATCTACCACATATCATGCTCACATGTCATCAGGTGCTTTCAACATACAAGTTTAGGGCTAAACAACTACGTTGATAAACAATATAGTGTTGCTGCTTACTTAAACACCTATAGTGGGCAGTTTGCAGCCAGTGGGTGCTGAGCATTATTGGCCACCGGAATAATTTAAAATGGTGTGTAACAAGGACTATTTGCGTCGAATACAAGTGCAGAAGAGAGCGCGTATACGGAACCAAATGGATGTTAGCGATACCGTTTATGCGCGCAAATGTGGTATATTCTCGCAAACAGGACACGACCATCAAAAATGTCCTTCGGGTGGTTTGGGTGGCGGTGGTAATCAAGCTCGTGGTGGGTGTTCTTCTAATGTGACCAACTATCAATGAGTTTATGTTGTAATAAGTAGCTGTTTTGTTTATGTTGCAAGATGTATCAAATAAAATTATGTTTCCATTATTGTTAAATCTTATTGATATTTAACATTTTCTAGTTGACTAAATTAATGCATTTCTCCCTCCCGTTCATGTAATCAAAAATAGTATTGGATTAAAAAATAGAAAAATATGTGAATATATTTGATAAATATAGTTGATAAATATAGTTAAAAAATAGTTGAGTTAAAGGTAAATTTTTGATAAATATGTGAATACATATAGCGCGGTTAAATATTACGTTATGTGAATATATATAGCGTGGTTAAATACTATGTTATATGAATATATATAGCGCGGTTAAATACTACATTACGCGTATTGTCTTGTCGAACTGAAAAGATGCCCGTCTGAGAAAAAGTTATTTTCTATCTGAAAGAATATTTAATACGCAAAGCATAGCGCGGTTAAATACTACATTATGTGAATATATATATAGCGCGGTTAAATACTACGTTATGTGTGTTGCCTTGCCTATAAATAACGGGCGCATTCTAGTTATTTTTTGTGCTTAACAATAACCAATAGCAAAACTTACCATAAAAGCAAGTTTTTTTTACGCTTTAACAAATGTCTGAACGCCTTTATGTACTAAGGTGCCAGTGCGGCAAAAAATATATGATGAATGACTGTTGGGATGATGGTGAAGTTGGACGCCGCTACTGGATGTGTGTGAACAAGTTTTATAGGATTCCCGACGAACCTTTTTGCAATTTTGAGGTATGGATTGATGAACCCTATAAGCAGGAATGCTACAAACGATCTTTGCAGTATCTTCATGATTTGAAACAGTGTGAATATGAAAAAGAATATAAACAAGAAATTGCGGAGTTGAAGGAGAAACTGAAAGAGGCAGAATTAGAAAAAAATAAGATGGAAGAGAAATTTAAGTGGTTGGAGCAGAGAATAATGGGCGACAGTTACTAAACAATGACATGTATGTGTTGAGTGTACTACTTTATCTTTATGTTCCTGTGTCATGTATTTTCATTAGTTATACTGAATTTAAATTATGTTAAGTTGCTATTTTTTGTGTTTGTGTTGTAGTATTAAAATAAAGAAGGAATAGGGAAATAAAAACATAATGCGCATATTATGTAAACATAAAAAATTATTGTTATTATTTACATAAAATACAAAAAAAAAAAAAAAAATCAACGTGTCCTACAACATGTGTTCTTCAATGCAGCCGCTGGCCTGAGGCGCATCCCATCCCGCTCAGCTACGCTATCAGGATCATCCTCATCACGGTGCCTCTTTATAGCAGGATGCGCTGCAGCATAATCATCAGTGGTGCTGGCAGGATCGGTAGAAGGGGTCATCGGTCCAGTATAAACCTACAGAAGAATAAGTCATCTCAGTATAGGAAAGTATATATTAAGTCACAACAATTTAAATTGTCTTACCATGGTCTCGTCGTGCTCCTGAATATAATCATCCGTCGCAGCCATGTCAGCATCGCACAAATAGGCCTCCGTGACGGGCGAGGATGAAGCCTTAATAATAAAATTAATAAAGTTATGGAAAATAAATGAGAAAAGAAAAAATAAATTTAAATTTAATACTAATACAAACATACCTGCGCCTGTGATGATGAGCCATAACTCAGCCGATGCCCACTATCCAAATCTTGGGTCGGCCAATCCTCAGTAGCGGTCGATGAACCTGGGAAGTATGCTTCCCAATCCTCTCCGGTAAGGCTATATGACGGCATGCTACTGGATACTCATTCGGCTCATGTAGGTCACCCGGCAGATCAGCATTAACATCATCAACAGGGGCCTCAACCCCGTGCGGCAGCCCTGCCTCGTGGGGCACACCCACCTCGAGGGCACCCCTGCCTCGTGGGGCACCCCTACCTCGTGCGATACCCCTACTTCGATGGTACTACTCTGGCGCCACATAAGCAGGGTCGTGTCCCAAGCGCTGATCCTCTTGAGCTCGCTGCAGTGTCCGGGCAGCCATCTCTGCAACCTGCCGGCCGTAATCGTGCAAAGCGGCCGCTCCCTCGCCGACATGCTACTGCATTTGCAGTCCTATCTGGTAGACTATATGTAGGCCAATAGCCTGCACAACGTATAAAATATAAACTACAGAATATTAAGTTATAATTATATAATTAATAATAACAAAAAATATACCAGGGCCTCATACCGCCCGGCGTATGGAACGTACCGACCGCCAGCTTGATGAATGGGATTCCCGACAAAAAGTCAGGTAACGCGGCGGTACCAAGGCATATAGAGCTGAATAGTCTCCGTCTGGATCTGTGAAGGGGGGCGGAATCAGGTCAGCTCGCTGGTCCCAAGTATGGACCTGCGCCTTTAGCCATGCTACATATGCGTCGTCCGCCTTGGAACGATCATCCCGCTGATAATGTGTGGCCTCCCATCTAGGCCCCCTCGGTATATACTGCGAACGACCAAACTGGCAAAGTACCCGCTCCGTGACATGATGCTCTATAATATCGAGGCACATCAGCGGGACGAAAGTGCTCCAAATCAGTCGGTCGGCCGAGCAATAATCGGGCAAGCCACCTATCAAGTCGTCGATGTATGGCGTCCAGATGATCTATCAAATAACAACAGAAAACGTGAGTATGAAGTAAGTTTAGGTATACATTTACCTGTACGCCCTCCAGCATATCCAACACATCCCTGCAAATGGGGAGATTATACCGAGCCTCGTAATCTCGTACATATCCATGCCGGAGAACCCACCTCCTAACTAGAGGGAGAAACGGAGATGATACATCCGGAGGTAATGGTAGTAGAGGTGGCTGCAACTGTAGGAACCGCTCCCAGGCCGAAACCTAACATACAAAGTTGATATAAAGTTTAAGATAAATTTTGACTAGATAGAATTGGAAGGAATGAATAGAGTATTCGAATATGTTGTCACTTGTAGAAGCGGAAAAAATCCACATACGCCATGTTGGGTGCACATGCTCGCCCGACACAGATGCTTGTATAAGTAGGCGAGAAGAGCAGCACCCCAGTTGTACTGGGGTAAATCATCTAGCAGCTGAAGATGATAAAGAAATCGCAAGCTTACTAGGTTCCCCGAAGTGTTCAGGAACAAGACCCCCCCAAACAGAAAGAGCAGCAGCAACCTCATATACCGATGAATATGCAGATCATCTGTCTCGCCGGTGATGTCGGGGTGCAATATCTCCAAATGTTGTAGAATAGCTGTCAAACTCATGCGACTGGCCCCTGAGTGTGCAGTCTCATCCTGTGGCATGAATCCAGTGAGCTGCTGCAGCAAGTCCAAATACTGCTCATGCGTCATCTCTCTCATGGCCTGAGGCAGTGTAACGGGCAGTCCATCAACATACATCCCATATAAAACCTCCACGTCCTGCAGCGTGATGGTGGCCTCGCCAATGGGCAGGTGGAAAGTGTGCGTCTCTGGTCGCCACCGCTCTATCAGGGCCGTGATCAAAGACCAGTCGAGCTGCAGCCGCCCGATCTCCAAAATCCTGTAGAAGCCCTTATCCCGCATGGACTACACGGGGATGGAGATCTCTGTCCTTCATAAAATTTCACATGTCGTCCACTCTCCTGGCGTGGAGAGTCTAGGCCAGTAACTCTCCCTCCCATACGTAGGCGGACCTATGATCGCCCTGTAACACTAATAGCTCATCGGAGACAGGTCCGGGATGCATAGGCGGCACGTCCATGTCGTCTACTGTAAATTAAACAACATTAATTATATGTTTGATCTGTAAATTAAATAATTATTTTTTATAATTATACAATTTTTTATTGGACAGAGTATATATCTATGGGTTTCAGGCTCGATATTTGAGGCTCAGTAGCACCAAGCTATCCTGAATTCTTATGTGTGTCAATTTTATTATTTTCGTAATTTTGTATGTTTGATCTGTAAATTAAATAATTATTTTTTTGTAAATTGGACAGAGTTTGTGTTTGATCTATCAGTATAAAAGATACTTAAACTACATGAATTCTACGCTAAAAGGCTCTACATTTTACTACGCTAAAAGGGCACTAGTTTTTAAGTAAATAAATAATCACAAAAACACATTCAAAATAATTAATATGCATTATTATACGAGTTTCGACATAAACTAAATCGGAATATTTCGATTTATGTTTTTTCGGAAAGTCGATGAATTAAAAATTTGAGCCCGAAACGAGGAAACCACAATAATAGAAGGCTTGGCTAGGATGTGGGACCTACAATCTCATCTTTTTGTGTGACGGGTGGGGTCCACTACAATTTTTTAGAAGAAAATTTGGGAGGGGAGGGGGGAGGTCGTCTGGTTTGAATGTGGGGAAGAAGGAGGGGGGAACGTTTATTTATCTATGTATAGTGCGGTATATAACTGCGCTTTACATATATAGCGCAGTTATATACCGCACTATGCATAGCTGTCTTATCAGTACTATATAGCGCAGTTTACAGTGTCGTTATATATATAGCGCTCTTTTAAAGGGTGCTATACTTTAACGGCCAAAACTCCATATAGAAAGGTTTTTTTTTTTTTTTAATATACATTTCCGTCACATTTGTCTAGAAGAACCACAAATGCGTTCTGGACTCGAAGTAATTGATAGTATCAGAAATATTCAAACCTATAGCTAGGGGTTAACCCCTTTGGGCAAAACAAGAAACAGTACTACTTATTATTGGACAGTACACTCCTGAAAATTGTGTACTGAAGTGTCAAATTACTATGCAGTTATAATGTTAATTCAATGTTGATCCTCATTTCTTTCTGTTCCCTTTTGACGTTCCACTTTTTGCCTCTTCACTTCCAAATATTTACCATTTCCTTTCCTCAGAAGGTTAAAAAAAAAAACATTGCTGTTCAGAATGACTCAAAAAAGAAAAAAAAAAAGAGACTGAAATTTGTGGGGTTAGTTACCCTAAAGTTACTGAAAGCTGCAACTTTACCTCTCTCGCCCTTTCTCTATATATTTTATTTCAAATCTGTGATCTGGTGATGAGGTAAAAGTAAATGCAAACATAATAGTAAGTCCTTTAGAAAAAGTGTACTTGCATCGCGAGGAAGTTAGTGCACAAAACATCTTGACTTCGCACATGGTACAGTGAAGGACCGTACTTCAAAGATGTAATGTAGACAGTCTATCCTAATGCAAGCATTATTGGCTGCTTTTACAATTTGAACATTTAATCTATAATTCATACAACATACAGAACGGTATTTAATTATAAAAGTTTGCTGGGTAGTCGATAACTTTATCTTAATCCAAAACTTTATAAAGAAGTGAGTTTCTTTTTCTTTTTTTTTCTTAACTACCCCTTTATTTTAGTGCATTTGTGAGAAAGTGTCAATATATCATATGTCACTTTCAACATCAATTAGGGGTTTGTCCTAATGGTCCAATAGCAAATCATAAGTGTACCTTCACTGTGGTGAAAATACAGAAGGTTTGGTGGGATTCATCAAGTTAGTTGTTTCAAAATTGGAGTATCATTTATCAAAGAAACCAACAAAAGAAAAGGAAGCAAATTTTGTACTTCTCGTACTCCTTATTTTTTTTCTTCCCATTTAACCATTTATACTAGTATACGAAAGCTTACTAGCACGGTAAAATGTTTCTTACGAAAATATTTTCCATTTATTATATTCTTAGAGGTCGAACTTAAAACTTGTTGTTATAGGTGAATTAATCGCAATCATTTCATTGCACTTCCTTCTTTTTAGTAGCGGAGGAGTATATGAATGGAAAAGGACCAAAACTGTCTCTAACATATTCGCTTAGGTTTAAAAACACTCTTTGTCCGCCTATTTTGTAAAAATTGCCCCTAATGTTAACATTTCGGCCCACTCTTACCCGAAAAAATGAACGACCCTATTTTGATTAAGAAAAAGTTTTATTACTTATTATGTGTTAATTTTCTATTGGCTTAAATTATAACCTCACCCCACATCCACTTGTTAACCCACTCCATGATCCAAAATATACATACTAGATCCATGATCCATATTTTAAAATGGTCTAACTTCACCTCTCAACTTCTCCTCTTCCATCCCTGCCCTCCCACTCCATATTTTCTCTAATCATCCTCCTCCGTGGACAAAGCATACTAACTCACCAATGTCGATAGAGGACCAACATCGACGTCAACTTTCAGATCTTACCCTTCAATACCCATGGATTTCCCTCTTCCACACAGAATTTTCAGCCTTAATTTTATTTTAATTAACATCTTTTTGTTAAATCAATTTTCTGAGTGAAATCTGATATTCTTTGGAATTAAATTAATAAGTTATCTTTCTGTCAAAGTTATATTTGTTGTGCCACCATGTAGTTTTTTGGAGTTAATTGAAATATGTGAGCAAATTAGCTTCACAGTGATTTGGTTGGGAAACTGTTGGCGGTGATTAAGTTGGGGAAAATGAATGGGGAAAGGGATAGGGTACCAAATAATAAATTAATAAAAAAAAAATGAAATTTTGACAAATGAAACCTAAATAATGATAGGATTATGAGTCGTGTACGGAATCAGGTGTTTGAGGGGCTAAAAGGGGTTTAGCGGTTGGAACGACTAAGATGAATCGTGTTATTTACGGATCAGATCTGGGTCAGAGTGGAATTTTTAATTTTGACCAATAAACAATAAGGTACCAAATTTTTAATAGGTGGACGAAGAGTATTTTTAAACCTAAGCGAATAGGTTAGGAATAATTTTGTCCCTTTTCCATATAAAATATTTGAATACTTTATTAAATTAATTTGTCAAAATTCAAGAGATATTAGTATCAATAATGAGAGAGGTGGACACAAGAATAGGTCGATTATGAGTATACCTAACTAGACACCGTAAACTTTTAATTAAGAAATTATTTGGAAGAAGATTTTCTTTTTAAAAAAAGGAGAATATAGAGGCACCTTTCCTTAAACTGTTCATAATAGGTTATTGTCTTAACAACAAATAAGCTAAAGCAAATCATTTCTAGAATCTTATTATGGATATGAGTGGGTTGCTCCAGTGGTGAGCCTCTCCACTTTCAACCAAGAGGTTGTGAGTTCGAGTCACCATAAGAGCAAGGTGGGGAGTTCTTGGAGGGAGGAAGCCGATGATCTATCGGAAATAGCCTCTATAACCCAGGGTAGGGGTAAGATATGCGTACACACTACCCTCTCCAGATTCCGCTAGTGGGAATATACTGAGTTGTTGCTATTATTGTGGTTGTTGTTTATGGACATGCTAGAAGACTAGAGATCATCAGAATAAAAAAATAAAAAAAAAAATTCAATTAGAGGTGTGAAATCTGTTATTGATGGAATAAGACTTTATTATCATCCTATAAAATGGTGCACGTAAGTCATTTCAAGCTAGACAGCTACTGGTAATTTGGCTCTCATTATCAATGTCCCTTTCTTCAATTAATCTCCTTTCTTTTCAACAACTTGATTATAGTAAGAGCTTCAATTTTGTTGTACAATCGTTGGTTGGAAATGCTATCATTTTCTTTTGTTTTAAGAAGATTTTTCTCCATTTTGGTTTCTGGAGTTTGTTTCTTCTAGCAACCTTACAAAGATTTCCACATGAGTTATTTTTGGGTATTTTTTACAATTTAGGTAATATTTTCTTTCCCAGTGATTTGAGAGAATTAAAATGTCGGACATTTAGGTAAGGGATATACAGCAACAAATATTGTGACTTAATCCCACATTAGTTTGGTGTTTAAGTTATATAAAGGTATATATATCCCACATCAAGTATATAGGGTGATCTTAAGGGTATCAAAATTAACCAATAAAAATATAACTTAAATCAAGTATTAGGCGAGTTAAATTGCTGCACATTTTTTTTGTCCATTTTGACCCAGTAATTATTATGATATTAATTTAGCCGATTTTAACTAGTCCAAATTCATACCACTGAGGTATTTAACTCCATCTCATTTATTATTTATTTATTTCGCCTTTTTTAGTTGATTGTACGTTTCCAAGGTTATTGAACAGTTTGAGAATCGACACTCGAGAGGGAAAAAAGAGAAAGAGATACAGTACCTAAAAATTGACCCTACCATGAGATAATTTATTGCAAGAAACTACCTCTCTCATTTTTCTCTGATGAAATTGTACGTACGTGTGTGTGGAATTATTGACTGACTAGTTTTTCTGAATATTTCAATTGGTACCACATGATCAGCTGATTTGTACTATATATGCTGGTAAAAAAAATCAATGCACCTATAACCAAGTCAAAGATTAAATATTCTTTTTTTGTTTGAAAGTAATTGTGGTGAGTGAACTTGACCCAGTTACTTACCATATTAGGGTAATAAATAGGAATTTTACCGCACCTGAATTCTGCTACCCCCCACCCCCCAATCATTTCATTTTACTAGTTTTGTACAGCTGAATTCCACAATGGGGGTATAAAAAATATATCTACATTGAATACCCTTTTGGTACAAAAGATATAATTATTGTCTGAATTTTTCCGGGGCTTCAAATTAATTATATTTAAATTTTGATCAATTGGGCTGCTAATGGGTTTTCCACCATTTTAAAATGATGTAAATTCTATTATCAAGTGCAAATGTCGATATTTTGTAATATAATCCTGACTTTCCAGCTGCTGCTTTTTCTTCTTCTTCTTCTTCTTCTTCCCTTTTTTTTTTTTTTTTTTTTTTTTGCCATTGAGTTAATTTTGTTATCAAGCACAAATGTTGGAATAGTCAATTTATTAAGCTTTTCACCACATATATACACTAATTATATTTCTAAAAGGTGAACTAAAGTGTATGAATTGTGCTCCCTCCGTCTCAAATTATCTGTTATATTTCTAAAAATAGTTGTTTCAAATTATTTGTCATTTTAGAAGTTCGATATAATATTAATTATATTTTTTTCATTTTATCCTTAATAACAATTCTTGAAGAAGGAGATAACTCATAAATAGAGTAAATATTCAATGAAGAAAGATTATATCTTAAGATATAAATAAAAGTAAAATAGTCCAAATCCCTCCTATTTTTTTTTAAAGGGACGTGTAAAACAGGAACACGACAAAGAATAACAACGAAATAGATATTTGAGCTCTATCAGTTTTATATGTTCTCCACTAGTAAAGTATAGATTCACCAGGGTACCCAGTTAGACCATAGGGGAAAAAAAAACTAAGAAATATAACCAAATAGCAGAGAATTCAACATTGAAGGCTTTTTAACAATTGAAATGAGGGGAGATATTTAAGTAATGATTCAAAGATATTTATTAGTTCAAATGATCAATAGCAAAGCTACACGTTTAAATGCAATCATTTGTGGGTTAAAGGCTAATAGATTGTGGTGAAAAGAAAGATTGCATTTAGATGAGAAAAGTCCAAAAGATAGCCAACCTAATTAAAGAGAGTAGTGCATCTAAAGTGAAAATTATGTAGTCAATATTTTTTAACTCAAATCAATAGTTACCATTTTGCATGAACACTTTCCCAATTTTAAAAAACAAAAGAAGAAAAGCAATGTACAGGGGCAAGGCAATGATTACGGTGTGGTAATTCTAATTGTTTTAGTACTAGAATGATAAATGTGGGTTTTACCCAACTTATGACAACTACTGCATCTAATATATATCAACCAAAAGTCATAATTTGCTGGATTTATACTGACACTCTTTGTGAATTTATTGGTCAAGTAGTCATAAAAATAGTGAAAATACATCAATGTAAGAGATTTATTAATTTATTTTTATTCATTATTGAAATTCGCAACAAAGAAGGTTATAGCATAATTGGTAGAATTCTAGTTCAAGATGCCAATACAAGCATTATCACTACTACAATTCCAAATAAAAAGGATTCTTCTAAAATTCTAAAATAGGAATGGACCTAAAGAATCATACTACAAAACACAAAGCCTATAAGTTTAGAATTGTGACAATTCCTTAAAAGAAAGGGGTTTATTTTGCCTCAAGGTTTTTCCATCTTGGTTAAGAGTCCAATTCCTTCTTTTATGAAACATTATTGCCTCTACAGGTTAGGAAGATAGTACTAATCTTTGAACTTGCTTCCTTGTACAGCATTTAGGGTGTGTTTGATATGACAGAAAATGTTTTCATGGAAAATGAGTGGCTTTATCACTTATTTTCCCTTGTTTAGTTGGTGAGTAGAAAAATATTTTCGGAAATATTTTCTAGTGTTTGGTTAGAGAGTAGAAAATATTTTTTTAGGAAAATATTTTTTTATGGTACTCTCCTCACCCCCTTTTTCCCAAGTCCACATGTTTCCTTACACCTCCACCCCCCTCCCCCAAAGTACCCAACGTTTTCAGAACTCTATTTTCTTCAAGAATTTAATTATTTTCAAAAAATTCACACAAACCCAAAGGAACTAATGTGATGCTTTATATTTTTACGCAAAAACAACATTGAAATTTGTGCTCCATAACTAAAGAAAATACTCTTTTTTTTAGTTAAAAAATAAAGTACTCATTTTATTAAAATAAAAGAAAATACTTTTTCTACATCATGAAAAGAAAATACTCATTTTATTAAAATAAAAAAAATACTTTATTGAAATGAAAGAAAATACTTTTTCTACATCATGAAAAGAAAATACTCTTTTTGTTAAAATGAAAGAAAAATACTTTTTACTTCATTATTTTATTGAAATGAAAGAAAATATTTTTTCTACATCATGAAAAGAAAGTAACTTTTTTGTTAAAATGTAAAAAATACTTTTTTTTATATTATGAAAAGAAAATACTCAGTTGATGAAATGAAAAAAAATATGTATCTATGACATAAAAAAGAAAATACTATTAATAATATTTTTATTTAGGGTGAGTGATGGACGAGGCTAGGGAAGGTGGGGTGTAGTGGGGGTAAGAGTTGGAGTGGGTAGATGGGGGTTTGGGGTGGGTTTGTGGGGGGTTGGTAGGGATGGGGAATAGATTGGTAAGATTGAAAATTGGAAAATATTTTTCGAAAACTATTTTTCTTCGTACCAAACACACCCTTATTACTGTGTAGAATGGTTGAAAATATTTTTTTTCGTACCAAACACACCCTTATTACTGTGTAGAATGGTCCATTTGCAAATTTTATGTAACTTACAGTATACCCCCGTGCTATTTGTACATCTATACATATCAAAATTAAAAACATTGCTAGATTTAACTTTAGGGTGTGTTTGGTAACACGAAAGATATTTTTCATGTAAAATATTTTTCAAGAAAATATTTTCTTAAAAAACAAATTGTAATCTTACTCATTTTTCGGTGTTTGGTACTCAAATTAAGGAATATAATTTCTCTAAAGTATTCATAAATAATTTAGATACAATAAACATGAAGCCATAAACTTTTGAACCAACAACCTTCCGAACCCACAAATTTCATAAACTTCCGAACCGCTAAACTTTCGAACCCGTAAACTCTATAATTTCTAAACTCTAAACCCGCAAACTTCTAAACTCATAACTTTATAACTCGTAAAATTTTGAAACCGTAAACTGAAAAATAAAAATATCAGAATTGAAAATAAAATAAAAATTATCGTGGGGAGGGGGGGTAACGGGGGTGGGTGGTGCAGAAAAACGAAAAAATAGAAAATTGAAAATACAAAAAAAAAAAAGTAAAAAAACATGCGGGGGGAGGGGGAGTGGGTGGTGCGGAAAATATTTTCCAAACTATTGCAGAAAATTGAAAATACAAGAAAAACAATTGCACGGGCGGAGGGAGGGGGGTTGCGGTGTGCTGTAGAGAAGAAATTACAGAAAATGAAAAATACAAAAAATAAATTGAAAATAAATTTCGATCGGGGGTTAGCCGGTGGGTGGTGACGAAAAAGAAAAAAAATTAAATCTGAAAAAAAAATATTTTTGGAGAGAGGAGGTGGGAGAGGTGGGGTGGGGAGAGAGGGGGGAGGGAGTTGGGGTTAGATGTGAGGGTAGGTGGGGAAAATATTTTCTTAACTTTTTCTAGGAAAGTCATTTTCCTCCAATTTCAGGAAAATGTGATATCTAGGAAAATATTTTTTAAACTATTTTGTGCAACCAAACAGTGAAAAATGGGAAAATATTTTTCGAAAAATGTTGGGTCAATTGATTTTGTGGCCCATTACAAACTTGTACTTAGTTTTATGACATCATATCTTTTTTTATACAAGAGAGATTTATTTTTACACATAAGAGATATGAAAAAGATATTTTTTTAAATTCAAATATTGTAAAAGGCCATGAAGGCCTAAAACCCCTTTAAAACTGAGTGGAAAGCCTCTTCTCATTGGAAAAAAATTGTCCATCAAAAAGTTTAAAGCGAATGAAGATTATTTGCTGATCTTATTTGGTTTCTTCCCTTTTTGTTTCTTAATTTGTTCAATTTATCTTAGTTTTGCTCGGTAGAAATATTTCATGCTTAGTAGTTGGAGAGCTCACAGTGATGCAAGTAGGATTAATCAAGATGTGTAAATTGGTTCAGATATCACTTATTTTCTTTGCTTAATAACAGATATCCAGTATCGACCAGTTCAATTAGTCTAAAATTGTGTGCATGAGATTAATTAAAGAGAGAAGCGTTTTCTACTAAGGATTTTTTCCTTTCCTGAATTCTGTATGGGTAAAAAATTATCTTCGATATGATCAAATCATGTTAACATTAAGGAGGCATTCACAGACTGCCACGTGTTATCAGTACGACTTCAACAAAGACGCGCCCAAGGTCGAAGTGGTCCGTGAAGCGATGGAGGGTGCGATCGAAGAGTAAGCGAAGATCAAGGTCGAGAAGTCGTCGTACATCAAGGTCGATGTCGAGCATCTTAGAGAGAGTTATAACGGCGAGGTCTCGGGTTCGAGTCCCTGAGTATGGATTCGCCTTTGTTAGAGAGTGCTTTACCCCCACAATGTGGGATTTTTCGGCGCGAATCTACATTTAGTCGGGCCCCAATATGGGTACCGAATATCGGGTGGGAAACCAAAAAAATGTTTTACATTGACTGAATTGAATAAGCTCATGAATATTTGACAATGAAGCATATGGGAGGTGAAATAAAGGTAAGGTATTTTTAAATTTGAAACAAGTCAAGTCTTGACCTAATGATTAACAAGTATAAACGAAGATTCTGAGACGTAGAAGTATTATCAGATTGCACCACGGTATGAGTATTCTTGTTAAATTATACTCCTATGTTAACATTCTGGTGTTACATAAGTATTGTAAATGTACTTCCTTGCAAAAATATTTTAAATGGCTTCTTACCCTTGACAAAAAAGAAAAGGTAACAAGTATCCCAAACTCAAATATTAGACGTTTTGGGCTTTAAAACAGGCTCTTCTTTCCCTGCCTTTATAGCTTTCGTTGGAGATATAATGTATGTATAATTTATGTATTATATGTATATAATTATGTATAATAAATGTATAATCTATGTATATGGTTAGAAAAAGTAAACGATAAATATGATCGGCTATTTGTGTAAAGATCCCTAGTTTGTTGAGTACTGGGCTTTTATTAGTGCCATTGCTCTGGACTTGTAACAACGAGATAAACAGCTCACTTGCTTCCTATTGCCAGTAGAAATTGTTGGCTAAAATCCAGTACATCCACAATCTTAAGTTGGGCCGAGCATGAAAATAGAGTTATCCTTCGGCATGGAGCATTTTACTACTCTATATGTGCCTTTGTTGTGCGAATCCAATTTTGAATATTGAATGCTTGAAACCAAAAAATAAAATAAAAAGTTGTAGGTGAAGTTTTAAACTAGCATGGTTATGATTTATGAAAACATTACCTAAATTTTTTAACTGTCTGTAATATGAGTACCAAGTGTTACTGTTAGTGTTAATAATAACGCAATTTTTGGCATTTCAAAAAATAGTTTACTGATATCTACCAAGTGTAGAAACTGCTTGACCCACTTTGGACAAGGAGAAGTATTGCTTAAATGTACTGGTTATGTTTTCACGTTATAATTAACACTAACACTCTTTCTAAACGTATTCCAAAAAATAAAACTAGAGATTAGTTTCCTAAACTATTGGTTGATAAAAAAAATTAATGACATTTTGAGGTTGGAAAACAAAATTTTAAACTAGAGAATAAGAAAAAGACCAACTCCTTCGATCTGAAAAAAAAAAATCATGAATTTTGATATACGAGAGATCGAATCAGAACATTTCGTAAGAATTGTTGTTAATGGGTGATTGTGGCTGTGACCAGGAGTAAAATGAGAATGGAATTTCTAAAGTTCAAAAAGCTAAAAAAGGAAGAGACAGCCCGAGACAACGAAACTAAAATATGAAAAAGATTTCTTCAGCTTTTACAAAAGCGATATGAGCATATTAAGACCTAATAATTCCATAAAATGAGAATCGTTTTTAGATCCCCAGAAAATTTTCACTGGCCAATCTGGTACACAAAAAAGTCTGAAAAAGGCACTAAAGGAGAGCAGGGGCCAAGAACCAGCTAATTTTACCACTCTCTTATACTAGTACCTTTGCCTTTTGTTCTGCCCAATTTCTTCACTTTTTCTTTTCTGCTCCTTAGTTTATTTTTTTATTAACCCTACCACTGAAAAAAGCCCAATAATCTTATTTTCTCTAGTTGGAATTGTACTTGTAGCATCTTCCTACTCACTCCATTTATTTACCACGACTTTCGATATTTAGGTTTGCTAATATGCAATTTTGTAAACTTAACATGAATGAGAAAAGAAGGTAGTACACCTTATGTTTCATCAGCTATAGTAATAAGTTTTCTCCACTAATCGGAAAGTATTTATACGCTTAGTTTCTAAAAATTCGGCTAAAGTAAGTGGTTACCCTAAAAATGTGTAGTTAACCTAGAAAGGTGGTGGATAATCGTGATCTGTGGTAGATAATCGCGATATGTTGGGACCAATTAAATTATAATATATTTAAAAAAAATATTAACGTTGTCAATATATAAAACTTAAATTCATTAGATTTGGTCGTTTTAAGAAACAAGCATCATGATTACACAAATCAATAGTAATTGCAGATACATTTACGTGTTTTGTGTATATATTACTGAATTTAGAATGACAATAAATACAAGCAAACTCGAATAAACTAAGAAAAATTATTAGCTGCCTAAGGTGTAAGCCATAAATATTCCCTTGTTTTCTATATATTAAACCTCCAAAGTCACAACAGAAAGAATGTTCATTTCATAATAACCAAAATATGGTTTTCAACAACCAAAGTTTCTGATTTTCATTACATCTTCTTGTCAAACAAGAGGAAGCAGCAGAAGGTCTAGACGAGAAAAAAATGAAGGTATTTGAGTATGAAAAGCTTGAAAAAGCCACAGAGAACTTCTCAAAATCAAGACTCATTGGTAAAGGAAGCCATGGATATGTATACAAAGGCATTTTAGAAGATGGTAAAATCATAGCCATAAAGAAGCAATCATTGGGACTTCAAAAAATTCAAGACTACTCCAAATTAGAAAATGAAGTAAGTATTTTATCATCTCTGTTCGAAAACTCTCTCATCGTTAATTTTCTTGGAACGAGTAATAACAACTCGGCCAAGAATGAAACTTTTCTGATCATGGAATACTTGCCAAATGGCACTCTACATGAAATGATACATGCAAAAAATGTCCCTCCTCCTTGGCCTAAACGTGCCCAAGTGGCAATTCAAGTAGCCAAAGCTATCCAATTTCTTCACCAAACTAAGCCTTCAATTGTTCATAGAGATATTAAGTCTACTAATGTTTTGTTTGATTCAAATTGGAATGCTAAGTTAGCTGATCTTGGACTTGCCCTAAGGTTGAAAACTGATTGCGAAGATGACGATCCCTACTCGCCGAGTCATCGTTCCAACTCGGTGACTCGACCTGCTGGCACGATCGGATACTTAGATCCTAGTTACACCAAACCAAGCAAATTAAGCACGAAAAATGATATATTTAGTTTTGGAGTATTACTCCTTGAGATTATGTCTTCAAGAAAAGTGATTGATGTTTCAAAATCACCCGTTTCTATAGTTGATTGGGCAATCATATTGATTAAAGAAGGACGTGATTTGGAAATTTGTGACAAAAGAATGCATGTGCCATGGTATATGGAAGCCACGATAAAGAACATGTTACGCATTGCTACACGTTGTGTCTCTCCAAAGAAAATAACTCGACCATCAATCCAAGAAATTGTGAAGGAAATGGAGAATGTGATAATAGAACCAACTAAGTATCCTTTGTGGAATATATTACGTAGCCTTACACTTTTGAAAAGGAAACGAAAAAGATGCAGAAAAGATTGCAATATTATTATTACTACCACAGTTGCCAAGACTTGTGCACAACATGAAGGGAAGGTAGAAATGGATATGTCAAGAGGGAAGTTGTTGATTAGGGAGATATTGGCGGATAAAGCCATACAGTAGATGCAGACGATGATCCAGAATATCAATTTGATGAGTTCAATCGTTCAATCTTTATCTTCTTGTTGTTGAATTCATTGCATGTTTAACGTTTATTACAAAATTTACTAATTTTAGTTGAATATTCATGTTATGTGTCAAAATTAGTTGATTCAATTGAACTTAGCAGATAATGTAATATCCACCTCAGAGTAATGAATGATTGATGATGAGGTTAATTGCCTGTTACGATTATATTGCTTTTATCGAAGCAGAAAACTCCGATCCTACTTTTTGGGGAATTCCGTTTTGAGCAAAACCCAAACTGAGTCAATGAGAGGGGATGACTCGATCGGTTGAGTGGAGAAACTCGGAGTGGGTCAATGATGAGATTACCAATCACGTACTACTATAGATTATAGAAAAGGAAATGTCGACTTTTAGGCGCATGCATTATTTCCAAACACAAGATTCTCAAAAGTAGGTAGAGATATTGTAATCTATTATTTTGTGTGTTTTTCTAAATATGCCGTGTCATTCTTTTGTGATGTTACGCTTCTATCTATGGCTTTTTATTGGGAAATTCTTGTGTCAAATACGCAAGACTTCTCCAACATTTACATTGGGGATAATGTTTGTTGCCTTTATTTTGCAACTCGCGTTTTCAACATATGTGTTTTATAATTCGGTAAGAAACGCTTTCGCATTAAATAAATGTTATGAAGATAAATCCAAATTAGTCTGACTAGTGAGATAATTAAAATAAAAATAAAAAGAAAATTTGTGTTTGATGTATTTCCTTATTTTTACCTACTCCCTACTTCTTTTAAGAGATTAATTCACCCGACATGCTAGCTTTTCGTGATTTTGGAAATGAAACATTATATTCAACGTGGTTAACAATTAACATCATACAATTCTTAGGTTTTAGTTTTTGATTACAATGTAAAAAGTTTTGATTAGACAAATTTTCGTCGTACTTAAATATGACAAATCACGATCATGTAATGTCTTATTTTTCTTGAACATTAATTGTGCTCGTGAGTCGTGTCAATGTCGAGTTGTATTGTGTTGTCGAGTCTCCATCCATGTAAGAAGAGGAAGGAATTCAATTTGGGACTTAACGATAAAAAGGAAGGGAATTTTTATCCTTCAAGAATTTGTAGTAATGAAACATAAATTCATAAAGAACATATTTGAGTTTACTCTTTTAATTATTTTCTTGAAAACTGTTTGTTAGTTAGGATTGAGAGAGAATGTCTAATTCTTATATTCAATTTCACAAAAGTCTCCTTAAAAAGAAAACCACTTTATTCTTTAGCATGTATTAAATTATCCTTTCGAAAGATTTGTGTGATCTTCCTGATTATAAACAAAACGATCTGTAAGAGGAAAGGAGATAAAAGGAATATCAACTAGACGAATAAAATATTAAAAGTCTTTCTACATTTAAACAAATACGACATTCTTATCTCAATTTAATAAAATAAACTACTATAACTTACAATCTTTTATTGTCAAATTATACCCCCTCTTCTAGGTAGGGGTGACGTTATTTAGATATTTCGATTCGGTATTTTCAGTATTCAATTTCTTAAAATTCTATATCAATACCGTACCTAATTAAACTCAGTATGGTTTGATTTTTCTCCTTTCGGTTTTGGTTTATTCGGTTTGAATACTAACTAGTACATAGAGCCATAAACCGTAATGTTCTAAATTAAAGTACTCAAAAGTACAAAACTGAAAACGTTTGTTGACAAAAGTTTTGTCCAAAACCAGCAAATATCAACCCATAGAGAAAAAACTCTCCATAAATGAATAAATTTGATCATTAGAAATGTGTTGTTACTTGTTTAGAGTTAATTGATGAACTTAGAGGACGAAGGAAAGTAAAATTTTAGATTTTTTTTATAAGAATTAGACATTCTCTCTCAATCCTAACTAGGATTGAAAACTGTTTTTCTTGAAGATGATGCTTGTGTTTATTTTCACATGATGATGCTGTTTATAAAAATTAGATGATCAATAGTTAAAAATGTACGAGGGGCATTTATGACGGTGAATGATGGTAAACCGCTAGTGAACGGGCAAAATTGGGGGAATGACAAAGGAAAGAAGGATGCGGAATGGTGAGAGTTTTCTATTTTAAATAATAGCCTTGAATACAACAATCACCACTTAAAAACGGTTCGTGTAATTCATATCCTTCTGATTCTAATTTTTCTCTCCTTTTCTACAAAAGCTACTATTTTTGTCAAATTGCCGATGTCAATCTTTTATTTGGAATCTCTAATTTGAGTTGAGCATTTAGGTTGAAATCCATGTATAGCTATCAAAATATGCCGGAAAGAATAGAAGCTCAGAAAACAACTTAATCGACCAGCAGAGGTAAACAGAATGCATGATATCAGGAATGGAGAGCTTATAGTAATTCTCCTATCTTTTTTTAGCTTTTTTAAGCACGCACATGGAGAAAAAAAATTATTCAAAGAAACCACAAACAAAGGCTACGATACTACTACTTCAGAAATTATACAGCCGTTGTTGAGATTGCGTGCCGCGACTTTACATGGACAAATAAGCAGTATAAGCAAAGCTAATGTTTTTTTTATTTTTAAATGCGAACTTTTTTAAGCTGATGCAGGCAACAAGATTATAAACTAGAGGGAAGTTTCAAACTATTAGATCTTCCCAGATGGGAAAACAAAATTCGAAGTAACACAATAATAAGGGAACTTAGTTTGAAATCTCAAAAATTCAACTCTAAATAAATGCCAAAAAGATAGCCTCATGGAATCTCTAGCATCATAGTTCCCTTAAAGCTCCATCTTAAGCTTCTGTTTAATGAGACTTCACGTACTCTTGGACGATATGGAGACCCTCAGTCTCTTCACCATAATCCTGCAGAATCAATCAGAAAAATCATTACAATGGAATATAAATTCCAGTTTGGAAACTTATCAGCTATACTACTCATGTAAAGCCAAAGGATATATAGGATGTACCTTCACGACAACACAGCCACAACCAACAACCTTCCTTGCTTTCCCTTCAGAATCAATTTTGCATAACTGTAATCGAAGAAAGATCATAGTCGATGAGTGATTATATTTCGATTTACATGATACACTTCAACAAAAATGAGAAATACAGAACACTTCAAAGAGGAGTCAACAAGTTAATAGTCAGAACCCACATGTACCCCTCCACTCCATTACAAGTGCGAAAAACAGTCCAACATGAGGTTAAGGCTTCAGTCATGGCATTCTGAGTATTATTTATCACAAGTCCCTAAAACACTTCACCTTCTAAAAGATGGAGTATCTAGTAAAGGCACATACCAATTTCATTTTCACATCAGAAAACAGCTACTCGTGTATAGTAAAAAACTGAGATACTGTAACTGGGGTCATAGATAAGCAATGACCAATTACTTACACCAGCCCATTCGCCAAGAGTTTTTGCATTGGGAACTGTAATTAAACTGACATTGTGATCAGCACAAAGTGCTTTCACCAGTTTGACGTAATCTGGCTGGTCACAGTCCTCAGCTAGCACACAAAGCTGTGCAGCATGCTTCTCAATCACCTTAGCACCTTCATGGAGTCCTCGAGCAAGTCCTCCATGAGCTTTAGACTTCTTTAGCACCAGCTGTAGTGCGGTCATGATGTCCATGGGCTCCCCAAGTGCTGGAGCAGGAGTCTCGGCAGCAGCGACAACAGGAACAGCAGCATCCTCTCTACAGTTACACAATTGTCAGCTAGAGAACACCTTACACTAAAGTTAAAGATAGGCACACATCAAAGACCAGATTGGCGAAGCAAGAAATCACCATCCAATGTCACATTACAATGGTATAAAAGCCAATGCCACAAAAACCTCAAACTCGAATAATTCAGAATGTTGACATCACAACAAGTTTCTTTCTCAGAAAAGCTCGGTATATCAAAGCAAATAATCAAATCCACCTTAAATATGTCCATATGCAAGCTAAGCCAATCTATTTTTTCATGATACTTTGTCTACATCCAGTAACATGTCCATTTTTTCATGAAAATAAAGTGGTCCACTAATTGGATAAAACACTAGCTATATGTCGGCTCTGCATCCGGAGCATGACAATTTAGGGGTTTTGTAATTCGAACAACAAATAATATGTATATAAATAGGCTACAGAGACATAATAGGTGGCCAAAAGATAGAGTTAAGAAACTGTCATACGGCTAATTGTCTTTGGTTCTGCTTCAAATGACCTACGAAATGCCAGGTTTTGGATGGTTCTACTGGTTGGGTTCCTTTGAAGCAATCAAAATAATGACAGATTAATTTAATTCCAGGGAATGCATCGCAACAGGAAATACTTCTGGCTAGCACTTTCTAATAGAGATACAGACAATTTTGAACATTGAACTTGCAAAGACTAATCTTACTGTGGATCAAGCAATTCAGCAAACCATACAAATTCTACAACGTGCAGACTACTAAAAATAAAAAAAGACAGCAACTTGAACACCATAAGAAATTAAAAAAACAGAAATTAACGAGAAAGCTTACAAATCACCAAGCTTACCCTGACATATTTCTTTCTTGGTAAATGTTAAACCCAAAAAAACACAGCAACCTGTTGTAAGTTGAACACGAAACTCAGTCAGGTAAATAGAATCAATAACAGACTCCATAAACCCTCATACTAAATATATCGCGTCAACTCATCCAAAATTGAACCAACACCAACCCAAAAAAGATATTTTATTTCACAATAGAGTAAGAAGATCCATTTAACACTTCCCATAGACTAAAGAAAAAACTAATATAACAGTAGGATTTGAAATTGCCCAAAGTCATGGGTTAACACTTAACAGTTTAGTTTAGGAATAAGGGTTTCTGACCTCAAGAGTTAAGAGACGAAGCGATGTGCTCTGGAGCTGCAGTAGTGGCAAAGGGGGCAGTACAAAAGGTTTACATATATAAGAGGATCAAAGCTTCAACCCTAAAGTTGCATTCTTAATTACTAAATTGCCCCTTTTCTGATTCTCTTCTGTCAAATGTTATCTCCTATGGGCTATAAGTTCGGCCCGAAATATACAACTACTAATCCAATGAATCAATTACTCATGTATAGTCTATAGAGATATTCAAATCGAAAATCCCATCAAACGAATTAAATAAGTCGATTTGTTTCTCCGTATTGTATTAAATTTTAAAAATTGATAATACGTCGATTTAGTTTGATTTACTGTTAAATGAAAATAACTGGAAAAGGGGAATTTCTCCCTAAAAAAGATGAATCTTTTCTACTGCTCCCTAAAAAAGTCAACAAGCAATCAAAGAATTTCTCCCTAAAAAAAAGAAGTCCCTTTGTTTTCTTTTTTGCTATGTATGTAAGAAGTTTTATAGCCCGTTTGGCCAAACTTCTAAAATCAGCTTATTTTATGAAGTATTTTTCTTAAAAGTACTTTTTGTGAGAAATTGTTTGTGTTTGACTAATTAACGTATCGGGTCTCCACCTCTTAGGTGCCCACTACCCGCCTGTCCCCCACCTCTAGCTGACTGTGCACGTGGAGTATTAACTGGAATAAAGCTTGTAGCCTAAATATTTTGATGAAATCCATCTCTTCCAAGTCTGGGACATTCCTCTTGATGCGTGTGGTACAATCACACTGATAACAACCCCTCTAAGGTCGCGGCTGCTCATACTGAGTCTGTGCCGGATAATTGGAATAACTACTGTAAGAATCTCGTGTCGGTGGTGCATTGCAAGAACTTACTGGAGCACCCCGAGTAATCTGATGTGCGGACTGAGCTGACCGACTGCTCGAGCCTCCGCTATAATGGGTTCTAACTGAAGAGTAAAATTCACTGAATCCTCCAGATCTTCGAGACTTTTTGCCCTCCTTAGACTCCCTTTCCTCGCCCAAAACACCCTCAATCTTTTTTGCAATCTCCACTACTTGTTGAAATGGAGTATCAGTTTTCAATTCTCGAGCTATGCATATTTTAATATCATATTCGAGCCCCTCAATGAATCTGTGGACCCGCTCTCCGATTGTAGGAACCAAGATAGGTGCATGACGGGCTAACTCACTGAACCTGATAGCATATTCTGACAATGTCATAGTGCCCTGACGCAACCGTTCAAACTCTGCGTGCCACGCATCTCTGAGAGTCTGGGAACAAACTCTTTCAAGAACATTTCCGAAAATTGAGACCAAGTTGGTGGTGTGGCATCGGCTAGTCTACCTTCTTCATAGATTTGCCACTACCGATACGCTGCGCCTTACAGTTGAAATGTAGTAAAGGCAACTCCGCTCACCTCCACAATACCCATAGTACGGAGAATACAGTGACAATTTTCTATAAATCCTTAGGCATCCTCTGAAGTTGTGCCACTGAAAGTAGGTGGGTCATACTTCTTAAACCTCTCAAGCCTTTTTTGTTCTTTTTCTAATGCCTTTGGCCTGACCTCAGGCTGAACCGGAATAACGGGTTATACTGGTACTATACCCGGAACCTGACCAATGTGAACTTGCTGCTCTGGAGTTACTCTGGCTGCGGCACGTCCTCCTCGTCGGCCTCTGCCCCTAGCGATATCCGCTCCGGGGTAACGTTATCAGCAACTGCAGCTCGTATCCTTACCATCTTGAGAGAATGGAATGATAAAAGTTCAAACTTCGAGATCAATGAACTCGCACGATGGAATGAAAGAAGTGGGATTATCCTAATAGTTTTGTAGCCTCTCGAAGATAAGTACAGACGTCTCTGCACCAATCCGCAAGACTCTACTAAACTCGCTTATGACTTATAGCACCTATGAACCTAGAGCTCTGATACCAACTTGTCACGACCCAATTTTTCCTCCGTTGGGTATCGTGATGGCACATAGTCTTAGGGACTAGGTAAGCCTAATATTTATTAAATAATAATAATAATTAAATAACATCTAACAATCTTTGAAATGGAAACCTCCAAAATAAAATTACAATTCCCCAAAATCGGTAGTACAAGTCATAAGCTCTACAGAGTGTTTGCTAGAAAGCTTCTAAATACAACTGTCTAGAAAATAAGAATAAACAGTGCAAAATGAAAACTTGAAGGTGACTCCGAAGCCTGCGAACGCAGCAACAGGTTTATCTTGAGTCTCCACAGCAACGACCCGCACAACTGCTAACGAACAATACCTGGATCTGCACAAAAATGTGCAGAAGTGTAAAATGAGCACACCACGGCGGTGCCCAGTAAATATCAAGACTAACCTCAGTAGAGTAGTGACGAGGTACAGTCAAGACACTCGATCCGGAGTCCGATTTGAGTGAAACTGGTATGGTTGGACTCGTAATTGAATGGGTTGTGGATTTTATAAGTTTCGTCAGATTTCGAGACGTGGGCCCCACGTGCAACCTTTGAGCTAATTTCGGATTTTATTGAAAAGTGTAATATTTTCTTATGAAATTGATTCTTATAAATTTTGTTGACTGTATCGAATTAATTATGACTAGATACGAGTCGATCGGAGTCGGAAAAATTGAGAAAAAAGCATAATACTTGGTTAAATTGGAGCAAGTCGAGGTAAGTGACTTGTCTAACCTTGTGTGGGGGAAATTTTTCCTGGGATTGGTATTGATGTGATTATTGAAATGTGTTGAAAGTCGTGTGTACGAGGTGACGAGTGTGTACACAGGCTAAATGTGAAGGATTATATTTTTAAATTGTGTAGATCATTGTTGCGCATTTATTAAAATATTCTATCTTGTTATATTCTTCATCATTGATTAAATGTTTATATTTTAAATTTGTTTGACCTTTTCCTGCTAATTGTTTTACTTGTTAGTTGAAACTTGATTTCTTTTATTTTGTGCATTATTTGAAGGTTGATTTTATTTAAATTAAATATTATTAATATGAAGTATTTGACATTTGAAAACTTGATATTGAAGCAACGTATTAAAGATTTTAAAATATTATTTTTCCTTAATTATTTACTCCTGAATATTTTTATAAGATTTTCGTACTCATTGTGATGGAGCAGTGAGCTCTTTATTGTGTTAAAATATTATTGTTGAATTATTTTAACATGAGCCGTGAGCTCTTTATTGAGGAAAAATATTATTGTTGAATTATTTTGACATGAGCCGTGAGCTCTTTATTGTGAAAAAATATTATTGTTGAATTATTTTGACATGAGCCGTGAGCTCTTTATTGAGGAAAAATATTATTGTTGAATTATTTTGACATGAGCTGTGAGCTCTTTATTTTGAAAAAATATTGTTGTTGAATTATTTTGGCAAGTTAAATTATTTGAGCCCCTGAGATGCAAATTGTGATATATTGTGATATTGATACGCATGCGGTGGTATAAGGTCTGGGTATTGAAACGCATGCGGTGAGATAAGGGTGGCTTGATACGTGTGGCTAGTAGGGGGAATTACTAGAAGTCATGCGGTGTGATAAGGGTGGTTAAAACGCGGGATGCTATTTCGGCAAAAATATTTTCTTTCAAATAAATTGTGAAGGCTCCCGCGGTGAGATAAGGAAATGAGATATTGTGAATTTGTTTATGATTTGGGACTATGAGGCGGTACCTCGGGAGTGCCCTTATTGATATTGATTTATGGCCGCAGTTGCCTTTGATTATTGTTGTGATTTTCTTCAAGTTGAAAAGAATTCTGTTCTGTTTTCACGAGGTATTTATTTGCCATTATTTGATGTAATTAAATGTGACATACTACTTGATTCATTTCCATTATCATTTTATCTTATAATATTATTTAAACATTTTACCATGCCATTATTTATTCTCCAGTAGGGCCTGACCTGACCTCGTCACTACTCTACCGAGGTTAGGCTTGGCACTTACTGGATACCACTGTGATGTACTCATACTACGCTTCTGCATATTTTTTTGTGCAGATCCAGGTACATCTTATCAAACCACGCATCAGTAAACTAGCTGTACGAGGAGACTTCGAGGTATATCTGCCAGCGTCCGCAGACTCCGGAGTCCCCTTCTATCTTACTATATTGTCTTTCTTATTTGCTTTAGACTCTGATGTATAGAGACATAGAGAATAAATTCTTACAAGCTTGTGACTTATTTCTACTGGGTTTTGGGAGTTGAAATTGTTTGAATTGTAGTTTATTTATTTCAGATATTTATTATTATTCCGCATTGATATGCTTACCTAGTATTAGAGACTAGGTACCATCACGACATCCTACGGAGGGAATTTGGGGTCGTGACACCTCAGGCCATCACAAATCAATCCCAGACATAGCCCACCTTGTCTCGCCACGTGTGCAATAATAAAGTAAGTGCCTGCCTTGTCTCGCCACACGTGCATAATAATGTTCCCACCTTGTCTCGCCACATGCGCAAACCCACATACATATATAAATAGCCTGCCTTGTCACGCCGCATGTGCATAAATCAATAGTAATAATAGCATGACAAAAATCTCGTGCAAACACCCGAACATAACTCCCACAATATAATGTGCCAATATCACATCTTATAAACTGCACCTCAAGTGTTTAAATATTACAACATAGCACAAAAATCAACAATACCTTATTTTTCCACAATAAGGAGTCAATGGCTCGACCATAATGAGCACAAAAAACTTAACAAAATATCCGGAAGTGAACAACTCAACAAAATAATATTTCACATAAAAATCAAGGTGGCAATCCTACCAAATCATCATGTAAAACAATTTCAACAAACAAGGATCTAGGCATGATAAATAGAGAATTTAATAAGTGCCAATAATTTCCAATTTAATACATAAGGGCGTCTAAGGATTTTTAATCAATGAAATTTACACATATAAACCAAGTACGTACTCGTCACCTCGTGTACATAATTTTTAATTACACAAATTGCACATAAGACTCAATGCCTAAGGGGTAATTCCCCCACTCGAGGTTAGACAAGATACTTACCTTTTTGAAGTTATGCCGATATTTCAAAATCGCCTTCTTGCTTGAATTGACCTCCGATCAGCTCAAATCTATCCAAATTAATTGTATAACTTCATTAAAATTCATCGGAAACAATTCCGGATAATAATATGTCGACTTAAAAATTTATTCCAAAAAGTCAACAAAAGTCAACGTGGGACTCGCCTCTCGGAATCCGACATAATTTTCATGAAATCCAAACACCAATTCCGATACGAGATTAACCATACCAATTTTATTGAATTCCAATAACAACTCAACCTCCAAATCTTAAATTTTCGTTTTTGAAAGATTTTATAAAAATCTTGATTTCTTCCATTTAAATTCGAACTAAATAATGAATATAATCATAGATTCATGAAATATAATCACTTTAGGATATAGAGCACTTAACCAAGTCAAAGTGTTGAAGAACGCCTCCAAAATCGCCCAAAAATCGAGCTCCAAAATCTCAATCGAAAAATGGCGAAATGACCATTTTTGGTCCTTAACATTCTGCCCAGTTTCGCACCTGCACACTAATTTTCTCACTTGCGTGCTCGCTTTTGCGAGCGAAATCTCTCTTCTACGAAGGCCACTGCCAACAAACACATCGCACATGCGGAATCCTTTCCGCTTCTGTGCATTCGCAGGTGCGATGCAACATCCGCATCTGCGCAAACAGCCGCTTCTACGCCTTTCTTTCCCGCTTCTGCGCTTCCGCAGGTGCGGGATTTTCTTCGCACCTGTGACCACTGCCATGCCCTTCCATCTTTGCTTCTGCGATGGCTCCCTCGCTTCTGTGTGGTCGCACCTGCGCCCAAAATTTCGGAGGTGCGATTCCAACAGGTGCTGCCATTTTCCAGCAGCTTCTTGCAAGTCCGAATTGCTCCGTTAACCTTCCGAAATCCACCCGAGGCCCCCAGGACCTCAACCAATTATACCAACATATCCCAAAATACAATACGAACTTAGTTGAGGCTTCAAACCACATCAAATAATGTCGGAATTACGAATCGCACATCGAATCGAATTATAAGTTTTCAAATCTTTCAACTTTTATATTTTGCGCCGAAACGTATCAAATCAATCCGGAATGACTTCAAATTTTGCACACAAGTCATAATTGATGTAATGGAGCTATTACCATTTCCGGAATTGAAATCCGACCTCGTTATCAAAAATTCACCCTTCAGTCGGACTTTTCCATAATCTTATATTTTCCAACTTTCGCCAAAATATGTCGAATTGTCCTACGGACTTCCAAATCCAAATCTGAACATACGCCTAAGTCCGAAATCATCATACAAAGCTATTGCCATCATCAAAATTCTATTCCGGGGTCGTTTGCTCAAAAGTCAATTCTCCGGTCAACTCTTTCCATTTAAGCTTCTAAATAAGAATTGTTCTTTTAATTAAATTCCAAAAATTAAACTCGAACACACCCACGGGTTATAATATATATTACGAAACTTCTCGAGACCTCAAGCCACTGAGCGGGGCATAAATTTTTAAAATGACAAGTCGGGTCGTTACATACATTTGTACATATGTTATTTTTGTGAATTATTTCCCTTATTTGGGATGAGATTGATGTGATAAAATTATTCCTCTTAATTGGGATAAGATTGATTGATATAAAAGGGTTGATGTCTCGAATAAGACAGCCTAGCCGATCAGGTCATGATCGGACACCATGTCGCACACATGGTGGTGATTGTGCTGGAAATTGTAATTGAAATTGAGATTTTGGTTGATGTATTCAAATAAGACAGCATAGCTGATCGGGTCGTGATCGGACTCCATGCTAAAATTACGGTGGTATTGGTATTAATAATAATTGTGGTTGATTCTCTAATGAGATAGCCTAGCCGATCGGATCGTGATGGGACTCCGTGCTAAAATTACGGTTGTATTGGTATTGATAGTAATTGTGGTTGAGTATTTAATGAGATAGCCTAGCTGATCGGGTTGTGATCGGACTCCGTGCTAAAATTATGGTGGTATTGGTATTGATAGTAATTGTGGATGATTCTCTAATGAGATAGCCTAGCCGATCGAGTCGTGATCGGACTCTGTGCTAAAAGTACGTTGGCATTGATATTGTGAACATCGATATTGTGAACATTGGTATTGTGAACATCGGTATTGTGAACATTGGAATTGTGAACATCGGTATTGTGAACATTGATATTTTGACCATCAGTATTGTGAACACTGGTATTGTGAATATTGGTATTGTAAATAGTGGTATATCAGTGCTAAAGATATCCCAACCAAAAATAATATTATCATCATAATTTGATTATCACTTCCCAGTGTTATCTTCATATTTTAGAAATTATTATGTTTTAACTTGGCATTTGAATATCATTGATTGTGACTTGTTGTTTCTATGGATTTCCCCTTCTTACATTGGTATTCTATTTTGAAAGAGGATAGTTAGCCTTACATACTAGTACTATTCTATATGTACTAACGTCCCTTTTGTCGGGGACGCTGCATCTTCAATGGATGCAGGTGATTCATCAGCGGTACAACTTTGGTCCTCGTTAGCAGTTACTCCCTATTCAGTAGGTTTTGGTGAGCCCTATTCTATTCTGGGTCCGATGTCACTTGATGTTACACTTTGTGTCTTGAGGTATAGCCAGGGCCTTGTTGCCGGCACTTCCATACTATTCTTCTGTCATATTTAGAGGCAACGTAGACATGTTGTGGGTGGTGTATTATATTGGGAATTGAACTAGAAATGTTGCTATTTGGCAAATATGTTTTTCATTATACCTATAAACTTGTAATACTTTGGAAATTATGAACGAAGTTGCTAATGGAATTAATGAGAGTTGTTAATAAAATATTTTCAGTGTTTGATTAATGGAGTGAATCTCCTCTTTATTCATGGATGAGTTTGGGTAGAAGAAAATCTAATAGGCTTGCTCGGTCGGGTTCAGAAGGGGCAACATAATTTTTCCCCAAATTTTCATGAACTGGGGACTGTGGAGGAGGGATACCTTCTTCATGGTCAGGTGCGGCCGATGGAGATGATGTAGCAACCGCTGTTGGAAGAGTGGATGAAGATGGAAATGATGTAGTAGTTGCTGGTGGTGGTGAAGGTGGAGATGAAGCTGATGGATTTGAAGAGTGAGAAGCAGCTGCATTAAATACAATGCTGGTTGTTTGATGCTTGCCAACCAAAGACGGCACAGACCCAGTACTCAGCCCCATGGTACCGATTACAACAATTGGGGCCCGAAAGCGGGAGTTAGGATGTTCAACTAAATCAGATTCTCCCCAAAGTGTTGAGACGTCATCATCAGTAGGTGCAATTGTCTCAACAGGTCGAGCATCATGTTAAGATGATGAGGATCGTATCCTTCTATGTAAAGAAGCTCCCTCATCACTAGCTTCTTCATCATAATCGATCATCACAGTGTCTATGACCAGCCCGGAAGGAGGACCAGTCATCATTGCCACCAGAGATGACTCGGGGGCATCAACCTTTGCCCTTTTATTCTTTTCCTGGCCGCAGAGGAACGTCTTCTCTTTGGTTGCTTGTTCTCTTGCCGGGGACTCTGTGAAGAAACGTTTGCGCCCGAAGCAGGCCCAGAGATTCCTTTTCGAGTAAGTGCCTCCTGAAGCAGCCTCGCCGCATCAACAGGGTCAGTGTCATGACCCAAAATCTACCTAGTCATGATGGCACCTAACCCAACCCGTCAGGTAAGCTAATTAACAACTATCCAATTCAATTAATATTTAACTGACTCTAATACACTCCCCAAGGACTTGTAGTACAAATCATGAGCTTCTAAGATTAGAATTTACAAAGCTGGTATGAAATAAATACATCATCTGTTAGAAATGTACATAAACAGATTTTTATAAATCTAATGATACCGTGAACAAGAGGCAGCTACGACCGGAACACAGGTACATCTTCAAATCCATCTCTCGTCGGTCATAGCAACATCAACATCCAATATCTGCACGCAGGGTGCAGAATTATAGTATGAGTACAACCGACCCCATGTACTCAATAAGTAACAAACCTAACCTTAGGTTGAAAGTAGTGACGTGCTGGAACAAAGGTCAGGGTTCAACACCAATAGCCAATAACAGTTCATAACAACATAATAGAAGTTATAAAAGAAGTAGTTCAGAGATAAAATACTCATCTCATTCATAGTTCCAGAAAAATAGTCCCGCTTTTCAAATATATTAGTAAAAATCCAAATCCTTTACCGAAATCACCAATTTATGAGTAAGTTTGAAAACTGTGATTTTTTCCAAAACTTTCAACACGCAATTCTTTCATTTTTAAATAACATGAGGAAAATACATCTCTATGCCTACATGTCAATATGTAGGAGAATTCATGAATGACGCAATATCGTACATCATGAGGAAAAATGCATCTCTATGCCTGTATGTTAAATGTGCATGTCAATGCGATGCAACTCAGTAATAAAACCATATGCATACTCTCAGAGTATCATTTTACTCAATCCTCCCAGTCACTCAGTCCTCTCAGTCACTCAGTCCTCACAGTCACTCAATCCTCCCAATCGCTCGGCACTCGCACTCAACACTCGCACTTTGTAGGTACATGCGCTCACTGGGGGTGTGTACAGACTCCGGAGGGGCTCCTTCAGCTTAAGCGCTATAAACTGCACGGATAACTCACGTGCTATAGTATAAATATCTGGATCCACACGGACAACTCACGTGCTGCACGGACAACTCACGCGCCATAGTATAAATATCTGGATCCACACGGACAACTCACGTGTTGCACGAACAACTCACGTGCTATAGTATTAATATCTCAAAATCAGGCCCTCGGCCTCACTCAGTCATCAATCTCTCGGGCTCACAATGTCATAAAACTAGCCCGGAATGATGATATGATGTATCAAAAAATAATAATAGAGACTGAGATATGATATGCAATGAATGGACACGACTGAGTATGAAATTTCAATGTAAGCAAATAACTCAACAACAGTAATGACCTCAGTGGGTCCAAACAGGATAAACATATAGTCTAGATATGGTTTCTAACATGAATCACAGCTCGATAACTCTAGTACGTAGAGATTTCATGATTACAGATAAGTTCAGGCAACTACACAATACCACAGAAATAACAGAGTCACAGTTCACACGGTGCACGCCCACACGCACGTCACATAGCATGGGTGTCACCTCAACACCAAACACATAACACGTATAGCTAGGGTTCATACCCTCAGCTCCAAGATTAGAAGAGTTACTTACCTCGAACAAGCCGAGTCCAATATCGAGCAAGCTAAAAAGTGCTCCAGAAATTCCATTATGCGCATAAAATCATCCGAACGGCTCGAATCTAGTCACAATTAATTCAATTCAGGCAACACAAATTATAAGAATTAATTCCATACCCAAATACTAATTTTTCTCACAAAAATCCGAAATTACACTCAAAAATTGCTAGTGGGGCCCACGTCTAGGAACCTGACAAAAGTTACAAAATATGAACTCTCATTCAACCACGAGTCCAACCATACCAAATTTACCAAATTCCGACAACAACTCGACCTTAAAATTTCCAAATATAATTTTCAAATCCCTAGGCCCAAATCCTCTAATTTTACCTCAAAAATACGTAATCTAGTCGAAATACTCAATGATAATCCAATATTATTGACTAACAATGATCACAAGTAACTTACCTCATGTTTTTCTGTGAATTCTCTCTGAACATCACCCCAAAACCGTGTTGAAAATGTCCAAAAATGGCAAACACTCGGAACCCCTTTGTAATGTATACTGCCTAGGGGTTTCGCACCTGCGACCCACTTAGCCGCTTCTGCGGTCTCGCATGTGCGAGAAACCAACCACTTCTGTGGTTTGCCAAGGCCTTCAATGCCTCCTCTTATGGCCCCAGAAGCCGCTTTTGTGGGCTCGCATTTGCGAGGCTCAGTCCGCTCCTGCGGAGCTTGCGCTTCTGTGCCCATCCGTTCGCATCTGCAATCACGTAGGTGCGGAAATTCCCTCGCACCTGCAACCACTACCTCACAGCCCCCTTCCTGCATCTGCGCTTGCCAAGCTCGCTTCTGCGAGCTCGCACCTGCGAGAAAATATCCGCAGGTGCGATTGCACCAGAAGGCCAAAAATTCCAGTAGCTGTTTAAGTCCAAATTTCGATCCATTAGCCATCCGAAACTCACCCTAGGCCCCCGGCACCTCAACCAAATACACCAACAAGTCTTAAAACATCACACAAACTTAGTCGAACCTCTAAATAACATCAAATAATGCTAAAACCACGAATCATACCCCAATTCAAGATTAATAAAACTAAGAATTTTCAACTTCTATATTCGATGCCGGAACCTATCAAATCATGTCCGATTGACCTCAAATTTTGTACACAAGTCAAAAATGACATAACAGACGTATTCCAATTTACCGAATCAGATTCCGACCCCATTATCAAAAAGTCAACTCCCCGGTCAAACTTTCAAACTTAAATTTCCATTTTAGCCAATTCAAGCCTAATTTAACTACGGACTTCCAAATAATTTTTTCGGACACGCTCTTAAGTCCAAAATCATCATACAGAGCTATTTGAATCATTAAAGCTCTATTTCGGGGTCGTTTAAACAAAGTCAATATTCGGTCAACTATTTCAACTTATGCTTTAAATCTTAGAACAAAGTGTTCCAATTCATTTTGAACCCTCTCCGACGAGTCACATAATTATAATTGAACACAAGATAAGCAGTAAATGGGGTAATGAGGCTGTAATACTCAAAACGACCGGCCGGGTCATTATACTCAGCCAAAACATCCTCATCGGGGACATCAACTGAGCTTGCAGGTAGACCTAATTTCGTGAACAAGTTAGAAGGGTTCAACCAAGTTCTTCATATACAAAAAGTGGAAACAAAGTAAAATAAAGTCACCATAATTTTTGGCCTTCCACCCGTATTTAAGGGACAACTTGTTTCATAAACGAGTTTCGAGCATTGTGATGTCAGAGATCTTCTGAACCCACTGGTCCAAGCCTTCTACCACCGGTGTGGTCCATCGAGTCGCTATTACATACGAAGTTTGAAGTATCAATACAAGCCGTTGTTGGAATAATGTCGCTAGTGGAAACTGGAACGAACTGTTCCATCCACCCACGGTCATTGTCATCATCCATGCTAGTCAACAAAGTATGGTGGCCGCGTTTACAGAGATTTATCATACCTCCCCGGAAAATCTTGGGGGAATAAAAGTTCATCATACGAGCTAATGCTAGCTCTTCCCCAGTTTCCTGACACATGCATCAAAGGCAGGCAACCATCCTCCACACTGAGGGGCTCACCTGTGCCAGGCACACTTGGTAGCAAAGGCAAAAATTCCGTAATCACGGGATCGAGCTCTCCGCTCAAAGAAAATACACCCAAAGTAAAGGGATATGTGAAAAAATATATAAAACCTTCCTTGGGAAGGGTCACTCGCTCCGATAAATCGGGAGCAATAATATCTAACTCAGGGCAGTGGCAGTCCTCTTTCACAGCAAAAATACTGGAAGGACGAATAGAAGAAGGGTACCTACTAACAGCCCATGTGCGGGGGTTAGCAGTAGAAAATTTCTCTTCAAAATCATTCGAAGTACTAAGCCTTCTTGGGATGATGGAACCCATTGTTGGAGGAACATAATCCTCAGTTTTGTTCTTGCCCTTTGAAGAACTAGCACGTTTTGAAGAGGAAGCCATTGGAATAGAAGGAAGGAAAATTTCTGGTTCGAAGAAGATCAGACAAAGGTTGGGAAATAGAGATGCAAGTTAGAAGTTTGAGAAATTATGAAGTACATAAGAGGAGGATGATACATATATGTAAAATTTTGGCGGCTAAATTCATAGCCATGATTACCTTGATAATTGGCAAAAGTTATGCTGAATCGTTGGATGACGCGTGTTCGGGGCATTAAATGCGGAAAGACGTGCGTCTAATCAACTGTCAGAAAACTTCAAAGGGAGTTATAGAAATTCCCGCCAAAAATGTGCTTTCTACCAACTTCCCGGTAACCCAAAATTGTGTCATCGGAAAGCAGGGGGACTATCTGTATAGGAAAAAATACGATATAACATGTGGCTGCTTAAAGGAATAATACGTGGAACACAAGATGGGGATGGTCACTGAACATAGCTATTCCGCTTGTCACCGGAAGGAATAACGATCATAAAAGGAGTATTAAATGCTTTGCGCCCGATAATATTTAATACAGAATATTTTGCAGCATTAAGGATGATGACCCGTTACAAGAAATTTGGCATTTATGCCTAACGTTACATCTTCGTCAATGGCTCTCATAATTGACATTAAAGAAGGGCATGATCCTAGGACTTCCTTCCCTAGACATAGCTATAAATAGAGAGCTCAGTTATCATTGTAAAGGACACGAAATTTCTGGCAAGAACATATACTATATTCTATACAAAACTTTATACAATTTCACTCTCTTACTTTTTGATCTCATCATTGCTGTGTTCGGAAGCCGTGTTCATGAAATCACTATCTTTGCTATTTCATCTACATTCCAAGGCTAAGTATTTTATATTTCATTATCTTTTGGATCAAATTAATTAACTTGTCTAGAAACCACGAACAAATTCAACTGTACCGTTTTACGGGTAAACATTAGTAAAGATTAATTTTCTTTTATAGAAGTAATGACATTAATATTTAACTTTATTTTACTCCTTTTGTTTCAATTTAAATAAATAGTTTTCTTATTAGTCCGTTCCAAAAAGAAAGACACATTTCTATTTGAAAATAATTTAACTTGAAACATTTTATTATATCCACTTTACCCTTAATGATAAACTTTTATAGCCACAAAAATATCATAACCCCACAAAGCTTTTGCCCTTTAAGCTTTTAGGACCACATATTTCAAAAAAAAAAAATTCTTTTTTTTAAACTTTGTACCAGTCAAACTAAATCATCTAAATAGAAACAGATAGAGTAGTTCTTTTAACGGGTAAATACACTAGTTGTATAAATATTGCATGAAGTTGTATGATTAGTTGCATGATGAGTTGTATGAAAGTTGTATATTGTATTATAAATTCTTTTTTCCTGCTCGATTTAATTTGTCTATTACTTTTGAGTTTATTTATTTTGCAATGTGATTTTCTTATTTATGCTCACATCAAATTGTTTGCTAAATATATTTGCGTTCAAGTTTAAAGCTTTGAAATGAAGCATGATTGTATTGTCGCAGTCAAAGTTAAAAACTAAAGTTAACTCCTTGTTATTTTGCCATCGATCTTTCGATTTTTTTATCAGAATGCGTGTCATTTGTAGTTGGCTAACTGTGCAGTTGATTTCTCATATAATGTGCATTTTGATTGTAGCAAGAGATATTTTGGGGAAGGATCTTCCGTCCGGCCATAGGGCAATCACGTAGCTATAGAGGATATTTGCGTCAATCATGGTAGTAAACAATTGGTGAATTTCTTTTAAACAAATTTTGTATATAATGTGTTAATAAAAATTTCGTAACTTTTCGAAAAACCTAAACTCTCATTAAAGCGGATAATAAAGATTCTATTTTTTTTACATCTAGGAAAAGATCCCATTTATATTTAGGTCTAATACATAGTTTATCCCTTGAGTTTCCAGCCAAATCTTTTTACACCTAAGTTTTACGGAAAATCTTTTACATTTCGAACATTTTCCATGTATATATATATATATATATATATATATATATATATATATATATATATCACATTACTTTTGCTACGTGACACGCGCGTGTTTTACACGCTGATGTTTTAACTTCAATAGCACACAAGAGGGGGGGAGGGGGGTTGATTTGAGTGGTACCCAATTTTTTGCTTAAACTGATTATAGAAGGACCAGGTTCTTCTATGTTTTCCTTAACCTACTATTGCTGAAATAGTAAATGCGGAAAGTAAAGAACACAAGTATTTTACGTGGAAAACACCTGGCTCAAAAGGTGAAAAAACCACGACCTACTTCTCAGTAAAATTTTCCCAAACTCTCCACTAAATCACTGAGCCAAAAACTGCATTTACAAAACACTTTTGTAAACCTAGGATTAACTCTAATCCCGTTGTGACAACCAGCTTCTAACTGTTGCGACAACTTCAAGTTAACTCTAACTTGAATACTCTGAGTACCTATTACAATTGCCTCTAGATAAAGCTGAAAGGTATAATATGAAAACATCTACTACAATTAAACCAGAATAAAAGACAGACACTTGGAACTAGTTCTTCTATCTGGTTCATATAGCTTCAGGTTTGCACACTTGAATCACACATGAATTGCTTGCAAAATGCCTTGCTATTTTGCTCTCAATTCACGTTTAACTTCTGCTTTTGTGCATACCTGTAGAATGGGAACATCCTGCAATATATAGAGTTAGTAGATGAAGAAATAACTAAAGTTCTAATGCTACTCTTCCTTGGTGGAAGAATTCTAGTTGACCTCAACTTCTAACTCCTCCCTTATCTTGGAAAGTGTTCTCTTTGATTAAGAAGTCCTTCTCCTTATCAATTATGCAACCTTTTCGATCAGGAGATACCAACTATACCAAGTTAAGCTTATCTCCTTCACGTGCATCCCACATGCTCGAATCTGCCCGTGTCTATCTTCAAAACAAACCTTCACTTGGGATGGGCCTGGTTCATGCATGAGCTTCCTTTGTCAATCTTCAAAATAAACCTTCACTTGGGCTAACAAATTCTCCCTTTTTGATGATGACAAACTCTGTGCTTTTTTATAAGCTTAGGCCTTGTTTCAACTAGCTCAACATCAACACAATGTTAGAAACATTTTCCCTTTTTATCACTTATCATCAAGGACCAGATTCATCAGATTATAAACATCACTGTTCAAAGTGTAAATCACAACCTTTTCTCCCCTTTTGGCATCATCGAAAAGTTGCATAAATTTGTAAGATAACCAGATTTTAAACTTACTCATGGTCACTGGGCTACTTAAAATGCAATCATGGATTAATCATCATAGATCAAGCTAAGGATATTAACCATCAAAGAAATATAAACAAACAGTTAGAGCAAAAGACAGTGAATTTTATTGATGATTGATAAGATCCTACCACAAAGCATAAGAAGAAATAAAAATACTAGAAATATGAGCAAAAGAAACAAAAAATCCCGAACTGGGTCACTGGTTGATCTACACTAGGCTAGAAGGCTTAAGGCTGGGAAGAACTAGGTGCTTGGTTTTTGACTTGGAGGAGTTTCAGCATATCTGAAGAATGCCATCATTCTTATCCTTTTCTCTTGCCAGCTCAGTTCTGAGAGCATCTCTCTCAGTCTCCATCTCTGCCAACCTCTTCTTCAGCCTATCAATCTCAGCATCCTTAGCCCTACTTTCTTGCACCAAGGCTCGCACCTTGCTATTCACTGGTACCTTCTTGGATAAACCAGGTTCTTTAGGAGTGGAATGGACTTCATAGTCACAAGCAATTAGAGTATTTGTCCCAAAATGATCTTTGCTTGTACCAACCTCCCACTTCTTCATAAGTACCTTGAAATGTGCAAGCACAGCTGTGAGAATAAAGCCATAGGAAATAGCATGAGTCTTGGTGCCATTTAGAACCCTATCAAGAAGATGGATTATAAATCCATGCCAATTAATCTACCTCCCACTGTCTAAACACTCCATAAGGACCAAGTCCATGAAGTTTGTAATGTGCCTCCTTTCCTGCCTTGGCAGAACCTATTTGTTGACAAATTTGAACATCACTTTGTGGGTTGGCTTCGTCTCACTTTTGCACACAACCTTGGGCTCAACTTCCTCCTCATTGTCACTGAATTTTCTGGTAATGGCAAGGGCAGTAGAAAGATTTTCTAGGCTTGGCCACTTAAGCTTTGTATAGTCATTGTACCCCTTAGCAGGTACACCCAGAATTTCTCCCAACTCCTTCACATCGAAGGAGACTTGCACTCCTTTCACTATACTGGTAACCCTTCCATCTTTTACCTCACCATTTGCCATAAACTCAACCATTTCATTCTTGGCCAACTTGCCATCCATCTGAAGGACCATGTCCTTCCAGCCTTACAATTCCAACTTCTCCAAAAGCAACACCATTCTTTGATCCTCTAAGTCCCTGAGTAGTCTGCCCTTCAAAATTGTCCTCTTGTCTTTCTCAGTGTCAGAATCATCTTCTTCCTCTCCACTCAATTCCTCTTCCTCAACAATTCTCACTTATTTTGACTTCACAACAGACCTTGTTATTTTTGCCAAGGTGGATGGTTCAACAGACTTTGACTCCGAAATAGACTTCTTAGCGGAAGTCTTGGCTTTCTTGGATTTGAGAGTTAGAACCTCCACTTCTTTAGTCTCATCTTCATCTCGAAGGACCAGGTCCATCTCATTAATGTCAACAGCCTCAATAGGCTCATCCGTCTTCTTCTTTCCCTTAGCAACTGCTTTTCTTCTACTTTTTTCTAAGGCTTTCTGCGGTTCTGTCTCATTCTGCTTTAGCTGACTTCTTGTGGCTCTTTATCTTGTGGGAGGAATTTCAACAGTAACAGAAGGGGCAACCTTCCTTTTCTTGGTTTCCCTAGCAGTGCCAGGGGTTTTAGCCTTTGAACTTCCTTTCTTCTTTGGATTATAACTCTTAGACACTCTTTTCAGTAGGCCTGTGAGGGTTTCCTGTTCAGATGAAACATGTTCATCTCTATTTTTCCCAAGTTGAACCAGCCCTTCAGTAGCTTCGCCAGATCCACTTTCCCCTGTTTTCTTCATACTCTCCTCTACTCCGGCAGATTTTTCTCCCCAAACAACCATTGCACATGTATTTTTGGTTAAACTAACAGGAGTGGGTGAAGAATTAACCACTCTTTTACCCTTCCCCCTCACAACACTCCTAACTCTTTTACTCTTTTCTTAGAAGTTGGGTTTTTGGAAGGAGTGACAGTGGGTGTGGAAGTGGTTTCTTGTGGTAGTGATGAAGGGTTTTCAGGAGTGTTAGCCATTTCTGTGCTTGGGTATGGAAGAGAAGAGAATTGGATTGTGTTTGGAAGATGAAAGAAGATTGAGAGTATTTTGACGGCTTGAGAGAGATGAAGTAAGGAATACACTAAAGCCGATCAATTTAAAGAGGAGTAATTAATGGGGTAACGACAACTTTTCAGACTTTTAGAAGTCTAATCAAACTGAATTTCAGTTTTGAAAAGACGTTGGAGTGTATCCCTAGAATCTAGGTACTTCAATTCGGTTGAGACTCATCTGAACGGAACTGGTTCACTTGTAACGGATAAATCCAAAAGGAGTTTGGAATTAGGTAGGACTCTGCTCATGATCCAAATATTATTTTTTCAAATTATGCAGAGTGTAGAAAACATACCGAGTAATCTTGATGAACCAGGTTATTCACTGAGAATTCTCTTGTGTAAGTCTAAATTTGCCAAAATAGAGAAAATATCAATAGAGATTAATGAGTCATTTTAGCACATGGCACAAGAGTATACTATTGAAAGTATGAGAGTGAGCAAAATTTAATCTAATTATATACACAATTTACAGATTTTCTAACCAAAAAAACTTTTCGAATTTTTTTTCATTGTAAATTGTGAACTGGTCTTTTTAGGCGATCTTAATCATCCCTAATTCTAACATGTTCCTTTCAAAGTGATCTCTACTTAGGGCTTTTGTGAAGATGTCAGCTATTTGCTTGTCAGTAGCACAAAATTCCACAGTTATCAAACCCTTTTCATAGTTAACCCTCAAAAAGTGATGCCTAATATCTATGTGCTTAGTTCTTTTGTGATGAACCGGGTTCTTGGTCATACTAATTGCACTAGTGTTATTACAAAAAATGGGGATACAACCAACATCAATTCTAAAGTCCATTAATTGCTATTTGATCCATAACAATTGAGCACAACATGAAGCAACAACTACATACTCAGCTTCAGCAGTAGATAAGGCCACTGAATTTTGCTCTTTGATAGCTCAAGACACAAGACATGAGCCAAGAAAGTGTGTCATACCTGAGGTGCTCTTTCTACCCACAAGACAAACTGCATAATCAGCATCAGCATATCCCACTAGATTGAAATTACTACCTTTTGGATACCATAGATAAAGATTAGTGGTGCCTTTTAGATATCTCAAAATTCTCTTGACATCAGTCAAGTGAGACTCCTTTGGATTTGCCTGAAATCTTGTACAAAGGCCTACACTGAAAACAATGTCAGGTCTACTAGCAGTGAGATACAACAATGAGCCAATCATTCCCCTATACAACTTCTGATCAACAGATGAACCAGGTTCATCTATATCTAACTTTGTAGCTGTTACAATAGAAGTGTCAATTTCTTTGGAATATTCCATTTTAAACCTTTTAAGCAACTCTTTTACATGCTTCTGCTGATGGATCATAGTTCCATTTGAATATTGTTTACTTTGTAAGCCTAAAAAGAAATTAAGCTCACCCATCATGCTCATTTCAAATTCATTCCCCATTAGTTTAGAAAATTCTTTACTTAACTTATCAGTAGTTGCTCCAAAGATTATATCATCAACATAAATCTGAACTACTAAGAGATCTTTACCTTTTTCTTTCAAGAACAAGGTATTTTCAATTTTACCTCTCTTGTAGTCATGCTCAAGCAAAAACTTTGATAATCTTTCATACCATACTCTTGGAGCATGCTTGAGCCCATAAAGTGCTTTATCAAGTTTGTACACATGATCAAGACTCTCCTCGCTTTCAAACCCAGGAGGTTGCTTGACAAACACTTTATCCTTTAGATAGCCATTGAGGAAGGCACTCTTGATATCCATCTGGTGAAGGGTGAATTCCATGTAAGCAGCAAAGGCTACGAGGAGTCTTATTGCTTCCAACCTTGCAACTGGAGCAAAGGTTTCATCATAGTCTATGCCCTCCTCTTGGCTATATCCTTGAACCACCAATCTTGCCTTGTTCCTTGTAATTGTTCCATCTTCATCAAGTTTGTTTCTAAAGACCCATTTTGTGCCAATTACTGATATGTCCATGGGTCTTGGTACCAGATGCCAAACTTGACTCCTTTCAAATTGCTTGAGTTCATCTTGTATTGCATTTACCCAGTCTGCATCCTGCAAAGCCTCAGCAATATTTTTAGGTTCAATAAGAGATAAGAAAGCATCAAAAGCACAAAGATTTTTTAATGAAGATTTGGTTTTGATTCCAGAGGTTGGATCAATGATTAGTTTCTCAATGGGATGAGAACTTTGATACTTGTAAGATTTTACAACCAACTGGTTTCCCCTTGATGTTCCTTCAATGCTTTGTTGCTATGGAATAGGTTCATGGACAGGTTCCCTTGAGGTTTGAGAATCATTTCCTCTTTGTTCTATTCCCCCTGTCATGTTGCCCTGGGTGGAAGAACCTGTTCCATCACCTGTTCCTTCCTCTAGTGTAGCTTTAGTTTGGGCTGTGATTTTGTTTGAGTTTCTTACCAGCCCAATTGCTTCATCATCATGTTCCTGCCTCTCAGAAAGAATGTTAGTTTCATAAAAAATCACATGAACACTTTCTTCTACACACATAGTTCTTTTGTTATAGACCTTATAAGCTTTGCTATGTGAAGAATATCCCAAGAATACTCCCTCATCACTTCTGGGATCAAACTTACCTAGGGAGTCTTTACCATTGTTGTGCACAACGCACTTACATCCAAATGCCCTAAGATGTGATATGTTTGGTTTTCTCCCTTTAAGTAACTCATAGGGAGTCTTCTCTACAAGAGGTCTAGTCATGTACCTATTTATGATATAGCATGTAGTATTTACAGCTTCTGCCCAGAAGCTATGAGGCAGTTTACTAGAAAGAAGCATAGTCCTAGCCATATCTTCAAGTGTCCTATTTTTTCTTTCAACTACTCCATTTTGTTGTGGAGTCCTAGGAGCAGAAAAATTATGATCTATGCAATACTCATCACAAAATTCAGCAAATTTAGTATTTTCAAATTCAGTGCCACACAAACTTTGTCTTCCTTGAACTTGATGTTAGGCAACCCTATCACCAGGTCCTTGGAGACTAATTTATTGAGTTGACTCAGACTTGCATGACCAAGTATCTTGTGCCAAAGGAGGGGATCATTGTCCAACACACTTACGCAAGTGAGTTTATTTTTTGAAAGTGTGGACAGATCTACAAGTTCACTCTTTTTCCCTGCAAAACAATCTTGTCAGTGGTAAGATTAATCACAAAACATTTGGTAGAGGTGAATGCTACCAAGTTACCTCTATCACACAGTTGTGATACACTGATTAGACTATATTTTAGGCCATCTATTAAGTAGACATTATCAATAGAGTGAGAATCAGTCTTACCTACCTTTCCAACCCCAATGATCTCACATTTCTTCCCATTTCCAAAGGAGACATTACCTCATTTGAGGTCCTCAAGTGAAAGGAACTGGTTCTTGCTTCCTCTCATGTGCTTTGAGCAGCCACTATCCATGTACCATATTTGGCTACTCCCCTTCACTTGGACCTTCAAAAGAAAATCAAGGGTTAGTCTTAGGAACCCAAACTAGTGTGGGTCCCTTTCTATAGGCAAAAGAATGAATCAGATTCTTTTTAGCCCAACTTGGTAGCCTATTCTTCCCTTGAATAAATTCTTTGTTCTTTTGGCTTGCCTTTTATTTTGCATTGAATTCACTTTTATAGTGACCTGTTTTGCCACAGTGAGTACAAATCTTGTTCTCAGAAAGTGTAAGGTACTTGATTTTAGGATCCCATTTAGGTGGCAGATTCCCAAAGCCAAGTCCTCTTCTATTGCTACTATGATGTTCCTGTAGCCATGAAAGTGCATCGGAGAACCTGTTCCATTTACAAGTTCTGTCTAGTTCATGCTTGACCTTGCCTAGATCCTCCTTCAAAATTCTAACCTGCTCATCCTTCTTATACAACTCATCTTTTAGTTTACCTATATTTTCTTCTAGAGTGAGTTGTGTGCAATTAGCTGTCTTCTTACTTGTTCCTAATTTCAGTTTTAAGTTTTCAGATCTAAGTTCTAGGACATTTGATTCAAATGCATAAACCTGGTTCTTTAATGCAGTATTTTCACTTATAGTCTCATTAACCCTAAGTTTCAGGTTCTTACACTTTTCTTTCAAAAACACACATTCCTTAGACACCTGTTCCTTTTCATTATTTACATCCTCAGATTCATCAATGGAATCTAGAAGTAATTCAGATAGCTTTTCTTTAGACAAAAAATTAATCTTGTCTTTGAGATAGATTACACTTACCTCAGATTCCTCATCAGCTTCTCCAATGGCCATAAGTGCTTGTTCATTTCCATCTTCATCATCTGAACTTTCTCCCCAAGCAGTAACCATAGCCTTTGTTGATCCTTTATTTTTCTTCGGTTGAACCTATTCCTTCTTCCTGTTTCTTCGTTCAGCTCTTTCCTTCTTCCATTCAATTTACCATTGATGGAAGTTCTTGATGTGATGATCAGTCTTACCACACTTGTAGAATCCCTCATTGGTTTGCCTTTCAGGAACCTTTGGTTTGTTGTAGCTTCTACTTCTTGAAGGACCCTTTCCTCTCTTTAGGTACTTCTTGAAGTCCTTTGTGATCATAGCCATTTCATCATCTCCTAGATCAAAACCTTCAGTGATTCTGAGTGCCAGGCTCCTTTCCTTATTGGGTACATCCATCTTCATGGTTTGCCTTCTAAGTTCATAAGCAGTGAGATTTCCAATTATCTCATCCAACTTAAGAGTGACAATGTTCTTTGATTCCTGAGTGGCAGTGATTTTACTCTCCCAAGTAACTGGCAGAACCCTTGTCAAAATCTTCTCAACTCTGTCTTCTTCAGGAATAATACTTCCAAGAGACTTAAGTTCATTTGTCAGTGTGGTGAACCTTGTATACACCTCTTGGATGGTTTCTCCTTCCTTCATGGTGAAATTCTCATATTGAGAATATAGTAGTGTTCCTCTGGACCTCTTCACTTGAGGTGTTCCTTCATGGGCCACTTGCAAAGTGTCCCAAATTTCCTTAGCAGTGGTACATCTTTGAATTTTGCTGTACTCGTTTGGACCAAGTTCGCACATAAGCCATTTCTTGGCCTTAGCATTCTTCTCCCCTTTTCTCAAGCCCTCATCAGTGCAGTCGACTCTTGTTGTTGGCACATCTACTCCTTCAGCATTTTTCTTCATGGTAGCTAGGGGACCATCAGTGACAATGTCTCATAGCTCATAGTCCTCTCCTATGATGTGGTCTCTCATTCTGTTTTTCCACCAGGAGTAGTACTGGCCGTTGAAGAGTGGTGGCCTAGTAGTGGATTGTCCTTCCCAGTTTTCAGGTGGTGCACTCATTTTGATCTTCTCTTAAGGTGTTAGCCTCTTCAAGGATAATCAGCTATGATACCAATTGATGTTTTAACTTCAATACCACACAGGGGGGGGGGGAGGAGAGTGATTTGTGTGGTACCCAATTTTTTGCTTAAACTGATTATAGAAGGACCCAGATTCTTTTATGTGTTCCTTAACCTACTACTGCTGAAATAGTAAATGCGGAAAGTAAAGAACACAAGTATTTTACGTGAAAAATACCTGTCTCAAAAGGTGAAATACCACGACCTACTTCTCAGTAGAATTTTTCCAAACTCTCCACTAAATCACTAAGCCAAAAATTTTATTTACAAAATACTTTTGTAAACCTATGATTAACTCTAATCCCGTTGTGGCAACAAGCCTCTAACTGCTGCGACAACTTCAAGTTAACTCTAACTTGAATACTCTGAGTACCTATTACAATTGCCTCTAGATAAAGCTGAAAGGTACTATCACACCTCTTTTTTTCCTCAACCCTAATATGAGGTTTAGTAAGAAGAGTTTTTTCAATTGAAGTGATGTTTTGAAAAGGGATTATTTATTATTTGGAGTCGCCAATTAGAATTGAGTTTTGGTGTTCCAAGTCACCTTTTATTTGAATCCCTCATCAAACGAAATATTTGACTCCTTATTTATGGTCTACGAAAACAGAAGACCGAGTAAGGAATTCTGTTGACCGAGGGGAAGGTGTGAGGCACCCCTCGAGTCCCATGATTCTAGCACGGTCGCTTTTAGTGAGTTATGTCCGACTTAAATCAATTTTAGACTATTCTTGTATTGTAGTGGTTATGGTTTGCCTATTACCACTTAATTAATTATTAAATTTTATTAATTATTTGGACCCAGATGCGATACGCACACAAGGTATTTCTTTAAAGTTAGATGTTAAACCAAAGTACGAAATGTACATATGGTTAAGACATAATTATTTTAAATTTTAAAAGGATCATGACGCGGGAATGCACACATGATACTTTCATTACTTAGGCATATCAATCCAAGGTTCGGGTATGAACACATGGGCTAATATTTAAAGTTTGTCTAAAGCTTTTCTAGTTTATTTATAGTATTTCATTCCTAAACTTGAGATTATTGTGAAGGTCATGGTTTATGGATATAAGGTTTTCGAAAGAATATGAAATCTCTTTGCTTGCAAACATGAAGAGATTTCAGGAAAAGAAAATGAACAAGGTGACTGATTTTTGACCTCACTATTATTTAAAAAGGAAAAGAAGATAAAATAAAATGATATGACCGAGCCTTAGTTTTAGGCAGCCTACATATCCCGGGTTATAAGGGAATTAAGTCACATGTAGTTCGAGTGGAAAAAGAGTGATAGAGTACGCTTAGATAGAGAGTCGAGCGAAGTTCCGTTGAGGTTCCGATCCGCGGTTCCTACTATTACACCAAAATGAAAAGAAAATTACATACTCTTGAAATCTAAGAGTTATAAAATTCCTATCTAAATGCCATCTGGAGTCTTGTCTTGATTCTTGACTTGCTTCCCCCATTGACTTTAGACTGAAACTTGATGTTCTCGATGCAATAAACTAGGAAATATTCTCATAGGCATGTTTCTTGATGAGATGATGAGAAGATGGATCTTGAGATCCTATGTCTCTGCATGCATTATGTCAAAGCTGGTTCGGCTGGTGTTCAAATCAAACGTTCCACTTTCTCTAGCGAGAGATGGAATCTTTTCTTGCACATCCAATCCGTACTTTGCAGAAAAACCTACAAGCCATCACAAACAAACAAAACAAAAAAACAAATTCTGCCCCAGTTTGCACTAGGAAATTTTTGTGAGTTATTGAAACACAATAAACTATCTATGATATTGCAGAAATAAAGAATTGAAAAAGAAATGGGTTTTTTTTTTTTTTTTGAATAATAGGGGATGTCGTACCCTATGTTAACAAGAAGGAAGGCAACCAGGGGATGTAGTACTCTGTGTTGACAATAAGATGAGGCTCGTGGAGCTCTGAGATGCTACTAGGGAATGTCGTACCCTATGCTGGCAGAAAGTAATGCAGATAGGGGATGTAGTACCCTGTGTTGAAGATACGATGAGGCTCGTGGCACTCTAAGATGCTACTAGGGAATGTTGTACTCTACGTTTGTAATAAGAAATGCAACCAGGGGATGTAGTACTCTGTGTTGGCAATAAGGTGAGGCTCTTGGCTCTTTAAGATCCTACTAGGGAATGTCGTACCCTATGTAGGCAGAAAATAATGTGACCAGGTGATGTAGTACCCTGTGTTGACAATAAGATGAGGCTCGTGACACTCTAAGACATTACTAGGAAATGTCGTACCCTATGTTGGAAGAAAGTAATGCAGCCAGGGGATGTAGTACCATGTATTGGCAATAAGGTGAGGATCTTGGTACTGTGGGATGCTATTAGGAAATGTCGTACCCTATGTTGGCAGAAAGTAATGCAGCCAGGGGATGTAGTACCATGTGTTAGCAATAAGATGAGGCTCGAGGCATTCTGGGGTGCTATTAGGGAATGTCGTACCCTATGTTGGCAATAAAAATGAGGCTCATGGCACTCTGGGATGCTACTAGGGAATGTCATACCCTATGTTGGTAGAAAGTAATGCAGCCAGGGGATGTAGTATCCTGTGTTGGCAACAAGATGAGGCTCGTGGCACTCTAGGATGTTACTTGGGAATGTCGTACCCTATGTTGGCAATAAAATGAGGCTCGTGCCGCTCTAAGATGCTACTAGGGAATGTCGTACCCTAGGTTGGCAATAAGAAATGCAACCAGTGGATGTAGTACCCTGTGTTGGCAATAAGGTAAGGCTCTTGGCACTCTAGGATGCTACTAGGGAATGTCGTACCCTATGTTTGCAATAAGAAATATGACCAGGGGATGTAGTACCCTGTGTTGGCAATAAGATGAGGCTTGGCACTCTGGGATGCTACTAGGGAATATCATACCCTATGTTTGCAACAAGAAATGTAACCAGGGGATGTAGTACCCTGTGTTGGCAATAAGGTGAGGCTCTTGGCACTCTGGGATGCCACTAGAGAATGTTGTACCCTATGTTTGCAACAAGAAATGCAACCAGGGGTTGTAGTTGGCAATAAGATGAGGCTTGTGGCACTCTAGGATGCTACTAGGGAATGTCGTACCCTATGTTTGCAACAAGAAATGCAACCAGGGGATATAGTACCCTGTGTTGGCAATAAGGTGAGGTTCTTGGAACTTTAGGATGCTACTAGGGAATGTCGTACCCTATGTTTGCAACAAGAAATGTAACCATGGGATGTAGTACCCTGTGTTGGCAATATGATGAGGCTTGTGGCACTCTGGGATGCTACTAGGGAATATCGTACCCTATTTTGGCAGAAAGTAATGCAGCCATGGGATGTAGTACCATGTGTTTAAGATAGGGTATTGATTCCCTATAATGAAACTAAAAATAACATGATTACATGTATATTGGAAGAAAATCAAGGATTTGAGAACTTCACTTGGTGGTGTTCGTCTTTTTCACGAACTGTTTCCTAAAATTGTTATGTTTCTGTTCTGAACAAAGAAAGATTCATTAGTTTTAAAATGGTGGTCAGTTTGTGGTCTTGATTATTTCAATATCTTGATCTCAGCTCATCTTCTTTAATGATTTCAATTGCAACTGATTATTTCCTGAATAGCAATTGTATTTCTGACCCTGGAGACCCTTTGGCTTTTCCAAACATTGCCATGACGGTTGACCGCTTAGGACTTAACCTTTTTCAACTTTATTTTGCCTTTATGGGCATTTCGCTTTTGGCTTCTTTCAAAGTTTTCCATTTCAAAGAATCGGCCAATCATAGCCAGTCGGGGTCGACTTGATGCCCTTGCCGAGGCTGGGCGCCTTTTGAATATATCAGTTCGCTTCGAACGAGAACCCTGTAAATCGGACTTGCCATCTTTTCTTTGCCTTATTTTTAGAACAAAGATAGACCGAAAGGGATTCAAAGAAAGAAAAAATACAATAGAATAGAGAATGAGTTTAAAACAAGACGTGTCCCTTTTAGGGAACATAAAGACGGACTTATCTGGGAGTACATGCGGACTTCAATGAATATGATATGCCTTTTGGACTGGATACCTGATCTTTGTAAACAGTCTGACTCTCATAAACTCATCATAACTTTTGACTTGAAATCGAGAAACCTTGCTCAGGACTGTGTTGATGTCATGGTTGCGTGGATCAACTTTTTGATCAATAGTGCCCTTTGCGGGTTTTCATTGGCTGACCTCTCTCATTTCTCTTCTCGCAATCGCCTTATAGTGCCCTTTTCGGGTTTTTACTAACAAGACTCTCTCATTTTTATTTCCTCTACTCATCATCACCTTACAGTACCTATGAGGGTTTACACCAATATGACTCTCTCATTTTGTTTCTCCCATTTGATTGCATCCAATCCAAGTAACCGTATTATCCAATTCTTGAACATTCTCGCCGATTGATCGGAAGGACTTGAAAGGATTTTGATAAAAAGAATTTGGATTAAATTATAACTTTGGAACCTTTCGGGCGAAACCATCGCCGAACCATTGAAACATCTGCCCCAGTTTTCAGTTTTGGGGAATGTTGATTTTTTTTTGGTGTAACCGAACCCCAGAGTGAGGTTGCCTACGTATCCTTTCAGAATCAGGTCAGACGTAGTTCAATTAACATGAACTTGTTTTGGATTTTTTTTAAATCATTTTTTTCATTACATACAAGGTTCCAAAGAGGGTCGCCAAGGAAAAAGTATCTGACCCAAAGGGTTAGCAAAGGGTAAATAGTATTTGGGTTGTGAGAATGAAAGCTTTCGTCATCCCAATCAGAGAGCATTATAAATGCGTAAAGGGTATAACATAGTACCTTTTGACCGCGTCTGCATTATCAGTTGTATCAGGAACATTTCCTTCGATGTCTCCCAAATACAGTACTCCCTTTGGCAGCACTCTTGTTACAATGTATGGACCTTCCAATTCGGGGTAAATTTTCCTTTAGCTTCCTTGTGATGCAGAAATATATGTTTCAAAACGAGTTGTCCTAACTTGAATTGTCTTGGGCGCACTTTCTTATTGTAAGCGCGTGCCATTCTTTGTTGGTATAACTGACCAAAACAAACTGCCGCCAATCGTTTTTCATCAATCAAACTCAACTATTCCAATCGGGACTTGACCCAGTCAGTGTCCTCGATCCCTGCTTCAACAATGATTCGGAGAGAAGGAATCTCAACTTCAGCAGGTATCACGGCTTCAGTTTCATAAACCAATCAAGTAAAGGCGGCTTCATTTGGATTTGATTTAAGCTTACTACTCCAATTCTATGTTTACTTTCTTACACATCTTATTTTCAACACATTCTGCTTCTTGATTCATTATTTTCAAGTCTGACAGCATTTTAGGATCTCGGCATGAAGTCCGCAAGCATGTCATGTTATTAAAATCTCTATTTACAGAACTGAAAATAGAATAAAAAAGGGACAAGATTAAGAAAAGATACATTCATGGACGATGAAATATTGATTTCATTTCTTTGCATTTTAAGATAGAAGGGTTTACATCAGAAAATAAGATAATAAGGAAAAACATCCGAATTACACCCTGAAATAATCCAGATACAGAAAGGACAACAAGACTGACTACCGAGATTCCCATCTGACAGAGAACTTCTCATGGCTTGGCGACCGTTTTAGGTTTGTCTTCTGTCGCGGTAATGGCTACAATGGCTTTCAGTGTCGAATCAAACTTCTCATTATCATAGATCATTCCAACGATCGACCCATTGTTGTGAGTAGGCAAGGGATTGTTTAGAACATTAGGGGCCTCTTCTCCACTAAGAACTAATGCTTTAACATCAATGAGGTCCTCCACTGCTCTTTTAAGAGTCCAGCAGTCCTCAGTATCATATCCCACTACTTCAGAATGGTATTCATATTTAGCATCAACTCAGTGCGAGGGGGACTCGGGGTTTGGCCTGTTCGGGGCCTCTGGCTGCAGCAGACCTAGCCTGATTAGCTTTTGGAACACACTTGAATACGATTCACCAATAGGGGTGAATTGATTTCTTCTGGGAGGCTCTCTTGGTCGGGGATTATATTGGGGAGCATTATGTTGGGGACTATATGGAGCTTGGTAGGGACGTGCATTTATGAGAGGTGGAGCTCGACTTTGGGTGTGATTTTATGGCTATGTGTAAGGTTGTGTGTTCATTACTGCATAGTGAGGCGGTGCCACGGCATATGCAACATCATAATGCGGGTTGTAATATTGCAAAGTTTTGGGTGGCAAATATGATTGGTTGAATGACCTGCGAGCCTCCCTTGAGCTTGAAGCCATCATAGCTCCCTTTTCCCTGTTTCTGTTTATCAAACCCCCCAAACCATTCTGAACGGTCTGTGATGTGGCCTTAAAGACAGCATAACTCAAGATTTGGCCCCTTTTAAACCATTTTCGACCATCTCCCCAATTTTGATAGCCTCGGCGAACGGATTATCCATAACAGACATCATGTTCTGGAAGTAGTCCGCCTCTTGGGCCTGTAGGAAGACCGTAACCATTTTTGCTTCATCCATTGGAGGCTTTACCCTGGCGGCTTGCTTGCGCCATTTGACAGCATTCACGGAAACTTTCCGCAGTTTTCTTTTTCAAATTAGACAAAGAGTTCTCTTTTTGTATTTTTTCACTTTTGCCTTTTGTTTTTCGTTGTTTTTCTCTCTTTGTTTTTCTTTGTTATTTTTGTCACTCCTTTCTTTATTTTTATTTCTTCTTTTTTTTTTCACTCAGTTTATTTGATGGCAATGATTGAATCCGATGAGGATTGTCTACGTATCATGACGCCGCATAAATCAGATCTTGCGTAGTTCGGGGGATCATGAATAAAGTAAATAAACTAACTCTCTCTCTCTCTCTCTCTCTCTCTCTCTCTCTCTCTCTCTCTCTTTTTTGAAAGAAAGAACTCTAAAGAAGATAGAAAATATTTTTGAATTTTTAAATTTGATGTCTCGTAGAAAAAAATTCTAAAGAAGGAATTAAATAAAAATATTTTTGGATTTTTGAAAATTTAGGGCCGGAACCGATGAGAATTGCCTACGTATCTCACATCCGGGGAGAATCAGATCCGCGTAATTTGGTTAAAATAAAATAATAAAAAAAGACCTTTTTGAAAATTATGCCTTTATACACCAGAACACTTCAAAATTTTATTTATTTTTTAAAAATGGGTATTTTATGAAAACCTGGAGAAAATTTTCTCTTTCTCTCTCCCCTATTCAATTAATCTATCCTAAAGTTGGCAAACAATTTAGTAAAGCTTACCAAATAATGTTACATATGGCACAAAAAAATGTACATGCTGGTCTGAAAAATTAGTACATGTCCTAGAGAGGCCCGACCCTTGTGTCGAGTCCCGCTAAGTCCAATGCACATGATGCAAATAAAGAGTAACCTACTAGGGATATTCATTGCTTGTGGCATGTTCTTCTAAGTTTTCAAATCCTAAAGGAGATGATATCTAGACCTGGCTTACCCGGGCGGACAACCCGAGTCGAGGAGCGTCAAGCGTCACCAGTAGTAGAACAACACTGGCTAGCTAACGACTTTCCTGCCTAAATATGTGTGACTAAATCCTTCACTATAAGCTGGTAGGCTAACTGGCTTTATCTCAAGACAAAAATTTTGTGATGCTGGTAGGCAAACACAACATAACTACCTATCAGAAGACTCAGACGGGTGCGAGAGAGGATACAATTTATATCACAGTTCAAATAAATATTAAAGCGGTAAATAAGCGACAAAAAGCACATTAGGCTCCGAAACACAATAATATCCAAAACATGATAAAAGCCAAACAAGAATCAATGTATAAAGCTCGAATTCTTATTAATTGTCCTCAGCAGAGTCGCCAGAGCTGTCACACCTCCTTTTTTCCGCAACCCTATTACGAGGTTGAGTTAGAAGGATTTTTTCAATTGAAGTGACGTTTTGAAAAGGGATTATTTATTATTTGGAGTCGCCATTTGGAATTGAGTTTTGGTATTCCAAGTCACCTTTTATTTGAATCCCTCATCAAACGGAAGATTTGACTCCTTATTTATGGTCTATGAAAACAGAAGATTGAGTAAGGAATTCTGTTGATCGAGGGGAAGGTGTGAGGCACCCCTCGAGTCCTATGGTTATAGCATGATCGCTTTTATTAACTTATGTCCGACTTAAATTAATTTTTGACTATTATTGTATTGTAGTGGTTATGGTTTGCCTATTACCACTTAATTAATTATTAAATTTTATTAATTATTTGGACCCAGATGCGATACACACACAAGGTATTTCTTTGAAATTAGATGTTAAACCAAAGTACGAAATGTACACATGGATAAGACATAATTATTTTAAATTTTAAAAGCATCATGACGCGGGAATGCGCACATGATACTTTCATTACTTAAGCATACCAATCCAAAATTCGGGTATGAACACATGGGCTAATATTTAAAGTGTGTCTAAAGCTTTTCTAGTCTATTTATAGTATTTCATTCCTAAACTTGAGATTATTGTGAAGGTTATGGTTTATGGATATAAGGTTGTGGAAAGAATATGAAATCTCTTTGCTAAATCATTTACAAGTCCGGTTTTACCACTAAGTTATAAAAAAAAATGTGATTTACTTGTTCCTAGCGAATTGGCAGATTAAACGAGAATGGGGACAATATAACAAAAGCAATAAAAATATTCTTATTCCCAAATCTCATCTCAGTCATATCCAAACAATGTTTCATACTTGTTTATCCATAAAACTAACAGACTTCTTAAGCTACTAACGAGCAAGGTTCCGTTATTTATTAACAAATCATAATACATTCAACTTCTTAAGACTAAACTAGCTAAATACTCCGACTGGTGTCACGTTAATACTCAATGAATTCAAGAGATTAACCCCAAACAAATCTACTGCTTGACATAGAAAGAGACTAACTAAGGACCTAAGTTATCAAATAAAACCAACGCCCAACAATTAATTTAGGACATTTAACCAAAATAAAACAATTAAAAGTTTTTAATTCTTAACAGAAGACTTCATGGCTCTTTCAACAGAATTCTAATTTCTAATAAACAAACAACATTTTCAAAACCTCAAATATGTTCATAATTATACTGACAAAAGGAAAATGACTAAACATTTATCCAAAGAGAAACATTAAACATGGTGTAGGCCAACAAAAGGATTAAATTAAAATTAATAAAATGCTTATCAGAAACGTAACATTTATTCAAGCTCAAAGCCACTCAACAAAGACAACAAATTTGTGTTTAAACAAGGAAGAGTGGTAGAGTGCCAAATAACTTTTAAGCAAGAAGGATCTGACTCTATTTGCTCAAAACCTCAAAACGACCAAGACCGCGAATCCAGAACCTCGACTTTGAAGCTTACCTGAACTCGACGAAACTTTGACTTTGCTGCTGATTTTAATGGAGTTTCATGTGGGTTCAAGGTGGATGTGGAGTGATGTGTATTGAAGATGAAGGTGGATTTAAGGAGTTTTCATGGCCGAATGCTTCTAGGTTCTGCTACTGGAGGTTTGAAACGAAGAAGAAGACCCGCTTTCGTCTTTCCTCTGCCTTAGTTTTTTTTCTATTTTTCATGTGCTTTGTTAGACTAAGATTAATGCCTAATATCTTTTCTCTAAAGAATCAAAATCTCCCCCCCCCCCCCCAAATCTAAAGTGTATCCCCATTATATATAGAATATGTGTGCTTAAAGAGTGATGAATGAAGGAGTGGGCAACGAGACGTGATGGACTGGGTTGATCGTGTGTGCGCGCGCAATGTGAGGTGAGTGACGTGAAGGGTGGGAAAGGGACGTGCGTGAGTGTAAAGTAAGATTACGTGAAATCTTTAGTGTTGTTCATTTCGTTAGTTTTTTTATTTTTTTATTTTTTTAAATAAAGAAAAAGAAAAAGTAAAATTCATAGCTAAACATATAAGTCAACTACTTTATACTTAAATATTATATATAAGAAAACTAAATATTTACACTATAATTTAAATTTTATATATATATATATTGTAAATTTTCTTCTATTTAAAAATAGGAACAAAAATTATATTCTAAGAATGTGAATTTTTTTTGTAGTTTTTAATTTTCTTAAATAAAACCTATTAAGAGTAAGATAAAAGTTTAAAATATCAAGATTAGACCTAAAGAAATATTTACACTAAAATAGTATAAAATTCGGATGTGGTCAAAAATTAGTTGTTCACAGCATTCTCCTCTTTGCTTGGAAACATGAAGAGTTTTTAGGCAAAGAAAATGAACAAGGTGACTGATTTTTGACCTCACTATTATTTAAAAAGGAAAAGAAGATAAAATAAAATGATGTGACCGAGCCTTAGTTTTAGGCAGCCTACATATCTCGGGTTATAAGGGAATCAAGTCATGTGTAGTTCGAGTGAAAAAAGAGTGATAGAGTACGCTTAGATAGAGAGTCGAGCGAAGTTCCGTTGAGGTTCCGATCCGCGGTTCCTACTATTACACCAAAATGAAAAGAAAATTACATACTCTTGAAATCTAAGAGTTATAAAATTCCTATCTAAATGCCATCTGGAATCTTGTCTTGATTCTTAACTTGCTTCCCCCATTGACTTTAGACTGAAACTTGATGTTCTCGATGCAATAGACTAGGAAATATTCTCATAGGCATGTTTCTTGATCAGATGATGAGAAGATGGATCTTGAGATCCTATGTCTCTGCATGCATTATGTCAAAGCTGGTTCGGTTGGTGTTCAGATCAAACGTTCCACTTTCTCTAGCGAGAGATGGAATCTTTTCTTGCACATCCAATCCGTACTTTGCAGAAAAACCTACAAGCCATCACAAACAAACAAAACAAAAAAATAAATTCTGCCCCAGTTTGTACTAGAAAATTTTTGTGAGTTATTGAAATACAATAAACTATCTATGATATTGCAGAAATAAAGAATTGAAAAAAAATGGGCTTTTTTTTTTTTTTTTTTGAATAATAAGGGATGTCGTACCCTATGTTAACAAGAAGAAAGGCAACCAGGGGATGTAGTACTCTGTGTTGACAATAAGATGAGGCTTGTGGAGCTCTGAGATGCTACTAGAGAATGTCGTACCATATGCTGGCAGAAAGTAATGCAGCCAGGGGATGTAGTACCCTGTGTTGAAGATACGATGAGGCTCGTGGCACTCTAGGATGCTACTAGGGAATGTTGTACCCTACGTTTGTAATAAGAAATGCAACCAGGGGATGTAGTACTCTGTGTTGGCAATAAGGTGAGGCTCTTGGCTCTTTAAGATCCTACTAGGGAATGTCGTACCCTATGTAGGCAGAAAATAATATGACCAGGTAATGTAGTACCCTGTGTTGACAATAAGATGAGGCTCGTGACACTCTAATACATTACTAGGGAATGTCGTACCCTATGTTGGAAGAAAGTAATGCAGCCAGGGGATGTAGTACCCTGTATTAGCAATAAGGTGAGGCTCTTGGTACTGTGGGATGCTATTAGGGAATGTCGTACCCTATGTTGGCAGAAAGTAATGCAGCCAGGGGATATAGTACCATGTGTTAGCAATAAGATGAGGCTCGAGGCATTCTGGGGTGCTATTAGGGAATGTCGTACCCTATGCTGGCAATAAAAATGAGACTCGTGGCACTCTGGGATGCTACTAGGGAATGTCGTACCCTATGTTGGCAGAAAGTAATGCAGCCAGGGGATGTAGTATCCTGTGTTGGCAACAAGATGAGAATCGTGGCACTCTGGGATGTTACTAGGGAATGTCGTACCCTATGTTGGCAATAAAATGAGGCTCGTGCCACTCTAAGATGCTACTAGGGAATGTCGTACCCTAGGTTGGCAATAAGAAATGCAACCAGTGGATGTAGTACCCTGTGTTGGCAATAAGGTAAGGCTCTTGGCACTCTAGGATGCTACTAGGGAATGTCGTACCCTATGTTTGCAACAAGAAATATAACCAGGGGATGTAGTACCCTGTGTTGGCAATAAGATGAGGCTTGGCACTCTGGGATGCTACTAGGGAATGTCATACCCTATGTTTGCAACAAGAAATATAACTAGGGGATGTAGTACCCTGTGTTGGCAATAAGATGAGGCTTGGCACTCTGGGATGCTACTAGGGAATGTCATACCCTATGTTTGCAACAAGAAATGTAACCAGGGGATGTAGTACACTGTGTTGGCAATAAGGTGAGGCTCTTGGCACTCTGGGATGCCACTAGGGAATGTTGTACCCTATGTTTGCAACAAGAAATGCAACCAGGGGTTGTAGTTGGCAATAAGATGAGGCTTGTGGCACTCTAGGATGCTACTAGGGAATGTCGTACCCTATGTTTGCAACAAGAAATGCAACCATGGGATATAGTACCCTGTGTTGGCAATAAGGTGAGGTTCTTGGCACTCTAGGATGCTACTAGGGAATGTCGTACCCTATGTTTGCAACAAGAAATGTAACCATGGGATGTAGTACCCTGTGTTGGCAATATGATGAGGCTTGTGGCACTCTGGGATGCTACTAGGGAATATCGTACCCTATTTTGGCAGAAAGTAATACAGCCATGGGATGTAGTACCATGTGTTGAAGATAGGGTATTGATTCCCTATAATGAAACTAAAAATAACATGATTACATGTATATTGGAAGAAAATCAAGGATTTGAGAACTTCACTTGGTGGTGTTCGTCTTTTTCACGAACTGTTTCCTAAAATTGTTATGTTCCTGTTCTGAACAAAGAAAGATTCATTAGTTTTAAAATGGTGGTCAGTTTGTGGTCTTGATTATTTCAATCTCTTGATCTCAGCTCATCTTCTTTAATGATTTCAACTGCAACTGATTATTTCCTGAATAGCAATTGTATTTCTGCCCCTGGAGACCTTTTGGCTTTTCCAAACATTGCCATGACGGTTGGCCGCGTAGGACTTAACCTTTTTCAACTTTATTTTGCCTTTGTGGGCATTTCGCTTTTGGCTTCTTTCAAAGTTTTCCATTTCAAAGAATCGGCCAATCATAGCCAGTCGGGGTCGACTTGATGCCCTTGCCGAGGCTGGGCGCCTTTTGAATATATCAGCTCGCTTCAAACGAGAACCTTGTAAATCGGACTTGCCATCTTTTCTTTGCCTTATTTTTAGAACAAAGATAGACCGAAAGGGATTCAAAGAAAGAAAAAATACAATGGAATAGAGAATGAGTTTAAAACAAGACGTGTCCCTTTCAGGGAACATAAAGACGGACTTATCTAGGAGTACATGCGGACTTCAATGAACATGATATGCCTTTTGGACTGGATGCCTGATCTGTGTAAACAGTCTGACTCTCATAAACTCATCACAACTTTTGACTTGAAATCGAGAAACCTTGCTCAGGACTGTGTTGATGTCATGGCTGCGTGGATCAACTTTTTGATCAATAGTGCCCTTTGCGGGTTTTCATTAGCTGACCTCTCTCATTTCTCTTCTCGCAATCGCCTTATAGTGCCCTTTGCGGGTTTTCACTAACAAGACTCTCTCATTTTTATTTTCTCTACTCATCATCACCTTACAGTACCCATGAGGGTTTACACCAATATGACTCTCTCATTTTGTTTCTCCCATTTAATTGCATCCGATCCAAGTAACCGTATTCTCCAATTCTTGAACATTCTCGCCGATTGATCGGAAGGACTTGAAAGGATTTGGATAAAAAGAATTTGGATTAAATTACAACTTTGGAACCTTTCGAGCGAAACCATCGCCGAACCATTGAAACATCTGCCCTAGTTTTCAGTTTTGGGGAATGTTGGTTTTTTTTTTGGTGTAACCGAACCCCATAGTGAAGTTGCCTACGTATCCTTTCAGAATCAGGTCAGACATAGTTCAATTAACATGAACTTGTTTTGGATTTTTTTTTTTTAAATCATTTTTTTCATTACATACAAGGTTCCAAAGAGGGTCGCCAAGGAAAAAGTATCTGGCCTAATGGGTTAGCAAAAGGTTAATAGTATTTAGGTTGTGAGAATGAAAGCTTTCGTCATCCCAATCAGAGAGCATTATAAATGCGTAAAGGGTATAACATAGTACCTTTTGACCGCGTCTGCATTGTCAGTTGTATCAGGAACATTTCCTTCGATGTCTCCCAAATACAGTACTCCCTTTGGCAGCACTCTTGTTATAATATATGGACCTTCCAATTCGGGGCAAATTTTCCTTTAGCTTCCTTGTGATGCGGAAATATATGTTTCAAAACGAGTTGTCCTACCTCGAATTGTCTTGGGCGCACTTTCTTATTATAAGCGCGTGCCATTCTTTGTTGGTATAATTGACCAAAACAAACTGCCGCCAATCATTTTTCATCAATCAAACTCAACTATTCCAATTGGGACTTGACCCAGTCAGTGTCGTCGATCCCTACTTCAACAATGATTCGGAGAGAAGGAATCTCAACTTCAGTAGGTATCACAGCTTCAGTTTCATAAACCAATCAAGTAAAGGCGGCTTCATTTGGATTTGATTTAAGCTTACTATACCAATTCTATATTTACTTTCTTACACGTCTTATTTTCTACACATTCTGCTTCTTGATTCATTATTTCGAAGTCTGACAGCATTTTAGGATCTCGGCATGAAGTCCGCAAGCATGTCATGTTATTAAAATCTCTATTAACAGAACTGAAAACAGAATAAAAAAGGGACAAGATTAAGAAAAGATACATTCATGGACGATAAAATATTGATTTCATTTCTTTGCATTTTAAGATAAAAGGGTTTACATCAGAAAATAAGATAATAAGGTAAAACATCCGAATTACACCCTGAAATAATCCAGATACAGAAAGGACAACAAGACCGACTACCGAGATTCCCATCTGACAGAGAACTTCTCATGGCTTGGCGACCGTTTTAGGTTTCTCTTCTATCGCGGTAATGGCTACAATGACTTTCAGTGTTGAATCAAACTTCTCATTATCATAGATCATTCCAACGATCGACCCATTGTTGTGAGTAGGCAAGGGATTGTTTAGAACATTAGGGGCCTCTTCTCCACTAAGAACTAATGCTTTAACATCAATGAGGTCCTCCACTGCTCTTTTAAGAGTCCAACAGTCCTCAGTATCATATCCCACTACTTCAGAATGGTATTCACATTTAGCATCAGCTCAATGCGAGGGTGACTCGGGGTTTGGCCTGTTCGGGGCCTCTGGCTGCAGCAGACTTAGCCTGATTAGCTTTTGGAATACACTTGAATACGATTCACCAATATGGGTGAATTGATTTCTTCTGGGAGGCTCTCTTGGTCGGGGATTATATTGGGGAGCATTATGTTGTGGACTATATGGAGCTTGGTAGGGACGGGCATTTATGAGAGGTGGAGCTTGACTTTGGGTGTGATTTTATGGCTATGTGTAAGATTGTGTGTTCATTACTGCATAGTGAGGCGGTGCCACGGCATATGCAACATCATAATGCGGGTTGTAATGTTACAAAGTTTTGGGTGGCAAATATGATTGGTTGAATGACCTGCGAGCCTCCCTTGAGCTTGAAGCTATCATGACTCCCCTTTCTTTGTTTCTGTTCATCAAACCCTCCAAACCATTCTGAACGGTCTGTGATGTGGCCTTAAAGACAACATAACTCAAGATTTGGCCCCTTTTAAACCATTTTCGACAATCTCCCCAATTTTGATAGCCTCGGCGAACAGATTACCCATAACAGACATCATGTTCTGGAAGTAGTCCGCCTCTTGGGCCTGTAGGAAGACCGTAACCATTTTTGCTTCATCCATTGGAGGCTTTACCCTAGCGTCTTGCTTGCGCCATTTGACAGCATTCACGAAAACTTTCCGCAGTTTTCTTTTTCAAATTGGACAAAGAGTTCTCTTTTTATATTTTTTCACTTTTGTCTTTTGTTTTTCGTTGTTTTTCTCTCTTTGTTTTTCTTTGTTATTTTTGTCACTCCTTTCTTTATTTTTATTTCTACTTTTTTTTCACTCAGTTTATTTGATGGCAATGATTGAATCCGATGAGGATTGCCTACGTATCATGACGCCGCATGAATCAGATCTTGCGTAGTTCGGGGATCATGAATAAAGCAAATAAACTAACTCTCTCTCTCTCTCTCTCTCTCTCTCTCTCTCTCTCTCTCTCTTTGAAAGAAAGACCTCTAAAGAAGATAGAAAATATTTTTGAATTTTTAAATTTGATGTCTCGTAGAAAAAAAATTCTAAAGAAGGAATTAAATAAAAATATTTTTGGATTTTTGAAAATTTAAGGCCGGAACCGATGAGAATTGCCTACGTATCTCACATCCGGGGAGAATCAGATCTGCGTAATTTGATTAAAATAAAATAATAATAATAAAGACCTTTTTGAAAATTATGCCTTTATACACCAGAACACTTCAAAATTTTATTTATTTTTTTAAAAATGGGTATTTTATGAAAACTTGGAGAAAATTTTCTCTTTCTCTCTCCCCTATTCAATTAATCTATCCTAAAGCTGGCAAACAATTTAGTAAAGCTTACCAAATAATGTTACATATAGCACAAAAAATGTACATGCTGGTCTGAAAAATTGGTACATGTCCTAGACAGGCCCGACCCTTGTGTCGAGTCCCGCTAAGTTCAATGCACATGATGCAAATAAAGAGTAACCTACTAGGGATATTCATTGCTTGTGGCATGTTCTTCTAAGTTTTCAAATCCTAAAGGAGATGGTATCTAGACCTGGCTTACCCGGGCGGACAACCCGAGTCGAGGAGCGTCAAACGTCACCAGTAGTAGAACAACACTGGCTAGCTAACGACTCTCCTGCCTAAACATGTGTGACTAAATCGTTCACTATAAGCTGGTAGGCTAACTGGCTTTATCTCAAGACAGAAATTTTGTGATGCTGGTAGGCAAACACAACATAACTACCTATCAGAAGACTCAGACGGGTGCGAGAGAGGATGCAATTTATATCACAGTTCAAATAAATATTAAAGCGGTAAATAAGCGACAAATGACACGTTAGGCTCCGAAACACAATAATATCCAAAACATGATAAAAGCCAAACAAGAATCAATGTATAAAGCTCGAATTCTTATTAATTATCCCCAGCAGAGTCGCCAGAGCTGTCATACCTCCTTTTTCCCGCAACCCTATTACGAGGTTGAGTTAGAAGGGTTTTTCCAATTGAAGTGACGTTTTGAAAAGGGATTATTTATTATTTGGAGTCGCCACTTGGAATTGAGTTTTGGTGTTCCAAGTCACCTTTTATTTGAATCCCTCATCAAACGGAAGATTTGACTCCTTATTTATGGTCTATGAAAATAGAAGATTGAGTAAGGAATTCTGTTGACCGAGGGGAAGGTGTGAGGCACCCCTCGAGTCTCATGGTTATAGCACGATCGCTTTTATTAACTTATTTCCGACTTAAATCAATTTTTGACTATTATTGTATTGTAGTGGTTATGGTTTGCCTATTACCACTTAATTAATTATTAAATTTTATTAATTGTTTGGACCCAGATGCGATACACACACAAGGTATTTCTTTGAAATTAGATGTTAAACCAAAGTACGAAATATACACATGGATAAGACATAATTATTTTAAATTTTAAAAGTATCATGACGCGGGAATGCGCACATGATACTTTCATTACTTAAGCATATCAATCCAAGATTCGGGTATGAACACATGGGTTAATATTTAAAGTGTGTCTAAAGCTTTTCTAGCCTATTTATCGTATTTCATTCCTAAACTTGAGATTATTGTGAAGGTCCTGGTTTATGGATATAAGGTTGTGGAAAGAATATGAAATCTCTTTGCTAAATCATTTACAAGTCCGGTTTTACCACTAAGTTATAAAAAAAAATGTGATTAACTTGTTCCTAGCGAATTGGCATATTAAACGAGAATGGAGACAATATAACAAAAGCAATAAAAATATTCCTATACCCAAATCTCATCTCAGTCATATCCAAACAATGTTTCATACTTGTTTATCCATAAAACTAACAGACTTCTTAAGCTACTAACGAGCATGGTTCCGTTATTTATTAACAAATCATAATAAATTCAACTTCTTAAGACTAAACTAGCTAAATACTCCGACTGGTATCACGTTAATACTCAATGAATTCAAGAGATTAACCCCAAACAAATCTACTGCTTGACATAGAAAGAGACTAACTAAGGACCTAAGTTATCAAATAAAACCAACGCCCAACAATTAATTTAGGACATTTAACCAAAATAAAACAATTAAAAGTTTTTAATTCTTAACAGAAGACTTCATGGCTCTTTCAACAGAATTTTAATTTCTAATAAACAAACAACATATTCAAAACCTCAAATATGTTCATAATTATACTGACGAAAGGAAAATGACTAAACATTTATCCAAAGAGAAACATTAAACATGGTGTAAGCCAACAGAAGGATTAAATTGAAATTAATAAAATGCTTATCAGAAACGTAACATTTATTCAAGCTCAAAACCACTCAACAAAGACACCAAATCAGCGTTTCAACAAGAAAGAGTGGTAGAGTACAAAATAACCTTTAACTTCTGCTTTTGTGCATACCTATAGCATGAGAACATCCTGCAATATATAGAGTTAGTAGATGAAGAAATAACTAAAGTTCTAATGCTACTCTTCCTTGGTGGAAGAGTTCTAGTTGATCTCGACTCCTAATTCCTCTCTTATCTTGGATAGTGTTCTCTTTGATTAAGGAGTCCTTCTCCTTATCAATTATGCAATTTTTTCGATCAGAAGATATTAATTATACCAAGTTAAGCTTATCTCCTTCACGTGCATTCCACATGCTTGAATCTGCCCGTGTCTATGAACACAAGGGATGGACCTGGTGCATGCCTAAACTTCTTTTATCAATCTTCAAAACAAATCTTCACTTAGACCAACACACGCAAAACACGGCGTTAAACCATATTTTGTCCCCCTCCCCTTCCTCGACATAAGAAAACTCATTTGGAGAATTCTGATGTGGCCTTAATTATCCCTTTTTGCTATTGTTGACGGTAAATCACGAATCAAATATAGTGAATTAGATTGTAATATTTGTTCTCATTGCTTAAAGAAAGCGTCAACTTCCATACAATTGTTCCTTCATTTGCTTCACATGCGACAAAAATCAAATATAGGAGTACTGCTATTTAGAGTGTGCACAAAGATAATACTCTAAGTAGTGAGTTAATGAAATCTCTATTGAGTCATGCAATGACAGGAAGTGTCGCATGCATGTGTCACACCCTTTTTACCCACAAAAGATGTGTTTATGGATTGTTGTGAGTTAAATAGTTTTTTCAATTAAAGTGACAAACTTGAGTATGAATTATTTTATTTACAGAGTCATCACTTGGAATTGAGTTTTTTTTTTTGGTGTTCAAAGTCACATTTTATTTGAATCCCTAGTCAAAGGAAGATTTGACTCTATTATTATTGGTCTGCGAAAACAAAGTCTGGGTAAGAAATTCTATTGACCGAGGAGAAAGTGTAAGGCATTCCCCGAGTCCCGTGGTTCTAGCACGGTCGCTTGATTGACTATTTTTGGCTTATATTATTTGATTATTACATGTTTCAGACCTATTTTGCATTTTTACCTTTTACCGCTTTTAATTGCTTGCTATTTGAAATTAAGTAATTATCTCGAAATAAGTCACACATACGTGTACTTATTTTATTTGGCGTGTCAAGAATCATGTCACGCATACGTGCATACAATTAATAACGCAGTTATTATTATTCGAAGTTGATTGGTCAAGTAGCGTAAATGCGCACTTGTATTTGGGGTTATGTATCACAGCTGTGCCACGAGAACCGTACTCATAGCCATGATATTTAATTATTTAAAGCGCGCCTAAAGCAACTAGCGCCACTTGAATTTTTTTTTCTAAATTAATTTGAGATTATTGTGAGGCTAAGAGTTTATGAAAATTTTTGTAGAAGGGTGTAAGATTTTAGCTACCTGTTCTAATGAGTTATTCAACCCTAAAACTACTTGTAACTTAACATACTACTAACATCCTATAGCTTGAAATTATCTTGATATCTAATAATTTGAATCTTAGCAAATTTGGACGTTTCAATCAGAAACTAAAACTGTAACGATCCGACCGGTCGTTTTGAGAGTTAGAGCCCCGAACCCCTATTAACTGCTTTTTCCATATCTATTTCTGCTATTGTGACTTGACGGGATGATTGGTTTTGAGTTTTGGAGTATTTTGGGACACTTAATCCCTAAATGAGAGCTTAAGTCTTATAATTTAGACTGTAGTCGGAATTATATGAAGATAGTTCCAGAATGGAATTCCATCAATTCCGTTAGCTCCGTTGGGTAATTTTGGGCTTAGGGGCGTGTCCGGAATGTGTTTTGGGCGCCCGTAGCTCATTTAGGCTTGAAATGGCGAAAGCCGAAATTTTAGAGTTTTGGATCGATAGTGAAAATTTTGATATCGGAGTCGGAATCCGATTCCAGAAGTTGAAGTAGGTCCGTAGTATTGAATATGACTTGTGTAAATAATTTGGGGTCAATCGGACATGGTTTGATTAGTTTCGGCATCGGTTGTCGAATTTGAAAGTTTCAAGTTCTTTAGGTTTGAATCGGAGGATAATTTGTGATTTTAGCATTGTTTGATGTGATTTGTGGGTTCGACTAAGTTCGTATGGTATTTTAGGACTTGTTAGTATGTTTGGTTGAGGTCCCGGGGGCCTCGGGTGTATTTCGGATGCTCAACGGGTCATTTTTGGACTTAGAGAAGTAGCAGATTTTTCTGGTTTTTGTTGCAGAAGTTTGTTCTTCGCGTTTGCGAAGAAGAGCTCGCGTTCGCGAAGGTGTGGACAGTGGAAGCATCACGAATGCGAGGAGTAGGACGCATTCGTGAAGAGGAATTTTGGGCCAGTGGAAGATGTTCATCACGTTCGCGATCTTGATGTCGCGTTCACGAAGAAGAACGCACCTGGGCAGAATTTAAGGTTCAAAAACAAGGGTTGAGTTTATAACACAAAAATTTGATTGAGAGCTCGGTAGAAGGCAAAATTTGGAGAGCTTTTCGGAGAAAATTTTTGGGTAATGATTCCTGACTCTTTTATGGTTATATTCCACTAATCTATGGTTGATTTCCTCTTTAATTTCGGATTTTGGGGTTGAAATTGGAAAAACTTTGGAAGAACTTCTTCAACAAAGATTTCGAGTTTTGAAGAAGATTTGTGGTCGGATTTGAGTAAATTTTATATGGTTAGACTCGTAAGCGATTGGGTGTTCGTATTTTGTGACTTTGACCCGATTTCGAGACGTGGGCCCCACAGGCAAATTTTGAGTTAATTTCGGAATTTTTGTTAAAGTGTTGATTTCATTAATTAGATGAGTCTATTATGGTTGTATTGATGATATGTAATTGTTTTGGGCTAGATTTGGGCCATTCAGAGTCGGATATTCGTGGGAAAAACATTTTGAACGATTGATTGAGCTTGGTTCGAGGTAAGTGGCTTGCCTAACTTTGTGTGGGGAAAATCCCCTTAAGATTTGGAATTATTGTGATATGTGAGCGTCGTATACGTGAGGTGACGAGTACGTACACGGGCTAGTTGTGGTAAAACTCGATTTTCTTACTGAGTAGCAACAAGTGTTTCCTGTTATTTTGAGTTATACCATTTTAATGAGTACTAATCTATTTTTATTCTTAATTGAGTTATTCCAATATGTGTAGCTATCATGTTTAGTCTAATACAACATGTCTACGTGTCTTAATTGTTTATGTGAATTCTGTGCAGCATGCTTAGTGAATTTCCTGCTTCTTCCATGACTGGTACTTAGTCTAAATTGTAAGAATTTCGTGATGTAGTTGTATTTCTATCATTCCTGCTGCATATTTACTTTGGGACTACGGAACAGTATTTCGGGAGATCCCCTTGTACTGCATATTTACTTTGGGACTATGGAACGGTATTCCGAGAGATCCCCCTATATAACATATTTACTTTGGAACTACGGAACGGTATTTCGGAAGATCCCCCTGTCTTGCTTATTTACTTTGGGACTACGAAATGGTATTTCGGGAGATCTCCCTGCACATTTACGTTTGGGACTACGAGACGGTATCTCGGGAGATCCCCTGTTGTGATTCTGTGTACTGAGCTATTACCTTCTATGATTTTATTATTGTTAAATTTTAGCCTTTATTTTATTGCGGTATTACACTCTATATTATTTTTATTATATATTTGCCAGTAGGGCCCTGACCTGACCTCGTCACTACTCGACCGAGGTTAGGCTTGGCACTTACTGGGTTTCGATTATCGTGTACTCATGCTACTCTCTACACATATTTTTCGTGTGCAGATCTAGGTGCACCTTATGAGTCGCACTATCAGTGAGCTGGGACAAATTTGGAGACTTCAAGGTATATCTGCCGCGTCGGCAGACCTCGGAGTCCCCTTCTACTCTTTCTCATGTCAATTATCTTCTGTATTTTCCTTGTTAGATTCTGATGTATAGAGACACTAGATTTTTCCTTCTGTAGTTTGTGATTCACGATGTTCCGAGTTTTGAGATTTGTTGTGTATTTTTGATTAGTTGGTTAAATTTATATTTTTATTTCACTATTCCGCAAAAATATTAGGCTTACCTAGTTGTAGAGACTAGGTGTCATCACGACGTCACACAGAGGGGAAATTGGGTCGTGACAAGTTGGTATTAGAGCTCTAGGTTCATAGGTGTCGTGAGTCACAAACCGGTTTAGTAGAGTCTCGCGGATCGGTACGGAGACGTCTGTACTTATCTTAGGGAGGCTATGAAACTGTTAGGAAAATTTCACTACTTTGATTCCTTGTCGTGCGAAATATTTGTTGACTTCAAAGATTATAAACTTCTGTATTCTATTCTCTCACAGATGGTGAGGACACATACAAGCAGATCTGATGACCAGGCACCCGCGCCCCCTGCTAGAGCCACGAGAGGCCGGGGTAGAGGCCGAGGATGTCCACGTGGTGCAGCCAGAGCACCCGCACGAGTTGCTACAGAGGAGCCCCCAATAGCTCAAGCTGGAGGGCAGACACCTGAGATACCTATTCCCGCACCAGCCTTCGAGGAGACTCTAGCCTAGTTTCTGAGCATGTTCAGTACCTTAGCTCAGGCTCTATTGATTCTACTTGCTCCTACCACATCTCAGGCCGGGGAAAAAGCACAGACTCCCGTCGCCGGTACTCCAGAGTAGCGGGTTCAGGTCGACCAGCTTCCAGAGGTTATACCAATGCAGCCGGTAGCTTCAGCTCAACCCGAGGTTAGGGCAACAGCTTCTGAGGTGGAGCAGCTCAGACTTGAGATGTACAATAAGTACCACCCACCTACCTTCAGTGGATTGGCTACAGATGATGCTTAGGGTTTTCTGGAGGAGTGTCATCGTATTCTCCATACTATGGGCGTAGCGGAGACGAGCGGAGTTTCTTTTACTACATTCCAGCTTAGAGGAGCAGCCTATCAGTGGTGGCGTGCTTATGAGTTGAGTAGTTCGGTTGAGGCAGCTTCACTTACATGGACTCAGTTCTCGGACATGTTTTTGAGAGAGTATATCCCTCAGATCCTCAGGGACTCATGGCATGTGGATTTTAAGCAGCTGCGCCAGGGTGTTATGACTGTGTCAGAGTATGCAGTCCGCTTCAGCGATTTGGCACGACATGCACCGGCCTTGGTTGCCACAGTTCGAGAGAGGGTTCGACGATTTATTGAGGGACTCAACCCAAGTATCAGGATTAGTATGGCCAGGGAGTTGGAGATGGATATTTCTTAGAAGCAGGTTGTGAGTATCGCCAGGAGATTGGAGGGCATGCTTGGCCGGGATAGAGAGGAGAGGGAGGCCAAAAGGTCTCGAGAGACTGGTTCTTATTCTGGTGCTCGTGTCCCAGCAGCTCGCCATGGTAGGGGTTATGTGAGCCGCCCCGTTCATTCAGCGCTTCCAACCGCCAGTGGTGTTCCAGCTCCTTCTAGACCCCAGGAGCCTTATTATGCACTGCCAGTATCTAGTATGCCTCCTGCACGGGGTGTTGCTAGCGGCCATTCCAGCAGACCTGGCCATAGCCAGCCATAACAGCCACGCCCTCCCAGAGCTTGTTTTGAGTGTGGCGACACTCGCCATATGGTAAGGGATCGCCCCAGGATTAGGAGGGGTGCACCTCCACAGACTTCTCATCCATATCGTGCTCCACCGGGTCCTCAGGCTATGATTACAGCACCAGCTGCCACCCCACCTGCTCAGCCAGCTCGAGGTGGAGGTGGGGGAGGTAGAGGTCGCCCTAGAGGGGGAGGCCAGTCCAGATACTATGCCCTTCCTGCTCGTACAGAGGCAGTTGCTTCTGATTCTGTCATTACAGGTATTATTCTAGTTTGTCATAGAGATGCGTCAGTATTATTTGACCCAGGCTCTACATATTCCTATGTGTCCTCTTATTTTTCCCCGTATTTGGACGTATCGCCGGATTCTTTGAGTTCCCCTGTTTATGTGTCTACTCCTGTGGGAGATTCTCTTGTTGTGGACCACGTGTATCAGTCATGTTTGATTGCTCTTAGTGGTTTTGAGACCAGAGCCGACTTATTATTGCTCAGCATGGTAGATTTTAATGTTATCTTGGGCATGAACTGGTTGTCGCCCAATTTTGCTATTCTTGATTGTCACGCTATGACCGTGACACTGGCTATGCCAGGTTTACCATGGTTAGAGTGGAGAGGTACCTTAGAGTATACTCCCACCAGAGTTATTTCATTTCTTAAAGCTCAACGAATGGTTGAGAAGGGGTGTGACGCGTATCTAGCTTATATGAGAGATGTCAGTATCGATACCCCTATAGTGGAGTCAGTTCCAGTAGTGAGGGACTTTCCAGATGTGTTTCTAGCTAATCTTCCGGGCATGCCGCCCGACAGAGAAATTAATTTTGGCATTGATTTGTTGCCAGGCACTCAACCCATCTCTATTCTTCCATATCATATGGCTCCTCCTAATAAAGTCTTCATTCGGCCGAGTGTATCACCTTGGGGTGCTTCTGTCTTATTTGTGAAGAAGAAGGATGGTTCTATGTGGATGTGTATTGATTACCGCCAGTTGAACAAAGTCACAGTGAAGAACATGTATCCATTGCCTCGTATTGATGACTTATTTGATCAGTTACAGGATGCCAGAGTGTTTTCCAAGATTGACTTACATTCAGGTTATCATTAGTTGAAGATTCGGGAGCTGGATATCCCGAAGACTGCTTTCAGGACCAAATATGGTCACTATGAGTTTCTTGTTATGTCTTTTGGGCTGACCAATGCCCCAGCAACTTTTATGCACTTGATGCACAATGTGTTCCGGCCTTATCTTGACTCATTCATCATTGTATTTATTGACGACATTCTGGTATACTCCCGGAGTCGGGAGGATCATAAGCAGCACCTAAGGACTGCACTTCAGACCTTGAGGGAAAAGAAGTTATATGCAAAAATTTTAAAGTGTGAGTTTTGGCCAGACTCAGTGGCATTCTTGGGTCATATAGTATCAAGTGAGGGGATCCAGGTGGATTCGAAGAAGATTGAAGCAGTGTAGAGTTGGCCCAGACTGTCCTCAGTTACAGAGATTCAGAGTTTTCTTTGTTTGGCAGGGTATTACCGTCGCTTTGTAGAGGGATTCTCATATATTGCAGCACCTATGACCAGGCTGACCCAGAAGGGTGCTCCGTTTAGGTGAACTGAGGAATATGAGGAGAGCTTTCAGAAGCTCAAGACAACTTTGACTATAGCCCAAGTATTGGTATTACCTGTAGGTTCGGGGTCTTATACTGTATATTGTGATGCATCACGGATTGGTCTCGACGTGGTGTTGATGCACAACGGTAAGGTGATTGCCTACGCGTCCAGACAACTGAAGGTGCACGAAAAGAACTATCCTATCCACGATCTTGAGTTAGCGGATATTGTTCATGCCTTGAAGATATGGCAACATTATTTGTACGGTGTTCCTTGTGAGATTTACACCGATCATCAGAGTTTGCAGCAACTGTTTAAGCAGAAAGATCTTAACTTACGTCAGCGGAGGTGGTTGGAGCTACTTAAGGATTATGATATCACTATTTTGTACCACCTTGGGAAGGCCAATGTGGTGGCTGATGCTTTGAGTCATCGGACAGAGAGTTTGGGGAGTTTAGCATATCTACCAGTAGCAGAGAGGCCATTGGCGTTGGATGTTCAGGCCTTAGCCAGCCAGTTTGTGAGATTGGATATTTCTGAGCCGAGTCGAGTATTGGTTTGTGTGGTCTCTCGGTCTTCTCTTTATGATCGTATCAGGGAGCATCAGTATGATGAACCCCATCTGCTTGTCCTTAAGGACACGGTCCAGTACGGTGATGCTAAGAAGGTTACTATTAGAGATGATGGTGCATTGAGGATGCAGGGCAGGCTATGTGTGCCCAATGTAGATGGTTTGCGTGAGTTGATTCTTCAGGAGGCTCACAGCTCACGATACTCCATTCATCCGGGTACCGCGAAGATGTATCAGGACCTGAAGTAGCATTATTGGTGGATGAGGATGAAGAAAGACATAGTAGAGTATGTGGCTAGATGTCTAAATTGCCAGCAGGTGAAGTATGAGCAACAACGACCGGGTGGGTTGCTTCAGAAGATAGAGATTCCGGAGTGAAAATGGGAGCGGATCACTATGGACTTCGTTGTTGGTCTCCCACGGACTCAGCGGAAGTTTGATGCAGTTTGGGTGATTGTGGACAGGATGACCAAGTCAACTTATTTCATTCCTATGATGACTACCTGTTCTTCCGAACAGCTAGCTCGAATCTACATCCGTGAGATCATTAGGCTTCATGGCATACCTGTATCTATTATATCTGACCGGGGTATGCAGTTTAAATCACAGTTCTAGAGAGATGTACAACATGAGTTAGGTACTCGGGTTGAGTTGAGCACAACATTTCACCCTCAGATAGACGGGCAGTCCGAGCGCACTATTAAGATATTAGAGGATATGCTACGTGCGTGTGTGATAGATTTTGGGGTGCTTGGGATCAGTTCTTTCCACTTGTGGAGTTTGCTTACAACAATAGTTATCAGTCCAACATTCAGATGGCACCGTATAAGGCTCTGTACGGTAGGCGGTGTCAGTCCCCGATGGGTTAGTTTCGAACCCGGCGAGACTAGATTATTAGGTACAGACTTGGTTCGGGATACCTTGAAAAAAGTGAAGGTGATTCAGGATAGTCTTCGCACAGCCCAGTCCAGACAGGAGAGTTATGCGGACCGGAAGGTTCGCGATGTGGCATTCATGGTTGGAGAACGAGTCTTGCTCCGGGTTTCGCCTATGAAGGGCATTATGAGGTTTGGAAAGAAGGGCAAGTTGAGCCCAAGGTTCATTGGTCCATTTAAGGTGTTGTGTCGAGTTGGGGAGGTTGCTTATGAGCTTGTCTTGCCTCCCAGTTTAGCAGGAGTTCATCCGGTATTCCATGTTTCTATGCTCCGGAAGTATCACGGTGATCCGTCCCATTTGTTGGATTTCAGCTCAGTTCAATTGGACAAGGATCTATCTTATGTTGAGGAGCCAGTGGCTATTTTAGACAGGCAGATCAGAAAGCTAAGATCAAAGAACATTGCTTCCGTGAAGGTTCATTGGAGAGGACAACCGATCGAGGAGGCGACTTGGGAGACCGAGTAGGATATGCGCAGCCGTTATCCTCATCTTTTCACCACTTCAGGTATGTCTCTATGCTCGTTCGAGGACAAATAATTATTTTAAGAGGGAGAGGATGTAACGATCTGGCCGATTGTTTTGAGATTTAGAGCCTCGAATCCCTATTAACTGCTTTCCCAATATCTATTTCGGCTATTGTGACTTGCCGAGATGATTGGTTTTGAGTTTCGGAGTATTTTGGGACACTTAGTCCCTAAATAAGAGCTCAAGTCTTAGAATTTGGACCGTAGTTGGAACTATATGAAGACGGTTCCAGAATAGAATTCCGTCAATTCTGTTAGCTCCGTTGGGTGATTTTGGGCTTAGGGTCATGTTCGAAATGTGTTTTGGGGACCCGTAGCTCATTTAGGCTTGAAATAGCAAAAGTCAAAATTTTGGAGTTTTGGACCGGTAGTGGAAATTTTGATATCGGGGTTGGAATCTGATTTCTAAAGTTAGAGTAGGTCTGTAGTGTTGAATATGACTTGCGTGCAAAATTTGGGGTCAATCAGATGTGGTTTGGTTGGTTTCGGCATTGGTTGTCGAATTTGGAAGTTTGAAGTTCTTTAAGTTTGAATCGGAGGATGATTTGTGATTTTAGCATTGTTTGATGTGATTTGTGGGTTCGACTAAGTTCGTATGGTATTTTAGGACTTGTTGATATGTGTGGTTGAGGTCCCGAGGGCCTCAATTGTGTTTCGGATGCTCAACAGGTCATTTTTGGACTTAGAGAAGTAGCATATGTTTTCTGGTTTTTGTTGCAGAAGTTTGTTCTTCGCGTTCGCGAAGGTGTGGACAGTGGAAGCATCGCGAACGCGAGGAATAGGACGCGTTCACGATGGAGGAATTTTGGGCCAGTGGAAGATTGTTCATCGCGTTCGCGATCATGATGTCGCGTTCGCGAAGAAGAACGCTGGGCAGAATTTAAGGTTCAAAAACGAGGGTTGAGTTCATACCACAAATATTTGATTGAGAGCCTGGTAGAAGGTGAAATTTGGAGAGATTTTCGGATGAAGTTTTTGGGTAATGATTCCTAACTCCTTTATGGTTATATTCCACTAATCTATGGTTGATTTCCTCTTTAATTTCGGATTTTGGGGTTGAAATTGGGAAAACTTTGGAAGAACTTCTTCAACCAAGATTTCGAGTTTTGAAGGGGATTTTTGGTCGGATTTGAGTAAATTTTATATGGTTAGACTCGTGAGCGATTGGGTGTTCGTATTTTGTGTGTTTTACCCTATTCCGAGACATAGGTCCCACGGACAATTTTTGAGTTAATTTCGAAATTTTTGTTAAAGTGTTTATTTCATTAATTAGATGAGTCTATTATGGTTGTATTTATGATATGTAATTGCTTTTGGCTAGATTTGGGCCATTCGTAGCCGGATATTCGTGAGAAAAGCATTTTGACTTATTGATTGAGCTTGGTTCGAGGTAAGTGACTTGCCTAACTTTGTGGGAGGATGGGGGGATCCCCTTAAGATTTGGAACTATTGTGATATGTGAGCGCCATATACGTGCGGTGACGAATACTTACACGGGCTAGTTGTGGTAAAACCCGATTTTCTTACTGAGCAGCAACAAGTTTTTCCTGTTATTTTGAGTTATACCATTTTAATGAGTACTAATCTATTTTTATTCTTAATTGAGTTATTCCAATATGAGTAGTTATCATGTTTAGTCTAATACAACATATCTACATGTCTTAATTGTTTATGTGAATTCTGTGTAGCATGCTTAGTGAATTTTCCGCTTCTTCCCTGACTGGTACTTAGTCTAAATTGTAAGAATTTCGTGATGTAGTTGTATGTCTATCATTCATGCTGCATATTTACTTTGGGACTACGGAACGGTATTCCGGGAGATCCCCCTGTACTGCATATTTACTTTGGGACTACGGAACGGTATTCTGAGAGATCCCCCTGTACTGCATATTTACTTTGGGACTACGGAAAGGTATTCCGGGAGATCCCCCTGTCTTGCATATTTACTTTGGGACTACGGAACGGTATTCCGGGAGATCCTCCTGCACATTTATGTTTGGGACTACGAGATGGTATCTCGGGAGATCCCCTGTTGTGATTCTGTGTACTGAGCTGTTACCTTCTATGATTTCATTATTGTTAAATTTCAGCCTTTATTTTATTGCGGTATTACACTCTATATTATTTTTATTATATATTTGCCAGTAGGACCCTGACCTGACCTCGTCACTACTCGACCGAGGTTAGGCTTGGCACTTACTGGGTACGGATTATCGTGTACTCGTGCTACTCTCTGCATATGTTTTCATGTGCAGATCTAGGTGTACCTTATCAGCCGCAATATCAGTGAGCCGGGACAACTTTGGAGAATTCAAGGTATATCTGCCACGTCCGCAGACCTCGAAGTCACCTTCTACTCTTTCTCATGTCCATTATCTTCTGTATTTTCCTTATTAGATTCTGATGTATAGAGACACTAGATTTTTTCTTCTGTAGTTTGTGATTCACGATATTCCGGATTTTGGGATTTGTTGTGTATTTTTGAATAGTCGGTTAAATTTATAATTTTATTTTACTATTTTGCAAAAATGTTAGGCTTATCTAGTTGTAGATACTAGGTGTCGTCACGGCATCACACAGAGGAGAAATTGGGTCCTGACAACGTAGACTCATTAACCAACGACGAGGACTTCCCATAATATATTAAAACTTAATTGGCATCCTACTCATCATTATTGAAACTTTGCAACATAAGTCAGAATTTCTAATTAGCCATTAAACTTATCTAGATGACGAATCCAACTAAACAGTATAAAAACTAATAATCAAAAGGAGCAATGATAATAAACTATCCAAATTCGGGCTCATGTTTTATAAAGTCAAAAAGTGAAGATAAATAAATAAGGCATTAAAATTTCAGATCACGATGGAAAGAAAAGGCACATAATAACTCAGAAGAAACAATGTCATATTTTAATTCAAGAAAAAAAAATGAGTATAGAATTGAACCTCAATGAAGCTATCAAAAGTACATTCTTTGTCTAGAGAAATTGGGCAGTGAACAGGAAACAAAACCTCAAACGGAAATCTCCAACCGGCGACCTCGAACCGGAAAGCTTCGAACTTTAACTCTTACCTCGCTGAATAAACGGTCTACGAATGCATTTTGTAAGCTCTACATTTTTGAATGTTTTCCCTCGCGGAGAAGGGTAGTTTTTAAGCTGAATTTATGGGGATTTCCAGCGAGTTTTTGGGACTATTTGCCAAAGGATGAAACTTAGCTCATGGGTTTTTGGGTGGATGTTTTGGCTGTAGATCTAAATGTATTTTAGATTGTTGTTCCCGTGATAAGATGATCCCCTGGGAAACAAGGCTGCCCGATTTTTAAAGGGGGGAGGGTCCGGTTTTCTTAGGGAATTGGGGAGACGTGGAGGGGTTGTGAGTGGGGACAAGCATTAGGACAAGGGAAAGTGGAGTGAGAATAAAGAGTGGGGGACAAAGTGTGGGGAGCAAGGGAAAGTGGATCTAGAAGTGAGGTATTGGTGAGATGAGTGGGAAAAAATTCAAGCATGGTTAAAAATTAGGTGCTCACAGCATGCCCCTCTTTGCTTGGAAATATGGAGAGTTTTCAGGCAAAGAAAAGATGAGCGATATGACTAATTTTTGGCCATACCATTATTCAAAAGGGAAGAGATAAGAGAAAAGCGTGTGACCAAGTCTTGGTTATGGAAAACCTACATATCCCGGGTTATAAGAAAATCAAGTCGCGTGTAGTTCAAGAAAAAGGTTGGAATGCTGAGTTGGAGAGTCGAGTGAGGTTCCATCGAGGCTCCGGTCTGTAGTCCTATTATTACATCAAAATCAAAAGAAACTAAACAAGCTTATCAGCTATCAGTTATAAAATTCTCATCTATAAGTCTTCTAAAACTTGATCTTGAGTCTTGACTGGTTCTTCACTCAGACTCAGATCTGAATCTTGATGCTATCTAGCTGCAGGTGCTAGTTCATTCTTCTACGGCTTCTTTTGACCAAAACAAGAAATGTAAAGCTTGTAACTTCAGTCGTCTTGAGCAGTCCATATCCTTTCCATCTGTTTCTGCATTTGGGATTCAATTCTCTCTCTTTTTATTCATTTATTTTGGATTGAGACTTCTTCTTTTGTTCATTTCGAACCCTGTGCCTCGAGATAAAACCTGTTCAGATACCACAACAAACAAACGAACGAAATTTTTCTGCCCCAATTTTTACTAGGAAAATTTCGTAAGTTATTGTAATAAAATTCTAAACTACTTTATTAAAAGCAATAAAAGATCGGGAATGGTGTACCCTGAAAAGGTCATGATGATTTTTTTTTAGATAGTATTCCTTTATTGTCCCAAAAGAATGTCTCAACTAAGGATTGGTGTACCTTATGTTGGAAAAATGTGGCCAGGGAATGGGATACACTATATTGGCAATGATATCAGGGAGTGGTGTATCCTGCATTTAAGATCAAATCAACTAGGGGGTGGTGTACCCTATATTGGAGAACACAGCTAGAGATTGGTGTACCCTAAATTGGTAAGGAGATCAGAGATTGTTATGCCCTATACTGGTAAGGAAATGTAATCAGGGGATGGTGCCCTGTATTACTGAGAAGGAAATGTAATCAAGGGTTGGTGCCCTGTATTACTAAAAAGGAAATGGAACCGGGGGGTTGGTCCCATGTATTACTGAAAAGGAAATGTAACCAGGGGTTGGTGCCATATATTACTGAAAAGGAAATATAACCAGGGGTTGGCGCAATGTATTACTGAAAAGGAAATATAACCAGGGGTTGGCGCCCTGTATTACTGAAAAGGAAATGTAACCAGAGGTTGGTGCCATGTATTACTGTAAAGGAAAATGTAACCAGGGGTTAGCGCCCTGTATTACTGAAAAGGAAATGTAACCAGGGGTTGGCGCCTTGTATTACTGAAAAAGAAATGTAACTAGGGGTTGGCGCCCTGTATTACTAAAAAGGAAATGTAACCAGGGGTTGGAGCCCTGTATTACTGAAAAGGAAATGTAACCAGGGGTTGGCGCCCTGTATTACTGAAAAGAAATGTAACCAGGGTTTGGCGCCCTGTATTACTAAAAAGGAAATGTAACCAGGGGTTGGTACCATGTATTAATGAAAAGAAAAATGTAACCAGGGGTTGACGCCCTGTATTACTGAAAGGATATGTTACCAGGGGTTGGCGCCCTGTATTACTAAAAGGAAAATATAACCAGGGGTTGGCGCCCTATATTACTGAAAGGAAAATGTAACAAGGGGTTGGCGCCCTGTATTACTGAAAAGGAAATGTAACCAGGGGTTGGCGCCCTGTATTACTGAAAAGGAAAATGTAACCAGGGGTTGGCACCCTGTATTACTGAAAATGAAATGTCTAGGGAGTGAAGACCCTATGTTAGAAAAGAGACTAGAGAGTGGAGACCCTATGTCTAAAATAAAATCAACTAGGGAGTAGAGACCCTATGTTGGAAAATAAACTAGGGAATGGAAACCCTATGTTAGAAAGGGAGACTAGGGAGTGGAGACCCTATGTCTAAAAATAAAATCAACTACAGAGTGGAGACCCTATGTTAGAAAAGCGACTAGGGAGTGGAGACCCTATGTCTAAAATAAAATCAACTAGGGAGTGGAGACCCAATGTTGGAAAAACGACTAGGGAGTGGAGACCCTATGTCTAAAATAAAATCAACTAGGGAGTGGATGCCCTATGTTGGAAAAATGACTAGGTAGTGGAGACCCTATGTTGGAAAAGAAACTAGGGAGTGATGACCCTATGTCTAAAATAACTTCAACTATGGAGTGGAGACCCTATGTTGGAAAATCAACTAGGGAATGGTGACTCTATGTTAGAAAACGTAGCTAGGGATTGGAGACCCTATACTACCATGAGTAAAATGCAGGAAAGAAATTGGAGAAGACTTCCCTTTTGGAGTTGTTGCTGTTGCAGAGCTATTTCTAGCTCCCGCAATATTTTTTTTTCTCGTTGCATCTGCTTCTTGCAAGGTTACTTTTGGATTGCACATGTTTCCTGTTTTTCAAACAAAGAAAAATTGTTAGTTTGAAACGGTGGTTGGTTTTGTGGCCTTGAGTGTTTCAGTCACTTGATACCGGCCCTACTTCTTTGATGATACTTTCAACTGCAACTGGTTGTTTCTTGAAAACCTATTTCATTTCTGGCCCCCAGAGAATCTTTGGCTTTTCCAAAACTTTACCATGATGGTTGGTAGCATGGGCTTAACCTTTTTTCAGCTATATTTTGCCTTTGTGGGCATTTGACTTCTTTCTTCCAATTTTAGCTTTAGAGTATTGGGGAACCTTTGGCTTTTCAAACTTTGCCAAGACGGTTAGCCACTTGGGACTTAACCTTTTCAACTTCATTTTTGCCCTTGTAGGTGCTTTCAATTTAATTTCTCCTTTCGAGAGTTATTGATTTCAAAGCATCAGCCACCATGGCCAGTCGGGGTCGACTTGATGCCTCTACCGATACTGGGTGCCTCTTTTGCATATTAGTTTGTATAAAATGAGAACCCTGTAAATTAGTCTTGCCATCCCTTCTTTGCCTTAGTTTTGGAACAAAGTTAGACCAAAATAGATTCAAAGAAAAACAAACAATGGAATGGAAATTGAGTTTAAACAAGAGGTGCCCCTTTCGGGGAAAGGAAAGAAGGACTTATCTAGATTACATTCGGACTTCAATGAACATGACATGCCTTTTGGACTGGATGCCTGATCCGTGTAAATCGTCTGACTCTCAGAAATTCATCACAACTTTTGCCTCGAAACCGAGAAATCTTGCCCCGGACTGAGTCGATGTCAATGGTTGTGAGGAACCTTTTTCGATCAATGGTGCCCTTTGCGGGTTTTCAACAGCTGGCCTCTCTCATTTCTCTTCTCACCGTCTCCTTATAGTGCTCTTTGCGAATTTTCACTAACAAGACTCTCATTTTGTTTTCTCTACTCACCATCGTCGTACGGTGCCCGTGAGGGTTTTTACCAATAAGACTCTCTCATCTATTTCTCTCATTTTGATTGCATCAGATCCAAGTAACTGTATCCTCCAATTCTGAACATCTTTGCCGATTGATTGGAAGTACTTGAAAAGGATTTGGGTAAAAAAAGATTTGGATTGAATTACAACTTTGGAACCTTTCAAGCGAAATCATCGCCAAATCATTATAACATGTGCCACAGTTTTAACTTATAGGGAAATTTGGATTTTTTTTTGGTGTGACTGAACCTTAGAGAGAGGCTGCCTATGTATCCTTTCGGAATAAAATCGAACGTAGTTCAAGGAACTTTTTTTTTTATTATCCTGTCTTTATTTTATTTTTATTTTTTAAAATAATAACTTCTAAGTTCCAAAGAGGGTAATCAAGAAAGGGAACCGGCTCAACGAGTTTGAAAAGGGTTGATAGTGTCTGGGTAGCGAGATAGAAAGCCTTCGCCATCCCAATCGGAGCATGTTAAAGTTATGAAAAAGGGGTCAAACATAATACCTTTTGACCACGTCTGCATTGATAGCTGTCTTAGGGTCATTTCCCTCGATGTCTCCCAAATACAGCGCTCCCTTCGGCAACACTCTTCTTATAATGTATGGACCTTTCCAATTCAGAGCAAATTTTCCTTTGGCTTCTTCATGATGCGGGAGGATACATCTTAGGACGAGTTGCCCCACTTCGAACTTTCTGGGCCGCACTTTCTTATTGTAGGCACGAGCTATTCTTTGTTGGTACAACAACCAATGGCAAATTGCGGCCATCCGCTTTTCATCAATCATAGTCAACTATTCTAAACCGTTTCTTGACCCAATCTTTATCCTCAATCTCGGCTTCAACAATGATCCGAAGAGAGGGAATTTTAACTTCTTCTGATTTCATTTGGACTTGGCTTAGGCCTAGTGTTCAAATTCTTTGTTTATTTTCTCACAAGGCTTATCTTCAACACATTCTGCATCTTGATTTATTATTTCGAGGCCTGGCAGCGTTTTAGGATCTAGGCATGAAGTCCGCATGTCACGACCCAAAATCCTAACCTGTCGTGATGGCGCCTATCTCAGTACTAGGCAAGCCGACAATATCAATAACCCACGATTTCCTTTAAGTTTGAAAACATAATGTTTAATAAAATACCAAAATCTAGCAAATTTCGATACAACACTCCCAAAACCTGGTGTCACTGAGTACATAAGTATCTATACATTATAAGTCTGGGAAAAATTTGGTATTTATAATCTGAGACCAAATACAATAACAAAAGTATAGGGAAAGAGAGACAAGGTCTACGAAACATGGCAGCTACCTCTGAATCTCCGAAAAATCGACTGTGTAAAATAATCAACACCCACTGTATCCGGGATCACTTGGATCTGCACACGAAGTGCAGGGTGTAGTATGAGTACAACCAACTCAGTAAGTAATATTAATAAATAAGAACTGAAGGTAGTGACGAGCTTCATAGCTAAGTCCAAATAAAATACTTTTCCACATAAAAGGGTAGGCATGCTCTCAAATTCAACATTTAGAAATTCATAGTAATTTCATATCAAATTTGACTGAAACAGACAATAATGTTTTTTCCGAAATTTCCAAAAATAGCAATATATGACAGCTGAAATGCAGCAAATAATGAAATCAATGTATTCTCTCAGAGTAACAGTCACCGAGTCCTCCCATTCACTCCAACCTCACAATTACTCATCACTCATCACTCGGCACTCGCACTCAGTAGGTACCTGCGCTCACTGGGGGGTGGGGGTGAGGGTGTACAAACTCCGGAGGGGCTCCTTCAGCCCAAGTGCTATATCAAGCCAATCATGGCATAAATCAATAAACATGTTGCGACGTGCAGCCCGATCCATAAATATCCTCACAATTAGGCCCTCAGCCTCACTCAGTCATCAACCTCTCCAGTCTCTAGGGCTCTCAGAAATCATGATAAACAGCCCAAAAATAGTGATATGATACATCAATAATAAATAAGAGAGACTGATGTATGATATAAAATGAATAAACATGACTGAGTGAAAAATTACAATTTGAACATATTATTCAACCACAAAAATAACTCCAGTGGGTACCAACAATAACAACATATGCCTAAGCATGATTTATAATACGAGTCTCAGCTCAATTTCCTCTGACACGTAGAGAATGTATGGATATCAACAGATTATTTAACTATATAGTCCAATGGAATTTGACCAAGTCACAATTCCTACGGTGCACGCCCACACGCCCCTCACCTAGTATGTGCGTCACCTCAAAACCAATCACATAACACATAATTCGGAATTTCATACCCTCAGGACCAAATTTAGAACTGTTACTTACCTCAAACCATGTAATTCTTTATTCCGCTATACCCTTGCCACGAGAATTTGTCTCCGAAAGCCTCGTATCTAGCCACAATTAATTCGATTCAGTCAATACCAATTATTGTAATTAATTCCATAAGGAAATACTAATTTTCCAATAAAATCCAAAATTAACTCAAAAATTGTCTGTAGGGCCTCGGAACCCGACAAAAGTTATAAAGTATGAACACCCATCCAACTACGAGTCCAACCGTACAAATTTTACCAAATTCCGACATCAACTCGACCCTCAAATCTTTAATTAAAATCTATGAAGATTTCTACCATTTTCAACCCAATCTTTACCCATTTGAACTTAATAATCATTCTACAACCTTATTGATATGTATACATAATACTCTTATACCCAAGAATCATACTATTAATCACCCATCTTTACTCCAAACCCGAAATTGAAGAATTGGGGAAAGGAATTCTTACCTCTTTGAAGCCCTAGCAAGATCCTTGTGAAATCTTCAAACCTTAAACAAGAATTGCCGATAAATGACTAAGTCTTCACTTTATCTCTCTAAAATGCTCTCACCTCTCTCTAGAATGTCAGATTTTGGCTTAAAAAATGAGCTTCAAGGGCTATAAATCGAAGTTGGGTCGAGTCAAAAATTAGAAAGAATAGAAGCTCTGACGCAGTTACGCGATCGCATAACAAGTATGCGGTCCGCATATATTTGGCCTCCAAAACTGGGCGTGACTGACCCGGTCTGCGGTCATTATGTGGCCTACATACTTATTCTGCGATCGCATAATGCACCGCAAAATAGGTCTGCGGTCGCATAATGCACCACAGATTTTCCTCAAATCTTGCCCCTCTCCTGATCCACTCTGCGACCATTATGCGGTCCGCAGAGTGATTCTACGACCGCATATTGGTCGCAGAAATGACACTTTTTTCGGCAAAATTTTTCTTTACACATCCGTACATTGTTCAATCTAAAAAGTCCGAGCCGCGGCGAGCAAGCTCGTTGCGAGAAATTTCTATAATCTTTGTACTAATTGATCTACCTCGACACCACAAAACCTTAATTTCCTTATCAAAATTTCTCTGGGGTCATTACACATGAGTCAACATCCGATCAACCTTTTTAATTTAAATTCTAAACCTTGGAACTAAGTGCTCCAAATTATTTCAAAACCTCACCGGATCCGAACCAATTACCCCGGCAAGCAAAATAACAACCGTAAATCACAATTTGAGCAGTAAATGGGGGAACGTGATTGCAATAGTCAAAATGACTGGCCGGGTCATTACACTGCAAACATGTCATGTTATTGAAATCTGCATTAACAGAACTGAAAAGAGAATAAGAAAGATGACAAGATTAAGAAAAGAGATATTCCTAGACAATGAAATATTAATTTCATTTAACTGATTATTTTTGAATTTGATTTTTTTTTAAAATTTGATTGAGCATTTTTTTAAGTTTTAAATATAGAAGGGTTTACATCGGAAAGTAAGACAATAAAGTAAAACATCCGGATTACATCTTGAAATAATTCGGACGCAGAAAGGATAGCAAGACTAGCTACCGAGACTCCCGTCTGATGGGGACTTTCAGGCTTGGCGACCATTTTTTTTGGCTTTTCTTCTGTCTCGGCAATGGCTGCAATGGCCTTTAGTTCCGGATCAAATTTTCCATCTTCACAGATCATTCTAGGGTTGTTCATTTGGATCGGATATCCGAAATCCGAACCGATCCATTCAATTTTGGATTTCGAATTTCGAATTGGATCAGATTTCAGATTGTGTTTATTAAAATTTTGGATTTCGGACCGGATTCGGATTGGTATAATTTTAATCCGATCCGATCTGATCCAATCCGAAATCCAAAATTATTAGGGCATGTATAAATTCTAAACATTAATTCGAATAATTAGTACTTCCTTTATATTTTCCTCCAAGTTATTACCTTTAAAATTGATGGATTTAGCTCTATTGGCACAATAGTACTCTCATAATTGTATAAACATGAATTTTTCTTATTGTACTGCCTCTTTTACAAAGAAAATATACATATGAGTTTGCAACTTTGAGGCATAATAATCCGATCCGAAATTCGAAAATCCGATCTGATCCAAACTTTAAAATTTGATCCGATCCGATATTAATTCGAATCGGATTCAGATTGCATTTTCTAGAATCCGAAATCCGAAAATTCGATCCGAAATATGCTAAATCCGATCCAATCCGATCCATACACAACCCTAGATCATTCTGACTACTGCTCATTGGTGTGAGTAGGCAGAGGATTGTTCATCATATTAGGGGCATCTTCATCCCTAAGCACTATTGTCTTGACCTCGATGAGGTCTTCCACTGCTCTCTTAAGAGTCCAACAGTCTTCTGTATCATATCCCACTGCTCCAGAGTGGTATTCACATCTAGCATTAGCCCGGTGCGAGGGGGACTCAGAGTTTGGCCGGTTCGGAGCTACTGGCTGCAGTAGACCTATCCTGACTAACTTTTGGAACAAGCTCGAGTAAGATTCACCAACATGGGTGAACTAATTCTTTCTGGGGAGCCTTTTTTTTTTGAATTTGTTTTTGAATTTTTTTTTTCATATCTTGATTTCTTTTTCTTTCTCCTTTTGTTGTTTTTCGCTTTTAGTTTTTCTCTGTTTTTTTGTCACTCTTTTTCTTTCTTTTTCACTCAATTTTTTTTCTTTTTTTTTCGGTTTATTTTTTCACTCAATTTGTTTATGACTATGATCGAATCCGATGAGAATTGCCTACATATCATGACGCCGCATGAACCAGATCATTACGTAGTTTAGGGGAAGATCAGGAATAAAGTAAATAAACATACTCTTTTTTTAATTTATTTATCAATCTTTTTTTTTTGAAAGTCATACCACAAAAATTTCTAACAAGGAAAATATTTTGGATTTTGAATTCTCTCTTTTTTTATTCAAAATTTTCGAAAGAAAGACTTCTAAACAAGAAAGAAAATATTGTTGGATTTATTTTTGATAAATTTCGAAAGAAAGAAAATATTTATTGAATTTTAATTTTTTTTATTTTTCTTTTTAAATGGAGAAAGACTTAAAAAAAAGGAAGAAAATATTTTTGGATTTGACGCCTCAAAGAAAGACTTCTAAAGAAGGAATTGAAGGGAAATATTTTTGGATTTTTATAAATTGGGGGTTGGAACCGATGAGATTTACCTACGTATCTCACATCCGGTGAGAATCAGACCCGCGTAGTTCGGTCAAACCAACTATTTTTCTCTCATTTTTTTTTATGAAAATTAATCTTTAAAAATCATACGCACTAGACCACATCATTTTTTTTTTCTTTTCTCTGTTAATTCAACTGATTTATGCTAAATTTGGTCAACATGCAAACCTCCCAAATAATGCAACAAGTAGCACATAACATGACATAATGGTCTCAACAAGGTACCTGTCCTAACACAGAACTCGGCCCATGTGCCGACCCCTGCTAAGTCAAATGCACGTGATGCAAATAAAGCGAACCTACTAGGGATATTCGGCATGAGGTTTGTTCTTCTAGGTTTAAATCTGATGGAGAAGGCATCTATACTGGCTTACTCAAGTGGATAACTCGAGCCGAGGAGGGTCAGCGTACCGATATCATTACTTTCTGGCTTAGTTGGTGGTGCTTCCCGCCTAAAACATGTGTGAATAAAATCCTTCACCGGGTGACAAGCACCTCGGCTATCTAAAAAAAAACGGGTTATGTCAAGCAAATGCCCAAGTTAATTTCAAGAAGACTAAGAGGGGTGCGTGAGAAGACAATTTATAAGTACAGTTCAACAATATCAAAGCAGTAAAAAGCAGGCAAGTAGCACATTAGACCCAAATAAATCACAGTATATACAAAATTAATAAAGCCAAATAAAAGTCAACATGTACAAGCTCGAATTCTGGTAATCCCCAGCAGAGTCGTCAGAGCTGTCACACCCCCTTTTACCCCACAAAAGATGTGTTTATGGATTGTTATGAGTTAAAGAGTTTTTTCAATTAAAGTGACAAACTTGAGTATGGATTATTTTATTTACAGAATCGTCACTTAAAATTCTGATGTGGCCTTAATTATCCCTTATTGAAACGATTGTTAACGGTAAATCACGAATCAAATATAGTGAATTAGATTGTAATATTTGTTCTCACTGCTTAAAGAAAGCGTCAACTTCCATACAATTGTTCCTTCATTTGCTTCACATGCGACAAAAATCAAATATAGGAGTACTGCTAATTAGAGTGTGTGCAAAGATAGTACTCTAAGTAGTGAGTTAATGAAATCTTTATTGAGTCATGCAATGACAGGTAGTGTCGCATGCATGTGTCACACCCCTTTTTACCCCACAAACGATGTGTTTATGGATTGTCGTGAGTTGAAGAGTTTTTATAATTAAAGTGACAAATTTGAGTAGGGATTATTTTATTTACAGAGTCGTCACTTGGAATTGATTATTTTTTTTTGGTGTTTCAAGTCACCTTTTATTTGAATCCCTAGTCAAATGAAGGTTTGACTCTATTATTATTGGTTTGTGAAAACAAAGTCTGGGTAAGGAATTCTATTGACCGGGGAGAAGGTGTAAGGCATTCCCCGAATCCCGTGGTATTAGCACGGTCGCTTGATTGACTATTTTTGGTTTATATTATTTGATTATTATATGTTTCAGACCTATTTTGCATTTTTACCTTTTATCGCTTTTACTTGCTTGCTATTTGTAATTAAGTAATTATCTCGAAATAAGTCACGCGTACGTGTACTTATTTTATTTGGCGTGTCAAGAATCATGTCACGCGTACGTATATACAATTAATAACACAATTATTGTTATTCGAAGTTGATTGGTCAAGTAGCGTGAATGCGCACTTGTATTTGGGGTTATGTATCACAGCTTTGCCACGAGAACCGTACTCATAGCCATGATATTTAATTATTTAAAGCGCACCTAAAGCAACTAGCGCCACTTGAATTATTTTAAAAAAAATAATATTTTGAGATTATTGTGAAGCTAAGAGTTTATGGAAATTATTGTGGAAGGGTGTAAGATTTTAGCTACCTGTTCTAATGAGTTATTCAACCCTAAAACTACTTGTAACTTAACATACTACTAACATCCTATAGCTTGAAATTATCTTGATATCTAATAATTTGAATCTTAGCAAATTTGGACGTTTCAATCAGAAACTAAAACATGCCACCACGTAGACTCATTAACCAACAACGAGGACTTCCCATAGTATATTAAAACTTAATTGGCATCCTCCTCATCATTATTGAAACTTTGCAACATAAGTCAAAATTTCTAATTAGCCATTAAACTTATCTAGGCGACAAATCCAACTAAACAGTATAAAAACTAATAATCAAAAGGAGCAATGATAATAAACTATCCAAATTCGGGCTCATATTTTATAAAGTCAAAAAGTGAAGATAAATAAATAAGGCATTAAAATTTCAGATCACGATGGAAAGAAAAGGCACATAATAACTCAGAAGAAACAATGACATATTTTAATTCACGAAGAAAAAAAAAATGAGTATAGAATTGGACTCAATGAAGCTATCAAAAGGACATTCTTTGTCTAAAGAAACTGGGCAGTGAACACGAGGTATTGGTGAGATGAGTTGAAAAAAATTTAAGCATAGTAAAAAATTAGGGCTCACAACATGTATTAATTATTGTCTCTATAGTTGCCCCCGCGCGCTGAATATAATGCAATACTTCGTAAGGAAGGCTTGCTTTGGCAAGTTTAAGACAATATCCAAGCGGCAATTCTTCATGTCCTCACTGCATAAAATTCCATTAGAGAACTCACTTTTTTCTCAATTTTGTTTTTGGGTGAAGTAGTTGGGGATTCATTTTGCTGAATTCAGTGACAACTCAAGTTCGTGTGCAATTTTTTTGTTATTGCTAACAAGGGAATCCCAGCCGCTATCATTTGGTGCACACAAGGCAAATCCCGATCTTGCACTGTAATAGCCCCACACAGGAGGGTAAATTGTGCTCGGCAACCCCGTGCGACGGGCTCGACCTAGGAGGTTCCCATCGTGTACATTTTATTATTGTCTAAATTCCACATTTACTTTCTTTTCTTCCATTGAGAGATCCAGCAAACAGTTAAGCAGGTCATAATATATTGTTTACTCCCTCAATCAACTAAATAACCACATTGAAAATAAGCTTACAGAAATCATTGAAAATGAAAGCCAAGGATCGAAGTTCAACATTTTTCTTTTTTTTTTCTTTCTCTTTCCTAATGGAAAAAACTACTAGTATACTATAGTAATTAATTAACATAACTTTAAGCTATAAAGATTGGGTTCTTAGTCCATATCCATGTCTTGTTTCCCTTCCAAAAGCCCAAATGTACCTGAAGATGGTGTCTCTGGAAATAAAGGAAGAGGCACTGGGACTGGACCCATTTCATCCTTAGGAAATAATGGCAATAGGGGTAACATAGGAGGAGTCATAACACATGAAACATTCTCTTGAACAGAGACGGATTCAGGATCTGAAATTATAGTAACAGGTAAAGAAGTGGCCGAGACCGAGACTTGTGTTTCATTAAAAGGATGAAAAATAGGCTGCATTCCATTTGGAATAACACAATGGTGAAAGAAGCAAAGTCGAATAGCTTGATGACGGTGCAATGGCTGATTATTCATACGATGAAAACTCCTAATGCACCCACAATTTGCACAAACGTATGATCCTTTAGTCCCATCTTCACCACTTTTCACAAATTCACGACATCCATCAAATAAGTAGTGACCGTGCTTTTTAGAATGGTTTTTTAGGCACTCGCCATATCTAATTGTCATTTCAGTTGGAGTTGAGCTTGAGTTGCTTGCCATTTTCTGAAATACACAACACACACACAAACACTAGAAGGGAGGGAAAAAGAGTACTTAAAATGAGGAATTTTGTGTATGGCTTTTGCTTTGTGTTTGATCTCTTTAAATATTGAGAGTGACAAACATTTTTTGCTTAGTTGTCAACATCTCTTCAAATTTTTGTTTCACATTATTAAATGATGAGATGTTTATTAGAGTTTATTTCAACTAATCCAGATGATTTTAAACATTTGATATACCCTATATATCACCAATAAAATTCTTTTGTATATATTCATTTTATAATTTATAATTTTCAATAAATTATAGTTTTCATTTAGCTCTTCAAAGTTTTGATTTTTTTTTGTGATATTTATTATCAATTTAAGTTTCTGAGCATTAAGTTAATATATTATTTTACTATCACCAGAGGAATATAGAAACTAAATAAATTTTTATATTCTTAGTCTAGTTAACCACTATATATAGTAATATGTACATGGGACTAGAGATCTTATTAATTATGGGGGAGTAATTCGTCTTATTAAGCATTGAATCCAACGGTCCACATCACTCTAGATACCTTAAAGATGCCATCTGGTATTTACGTTGAGAATAATTAAAACTCTCATATGGTATTTAAATTGAAATACATAACTTTATTTTAAGAATCACTGACTAAAGGTTGAATACTCGTTAACAAATTACATAACTTTATTTTAATCGCTGATTAAAAGTTGAATACTCGTTAATTAATTAGACAACAGTGGGTTGCTCTAGTGGTAATGTCACGACCCGAAATTCCCACATTCGGACCGTGATGACGCCTAACATTTCACTTGCTAGGCAAGCCAACGTTAGAATAATATTATCCATTTTTAAAATAATTTTTGAATTTGTTAATAACAAAGAACAAATGCGGAAGTAAAGTCTAAAATATAGTGAATAATCCATAAAAATAACGGTGTCTAAATACCATCCCAGAATTGATGTCACAAGTGCACGAGCTTCTAGAATAATACAAATAAGGATCTGAATAAAATAAAGCTGTCTGAAAAATAAACACACAGCTAAAGTAAAGTAGATAGGGACTTCAGAAACTGCGGACGTCGTGCAGTTATACCTCAGGTCTCCTCCAGTAGCTGAAATCCGAGTAAGTCTATGGTACGCCACTGGGACCAAACTCCGAAATCTGCACAAGAAGTGCAGAGTGTAGTATCAGTACAACCGACCCCATGTACTGGTAAGTGCTGAGCTTAACCTCGACGAAGTAGTGACGAGGCTAAGGCGGGTCACTTACATTAACATGTACGCAATATTAGTAGCAACAATAAATAATAGAAATAAATCAGGTAACTCATTTATAATAATTGAAGCCAATTCAGCAGTCGTAACCAATTATCATTTCCATCAAATCTGTTGTAGCGTGCAACCCTCTCTCACAACATATTCACATTTAATTCTGTTGCAGCGTGCAACCCGCTCTCCCAATATATTCCTTTTAATCAAGTCTGTCATATATTTATTTCAATCAAGTATATATATATATAGACTTTTAAATAAGTCTGTTGCGGCGTGCAGTCCGCTCCCCCAATATTGACATTTAATAAGTCTGTTGCGGTGTGCAACCCGATCCTCCAATATGGACTTTTTAATAAGTCTGTTGCGGCGTGCAATCCGATCCTCCAATATTGACTTTTAATAAGTTTGTTGTGGCGTGCAATCTGATCCTCCAATATGGACTTTTTAATAAGTCTGTTGCGGCGTGCAACCCGATCCTCCAATATAGACTTTTTAATAAGTGTTGCGGCGTGCAATCCGATCCTCCAATATGGACTTTTTAATAAGTCTGTTGCGGCGTGCAACCCGATCCTCCAATATATTCATTTATCAATTCTTATAAAAAAAAAAATTCGCAGTAAATGCAATAATTAATATAAAATTATAAGACAACAAGCATACAATAATTATGATTTAATTATGAAACAAATAATGACAAATAGTAAATTATTATAGAAATCAAGGAGAAAATAGGCAGTTTAACATTTAATATGCTTAATGTCAAATAACAATTACAAAATATAATTCAAATAGCATGTAACAATTAATGAAGGAATTCAAGAATTAATATTTGTTAAAGAATAGGAGAGAAACAATTATTATAATAATTAATTTATGATTTAAAATAATTTATGATTTTTCAAGTAAGCATGCAAATAATTAATTTGACAACATATAGACACTCGTCACCTTTCCTATACGTCGTTCACATGCATTTTACATAACAAATAATTTAAGGGTTCTATTCTCTCAAGTCAAGGTTAACCACGACACTTACCTCGCTTTGCAAATTCCAATCAATTACTCGACCACAACTTTTCCTTTTAAATTTATCTCCAAAAGCTTTAAATCTATTCATAAACAATTCAATATACTCAATACGAATCATAGGAATTAATTCCATATGAATTTACTAATTTTCCGGATAAAAATTTGAAATTCATTAAAATATTCGACAGTGGGACCCACGTCTCAAATCTCGAAAAATCTCACGAAATTCGAACACCCATTCCGCTACGAGTTCAACCATACAAAAATTATCCAATTCTAATATCAAATGGACCTTCAAATCTAAATTTCTCATTTTTGGAAGATTTTAGAAAAATCTGATTTTTCTTTCATAAATTCACGGGTTCATGATATAAATGAGTATGAAATCATGAAATATAATCAATAAAGGATAAGGAACACTTACCCCAATGTTTTCCATAAAAATCGCCCAAATATTCGCCGTAACGAAGCTCAAAACGACCAAAATGTGAAAATAATATCGGACTCTTCGATATATAAACTTCCCAGGCATTTCCGCACCTACGGTGCCTGGGCTCGCACATGCGAGCTCGCATCTGCGAGAAAAATCTCGCATCTGCGAAATGGGGCTGGCAGGCGAGGCCTGGCACCTGCGGAGGAAAAATGCGCACCTGCGCTGACCTCCGCTTCTACAGATACGCGGGTGCGTTCAGGTTTTCGTACCTGCGGACTTTTGCCCAGCCATGCCCGGGCGCATTGAAAGCTCGCTTCTGCGAGCTCGCACCTGCGGTCAAAAATCCGCAGGTGCGATTAAACTAGAAGGCCAAATTTCAGATTTTTGCTTAAATCCAATTCTTATTTCGATTTCGATTCGAATCATGCTAGGGGTACTCGGGACTCCCGTCCGAATATACCAACAAGTCCAGAAATATAATACTGACTTACTCGGGTTTTAATTCACGCCAAACAACATCAAAATTTCAATTCACACCTCGATTCGATCTTTTAAGTTTTAAACTTTTCAATTTGCAAAGTTTGTGCCAAAACATATTAAATGAATCCGGAATGACTTCAAATTTGGCACACAAGTCATAAATAACATAATAGAGCTATTCAAATTTTTAGAATTGAATTCCGGCTCTGATATTAAAAAGTCAACCCCGTAGTCAAACTTGAAAGTCTTTAGCCTTTAAATTGCTAGTTCCGTTAAATGGTCATAACTTGAGTTACCAAATTAAATTTCGAGCATACGCCCAAGTCTCAAATCACGATACGGAGCTACTGAAACTATCAAAATACTGATCCGGATCCGTTTGCTAAAAATATTGATCAAAGTCAACTCAGTTGAGTTTTAAAGCTCTATTTCACATTTTAATTTATTTTTCACATGAAAACTTTTCGAAAAATTTTACGGACTGCGCACGCAAGCCGAGGAATAATAAATGGTACTTTTCGAGGTTTTAGAATACATAATTACTTATTAAATTTAAAGATGATATTTTAGGTCATCACAAGTAAGCACCCTCCACTTCCAACCAAGAGGTTGTGAGTTCGAGTCACCCCAAGAGTAAGATGGGGAGTTCTTGGAGGGAGGGAGCCGAGGGTCTATCGGAAACAACCTCTCTATCCCAGGTAGGGGTAAGGTACCCTCCACAGATTTCACTAGTGGGATTATATCTTTACAGCCATGTAGTCTCTCGAAGATAATTACAGACGTCTCCGTACCGATCTGCAAGACTCTACTAGACTTGCTTATGACTCGTGAGACCTAAGTGAACCTAGTGCTCTGATACCATATTGCCACGACACAAATCCACCTCAGGGTAGGGGTAAGATCTGCGTACACACTACCCTCCCCAGATTCCACTAGTGAGATTATAGTGGGTAAAGTTTGCATACACACTACCCTCGCTAGATTCCACTAGTGAGATTATACTGAGTTGTTGTTGTTATAGTCGCTAACTAATTACAATTAGTGCTTTGATGTAAATTCTGGATTAGTTGTTTTCTCTTATTTTTTGTGCTATTTATGTGGGGATGAGGTTGGGTGAGTATTGCACAACTATATTGCATGCCTTTTTAGATTCTAGTGAGCTTGAAAACAATACGGTTAGAGAATATATTTGACTTATTTTGTCACTATTTGTGAAAGTAACACCAGGCAAAACGTTTAAGAAAACTTGTGTTAGGACATACGACAAACCAAATTTAAATAGGTGGCCACCATATATCTCTTCAAAGTATAGAGGAAAAACTGAAATTTACTTCTATTTTCCACAAATAGATTTGGAAAAATAAATAAACTACTTAGCATCTGATTTTGTGAATTTGTGTGGGATAGTTGGACAGATTCTCTTCCAAGAATGGCAAAGAATGTTAATTGCTCAGTTATCTACAACATTACTGACTCGTACCAATGTTTACATCAAATTAATAGGTGCATGACAAAGGTATGCATTTAAAAATTTATGATTTAATCATATATTATCATATTATTAATTAATTTATTTAACCATAATAAGGTGATATGAATACCCTATACGAGTAAATTTTAACCGCATAGTACCCAGGCAAACACCAATGATCCAGCTAAATCCTTTTGGAAGCATCATCTTGAAAACAAAATTTCTATGATACTGGAGTTACATATACAACAACAACAAACCCAGTTTGATCCCATAAATAAGGTTTGGGGAAGATAGTGTGTACGCAGACCTTACCCGTACCTTATAAATGTAGAGAGGCAGAGTTACACATATATAAGGTTGATTCTTATTTCAATTTACGTCTTGAGCATGCATTCTTTGCATTAGTGTAATATGCACCCGATCTGTGATATATTAGTCTTAGTAAAAACTTCTTCTCAATATATATGTATTGGAGATAGTCTTAGCAAAACTGTTGTATTGGAAAATACAACAGTTTTGCTTTAAAAATATTTTCGTCTACGTTGCTCAATCTAGAGGCGACCTGTTTTGTTCTCTTTTTTTAAAAAAAAAAAAAAATTCAGATGATATCCAGACCAACCACAAAAAAATTATATTAATGAATGGAGTATATATATATGTGTGTGTTACTAATCTACTGCTATATGATTGTAGTAGGCTCTGTTTTATTTTTTTAGTTTTCAAAAATAACTTTAGCAACACATGTATAGAATACATATTAATTTCAAATTAGATGAGGTCGACTGTATAAGACGATGTTAGAGAAAGCTAATAAGCTAGTCAAATTAGTTTATAAATACTTTTTAGCTTACCTGTGAGTTTGTATGCACCAAAAGTAATTATAAGTGAAAAAAAGCCATAAATTGATCAGGATTTTTAGTATATATATATAAACCTTTTTGACTTGACCAGACCTTTTAATATTTTATATATCTTTTGATATATTTTGTAATTATGCAGTGTTGTGATCAAGCCATTTGTAATTATATATGCAGTGTTCCTGCAATATAGTTATGTGTTTTTTCTCTATATTACCCGAATTATATAGCATGGAGATAGACTTCTCTTCTTCTTAATGATTTCACAAGGAGAAATAAGTCAGTTTCTACTATCAGTTCCGACGCACCTTCCCATATTGAATTGCTCTTACTTTAGCTTTCTAAACTAGAATTAAAGTTCTTAACGTATAAATTTTTTATACCATGAGATTAAAAAGAATTTTGTACACTACAGTGCACAAATTAATTAAATTAACTAACCCTTTAAACTATATCATGTCGTTCGGGACAAATAGGAATTTTGATCAATTTTTCATCTAACCCCCAGATCCTTGTACGTACATATATACGAATTAGTTTAAAGAAAGTTGTATATTGTATTAGTTTAAAGAAATCTAATGGATGGATATATAGAACATTCGATTACATTAAGCAAGTACTGTTGGTCTATGTTGCTAAAGTTTTCAAAAATGTGAGGGGAACGTTAAACTCCAGTCTCAAGCATAGCTAGCCAAAAAATATGCACCTTTAATTTATTAGTTTCCCTAAAACAATGTCTTATCAAATCTACTTGCGTATTCAACACCATCCAATATTTATCAGAGATATTAAGATCGGTGTTATACATATTAATTACCCTCTGTGAAAAGATTGTGGATAATTTCCCGTTTTAGGTCTCTATTTTGAAACAACTCCCACATGAAGAAAGGAGAGGTTTTTGGATGGTATATTCTTTTTGTTCGATCTAGTTGTGCCTTTATTTCAATTTATTAGTTGCCATTGATCATGCTTTTTAATTAGAGAAATTAAAGTTACCACAGGCTGTAAGCTTCCAAGTTACGTTGCTCTATAAATCTTCGCGAATTTTATTTGGGTTTCGCTCTATCATGTTAAGATCTTCCGTGTTGTAGTCTGTGGTAATTTCTCTCAATTAAAACCTTTGTAAACCACCAAAAAGAATGAGAAGCAAATCGATTGACCTATATATGCTTACAAAAGCATTGTATTACTCGAATATACTAGTATATGTTGAGAGTAGTAGTAGTAATACAAGTAATGTGGTTAGTGGTGTAACTTAACTTAACCATAGTTTAGCCAACTGTAGTTAGCAGTTAGTTAGAGAAGTTATACGTGTATAAAAGTAGACATTCCATTGTATAGTGATCAATTAACAGAAATAAAGAATTCCTTTCTTCCGCAATTTTCTCTCCTCTGTTCTTAGCTCCCAAACTCTATCTCATTCCACAAATTTAATATGGTATCAGAGCGGATTACTGAGCAATTCTAGGGATTTCTTTGCAAAGTTGAAGCAAATCGAGAGAATCAGCTTCAATTTTCTTCAATTTCTTTCAAAATCGGGAACAACGATTTTTTTGTAATCGGAACCCTAATTTTTGCTTCAATTGCATAACTGCGTAATTGCTTCAATTGCTTCAATTCCATGGCGATCGATGACAATTCCGGCGATAGCACCACCGCAGCAACACCGACTGGAACTATTCTCGACCACAATCACCCACTCTACTTGCATCCATCTGATGGACCAGGTTCGTTGTCGATTGGTTTATTATTAATGGAATGGAAAACTACACATTATGGAATCGAGCTATGAAAGTAGCTCTTCTAGGAAAAAATAAACTCTGTTTGGTAGACGGTACTACCTCGAAAAGTGATTTTGGACCAGGATTAGCTCATCAGTGGGATCGTTTCAATGCCATTGTTACTTCGTGGCTGATGATTAACTGTCACGACCTGAAATTCCTCCCTTCGGACCGTGATGTCGCCTAACATTTCACTTGCTAGGCAAGCCAACGTTAGAATAATATTATCCATTTTTAAAACAACTTTTAAATTTATTAATAACAAAGAAACAAACTCAGAAGTAAAGTCTAAAATATAGTGATTAATTCATAAAAATAGTGCTGTCTAAATACCATCCCAGAATTTGGTGTCACAAGAACATGAGCTTCTAGAATAATATAAATAAAGGTCTGAATAAAATAAAGTTGTTTGAAAACAAACACACAACTAAAGTAAAGTAGACGGGGACTTCAGAACTGCGGACGCCGTGCAGTTATACCTCAAGTCTCCTCTGGTAGCTGAAATCCGAGCAAGTCTATGGTACGCCGCTAGGACCAACTCCGAAATCTGCACAAGAAGTACAAAGTATAGTATCAGTACAACCGACCCCATGTATTAGTAAGTGCTGAGCCTAACTCGACGAAGTAGTGACGAAGCTAAGGCAGGTCACTCATATTAACCTGTACGCAATAATAGTAAAAACAACAGTAATAGAAATAAATCAGGTAACTCATTTTTAATAGTTGAAGCCAACTCAGCAGTCATAACCAATTATTATTTAAATCAATTTCCGTTGTAGCGTGCAACCAGCTCACACAACATATTCATTTTCAATCCTCCCATATATTTATTTTAATCAAGTATATGTAAACTTTTAAATAAGTCTGTTGCGGCGTACAATCTGATCCCCCAATATAGACTTTTAAATAAGTCTGTTGCGGCGTGCAATCTGATCCCCCAATATAGACTTTTTTAATAAATCTGTTGCGGCATGCAATCCGATCCCCCAATATAGACTTTTAAATAAGTCTGTTGCGGAGTGCAATCCGATCTCCCAATATAGACTTTTTAATAAGTCTGTTGCGGCGTGCAATCCGATCCCCCAATATAGACTTTTAAATAAGTCTGTTGCGGGGTGCAATCTGATACCCCAATATAGACTTTTAAATAAGCCCGTTGCGGTGTGCAATCCGATCCCTCAATATATATATACTTTCATTTACGTTGCGGCGTGCAACCCGTTTCCCAAATATAACTTTAAACAACTCATAAATGTAATAAAAATTACTCCAATAATTACCACGTCCAATGAGAAACTATTAAGCATCAAGGCACACAATAATTATAATTTATTTATGAACAAACAATGGCAATTAGCAATTAATTGTGAAAATCGTGGAGAAACTAGGCAGTTAATATTTAATATTCTAAATTTCAAATAACAATTAAGATACATAAATCAAATAGCATGTAACAATTATTGCAGAAATTCAAGAATTAATATTTGACAAAGAATAGGAGAGAAATAATTATTATAACAATTAATTCATGATTTAAAATAATTTATAATTTTTCAAGTAATTATGCAAATAATTAATTTGACGACGTATAGACACTCGTCACCTCGCCTATACGCCGTTCACATGCATTTCACATAACAAATAGTTTAAGGGTTCTATTCCCTCAAGTCAAGGTTAACCACGACACTTACCTCGCTTTGCAATTTCAATCAATTACTCGATCACAGTTTTTCCTTTTGAATTTGTCTCCAAAAGCGTCAAATCTATTCACAAACAATTCGATATACTTAATAAAAATCATAGGAATTAATTCCATATGAATTTACTAAATTTTCGGATAAAAATCCAAAATTTACTTTAAAAATTGATAGTGGGGCCCACGTCTCAAATCTCGAAAAAAATTATGAAATCTGAATACCCATTCCGAGACGAGTCCAACCATACAAAAATTATCAAATTTCGATGTCAAATAGACCCTCAAATCTTAAATTTTCGATTTTGGAAGATTTTATAAATATATAATTTTTCTCCCATAAATTCACGGATTCATGATATAAATGAGTATGGAATCATGAAATATAATCAATATAGGATAAGGAACACTTGCCCCAATTTTTTCCATAAAAATCGCCCAAGAATTCGCCTTACCCGAGCTCAAAATGACCAAAATGAGTAAAAATCTCGGACTCTTTGATTTATACACTGCCCAGGCATTTCCGCAGCTGCGGCACCTAGGCTCGCACTTGCGAGCTCGCATTTGCGAGAAAAATCTCGCATCTGCGAAATAGTTTGCCCCAGCGTGTGTCCGCATCTGTGGTACTTAGGACCGCATCTGCGGTTGCATTTTTGCGCAAAAATGGCCCTACCTGCGAAGACCCCAGGCCAGCAGCAGTCCCGCATTTGCGAAATTTCGCCGCACCTGCGGTATCGCACCTGCGGTATCGCACCTGCGGCCAAGACCCTCGCAGGTGCAATTACATCAGAGGCAGAAATTTCCAGAATTCGCTTAAGCTCACAATTTGATCCGATTTCGATCCGAATCACACTTGGGGTACTCGGGACCCCGTCCGAATTTACTAACAAGTCCTGTAGCATAATACGAACTTGCTCGGGGTCTCATATCACGTCAAACAACTCTGAAATTACAATTCATACCTCGATTCGAACTTTAAGTTTAAACTTTTCAATTTGCAAATCTCGTGCCAAAACATATTAAATGAATCCGGAATGACTTCAAATTTGGCACACAAGTCCTAAATGACATAACAGAGCTATTCAAATTTTCAGAATCGGATTTCGGCTCCGATATCAAAAAGTCAACCCCGTGGTTAAACTTGAAAATCTTTAGCCTTTAAATTACTTATTTCCGTTAAATAGTCATAACTTGAGCTAGTGACCTCCAAATTAAATTTCGGGCATACGCCCAAGTCCCAAATCACGATACGGACCTACCGGAACTATCAAAATACTGATCCGAGTCCGTTTGCTCAAAATATTGACCAAAGTCAACTCAATTAAGTTTTAAGGCTCTATTTCAAATTTAATCCATTTTTCATATAAAAACTTTTTGGAAAGTTTTACGGACTGCGCACGCAAGTCGAGGAATGATAAATAGTGCTTTTTCGAGGTCTTATAACAAAAAATTAATTATTAAATTTAAAGATGATATTTTGGGTCATCACATTCTCCACCTCTAAAATAAACGTTCGTCCTCGAACAAAGTTAGAAAAAAAGTACCTGATCTGGTTAATAAGTGTGGATATTTACTCCGTATGTCCGACTCAAACTCCCAGGTAGATGCCTCTACTGGATAACCTCTCCATTCACTGGAACTGAAGGATAACTCTTAGACCTCAACTGCCGGACCTGCCGGGCTAGAATAGCCACCGGCTCCTCCTCGTAAGTCAAATCTTTGTCCAATTGGACTGAGCTGAAATCTAACACATGGGACGGATCACCATGATATTTTCGGAGCATAGACACATGGAACACTGAATGAACCGCTGATAAACTAGGTGGTAATGCAAGCCTGTAGGCTACTTCACCTACCCTTTCAAGAATTTTAAAGGGTCCAATATACTTTGGGCTCAACTTGCCCTTCTTTCCGAACCTCATTACACCTTTCATAGGTGAAACCCGGAGTAATATTCTTTCTCCAACCATGAATGCAATATCACGAACTTTATGGTCGGCATAACTCTTTTGCCTAGACTGAGCTGTATGAAGTTGATCCTGAATAACTTTGACCTTATCCAAAGCATCCTGTACCAAATCGGTACCCAACAACCGAGCCTCTCCCGGTTCAAACCAACCAACTGGCGATCGGCATCGCCTTCCGTATAATGCCTCATATGGAACCATCTGAATGCTCGACCGGTAGCTATTATTATTATAAGCAAACTCAGCAAGTGGCAAGAATTGATCCCATGAACCTCCAAAGTCTATAACACAAGCGCGAAGCATATCTTCCAATATCTGAATGGTGCGCTCCGACTGTCCGCCTATCTGTGGATGAAATATTATACTCAACTCAACCCGTGTGCCTAACTCACGCTATACAGCCCTCCAGAAGTGTGAGGTAAATTGCGTACCTCGATATGAAATAATAGACACGGGCACATCGTGTAGGCGGACAATCTCACAAATGTAAATTTCAGCTAACCGCTCTGAGAATAGGTAACTGCCACTGGAATGAAATGTGCTGACTTGGTCAACTGTCCACAGTGACCCAAACTGCGTCAAATTTTCTCGGAGTCCGTGGGAGTCCAACAACAAAATCCATAGTGATACGCTCCCATTTCCTCTCAGGAATTTCTAAATTCTGAAACAAACCACCAGGTCTCTGATGCTCGTACTTAACTTGCTGACAATTCAGACATCGAGCTACATATGCAACTATGTCCTTTTTCATCCTCCTCCACCAATAATGTTGCCGAAAATCTTGATACATTTTGGTGGTACCTGGATGAATAGAATACCTGAAACTGTGTGCCTCTTTAAGGATTAATTCACGAAGCCCGTCAACATTAAGCACACAAATATGGCCCTGCATTCGCAAAACTCCATCTTCTCCCACAACATCCTGTTTGGAATCACCGTGCCGCACCGTATCCTTAAGGACAAGTAAATGAGGATCATCATACTGCCTCTCTCTGATGCGCTCATATAAAGAAGACCAAGCGACTGTGCAAGTTAGAACCCGACTGGGTTCTGAAATATCTAACCTTACGAACTGATTAGCCAAAGTCTGAACATCTGCAGCAAATGGCCTCTCACCAACCGGAATATATGCAAGACTGCCCATACTCACAGCCTTTCTACTCAAAGCATCGGCCACCACATTGGCCTTTCCGGGGTGATAGAAAATGGTGATATCATAGTCTTTCAACAACTCCAACCATCTTCTCTGCCTCAAATTAAGATCTTTTTGTTTGAACAGATACTGAAGGCTACGATGATCAGTAAATACCTCACACGAAACACCGTAGAGGTAATGCCTCCAAATCTTTAGCGTATGAACAATGGCTGCCAATTCTAAGTCATGAACAAGATAATTCTTCTCGTGAACTTTCAACTGCCGTGACACATATGCAATCACCCTGCCATCTTGCATTAATACTACACCAAGCCCAGTGTGAGATATGTCACAATATACCATATACGATCCTGAACCTGTGGGTAATACCAACACTGGCGCCGTAGTCAAAGCAGACTTGAGCTTTTGAAAGCTCAACTCACACTCGTCTGACCATCTGAATGGGACACCATTTTGGGTCAGTCTGGTCAATGGGCTTGCTATAGATGAAAACCCTTCCATGAACCGACGATAATAACCTGCTAAACCCAGGAAACTCTGGATCTCTGTAACTGAAGTAGGTCTAGGCAAATTTTGAACAACCTCAATCTTCTTAGGATCCACCTTTATGCCTTCTGCCGATACAACATGCCCCAAAAAGGCAACCGAGTCTAACCAAAATTCACATTTTGAAAATTTGGCATATAAGTGATTATTCTTCAAAGTCTCAAGCACACTCCGAAGATGCTACTCATGCTCCTCTTGACTGCTGGAGTAAATCAAGATATCATCAATGAATACAACCACAAAAGAATCCAAATAGGGCTTGAACACCCGATTCATCAAATCCATAAATGTTGTTAGAGCATTTGTCAACCAAAATGACATCACTAGGAATTTGTAATGCCCATACCAAGTCCGAAAAGCTGTCTTAGGGACATCAAATGCCCTAATCTTCAACTGATGGTAACCAGACCTCAAATCAATCTTTGAAAATACCTTGGCACCCTGAAGCTGATCAAATAGGTCATCAATTCTTGGCAGCGAATATTTGTTTTTGATAGTGGCCTTATTCATCTACCGATAATCTATACACATCCGCATAGAACCATCTTTCTTCTTTAAAAATAATACTGGTGCACCCTAGGGCGAGACACTGGGTCTAATGAATCCCTGATCAAGCAAGTCTTGTAACTGCTCCTTCAATTCTTTCAACTCTGTCGGGGCCATACGGTATGGTAGAATAGAAATGGGCTGAGTGCCCGGAGCCAAATCAATACAGAAGTCAACGTTTCTGTCGGGTGGCATCCCCGGTAAATATGCAGGAAATACTTTTGAAAATTCATGAACAACTGGTACTGAGTTCATAGAAGGAACATCCGCACTGGGATCGCGAATATAAGCCAAATAGGCTAGACACCCTTTCTCTACCATACGTCGAGCTTTCATGTAAGAAATAACCTACTAGCAGAATGACCAGGATTTCCTTGCCACTCTAACCGAGGTAACCCCGGCATGGCTAGGGTCACTGTCTTGGCATGACAATCCAATATAGCATGATAAGGTGACAGCTAATCCATACCCAAGATGACATCAAAATCTACTATATCAAGAAGTAGAAGATCCACACTAGTCTCAAGACTACCAATAATAACAATACACGAATGATAGACATGATCTACTACAACAGAGTCTCCCACCAGTGTAGATACACACATAGAAGCACTCAGAGAATCACAAGGCACAACCAAATATGAAGCAAAATAGGATGACACATAGGAATAAGTAGATCCTGGATCAAATAGAACTGAAGCATCTCTATGGCAAACTGAAATAATACCTGTGATCACAGCATCAGATGACTCAGCCTCAGGACTAGCTGGAAAAGCATAAAATCGGGGCTGGGCCCCACCACTCTAAACGGTGTCTCTGGGATGGCCTCTAACTGACTGGCCTCCACCTCTAACGGTCTGACCTCCACCTCTAATGGACTGACCTCCACCTCTAATGGCCTGACCTCTACCTCTAGCTGCCTGACCCCTACCTTTAGCTAGATGAGCAGGCGGTAAAGCAACCAGTGCTGGTATGATGGCACGAGAATCCTGCTGAGATTTGTTACTCGCCAATCTAGGGTAATACCTCTTGGTGTGACCAATATTCCCACACTCATAACACCCATCCTGATGCCGTGACTGCTGAAGCTGAAGCTGACCTGAATGGGCCGGATAACCATTGTAGTAACTATGGAGTGGTGGTGCACTGATAGAAGCTGAATGTGCACTAAATGTTGGCTGCCCATAGTAAGACATAATAGGACCGTGACTCCCTGAAGTACCGTGAGATGTATGAAATGCTGAATGAAACGGTCTGGGAGGATGACCCCTACCAAAATTACCCCTGCCTCCAGACGAGGCACCACTGAAACCACTAAACCGACGAGGCCTTTTATCAGACCTCTGCCCTCTCTCTTGTGCAAGAACCATCTCGATCCTCCTCGCGACATTAGCAGCCGCTTGAAAAGAATTCTCACTTCCGGTCTCCTTGGCCATCTTAAGCCCGATAGGGTGAGTGAGTCCCCCAATAAAACTCCTCACTCTCTCTCCATCAGTAGGTAGTAAAAGGAGAGCATGACGGGCCAAATCCAAAAACGGGACTCATACTGAGTAACAGTCATACTGCCCTGCTGTAAATGCTCAAATTACTTGCGGTAATCCTCTCTCAGAGTGATAGGAAGGAACTTCTCCAGAAATAGCTGAGAGAACTGCTCCCAGGTAAGTGCAGGCGATCCAACTGGTTCGGTCAATGTATAATCTCTCCACCACCTCTTGGCAGAACTCATCATCTGAAACACAGCAAAATCAATCTCATTGGTCTCAACTATACCTATGTTCCGCAGTACCTCATGGCAGCAGTCAAGATAATCCTGTGTGTCCTCAGAAGGTGTACTACTAAAGTGAACTTAAAAGAGCTTGGTAAACTTATCCAGTCTCAATAAGGCCTCAAAATACATGGCAGGCCTATCACTGGTCTGTGCCGCAACAACTGGCTGAACTACCCCAACTGGCGGGGATGCTGGAGCATGATTTTGGGGAGCCATCTGCTCCGGAGCGGGAGTAGTGGGAGTTTGTGCTCTTCCCCCAGCCTATGAAATGGCTGGTGCCATTGGAAATGTACCATTCTGGGCCACGCCCTCCATAAGACTCACCAAACGGACTAGAGCGTCCTGAAGCACTGGAGTAGCTATGAATCCTTCTGGGACCTGAACTGGTCCAACTGGTACATTCTGAACTGGAACCTCCTTCTGAAGGTCAGTCTAAGGTTCTACAACAGGTGCAGTTGCTCGAGCTCTAGACTGAGCTCTACCTCGGCCTCTTGCACGACCTCGACCTCGACTTCTACCCCTGGCCATAGTCGCCATCGGGGGCTCTGGTCCCTGTCCATCGGTAGATGTATTACGTGTTCTCACTATCTGCGAGAGAATAAGAGTAGAATGGTTCAATCATCGATGATAGAATAAATTCGCACGACAGAATAAAAAATAAATGATGTTGTTCCTAAACTTTATAGCCTCTGAGAGATAAGTACAAACGTCTCCGTACCGATCCTTCAGACTCTACTAAGCTTGCTCGTGATTCGTGAGACCTATGTAACCTAGTGCTCTGATACCAACTGTCACGACCCGAAATTCTCCCCTTCGGACCGTGATGGCACCTAAGATTTCACTTGCTAGGCAAGCCAACGTTAGAATAATATTATCCATTTCTAAAATAAATTTTAAATTTATTAAAAACAAAGAAACAAATGCGGAAGTAAAGTCTGAAATGTAGTGATTAATCCATAAAAATAGTGCTGTCTAAATAGCATCCCAGAATTTGGTGTCACAAGTGCACGAACTTCTAGAATAAAACAAATAAAGGTCTCAATAAAATAAAGTTGTCTCTAAACAAACACACAGCTAAAGTAAAGTAGACGGGGACTTCAGAACTACAGACGCTGTACAGTTATACTTCAAGTCTCCTCTGGTAGCTGAAATCCGAGCAAGTCTATGGTACGTCACTGGGACCAACTCCGAAATCTGCACAAGAAGTGCAGAGTGTAGTATCAGTACAACCGATCCCATGTACTGGTAAGTGCTGAGCCTAACCTCGACGAAGTAGTGACGAGGCTAAGGCAAGTCACTCACATTAACCTGTACGCAATAATAGTAACAACAACAGTAATAGAAATAAATCAGGTAACTCATTTTTAATAGTTGAAGCCAACTCAGCAGTCATAACCAATTATTATTTCAATCAATTTCCGTTGTAGCATGCAACCAACTCACACAACATATTCATTTTCAATCCTCCCATATATTTATTTTAATCAAGTATATGTAGACTTTTAAGTAAGTCTGTTGCGGCGTGCAATCCGATCCCCCAATATAGACTTTTAAATAAGTCTGTTCCGGCGTGCAATCCGATCCCCCAATATAGACTTTTTAATAAGTCTGTTGCGACATGCAATCCGATCCCCCAATATAGACTTTTAAATAAGTCTGTTGCAGCGTGCAATCTGATCCCCCAATATAGACTTTTTAATAAGTCTGTTGCGGCATACAATCCGATCCTCCAATATAGACTTTTAAATAAGCCTGTTGCGGCGTGCAATCTGATCCCCCAATATATATATACTTTCATTTACGTTGCGGCGTGCAACCCGTTCCCTAAATGTCAAATAACAATTTAGACACATAACTCAATAGCATGTAACAATTATTGCAGGAATTCAAGAATTAATATTTGACAAAGAATACGAGAGAAACAATTATTATAACAATTAATTCATGATTTAAAACGATTTATGATTTTTCAAGTAATTATATAAACAATTAATTTGACGACGTACAGACACTCGTCACCTCGCCTATACGTCGTTCACATGTATTTCACATAACAAATATTTTAAGGGTTTTATTCCCTCAAGTCAAGATTAACCACAACACTTACCTCGCTTTGCAATTTCAATCAATTACTCGATCACAGTTTTTCTTTTTGAATTTGTCTCCAAAAGCGTCAAATAAATTCACAAATAATTTGATATACTTAATACGAATCATAGGAATTAATTTCATATGAATTTACTAATTTTTCGAATAAAAATTCGAAATTCACTTTAAAAATTGACAGTGGAGCCCACGTTTCAAAGCTTGGAAAAACTTACGAAATCCGAATACCCATTCCGAGACGAATCCAACCATACAAAAATTATAAAATTGCGATTTCAAATGGACCCTCAAAGCTTAAATTTTCGATTTTGGAAGAGTTTATAAAAATCTGATTTTTCTCCCATAAATTTACGGATTCATGATGTAAATGAGTATGGAATTATGAAATATAATCAATATAGGATAAGGAACACTTACCCTAATTTTTCTCGTGAAAATCGCCCAAGAATTCGACTTACCCGAGCTCAAAATGACCAAAATGAGTAAACATCTCGGACTCTTCGATTTATACACTGCCCAGGCATTTCCGCACCTGCGGTGGCTCGCACTTGCGAGCTCGCATTTGCGAGAAAAATCTTGTATCTCCTAAATAGTTTGCCCCAGCGTGTGCCCGCATCTGCGGTCGCACTTTTGCGCAAAAATGGCCGCACCTACGAAGACCCCAGCCCAGCCCCAGTCCCGCATATGCAAAATTCCGCCGCACCTGCGGCATCGCACCTGCGGCCAAAACCCTCGCAGATGCGATTACATTAGAGGAAGAAATTTCCAGAATTTGCTTAAGTTCACAATTTGATCCGATTTTGATCTGAATCACACCTGGGGTACTCGGGACCCCGTCCGAATTTACTAACAAGTCCGTAACATAATACGAACTTACTCGGGGTCTCATACCATGTCAAACAATGCTGAAATTACAATTCACACCTCGATTCGAACATTGAGTTTTAAACTTTTCAATTTGCAAATCTCGTGCCAAAACATATTAAATGAATCCGGAATGACTTCAAATTTGGCACACAAGTCCTAAATGACATAATAGAGCTATTCAAATTTCCAGAATTGGATTCCGGCTCCGATATCAAAAAGTCAACTCCGTGGTCAAATTTGAAAATCTTTAGCCTTTAAATTACTAGTTTCCATTAAATGGTCATAACTTGAGCTAGAGACCTCCAGATTAAATTCTGGGCATATGCCCAATTCCCAAATCACGATACGGACTACCGAAACTGTCAAAATACTGATCCGGATCTGTTTGCTCAAAATGTTGACCAAAGTCAACTCAATTGAGTTTTAAGGCTCTATTTCACATTTTAATCCATTTTTCACATAAAAACTTTCCGAAAAATTTTACTGACTGTGCACGTAAGTCGAAGAGTGATAAATAGTGCTTTTTTGAGGTCTTAGAACACAGAATTAATTATTAAATTTAAAGATGACATTTTGGGTCATCATAGTAACGTTAATTCACACCTCCTTACCGGTGTTCTGTTCTCAGAAAATGCTCAAACTCTTTGGGCACAACTTAAGGAACGATTTGACAAAGTAAATGCTTTGAGGCTTTATTACTTGCGCAAAGAAATTTTTACTTCTACACAGGGGATATCGTCTGTTTCCGTCTATTTTACAAAATTAACTGACCTATGGGCTGAGTATGATGCTATATTACCACCACCTCCTGTTAAGGATTATGTTGAACAATTGGAATTTTAGAGGTTACTACAGTTCTTAATGGGGTTGAACGACAGTTTTGAGCAAGCTAGAAGTCAGATTTTGATGATGCCTAATGTCCCTTCCATTAATCAAGCATATGCTATGATAGTTCAAGATAAAAGCAGAAGAATAATTTCTGGTAACCACTTCAACACACACAGAGGACAGGTTGAGCCCACTGCCATGTTCACCACACAGTCAGGGAATAAGCCAAGGAAAAATTTTGGCGTAGAATACAAGTACTGTCACCAAAAGGGGCATACAAAGGCAAGATGCTATAGGTTGATGAAGTGTGAATTCTGTAACAAACCAGGTCATTCGAAGGAGAGTTGCTACAAAATAGTGGGCTATCCGTCTGATTTTAAGCCTAAGAGAAGAGCTAATGCAGCGCAGATAGAAATCAATGTCTCACATGAAGCAAACAAAGGAGTTCCAACACACAACTTCATAAATGAACTATACTCTCAGATCCTGCAGCTATTGAACAAAAGCTCAATTGGCGAATCAAGTGGCACTATGGCAGCAATGGCATGTACTTTTCTTTACAACAATATTAGCATTCCTAAGTGGATTGTGGACACAGGAGCTACAAACCACATGATAGGAAATAAAGATTTATTGCACCATGGAACACAAACAGAAAATGCAGGTCAAGTTCAGCTTCAACAGGGGATTCTGCCAAAATGACTCACATAGGGGATTGTCAATTGTCAGGAGGTGACACTATTAAGAATTTTCTATGTGTTCCTGCCTTCAAGTTCAATCTGTTGTCTGTCTCCAAGGTGACAAAAGACCTGAACTGCTTTGCTTCCTTCTTTCCTACATTTTGTGTATTTCAGGATCTCTTGTCTGGGAGGGTGAAGGAGATTGGTAGGGAGGAAGATAGTTTGTACACCATGACCTCAGTGGAGTCACACAACAGGTTGCATTCATACATAGCCTTTGCAGTTATCAAACAAGGAGATCCAGATATATGGCACAAGAGAATGGCTCATGTACCTCTGCCAGTTCTTAGGAAATTATAATGTTTCAGAAATAGTATAGACTTTAATAATGATCATAGATGTGAGATTTTCCCCTTGGCAAGGCAAATTAGAATGACATTTCCAATAAGTACTACTAGAAGTGTTGAAGCTTTTTTTAATAACCTGGCTGGTCGTTTTTAGTATTATAACTCTATTCCCCTATTTACTGCTTAATTTATGCCTTACAATTGATTTATGATTTATCGGGTTAGTTGGTTCGGGTCCGGAAGAAATTCAAAGTGAAATGAGACACTTAGTCTCATAATTGAAAATTTTAAGTTAGAAAATTTGACCGGATGTGAATTTATATGTAAACGATCTCGGATTTGAATTTCGATGATTCCAATAGCTCTGTATGCTGATTTTGGACTTAGGAGCATGTTCGGAAATTTTTTTGGAGGTCCGTAGTGGAATTCGGCTTGAAATGCCGAAAGTTGAATTTTTGGGAAGTTTGACTGAGGGTTGACTTTTGATATCGGGGTTGGAATCCGATTTTGAAAATTGGAATACCTCTGTTATATCATTTATGACTTGTATGCAAAATTTGAGGTCAATCGGACGTGATTTGATAGGTTCCGGCATCGTTTGTAGAAATTGGAAGTTTCATAGTTCATTAGGCATGAATCTATATGTGATTCGTGTTTTTAGTATTGTCGGATGTGATTTAAAGACTCGACTAAGTTCGTATGATATTTTAGGACTTGTTGATATATTTGGTTGAGGTCCCGGGGGCCTCGGGTGAGTTCCGGGACAGTTTCAGATCATTTTTCCTTGTTTTGCAACTGCTGGAACTGATATCTGGTATTGTTCTTCGCGAACATGAAGGGTCTCACGCGTTCGCAAAGAAGGATTTTGGATGGTTGGGATTTTCCCATCATGAAGCGATGAAGGAGACGTGAACGCGAAGAAGAGAGCTGTGGAAAGCCTACGCGAACGCGAACGCGAGTGGGCAGACGCGAACGCGAAGAGGAAAGGGTGTTGGAGGCCTGCCTGGAATTAAGCCTTCGCGAACGCGGCTCGTGTCTCGCGAACGCGAAGGGCAGAGGTCGGAAGGCATCGCGAACGCAATGAGGATATAGCGAACGCGAAGAAGGAATATTTAGAGCACATATTTTGTGCTTCGCGAACGCGAAGCTATGGACGCGAACGCGAAGCTATGGACGCGAACGCGATGAAGGCATTTCTGGGCAGAATTAAAAGTTCCAAAATGGGGTTTTGAGTTCATAACACAAAATATTAAATTGGGAGCTTGGTAGAAGGCGATTTTAGGAGAGATTCTTGCGTGGGTGTTTAGAGTAAGTGATTCTTATCTGGTTTGATTAATTTCCATGATTATGCCTTTGAATCCATCATTTAATGGGTGAATTAAGTTGAAAGTTTTGGAAAACTCTCTCGGTTTAATTTGAAGATTTGAGGGTCGAGTTGAGGTTAGATTTTGGTAAAATTGGTATGGTTAGACTTGTGGTTAAATGGGCTTTCGAATTTTGTAACTTTTGTCGGGTTCCGAGGCGTGGGCCCCACGGGCGATTTTTGAACTACAATTTGGATTTTTATGGAAAATCGTATTTTCATATGGAATTAATTCCAATAAATTTTATTGCCTGAATAAAATTATTTGTGGCTAGATTCGAGGTGTTTGGAGGCCAATTCACGAGGCAAAGGCTTAGCGGAATAAGAATTTTACGGTTTGAGATAAGTAACAATTATAAATATGGTCCTGAGGGTATGAAACTCCGAATTTTTGTGTCATGTGATTATTTTGGAGGTGACGCACATGCTAGGTGACGGGCGTGTGGGCGTGCACCGAGAGGATTGTGACTCGGTCCGTCCTGTGAAACTGTAAAGTTGAATAACTTGTTGTTATCTATATGCTCTCTATGTGTTGAAGAAATTTGAATGTAAATCATGTTAGAAATCATGCTTAGGCTATGTGGTGGTGCTGTTTGGACCCACAGAGTTCGCGTACCATACCTCATTCTTTCTTGATATATGTTGATACACTGTGTTATTTTTGTTTGGGCTGATCTTTGTGATTTCCAAGAGCCTGGGAGACTAGAGAGGTTGAGGACTGAGTAAGGCCGAGGGCCTGTCGGTGAGGTAAATATATTATGGCACGTGAGTTGTCCGTACAGGATATTATGGCACGTGAGTTATTCGTGCAGCACGTGATTTGTCCGTGCGAATTATGGTGCTTGGGATGTAGGAGCCCTTCCGAAATTTGTACACCCCCAGTGAGCGCGGGTACCCATTGAGTGTGAGTGTTGAGTGCTGAGAGCCGAGTGATTGAGTTGTTGTGACGAGTTGAGTGACTGTTGCCTGAGAGGTTGTAATTGCTTTCATTTGTCGTTGCAAATAGTTGCTATCTGTCATTGTTGTGAAATTCTCTGAAAGATTTTATATCCGGATTACATGAACTTGAACTGTATAAATTGATTTGACTTAAACTACTGGATTTGAAAGCATGTCTATTCTCTATTGGAATTATTGAAAATGAACTATAACTGTGTAGCTCGTCATTATCTTCAGTTCCTTAGTTATTATTGTTACTTGCTGAGTTGGTTGTACTCATACTACACCCTGCACTTCGTGTGCAGATCCAGGTGTTTCCGGACATAGCAGGTGTTTATTCTCTCGCACAGTTGATTTTTCGGAGATTCGGAGGTAGCTGTCGTGTTTCGCAGACATTGTCTCTCTTTAGCACCAGATACTCTCTCCCTAGTCATAAGTAACCGCAGTTGATATGTGAGGCCATCAATGAACCTCTTAATCCTCTCCCTATCAGTGGGAACCAACCAGACTGCGTGACGAGCCAACTCAGAAAATCTCATCTCGCACCGCGTCACGGACATATCACCCTAACAAAACTACTCAAACTGTCTGCGCAGCTCTTCTCTGCGGGACTGAGGTACGAACTTCTCCAAAAAGACCACGAAGAACTGATGCCAAGTAAGGGGTGCTGCGCCAACAGGCCTACGTCTCTCGTAAGTTTCCCACCATCTGAGTGCAGACCCAGAAAACTTAAAAGTAGTGAATGAGACCCCACTGGTCTCCAGAATACCCGCTGTCCGAAGCACCCGTTGACACCTATCCAGAAAATTCTGAGCATCCTCTGAATCAGTATCGCTAAATGGTGGAGGTCGAAGCCTCTCAAATTTCTCAAGTCTCCTCTACTCATCATCTGCCATAACAAGAACTATCGGGGTCTGAGCAGCTGCAACCGGCTGGGCTGGTAGTACCCACGGTATCTGAAGTCCCTGTACTACCTGATCTGGAGTACGGGCAATGGGGGTATGAGTACCTCCCCCAGCCTGAGAAGTCGCAGGTGCGCCATGAGCCGAAACCACCTGAGCAAGGCCAGTGCAGGCTGCCAATATCTGGGCCAAAGTCTCCTGAATGCCTGCAATCTCAATGGGCACAGCTGGTGCCTGAGCTGATCATGTCGGCTCAACTATATCTGGAATCTGCTCCTGTGCTGGAATAACTGGTGGTACTACAGGTGCTATTCCAACTGGGGTACGAGCTACACCTCGACCTCTACCTCGGCCCCGGCCTCTACCACGGCTCCGGCCTCTCGCGGCCCTTACTGGTGGCACTGGTGGCTGACCATTCGCTCCGGTAGTATGTGTCCTCACCATCTGTGAAAGAATAGAATAGCAGAAATTTAGTTTCCAGAATCAACGAATTCGCACGACAGAATACAAGAAAGTGAAATTATCCTAAGGGTTCTGCAGCCTCTCGAAGATAAGTACAGGCGTCTCCGTACCGATCCGCAAGACTCTACTAAACCTGCTCATGGCTCGTGAGACCTATGTAACCTAGGCTCTGATACCAACTTGTCACGACCCAAAATCCCAACCTTTTGTGATGGCACCTATCTCGATACTAGGCAAGCCGATAATCTTAATAAAACCCAAACTTCTCTTTAAGGTTGAAAATATAATATTTAAATACAATACAAACACTCCCCAAAATCTGGTGTCACTGAATACATGAGCATCTAATATGAATACAAGTCTGGAAAATATAGTCTATAATAGTCTGAGACCAAATACAGTGAACAAAGAGATAGAGAAGGAGAGACAAGGTCTGCGGAACACGGCAGCTACCTCAAAATTTCCTGAAAATCAACTGCGCGAAAGGATCAACACTCGCTATGTCCAGGAACACCTGGATCTGCACACGAAGTGCAGGGTGTAGTATGAGTACAACCAACTCAGCAAGTAACAATAATAAATAAGGAACTTAAGATAGTAACGAGCTACACAGTTATGGTTTATTTCCAGTAATCCCAACAAAGAATAGACATGCTATCAAATCTGGTAGTTTAATATCAAATAAATTTTTATACACTTCCTGTTCATGTAATCCGTATATCAACAATCTTTCAGAAATTTCACAACAATGACAGATAGCAACTAAGTGCAACAACAAATGGAAATCAAGTACAACCTCTCAGGACAACAATCACTCCTTGGGCTCCCAGCCCTCATCACTCACTCAATGGGTATCCACGCTCACTGGGGGTGTACAGACTCCGTAGGGGCTCCTACAACCCAAGCGCTATAATCTGCACGGACAACTCACGTGCCATAATATAATTATCTCGATCCGCACGGCCAACTCTCATGCCATAATATAAATATCTGGATCCGCACGGCCAACTCACGTGCTATAGTATAATATAAGGATCCGCACGGCCAACTCACGTGCTATAGTATAATATAAGGATCTGCACAGCCAACTCACGTGCTGCATGGCCAACTCACGTGCTATAGTATAAATATCTCACAATCAGGCCCTCGGCCTCACTCAGTCATATATCTCTCCAGTCTCTTGGGCTATCAATAATCATAAAATCCACCCAAACAACAATGATATGATGTATCAATAATAATAACAGAGACTGAGATAAAATGTGCAAGTAAAAACTGAGACTGAGTACATATAGCATTTAGCAGGCAATTCAACAAGTACGCGACCTCTGTGGGTCCCAACAGTACTATCACATAGCCTAAGCATGATTTCTAACATGATTTACAATTAAATTTTGTCAACACATAGAGAGCATATGGCTAACAACAAATTATTCAACTTTACAGTTTTCCGGGACGGACCAAGTCACAATCCCCTCGGTGCACGCCCATACGCCCGTCACCTAGCATATGCGTCACCTCTAAAATAATCACATGATACCAAAATCCGAGGTTTAATACCCTGAGGACCAGATTTAAAACTGTTACTTACATCAAGCTGTGTAATTCTTATTCTGCAATGCCCTTTCCTCGTGAATTGGTCTCCAAACGCCTCGAATCTGGTCATAAATAATTCATTTCAGTCAATAGAATTCATTGGAATTAATTCCATAAGAAAATTATGATTTTCCATAAAAATCCGAAAATTAGCTCAAAAATCGCCCGTGGGGCCCACGTCTCGGAACACGACAAAAGTTACAAAATCCGGAAACCCATTCAACCACGAGTCTAACCATACTAATTTTACCAAAATTCGACCCCAACTCGACCCTCAAATCTTCAATTTAAACCAAGAGGGTTTTCAAATTTTCCCAACTCAATTCACCAATTAAATGATAAAAACAACCATGGATTCGGGTAATTTAACCAATATTGAGTTAAGAACACTTACCCCGTTGTTTTCTAGGAAAATCACCCAAAATCGCCTCAAATCCGAGCTCCAAATCGTCAAAAACTGAAAATGGGACATAGTCCCATTTTCAGAACTTAAACTCTCTGCCTAGACATTTGCTCTACGCGATCGCGAAGAACAATTTCCATCGCCCAGATTTTACTCTACGCGATCGCGGACTTTCCCACGCGATCGCGATGTACAACATCACAGACATACGCGATCGCAGACTAGTCCACGCGATCGCGAAGCACAAAATGTGTGACTTCTACTCCGCTCCACTTACTCTATGCGGACGCGACCTTCGTCATGCGCTCCCGAGTCACAGAACTCCAGATCTACGCGATCGCATCCCGCTTCACGCGATCACGAAGCACAAAATGCCACTGCCTCACATTAACCCTACGCGATCGTAGATATCCCCACGTGATCGCGTAGGACTAAACCCCCCACTGACCAAATAAGCCTACGCGATCGCAAACGCATTCACGCAATCGCGTAGAAGGAAACATTATCAGATATCAGAAAATTCTAGCAGCTATTCAAGTCCAAATTTTTTATCCGTTAACCATCCAAAACTCACCCGAGCCCCTCAGGACCTCGACCAAATATACCAACAATTCCTAAAACATCATACGGACTTAGTCGAACCCTCAAATCTCCTCAGACAACGCTAAAATCATGAATTACACTCCAATTAAAGCCTAATAAACTTTGAAATTTATAATTTCTACAAACGACTCCGGAACCTATCAAATCACGTCCGATTGACCTCAAATTTTGCACACAGGTCATAAATAATATAACAGAGGTATTCTAATTTTCAGAATCGGATTCCGACCCCGATATCAAAAAGTCAACCCCCTGGTCAAACTTCTCAAAAATTAAACTTTCGGCATTTCAAGCCTAATTCCTCTACGGTCTTCCAAATAATATTCCGGACACCCTCCTAAGCCCAAAATCACCATACGGAGCTATTGGAATCATCAAAATTCAAATCCGAGGTCGTTTACACATAGGTCCATATCCGGTCCACTTTTCTAACTTAAATTTTTAATTATGAGACTAAGTGTCTCATTTCACTCCGAGTTCCTTCCGGACCCGAACCAACTAACCCGATAAGTTATAAATCAATTGCAAGACATAAATTGAGTAGTAAATGGGGGAACAGGGTTATAATATTCAAAACGACTGGCCGGGTCGTTACATTCTCCCCCTCTTAAACAACGTTCATCCTCGAACGGGTTTAGAATAATATCTGGAGTCTCAAATAAGTGTGGATATTTGTTCTGCATCTCCTGCTCAGTCTCCCAAGTAGCTTCTCTGATTGGCTGACCTCTTCACTGCACCTTCACTGATGCTATGTTCTTTGACCTCAGCTTTCGAACCTGCTAGTCTAAAATAGCCACAGGCTCCACATCATAAGTCAAATTACTGTCCAGTTGTACTGTACTGAAATCCAGAATGTGAGACGGATCCCCCAACATACTTTCGGAGCATGGATACATGGAACACTGGATGAACACCTGATAGACTAGGTGGCAAACCAATTTCATAAGCCATCTCCCTAATTTTCTTAAGTATATCAAAAGGCCCAATATACCGAGGGCTCAACTTGTCCTTTTTCCCGAACCTGAACACACCCTTCATGGGTGAAATCTTGAGTAGAACCTTCTCCCCAACCACGTGAACAACATCACGAACCTTCCTGTCGGCATATCTCTTTTGTCTAGACTGTGTCGTGCGAAGCCATTCCTGAATCACTTTGACCTTCTCTAAAGCATCCTGAACCAAGTCAGTACCCAATAACCTAACCTCACCCGGATCAAACCAACCCACTGTAGACCGATACCGTCTCCCATATAAAGCTTCATACGGAGCCATCTGAATGCTTGACTAGTAGCTATTATTGTAAGCAAACTCTACGAATGGCAGAAATTGATCCCAAGAACCCCCAAAATCAATGACACAAGCGCGTAGCATATCCTCGAATATCTGAATAGTGCACTCGGACTGTTCGTCCGTCTGAGGGTGAAATGTTGTACTCAATTGAACCTGTGTGCCCAATTCTCACTGCACTGCCCTCCAAAACTGTGAGGTAAACTGCGTACCCTGATCTGAAATAATGGACACCGGCACACCGTGTAGGCGAACAATCTCGCGAATATAAATCCCAGCCAACCACTCCGAAGAATAATTAGTACCAACTAGATAAAATGCGCAGATTTGGTCAACCGATCTACTATCACCCAAACAACATCAAACTTTCTCAAAGTCCGTGGGAGTCCAACTACGAAGTCCATGGTAATACGCTCCCACTTCCACTCCGGATTTTCAAGTCTCTGTAGCAATCCGCCCGGTCTCTGGTGCTCGTACTTTACCTTTTGACAATTTAAAGACAGAGATACAAACACAACTATATCTTTCTTTATCCGCCTCCACCAATAGTGTTTCTCAAATCCTTATACATCTTCGCGGCGCCTGGATGAATAGAGTACCGCGAACTGTGAGCTTCCTGGAGAATCAGCTCACGCAAACCATCTACATTAGGTACGCATAGTCTCCCATGCATCCGTAATACACCGACATCTCCAATAGTGACTTCCTTGGCATCACCGTGTTGAACCATGTCCTTAAGGACAAGAAGATATGGATCATTACACTGGTACTCTCTGATGCGATCATATAAAAAAGACCGAGAAACTACATAGGCCAAAACTCGATTCGGCTCGGAAATATCCAATCTAACAAACTGATTAGCCAAGGCTTGGACCTCCAAGGCTAAAGGCTTCTCTGTTACCGGTAAGTATGCTAAGCTGCCCAAACTCTCTGCCTTATGACTCAAGGCATCGGCCACCATATTGGCCTTTCCGGGATGATAGAGAATGGTGATATCATAATCCTTAAGCAACTACAACCACCTTCGCTGCCGCAAGTTAAGATCCTTCTGCTTAAACAAATATTGTAGACTCCGATGATCGGTATATACCTCACACTGGACACCGTACAAATAATGCCGCCAAATTTTCAAGGCATGAACAATAGCTGCTAACTCAAGATCGTGGACTGGATAATTCTTTTCATGTACCTTTAACTGTCTGGACGCATAGGCAATCACCCTACCGTCTTGCATAAGTATTGCGCCGAGACCAATCCGCGACGCATCACAATACACAGTATAAGACTCTGAACCTGTAGGCAACACCAATACTGGAGTTGTAGTCAAAGCTGTCTTGAGTTTCTGAAAGTTTTCTTCACATCCATCCGACCATCTGAACGGAGCACCTTTCTGGGTCAATTTAGTCATAGGCGATGCAATAGACGAGAAACCCTCCACGAAACGACGATAATAACCGGCCAAGCCGAGAAAACTCTGAATCTCAGTAACTAAGGATGGATTGGGCCAATTCAGAAATGCCTCTATTTTCTTCGGATCCACCTTAATACCTTCACTGGACACTATATGTCCCAAGAATGCCACCGATTTAAGCGAGAACTCACACTTAGAGAATTTGGCATAAAGTTTCTCCTCTCTCAGTCTTTGTAATACAATACCCAGGTGTTGTGCATGCTCCTCCTGGCTACGTGAGTACACCCGAATATTATCAATGAATACCACAACAAATAAATCAAGATATGGATGAAATACACTATTCATCAAATGCATAAATGTCGCTAGGGCATTGGTTAGGCCAAAAGACATTACAAGAAATTCATAGTGGCCATAACGAGTCCTGTATGTCATCTTTAGAATATCCAAATCCCGAATTTTTAATTGGTGATACCCAGACCTCAAATCAATTTTGGAGAACACCCTCGCTCCCTGAAGCTGGTCAAATAAATCATCAATACGCGGTAATGGATATTTATTCTTGATTGTAACTTTGTTCAACTGCCTTTAATCAATGCACATCCGCATAGTACCATCTTTCTTTTTCACAAACAGAACAGGTACACTCCAATGTGACACACTAGGCCTAATAAACCCCTTTTTAAGGAGTTCCTGAAGTTGCTCTTTCAATTCTTTTAACTCAGCCGGTGCCTTACGATACGGAGGAATAGAAATGGGCTGAGTGCCTGCACCAAGTCAATACCGAAATCAATATCCCTGTCGGGTGGCATACCCGGCAGGTCTGCAGGAAATATATCCGGAAAGTCTCGCACGATCGGTACTGAATCAATAATAGGAGCATCTGCATCAATATCTCTCACAAAGGCCAAATATGACAAGCATCCCTTTCCAATCATACGTTGGGCCATCACATAAGAAATTACCCTGCTAGGAACAAAATCTAGAGAACCCCTCCATTCAACCTTTGGCAACCCCAGCATCGTCAACGTCACAATTTTTGCGTGACAGTGTAGAATAGCATGACATGCAGACAACCAATCTATACCCAGGATTACATCAAAATCAACCATACCAAGTAATAAAAGATCAACTCTAGTCTCCAGTTCCCCAATAGTTACTACACACGACCGATACACACGATCCACAGTAATAATATCGCCCACTGTTGTAGATACACAGATAGGTGAAACTAAGGACTCACAGGGCATATCCAGATAATGAGCAAAATATGATGATACCTATGAATAAGTGGAACCAGGGTCAAATAATATAGAAGCCTCCTTGTGGCACACTGAAACAATACATGTGATCACTGCGTCTGAGACAACAGCATCTGGCCTGGAAGGAAAAGCATTGAATCGAGCATGCCTACCTCCTGATCAGCCTCCCCCTCTTGGGCGACCCCTAGCTGCCTGACCCCCACCCCGAGATAGCAGGGCGGGTGGTGTAACTACTGGTGCTGGTACCGTCGGTCAAGAACTCTGTTGTGAAACCCCACTCAATAGCCTAGGACACTCTCTCTTGAAATGAACAAATTCTCCGCACTCGAAACAACTCTTTCTCTAACGGAACTGCTGCTCCTGATAACCCAAGGAATGACCTGCAGAAGCCTGTGCGGACGAGGCATGATGAGAACTCTATGCTGGTAGTGCACTGAATGAAGACTAGCCTGAGTGAGCACTGTAAGAACCATGTCTAGCTGATGCACCACGATGAGCTGGTCGACCCGTCTGAGCGTGTCTGTAAGAACGACCCCTACCACGGTGAAACTGACCCCCTGAAGGAACACCGCTGTAATCACCCCGGACCACGAGGCCTCTTAGCCTCTATCTCTCCACGTTCCTGGCTACGAACCATCTCTATCTGCCGAGCAATGTCCACTACCTCATCAAAAGTAGCACCAGATACTCTCTCCCTAGTCATAAGTAACCGCAGCTGATATGTGAGGCCATCAATGAACCTCTTAATCCTCTCCCTGTCATGGGAACCAACTAGACTGCGTGACGAGCCTACTCAAAAAATCTCATCTCGTACCGCATCACGGATATATCACCCTGACGAAGCTGCTCAAACTGTCTGCGCAGCTCTTCTCTGCGGGACTGAGGTACGAACTTCCCCAAAAAAACCACGGAGAACTGATGCCAAGTAAGGGGTGTTGCGCTAATAGGCCTACGTCTCTTGTAAGTCTCCCACCATTTGAGTGCAGACCCAGAAAACTAAAAAGTAGTGAATGTGACCCCACTGGTCTCCAGAATACTCGCTGTCCGAAGCATCCGTTGAAACCTATCCAGAAAATCCTGAGCATCTTCTGACTCAGTACCTCTAAATGGCGGAGGTCGAAGCCTCTCAAATCTCTCAAGTCTCCTCTGCTCATCATCTGCCATAATAGGAACTACTGGGGCCTAGGCAGCTGCAACCGGCTGGGCTGGTAGTTCCCCCGGTATCTGAAGTCCATGTATTACCTGATCTGGAGTACGGGCAATTGGGGTATGAGTACCTCCCCCAGCCTGAGAAGTAGCAGGTGCGGCATGAGCCGAAACCACCTGAGCAAGACCAGGGCAGGCTGCCAATATCTGGGCCAAAGTCTCCTGAATGCCTGCAATCTCAATGGGCACAGCTGGTGCCTGAGCTGATCCTGTCGGCTCAACTATATCTGGAATCTACTCCTGTGCTGGAACAACTGGTGGTACTATAGGTGCTATTCCAACTGGCGTACGAGCTACACCTCGACCTCTACCTCGGCCTCGGCCCCGACCCTCGCGGCCCTAACCGATAGCACTAGTGGCTGACCGTCCGATCCGGTAGTACGTATCCTCACCATCTGTGAGAGATTAGAATAGCAGAAATTTAATTTCCAGAATTAACAAATTCGCACGACAGAATACAAGAAAGAGAAATTTTCCTAAGGGTTCTGCAGCCTGTCGAAGATAAGTACAGACGTCTCCGTACCGATCCGCAAGACTCTACTAAACCTGCTCATGACTCGTGAGACCTATGTAACCTTGGCTCTGATACCAACTTGTCACGATTCAAAACTCCAACCTGTCGTGATGGCGCCTATCTCGATACTAGGCAAGCCGACAATCTCAATAAAACCCAAACTTCTCTTTAAGGTTGAAAATATAATATTTAAATACAATACAAACACTCCCCAAAACCTGGTGTCACTGAGTACATGAGCATCTAATATAAATACAAGTCTGAAAAATATAGTCTATAATAGTCTGAGACCAAATACAGTGAACAAAGAGATAGAGAAGGAGAGACAAGGTCTGCGGAACACGGCAGCTACCTCAAAATCTCCTGAAAATCAACCGCGCGAAAGGATCAACACCTGCTATGTCCGGGAACACCTGGATCTGCACACGAAGTGCAGGGTGTAGTATGAGTACAACCAACTCAGCAAGTAAAAATAATAAATAAGGAACTGAAGATAGTAACGAGCTACACAGTTATGGTTCATTTCCAGTAATCCCAACAAAGAATAGACATGCTATCAAATCTGGTAGTTTAATGTCAAATAAATTTTTATACACTTCCTGTTCATGTAATCCGTATATCAACAATCTTTCAGAAATTTCACAACAATGACAGATAGCAACTAAGTGCAACAACAAATGGAAATCAAGTACAACCTCTCAGGACAACAATCACTCACTGGGCTCCCAGCCCTCATCACTCACTCAATGGGTATCCGCGCTCACTAGGGGTGTACAGACTCCGGAGGGGCTCCTACAGCCCAAGCGCTATAATCTGTACGGACAACTCACGTGCTGCACGGACAACTCACGTACCATAATATAATTATCTGGATCCGCATGGCCAACTCACGTGCCATAATATAAATATCTGGATCTGCATGGCCAACTCACGTGCTGCACGGCCAACTCACATGCTATAGTATAATATAAGGATCCGCACGGCCAACTCACGTGCTATAGTATAATATAAGGATCTGCACGGCCAACTCACGTGCTATAGTATAAATATCTCACAATCAGGCCCTCGGCCTCACTCAGTCATAAATCTCTCCAGTCTCTCGGGCTATCAATAATCATGAAATCAGCCCAAACAACAATGATATGATGTATCAATAATAATAACAGACACTAAGATAAAATGTGCAAGTAAAAACTAAGACTGAGTACATATAGCATTTAGCAGGCAATTCAATAAGTACGCGACCTTTGTGGGTCCCAACAGTACTATCACATAGCCTAAGCATGATTTCTAGCATGATTTACAGTCAAATTTTGTCAACACATAGAGAGCATATAGCTAACAACAAATTATTCAACTTTATAGTTTTCCGGGACAGACCAAGTCACAATCCCCTCAGTGCATGCCCACACGCCCGTCACCTAGCATGTGTGTCACCTCCAAAATAATCACATGATACCAAAATCCGGGGTTTAATACCCTAAGGACCAGATTTAAAACTGTTACGTGCATCAAGCCGTGAAATTCTTATTCTGCAACGCCCTTTCCTCGTGAATTGGTCTCCAAACGCCTCAAATCTCATCATAAATAATTCGTTTCAGTCAATAAAATTCATTGGAATTAATTCCATAAGAAAATAATGATTTTTCATAAAAATCCGAAAATTAGCTCAAAAATCGCCCGTGGGGCCCACATCTCGGAACTCGACAAAAGTTACAAAATCCGGAAACCCATTCAACCATGAGTCTAACCATACTAATTTTACCAAAATCCGACCCCAACTCGACCCTCAAATCTTCAATTTAAACCAAGAGGGTTTCAAATTTTCCCAACTCAATTCACCGATTAAATGATAAAAACAACCATGGATTCAGGTAATTTAAACAATATTGAGTTAAAAACACTTACCCCGTTGTTTTCTATGAATATCACCCAAAATCGCCTCAAATTCGAGCTCCAAATCGTCAAAAACTGACTTTCTGCCTAGACATTTGCAGAACTTAAACTTTCTACCTAGACATTTGCTCTACGCGATCGCGAACATTCCCACGCGATCGCGAAGAACAATTTCCATCGCCCAAATTTTACTCTACGCGATCGCGGACTTTTCCACGCGATCGCGATGCACAACATCACAGACATACGCGATCGCGGACTAGTCCACGCGATCGCGAAGCGCAAAACGCATGACTTCTACTCTGCTCCACTTACTCTACGCGAACGCGACCTTCGTCACGCGTTCGCGAGTCACAGAACTCCAGAGCTACGTGATCGCATCCCGCTTCACGCTATCGCGAAGCACAAAATGCCACTGCCTCATATTAACCCTACCCGATCGCAGATATCCCCACGCGATCGCAAATATCCCCACGCGATTGCGTAGGACAACCCCCCCCCCCCCCCTACGGACTAAATAAGCCTACACGATCGCAAACGCATTCACGCGATCGCGTAGAAGGAAACGTTATCAAATACCAGAAAATTCCAGCAGCTATTCAAGTTCAAATTTTTGATCCGTTAACTATCCAAAACTCACCCGAGCCCCTCGGGACCTCGACCAAATATACCAACAAGTCCTAAAACATCATACGGACTTAGTCGAACCCTCAAATCACCTCAAACAACGCTAAAATCGTGAATTATACCCCAATTCAAGCCTAATGAACTTTGAAATTTCTAATTTCTACAAACGACTCCGGAACCAATCAAATCACGTCCGATTGACCTCAAATTTTGCACACAAGTCATAAATGACATAACAGAGGTATTCTAATTTTCAGAATCGGATTCCGACCCCGATATCAAAAAGTCAACCCCCCGGTCAAACTTTTCAAAAATTAAACTTTCGGCATTTCAAGCCTAATTCCTCTACGGACTTCCAAATACTATTTCGGACACACTCCTAAACCCAAAATCACCATACGGAGATATTGAAATCATCAAAATTCAAATCCAAGGTCGTTTACACATAGGTCCATATCCGGTCCACTTTTCTAACTTAAATTTTCAATTATGAGACTAAGTATCTCATTTCACTCCGAGTTCCTTCCGGACCCGAACTAACTAACCCGATAAGTCATAAATCAATTGCAAGATATAAATTTAGCAGTAAATGGGGGAACGGGGTTATAATATTCAAAATGACCCGCCGGGTCGTTACAAGTTGCTCTAGCTCAGGAGTAGATTCCGGAGACAGTTGAGCCGGCGGGACCAGCTCAGGCACCAACTACACCTATTGTGATTCCAGGACTTCACGAGGCTCTGGCCCATATATTGACAGTTTGTACTGGTCTTGCTCAGGTGGTTTCGGCTCAGGCCGTACCTGCCACTTCTCAGGCCGGGGGAGGTACTTATACCCCTGTTGCCCGTACTCTAGACCAGGTAGTACATGGACTTCACATACTGGGGGCACTACCAGCCCAGCCGGTTGCAGCTGCTCAGGCATTGGTAGTTCCTGTTATGGCAAATGATTAGCAGAGGAGACTTGAGAGATTTGAGAGGCTTCGACCTACACCATTTAGCGGTGCTGAGTTAGAGGATGCTTAGGGTTTTCTGGATAAGTGTCAACGGATGCTTTGGACATCGGGTATTCTAGAGACCAGTGGGGTCTCATTCACTACTTTTCAGTTTTTTGGGGCTGCCTTCAGATGGTGGGAGTCTTACGAAAGGTATAGGTCGGTCGGTGTAGTACCCCTTACCTAGAAGCAGTTCTCCGGTCTATTCCTGGAGAAGTTCGTGCCTCAGTCTCACAGAGAGGAGCTGCAAAGGCATTTTGAGCAGCTTCGTCAGGGTGATATGTCTGTGACGCAATATGAGATGAGATTTTCAGAGTTGGCCCGTCAAGCTATCTGGTTGATTCCCACAGACAGGGAAAGCATCAGGAGGTTCATATATGGCCTTACTTTCTAGCTACGATTACTCATGACTAGAGAGAGAGAGTGTCTGGTTCTACTTTCGATGAGGTTATCGACATTGCTTGTCAGATTGAGATGGTTCGCAGCCAGGAGCGAGTTGAGAGGGATACTAAGAGGCCTCGTGGTTCAGGTGATTTCAGCGGTGTTCCTTCAGGTGGTCAGTTTTACCGCGGTAGGGGCCGTTCTTACAGACACGCTCAGACGGGTTGTCCAGCTCATCGTGGTGCATCAGAAAGCCACAGTTCTTACAGTGCACACTCAGGCCAGTCTTCATTCAGTGCACTACCAGCGCAGAGTTCTCATCATGCCTCGTCCGCTCAAGCTTCTATAGGTAATTCTTCGGGTTATCAGGAGCAGTAGTTCTAGCAGAGGAGGGGTTGTTTCGAGTGCGGAGAATTGGGTCATTTCAAGAGAGATTGTCCTAGTCTGTTGAGTGGGGCTCTACAGCCAAGTTCTCGACCAATAACACCAACACCAGCAGTTACACCACCCGCCCAGCCAGCTCGGGGTGGGGGTCAGGCAGCTAGGGGTCGCCTAAGAAGGGAAGGCCGGTCAAGTGGCGGTCAGGCCCGATTCTATATTTTTCCTACCAGGCTAGATGTTGTTGCCTCAGATGCAGTGATCACAGGTATTGTTTCAGCGTGCCACAGGGAGGCTTCTATATTATTTGACCATGGTTTCACTTATTTATATGTATCATCGTATTTTTCTCATTATTTGGATATGCCCTGTGAGTCCTTAGTTTCACCTGTTTGTGTATCTACATGGTGGGCGATATTATTACTGTGGACCGTGTGTATCGGTCATGTGTGGTAACTATTGGGGAACTAGAGACTAGAGTTGATCTCTTATTACTCGGTATGGTTGATTTTGATGTAATCCTGGGTATGGATTAGTTGTCTCAATCTCATGCCATTCTAGACTGTCACGCAAAAACCGTGACGTTGACAATGCCGGGGTTGCCAAAGGTTGAATGGGGAGGTTCTCTAGAATTTTTTCCTAGCAGGGTAATTTCTTATTTGAAGGCCCAATATATGGTTGGAAAGGGATGTTTGTCATATTTGGCCTTTGTGAGAGATGTTGATGCAGATACTCCTATTATTGATTCAATACCGGTCGTGCGAGACTTTCCAGATGTATTTCCTACAGACCGGCCGGGTATGTCACCCGACAGGGATATTGATTTCGGTATTGACTTGGTGCAGGGTACTCAGCCCATTTCTATTCCTCCGTATCGTATGGCACGAGCCGAGTTAAACGAATTGAAAGAGCAACTTCAGGAACTCCTTGAAAAGGGGTATATTAGGCCTAGTGTGTCACCTTGGGGTGCACCAGTTCTGTTTGTGAAAAAGAAATATGGTACTATACGGATGTGCATCGATTATAGGCAGTTGAACAAAGTTACAATTAAGAATAAATATCCCTTGCCGCGTATTGATAACTTATTTGACTAGCTTCAGGGAGCGAGGGTGTTCTCCAAAATTTATTTGAGATCTGGGTATCACCAGTTAAAAATTTGGGATTCAGATATTCTAAAGACGACATTTAGAACTCGTTATGGCCACTATGAATTTCTTGTGATGTCTTTTGGGCTAACCTATGCCCCAACAACATTTATGCACTTGATGAATAGTTTATTCCATCCATATCTTGATTTATTTGTCGTAGTATTCATTGATGATATCCTGGTGTACTCATGTAGCCAGGAGGAGCATTCACAACACTTGGGTATTGTATTACAGAGGCTGAGAGATGAAAGACTTTATGCCAAATTCTCTAAGTGTGAGCTCTGGCTTAGTTCGGTGGCATTCTTGGGACATATAGTGTCCAGTGAAGGAATTAAGGTGGATCCGAAGAAAATAGAGGCAGTTCAGAATTGGCCCAGGCCATCTTCAGTTACTGAGATTCGGAGTTTTCTCGGCTTGATCGGTTATTATCGTCGCTTCGTGGAGGGTTTCTTGTCTATTGCATCGCCTATGACTAAATTGACCCAGAAAGGTGCTCCGTTCAGGTGGTCAGATGAGTGTGAAGAGAGCTTTCAGAAGCTCAAAGCAGTTTTGACTACCGCTCCAGTATTGGCGTTGCCTACATGTTTAGAGTCTTATACTGTGTATTGTGACGCGTCGTGTATTGGTCTCGAAGTAGTGCTGATGCAAGACGGTAGGGTGATTGCCTATGCGTCCAGACAGTTAAAGGTACATGAGAAGAATTATCCAGTCCACGATCTTGAGTTAGCAGCTATTGATCATGCCTTGAAAATTTGGCGGCATTACTTGTACGGTGTCTAGTGTGAGGTATATACTGATCATCAGAGTCTACAACATTTGTTTAAACAAAAGGATGTTAATTTGCGGCAGCAAAGGTGGTTAGAGTTGCTTAAGGATTATGATATCACCATTCTCTATCATCCCGGAAAGGCCAATGTAGTGGCCTATGCCTTGAGTCATAAGGCGGAGAGCTTGGGAAGCTTAGCATACTTACCAGTAGCAGAGAGGCCTTTAGCCTTGGATGTTCAGGCCTTGGCCAGTTAGTTGGTTAGATTGGATGTTTCTGAGCCGAATCGAGTTTTGGCTTGTGTGGTTTCTCGGTCTTCTTTATATGATCGCATCAGAGAGCGCCAGTATGATGATCCACATCTGCTCATCCTTAAAGACACAGTTTAGCACGGTGATGCCAAGGAAGTCACTATTGGAGATGACGGTGTATTACGAATGCAGGGAAGGCTATGTGTACCTAATGTAGATGGTTTGCGTGAGTTGATTCTCCAGGAAGCTCACAGTTCGCGGTACTCCATTCATCCAGGTGCCGCGAAGATGTATCAAGATTTGAGGTAACACTATTGGTGGAGGCGAATGAAGAAAGATATAGTTGGGTTTGTAGCTCGGTGTCTAAATTGTCAACAGGTAAAGTACGAACATCAGAGACCAGGCGGATTACTACAGAGACTTGAAATTCCGGAGTAGAAGTGGGAGCGTATTACCATGGACTTCGTAGTTGGGCTCCCATGGACTTTGAGAAAGTTTGATGTTGTTTGGGTGGTAGTAGATCGGTTGACCAAATCTGCGCATTTTATTCCAGTTGGTACTAATTATTCTTCGGAGCGGTAGGCTGGGATTTATATTCACGAGATTGTTCACCTACACGGTGTGCCAGTGTTCATCATTTCAGATCGGGGCAGGCAGTTTACATCACAGTTTTGGAGAGCAGTACAATGAGAATTGGGCACACAGGTTCAGTTGAGTGCAACATTTCACCCTCAGACGGTCGGACAGTCCAAGCGCACTATTCAGATATTAGAGGATATGCTACGCGCTTGTGTCGTTGATTTTGGGGGTTCTTGGGATCAATTTGTGCCACTCGCGGAGTTTGCTTACAATAACAGCTACCAGTCAAGTATTCAGATGGCTCTGTATGAGGCTTTGTATGGGAGATGGTGCCGGTCCCCGGTGGGTTGGTTTGAGCCTAGTGAGACTAGGCTATTGGGTACTGACTTGGTTCAGGATGCTTTAGAGAAGGTCAAAGTGATTCAAGAATGGCTTCGCACGGCATAGTCTAGACAGAAGAGTTATACCGATAGGAAGGTTCGTGATGTTGTTCACATGGTTGGGGAGAAGGTTCTACTCAAGATTTTACCCGTGAGAGGTGTGTTGAGGTTCAGGAAGAAGGGCAAGTTGAGCCCTCGGTATATTGGGCCTTTTGAAATACTTAAGAAGATTGGAGATGTGGCTTATGAACTTGCTTTTCCACCTAGTCTATCAGGTGTTCATCCAGTGTTCCATGTATCCATGCTCCGAAAATATGTCGGGGATCCGTCTCATATTCTGGATTTCAGTACAATGTAGTTGGACGGTAATTTGACTTATGATGTGGAGCCGGTGGCTATTTTAGACCGGCAGGTTCGAAAGCTGAGATCAAAAGAACATAGCATCAGTGAAGGTACAGTGGAGGGGGCAGCCAGTCGGAGAAGCTACTTGAGAAATTGAGCAGGAGATACGGAGCAAATATCCACACATATTTAAGACTCCACGTATGATTCTAAACCCGTTCGAGGACGAACATTTATTTAAGAGGGGGAGAATGTAACGACCCGGCCGGACGTTTTTAGTATTATAACCCCGTTCCCCCATTTACTGCCCAATTTATGCTTTATAATTGATTTATGACTTATCGGGTTAGTTGGTTCGGGTCCGGAAGGAATTCGAAATGAAATGAGACACTTAGTCTCATAATTGAAGATTTTAAGTTAAAAAAGTTAACCGGATGTGGATCTATGTGTAAACGATCTAGGATTTGAATTTTAATGATTCCAATAGCTCTGTATGGTGATTATAGACTTAGGAGCATGTTCGGAAATTTTTTTGGAGGTCCGCAGTGGAATTTGGCGTGAAATGCCGAAAGTTGAATTTTTGGGAAGTTTAACCGTGCAGTTGACTTTTTGATATCGGGGTCGGAATCTGATTCTAAAAATTGGAATACCTCTGTTATGTTATTTATGACTTGTGTGCAAAATTTGAGGTCAATCGGACGTGATTTGATAGGTTCCCGCGTCGTTTGTAGAAATTGGAAGTTTCAAAGTTCATTAGGCTTGAATCTATGTGTGATTCGTGTTTTTAGTGTTGTCGGATGTGATTTGAAGACTCGACTAAGTTCGTATGATGTTTTAGGACTTGTTGGTATATTTGGTTGAGGTCTCGTGGGCCTCACGCCTCGGGTGAGTTCCGGGACGGTTTCGGATCATTTCCTTATTTTGCAACCGCTGGAACTGATATCTGGTATTGTTATTCGCGAATGCGAAGGGTCTCATGCATTCGCGAAGAAGGATTTTTGACGGTTGGGATTTGATGAAGGTGACGGGAATGCGAAGAAGGGAGCTGGGGAAAGCCTACGCGAACGCGAGTGGGCAAACGCGAACGCGAAGAGGAAAGGGAGTTGGGGGCCTGCCTGGCGTTAAGCCTTCGCGAACGCAGCTCGTGTCTCACGACCACGAAGGGCAGAGGTTGGAAGGAATCGTGAACGCGATGAGGATATCACGAACGTGAAAAGGGAATCTTGACAGCACATTTTTTGTGCTTCGCGAACACGATGAAGGCATTTCTGGGCAGAATTAAAAGTTCCAAAACGGGGTTTTGAGTTCATAAACCAAAATTAAATTGGAAGCTCAGTAGAAGGCGATTTTTGAAGAGATTCTTGCGTGGGTGTTTGGGGTAAGTGATTTTTATCTGGTTTTGATTAATTTTCATGATTATGCCTTTGAATCCATCAATTAATGGGTGAATTAAGTTAAAAATTTTGGAAAACCCTCTCGGTTTAATTTGAAGATTTGAGGGTCGAGTTGAGATTGGATTTTGGTAAAATTGGTATGGTTAAACTTGTGGTTGAATGGGCTTTCGGATTTTGTAACTTTTGTTGGGTTCCAAGGTGTGGGCCCCACAAGCGATTTTTGAACTAAAATTCGGATTTTTATGGAAAATTATATTTTCTTATGGAATTAATTTCAGTAAATTTTATTGACTGAATCAAATTATTTGTGGCTAAATTCGAGGCATTTGGAGGCCAATTCACGAGGCAAAGGCTTAGCGAAATAAGAATTTCACGGTTTGAGGTAAGTAACAGTTATAAATATGGTCCTGAGGGTATGAAACCCCAGATTTTTGTGTCATGTGATTATTTTGGAGGTGACGCACATGCTAGGTGACGGGCGTGTGGGCGTGCACCGAGAGGATTGTGACTTGGTCCGTCCCGTGAAACTGTAAAGTTGAATAACTTGTTAGTTATACGCTCTCTATGTGTTGAAGAAATTTGACTATAAATCATGTTAGAAATCATGCTTAGGCTATGTGATGGTATTGTTGGGACCCACAGAGGTCGCATACTTGTTGAATTATTTGCTGATTATTGTCTTGTACTCAGTCATGATTTTACTTGCGTATCATACCTCAGTCTTTCTTGATATTTGTTGATACACTATGTTATTTTTGTTTGGGCTGCTCTTTGTGATTTCCGAGAGCCCGAGATACTAGAGAGGTTGAGGACTGAGTAAGGCTGAGGGCCTGTCGGCGAGGTAAAGATATTATGGCACGTGATTTGTCCATGCAGGATATTATGGCACGTGAGTTGTCCGTGCAGCATGTGAGTTATCCGTGCGAATTATGGCGTTTGGGCTGTAGGAGCACATCCGGAGTCTGTACACCCCTAGTGAGCGTGGGTACCTATTGAGTGTGAGTGCTGAGTGTTGAGAGCCGATTGATTGAGTTGTTGTGACGAGTTGAGTGACTTTTTCCTGAGAGGATGTACTTGCTTTCATTTGTCATTGCACTTAGTTGCTATCTGTCATTGTTGTGAAATTCTCTAAAAGATTTTATATCTGGATTACATGAACTTGAACTGTATAAATTGATTTGATTTAAACTGCTGGATTTGAAAGCATGTCTATTCTCTGTTGGAATTATTGAAAATGAATTATAACTGTGTAGCTCGTCATTATCTTCAGTTCCTTAGTTATTATTGTTACTTGCTAAGTTGGTTGTACTCATATTACACTCTGCACTTCGTGTGCAGATCCAGGTATTTTCGGATATAACGGGTGTTGATTCTCTCGCACAGTTAATTTTTCGGATATTCAGAGGTAGCTGCCATGTTTCGCATACTTTGTCTCTCTTTCCATATCCCCTTGTTTACTTGTTTACTAGATACTCATGTACTCAGTGATACCAGGTTTTGGGGAGTGTTCATATCAGTATTTGTGGGATTTTATATTGTATTTAAATATTATATTTTCAAACTTAATAGAAATTGTGGTTTATTGAGATTGTCGGCTTGCCTAGTATCGAGATAGGAGCCATCACGACAGGTTTAGATTTTGGGTCGTGACACTTTTCATCTAATTCACATGGATGTTTGGGGACCATACAAGGTTGCTACCTATAATGGAATAAATCTTTTTCTTACATTAGTTGATGATTACACTAGATAGACTTGGACTTTTCTGTTGAGACTGAAATCTGATGTAGTTTTCATCCTTAAAAACTTCCTTACTATGATTAAAACTCAATTTGGCAAGTCTGTCAAGATGTTTAGGTCAGATAATAGAAGTGAATTTTTCAATACTCATTATAGAGAACTATTTCAGTTACATGGGATCTTACATCAAAGTTCATGCCCTTACACACCCCAACAGAATGGGGTAGTAGAGAGAAGACACAGACATATTTTAGAAATTGCAAGGGCTATCAGATTCTAAGGTCATCTACCAGCTAGATTTTGGGGAGAATGTATTGAGACAGTTGTATATCTTATAAATAGAATGACATCCACTGTCCTTGGCAACAAATCACCCTTTGAGTTGTTGTATCACAAACAACCTTCCCTATCTTATCTAAGGATTATAGGATGCTTGTGCTTTGCTTCCTTACTGCCTAAAACTAACAAGTTTGGACCTTGAGCTGTGAAATGTGTGTTATTGGGATATGCAACACTTCATAAAGGATACAAGCTACTTGATCTTGAGCACAATGTATTTTTTATTAGCAGAGATGTAACCTTCTTTGAATAAACATTTCCTTTTCAGAATCCAGAGGTGAGGACTGACCAATCTTTTCTAGATAATATGGATATGAGAGCATTCCATGATCATCATAATGCAGATCATGAGAATTACATTCCTCCTGCATCAGCTCCCGCTGCTGAATCGTTCTCAGATTCATCCATTGCCTCTTCTTCAGAGAATTCACGAATGCTTAATTCAGACCAGGGGCATTCAGAGTCTCTTCCAATTCCTGTATCAACTACAACTCCTGAACTACATGTACCACCTGCTGATGATGTTAGAAGATCAAGCACTGAACTACATGTACCACCTGTTGATGATGTTAGAAGATCAAGCGGGACTTCTAGACCTCATATCTGGCTTAAGGATTATGTCAGAGCTGACAAAGCTACACAAAGCAATAGTTGCAGATATCCAATAGATGTTGTCATAGGCTATAATCAATTGTATCCCAAGTATCAAAGCTACTTATCTCAAATCTCATCTGAACAAGAACCCAACAGCTACTATGAGACTACAAGTGATAAAAGGTGGATTGAGGCTATGCAGGCAGAAATAAAGGCATTGGAGAATAACAAAACTTGGGAGATAGTACCATTACCCCCAAGAAAAAGGGCTATAGAGTGCAAATGGGTGTACAAAATTAAGTACAAGGTAACTCAAGAGGTTGAAAGATTCAAGGAACGACTTGTGGCCAAAGGATACAATCAGAAGGAAGGATTAGATTACCAAGAAACATTTTCGCCAATAGTGAAAATGGTAACTGTCAGAAGTGTAATTGCTTTAGCTGCTGCCAAGCATTGGACCATCTACCAAATGGATGTGTACAATACTTTTCTACAAGGTGATTTAACTGAAGAAGTGTTCATGTGCATTCCACCTAGCTTTGTAGGCTCTAACAACAAATCATTGGTATGCAAATTGCATAAGTCTCTCTATGAACTTAAGCAGGCATCTTGACAATGGAATATCAAACTTATTACAGCACTCCTTGCCTCGGGATTCTAACATAGTCACCTAGATTACTCCTTGTTCACCAAAAGAACTTCAAGGCAGTTGGTAGTGGTCCTTGTATATGTAGATGATCTCATTATCACTGGAGATAAAGCATATCAGAATCCGTAAAATCTTGACGGAACAATCTTTTTCTCAAATAAAGAAGATAATGATAAAAAAATAATCTTTGGCCTGAAATAAAAGACTTTGCCAAGGGAAATTTTCTATTTAGAACAGTGCTCTTCATGGGGTGTTAAGGATTGAGAGCCACTTGAACATTGAGAGAAATCAGTGGAAGAGGTGATTTATGAACAGAAAAGAGAAAGGAGAAAAGTGAGAGCTTGAAAAATAAAAATTGGTGTGAGATGTTCATGGAGAATATGGTCAGAAAAGAGGAAAATGGGGAAACAAGGTGCAATGGAAATGGGGAAACTAAAAAACATTTTGAAAGGGATACATTTTTTGGCTGGAATATTCTGATGAGGTGAAGAAAGAAGGGGAAGGGAAGGATTTTATAAATTTCATTTATTTTTTTCCTTTTAATTTCTCTTACTCTTTATTAATATTTTTTGGACAACTTTTAGTGCACCATTTCTATTTAATTATACGTGGCATTTTTTTATTGAGGGGATGCCTTGCCACAGACATCCATTAGGGTTGGGGATATTTTTATCTGCTTTCTTAATGGTAGGGACATATTTGGACGGATAGTAAAACTAGAGATAAACATGGATAATTTGTTAAAGTAAAGGGACAAATCTGATCTTTTTCCCTTTTAAGTTTGTTCCTCCCTGATGCAATATTTTTTGGATATATTGAAGCAAGCAAGCATTTATTTTCAGATCAAGTTATTGAATCAGATTACGTTATCCAACTTTTTGTATTATTTTTCATCTAAAATTATTTTTCTTGATATTTCTATTACTTAAGTATATATTGTTCTTTTAATATTTATTAGAATCTAAATATGTCAAATCAAAAGCATGAATTCGGTTATTCAAAACTTCAAAAAGGAGAAAAGTCGAATTTTTGAGGAACTCACATGAATTCGGTTATATATAAGCTTCTTTCTTTTAAAAAAAATTAATGCTTCTCATTAAAGTTTGTCTTTAATTAGGCCCTATTAGTATTGAGCCGCCATTGGGCAAATCATATCTTAATTATCTTGATGATTAGTTTATATGTGAACTCACATACTGTATATACTAAGTCAACAATTGAAGAAACCATTTTGTGGAGAGAGACCATAAAAATAACCAAAACAACAAACACATACTAGCTTTCAATTCAGAACACAAACGATCGATACCATTCTTCAGGAAAAGGAAAAGAAAATAAAAGGTGGGCAGTTAGCTAGCCTATACTTGTATTACTGTCGAACCCTAGCTAGCTTAACACTTAAAACCCACCCAAAAAAAAAAACAAATCTCACAAACAATAACAATGACAACAATAACAACATAGACGCGTTCTGCTCCATAGGAGAAATTTAAGAGTCAGAGTCGGAAGATGATTCATCGTTCTCCAACTCAGTGTTGCTAGTACCAAAACATGATGATTGATCTCCCAGCTCACGTCTAGCAGTTAATGTTGTTGCTATTACCAGAAATTGATGATTCATCGTTTTAAGAACTTCCGCCCGATTATTCATCCAACGTTCAATGGTATGATCTACTATAGGTTTTCGTCTGGACACGTTACTATTGGTCTCTTCCAGCTGTTTATTAGTATTATTCTTCTTATCTTCTTCCTCTTTATTCTTCATATTTAACCATTCTAACTCTTCCGTTAGAAGCCAAACCTTATCCTTCATTATTTCTGAAACTACATCCGAAGAAGAGATAGTACTTTTCCTCTTGCCACTCACAGCAGGAGACTTACTTCTCTGCCGCCGTGGTGGTAGTGGCGGCAATGATGTAAATGTCTTCGCTATTTCAGCATCCATTACTTCCTTACCTTTGACACTATCCCTTGTTACCGCCACAGGTTGATGTACACACCGTACATTGACTGAACCTGAAGTGTTTTCAACTGCAGTAACCCTAAATGATTCGGCCAGAGAGTTCGCGTTGGCATTTGAATTTTCCATGTGTGCGTCGGCTGCAGGAGCATCGGGTTGGGTGGGCAGCGGCAGTGGTGGTGGAGGGATGATTGTTGATGAAGGTGCGGCGAAAACAGGAGGAGTAGAGTAGACAAGGCGAGTGTCATCATAAATCTGTATATGAGCGAAAGAACACAAATAATTAATTAGGCTTGAAACACGTTAGATAAGCTTAGCGTCACTCTCTTCCGTGAAATTGATATAAAATTAAAGGGCAAACAAATTTAGTTCATATGACAAGCAGGGCCTGATTTAGGGGCGGAATGGGTTCATTCGAACCCGTTCGTCGGAAAATTATATTGTACATATAAGATAAAATTCGTTTTGTACCTTTATATATTATATTTTGAATCCCCTAAACACACGCCAAAAACATAGCTTAATGCTCGAGGGAGTTTAAAACTTTGTAAGGTTGCTAGTTCAATGACAAGCCTTTTGAAATTCTAATTAGGAAAACAAAGAACTATTTTTTAATTTGAAGTGTTAAATCCGAAGAAGAAAGTGAGTGTTTCTAGGGAAAAGAGAAGTAGTCCCAAAAATAGATGTAGAACTAGAAGGAATTTTTTTTTCCCCAAAGTGAACGACTATTCATAAGGGAGAAAAAAACCAACTTATTCAAAATGAAAATGAAAGGAAGTTTGAATGCAACTAGTTTTAGTAGATACACCAAATCTTTTAAATTTCTAAACCTGGTGTGATGCAACCGGAGGTGGGAGGTTGCCGGTATCCAACCTACGGTGGAAAGTTCTAGAACAGCCGCAAGTTTGACAGCGCAAAGCTTGTGTACTACCGGGAGCAAAAGCTAGGCAGCCATCAGTGTCATAGGTCATGGCACCTGTTAAGCGATTGCGAATGCACTCGCCATAAACCGCTGGACTAATCATAGGCCTATTGTTATTAGCCCTAGCAGCTTGATTAGCTCTCAGCATGTTGTTATTAGCCATTGATTAATACTAGCTAGCTTTGAGAGGTGTGATGAAACTCGAAGAAATGGGTACTCTTATATATAGAAGAGTTTCTTGAGGTTTAAGGTGTTTATTGTCTTTTCCTTTTTACGGCTGGGCTGGGGCCAGAATTAAGTAGAGATTAAAATGGAGATGAGATTATATTAGGCTAATCTCATATCACCCTTTTCAAATTAATAATATACATAGGTAGTACATATTTTCTTTTATTTTATACTGTTTAGTTTAACACATGATAATATGTTAATTAATATTTAATGATTTGTAAAACTTTGTGTTTAAGAATTTTATAAACAATCACTAGCTGCTATAGCAAGCATGTACCCTGGGCAACGTTTAATTATATCTATGTTTGAGTTTAACTGGAACTCTTGTTTAATTGGTAATTTTATTAATTAAGGACATGCAGTGGAAAAAATTTAACCTCTTATGAGACCGTTTGGTTCAGATATCATATTATTCGGTAAGAACTTGATTATTACTAGTAGAGTATACATTGAACGTTGTCCTAAATTATTTGACTACTTGAAGAGCAGATTTATATTAATTAGATTGTATTACTGTAATATAAAAAATTTGGAAGTTTGTTTGTGTTTATTAAATGTAAAAACACCTCATATTAGAACTGGCATTTCATACTTATCTCCAAAATCTAGCTGACTGGGCTACACTTTAGCAGTGAAAAAAGGGAGAAATTCAAAAGTAGTGAGATTTATGAGCGGTAATTGAAAAATAGTCACAATTTCAAAAGTAATCGAAATTTAGTCACTTTTTATGTAAAGATAAATCTGAACTAAAACATTGTTAAAAATTCGGAAAATATTCCAGCATAATATACTAGAGTTCCAGTATAATATACCGGTCTAGCATAATATGCTGGAAGTTCATACACAAGTGCTTCAATCTCCCGTATATTATGCTGGAACTTTTCGCGTGTTAGAGTTCGAGCATAATATGATGGAAGTTCATACACATGTGCACCAATCTCCAATATATTATGCTGGACCGGTCCGTGTTGCAGTAAAATAATAGCTATTTTTGAATTATTAGTCCGAAAACTTACTAGCCCGTACTATTTTTACGTGAAAAAAAAGGCCGTTGGTTAGGAATATTTATGACGAAACAAAGTAAATTGAAACTCCATTATATTATATCACTGGAGTACACTTCAAAATGAAAATAAAAAGGGAGAAAAAACTATAACAATGTGATTAAGAAAGTTGTATTGCGATACTATATATGTATGAGTAACTAAAAATGAGGTCATAAGTCATAGTAACTAGTGTCGTTTCTTTTTATCTTTCTATGGTTATATTTGTAGTTAACTTTAGAATGTCTATAATTAATATCTTTCTTTTTCTGTTTTGATCATTTAACTATCCAGACTAGTTAGGGATGTATTTTAGCAGTTATAATAACTCCTTTTAGATTCTCAACTTTAGAAACATGGAGTATTATTTTTTTCCTATTCTGAATTAATGAAGATGCAAAACATTAGGTAAAGAAGGAACTCCCGTATATATAGCTCAATTCTGAACTTTTTCCTATTTATTAAACCAAGTAATTAGGCATTTAAGGAATGGAACAACAAAAAGTGATTCGAACAAGCAAACTAATTAAACAAATAGAACGTAACATATATGGTTTTCTCAAGAAGGGACTTGAGAGAATGATCAGATCGAAAGTTTTAAGTAACTGATCATCCCTCTTCCTATAGCTAGATGGTTTTTTTAGGCCCAAATCTGCGTCTGTTGTTGTCAATCCAATTCTTCAAGAAATAAGGAGTGATTCCAATCTCTGCACAAAAGGGTTTCACTTCTTCATTGTACTTTGTCCACCTCCACCCTATCTTCTCTGCAAAAGCCTTCACTCTTTCCTTTTGCTCTGAGTTAATCCTCTTTCCTTTGGTGTTGATCTGCTCAACTACTTCTATCTCTCCTCCGCCCATCTCCGTTGTCTCTGCTCCCTGTGGTGGGTGGCAACAACGTTGTTCTTGTCGTACGTTTGACGAGGATGAATTCTTGACTGTTGTTGAGATGGAGTTGGTGGAACAACAATGACAAGGGAAGTACCTGATTCAAGAAATAATTAAATAAACAAAAGTGTTTTTTAACATAATGTTTGATCGAGCAACTATATATCTTGAGATCTAATTGGGTTTGAGTGTCACTACCATTCATTTTCAATAAGAGTTTTCATGTACGCTTAAGAAAAATTAATTAAATTTAAAGAATAGCCTCAAAAAAGATCATACGATACGATAAATCAGTTCTAACATGTGTTCTATATGCAAATCTGATTTTTTTTCATGAGTCAAAATATATGTTCAAAATGGTTATAGTTGAATTCAATTAGATCTCTAGCTAGCTATTCTGATACAAAATTAAAATTATATCTCTATCTCATCTAAAAATTTAAATAAAAAAGAAAAGATATAAATGCTTTTATTTATTAATTTGTCCCATGTTAGTTTAGTGAGCTAAATTTGTCTCCCAAAATTTAGACTTTGACTATCAGGGGACATAATTTAAAGAGTAGCCTCAAGAAAAGGTCTGTTGTTCAAGTTTCCCAATAATAATCAAATAAATAAAAATGTGTTATCTAGAAATATTTAAATTATTAGATGTGATGATCATACCATGGTTATGGTGACTTTTAGAGAGGACAGGAATCTCCATCTCCATTTTTCTATGGAAGCTTCGATGGCAATGGCAAGCTGCGCAGATCAAAGATTCAGGGATTCCATTTGGACAAAACTCACCACAACCATCAAGTGCATAGCCCATCGCACTTGCTGCATAATTATGCTTGCACTCACCGTACTTCACAAGAAAGTGTTTGTTGTTTGTAGCCATCAACGAGAGAAATTAAAGGAGGAAACTACAGTATTGAGAGAAGTGAAGATATATAGGATGTAGCGGTGAGGTTGAAGAGGGGAAAGTGAGTGTCGATAATATAAATAGTGAAACAAGGAGAGAGGTGTCTGCTTATTATGGCTGCATGGCTATTTGGGGTTTACTAGAACATTAATTGCCAGATGGAATTTTTATTTTATTTTATATATATATATATATTAACAAATTAACTTATATATAAAACTTGATGAAGCCAAATGTGTGATGGGACCTAATCCAACCCGCTAGGTTAACCAATTAACAGTTAACACAATTCTAATAAAATAAAGGTGATCAACAAATATTACATCTGGATTTCCATACGATATCCCAAAGGACTGGTAGTACAAGTCATGAGCTAATAAGACTGAATTATTGCAAAAACTTATATGTAATGGATACAACTTATGTTCGAAATGTACATAAACAGAATTAAAATTTAAAACCACTGAGGGACAAGTGGTTTCCACGTCCGAAAGGCACGAACATCTTCAGAGTCAGCTCCTGTCATCCACTGCAGCTCCGCTCCAAGATCTGCACGCAAGGTGCAGAAGTATAGTATGAGTACAACCGACCACATATACTCAGTAAGTATCTTGACTAATCTCGGTGAAGTAGTGACGAGGCTTTTTAGTTAAAAGATACCCACTGATATAACTTGTGCAGTAAACTAGCAATAGAACAAAACTACAATATAGATTATGACAGAAAATGAGTACTAGAAGAGATCACAATTTAATATCTCCCAATACCTCGACCAATCCTTTCCTTAGAGTGATAACGTAACCAAGATACCACGATAGTAAATCCATAACTTTTATAGTGTGAGAAATGTACTCAAGATATCAAGTCAATGGCGCGGCAACACCCATCGTGCATTTATCTCATCCTCACCAAATATACGTATAACAGTACCATCTAGGTGAAAGAAATGACAATAACAGATATGACAAAGTGGAAAATACACAGGTCGCAATAACGAACAAGGCAGTACATATGGACATCGGTAACAAACTAGGTAGAAGGCATAGAAATTATGACAGCAATTAGAAAAGAAGAATATAGATTTTACTAACTAGCATGGTAGAAGGCCTAGGTGTAGATATAACAAACAAAAGGGAAAGCATGATCTTTATGAGCTAACAACTAGAAGACATGAATAACTAACATGATAAAAAGCTTCTACAAAAGTGCAACAAATAGGGAACGACATGTATGTAGATATAGCAACAAGAAGGAAAACATGATATTTGCAAGTTAAACAAACAGAAGGAATAGGCAACACAACAACAATTGAGATAGAGAACAGAGACAGAACAATAACGACAAGTCACATAGGAAACATAGGTACAACAGTAACAGCTCAAGATAAAGGTATGAACGTATACACAAGAAAAAGATATCACAACATAATGCATGTCCCTCGCCTGCACAAAAATACCCTTCGTGCTATGAACTCATGATAATATTAAAGCATGCTAATATAAATAAAATGGCACGGCATCACCCTTCGTACTTTTACCCTCATCCTCACATGATAATATAAATGAGATCATGATAATGTAAGTGAAATGGCACGGCATCACCGTTCATACTTTTACTTTCATCCTCACATGATAATGTAAATAAAATAGCACAGCATTAGCCTTCGTGCTTTACACTCTTCCTCACATGATAATGTATATGCCATGGCACGACATCACCCTTCGTGCTTTACGCTCTTCCTCACCAAGCATATGTACATCATTGACAAGCAAGGTAGGAAGCATAAATAACATCAAGGTGAGTGTTTAAGTGAATATTCCAAATAAACATCAATCACAGTTTTCAAGCCAACAACAATTCAATAAACCTCAAGTACTTTATTGTTCAAATATTTCGATAAGTCTCAAAAATGATCTTTAACTCAAGTATAGAATCCAATATCTCAAGAATAACGGTCGTAGCGATGTATTAATGATTAATCATAGTGACGACTGAATTTAACGCATCAATAGTTTCACAAAAATCTGTCAAATTTAATCAAATTAAAATAAGTTAAATCTCAATTTCTAACATTTAATTTCATATTCTTAGTAATCTAGAAGTCAAGTAAGACATGAAACAAGAGGTCACCTAATTCTATAAGGCACAATTAATCATATAATTTACCCCCGAGCATGATTAACCCAGGCACATGCATATACACTCGTCACCTCATATATGCATCACCCCCGCATGTAGCAAGCAATGACAATTAGTAGGAAATTTTTTTTCAATAAAGTTAGGCAAGACACTTACCTCAAACAAGTCAAATCGATATACTAGAAGCGCCATCTCACTCAAATCATCCTCCGAACGGCTCGAAACTAGCCAGAAGCAACTCAAAATTATCAAATAATGCCAGAGGAAGCAAACCTCATCGATAAAGGTCGAATCTTTACATATTTACTCTAAGTTAACCAGCAAGTCAAACCCGGGCCCGCACCTCGAAACCTCATAAAATTAAAAAAATCCAATAAACTATTCAATTACGAGTCCAACCATACTAATTTTACTCAAATCCGACTCCGAATCGATGTTCAAAACCCAAAAATTCACTTTAGAAAAGTTTGGACAAAAACCACCAAATTTTCTTTAAAATTCATAATCCAAATGCCAAAATCGAAGATAAATTCATGAAATATAATCAAAACCAAGTAAAGAACACTTACCCCAATTCTTGTGGTGAAAATTTTCTCCGAAATCACCCAAATTCGAGTCTAGGATTCAAAATATGAAAGAATGAGCTAAAATCTCAAAATTTCAACTCTTAACCAAGTTGCAGATGTCGCATTTGCGACCAAAGGTTCGCAAGTACGGACTGTTCGCAACTGCGACCACATGTTTGCAATTGCGACCACATGTTCGTAAATGCGGTATTCGCAATTACGGCAAAAAGTTCGTAATTGCGAAGTACTAGCACCAGCAAACCCCAACTTCACCGAAATGATCTGAAACTCATTCGGAACCTCCCGAACACAAACTATATATGCATTTCAATCATAAAACACGTTATGGACCTGCTTGCCCCCTCAAAACACAGAAAAGAGGTCGTCTTGACCCGATATTGACCATTGTCAAACTCCAAATTTCTTAGCTTAACTAGTCTCTCAACCAATGATCCACAATACACCCAAGCCCCTCGGGACCCTGTCAAATCATACCAACAAGTCCCAAAATATAACATGGACCTACTCGAGGCGTCAAATCTCACATAGCAACATTAAAAATCGCACCTCAAATCAAACTTTATGAACTTTTAACTTCCAAAACTCGTGCCGCTATCTAACTCCCGGAACTACAATCCGAACTCGATAACATCAAAGTCATTCCATACCTTCAAATTTTCAACTTTCGCCAAATAGTGTCGAAACTTTCTAGATCATCAAAATAAAATTACGAGCATACCCCCAAGTCCAAAATCACCTACCGGAACCATCAAAACTCCGGTCCGAGGTCAAATACATAAAAGTCAAATATAGTCAATTCTTCCAACTTATAGTTTCTAACATGATATTCATTCCTCCAAATTCATTCTGAGTCACCTGAAAACCAAAACTGACAATTCGCACAAGTCATAATACATTATATGAAGCTAATTAAGACTTCAAACAGCTGAACGGAATGCAAATACTCAAAACGACCGGTTGAATTGTTATAAAGCAATTGAAGTCCAGAATTTCCATTTACGTGGTCTTTCTATATATCAACTTGTTTTATAGCTTTCCTCGCCAGAAAAGAGAGGAAGGAAGAAAAAAAATATTAAAGGAGGAAACAGAATTAGGAAAAAACATTGTATATTAGGACACTGATATAGTATTGCCACATGACAATATAGAATCCACTATGTAACTACAATGAGAAGTTTTATCGTCGGGAAAGTTATAAGCAAATAGGGAAACACGTTTTGAATCATTGACATTTTTGAATCATTGACATGATTAGAAAATTACATGTTCAAATCTTAAGCGTGGTATTTATTTATACTAGTTACTATAAACTAGTGTGTTGCACGTTAATAATTGCATATAAATATTTAGTACATCAATATTTTACGTTGAACATGTGTACTTTTATAATAATAAAAATAATAGTAATAATAATATTATTATTATTATTGCATATATAGTTTCAGTCAATTATTTATATTAAATAACAACAAATTGAGTCATGAGAGAAATTATATATATATATATATATATATATATATATATATATATATATATATATATATATATATATATATGAAAAAATAATTATTATAAAGCTATTGACGTGAAAAAATAATACAATTATTTCAATGCTAACAGTCAGTATTATTACATTACCAACTGGAATTCAAAATGATTAAGCATCATCTAATATGCAAAATGATCAATTTACCTTAGTTTGATATAATATAGAAATATGCAATGTAATCGTATCCTATTTAAGACTTCTTTATAAGTGTGACGACCCAGAATTTTCTGCCGACGGAACCGTGATAACGCCTAACATTTCACTTGCTAGGCAAGCCAACGTTAGAAAATTATTAAACCAATTCCTTATTTCCATTCAGTAATTAACAATAATTAACTAAGATGAAATATAATAAGTGCGGAATATCATAAAACTGTATTAATTACTACCACCCGGATCTGGAGTCACAATTCACGAGCATTCTAGAATTTACTACAAGTAATAGTCTGAAAGAAACACAACTGTCTGAATGAAAGAAACAGTAGAACAGAAAAGATAGACGGGGACTTCAAGGTCTGTGAACGCCGACAGATCTACCTTGAGTCTCCGGACAGCGGACCAATAGAAAAATCTCGATCAACCCGAGCCGGTATCAAAATCTGCACAGAAAGTGCAGAGTGCAGTATCAGTACAACTGACCCCATGTACTGGTAAGTGTCGAGCATAACCTCGACGAAGTAGTGACGAGGCTAAGGTAAAGCACCTACAAATTAACCTGTATAATTTAACAGTGTATATACAATAACATAAATGAAGAACTATACGAGAAATGTCGGGAGGGGAACATACTGAGGGGAATACAAGATAAAGAACTACAACAGAATGATCACCGGAGCAGTCAATATACCATGAATCAACAGGAATAGTAAATACAGTAAAGGAAAAATGCACGGCATCACCCTTCGTGCTTTTACTCTCAATCTCACCATAAAATTAATAGAAACGGCACGGCATCACCCTTCGTGCATTAACTCTCATATCATGGCATGGCATCACCCTTCGTGCTTTTACACTCACAATATGGCACGGCATCACTCTTCGTGCATTAACACTCACAATATGGCACGGCATCACCCTTCGTGCATTAACACTCACAATATGGCACGGCATCACCCTTCGTGCATTAACACTCTCCCTTACCATAATACAATGCATAAATAATAACAGGGAGATAGAATAACAAGTACAAACCTTACTTCAATATTTGGTTCCACTATATAAATCTAACTTTTAAATGAATACTCGATTACCAACAAAAAATTCGTAACCATGATAATGACGATCAATTTAACAATACTAGTATAAACATGTAGCAATTAGGCATGGGAAAGAGACAATATAAGAAAACGGAAGAAACATGGAATACAGGTAAATTGGCGGTGCATAAGTACTCGTCACCTCACATATACACCGCTCACATGAATTTCATTTAGCAAATAATCTAAGGTTAATAATTTCCTCAAGTCAGGGTTAGACACAACACTTACCTCGCTCCGAAGGCCACTTAATTCTCAATCACAACTTTTCCTTTGGAATTCACCTCCAAACTACTCGTATCTATTAAAAAATGACTCAATAATATCAAATATTGCTAAAAAAAATCAATTATATTGCATAAATTAAATTTCCCAAATTTTCCTTCAAAAAGTCGAAAAATCGACCCTGGGCCCGCTTGGTCAAAACTCGAGGTTCGGACCAAAATTCATTTATTCATTCACCCCCGAGCCCGAATATGTAATTAGTTTTGGAATCCGACCTCAAATTGAGGTCTAAATCACTAAATTTTCGAAATTCCTAGTTTCTACCCTAACCCCTAATTCTACCATGAAAACTCTAGATTTTAGGTTGATAATTCAAGAAATGTAATGGGTAATTGAAAAAAAATGGTTTAGAATCACTTACCAACACTTTGGGGAAGAAATGGCTCTTGAAAAAGCGCGTCACACCATTTGGTTTTTGAGAAAAATAAATTTTTGGCTAAATCCCGTGTTTGGATTCTGTTAAGTGTTGGGCGACAGTGTTCATCGCGTTCGCGAAGAGTATAGGATGCCAAGCCTTCGCGTTCGCGAGACCGTGTTCGCGTTTGCGTAGGTTACCCCCTGGCCTTCGCGTTCGCGAGACATTGCTCGCGTTCGCGATGAAGGAACGATCGACTCTTCCCCAGGTGTATCTAACACTACGCGTTCGCGAGGAGCTGGTCGCGTTCGCGAAGGGTAACGCCCTCATCGCTTCGCGTTCGCAAAGAAGAAAACTTCAGCTGCCCAGTTTACTCTTCACGTTCGCGAGAATACCTTCGCGAACGCGAAAAAGGACCTGCCAGAACACCTACCGCAGCAAAATACTAGATTTTCAAAGTCCAAAACATCCCGTGGCCTACCCCGAAACTCACCTGAGCCCTCGGGGATCCAAACCAAACATGCACACAAGTCTAAAAATATCATACGGACTTGCTAGCGCGATCAAATCGCCAAAATAACACCTAGAACTCCGAATTTAGCACCAAATCAAATAAAATTCTCAAGAACGCTTTGAAATTTTTATTTTCTCAACTGGACGTCCGAATCACGTCAAATCAACTCCGTTTCTCACCAAATTTCACAAACAAGTCTTAAATATCATAATGAACCTGTACTGGATTTCGAAACCAAAATACGGACCCGGTACTAACAATGCCAAACATCAATCAATTCTTTAAAATAAATAATTTTCAGACTTTTAATTTTTTTTAAAATTCATAACTCAAGGTAGGGACCTCCGAATTCGATTCCGGGCATACGCCCAGGTCCCATAATTCGATATGGACCCATCGGGACCGTTAAAATATGGATCTGGACCCGTTTACCAATAATATTGACCGAAATTAACTAAAATTAACTTTTTTAAGGCATAAATTCTTATTTTCATCAATTTTCAACATAAAAGCTTTTCGAAAATATGCCCGGACTGCGCACGCAAATTGAGAAATGTAAAAATAATATTTTTAAGGCTTAAGAGTACAGATTTAACTCTCCAAAACGGGAGTACACAAACCACAAAGGTTTTAGTTTGCAGAATAATAAGAATAACACAAGTACAGAAATAAATATTAAATTCCTTAAGATTGTTATTCCCGGTCAATATTGCTGTATTTGTAAATATTAATTCTGCAAAATATAAGTTAACGTAATGAAACAATAATAATAAATTCGAGCCCACTGAATTCACAGTGTTTCCTTAAGGAATTTAATCCCCTCCTAGTACCCAAGGTAATGGATTATTTCCTCCCAGGATAGAACGAATAACACACTGGTGTAGCGGTACTTCAAACCCCAGTGTTTCGGCGAACACAAAGTTCGGTAGCAAATCACACTTACAGTTGCTTTGTTTGAAGTTAAAAAACAATGCAGAACGAAGGGGTATATACTCAGAAAAACGTATGGAAGTTCTGAGAGGAAGGAATGCAATGTATAGCCAATTTGTTGAGCGAATTGTATGTTGAGTTGAGTATTTCTTCAACATTTGCTGCTCATATATATATAGCAGCCAAGAAGGAGTGCAAGACCAAACGTCCACCCTTCATGGTGGATCAAGCATTACATATTTGTGGAGCAAGCACTTCATATTTGTGGAGCAAGCACTTCATGGTGGGAAGACCATTATCCGGCTGCCAAATTATCAATACACGGATTGGAAAATATCCGTTTACAAATACGGATAATCTTACGTTAATATTTACTATTAACAAATAAATTTGGTCCAAAAAATTAATCAATCAATCGATCATTTGACCAAATCCAAATCCAAATCCAAATCCAAATCCAAATCCGAAGCCGAAGCCGTAGCCGTAGCCGAAGCCGAGCCGAGCGAGCGACGACGACGACGGCGCGAGGCTTGCTTTCTTCTTAACTCTTTAAGAGCTACAAGAAGAGCAATTATATATATACCCACCAAAAATGTCTTCCACTTCCAATATGGGACAATGTCTCATTGTTAAGAGGGGAAACTTAAAATTTTACTCAAAATTTCATTTTCCCTCCATTTCCCATTCACCCTCATTTTAAGAATATTACATCTTAAAAAATAAAACCTCAACAATCCCCCACATGAATGGGGAATGGCTATATCACGGAAGTATGCATGAAAAAACTGTGTGATTTACAAGCAAGGATTAATTGCATCTGGATAAGTAGGTTTCCCTTTGAACTTTCCGTAGTAAACTTATGTCGGATATACTCGGTCAATTGGTAGATTTGATATCTTTGAACCGTCGATCTTTGGTGTATACCTAGACAACCATAAGTCACACAATCAACCCTTAACCGTCTTTGGTTCTCATTGTTGTGTTCGTTTCAGCCATGAACACCGCCTGGTTTCATAAGTGCATAGAGAACTGGCCTTACAAAGTTCTCCTTGAAGCGGCTCACACTTCACACTTAAATAGGTGATTCCTAAACGTGTCATCCTGTAGATACACTATTTGATATACCCCGTATCAAATTTAGAAATCATTAAAAAGCCTTAATGCTTTATCCTTGGTACTGAACATTGTCTCATCACGAGAATGGACTAAAATTTTATTTGACAATGTTGAACCGTCATTAATGACTTTGTTTGATCTCTTTGAACCTAGATCTTGGGATCTCCAGTCTTCTAGGTAGAGTTACCGCCACAATGACTTGTTCTCGGCCATAGCCCCATTCCCCTTGATGATTTCTCAACTACCTCTCTAGTTAGGCCTTTTGTAAGTGGATCCGACACATTATCACTTGACTTTACATAGTCAATTGTGATAATTCCTCTAGAGAGTAATTGCCTAACGGTTTTATGTCTTCGTCGTATATGACGAGATTTACCGTTATACATGACGCTCCCAGCCCTTCCAATTGCCGCTTGACTATCACAATGTATGCATATTGGTGCCAACGGTTTGGGCCAAAATGGAATGTCTTCCAAGAAATTTCGGAGCCATTCAGCTTCTTCACCGGCTTTATCTAAGGCTATGAATTCAGCCTCCATTGTAGAGCGGGCAATACATGTTTGTTTGGACGACTTCCAAGATACCACTCCTCCACCAATAGTGAATACATATCCACTCGTGGACTTAGAATCAGTTGAACCGGTGATCCAATTTGCATCACAGTATCCCTCAATCACCGCAGGAAATTACTGTAGTGCAATTCAAAGTTCTGGGTATGTTCTAAATATCCCAAAACTCGTTTCATTGCCATCCAATGAGATTGGCCTGGATTGCTCGTATATCGACTCAGTTTACTTATAGCACAAGCTATGTCTGGTCGTGTACAATTCATGATATACATTAAGCATCCCAATACACGAGCATAATCCAATTGTGATATGCTTTGGCCTTTGTTCTTTGCTAATGCAAGATTCACGTCAATTGGAGTCTTTGCAACTTTAAAGCCCAAGTGCTTGAATTTTTCAAGTACTGTCTTAATATAATGAGATTGTGACAATGCCAGACCTTGAGGAGTCTTATTGATCTTAATTCCCAGAATTAAATCAGCAACTCCCAAGTCTTTCATATCAAACTTGCTATTGAGCATACGCTTAGTAGCATTTATGTTGGCAATGTCATTACTCATTATCAACATATCATCCACATATAGGCAAACAATGACTATGTGATTTGGAACATTTTTAATGTACACGCATTTATCACATTCATTTATCTTAAAACCATTTGACAACATTGTTTGGTCAAATTTCGCATGCCATTGGGTGCTTGTTTTAGTCCGTAAAGAGACTTAACAAGTCTACATACCTTCTTTTCTTTACCTGAAACCACAAACCCTTCAGGTTGTTCCATGTAAATTTCTTCCTCCAACTCTCCATTTAAGAAGGCCGTCTTAACATCCATTTGATGAATTTCAAGACCATACACTGCAGCTAATGCTACTAATATCCGTATGGACGTAATTCTTGTAACTGGAGAGTATGTATCAAAGTAGTCTAGACCTTCTCGTTGTCTATACCCTTTGACTACGAGCCTTGCCTTGAATTTATCAATAGTGCCATCATCTTTGATTTTTCTCTTAAAAATCCATTTAGAACCCAAAGGTTTATTTCCAGGAGGAAGATCAACCAATTCCCATGTATGGTTGTTCAATATGGATTCTATTTCACTATTGACTGCCTCTTTCCAAAACAATGATTCCGAAGAAGTCATAGCTTCTTTAAATGTTTGAGGCTCATTCTCCAATAAGAAAGTCACAAAATCTGGTCCAAATGAAGTAGACGTCCTTTGACGTTTACTACGTCTTGGATCCTCCTGATTATATGTACTTTCTTTTGTTTCTTCCCGAGATCGTTTAGATCCTTCACCAAATGACTCACATTCCTTTTTATACGGATATATATTTTCAAAGAACTCAGCATTATCTGATTCTATAACCGTATTATTATGAATGTCGGGATTTTCTGATTTATGAACCAGAAATCGATATGCTTTACTATTTGTCGCATATCCTATGAAAACACAATCAACGGTTTTCGGTCCTATCTTTACCCTTTTGGGTTTAGGAACTTGCACTTTTGCCAAACACCCCCACACTTTAAAATAATTCAAGTTGGGCTTCCTTCCTTTCCATTGTTCATATGGAATGGATTGTGTTTTGCTATGGGGCACTCGATTTAATATTCGATTAGCCGTAAGAATGGCTTCCCCCCACAAGTTCTGTGGCAAACCAGAACTTATCAACAACGCATTCATCATCTCCTTTAATGTGCGATTCTTTCTTTCCGCAATCCCATTAGATTGGGGCGTGTAAGGGGTTGTTGTTTGATGAATAATTCCATATTCTAAACATATTTCTTCAAAAGGAGATTCATATTCACCACCCCTATCACTTCTTATCATTTTTACTTTCTTGTTAAGTTGCGTTTCAACTTCATTTTTGTATTGCCTGAATGCGTCTATTGCTTCATCTTTACTATTCAGTAAGTAAACATAGCAATATCGAGTACCATCGTCAATAAAAGTTATGAAATACTTCTTTCCACCGCGAGATGGTATTGACTTCATGTCACAAATATCTGTGTGAATTAAGTCTAAAGGATTTGAATTCCTTTCAACTGACTTATAAGGATGTTTAACATACTTACATTCCACACATATTTGACATTTTGATTTTTCGCATTCAAACTTGGGCAGTACTTCCAAGTTAATCATTTTTCGCAAGGTTTTATAATTGACATGACCCAAACGTACATGCCATAAATCATTTGACTCAAGTAAGTAAGAAGAAGCTGAAATATTATTATTATTTTCAACAACCATTACATTTAGGTTGAAAAGGCCCTCGGTGAGGTAACCTTTTCCCACAAATATTTCATTCTTACTAATTACAACCTTGTTGGATACAAAAACGCACTTAAAACCGTGCTTAACAAGAAGTCCAGTAGAGACTAAATTCTTTCTCATTTCGGGAACATGAAGGACATTGTTCAAAGTCATGACCTTGCCAGAAGTCATTTTTAGAAATACCTTCCCATATCCTTCAACTTTTGCTGTTGAAGCATTTCCCATATAAACTGTCTCTCCGGGTTCAGCAAGAGCATAGGTAGCAAAAGCCTCTCTAACTGCACAAACATGGCGAGTGGCTCCTGAATCAAACCACCACAGTTTAGGATTTCCCACCAAGTTACATTCAGAGAGCATGGCACACAAGTTATCAACATCATTATGGTTTACTACCATGTTTGCTTGACCCCTTTTCTTGTCTTTCTTCGGAGCACGACACTCCGTAGATTTGTGTCCGATTTTCCCACAGTTGTAGCAGTTTCCACTGAACCGCTTCTTGCTTGGGTTGTATTTCGGACCAGAAGCCTTCTTCCTCTTTTTGTTAGCTTCAACAATATTTGCTCCCATTATTGTTGAATTTCCACGGCCTCTCCTTTCAGCAGCTTTATTGTCCTCTTCGATTCTCAACCGAACAATGAGATCTTCAAGGGACATTTCCTTTCGTTTGTGTTTCAAATAATTTTTGAAGTCCTTCCACAACGGAGGCAACTTCTCAATCATTGCTGCTACTTGGAATGCTTCGTTGATTACAAGACCTTCAGCAAGTAGATCATGAATAATCACTTGCAATTCCTGGACTTGAGTAATAACAGACTTGCTATCTATCATTTTGTAGTCCAGAAATTTTGCGGCAACGAATTTCTTCATCCCGGCATCTTCAGTCTTATATTTCTTTTCAAGCGCATTCCACAATTCTTTGGATGTCTCCATGCTACTGTATACATTATACAGATTATCATCCAGTCCGCTAAGAATATAATTCTTGCATAAAAAATCAGAATGCTTCCACGCTTCAATCACGAGAAAGCGTTCATTATCTGGAGTTTTATCCGGCAGATCAGGAACATCTTCCTTGATGAACTTCTGTAGACATAACGTAGTTAAGTAGAAGAACATCTTCTGCTGCCAGCATTTGAAATCAATCCCGGAAAATTTTCCGGGTTTTTCTGCCGGTGCCAACGCCGGTGTTCGGCTTGTCGTTGCGTTGGCAGTCGCCATCGGAACAGCTTGGTTTTCGTTTTCAGTCATCATCTTTTTCAGAAAAGAATGACACAAACAAACGTTTAATACACGTTTTCAAACTGGAGTAAAAATCACGTAGATTTTAATATCCAACAAAACGCCACGAAGGCTTAACTCTCCAAAACGGGAGTACACAAACCACAAAGGTTTTAGTTTGCAGAATAATAAGAATAACACAAGTACAGAAATAAATATTAAATTCCTTAAGATTGTTATTCCCGGTCAATATTGCTGTATTTGTAAATATTAATTCTGCAAAATATAAGTTAACGTAATGAAACAATAATAATAAATTCGAGCCCACTGAATTCACAGTGTTTCCTTAAGGAATTTAATCCCCTCCTAGTACCCAAGGTAATGGATTATTTCCTCCCAGGATAGAACGAATAACACACTGGTGTAGCGGTACTTCAAACCCCAGTGTTTCGGCGAACACAAAGTTCGGTAGCAAATCACACTTACAGTTGCTTTGTTTGAAGTTAAAAAACAATGCAGAACGAAGGGGTATATACTCAGAAAAACGTATGGAAGTTCTGAGAGGAAGGAATGCAATGTATAGCCAATTTGTTGAGCGAATTGTATGTTGAGTTGAGTATATCTTCAACATTTGCTGCTCATATATATATAGCAGCCAAGAAGGATCCGGATCCGGATCCGGATCCGAATCCGAAGCCGAAGCCGAAGCCGAAGCCGAAGCCGAAGCCGAAGCCGAAGCCGAAGCCGAAGCCGAAGCCGAAGCCGAAGCCGAGCCGAGCGAGCGACGACGACGACGGCGCGAGGCTTGCTTTCTTCTTAACTCTTTAAGAGCTACAAGAAGAGCAATTATATATATACCCACCAAAAATGTCTTCCACTTCCAATATGGGACAATGTCTCATTGTTAAGAGGGGAAACTTAAAATTTTACTCAAAATTTCATTTTCCCTCCATTTCCCATTCACCCTCATTTTAAGAATATTACATCTTAAAAAATAAAACCTCAACAAGTGCCACATCTAATTGTATGTGTGAGAAATATGTTGCGGCAAATAAACTCCAATATTTGTCTACGTGCTTTATTTATTGTCATTGTAAAATACAAACGCGATAAAAATTATTTTCTAACAAATTTAAAAGAATATACTTTATTTTCATAAATGAAAATTGAATTCTCTAAATAAACATAAGCTTGAGAGTACATTGACATATCATGATTTTTGTATATATGATGTTATTGTTAAGACCTCTACAGACCATCCTTTATACTATTACATAAGTCATGTGAGGGGTCCAAATTCTTTTTGTAGTATAATGAGTGCAGTTTTCTTCAAAACTAACTTATATGCAAAGGAAGAATATTTTTAACTTTGTGTGTTATGTACATATATGACATTATATTACATAAGATAGTAATTTCTCTGTTTCAATTTATGTGACACACTTTTCTTTTTAATTAATTCAAGAAAGAATGATATTTTTTTATATTTCATATGTAAGAATTCTACTTTACCATTCTATCAATGGTTTATAAAACCACATAAGTTTCTATAGTTTGTTCCTTTATAGTATATTAGTGCTTCGTCGTCTATTGAACATGTCCTGAAATACTCAGTTAGCATGTATGGTCTGATTGACATTAATGTCCGATGCTATGCCTTCAGCCCTTCACTATGTGAGCACCTGGTCATAGTAATCTGAATTTGAACTACTTACATGAGCACCTATTATAGTTTGTCATTTAGTTTTGATTATTATATATTGTAGGTGGAACTATACGTATTGTTATTTCAAATAATATAAGTTAATTAGTCAACACTTTTTACTCCTATTTTCTCTCTGTTGAAATTACAATCAGTTCTTAACCACAACTCTAATTAAATTGATGACTCATACATTCTTTCTTTTAAAAATATATCGCACGGCTAATATTAGGTATTTTATCTTCATTAAACTTATAAATCAGGCATTAATTATAACTTTAATTAAATTTCACTATAAGTATAGATTTCTTGCTTGAGTTCATTATCGTTTCAATAAATATACTTTGAAGGGAGTTCTTAATTTGATTATCTTTTAAAACTTCCTTAAAATAAATATTATTTTAAGTTTTATTTAATTATTTTTTAAAAAAGTTCTTTGCCTACTCTTTTTCTAAATGGATTCATGCAATAAGTCAATATAAGATTAAACTGTGAATGTAGTTCAAACAGAAAAAAAAAAAAAAAAAGAGGGAAAAGATCAAGTTATCCAAATAATTAGGATTCTATACGCTAAAACCCTATGGCAAATACCTTTATTGGTTATATTGGCGGACAATAGGTGAAGGCTATTTTAGCGTAAGTTAGTTATCCAAATATCATTAGGAATGTAGTCATTGTTGTCCGAAAAGAAAGATTCTATCTTCTAAACCATGCGTTTTAGCAGTGTTGTTGTTCGAAAATGGATTATTATAATTCTGTTCTCTTTAGGTAAAAAAATATTGTATACGGTCGAAATAAATTTCGGCCTTCGTACGATTGATCGAGTTCGAAACATAATCGATCGAAGTGAGACTTCGAGATGGGTTCCGAAGATGGCACAAACAAGCTTCGAATCCGAGGGGCCGATCAATGTCGAGCTCGATATCATTATCGATCCCGAATCCAAATCGAACTATGATACAAAGTAAAGTTATTGAGCTTGTGATCCAGAGACCGACCAACATTGACCCCGAATCAATTCAAGGGTCCGAGTCAGAATCGAGCTCAAGCCAAGATCGAGAGCTCGAGTCAAGACCGAAAACTCGAGTCAATATCGAGCTCATAGACAAGAGCCGTTGCAATCCCATTAGAAGAGAGAATCTTGGCAGGAATTGCGGAAAAACTAATTTACCATGAGTCTCCCACTATGTATTTTTAATTATATCTAAAGTAAGATCCCTCTACTATAAAAGGGGATGGTTATCATTTCTGTAGGGGGAAGTTTTTTGCTTACATTATAATTCGAGCACCATATTCTCCTATAGTGAAGAATTGTTCTTTCAAGCTTCTAAAATTGATTCCACTTGTTTAGTCCTAAAATTCATCTTCTTAGCAACCTTATCTGTTTTGCATTCTTTGTAATCCATACTTGATATTTCTATTTATCCTTACGATTTGTATTAAGATTACACCACATATCCTTAGAACTACTTACAAATTCAACTATATCCGTTTTTCGGGTAAACAGTTTGGCGCCCACCGTGAGGCTAAGGATAACAGTGGTTATTTGATACGAATCTGCAAAAATACGCCGTTGTGTTTTGCGCTTGTTTTCGAAAATATCTTGGATTTCGGATTAACAACAACTAACTACCAGTCAAATGGCCACACCAATCAACAACGAAACCGGTCTTCAAGATGAGAACAATAACTTGACACCCAATACCGAAAGACCACTTGTCAACGCCGTTGGAGCTCGAATCGGAGCACTGATAGATATTAATTCGCATGTGGCCATTGAGGCGAACCTACATTCTGAACCCGAACATAGCATTAATGGTGGCACTCGGTCTGCAGGTCGAAATATCCCTAACATCGAGAAAAACGGCGTTAGCTTGCGTATGATTTTCGAAATGTTGCAAGCTCAACAAGCAGCAATAGCTCAGCTTCAGAGCCATACCCAGCTATGAAGCAGGCCAGAGCCCAATCCGCCTCGAGAAGTCACCCACAGAACGGAGCCAGCCATAGTGAAGTTAAATGAGCAAGAATCGGGGACTACTCCCGAAATTGCTAAATTGCTCGAGGAACTCACAAAGCAAGTTGAAGCCAATGATAAAAAAAGTAGAAACATATAACTCTGGGGTCGATCAGATCCCGGGAGCTCCACCAATGATAAAAGGGTTGGATTTAAAACAATTCGTGCAAAAACCTTTTCCCTCGAGCGCAGCCCCAAAACTAATCCCCAAAAATTTATGTATGCCCGAAATTCCCAAATATAACGGAACGACCGATCCCAACTAGCACATCACTTCTTACACATATGCCATCAACGGCAATGATTTAGAAGACGATGAAATCGAATCTGTGTTATTGAAAACATTCGGGGAGACCCTCTCGAAGGGAGCAATGATTTGGTATCACAACCTACCACCAAATTCCATCGACTCATTCGCCATGTTAGCAGATTCTTTTGTGAAAGCACATGTCGGCGCCATAAAAGTCGCAACAAGGAAATCAGACCTCTTCAAGGTAAGACAAAAGTATAACAAGATGCTGAGGGAGTTCGTATCTCGTTTTCAAATGGAACGAATGGATTTGCCCCCAATCACAGACGATTGGGCTATTCAGGCTTTCACTCAAGGTTTGAACGAACGAAGTTCGACGGCTTCACGGCGGTTAAAGCATAACCTTATCGAATACCTAGCCATCACGTGGGCCGACGTGCACAATCTGTACCAATCAAAAATTAGGGTCGAAGATGATCAATTGGGACTTGAACCCGCTGCTCGAAGGGATATTAATCGAGAACAAGGTCCGATCGGGGATCGATACCGACCGTACAACGGAAATCGCAAAATCAGTGAATCGAGACATAACCCCGGGCAAAATAACAAAAAAAGTGATCGAGGTCAAGGGTCTCGGGGGCTGATGAACAGAAGTAGGTTTGATAGGCCTGCCGGATCTAAGGAAGCACCTCGGTTATCAGAATATAACTTCAGTATTGATGCATCCGCCATTGTGTCGGCGATCGGACGCATCAAAGACACTAAATGGCCTCGACCTATGCAGGCCGATCCTGCCCAGAGGAATCTCAATTAAATGTGCGAATATCATGGCACCCATGGCCACAGAACGGAAGATTGCAGGCATCTAAGAGAGGAAGTAGCCTGATTATTCAACAAAGGGCACCTTCGAGAATTTTTAAGCGATAGGGCGAGGAACTACTTTAAAAATAGGGATTTCGGCAAGCAAAACGAACAAGAAGAACCACAGCACGTCATTCATATGATCATCAGCGGCGCCGATACCCCTCAGGGACCGGTGCTTAAATGCACTAAGACATTGATTGTGAGAGAAAAACGATCTCGAACTCAAGATTACACACCCATAGGAACTTTGTCCTTCAATGATGAAGATGTAGTAGGATTCATACAACCCCATAACGATGCATTGGTAATATCCGTACTCATGAATAAAACTAAAGTTAAGCGTGTGTTGATTGATCCAAGTAGCTCGGCCAACATCATCAGATTGAAGGTCGTAGAAAAACTCAGCATGCAAGACCATATCGTACCCACAACCCTGGTTCTAAATGGATTCAATATGGCATGTGAAACCACCAAAGGCGAGATAATTCTACCGATAAACGTGGCTGGGACCATCTAGGAAACAAAGTTCCACGTGATCGAAGGCGACATGATACGCCCTTTTTGGAAGGCCATGGATCCACAACATGAGAGTTGTACCTTCGACCCTACACCATCTTAAATTCCCAACATCGAGAGGAGTCAAAATAGTGTACGGAGAACAACCAGCCGCAAGATAAATGTTCGTCGTCGAGGAAGCAAAATCAATATCCTCGCCTTCGCCAGTAAAGGGATCGGGCTTAGAAACGGAATGAGATACCAAATAGCAATCACTGACATCGGTTTTGACCCAACCAGTTAACCGAAAGATCAAAAAAGATGATTATCAGAGGATCCCTCGATCTTCACGATTCCCGATGATTCTGATGCTCCCAAATCAACGATTGAGGAATTGGAGAAAGTCACATTAATCGAGCATTTGCCCGAACGGAAGGTATACCTGGGAACGGGGCTGACCTCCGAACTCAGGAAGAAACTTATTCGATTTCTTGTCGATAACATTGATTGTTTTGCCTGGTCCCATTTAGATATAACAGGGATCCCATCGGACATAACGACGCATCGTCTAATCTTGGACCTTAGGTTCAGACCGGTAAAGTAAAAGAGAAGACCCCAGTCCGAGGTAAAGCACACATTCATAAAGGACGAGGTAACCAAACTTCTCAAGATAGGGTCTATTCGGGAGGTGAAATAACCCGAATGGTTAGCCAATATAGTTGTAGTTCCTAATAAAGGGAACAAACTTAAAATGTGTGTGGATTATAAGGATTTGAACAAAGCATGCCCCAAAGATTCCTTTCCGCTGCCCAACATCGATCGCATGATCGATGCCATGGCCGACCACGAGATCCTTACTTTTCTCGATGTCTATTCCGAGTATAATCAAATCCAAATGAACCCCGGAAGACCAGGAAAATACTTCATTTGTCACCAAATATGGAACATATTGTTATAATGTGATGCCCTTTGGGATAAAAAATGCAGGAGCTACTTACCAACGCCTAGTAAATAAAATGTTTGAAGAACAAATAGGTAAATCAATAGAAGTTTATATTGATGGCATGCTAGATAAGTCCCTACGCGCAGATGACCATTTGACCCATTTGCAGAAAACATTCGAGATTTTGAGAAAATACAATATGAAGCTCAACCCCGAGAAATGTGCTTTCGGGGTCAGTTCGGGCAAGTTCCTAGGCTTCATGGTGTCAAATCGAGGAATCGAGATTAACCCCGATAAAATCAAGGCTCTCGAAGACATCACCATCGTGGACAGCGTGAAAGCCGTACAAAGGCTAACAAGACGGATTGCAGCCTTAGGCCGATTCATTTCGAGATCGTCAGATCGAAGTCAGAAATTTTTCTCTCTACTCAAAAAGAAGAACGATTTCGCTTGGACCCCGGAATGCCAACAGGCATTAGAAGAATTAAAACAATATCTATCGAGCTCACCACTACTTCATACTCCAAAAACAGACGAAAAACTTTGCTTGTACTTGGCAGTATCGGAAATCGCAGTAAGCGGTGTCCTAGTTCGAGAAGATCAAGGTACGCAATTTCCTGTTTATTATATAAGTCAGACCTTAGAAGAAGCAGAAACTAGATATCTGCACCTAGAAAAATTGGCACTTGCACTGATAAGCGCCTCTAGAAAGTTAAGACTGTACTTTCAATGCTACCCCATATGCGTATTAACTACTTACCCGCTTCGTAACATTTTGCACAAGCCCAAACTATCAGGCCGATTGGCCAAATGGGTCGTCGAACTCAGTGGGTACGATATCGAGTATCAAACCCAAACGACCATCAAGTCTCAAATTTTAGCAGACTTCGTGGCCGATTTTATGCCAACCCTCGTACTCGAAGTCGAAAAAGAACTCTTATTGAAATCGGGTACGTCATCGGGGTTATGGACCCTTTTTACGGACGGGGCTTTGAACGTGAAGGGGTCCGGGCTAGGCATAGTTTTAAAGCCACCCACGGGTAACACTATTAGGCAATCTATCAAAACTACCAGGTTAACTAACAACGAGGCCGAGTATAAGGCCATGATTGCAGGTCTCAAGCTAGCTAAAAGCCTGGGAGCAGAAGTCATTGAAGCCATGTGTGACTCTTTGATGTGGTAAATCAAGTAAACAAAACCTTCGAAGTTCGAGAAGATAGAATGCAAAGGTATTTGGACAAACTACATGTCACTTTACACCATTTCAAACAATGGACTTTACAGCATGTTCCACGAGAGCAAAACAGTGAGGCTGATGCACTTGCGAACTTGGGATAATCAGTCGAGGAAGGTGAGTTGAGCCCGGGGACTGTCGTTCCACTCTCGAGATCTGTGATCGAAGAAGGTCATGCCGAGATAAATTATACAAGCTTAACCTGGGATTGGAGAAATAAGTATATTGAATACTTAAAGAATGGAAAGCTCCCGTCGGACCCTAAAGATTCAAGGGCCTTACGAACTAAAGCTACTCGATTCATGTTAGCTTCAGATGGAACGGTATATCAAAGGACATTCGATGGACCATTGGAAGTATGCTTAGGTCCAGGAGATACCAATTATATCCTACGTGAGGTGCACGAGGGCACTTGTGGGAATCACTTCGGTGCCGATTCATTAGTCCGAAAAATAATCAGGGCAGTGTATTATTGGATCGATATGGGCAAAGACGCAAAAGAGTTTGTTCAAAAATGTGACAAATGTCAAAGGTTTGCACCAATGATCCATCAACCCGGAGAGCAACTTCACTCAATCCTATCCCCATAGCCATTCATGAAATGGGGAATGGATATCGTCGGCCCTCTACCATCGACCCCACGTAAAGCTAAATTCATTTTATTTATGACTGACTATTTCTCTAAATGGGTTAAAGCACATGCATTCAAGAAAGTAAGAGAGAAAAAGGTCATAGACTTTATCTGGGATCATATCATATACCGATTTGGGATACCCGCCAAAATAGTGTGTGACAATGGAAAATAATTTATCGGTAGTAAAGTGATGAAATTCTTCAAAGACCACAAAATAAGAAGGATATTATCAACACCGTATCACCCCAGTTGGAACGGACAGGCTGAATCAACGAACAAAACTATCATTCAAAACCTAAAGAATAGGTTGAACGACGCTAAAGGAAAATGGAGAGAAATCCTACCCGAAGTCCTTTGGGCATATCAAACAACATCAAAATTTAGTACGGGGGCAACCCCGTTCTCCTTAGTATATAGCTCTGAAGCCTTGATACCAGTCGAAGTCGGCGAACCCAGTGGCAGATTTCGATATACGACAGAAGAATCAAATAACGAGGCTATGAACACTAGCCTCAAATTATCGGACGAAAAACGAGAAGCTGCTCTCGTCCAATTGGCCACCCAAAAGCAACGAATCAAAAGATACTATAATCGAAGAACCAAACTCCGCCATTTTAAACCCGGGGACTTAGTGCTAAGGAAAGTCACCCTCAATACCCGAAATCCAAACGAAGGAAAACTAGGACCGAACTGGGAAGGACCATATCAAGTTCTCGAAAACGTCGAAAAGGGATCATACAAGCTCGGCATTATAAACGACAAACAACTATCAAGCAATTGGAATGTGTCGCATCTAAAATGATACTACTGCTAAGGTATGAACCTCCCTTATTCGTTTACATTTCAAAACTAACCCCTGCAGAAGTCCGATCAGGAGCTAAGATGGATCCTTCAATACGAAGCCTTAGGTCTAAAAGCACGCGTTGCACTCTTTTTCCCTTAGACCGGTTTTATCCCAAATGGGTTTTTCGGCAAGGTTTTTAATGAGGCAACCAATGATCGTGCTCTACTTGGAAATAATTTGACGGTATTCGAGTCCTCTTTACAATCGACCTCAAATACTGGGGGGCATTAGCCCTCAAGTATATCAAGTTTTGATGCAAGAAAGTTATTTTCCAATAGGAAAAGTTATAAGAGCCAAATGGTCAAAACGAACCATGCTCATATAGTTGGCCCGAGCCCTGACACAAAATATGAACGCATGTATAATGACTTGCAAAGAAAGTTCTCCTCTTTACCGATATCTTATATCCAAGAAAAATTCCTCTATTTTGAGATTTATTATGCAAACAGAATTAAGATAAATCTCCGGGTCCAAGTAAGCACTCACTCAGCGCCTACGGGCTACATTATTTCGAGTTCGAATCATTCACTCGACTACTAATCCTACGGGCTACTCTTACTTCGAGTTCGAGCACGCACTCACTCGACCATTATGCCTACGTGCTACATTATTTCGAGTTCGAATCATTCACTCGATTACTAAGCCTACGGGCCACTCTTATTTCGAGTTCGAGCAAGCGCTCACTCGACCATTATGCCTACGGGCTACATTACTTCGAGTTCGAAACATTCACTCGACTACTAAGCCTACGGGCCACTCTTATTTCGAGTTCGAGCAAGAGCTCACTCGACCATTATGCCTACGGGCTACATTACTTCGAGTTCGAAACATTCACTCGACTGCTAAGCCTACGAGCCACTTTTATTTCGAGTTCGAGCAAGCACTCACTCGACCATTACGCCTACAGGCTACATTACTTCGAGTTCGAAACATTCACTCGACTGCTAAGCCTACGAGCCACTTTTATTTTGAGTTCGAGCAAGCACTCACTCGACTATTATGCCTACGGGCTATATTACTTCAAGTTAGAAACATTCACTCAACTACTAAGCCTACGAGCCACTTTTATTTCGAGTTCGAGCAAGCACTCACTCGACCATTACGCCTACGAGCTCTATTTATTCGAGCTCGAATCACTGATTCAACTAATAAGCCTAAAGGCTACTTCACTTCAAGTTTGAGTAAGCCTGTGTTCGGACAATCACTCAGCTTGACGACAAAGCATACGAGTTGCCTTATTTCAAAGTTTGAGTAAGTGCTCGCTCGGTTATAAAGGCTACGAAGTCCAAATTTGATTAAGTTACTTAAATCCTTGTGAAAATATTCATAAGGAATGAATAAAATCTTCACAAGACTGGAAACAAAACAGAAGCAAGTCGGCAAAAAGGGGATATTTTTATATACAAAGTTATTTACATGATTGATTACAACATAAAAATTAAGGGCTAAGCTTCCTGGTTATCCCCAGGAGCAGTCTCTTCTCTATCCCCCCCCCCTCCCGGTTCTCGGATTCACTCTTATTCCCATCGTCATCATCATTGTCATCATCACCGTCATCGAAAACCAAGGCTTCTGCATCGGCTTCGAGTTCTTTGGCCCTTTTTATCTCTTCAGCGAGGTCGAAACATCGAGCATGGATCTCCTCGAGGGTCTCCCTCCGAGATCGGCACTTAGCAAGTTTAGCGACCCAATGTGCTCGAGTATCGGCGGTCTCGACTGCCTCTCTTGCTTGGACCTGGACAGCTTCAGCATAGGCCCGATAGACGACCACGAGTGCATCCGCACCGGCCTTTGCCTTTTTGGCGTTAGATGCGGCCTTGGCAAGTACAGAGTCTAACCGAGCCTCGAGCTCCTTTATTTTTCTTGCTTGGATCTAGCTTTTCTCTTTCATTTTTTGAAGTTGGTTTTTGGCCGATGACAATTGGGCTCGAGCAGTTTCTTTCTCTGCAGCGAAGCGGCCCACTCTTTCTTTCCACTTCAAAGACTCCGCTCTTATCACATCGACTTCTTCACGGAGTTTTCCGATCATCTCAATTTTCTGCTGCAGCTGTGAGATCGAAAGATTAGCCATCATTCCGGTATCAAGCCTATATGCTTTTAAAAGCATTATTACCTGCTCAGATAGATCGATCTGATCATGGTGAGCCCTGGCCAAATCAGCTTGGAGGTCTTTTATTTCCTCTCCCCTTTGGCCCAAAAGGAGTTTTAAGGAGTTCCTCTCCTCTGTAACTCATTGAAGCTTGGCCTCGCATCGACGCAGCTCGGTTCGGGACTGAGAACATGATTCTCGATGAACTTCCGCGGCCTGCAAAGAAAGAAGAAATGAAGTCAGAAAAAGCAAACTTAAAGGTAACGCCATATGATTTAAGGCCTACCTGATTCAAAGCCTGTTGCACTCCGTGAAAAAGATCTGATGCCTCACTTGTACCGGCAGTGTCTTCGATGCCGATAAACAGGTCACGAAAAGGATCCTCTCCATCATGAGGCCTATCTAATTCGAGGTCCCCCAAAGCTTGGGCTTCCCGAATCGCACATGCGGAAAAAGCAGGGAAGGTGGGCGAGCCTTCGATTGCTACTGCCCCAAATGATTCATCTGGTGCATTCTCTTCGATTCTAAAAGATTCAGGAAGAGTCCCTTCAGATATATCTCCCACCCGTTGACTTCGATGAGAAACATATTCGATCTCCAACAACTCGGGGACTCTGCCCAAATCTCTCTCCGATATATCCTCAATTCAAGGCGGAGCCTTGTGAACCGCTATCGATCCAGCTGCCTGTGGAACGTCGGTGGTCTTCTTTGTTCGGGCCGCCAGTGCAGACCCATCGTTTTCTTCTTCTTCTTCTTCTTCATCCCTCAGACGCAGAACTAATTCTACAGTTAAAGGAATGGCATTCTTGTTCGGCTTATGAGCCGTCCTCTTCTTCGGTTTTTGATCTTCAAGGACGGGGGCTCTTTTCCTCTTATTATCTTTCACCAGCTTTGGGACAGAGGCCGAAGCCTCTTCCTCGACGGATGAAGGCCTCAAAACCGCATCCTTGCCCACACCTGCATACGGAAAATTTTATCAAAATATGGGAAAACCATCTTATTCAAATTATCAAAAGATACGAGAGAGGTGCTCACCGTGATTTTTGGCCTCCCATCGGCCCTTTGACAAGTCGCGCCATGAGCGCTCGGCATATGAGGAGGTCAAAACCAGATCGCGTACCCAGTTCTTGAGATCGGGCACTGCGCTGGACATCCAGGGAACCGCTGCATCTCAAAAAAGGGAATATTGGTGAGAAAAGAAATGAAAGAACAAAATAATAGAAGATAACAGTAGAATTACACTCACGCTTCATGTTCCATTCCCTGGGAAAAGGCATATTTTCGGTGAGGATCAGGTCCGAAGTCCTCACTCGAACGAACTGGCCCATCTAGCCTCGATCCTTATCCTCGTCTATACTCGAGAATAGAGCCTTGGTAGCTCGACGTTGGAGTTTTATTAACCCTCCTCGAAAAAGGCGAGGATGGTATAATCGAACAAGATGATCAAGGGTGAAAAGCATCCCCTCGATTTTACTCACAAAATATTAGATCAAAATAGCGATCCGCCAAAAGGAAGGACGTATCTGGCATAGGGTTATTAGGTATTTACGACAAAAATCTATGATAACAGGGTCGAGGGGACCAAACGTGAAAGGGTAAGTATACACGCTTAAAAACCCTCCCACGTGAGTAGTAATATCCTCTTCGGCAGACGGCACTACCACCTCTTTGTTCTCCCAGTTACAATCCTTTTTTATCCGCTCGATGTGCTCCCGAGTTATTGAGCAAATATATCTTGATACGGGCTCACATCGGCCAGGAACCGGCAAACTTTTATCGAGTTTGAAATCGGAGGTAAGAACACACGCCGCCGGAACGCACTCCTCAGGACGAGGGTCCACCGGTGTTTTATTGGCGACAGATTGGGAAGAAGAAACTTTTTATTTTTGGGGAATGGTTTTGGATGTCTTCACAATTTTGGATTTAAAGAAGGTAACGAAGATTTGGTACTTTGGAGGAAGAATTTTGCAAAGAGGAATCACTGATTTGCGAATAAACTCAGAGAATACGAAAAAGAAATTGGAAAATTTGGAAGACTGAAGATGTAAAAGTGATAAATGATGAAAGGAAGGGTTATTTATAGGTTTAAGCAATGGCGGTTCAGTATCAGCGGTGGTCGACCACCGTCTGACATGCATTAAATACCTTGAAAGACTAAATCGACGGGACAACTATCACGTGTGTCATGGTCGAGTCCGATGTAAACGTCAGCTTATAATCCGATCGAGCCGTTGAAAAATCATATCATTTCTCACCACATTCTTCCTGAGAAATGAGGGGACTATTTGTATACGGCCGAAATAGATTCCGGCCTTCGTACGATTGATCGAGTTCGAAATATAATCGATCGAAGCGAGATTTCGAGACGGGTTCCGAAGATGGCACAAACAAGCTTCGAATCCGAGGGGCCAATCAATGTCGAGCTCGATATCATTATCGACCCTGAATCCAAATCGAACTATGATACAAAGTAAAGTTATCGTGCTTGTGATCCAGAGACCGACCAACATTGACCCCGAATCAATTCAAGGGTCCGAGTCAGAATCGAGCTCAAGCCAAGATCGAGAGCTCGAGTCAAGACCGAAAACTCGAGTCAATATCGAACTCATAGACAAGAGCCGTTGTAACCCCATTAGAGGAGAGAATCTTGGCAGAAATTGCGAAAAAGCTAATTTACCATAGGTCTCCCACTATGTATTTTTAATTATATCTAAAGTAAGATCCATCTACTATAAAAGGGGATGGTTATCATTTCTGTAGGGGGAAGTTTTTTGCTTACATTATAATTCGAGCACCATATTCTCCTATAGTGAAGAATTGTTCTTTCAAGCTTCTAAAATTGATTCCACTTGTTTAGTCCTAAAATTCATCTTCTTTGCAACCTTATCTATTTTGCATTCTTTGTAATCCATACTTGATATTTCTATTTATCCTTACGATTTGTATTAAGATTACACCACATATCCTTAGAACTACGTACAAATTCAACTCTATCCGTTTTTCGGGTAAACAATTATATCCCATATTACAATTATATCCAAATTATATTGCTTAGCTAAATAAGTATTTAGGGCTATTTTGGTCAATTAATATTGTATTCATATTTATATATATATATATATATATATATATAGAGAGAGAGAGAGAGAGAGAGAGATATTTATTCTTCTTGTCTGAATTTTCGTCCCTGCCATTGAGAATAAAGATATGTAATAAAATGTTACGAATAGTTAAACTAACTAGGTAGAAAAACAAAAACAAAAAATAAAAAAAAAAAAAAAATAAGGCATGCAAAAGCAATGAAGTCCCACAATGTTTTCCCAAATTCATGGCGATTATTGTTCAACCAAAATATTATTTTTTCCCCGTATTTTTCTTACGTTTCTATATGTCTATTTCAAAGTGACGATCAACACACAACATATTTCATTGGGGTAAATTTCAGAAATAGTCATATAATTATGACTTTTTTCCACTAAAGTCATATAACTTTATTTTCTCACAGAAAAATCATAAAACTTTTACTAACTCACACAAAAATCACAACGACCGGAAAACACAACCTTCCGGTAGTATTTCTTATTTCATGTTTTTTAGTTTTTATTTTTTGTTTAATAAATAATAATCCAGTTAAAATAGGAATGACCCAACCCGACCCGACCAAATTCAATATATATATATATATATATACAACACGATAGTTCTATCTTTTTTTTTCTTTTCAAGGTTTTCATTCAAATTAATAATATTATTATTTCAAGAGTGTCACGACCCAAAATTCAACTAGCCGTGATGGCACCTAACCCAACCCGTTAGGTAAGCCAATTTATAAATATCCGATTCAAATAATATTTAACTGACTCTAATACACTCCCCAAGGATTGGTAGTACAAATCATGAGCTTCTAAGATTCATAATTTACAAAGTTGGTGTGAAATAAAATACATCATCTGTTTGAAAATACATGAACATATTTTTAAATCTAAAACTACCAAGATCAAGAGGCATCTATGACCAGAATGCAGGTACATCTCTAATGTCAGCTCCCGCCATACATAGCAACATCAGCATTCAAAATCTGCACGCAAGGTGCAGAAGTGTAGTATGAGTACAACCGATCCCATGTACTCAATAAGTAACAAACCTAACCTTAGGTTGAAAGTAGTGACGAGTTGGGACAAGGATCAGAGTCCAACTCCAATAACTAATAACATCTCATAATAATACAATTTAAAGCATCACAAGTAATAACTCAATAATAAAATGCTCAACTCGTATAAAATTTTGAAAAAATAAATATGTCCTTTTCAATATAACAGTAAAACTCAAATCTTTTGCCGAAAGTCACCGAAAATATGAGTAAGTCTGAAACCTGTTATTTTTTTTCAAAAACTTTAACAACAGATAAGAAATCTCATTATTAGATAGCATAAGAAAAAATACTTCTATATGCCTACATATCAAGTATGCATGTCTAATGTAATGCAACACAATGATGAACGTACTCACACTCTCAGAGTACTCAATCTCACTGTCTCGCATTTTTACTCATCACGCTCAATATTCTGCACACTCAGTCGCTCGGCACTGTACAGGGCAGATCCAACCCAAATATAAATCACATCTTGTACACAGTCACTTAGTATTGTATATAGCCAATCCAGCACAGGGAAGATCTATCCCAAATATATATATATAATAACAGACATTCAGTCACTCGATACTATACAGGGCCAATCCAGCCAAGGAAACTCCACTCCAAATATAAATAAATAAATAAGGCAACTTCATGCCCTGAAAAATCCATCCCAAACATAAATAAATAAATAAGGCAACTCCATGCCCTGGAAAGTTCATCCCAAACATAAATAAATAAGGCAACTCCATGCCCTAGGAAATCCATCCCAAATATAATGTCATTTGCGCTCACTGTGGGGGGGAGGGGGGAGGGGGGGTGCACACTCCGGAGGGGCTCCTTCAGCGCAAGCACTATAATAAGTCAATCTGGCCTGCTGCGACGTGCAGCCCGATCTCATAATAATAAAGCCTATAAGGTCTGTTGCGACGTGCAGTCCGATCCATATAATAATAAAGTATATAAAGCCAACATGGCATGCTGTGACATGCAGCCCGATCCCATAATTATCCTCATTCGGCCTCACTCAGTCATCAATCTCTCCAATCTCTCGGGCTCATAATGTCATGAAACTAGCCCAAAATGATGATATGATATATCAATAAATAACAACAGAGACTGAGATATGATATGCAATGAATGTATATGACCGAGTACGAAATTACAATTTAAACAAATAATTCAACAGCAACATGACCTCTGTGGGTCTCAATAATACCGGCATATAGCCTCAACAAGATTTTTAACATGATTCTCAGCTCGATTTTCCTTAACACATGAAAGTACATGGACAATGCCAAGATTATTTGACTACACAACTTCACGGAATCAATTACGTCATAGTTTCTACGGTGCATGCCCACACGCCCGTCATCTAGCATGTGCGTCACCTCCAAACAAATCATATAACACGTATTTTCGGGGTTTATACCCTCAGCTCCAAGTTTAGAAATCTTACTTACCTCGAACAAGTCGAATCCAATACCAAGCAAGATAAACAATACTCCAAAAATTTCATTCCGCGCTTATCAACCTCCAAATGCCTTCTTATCCCTCAATTCAAGCCAAACGATCTGTATCTATTCAAACAACGTGCAAATTAATCACAAATATACTCCAATGCTTACAATTTAATAATTTATAAAAATTTTCAACTCCGCTCGAAAAGTCGACAGTGGGGACCACGTCTTAGAACCCGACGAAACTCATAAAATCCGACAACTCATTCAATTACGAGTCCAACCATACTAATTTTATTCAAATCCCACTCCGAATCGGTGTTCAAAACTTGAAAATTTATTTTATGAAATTGTAGAAAATTCCTCCGATTTCTCTTTAAAAATTAATAATCTAACGCTGAAAACGAAGATTAATTCATGAAATATAATCACACGGGAGTCAAGAACACTTACCCCAAGTTGTGTGATAAAATTTTCCTCTGAAAATCGCCCAAACCGAGCTCCCCAACTCTGTTTATGTCAAAAATGGCGAAATCTACCGTTTATAGGGATTTAATGTTTGTAGCGCCATAGGTGGTGTGGGCCTGTGGCGCTGTTTCTAGAACTTAAAAAAAATCCTAGCGCCCCACGCTACCCTGTGCGCTGGTGACGAGATTTTTTTCTATTTCGCCCGGGTCAAGATTATTTCAGTAACCACCACTTTCACACAAGATTTATTCAAGAATTTTTCCGAGGTACCAAACCTCAAAATTACGAATCACGCATTGATTCAAGCCTAAGAAATTTATGAACTTCCGAATTCCAAATTCTACATTCGATGCCGAAACCTAACAAATCAAGTTTGATTGACCTCAAATTTTGCACACAAGGCATAAATGACATAACGGACCTATCAAAATTTTCAGAACTGAATTTTGACCCCAGTATCAATAAAGGCAACTCCGGGTCAAACTTCCAAACCTTCCATTTCCAACTTTCGCCATTTCAAACCAAAATCAACTACGAACTTCTAAATAAATATTCTGACACACTCCTAAGTCCAAAATCACCATACGGAGTTATTGGAACCATCAAAACTTCATTCCGGAGTTATTTGCACAAAAGTCAAACTCCGGTCAACCCTTTTCATTTAAGCTTCCAACATGAAATTTATTCTTCCGAACTAATCCCGAAACACTTGAAATATCAAAACCGACGATTCACACACGTCATAATACATCATATGGAACTATTCAAGATTTTAAATAGTTGAAAGGAGCGTAAATGTTCAAAATGATAGGTCGGGTCGTTACAAAGAGCTCTCTAATTATTCATATTTTGTTTTTGTCATAATGCATTCTAAACTAAGATTTGTTTTTTGGTGGGAAGGGGAGGATTCATTTTTAGTATTATTTTAATTTATATATATGAGTATTGGATCGTGCCGGGTTGAGTCATTCTTATTTAATAAAATATATATATAATTAACCGATGGGTTGGCTAATTGTATTCGCTAGCCAAAAATTATATAAAATATGTTAATTATATGTATATAATACATATATACAAAAAAAAATATTTTATCGGCTATTATTTTTTCGAGTGGCTAAAATATATATTTCTCCTATTTTAATTAGGTTATTATTTATTAGAATAAAAAAACAAATAAGAAAATACTGTCGGAAAGTTGTGTTTTTCGGTCACTATGATTCTGTACGAGCAACTGAAAATTTTATGATTTTTGTGTGAGAAAATATAGTTATATGACTTTGGTAAAAAAAAAGTCATGGTTATATGATTATTTGTAAAATTTACCCTATTTCATTGTTACTCAATGACTAAAAAGAAGTATGCAGCTTGCTTATATTTTTCACAAATTTTGAAACTATGGTGTGAAACATCCCTTGAATTTTTTATGGTTTCATAACATATTCATTAGTTAAATTTTCTATGGAGTTTACATTACTTAGGAGATTTTAATATCATGTATCAAAATTTTGACTAGTTCAGTTAATTTGAAACTATTTTCTACCAAGATGAACCCTTAAGATAATAATTGTTACAGTATTGATTACTATACTTGTAGAGTTACTGTCCTGTTTTCTTTTGTAGGCGAACAAATCGACGAAGCTTCTTGAATAAGTAGATTGTCAAAGTTCTCTTAGAATTTCTCAAATGTTTAGATTAAGAAAATGTAATGAGATCTAATAAAAGAAATAAATATGTTTAATAATTAATTTCACTTTAAAATGAAGGAGAGTTGATTTACGTAAGTTGACCAATATTCTTTCTAGTGGTTAGGTCTCATCTGCTAAATATCTTAAACTTGATTTACTTTTATACAATAGTTTTTATCAAGTGGTAATATAATAGTTGAAATACTTGCACAATATCACTTTCGCAAGCTGATCATTTAGCATATATTAGTAATAAGAACATCAAAACGTAATAGACGAATGTAAACTCAAATTCTGATGTGATTTGAATTTATGATTTTCTTTGAACTACTAATCTTTGTATTCACTAATCCTAGTGCGACATTAATGAAAATTACCATTATAAATATCTTCGCCATATTATATTTTATTTTACATTTTGGAATTAAAAATGACATTCTCATTACGTGTTGGAATCAGCTTAAAAGTAAAGAGGCGTATACTAGAAATGCAAAAGAATGGTGGAAAAAAAGAAGAAATGCAAAAGAATTGGGGTCACAATTGGAAAATACGAAACTTTTCATGAAAGACAATCGCAGTACTACTACGGAGTACTAATTAGAAAGGAGTATCTAGTGAGCCATCGAGAAGAGAAAAACGAAATGGCAGCGGAATCATCGTCGGCGGCAGTTGCAGTGTCTCCGATGACGGCGGAAGAGTTAACGCTGACGGTGAAATGGAGCGGAAAAGAGTACACCGTCAGAGTTTGCGGCGATGACACCGTCGGCGAGTTAAAACGACGCATATGTGAAGTGACAAGAGTGTTGCCTAAACGCCAGAAGCTTCTATACCCAAAAGTCGGTTCAAAACTCGCTGATGAGACTCTCCTTCTATCTCAGATTCCTCTCAAATCCTCTTTCAAAATGACTATGATCGGGTTAGCTTCTCCTCTCTCTCTCTCTCTCTCTCTCTCTCTCTCTCTCTCTCTCTCTCTCTCTCTCTCTCTCTCTCTCTCTCTCTCCACACAAAGCCCTGTCCAAATGGAGTGGAATTGATATAGAATGCTGATATAGCCAACTCTAACTAGTTTGGAATTGAGATAGTTGATTGATTGATTATTGTATGTATATGTCGAAAAAAGGTTTTAAGTTTTATACACTGACAGTGTAATTTACTCCATCTATTCAGGTTCACTGGTTATAGCAGATTATTATTTAATTTCTAGGTTATATATCAAGATTGTTATGAAGAGTTACTTGTTGTATTATAGTGTAAACAAATAAACAATGTATACACGGTCACAGAACTTAAATTTTTTTTAATCTCATTTTCAACAGAAAAATTGTGCAGAGACGTTTATGCTGGTTGCCAAATTGTATGATTTTAAGTATGAGAAGATGACGAGGCCAATGTGTATAGGATATTTCTGCTCGTGCTTTGTCAAATTCTAGTATAGTTTAAGATATCGTCCCACAGAGATTGAAAAATCTATGCTACAATCTTGTAATATTTTAGCTACTATTTGAGAGAACCAAATTGATGGAAAGAGAGTAGGATTTTGAATTTGTAAATTACTTAAACAAAAACAACTTTTGGAAAATTTATATTTAAAAAGTGTTGGGAATCATTGAATTCACTTGACAATATTTTTATAATGAAATCTCAAATTTTACATATATTTCACTAATGGATAATTGCTTATTGCTAATACAATTATGCTTTGCTCACTAGAAAGTAAACAATTAATAATACTCCTTGAGGTTATATTATTAACTGACTTACGACTAGTGACGATAAGACCGGAATATATATCTTGCCTGAATTGTGCCAAGAAGTAGTAAACACCTCTTGAGATTATCTTTACGAAAAAATCAATGATATTGCTTATAACAATTCCTTCGTGAGAATTAGAATTGAAGTAAGCAAAAATCAAGATTTGGAATGCTAGATTGCTGAAAATTACCCTCTATCTATTTATTCACACTAGTCAATATGTATCAATTTTGCTTCGTGAGAATTTCAAAATCAATACAAGTAACTTTAGAAATAAATAGATAGATGTAACTAATTAAAATCTAACATCCCAGCACAATATAAAAGTGGAGCTAGAGAATCCCAGTCCAAGTATGTAATAAGATTGAGAAAACTATTATAAATATATATCAAGCTTCATTAACTATCCCAACAAAAAGACACTACTCCATTATAGAGTATTTGAAAAAGAAAGGACTCTTATAATATGGCCTATATTGCCAACACTACCAGGAAATCTGAAAATTACAAGAAGTAAAGAAAGAAGAACAAGAAAGATTAAGAGACCAAAGCTTTAGAAAATAAAGTGGCTCTTTTGTTCCTTTTTTCCTCGATACCTACTACACAGAGGGTTGCCTTCTATTTATAGAAGTGCATTTCTTCTTGAAATGTTGTGATCTTAACTGAAGGAGATACATAGTGAGGAGAATGTGTCCCGGGGAAGATGCATCTCGAGGAAGATGCATCTTGAAGAAGATGTGTCTTGAAGAAGATGCGTCATAACCTTCTTGCGTTGTGAATTGAATCTGTTACAACCTTCTCGTTTCTTTCATTTTCTTGCTTTATTAATAGTATTCTTATCTCCTGCAAAACATTGTTAGAAAATACAGAGAGTCTAAATATTATATAAATACTTTTTTAAAATAGTATATTTTTAAGTATATAATATATGAATATTTTATATTCATCAGAAGATAACTTATAAGCATGTTCTCATTTCAATTGTTGTATACCAGCTAGCTGAATTGGTGAAAGGTTACTTGTGTTATTACGATAGTAAGGTAATATGAATAAACTAAGTAGTACATGTTAAATAGGTGTGGACATGAAAAATAAAATCTCAATAATCAAAATACTGTTAACTAGTTTTACATTGCTGGGAGAGGATGGAGCAAGTAGAGAGAAGGAACTCCTCTTTTATTTTGTTTTTTTGCTTTAACCGAGCAAATTACACGATAGGTATCAGTTCTAGCATATGATTTAAGTTTAATTTGGTTTCCCTAACACATGGTGGTACCCAGCATTTTGCATCTCAATGACTCAATATAGTGTTCGAATTTGGGATGCCATGTTGTGCCATTATTTTTAAGTCTACGTTAGAAAAGATAAATCTTGGATAGTTATTGACAAGTACTGCATAGCGAAGGTAGGATTCCCATGCATGTAGCAAGAGTTGAATGCTCAAAAGGATTCTAACAGTTATGTTTATCACAATGTTCAAGCTAAGAGTCTTAAGAGACCTATTTAAGAAAAGAAAAGATAAGAACAGATACTACACTTGATCTTAGCCAAAAGGTCGAGAAAGTTATATAGAAAAGAAAAGATAAAATCAGAAGAAAACATTCACGCTAATGACGATCTGAACAATTTTTGACTAGATTCCACAAAACCCTTTTCAGGAAATACTGTACTGTTGCAGATTCTGCAGGGCACCAAGATAGACTGTTATTTTTCTTATGTAGTTTTTATTTAGTGTAAGTTCTCCATAAATGTTATATTCACAGGTGAGTTTTCCATCCTCGTACCATGTTTGATTGACTATGATAAGGTGTTTATATTCTCAACATGGAAGGTGTAATATCTTATCTTGTGCATGTTTGATGTAAGGTGTTAGGCTATAGGGCAAGAGAAGGTTTTTCCTTTGTCGTCCTATCTGATTCTTTTTCCCTCTTGGATGTGAGAAGAATATCGCTTTAGTCTCTTTAGATGCAACTCTGTTTAGTCTCTACTTAAAAAAGAATACATTTTTCAGTGCAGGATATTTAAGAGGTGGGCTGAGATACAAGGCTTTTCTTTTAAGTCTTCTTTTAGATGCATATCTTGTCACAAAAGATTATGTGCAATCAAAGCTTTCTATATTATGTGGTTTCATGGTTTGGTAATAGTGAATGCTTGTTGCATGTTAGAAGTAAGTTCACCCTAACTTGAGGTTCTGGTCCATTTATGATAAGTAGAATCACAGATATTATTATAATTGTGTTCAAATGGCTGGTCATTTGAGGTAAGATCTGGCCATCTGGTGGCACCAAGCCTTACCTTTTTTTGGCGCAAGGCTCGATTTGGCAGTAACATTTAAATAATATACATGGATTGTCAGATGGAGAGAATGATAACATGGAAATTTTAATTCTAAAGGAGCATAATACGAAAGTATAAACTAACACGGGTTCACAATATGAGACATTTGTGTTGTGCTTCGTGTCTGCATGGATTGGAACCAAACTTGAACTACCGTGCGAATTATGCCCTAAGTCGTAATATATCAAATAACTTTTTTTTACTCAAAAAGTTATTATAACAAATATGGTAAACTCACCAGTAGTATGATTCACTATATTATAATATGTGAAATTAAGCACGTGTCTGTTCTTTTTCGAGAATTAGGGTGGACGGTTAGCAGGCAGCCGCTCGTGTCTATTCTTTTTCTCAGATTGGTAGCAGTAGTGTTAGCATAGTATCTCTTTATTCTTGGATTGATGGTACTATTTACTGTTTGATTGCATTCTTTCATTTTAGTTTTAGTTTTCTTGATACCTTGTTGTTGTTACCACCCGTTGCCACTAATTCTTTTCATCTTGTCTTTAGTCGAGGGTCTATCGGCCTCTCTGCCCTCCAGGATAGGGGTAAGGTTTGCGTACACACTATCCTCCCCAGACCCCTGTTGTGAGAAATCACTGGGTTTGTTGTTGTTGTTGTTGTTGTAAGCACAAAATGTGTTTAAATTGGAACTATCAATAAAACAATTATGAAGTAAAAAAGCTTTAATTTGCATGTGGTCTATTAGTGGCTTAAATTGTCTTTCTAATATCAGCACAGATTATGATCTTTTGCAATGTAAAAATGGATTATTTTTGTCATTAATATCATAATATGGTTGAGTTCTAATCCATTTATTGTCAAAAACTACCTCCAGGTTGTATTGGATAATACAGAATTCTTCGTATTGCTAATATAGTGGATAGCCAAATAGAGGGAATTAGGAAAAATACAATCAAATGGCCAATTTGAAATATGGTTCCTAGTGTGGGGTGTAATTGACATACCAAATGTTGGCTCTCGATATGGTTGATAAAACTGCATGTCAATTTCTTGTTTGTCAATTTCACCTATATCCAGTTCCTAGTATGTGAACCAAACAACTATTAGTGGGTTGATTTCTCATTCTTGTATGACGTGATTATAATGAAGGCAAAATAGATGTTAGCATTCTGTTTCGAAGGAAAATAACAATTTCGTCTGTTTGAATTAGTGGGATTTGGAAACACATTTATGCCCTATTTATGTTATCTTGTATTGTATGAATTGATCTATGTTATATCTTTTATTCACTCTTAAAGTGCATTCACCTGTGACTTGGTGCCATTGCCCATTGTGCCATTTTTGGTCCACTCAGTTCTTTTTTTCTCGATATTTTCTAGAGAACATTTTTGATGTTTATGTTCTTGGCAACACTTGGGAGATGACAATTATATTCTTTCTTTTTCTTTCAGTTTAATTCTACTTTTTCTTCTTCTTCTACTATATATATATATATATATATATCCTCTTCTTCCTTTTTTTTTTGGTAACTATCCAGCTTTCATTAATTACCAAGTAAATATTTACAATTCTAGCTAGCAAAGAAAATCAAACAAAATAACTCCTAAACTTGAACTTTCCTATACTTAGCTAACTAGGAAATCTGCATTTCTGAAGAATCGAACTTAGATTCTTATCAGATCTAACATGACAAATATATGCTATTTCTCTAGCTATGACAAATATATGCTATTTCTCTAACTATGACAAATATATGCTATTTCGCTACCTATTGTACTCATTCTCTCCTCTTCCCTCCATCTCAAGGGATAAGTAATTGGGTTCGTCGTAGGTGCGAGTTGCTTGAGTTTGCAAAATTTGAATTATGAGAAATGAGTACAATAGGTCCCAATTCTAGAGATTTTTTTTGAATTGTAAAATAAAAAATTCCGTATCCAAGGTTTAGGTTCGAACCTCCACCCTTGAGGCATAAAACGCGCTCGACCAGTGGTCTCCCCATACTAGAGATTTATCTTAATCTCTTAATCTAGTTCTATTACTTTATCTAAGTTGTCTCCGTGTGACCTATAGGTCACGGGTTCAAACCGTAGAATCAGCCATTGATACTTGCATCAGGGTAGGCTGCCCACATCACACCCCCTTGAGGTACGGTCCTTCCTGGACCCTGCGTGAACGCGGGATACTTCGTGCTCCAAGCAGTCCTTTACTTTTAATTTCTGTTACTTTATCTACAAATCTTCTATGAAGTCTTCTTAAAGGTCTTGTTGCAACAATATCTAGCAACTAACCTTATTTTTTTAAAAAGCTACCATTTAAGTGGAGAAGGGTAGAGGGGCGGGCCTATTATCCACCGAGTTTCGAACCGTACTCACCCTCGGAAATTTCTCGGTTATAAAAAAAATATAATGGGCTTTAATTTGGGAATAATGAGTATTATTTTGATTTGCAGGACTGTGGAGGATGATATAATTGTTGATCAAGTGGAATCTCCGGATATCATTGATGATTTTGAGCTTGGACAAGAGGAAGCTGTTGATATTAAGGATAAAGAAATCAACAAACAGAAGTTGAAGAGGCGTGTTGAGCAGCACAAGGTTTGTTCGCTTAACCTTTTCCACTCATATTATTAAAGTTTACACGAAACTTGTTAATATTTTAGGCCAATAGCTTTCCATACTACTTCATTTTCTTTTACTTATATGTTTCTTTTTCTTGCTTTTACTTGTATGTATCATTGGCACAACTAATTGAACACATTTCTGGAGCCGCTCGTTCTTTTGAATGAACGAAAAGGATTATAGTCAGATTGTGAAGTAGATGAATTCTTTTCTATAATTCTGGAAGAAGAATACATGACCAAAATTTTATAATAGACGGAGTTATATAGGGAAATAGAATGCATTAGTTGTAATTCAGGATCTTTTTGTATTTCATATTTGAATCGTCCCAAAAGATGTAGCTGAGTGGTTGAGGCATGGGAGTAACAACCTGGAGATACCAAGTTCGAATCCACCTATAACACTCGGTACGATCGCATCTCCTCCAGCCTTAGTGGGTAAGTTTACCTGGCACCCCTGATTGTAGGCGGTGCTGGTGGACTAATCAAGGTGTGCTCAAGTTAGCCCAAACACCACCATCATAATAAAAAATCATTTTTGGTTCATGGTGTTGGTGTTACATTCTTGTCATGAGAATCCTCTTGACCAAATGATAAATGTTCGATTAATCTGCATCTTTATAAAAGATAATTTTGGAACAATGAAAATTTACGTATGAAATCACACTTCTAAGACAAATAGTGGTGGCTCGGTGAGAATGTGGTTGATGAGGAGACAGGGTATGGATAGAGGGGCACACGGGTAATATACTGTCTTGTATTTGCGTTAAGCCCCAAAATATGGAGGCTAATGTTGTGGAGGTGGCAAGTTTCAACAAAATGACTATGGTATTTAGGCTATACGAGTTCCATTGGCACTTCAAATGACTTATTGAAGTAAGAAGACTACTTAACTGAAGTTATTTTACTACCAATGGCACCGTAAGTGGCTAAATTTGTAGAAAAAGATCCTAAATCCTAAAAATCAGCGGTCATTTTTGAAAGTCTTGGTAGAACTAATTAGGAACTTAATGGGGACGTTGCTTTAGTTTGTTATTGGTAATACTTTTACCATTTTCAAAAACTTTGTATTGGTAATTAATTGATAGAAGGTACTCAATTTTGTAATAGTTTTTACAAAAACACTAGAATGTATCCTTTATGATGGTGTAGTGTGTGCATGGAACCCGTGATCCCAATTAACCCTATCATTCTGGTCTTTTAAAGTTTGTTTCCACCTCTTGCACCATGATCATTGACGATAACATGCATTTTTATGCTAGATGCATAGAACTACTATTCTATATGAGTGTAAGAATTATTAACTATTTTTCTATTTAGCTAAGTTGCTTTTTGGTTAGATGGGGCTGTTGGTGCTCTATATTCAACTATATATAACTAAGTATAGTTATATTGAAATTGTACACAGTATATACTTTCAATAAGAAACAGCTGATATTTTATGTGGGTTAACTGTTTAAGATCATATCGTTTCTTACTTGCCATTTTTTATGATGATCACGTTTGTGATTATTCAGATTGAGCTCCGTAATCCTTGCCGTGAAGGTAAAAAGCTGCTTGTTCTGGATATTGATTATACTTTGTTTGATCACCGGTCAACTGCAGAGAACCCACTCGAACTCATGAGGCCTTGTAAGTGTCTTACCTGTTATATTTTCCAGTTACCCTTACCTTGTTTAACGTTTAATTTTTTCAATTATTGCATGCAGATCTTCATGAGTTTCTCTCAGCTGCTTATGCAGAATATGACATCATGATATGGTCGGCAACCAGGTTAGAATTTGCTTTTAGAATCATTTATAACTCTGATGTCTTTAATAAATCGGAGTATGAATTGGGAAAGAGCTTTGATCTATATGCATTGCCTTAATTCATTTTCAATTTGCAGCATGAAGTGGGTTGAGTTAAAAATGGGACAACTTGGTGTACTCGAGAATCCGAACTATAAAATTACAGCTCTGCTGGACCATATGGCAATGATAACAGTACAATCAGACCGTTATGGAGTTTTTGATTGCAAGCCTTTAGGCCTAATATGGGCTCATTTTCCAGAGGTTGACTTTTTTATTTAGTTGCTTCTTTCTTCTATGGATTTATGGCCTAGAGAGATGATTAAATGTTATGTTGATATTCTTATTGAATGTCCAAAAGATGGTAACTTGATTGGAAATGGACTGGTACCATAACTAGAACATTTATGCAGAAAAGTTTTTTCATATTTGGCACACTAACATGTAATCTTGATGTTTGCAGTTTTACAGTCCAAAAAACACTATAATGTTTGATGACTTGCGAAGGAACTTTGTGATGAACCCACAAAATGGGTTGGCTATAAAGCCATTCAGGAAGGCACACGTGAACCGGAGCAATGATCAGGAGCTCATGAAGCTTACTCAATATTTGCTTGCCATTGCAGATCTTGATGACTTAAGCGTTCTTGATCATAAGAATTGGGAGTCCTTCAATGAGGATAATTTCAAGAGACGCCGACATGCCTAAGCGTCGGGCAATTTTCTGAAACCAACGAAAACCTGTTTGTGTTGTTAGACAATACAAAAAGAAATGTATCCATTCTGTTTCCAGTACAAGGAGAAAACTGAACATTTCTGATGTATACTTCGAATTATTAGGCAGAAGGGACTATGTCTTCCTCAAGTTATTTTATATTTGGATAATTATGGAATCTTCTTGGTATATTAAGTTAAATTATTGAGCCACAGGTGGTTTTTAACATTATTGTGCAAAGTTCAGACACTAGTTGTGTTCTGATGCACTTTATCTTTCATATCCCACCTAAGAAAGTTAAAAAAAGTATAGACATATTGTAATTTTGTAGTTTTGTGTGCTATAGAAAGAAATGAATTAGTTCAAAAATTGCTCTATGTGCATAAGTTTGACAATGATATTAAATGGATTCTGGAAATTTTGCTTGTTAAAGAATTTGACAGGGACTGGCATTTGCATTGAGCATGAGATAATTTGTATATGTGGGTTACAGTCTCAGACAACTGTCTTTCTATAATAACCCAAAGGTCTACTAAAATCTTTGCTTATGCATCGTTCCAGCTGGAATCAATGAAGCCAGAATTTCTATAAAAAGGGAAAAAATAACAAAACATATTCAGATGATCATAAAATAAATAAAGAAAAAATAATTTCTTGTGTGAAATCGATTAGCCAAAAGTGATTTGATAAGGGCCGTTTGGTTGGAGGGAGTAGAAGAAATAATTCCAGCCTAAAATAATAGTTTTGCTGATTGTACTAAGAAAAATAATCCCCAAATAGCTAGTGCAATATTTGGTTAGTCATATAAGAAAAAATAATTCGCATAACTAAAGCAACATTTGGAGGTTTTAAATGATACTCGTATTAAGTTATGTCATACTATTGTTCACTACATAACAATCTCTACGTTATTAATCATTCGTAACAATCACTATGTTATTCACCACTTTTACATTATAATTCTCATATAACTAGTGTGGACTGAACGACCTGCAAAGTGTTTTAGGGAGGTTGAAATATTGAAATTGAAACGTGGGAACCAATTCTCATTTGTAACATAGTATGAATGCGATAAATTGGTTTAGATGGTACAAAATGGAAAGTATTATTAGTAGTAAGTAATGACAATCTAAAACGGCAAAAAGGGAGAGCCAAAAGCGTGAGTGACAATTGGAGATTAATCGTAACATACCATTCAAACTTCTCCCTAGAAATACGCATTCTTAGTACTAAGTCATAGTCTATACTCTTTAACTATTTTTGGGAAATCCAAAAATGTCCTACCTTAATTCATTGTCACCTTATTTATTACCAAATCCACTGTATTGTCTCTTTTTCTTCTTTCTTGTTCCTTCTTTTTGGCTTCCATTTCATCTTCTTTCTGTTAAACATTTGCAGAACTCAAACAAAAGCTTATGTTTTATGAATGAATTAGTACTGAACTTTTGTTGTCTTTTTGTCAAAGATCAATGGGCCGTGGCCTAATTTTGGTGTTATCTCTCATCCTTTTTATTTATCCAACCTGTGAGTATTATTTCTTTGAAATCATGAGACTTATCTGTGATCTGTTAGTATTTTAAAAGAAGAGAAATTTATACATATGGAATTTGTGATGGTTGATTTCAGTTGTAATGCAGATGGTTATGATCCACTGGACCCGAATGGGAATATCACTATCAAATGGGATATCATGCTAAACAATGAAGGTAGCCAAGACGTAAGTTTTTCCTACAATGAAATACAAAGGCAAATGCAGGTTTTCATGGACCCGAATATCTGAAATTAGCAATCATACGCGGACCCAGGATTTAAAGGTTCTGGGGCACATGAGCGAATTGCTCAACCATTATCCCATCGACCTTTAATCTTAAGGATTCCAAGTAAAATATATGACTTTTCTTTTAACTTATATACACATATATGTATAGAATTTTTGCCGAGGTTAACAGGGTCCAAGTGACCCCTCTACTCTAAACATAGGTCCGCCTATGTGTCAAAATAATCTGTATTTTATCTTTCTTGTTATGCATTATATCTCATTCAAGAGGCAGTGAAGACTAATTAGCAAACATTTCTCTGTTCGTTTGAACTATTTGTCTGTGCCAGGTTAAAGTTTCAATCTTTAATTACCAACTTTTCCGCCACATAGATCAACCTGGTTGGAAGTTAAGCTGGAGTTGGCCTGGCAATGAAGTAATTTGGGATATGTCAGGTGCTGAAGCTACTGAGCAAGGGGATTGTTCTGCAATCAAAGCAACACAACCGCCCCATTGCTGTGAAAAAGAGCCGGTGATTGTTGACCTCCTGTCCGGAGCTCCTTATAATAAACAGGTCGCAAATTGCTGCAGAGGAGGAGTACTTACATCTCTGACTCAAGACCCCGGAAAATATGGTGCTTCTTTTCAGATGAACATTGGAAGTGCTTCCTATAATGGATCCGAGCCTCGTGTACCTGAAAATTTCACACTTGGAATTCCTGGATATACTTGTGGTGATCCTTTTAAAGTCCCTCCAAGTAAGTTCAATGTAGATCAAGGACGACGAAAGACTCAAGCCATTGGTAAGTAAATGTAGCTTCTAGTTATCCTATAGGATTATTTTCCTGATAGTAAAATCTTAGATCTATTCAAGACTCCAGCTTTAATCTGTTTGTAACCATTATTGCAGCAACTTGGAATGTGATTTGTTCTTATTCCCAGTTTAGAGCATCATCTTCTCCAACATGTTGTGTTTCCTTGTCTGCTTTCTACAACAACACAATTGTGCCATGCCCCAAATGCAGTTGTGGTTGTCAGGGACAACTAGGAGCAGATCACTGTGTGAAGTAATTCTCATTTTCACTTTAACCCCAGTTTTCATACATTATTTTGTGCCTGATTAACAAGTCATACTCATTTTTATATTTTGTTCATCTAATTATGTCTCTCTTTTGTTGTGGTTGGAACTATAGGTATGGTGAGCTACCACCAGTTTTGCAACTAGACCATAACGAGCCGCCAAAGCCAGTAGTACAGTGTTCACATCACATGTGCCCAATTCAGATACATTGGCATGTAAAGCAGAGTTACACACAGTATTGGAGGGTGAAAATGACTATCAGAAACTTAAACTATGTTAAGAACTACAGCCAGTGGAACTTGGTTGTCTTGCATCCAAATTTGAGAAGCGTAACGCAGGTTTTCAGTTTCAACTACAAGCCACTTAATCAGTATGGTGATACCAGTAAGTTTTACCAATGCCTAAGATCAGCATTTCCTTTAAGTTGTGACATATCAATTAATTACGCCTCAACCAATGGCGTACACAGAATTTTGTACAAGCAGTATCGTCTATTGCACTACTCGACTTGTCAACTTGGTTGTGTCTTGGACCAGAGGCGGACCTATGTATAACGTTGAGGGATCACCAGACCCCAAACTTCAACAGAATCTTGTGTACGTATATGCATATACCTTGAAAATGGTTAACTTAAATAAATTGGCACCCTAATTATTAAAAGCCTTTAGGAGGCACTAATTGAGCAGAATATTGGTGCCTCTGTTACGTTAAAATCTTGGGTCGGCCTCTATCTTGACTATGGTAGTTTTAAAAGCTTTACATCTTGTACTTGTCTTATTTAATATGAAGCGATGTCGGATGACACCCTTACTAAAGGGCGTCTCCCATCCACTAGCCTCAACCCAAACTCATTGGAGTCGTCTATATGAATCTTCTTTATTCATGTGATAACTTTAGGTTAAACTTTTTTAACGCAGATGACACAGGAATGTTTTATGGGATTGAGTATTACAATGACATGTTGCTACAAGCAGGTGAAACTGGGAATGTACAAAGTGAGTTGTTAATGCACAAAGATGAAGGGATTTTCACATTTAGGGAAGGATGGGCTTTTCCAAGAAAGATTTCATTCAATGGTGAAGACTGTGTTTTGCCTTCACCTGATGATTATCCAAGGCTTCCAAATTCTAGTCTATTTATGTCTCCTTCAATATTTACCATCATTCTTTTCTTCCTCTCCTTCATATTAACTATATTTTATTAAGTAGTTTAACAAGTAATTAATGCTATTAATTTATAGATTGATAGTGTACTCTTAATCATGTGTCAATCTCATAGAGGTCTTATATGCCTAAGTTTTACTATGCTTTTTAGTATTATATCAACATAAACTTTTCTTCTTTATAGAGAAAATCTGTGAAAGTATTAGAGAGAAATACACAACAAATCAAATGAAAAAAAATTACTTGCTTTATTGAGATTGAAAGTAGATGATATAATAGAGAGAAAAATACACCAATTAAACCAAACAAAAGATTTTTATTCTATATAGTGAAAGAAAGTATAGAGAAAAATATATATCAACCCAAACCATAAAACTTTTTAAAAAAATAAACTACAATAAGAGAAAAATATGTGAAAGTGTACTAAAAGAATTCTTCCCACCAAACAAAAATAATTTTTATTTTCCTAGTAGAGAAAAAAAATGGGTGAAAAGTATTGAATGGGATATTTTCCTTAATGTGTGTGAAAAGAGCCAAAAATTTTTTTAATTAAAGTGGACCGAAGGGAGTAATAACAATAATAAGTAATTGTATTCAGCATTCCTATGCAAGTTAGGATTTGGAAATAGTAATTGCAACTTAATTAGGTAACTTCTATTACCAAAAGTAAAAATTTCCAAAGTAGGATCCCATATTAGTTTGGCGGTTACCCTATTTTAACAGAACATCTATATATATTCTTCTCACGACTCTTCACTTATTCGGTGCAAAAAATTAGCCATGGAAGAAGAAAACCAAAACAAGAAGAAAACAAACAATCCCAAAACATATCAAGTCAGAAAAGAATGCATTAAGCGGAAAACAATGGAGCTTTCAACTCTCTGTGATATAAAGTGTTGTACTATTATTACGAGCCCTCAAGGGGAACTTCAGACTTGGCCTGAAAATTTGGATGCTGTTAAAGAAGTTCTTAATATGTACACTCAAACTCTAAGTCCCAACAAAAAAGAAGAAGAGATTGGTATTCCGACGTTAGTGGATTCAAAACTTGATGCTGTGAACAAGAGAATTCGTTACTTGGAGAACAAGAATGCTGGTTTTCTTAGTAATAATAAGGGTAAGAAACAGAGGATTGAGTGATATTTGTGGATATGGATATTGATTGATTGGAAACAGTTATTCGTTTATTATTTTTAATGTCTATTTTTCTGTATTTAGATAACTACGTACTTTAGATCGTCAAGAGATTATCTTTATATTCTTTGTGGATTTACTGAAGTTGAAAGATTTATCTTTGATTTGGGAAGTGTATATCCCTGAATTTCTTATGGAGAATTTTCGTTTTTGTAGATAGGTTAGGGTTTGCTATGCCTGGGTGGCGTGTACCATACACAACAGTTCGTTCGATATTTCAGATAATTTGTTTTGCGATTTAGTAGTGAAAGAATATTAAGGTATTGGAATAAAACAGTAGTTAAAGAATCAACTGAAAGAGAAATATTACATATCTGAATAATTTAGATGAATTTGAATGCTAGAAAATTGTAAACTTATATATAGAATAATGTTATAAGTGGGACTGATATCGAAAATATTGAGATGATCACAAACAAAAGTAGTGTTACATAAAATGAAAACAGATGGAGTAATACATAGATGCTTTTATTGCCTTGAGGCGAAACAAGGAATGAACTGAAAGGAGTTCCACAATCAATGCTTAAATTACATAGTTCATGAAAATGTATCAATGAAGATAAATATGGTGGAACCAGAAGCTGGAAAATGTTACAACAGAGAAAGATTAAAGGAAAGTGATGAATTTAATCACTTGCAACATACATGCTGGAATCAACCACCTCAGGTGAATCAACTGTCATAAATGCTATCTATTATTTAGCATTGACCACCAGGTGCGCGTAAAAGCTTAACAAATGTTGATGTAAAGACACATGTTGTCACAAGAATTAGAACCAAGTCTAGACGGTAGAAGAGCAAATCCATTGAAGCTGAGCACAAGAGAGGCAAGACTTCGTCTTGATCACTCACAACAGAAATTGTGAACTTTTGTCATTCCATGGCAGAATCAGACGAGGGATAGTCAGTAAGCTCTGATTATAGTCGTAGCTAAATTTCCGGTCAAATGTGAAGTTGTCCTGAAACAGGATCACGGTTCGCCTCTTTTTGTCTCAAAGAGAGGTTTGCAAATTGCTGATCGAGATCCCTACTGGTGTTGCGGCGATGGCTGGAAGATAGTTGTTGTGGCTGCTGTTGTTGTTGTTGCTGATACAATGCTCGCAGCCTTCCTCTTTCTCTTTCCAGAACTTCATGCTCCACTGCATGGGAAATTTATGAGTGGTAGTTTTCGATGAAACTAATGAAATAAAGTACCGGCTGTATAAACGTTCAACTGCTTCCAAAGACCACTGTCCCATAAAACAGATCAGTTCCCATTGTCCAAAATAGTTAATTCAACAATGGTAGTTTCCTTGATTCAAAATCTTTGGATCTAAGGAAAAATAACTGCACTTACGGGATGTGAGAATGCACGGGAGAAAAATCTATGTTTTAACAATGATACAATGAGCCCTATATATAATACATGTTATACTCCTACTACATATGGGACTAGGACATATTCTACTCCTACTACATATGGGACTAGAACTATTTACACATAACTATCTAACAGGGGAAATTAAAGATCAATTATTTAGCATCAAATTTTTTATATGAGAAAGATCAATTACTTAGCATCTTATCGTTGCAAACTCGAACGTTCCTTCTCTTTCTTTTATTTGGACAAGTAAAGTAACTTTCAATGTTATCAAAAAAGTACAGAAGAGATATATGATAATAAAGGAGCTAAACAACGATATCGTACTCCACAAAATCATCCAATCATCTATGTTTATCTGTATGCTATGATTGCTCCAAAGGTAAATAGGAATAACATTCATCCTTTGTATTTCTTTACAAAGGTAAATTTAGCTATTTGAAGGGGTGAAAAAGAAAACAGGGACCGGTTCACATTAAGGTCATCCAGATGCAGTAGAAAAGACTAGAACTGGTTTTTTTCTCAAGAAACTTTGACCTGGTCAGATTTCCATCTTATAGCAGATAATAACTGATCGAGTCCCAGCAAGCATAGTTATGCTTTTCAAAGTGACATATTTACTAATTATAGTAGTACCAGATTTCAAGAAAGACTATTCTAGTTTCCCACACATAGGGAAAAGAAAATCAATTAAACAAAATTATTAATTCAAATAGTCATGGATTTTCAGCAAGGTCATTGTCTTCCCAATGATGTATTGTGGGATGACCACTAATTGTCATTCCTGGAGATAGCTATTTTGCTAATCAAATTGAACATTGTTTGGAAACCTTTTAGTTCCAGGAAAATTGCGCCCACTTTCCCAACTTGCGTGGACCAATATCTCGCAGTTATACTTTTATTCACAGTGGAAAACATCAATCATATGATACTTAATTCAGATAAACCTAACTCCCAGCTATGCAGGGTTTGGACTCAATATACCTGCTCTACAATCAAGTTTATCAAAATAGTTAAGATTACAACACAGGAAACAAGTAGAATAGTTCAGTATAACAGATAAAGAAACTTACAATACTTTATAAGCTGTTCCTGAGCTAAATTTTCTAGGCGCTGCTTTAGGGCTTTATTCTCCATGTTGAGGATAAGATTCTGCTGGTTAAGAAATTCAAGCTCTGCAGACACTTCAGAACTTTCAGCCTGAAATCATAGCAACTAGTCAAATTTTACCAAAAAGCAACATCCAGGTGCCGGTATATGTATTTCAAAGGTTCAGCTGATACATGCCTGCAAAACTTGTACGTTTCTTTCCAGTTCAGCTATGTACTGAAGCTTTCTGACCCTTGATCGTTGAGCAAATTGTCTGTGTTTCATGATAGTTTATAAGGTTAATAAACTTCATACTGTTTATCTCTTCTTCTTCTTTTTTTTTTTTTTTTGGGGGGGGGGGGGGGCACCCATAGGACAGCTTAGATTTTAATAGAGATTTACAGTTAAATAAAAATACTCCATGTCAACTTAGACAAAGCCACTTGATTCGTGTTAAGATAGTGAAAAGCGAAGTCTGAGTAAGCACACGTTTGTGGTAATAAGTCGCAACTTTGGAGTGAGTTAGAGGTGTAATGCAAAAATATGGAATAAAAATCTTGAAGATGAGAAAGTAACTGGAAATGATTGAAGTAAATTTGTGACCAAAGAGAAACAGCTCAAGTAAGTTGAGGTGGCATGAATACGAACTATTTACCATGTCATCCAAATGGCATACTCTGTATGGATATGTTTTTTTTAGCATATCCCCTTTCCCTTTCCCATTTTTTTTTTTTTGGGGGTGGGGGGTGGGGGGCTGCAGAGTGCCTTAAACTTACTGCTTCGCACGTTTCGTGTCAGTTTCTGATGAAGAACTCTTGCTTTGAGAAGAATCTTTTTTCTCAGCAGACCCTTTGCCAGATTCGGCTAAATCCTGCTTGTCACTTCCAGCAGATTTAGGCCTGTCTCCGTCTTGTGGGAGGCAAGGTGATACGGAGCTCTGAATACGGAGATCTTCCCTGGGAAAGGAAAGGTTACGGAGATGCAATACTGTATTTGAAGATGCATCCTTTGTCCTATTCTTCCGCCGGACTGAGGAGTTTTGATCGACATAAGAAACAGCATGCCGAGCATCTTTGTAATAGTCAAAGTCTTGTGACCCCCAGGAAGGGATACGAGTCATATTTCCGAACTTGTTATCAACTTGAGCTATGTAATCTAAGCGTGCAATGTTAGCAGCATCGAAATATGCAAAGGAGTCACTAGATGAACGTCGATGGCTGCCTCTGCGTACAGGAGTTTCTGGCTCATTAAGAAGATCGTCCAACCAAGAGGGTTGCTCCTCTATAAGACAGCTTTCAGAGGAAGTACGCTGATGGTGTGAATTTCCATCTCTGGGTTTCAGGATGCCCTTTTGGTTGACAGCAGAACTGGGAACATAATCGAGATAAGACGGGGCCATGCTAGGAAATGGACTTTTAGGAGGCAGTAAAGAGCACTTTCCATTGTACATCATACTTCTCATACTAGATGGCCCCTTAGTGTTCGCCATAGCAAAGCGCACAAGATCCCTATAAGAAAAAGAACGTAAATATGAAAGTGGGATAAGTAAACCTTCAAAAGTATAACAGCTCTTGATAAAGGCAAATCCAGTAAAGACAATCCCATTATTTAGGAAGCGGAGTATCACACGACCAAATCCCAAATTTCTTTTCCAATAATTACGAGTCAGATTCCAAACCTAAAACTATAGGAGATGAAGCAACAATAAGCACTGCAAACATTCTGTACCATTAACTATATGAAAAAATAGCAGTCTTGTCAATGGGATATAATCAAATTCAAAGAAACCATGTTCTTTCTGGAAAATCTAGCCTTCCTAAAACACCAGGTATTTTCCCTCTGAGAAAGAGAACATATATATATGAAAGTAGGATAAGTAAACCTTCAAAAGTTAACAGCTCTTGATAAAGGCAAATCCAGTAAAAATAAAAAATAACACTTTGTGAACAGCACGGGTCCCTGTAAAGGCAATCCATTATTTAGGAAGCGAAGTATCACGACCAAATCCCGAATTTCTTTTCCAATAAATACGAGTCAGATTCCTAACCTAAAACTACAGGAGATGAGGCAACAGTAGGCACTGCAAACATTCTGCTCCAGTAACTATATGAACAAATAGCAGTCCCGTCAATGGAATATAATCATATTCTAAGAAACCATGATCTTTCTGGAAAATCTAGCCTTCCTAAAAACCAGGTATTTTCGGGTATTCAGGGAATTCCCAGTTATTCTAGCAGGTATCACCCCTGTTCACTCCAGATTGCATCAATATGGATGATCCATTGGGGATCTCAAATCATTCATTATGAGCTTTAAGCCTTGCAAGCATTCTGCTCCAGTAACTATATGAACAAATAACAGTCCCGTCAATGGGATATAATCAAATTCTAAGAAACCATGATCTTTCTGGAAAAGCTAGCCTTCCTAAAAACCATGTATTTTCGGGTATTCAGGGAATTCCATGTTATTCTAGCAGGTATCTATCACCCCTGTTCACTCCAGATTGCATCAATATGGATGATCCATTGGGGATCTCAAATCATTCATTTATGAGCTTCAAGCCTTGCAAGCTTTTGAGATCTTGTATTGATTTCTGTTCATTTTCAAGGTAGAGTTTCTGGCCCTTATAGTATGGGAACCATGAAGCACAAATACCTTATTCTGAGCAACCAAGAAAGAATAAAAAGGGGAACAAGGAAGAAAAGGTGAAGAAGGAGCACATTTATCACCAAGAGTTGGGTGAGGAGGAAGAAATGCCTCCCATTTGGAACTGCAAAAGCATTCAAAAATATAGAGACAGGCTTCAGCCTCCGGGGAGGAGGCTCATTCTTGCATTTCCTCCTCCTTTTTCCTTTCTGTTTTTGATAAGGAACGAGGAGGTGATTTGTGGGACATGGATTGTGTCAGAATCCAGTAACTGTTCAAAACCATTATGTTTTCTACAGCTCTGTACTAAAAGTAATTTAATGGTTCCAAATTTAGACTATCCTATCTACAAAGTGATTTATGCTTGGAAATGAGACAAGACCTTGAACCGCCCCCACGGACAAGCCCAATACTACCACCACAAATGAATGGGCGAAAGCACCCACAGAAAAATTATTAAGGGAAAGAAGAATTAATCACAAGTTCATAGCCTTATTCAAAAGGAAAAGAATTTTTTCCTAATGGTGTAACATGCAGGTAGACTTTTCCTCAGTTGTACTGTTATGTGGAAGAAAGAAGCACTACTTTAGCTTATCTAGATCCTTCTACCAGCTGGTATCACTTGGGACATGAAAAGCAGAAGAAACTAAATACTGTAGCTTTTAATTGGACTTTATTTTCATCATATTAGTATTGGCAATGGTTAAAACATTCTCTTTGGACGTCACGACTCAAACATGAATTTTCACATGAACATTAGGTTAGATGTATGCTTCTCAGGCTGGAAGCAGTTAGTAAAGCAAATTTATCTCACAGTATCTAGGAAGGGAGCTAAGAAGGTTGGAAATTGCCATTATCTCTGTTGGAAGGAGAAAGACTGTAAATCACATATTTGGCTTGGAATTCTTGTGTATGTTCTGCTCCTTGTAAGATCACTGGATAATATACCAATCGGGTCAAGACTATGTAAGAGGTTGTTTGATTCTAAACTTGACAACAACAACAACAAACCCGGTGTGTTCCCATAAGTGAGGTCTTGTTTTGGGGGTAGTGTGTACGCAGACCTACCTTTAAAAAGGCAGAGAGGCTGTTTAACAAGTTGAAAGCACGAAATGGGAATTGATTCTAAACTTGAAATGTTACAAAAGTATCTGGAGAGCCGATGCTCACTATTCGAAATAGTCCATCAGGAAAGGAAGCAACAATCGATGCTACTCATGAAACGCCCTAGGTGGGGCACAAAGATAAGCTCATTTTCCCTGGAGAGCTACTATTTCAGCTGCTAGAAAGGACAACCAAGCAACAGAATATGTTACCGTCTTATAAACTCATGTCACTCATTTGTTTGATGACTAAGTAATCAATGGAAGCTTTGCGAGGAGACACACCTCCTTTGTACACTTCAATGAGAAGAATTCTTTCTGTGGCAATGAAGGTTCATTTAACACCCAATTTTGACCACAAAAAAAAAACTCCAAGCATCCAAGTTCAAGAAATTAATCAAAGCCTGCCGCACCTGAAGCAGTCTGCAAAGCATGATTGAAAACCATAGCACAGCAGCACAATGAATTGATTTTATCAACATTATCTATTTGCCATGGGAAATGGGAAAGAGCTCCATCTTTATGTAAATTTAAACAATCAAAAGGTCAAAGTGTAGCCACAATCTCTCTGCAGGCTCTTCAAGATAAATCTCTATCTACAAATAGACTATAACATGAGCACCCATCCTTTTATCCCTATACGGTCATCAACCTTCTACCAAATTAACAATCATAACTTGCTTCGATATATATGGTTGGGTACAATCTAACAATCATAGTTTTGTGTGAAATAATCTTCTTTTTTATGTATACTACTTGGACACGAAATTTTCCCCCCCATTTAGTTAAATATTACCATTTACAAAAACAGTTGAGCAATCAGAAAAATTGAAGAAAACAAACTGTTTCTCCCCCAAATCTCAAACTTCAAAGCTTAAACTTGCTAGGTTTATTCTAATTCTCCTCCCTTAAACAAAGAAGTGCCAATTAATCACACGAAAAAAGGAAGGCGAAAAAAAAAAGATCAACCTTTTCTCCAAAATTTTCTTCCTCTTCTTTTGCTCGAATTCTCATAGCAACCAAACAAACGACTTCAAATCGATCAAATAACAAAAAGAAAAGCAACTACTTAACGAAAATATGGACATATTTATATTTTTTCTACTGAAAAATGCTGACCTTTAATTGATAATCAAGATAGTTGCAATGTGATTTCAGGGAAAATGGAGAATTAATCAATTCAGAAGCTCAGATTTCTTCTCTCTTAAGGCTAAGGTATCTTCTCTTTATCGAATCTTTTTCTTCTTTCTTTCTTCTTCTTATTGACAATCTACTTCTTTCTCGTTGACGTATCTCGTTGAAAACGTACACTGCCCAAAATGACCTGTTTTTCTTTTTATTTCTACTGTCTCCGCCCCACAAGCTTTCGATATTCGTGAAACAGCCCCTAATCTATTTATCACCGTTCATTTATCATAGTACTAGATAGGCGTGCAACCAATTGAACTCGGATACGTACCTTTAATGTTTCTTTGAAAATATTTATTACAATTAAGTTTGAGTAAATTAACAATTTAGTATATTTATCTTTGTATATAATTACTTAGTCAATATAAAATTAAACTTTATTAAAATAAGGTGATTACAAGCCCCGATTCTCGAGGGGGCACAATATTGATGGTAATTACGTGATGACATTTTGAATTCATGTTTTTTCTTTTTAAAATATATTAATAAATAAAATAAAAAACTCTTTTTCTTTTCGCATTTGACTCTAAAAATGTTATTTCTTGCTCTGGAATTTTCATTTTTATTCCAAGTATGCATTTGTCTTCTTACTATTGCTCCTCGATATTTGTGTAAAGTGTCCGTATTTAAAATTAATTTATATTCATCCTCAGTCAAATTTAGAGGTTTTAGTTCTTTTTTATAGCTGCATTAGCAATTTTTGTGCTCAATCTTAATTTAAAAAACGAATTGATTTTCTATTTGCTTTAGAAATTAGTCAAATTGACCTTGAAATAAAACGTATAAATCAAATATATGAAATTAATAAGTTGATCCTTGTCAAATTTTTAGTCTCATTTTACGTCATTTTATAGAGTATAATACAATTTTCGTCATTATAGTTAAGTGTTGGATTTATTTGAAAAATTAATTAGTATGATTATATTTCCAAGTATTTTTAAGTTATTAAGTCTTTATTGAATCTAAAGTATTGTGCAACAATAAATTTTACCAGAAAGAGGTAATTTAATATTGTATAATGACATGATAAAATTAGAAGTAACTAAATGTTCTCTTATTATTTTTATCAGCAAGCAAGTTAATTATAAATTTAATATGATTAAGTAGAATACAAATTTCTTTTTCTATTAAAATATTTACGCCACTTGTGGTTATTTAACAAAAAAAACTTGATTATTTTTTTTAAAAATAATTTATAAACTTTTCCAAAAATTTAGTCACATAATTTACATATAGTGGTAATTCACTATATACTAATTACATAACCAGAAGCTAAAAGATTAATATAGGTGTATGCAATTAGTAAATAGTGACAATTGTAATAATATGAATGGTTGGAAAATGCAAAGTTGAGAGACGGTTTAGGTAGAGAGGGGACGTGGGGTCCACATGGGAGAGTACAAACTACAAAGTAAAGCTATGTGAAAAGTGTGCAGTGACAGACTATGACATAAGCAAAGGTCAATTTAGTGAAAGGCACTCAAAATTTTATATAGCAGCTATAGTAATATTCCTCTGTAGCCTACCATAATGTTCCATTTTACCTGAAATGACCAAATTATCCTTAGCAAACTGTGTGCTTTAACTCCCTCTTATTAGATTGTAGAATATTTTAGTTTAATCTACTTTTGCAGCTACATTGAACATATTATTAGGATATTTATTAAATGAACTTTATATGTTCAAAAACTACATCAAAAGTGTTGCAAGTTGCAATCATGTAAAAAAACAAAATTAATTTAGCGCCAAGAGTAAAGTGATTTATTTTTATTTTTGTGCGGAAATTAAGTATTTCATTTTATTCATATTGACAAAAATAAAATTACATTTACATATCTCTGTCAAAAATCACTTAAGTAATATTTTATTTTCTTTAACTTTCTACTTATGGCGTTAAAACTACATAAAAAATGTAGTAAGTTGCAATTATGTTAAAATAAAAATGTTTTAGCGTCAAGAGTAAAGTGATTTATTTTTTTTTCTATACGGAAATCAATATTTTGTTTTATTCATGTTGACAAAAAATTTACATTTACGTATCTCAATCAAAAATCACTTAAGTAGTTTTTTACTTTCTTTTTCTTTCTACTTATGGCGTTGATCATTGTTTAAGTTTAGTAATAGCAAACGCATTCATATATGGTAGGCTTTTTTCATTATTTATTTTTGGTGGATATTATCAGGAAGAGAAGATTATGCCACTGGTAGGGGTGTACAAAGAAAATCGATAAACCGCACTAAATCGATAATCCAAGTCAAACCGCAAAAAAAAAAAACGATTGTGGTTTGGTGTTGAAAAAAAAATCCGACCATAATTAGTTTGATTTGGTTTTAACTAAAAAAAAATCAAACGAAACTAAACCAACCCGATATTATATTTATTCAATTTTTAAAAATATTTTATACATATAAATATTTATCGTAATACAATTGTTCACAGTTTTATCTTTAAACGTATTATTTAAAGTTTGGACTTAACATTTTGAATGGTCCAATAAATTTTATAGCTCGTAAAGGGAGTAAGTCAAATAAAGTTCAAAGCAATACTAATACTAATAAAGGAAATTCAATTTAACACTAGGAATGACAATATTGTTGGATATCTATTTTTTTTGCATTGGTTTATAATGAAAATACATAACTTAGTTTATTTTTTTCTTTAGTGCTTAATTGTGTAATTAATAGTACTTATTAGCTGTACTTATTGTATCATGACCTATATAATATTTTTAGCTTATGTAAATTTTTATTATGGCGTATTAATTAGTAATATTTTTATGCGATTTTGTTATCTTTGTTATTGAATATTTTAATACATTGCTATGACTCATCTCATATTATTGTGTTATTTTCTTGAAAAATACATTATATAGTTGTATCCTACTAGGACTAAAGAAATATTTGGAGCGCAAGTTATATATTTTGTACTATGAAAACTTTACCAAGAAAAACCCCGAAAAAATCGAGAAAAATCGACATTGCAAAACCCGACTTTATTAGTTTGGTTTGGTTTATAGATTTAAAAACACGATACCATTGATTTGGTATGATAATTAAAAATTCCGAATCAACCCGACCTATTTACAACTCTAGTCACTGGTTTTCCAACTCAGGCTTTTCTAGCAATCTGCGGTACAGTATATTATTTGTATTAAGAATTGTCACAATTATTTGTTATGAGTATAGCTCATTATTTAGTATTCCACCAAACTAGTGGTGTGTGACAGAATTCAAACAGCTCATTGTGACAGTCCCAACTCCCACATAGTTTCCAATAACAAGCCTCTATTTAATATCTTACTGAGAAAGGTGTATATTTCATTTTCTGTTTTAATTGGGAAATGAATAACTACCCAAAATATGCATCGTGTGTATTTGTAAGATATAAATATAAAAACACAAAGTGCAATCTTTATAAAATACGTAGGTTGGAAAGAGTGTAACAGGGGTGAATGCTCGTATAGCTACATATACTCTGGTTTTGGCATCCTTGAGCGACTTTGGGTACAAACTTCATTTCAAATTAAGTTCCCACCGTGCTACAACAAACCAACAACAACAATAATATAACTTTACAAGTCGGATCTGGAAAGGATAGCGTGTATGCAAACCTTATCACTACCTTGTGCAGGTAAAGATGTTGTTTCCGATAGACCATACTCTAAGCTCAAGGAAAGCATAATCACAGTGATATAGCAAACCAGTAATTCAGAAAAGCACCTTAGTCAATATCAGCACTTGGTTCACTCATAATAATCACATACTAATTCTAGGCAGCAGTTAGGACTTAGGAAGCATCTGAAAGCTTTCTGCATATCTAGCCAATAGTAAAAATATTAACAATGTAGTAAAAATCACAAAGGACCACAACATCAGAATTGAGGCTTTATTTGAGTAACGGAAAGGATAAGGGTGTTGATCTAATTGGTGATGGAGAGAGAAAGCCCGTTTGGAAAAAAGGAAAAAAGTAAGATCTGATTCCATCATCAGTCAGTCAGATAGTTAGAGTTAGTAATTTCTTCAACATTTCTAAAAAGAGGAGTTGCTCTTAGAGTTAGGGAGCAAGTGGAATAAACAAGTTCAATATGCTGGATAAGAAGCATAGTATCATTGATCGCAAAAATTTCTACAATAAATTGGGTAATTCACTAGTATAGTTCCCTAGCCATGGTTATGCTATTTGTTGGAATAATCTAGGATGATCTCCCCAATGGTTACAAATAGAAAGAGTAATACAATCTATCCATCCCATAATCAATATGATCCTTGTTTTCTTCTGATTAAAATTGCTCACTGCACATCTGTGACACAGTGAACAGAAGATATCTGAAACCAATAAGAGATTTCTGATCACCTTCTTACAAGAAAAAAAAGGTTTTTTTTTTTTTTTTTGGGGGGGGGGGGGGGCGGCACAGCACTTCCTACTCTCGGTCAACGGTCCCCTGCCTACTACTCTATTTGCAAAGGGCAAGTATAATAACAACACTTTGAGTGAAGGTATTATGTATGGCTCACACAGAGCAAAATTAAGCTTTGGATTTGTATTAATACAACTTGTAAACCTTGACAATAGAGGAATTCAAGACCCGAGCAACTTCTTCCATCTAGCATATCCCAGGATAAGAAGGAAGAGTATTATACAACCTATTGTGATGCCTGTTACAAAAGGCCAAAATACCCCCTGAGTGTGGTATAAGGTACAAGGTATATTCATGCCAAACCACCCAGCTATCAGCGTCTCCATAGCTATAGCAAATGATGCAATGGTCAGTGTCAACTGCAGCTGAATAAGTTCATTACGCTGATTGTCGAGTTGGATATTGACGTAATCTTCTGTGTCATCAATGTACTCACGGACCTGCAAATTATACAATGACAGGGGATTGAAGGATGCAGAACAAAACAAGGAAGACCACAGACATGATTCAAATGCAGACCAAAATAACGGAAAGGTAAGAAGAGAGTTTACAAATTGTACTTATACTACTTAAGAAGAGAGAGTAAATAAATTGTGCATGAACTTATTCATCATTACTAATTGGTAGATGATATCAGTGTTATCAAAGGTGCACTTAAGCCTTTAAGCGAGGCTCAAAACATGTTGAGCGTTTTGCCTCGCTTAGCAGGCGCGTCAGTGTTGTCATCAAGGTTCTAAGGCATAATTTTTCTTGCTAATGAGCGTAATCCGGAAGAGGCAACACCAGTGTTATTAAAAAACGCACGCTTCTCGCTTAAAGCGCAAAAGCGAGGCGAGGCGAGGGGTTTGCGCTTTTCTGCCCTAAAGCGCGGCATTGGTAAATAAGCGCACGCTTCATCCTAAAAAGCGAGAAGCGAGGCGATGAAAAAACGCAGAAAAGCTCGCTTAAGCGAGGTCCAGCGGCTGCCTAGGGTTTTCTTAAAAAAAAATTGCAAATACACTTGCGCACACTTCTTCCAAACATCTGCTTCACTGCTGCAAGCGACGATTGCAACCTTCGACTTTTTCTCTTCTGCTCTTCTTCTCCTTCAGTTCTTTCTTCTCTTCTGCTGTTCACTGTTATGCCATGTTTTAACAATTCCTTTTGTGATTTGGTTTTACATTTGCTTAATATGTTATGACTTTTGAGGATTATTGACTATCTAGTTTTAGTATCTGTTATTTACTTCTTAATTTAAGAATTGAAACATTTGCTTAATATGTTATTTTTATTGAGTTCTTCGTCATTTATCTATGCCTATTTAATTTTTTTTATTTATGTGTTATATTGCGTTTCACATGAAAAAAGCTCGCGCTTCGCTTCACGCTTCGGTGAAGCGAGGCCTCCTCCCTTTTTTCCGCTTCTCGCTCTCCAAAACACTGGGCAACACTAAAGAATTGATATTTCATTTTATTGTAAATTTTCTTCAATTTCTTTGTCCATATATTCGTATTCATGCTTATAGATATCAGTCTTGGACTACACATACATATTTGTATTTTTTCTCCATTTGTGCCTTTCTTCATTAAAACCCACGCTTTATTTACGCTTAAAGTCTCAACAGACCTTAGAGCTTTTTTGCGCTTTTCGCCTTTGATAACATTGGATGATATGATATTAGGTCTTTTAGAGAACGCTAAGTTCCTGATAACCCAGTCCCTCGAAAAGTTTTTCCTTCCAAAATTGGGTGTGTGTGTTTTGTAAACACCCTAGGGATTGAGCTTGAGAGAGACAGAGAACAGGACATTGCACATTATCTCATCCGACTATTATAGGGGCCCAAGAGGAAACCTAACAAAAGAAAAGGAGGGAAAAGCAGAGGTAGTAGATTAGACAGAGAGTTGTATATCTGCAGTTGGAATTAGCAAGGTATAACAATGTCAAAGTAAGAAAGAGATACAGCTATTATTTCATTTCTTTTAATTCTTCAGTTTGACAAGAGTGGGTTGCTCTAATAGTAAACACCCTAGGGATTGAGCTTGAGAGAGACAGAGAACAGGACATTGCACATTATCTCATCTGACTATTATAGGGGCCCAAGAGGAAACCTAACAAAAGAAAAGGAGGGAAAAGCAGAGGTAGTAGATTAGACAGAGAGTTGTATATCTGCAGTTGGAATTAGCAAGGTATAACAATGTCAAAGTAAGAAAGAGATACAGCTATTATTTCATTTCTTTTAATTCTTCAGTTTGACAAGAGTGGGTTGCTCTAGTAGTAAGCACCCTCCACTTCCAACCAAGAGGTTGTGAGTTCGAGTCACCCCAAGAGCAAGGTGGGGAGTTCTTGGAGGGAGGGAGCCGAGGGTCTATCGTAAACAGCCTCTCTACCCAGGATAGGGGTAAGGTCTGTGTATACACTACCCTCCCCAAACCCCACTAGTGGGATTATACTGGGTTGTTGTTCTTGTTTGTTGTTGTTTTAATTCTTCAGTTTCTTTCCCAAGTCTTGAAAGCTTTCTTTACCTTACTGCTTTACCGGAATATGCTGCAAAGATCGATTATTGAGGAAGAAATGGCTTACAGCCGAGAAGTAAGGAGATTACGAGCTTTATTATAGGGGCCCAAGAGGAAACCTAACAAAAGAAAAGGAGGGAAAAGCAGAGGCAGTAGATTAAACAGAGAGCTGTATATCTGCAGTTGGAATTAGCAAGGTATAGCAATGTCAAAGTAAGAAAGAGATACAGCTATTATTTCATTTCTTTTAATTCTTCAGTTTGACAAGAGTGGGTTGCTCTAGTGGTAAACACCCTCCACTTCCAACCAAGAAGTTGTGAGTTCGAGTCACCCCAAGAGCAAGGTGGGGAATTCTTGGAGGGAGGGAACCGAGGGTCTATCGGAAACAACCTCTCTACCCCAGGGTAGGGATAATGTCTGCGTATACACTACCCTCCCCAGACGCCACTAGTGGGATTATACTGGGTTGTTGTTGTTGTTTGTTGTTGCTTTAATTCTTCAGTTTCTTTCCCAAGTCTTGAAAGCTTTCTTTACCTTACTGCTTTACCGGAATATGCTGCGAAGATCGATTATTGAGGAAGAAATGGCTTACAACCGGAAGTAAGGAGATTGCGAGCTTTACTTTCCCTTTTCTTTATCAAGAGGAATTAAGGGTACACGGTCTCATTTTCAATACAAGGATTCTTAAATCAAGATTTATATGATAAAAAGATGTGGCAAACTTAGGTTCCTTAAAAGTATGAATGCCTTATTTAATTCTTCTCTTATATGTGTAACTTGTATTAAAAGTAGAATCATTTCATTACGCTATGACATCGTACTATCGTGCCTTTATCGTTCATTACCCAAAAAAGAAAATAAAAGGATGATAACTGTCAACAGGAAAGAGGAGCAACAAGTCTATGCCATTACCAACATAAAAAGCGCAAAAAAGTGCAAGGGGATGTGAGCTTTTTTTTTTTTTTGGGGGTGGGGGGTTTGGGGGGGGGGAGGGGGGCTCACAAATTAGAAGGCCTATCCTGAAAACATAAAACAAGAGACAATGACATAAGATAATCTGATTATTAGCACTTCTTAAGAACAATATACTTACGGATAATATCTTGTTACGAGTGCCTTCCAGCTGCATGAAGTAGGCATCGAGCAACATCTCCAGATCCTCCACATCATTGTCATTAAAATGGTTGCTCACCAAACTTCCACTTCTGCTTCTGGCAGAATTAAGCCTACGAAGATTCGGTGCAACAGGAACAAAGCTATTTGAAACGATAGTTCCTAAATGAGCCTCAGATTGCTGATTCTGAATCCATTTCCTAGTCAAGTACAACTGAGCCATGTCTTCATTGTCATCTAAAAGGTGTTCAATTTCATCTCTAACCTATCATCAAAAAATCTTTACCACTGTAAGCATAACACAGAATAATCAGAGCACAGACAAGTGTCATGGAAGAGAACACTACATTTGAGTTCCTCAATGTAGCCCATATGAATAATAACCCTCCAATTTACGAATCAAAAGCAAGAGAATTAAAGTAGCAAAGGCTCATTCAGTGGCGGACCCAAGTGGTGGCTAGCAGGTTGAACTGAACCCGCTTCACAAAAAAATAATACTGTGTATATGTATAAATTAGGATTAAAGCTGTTTAAATTTTGCATAAATATTTTATTGGAACCCACTTGGCAACTACTATTTTACGACTAAATTTATATACTTCTAAGGTTGAACCCGCTTGCACAAAATCCTGGGTCCGCCACTGGGCTCATTATATGTCTCCTCATATCTATACAAAACAGGAAGAAGAATGCAAAGATCATATGCCCGCCTAAGTGATCATGGGAAAAAAAAAATCCTCCACACACTGGCAAAGGGAAAGGGAAACCCACCCCCCCCCCCCCCAAAAAAAAAAGAAGATTTGTTTTGTCAGGCTATCATACCATTTCAATAGCCAGCACATTCCCGAGTATACGTGCAAAATTTGGTCCAGCATAAGGCAGACAGAATGCACTATAAATGAACTCAAGCCTTACGAGGAGGCATCAGGAAGATTAACTTAAAGTGAGCAACAAGGGCTACTAAAACTGAATGTGGTTTGACATTGAAGTTTAAGGTATACAAATTGATACCAACAGTTGTTCACCCAATAAGTCATAATGCAATTAATATGAAGTGCTTTAGTAGTAAGTCTGCATTCGAGATGATGATAACATGCCCAGTAGTTAACAAGTTCTCTTCCTGGTCAAAAATATTTCCAGCAGCCAACCATGAACACCTCAGATTGAAATCTATTCATTAGCTGACTTGCGCAGAAAGATGTTACACAAAGTGGGAAACTATATCCATAATGCCAAGAAATGAACAGAAATTACTAGAAGATAAGACCTTTATCATGTTTCAATAGCAACAGGGAAAAAACAGATAAGAATACCTTCTGCACTCTGGCAAGTAAACGAGTAAGATTGCTTTTTAAACTTCTCACTTGCTCAAGATTCTTCGTGCTAACATTCATGGCCAGTTCATCCAAAACTGGGTAAGCATCTCTCTCCAGCTCTGCTACGCTAGAGTCTAGGAATGTACAAACAACCTCCAAGGCAATCTCCAGCACCTGAAACTCAAATGGTAGCTCAGCCTGCAGACCTTCGACAGCTTCTGGAACAGATAACCAGTTTCCAGCAGTTGGAAATTGTCCTTCATTATCTTGTTCAGCACTAGTACCATCAACCTTTGAAAGACTTTTATGAGGAAGTTGTTGCCTCAGTTGATCCACAAATGGGAGAACCTCTTGACGTAGAGGATCAAGCAACAACACCTCTTCAGCTGTAATTATGGCTCTTATAAACTCCAAATTGACAACCATGGCCTTCTCCCTTGCTGCAAGTTAAAAGAAAGGAGCTTTTCAATTCCTCGAACCCCAACATCACATTTCTTTTTTTTAAAGCATTCTACTAGGTACAAGCAAATGCTAGAAAAGATACACATGTATTATATCAAAAGCTTCCAACAGCTAAGCTAAACATAATGGTTAAGCTTCCTACAGTTAAGCTAAACATAAAGGTGCATATTTTATTTATTATTGTTGGAAACACACGGACAGATTTATAAGCAGTTAAAAGGGGTAAAACAAAGTAATAATACCAAGAATGCTGGAGGAGTGAGAGAAGATTGGGCCAAGAATCCTCAAGTCCCTAGCAGGAATACCAGCGCGTTTGATAATAGCGCTCTTATCCCACTCTATCAACTCCGATTGACCCCGCTTATCGAATCTCATCCACAGCCTCGCCCCACCCACCTTCTTCTTCACCACTTTACTAGTACCTGCCGCTGCCACGATTGAATTGCTAACAGCCGCCCCATTTACCACCGGCGGAGGCGGCAACGGCGGCGCCATCGCTTTCTTCCTCCGGCGAATCGAAAATTGGCCCTTCCCCATAAAGCTCTCTCTGTATCTCTCTCACTCACTCTCACCCCTTCCTCTTTAGAATCTTCTGAGGCTGCGTAAACAAAATATGTATGTAGAATAATAATGATGAACAATTATTGGGTCGGCAATTAGGGCATGTTCATTTGATTCTTTGTTCTTAACGAAGGAAGGGCAATGAATCTTCTTCTTCTGCTGTGTCTCTTTCTCCTTCTTCTTCTTCTTCTGCTTCAAGATCTTCCATATACTGCAAGCGTCTTTTAGGGAAAAAGGGGGAGAGTGAGAATTTCAGGCGTCGAGCTTTTGTTGATGGGGGTTACGGAATTGCTAAATTTCGTAATTTCCGTCAATTTTATTTATTCCTTCATGTTTAGATGGGCCCCACAAGTTTAGTTATTTTAAGATTTCCTCATTATTTTATTTACAGTTTGGCCCCACATTTTCGTAAAGGAGTTGACCTTTCTCTATTGTTTATTTATTTACGTTTCATACAAAAATTTCCTGTTTTGGTTTAAAACTTTTTGTGATTGGTGATGAAAAGATATTAGTAGTGTGTTGGAGCAATTGAGTAGGGAGTAATAATTTATTAAATTTCATGGTAGCCATTGAGATCATATGAATTATTGTGGATGCCAAAAATCTACCATGCATTAGCAACACTAATTGAATGCAACTTGAAAATAAGTAATAATAAAAGGATTAGAACAATAAAACTAATGCAAAAAAGTAAAGAACATAAAGTTTTTTCTTTAGATGCATCTTAATCTTCTTTCAATACAAAACCTCAAGTTTTGGATCAGAATATTAAGTGAAGTAAGCTAACCATAAATAAAACGGTTAAACTTTAGCATCAGATTATCCGATAAAAGTTTGATGGTCTACAAAACTCAAATCGCTTTTGTACAGGAATATATGTAGCAATGGCTAGAGTTAGGTTAAAAAATATTTATGAGTTGTTGTTAATATTTTTTGGAGAGTTATAGTATAGTTAGAATTCGTGTGCTAAGTGAGACTACATGTTGGGTCTAATGGTGCTTATGGTTCGATTTTTGTGAATAAAGAAGACAAACCAAGTATTTCGATATTTTCCCGACACAAAGTACAAATTCAGTAGCGGACAAGGAGAAAGGAAGAAAAAGCGATAGGGTAAAACAAACCAATATTTTGGACGACCACAGTGGGAGTCGAACCCACGACCTTCTGATCCGAAGTCAGACGCGCTAATCCACTGCGCTATGCGGTCCCTTTTGTCTATATTGATTTGACTTTTTATATGTTTCCTTTTATCCAGAAAAGGATTTTTTCCCCCTCCCCGAATGCTTTTATATATCCACATATATATAGTACAACTTTTGTTTCTACTTTAATGTTTTTTCTGGGAAAAGGTTCTTTAACTCCCCTGATAGTTGAATATGAAGGCAGCAATTCAAGAACTTTGATGATCATGTTGCCCTTGTCATATGTTATCGGTTATAGGTTTAGTATCGATAATCGAACCTATAAGATATCACGGATAGAGTTTGTGTTATTTTAGGTCAATTATATTATTCTATTTATCATCAAAGAAAACCAAATAATGCACACTAATACTGTACAGAAGACTTAAAAAAATATTACTACAGTACTATATTCAGCTGATAATTGGTATTTTTGAGTGTTCAAAGAATGTCAAAATTGTAAAACAGAAGAATATCATTGGAGTATATCCTATGTAAAATGGAATTTTCCATCTCAAACAACTTTTTCCATCTTATAGGAGATTGAGCCTTTTTAATCCCTAATCATCAGACTGACAGATGAAGCACAATGGACTGTTGAGTGAGCTTCAAAGGACTCCAAGTTCCAGTTTTCGATCCTTGGCTTTACTTCAATATTTGGTACTTCAGATGTACAATGCATTTCCAGTTGTGCCTATATGATTATTACGTGGTAAGAGCGTCGGGAAGATTGGTTGGTGCCCCAAGAATCTTACCTCCAACATCAGGGAAAGACTCAAATCCAGGCAGTGCTGTGACTTGTCCATTTTTACTTACATGAACTGGATATTGCATTAAATGCCCTTTCATCGGCCGATATTCATCTGCTACAAATGCTTGCCAGTTGCGTCTAGCTATCTCGTTAACACGTCTAACACATTCGATAGTCTGTGGATCCTTGAACACATCTTCAACTGCACCAAGATGTTCAGCCCATAGAGACATCCGATAACCATAAACCTGAATGCAAGAAAAAAGAAAAAGAAGAAACTCATTTCAATGGATTATAAGGTTATACAACCGCGAGCTCCTATATTTGCTCCTGCTGAACTCAAATAAAGGTAAGAAATAAATCAAACTCCAAACCTGGCCATGTGGATGAGACTCCTTTTTGGCCCATGTGTAATGTGGTTGATAAGCTCCCATAGCTATTTCTGTATCCCTTGAACCACTCAAAGATCTTTGGTTGATATTTGCAGAACCCATCAACACATATTCATCATCTGCTATCATTCCTTTTGAATGCACATATATCATAAATCTGCGGAACTTTTGAGCCAATTCCTGCAGAGGTTTGAGAGAAGAAAAGACAAGGATTTCAGTGTATAGTCAGGATTTTATTGTTGACAATAGAAATGGAAATGGATGAGAAAAGCTTTACAAAAACTTGAAGAGTTATCAGTTGACATAAATTATTGTTCTACAAGCATCATACTGCTGACCCTAAAAATAGCAGTATGATTTCCACCAAATTCGATGATTTTGGTCGTCAGGGGCAGAGCTATCGTATAAGTTACGGGTTCGGATGAACCAATAGCTTTTGTTTAGACCTTGTATTTGTATTAAAAATCTATTAAATATGTATAACTATATAATTGTGAGCTATGGATCCAATGGCTAGTTCAGAACCCATAAACTTTATATCCTGGCACCACCTCTCTTGGTCGTGATGAAACTAGCATTATCCAAAATTAGCACAACAAGTTCTCCAGTACTTCCTCCGATGACTCCCATTCATTCTTCTTCATTTCATCGTCCTATTGTTGCTTTTTCTTAAATGAGAATATAAAGAGAACTAGCAATTTATAGATGTTGCTGTTTGAGCATCACCACCATCACCAGTTCTGAAGTCTTAATTGGTGCCAACATGTATAAAATCCAGTTACTTCAATGACATTAAAACCTAATTTAGGATGTAGCTAACCAACAAATAACACTTTAGGTAAACTACTACATTATCGGGCCATTAGTGAAAGTCCCAGTCCCAGAAAATTAACATGCAACTTACATGTGAATACTCCTGGGGAGGTGGATTATCTTCGTCACATCCTCCACGCTTCTTTGCTTCTCTGTTACCAAGGCAATAGAAGTTCAAGTAATCCTGAGGATGGAAAAATTGAGATATGCCTGCATTTTCAAGAGCCTGTGCAACAATTTTGTACATCATAGCCATTGTTTGACCCTGCGATTATCCCAATCCATATCCAAGAATTAGATGTTTATAAAAGCTAGTCTGAAACAACAAATTCAAGATAAGACTAGTTGGAGTTAACCAGGAGTAAAAGTGAAAATCATGGTTCTCTTAGCTGACTACGTAAGTTTAACCGCATTTGGGTACTTGAGTTTACCTTCATCACTGGAGTTGAGCTCAAACTTCTCGTGCGATATGTTACTTTGTACTTACTTCCGTAGGAAACAACATCTACAACTAAAAAATAAAGACCTCTACTATAAATACGTACAGTACTAAATCCAAACCTGCCAAAAGAGAATTTCCTGCACTGCATTACTGGTCGGGATTCCTTCAGGCCACATTGGAACCACAATGTATGCAGCAAAAGGTTCATTTGCTGCTATTTTGCTGGCAATTTTCAAAGCAATTTCCATAGGGACAAGGTTATTCGCACCTGTTAATTATATATAATACTCACATGTTATGCATTAGTGAGCATTAAAATCGCATTTTCTTGTCAAACAAGTCAAAATGCTCATTCATTTGCATCCTTTTTTTTAGATGAAGTGATAAATTTCAATAAAAGAAGGGAAAAACACCCCCATATACAAGAAGTTTACCAAAAAAGTAGAAAAACCTACAAGGCAGTACGATAAAATAATCTGGAACCAATGCCATCCTACACCAAAATAATGCCATGCATCGCCCACGGAAACATCATGAAGCATTGGAGAGAATATATGAATTAAAGGTTGCATCAGATATTACACCTATATCCCAACCAGAAATCCAATCCTCTATATCACAGTCAAGCTTTCTGTTTATAACAGTATTCTTTTGCTAGGCAAAACTTAGACTATCGCTAGAATACTCGAGGACGACTTTTGAATCGAGATAAGAACAGTTGTATACCTGCATTTCGGTAGGACGGCCAACAATATGAAGAACCAAGAAAATACTGATTCTCTATGTAAATGAAGTGTTGAGCAGATCGAATTGCTTTCACGTAAGCCAGGTGTATGCTTCTGTCTATCCTCAAATTCTTTCCACTGACAAGATTCTGTAATTGAACAGTCAAAATTAGGTATACATCTTCACATGCTGACTTGATTTCAGACACAACATTGAAACTATTTACAGATAGAACACTGTTTTTTTTACAACTTAGTGCTACCTGAGCCCCTGCTTCCTTAACGTCCTTTGGGAACCCTTTCACAGATCCTGAATCTATTGATCGGAAAACCTGGAAAAAGTAATTATACTGAAAATTTTAACATTTTAAGAAAACAGAAGACCACAACATATACAGGAGAAACATGCATGTATAGTACCTGAACATGCCAATTTTCTGGATCTTCTTCTCTTGTGACACGAACTACATGGTCACCATCAAGTCCAGCAGCAGGTATGTGGATTGATGGAATCCGGTCTAACTTAAGTAATGAATCTAACCCCGGTTTGCATTTTTTTATTCTGATCCATTTTATGGCCTTTCTATATCTCTGCTCGAAGTTTGTTAAAACATCGTAAGCAGCAGGACCCTCAATCTTGCAGTGTAAATCATGCCATGGTTCTCTTGGCCCACCTGAGCAACTCTGTACATATTATGTAAGCCTTTGAGACATTACTAATAATACCTCATATATTAATGAAAAAATTGTAACCTATTTTAACATATTTCCCGTATAATTAACATGAAAAAATTGTAGTCTCAGCTGTTAAGTTGTTTAGATAATCCATAAACTCACTATATGTCATATATACTTTAAATCTTTTAGAGACCTTGAAAAATCAAGCAAAAACCTTAGTTGAAAAGCTTCAATGAGATGCAAGACAACAGCTTACTGTGAATGTGGGATTGTGCACATCATTTTCAAAGACAGTATCAAGATCATTAAACAGTCTGTGTTCTGGAGTATCATATCGGCCGTCACATAAATCTAGGCCTCCAATAAAAGCAGTAATTTTTCGGTCATTGTCAGCTGCCTGTGTGTCAACAATCACACATTTCTGATGATGTGTGAAAATGTTTCCAACAACCTGCAGTTAAAGGTTTTCATTTGATCAAGAAGAGAATTATTACGGCAGTGATTTACAAGCAGTTGCATATAAACAAAAAACACCAGTATAGCAATAACTAAAAAGCTTAAATTATATCTTTGTTACACATACAAGAATTTTTTTTCTTACAGAAATCGTAGACATAAGTATTCATCTTGCCATCTATTCAAGCAGAAATAAAAAAAGGTACCTGTTGCTTGAAAATGCTAAGCTTACTGCTAGCGGAACGAGGACAAAGAACACAATGGACACTCGAGTGTTTAAAGTACTTTCTGGTCTCTTCGTCATGAGTCTGCATTACACCTTCCTGCAATCAAATTCATAACAACTATATCATCAAATCATTAACTGACTACTCATAGCAATTATAGCAGTAATATTACCGTCTTGAGGAATAAATCATCATTTGAAGTCTTGTCATCCCAGATGAGCAAAATGACACGAACTCCTTCTTGCGACTTGTACTTTAGCAGTTCCCCCAGCTCTAGCCAGCCAGCAGAAGGCACTGGTCTTGTAGGTTCTCTTATGAGTCGAACCGGATGATAGACAGACCAACCGACAATATATATTAAATGTTGCGCCTCCAATATGGCATGACATATGTCTTCCCAACATTTATTACGGTTAAATACCTTCTCATTATCTAGCAAAATGTTAGGGAATGTTTCATCAGGCACATGAGCATCTTGATAAAGCGTAACACTTCCTCCTTGTCGTAGAGGAAAATAAGTATGCGGGACTCCCTTTTGATCAGCCTCATTACCAACACCATTTTTATACATAGGGTTCTCTGCTGTCGGCCTATATTGGATCGACAGATGCAGTTGAGCACCCGTGTCCAAGGGATCCCCAGAAGATCCTCGAATAGGGAACCAACCATTTATTTCATCGCCTTCAACAATTTTATTAGCTGATATCTCCACTATTCCTATCAATTCAGCACCTACTCTATCATTATCCTTGACTATAAACTCTACTTTGTCTACCGCGTGAGCAACTGGTACGCATAGACGCTCATTCCATGTCGGATTTTCATCATTTGGAATTACCGCAGTTCGAGCTATACTTGCTCCAGCTAGACACACGGATACATACGGGTCACTAGTATCTATCAATCCTGACGCGTTGTTGCTGTCCTTGCTTTTCCAAGAGAACATAGGAAGACATTTAGCATCTAAGTTTGGAAGTGACTTTGCTTCTATAATCCACAAGTCTAACTCTCCGTGTAGAAGTACTGTACTTCCAGATATGTCTTGAATGTTCTCAGTAGCTTTTAAGGGCATACCAGGTACTCCTGCCACAGGGGCACTTGTCTGCCTTTCCAGCCAATTGCCAACTGAATGTATCATTTTCCTTCCTTTGTAACTGTACAAATATTAAAGAACAATGAGAAAGCACAACAACTATGTAAGTGAGGTCTAACATTAACCTCTATTATACATTGAATTGCCAAAATGACAACTTGTAAGGAATCAATAATTCAGTTTCTAGAACCAGAAATTTATATTTGTGAAAAAAAAAAAAGAACTCTGGTTCTTGTAGTGGACCAATGAACATGCTACTCTAACATTGAGGAAGACTTATTACCTTCTACAAAAGCATTTCATATAGGTCAACTGATCTAGCAATTGAATTGTTGAGGACCATATTTGATGATATGGAGATTAGCTTTAATTTTTTGGCATCTTCAAAATTCAAGAAGGATATGCACTTAGAAACCTATGACTGAAGCTGATGCTAATTGCTAACTACAACTATCCATGTAATAAAATGAGTTATTACAAACCAAATATGATATTCCAGATTATATGACATTATGTCTTCACCGATATGCATTCTTTGCATTTCTAATACAAATTGACGTGTAATTTTTTTTCAATGTTATATCTTGTGGTTTTGTGCTAATTCCTTCTTTACTAGTCTGCTAACAAAAACCTGTGCAAAATTCAGACCCTCACTAAATAGTAGTTTATTCTGATGTTAGTTGGCTAAATAGAACAAGAAGTTCATTTATATACATGAAATAGAGAAATCAAATTTCGTCTTTTCCTGATTTAGAATATCTTAAGGACATCAATTTCCTATACGCAATAGCACTAGCTCCAGCTCAAACCTTTCATAACCTCAGGTGACATATGATATCTTATTATTGGTCCTCCAGTCTACTGGAGCTCGAAATTCAGCCAAATACCAGATATTACTAAAAACATTTTACAGAATTACCAATTAATAGTAAAGATTAAGATTAAGATTAAGATTAAGATTAAGATCAGCTCCAAAATGAAGCAATCTTGATCAGATTAGAAGGTGTTGGCACTTATATGATCATAATAAATAGAAAGTCTGTTGATCAGTTTCCATGTTGAAACTTAAAATGATGCAACAAGCCAACAAATAACTGCGAAAACTATCAAATTAAACACAAAAAATGTCGCTAATAAGAAAATAATGAAAAGAAATCCTATGAAACAGTAGGTGCATGTGTGTATATATATATATAGTCGAATCAAGGATTTAATTCAGAATGAGTGTGATCTTCTTATACGTATGATTTTTTATGTGTTCTTTTTGCATGAGTACTAGTTCGAATAGAAAATAATGGGTTTAGTTGAACTTACTAATCAGCCTAGATCCGCCTCTGCATATATAAAAAGATCATAATGAAGATTCACATTTTACATCAGGGGTTCTGTTTTCATGCATTATTTTACCTGGAGATAGAATGGAGTGAGCAGAGAAAAAATAATGGCCAATAACTGAATTGAATGTTGGTAGTTTGTCATAGTGCTTTCGAAAGGAAAAGTTTAACTGTCTGACACCGGAATTGGCGGGTAATTTGCCACGAATTGTTTACCAGCAGATCTATCTAAAGTATTTTCGTAGTTTTTTTCTTTCGGTGAAAAAAGAAAATAATTAGGCATGTTCTAAAAGGATGTAAGTAATTTTTATATCATTAGGTCACTTGCTTAAAATGTGGGATCTGTAAAATAAAAAATAAAAATATTACGGAGAAACTTTTAAAGAAAAATACATGTGATACTGTAAATTCAATTTCTGCCCCTTTTAAGAAATTCGAAACACATGAAAAAATATTTTTCTTTAAAATACGGATATGCTCTGCGTGATACTACCTCACACATTTTGTTGGTAGATCTTCGATTTAGAGTATAACTGGTGAATATCGTTTTATGTAATTCTCAAAATGAGTTACAACGCAGCAATATATTGGTTAACATTAACTGATGATACTTTTGTATCCCTTCAGGGATAGTATTGTATATATAATGATTTAGCTATTTTGGTACTTTTATGATTTGTATGGATTACATGTTCCAATATGCAATATGTTATATAACTTATCCCCTATATGCCACAAAAAAACAGATGATCGTTTAAGAGTCCACGGTTATTTCGTGTAGATGAATGTATGAGATCTTGCATAAATTCATCCTTGTTAAAAAGTCTTTTCAACCATCTTACCCAGAACAAAGAATTACCACTGTCGATGTAAATTAGTCAAACTAGAGAGAGCTCCGCATTTCAGAGAAACATTTTACCAAGCGAATCAAGTTGCTCTGGAAATCAATTTAACAGCAGAACATCCTTGAAATTTTGAGCATTGACAGGATCTGATTAGATACGAGGGTGAATGAAATACTAGTCTCTGCTTGCATCTCCAACCTTTACCCCCGTTTTCCTCCTCAAATCGGAGATTTTCCGGGACAACTTACTCCAACCATTCCCAAATTTTTTTCCCCCCTCAAAAGCGAATATTCTTTTTTATATTCTTCTCTCTTTTATATTATATTATTATCTTTCATTTTAATTTTTATTTTTTAAATTTCATTAAACAAATTCCATCTTTTATAATGATTTTGATGTATCCGAAAATGACATACCTCCCTACTAAATTATTATGCTACTTACCGTAGTTTCAATTTTTATGTATTTTAATTTAATGTATTTTCAATTTTCATGTATTTCCAATTTTAATGTATTTTCAATTTTAGCAACATCTAATATTTTATATTCGCACCATTCATTTTTTGAGATGATTATATATTTTTTGTACAACTATAACTTATAATAAAATTAACTTACAATTTTACATAAAAATAATAAATGCACAAAAATTAATTTATCAAAATTATACGCCAAAGTTTGTAAAATTAATATTATAAAGATATTACATAAACATAATTAGGTATATATAAAGAGATAAATTAAAAGAGTTAAATAATAAAATATGCATGAATAGTAATGGGGAGATGAATAGTGTACCCCATATTTGGAGGACACTATTCATCCCCCATTTTGGGGGTAAAAATGAGGGAGGGTTGGAGCTTCATTATAGCAAAAATTGCCCCCATTATGGAAAAATGGGGGAGGGTTGGAGATGGCCTTATGTGAGCATGTAATTTTTACCCTACCAAAATATTCCTACAAAATTAATAAATAAATTATTCATATTTATTTTTTTTAGATTTGTTTTTAGGATTTTTGTTAATTATTTGAAATTATTTGCATTTAGTTGCATTTGTTTTTCATTTTTGAAGTCATGAAAAATAACAAAAAATATTTAAACCTTCATCATCTTGCATTATTAGGTTTTTAATTTAATTTAACACCTAATTGCGTAATTTAATCCTATTATTAAAAGAAAATCACAAAAATTATTTATTTTTGACATTGTTAGTTTTAATGTTAAAATTAGTAGTTTTACTTGTTATAACTTATGATTGATTAATTAGTTAAATAATAAAGATAAATAGTTAATTAATTTTATAAATTAAGATATCCTAGTACTTAATTAGGATTTTTAGTTAAGTTAATTAGATTTTTTAGAATTAATTAAATTAATTAGGGGACTAATTAAATTAATCGGGCTGGGCCAGTGTAAAAACCAGCCCAATCCCCAAAATCTAGCCCAAAATTACCTAGCCCAATCCCCTAACCCGTCTGAAATCCCGCCTAAACCTAAACGGTGTCGTTTCAAGCACCAATTGATCCTGACTGTTGATCTTCAATAGATCCAACGGCCCGTAATTCCTTTCCCCCTAAGTATATATATGTCCAAACCATCTCCTACCTCCTCATTCCCGTCTCACACCTCTCTCTCTCTGAACCACCCCCAAACCCTAGAAACTACCCCCATAAACCTATCTCTCTAACCACCGCCCTAAGCCGTCGTCGAAAATCGCCTACGGCGGCGGCGACACCCCAAAGACACCCAAACTTACCCCATACACTCTCCTCACCTTCCTGAACCTCACCCTACCAACCAAATCCTCAAAAACCTCACCAATAATCATAGATCTTAGATTTAGGATCTCCGAAACCCTAGATTTATTTTTCAAAATCCTAAATCCAACCTAGTCCGTTTATTAATCCTCCTGCCAAGATCTCCCATCAAGGATCTCAGATCCCAGATGGGAGTCTTGGCATGAGGGTTTTTAGCAGCTAGATCTATTTTTTTGGGTATATTTTATGTTATTTCCTGTTTTTCATCTTTATATTTTGTGTTTATTGTCAATTATTGTTCTTTGTTTTATTTATTTATTTATTTATTACTATCTGATATTCTGTTTAAATCGATTAATTAAACAAACTTAATTAAGATAAAGTAAAAACAGTGTTAGATTACTTTATTTTTCCTTTTTTGCTTTCTGTTTTTTAATTTATTTTATCTTTATTAGTTCTGAGTTTATTTTTAGTATTACTGCTTTGTTGTTTATTTTGTTAAATTAATTGCCGTTATTTTTTTATTTTTTTATTTTTACTATTGTTTGGTTTGGTTAAGAACTTGCCCTCATTGAAGTGGCCTATTCTACTTGGCTCATAAATTGGGCATGTCTATTCACACATGCCCATAACTTTGTAAAAAACTTAAGAGCCCAAAGTCCTTAGGCCCAGAGTCACCTGACTCAGGCCCAGAACCAATCTGGTTCTGAGAAAATTCCAAGACCCTTAAGGGTCAGTTTTGGAATCCTAGTTCTGAAAATTATTCAGAAAATACTAGAAACTTCTAGAATAGGGACAATTGTCCCAATGCTGAGTAGGAAAATAGGGATAAGATCAAAAAATATCCAAAAATTGGACACTTGTCCATTTTTTGAGATAAGAAAGGTACTAAAAATTGGACAGCTGTCCATTTCTGTTAAGAAAGATGCCATTTTCCTAATTTATGAGAATTTTGGCAGATTCTTTTGTACCCTAATTCTCATCCCTTTTTACTCCTTTACTCTATAAATACACTCTTTCCTTTTCATTATAAGGGCGGACACATTATAGATACCTGAAGATACACAATATACACACTGAAATAGCTACACACCTACACACACAACAACACATAGAAATCTCTGCACTACCTTAAGGTTTTCTCTTCATTTCCAAAAGAAAAACTTCTGAAAAACAATCTTGATTTTTCAGAGACAAAAATATACAATCCTTTCCTGTTTTCTTTTAAAAATCAGGTTGTTCTTCCTACCTTACTAGGTTTCATTGCTGCTGCTTTACTTCAAGCTTTCAGAGACTTATTTTCTTACTTATTAATTTTTGCTGCTATCAAGGTACTTCCTTAAGCAATGTAAATATTTAAATCTTGTTGTATCATGACTATGATTCTACTGGTTATCAAAAATCTGTGTTCTGTTTGAATATTGCATAAAGTTATTTGGTTGAGAGTGGTTAGTTATTTATACTGCTTGATTCATTTAAGTCATGGTAGCTTTTATATTAAAATATTCTTAAAACTGTAAAAAAAAAAAAAAAAAACTGTTTAAAGCTTTATATATTCACAAAATCTGTATGTGCGTGTGTAATAGTAGAAGCAAAAACAACACACACAGACATTTTTTTAAAAAATTTATTAAAGTAGTAATAGATAGATTTGTTATCACTAATATAATAATTTAGCTTTTATATTATATTATCATGTACAATGTGTTGGTTTAATTAGCAGTTTTACCATTTCATTTAAAACAATCAAATATAGTAAATCTGATTCCATTAGTTCTAAGCCATGAAAAAACTAGGTTTTTCAAGCAAACCTAATAGTAATCAGGGTACATTTTCAGGCCCAAATCAATTGGGTCTACGAGATTGTACTCTGAAATTTTGACTAATAAATTAAATTGATAATTCAAGTGAAGGCAGTGATTTTTTATTGTTTTAAATACACAATGAGTCTTAAACTTAGCACTTTAACATAAGTTACTAAGAGGCTTAGGCAATCAATAGGAAATTATCCAAAAATTAACCAAAATTTCGATTTATTTTGTTCGTATCCCAAGACCCCTGTTAACTTCTTTTTTTAAGATAAACAAAATATAGGTAAAATCTGATAATTGTTGTTACAAATTTTAATTTCAAAATCATTTCACAAATATACACTGGGCCAGTCACTTGGATTCATTATCATCAGGCCCAAATTATTTTTTGAGTTATTTGTCCACAAATGGATATTGGGCCAGAGTCATCCAGACTCATTATTAGGCCCAAACCTTCTTGCATTAAATGTGTTTAATTGATTGAATGCTTAATAACATTGTGTTGGGCCAGAGTCGTTTGGACTCCATGATCACTAGGCCCAAATCGTTTGGACTGAATTCATTTAGCTGCCTTAAAATATGCATTGGGCCAGAGTCAATTAGACTCAAGCAGGCCCAAATTCTTTTGAACTGAATTCATTAGCTAGGCCCAATAACGAATAATATATGTCTTGAGCTAGAGTTCATTTGGACTCAGTCCTTATCAGGCCTCAAACTTTAAATCTGGGCCTACTTGAGAGATAATACATAAGCTGCCCCCATCTAATACAAACAAACATATCACCTAGTATTGCACCTTTATACTTAGCCATATGACATCGAGTATTTAGTTTAGAGACATAAGTATAACTTAAGGTATTTATAATCAACTTAATTATTACAATTATGTACACGCACGCGTGACATAGTTGTGATGCCAAAAACAAACCAAGGTACATGTTCGCGTGACCATGGTCAAACAATCATAATAAATAAAACGCCTTAATTAAACACTCGTAGAAATGCTTTAGGTGCATATTTTAAACAACTATCGTGATTGCGTACATGTCCGCGTGACGTGATCCCGATATCCAAAATTAAATCGAGGTATGCGTTCGCGCAACTTTGGTCAAACAATCTTAAATTAATAAAGCACAATTAATTGTGTACACGTTCGCATGACATGATTTTAGTGCCCCAAACAAAGCGGACTTACACACATGTAGTCTGTTTCAAAGATTAAATCCATAAATACTATAATTAAAAGCGGTAAAAGGTAAATGCACATAGGTTCTAAAATACGTAATTAAACAATTTAGTTAAGCCAAGTATATGATTAAAGCGACCGTACTAAAACCACGAAACTTGGGAGTGCCTCACACCTTCTCCTGGGTTAACAAAATTTCTTACCCGGCCTTCTGTGTTTCGCAGACTTTAAACATAGTCAATTTCCTCGATTTGGGATTTAAAATAAACCGGTGACTTGGGACACCATATAAATTATTCCAAGTGGCGACTCTGAAATTGAATAAATAATCCTATTTCGATTAATATCACTTTAATTGAAAAAACTCCCCTATCCTTCATCGAAAAAAAGGAGGTGTGACAGCTCTGGCGACTCTGTTGAGGACCGAACCCAGAATCTCTGGTTCAAGGTTCAAGAATTTGAGCTTGTAATGTAATTTGTACTTGGCTTTATTCATTGTTGATATTACTGTATTTTTGTGCCTAATGTGCTAATCGCTGCTCATTTACCGCTTTGATATTATTTGAACTATATTAAACTGTCTTCTTACGCCTCCCTTCTCAGTCTTCTAAAAATATGGTGCACACATACGCGTGTCCCACTTTTCTGTTAGAGCTCGTACCAAATAGAACGAGGATGGATTAGCTACTAGGCCGGGTAGACTTTCGTGCTCCCTGTACGTTGCCCCCACCTCGGCTCAAGTTGTCTGCTTGGGTAAGACATATCTAGAACACACCCCCAGGTTTAAACCTAGAATAACATAGCCTCACGTCGGATCCCTAGTAGGTACGTTTGTTTGTATCACGTACATTTGACTTAGGGGACTCATCACAGGGGTTGGGTCCGTCTAGGACAGGTATACCCGAAATAAAAGACCATCCTGATGCATCTTACGTGCTATGTGCGCATTTATTTATTTCGGCTTATTTGTTGACCGGTTAAGAAAATAGAAATAACAGAAAAATCAAGAATGAGGTAGGATAGGAAATTCACCCGGTTAAAAATCCCGGTATTTGAAAATTCCTCGAAACTCTGCCAAAATTTTCGAAAAAGAGAGAAAAAGAAAATGCATTTCAAAAATAAAAGTAAGTCAATATCATGCTTTTCCAATGATGTCAAAACTAACCAAACTACGCGGGTCTGAATCTCACCGGATGTGAGATACGTAGGCAAATCTCATCGGTGCCGACCCCAATTTTTCCAACCAAATAAATAAAGTATGTCCATTGATCAAAAAATAAAAAAACCGACCCAGCTTCAGTTAAGTCCTGCGCCGTTTTTGCCGGAATAGCCTTAGAATACCTTTAAATTATCGAAGGGCTATTCTCGCTAAGAACGGACATGTTTATCAATAAGGCATCACTTTTTCCATAAAATGCCTTACCCCGGCCTTAAAACTTTATTTGAAAGTAGGAAGGGGCCATTATTGCAAAGATGATCATTTTGGCCAATGCTGCATAAATAACCACCTTCAGGTGATTTCCCTTTGAAATATTGAAAACTGGTTTTTGCAAAAGAGTCTGCTGCTCTGTCTTTCGAACTAGAGACAACCCTAACCCTAACCATTCACAGGTACAAAATGAATAATGCCCAGAACCCGCCGTTAAATGTTGTAGAGCAGGCTCCACTGCAGCTTCAAATGTGGTGGTATGGCTTGGGTAAAGATGGTCAAGACTGGGTAGTAGAACATTTGAGTGCTCTCACGGATATTATGAAAGTCAAGCCCCAGAATGATCTGATCAAGACTTCAGTGCCCTTGTGGGATCCCGTTCATGATGTCTTCCGCTTCTCGGACTTTGAGCTCACTCACACCCTGGAGGAAATAGCTGGATATACTGGTTTTGGCCGGGACTTGAGAAAACAGCAACTTATATTCCCAAGGCCTCCCTCTGTGTGCTGGTTCTTTGATATCTTGAACATCAGTAAATAAATAAGGAAGAACAATGTAAACGATGGATGTTGCTCTTTCTACTTCCTGTACTCCAGGTATGGACATCCAAATGGGTTTGAAACGCATGAAAAAGGGTTGAACAACAAGCAAAGCAAAGATACTTGGAAAATTCATCGTCGCTTTGCTTTCATAGTGGCATTCCTGGGCATCATGGTCTTCCCAAATGAAAAAGGGATAATTGATATCTGTATGGCTAGAATTGCACAATTCCTAACTGCCAAAGAAGATCACACACTTGCTCTACTTATATTATCGGATATCTATCGGGCATTAACACGGTGTAAGGCTGGGGCGACATTCTTTGAAGGTTGCAATATCCTTCTACAAATGTGGTTAATTGAACATCTTCGCCACCATTCGAAATTTATAAGCTACGACCCAAGCAAGAGCAACTTCATTGAGAGTTATAAGGAGAGGGTAAAAGATTACAACTCTCCAGAAGGGGTTGAAGCTTGGATCGCCCACTTGAGAACTTTAAAGGCGAATCAGATTGAGTGGACTTTAGGATGGCTCCCAGTGAGGGAAGTTATATACATGACAGCCACAAAAAACTATTTTCCACAAAAAACTATTTGCTATTGATGGGCTTGAGAAGTGTCCAACCATATGCACCCCAAAGGGTTCTGAGGCAATTAGGAAGGTATCAAGTAGTGCCTGAGGGTGAAGACTTGAGCATACAAGTTATTGAGCTACATCCCGAAGCCCCACTTCCCAAAGCTTTAATTCAACAAATCTGAAATGGGTGCCGATACTTAAAAGAGGACACCCAAGTACCTGATCTTGCCAAAGGTGAAGTAGATCCGGGCTATGCCGCATGGTTCGAAAAAAGGAATTGCATTGATGAGGAACCGGAGCCCGATCCAGAAAGGCCCTCCAAGAGGCCTCATGTTCAAGTTTTTGGTGACAAAATCTAAGAACGGTTGGCCTGGGGAGAAAAAGAAAAGAAATATCAAGCCACTATCCATGCCTTGGAGGAAAAATTAAGAAATCTCGCATTTGACAATGATTTGCAGGCGCAGGTAGCTGAAGGTGAAAAGAGAAAGTTAACCCGAGAGAATGAGGCGCTCCGAGCCTAACTCCAAAATATGAAAATAGCCGCCGAAACGCCTATAAGAAGCGAGAGAGATGAAAAGATCATCAACAACTTAAGAATGAAGGTCCATGACTATGCAGCCGACTTGATAAAAAACAAAAAAGATTTGCTAGATGCTCAAACAAAACTAGCTAAGGGAGCAGAAGAACAGGCCCACCATTTGAGACAAAAATATGGCAAAGAAATAACAATTCTAAAGGAAAAGTTGTTTGCCCTTGGGAATGAGATGGTCCAGCAAACCAAAGATTTCAAAACAGAAAAAGAGCATTGCTACACACTAATTTGCCAACTAGAAGAAAGTGTGCAACAGCTACAGGACCAAAACAATACCAGCGCACAAGTGTTGGAGGCCCGGGCACAGCAAATTGGGCGTCTGCGTCAAGAGAAAGGAGTTATCAGAACCAGGATTAAGAAGATAACTGACTATGTCGTGATGAAATGTCACGAGTGTGAAGACATGACTAGGTCCATATTTTTCGCTTCTATGATGACCTTCGTTCACCAAGTAATGGATGACTTAGACCATCTTCAAGAAGATATTTCACGAAGGCCCACGCAAAGACCAGCTAATGCCCCACAGGCTCCAAGAAGACCAGTAGAGGCTCTCGTGTACTTTTGACTTTCCAATTTTCGAGTCTGTACTTTACTGCTTTCTAGAGTTTTGTTCAAAATTGTTTTGTAATTTATTTTGAGTCTGTATTATTTTCCTTTATAGTCGTCAGTACTTTAATTCCCTGTAATGAAAAACCCAAAAAAAAGAAGGAGATATCTTTGTTAATGAAATGAAAAAAATGTGCTTTGTTATTTCATACTTATCCCCTGAACTATGTAATGATTTGATTCATGCGGCGTCATGATACGTAGGCAATCCACGTAGGATTCGATCATAACCCTAAAGAAAGTAATTAAGAAAACAAAAGAGAGAGACAATAAAGCCGGGATGAAACACACAGCCGTTGCAAAACATTTAGGAAAACGTTTAACTGTTGTGCATTGCATCCCCCAATATGCGATTCCCTATATGTTAAATGTCTCGAACTAACCGATTTGTTGTGTGTGCTCTAAAAGAACATGTTCTATTTTTAGGTGGTTGGTTTTGTAGTGATAATCTGGCTTCACACCCTTATTTCACGAGATCTAAAGGAAGTATCGCCATGACCTCAGAAAGTCATCTATCCATCATTGAGCCCGAGGATAGCCCAGTATCGGCTATCCCGCAGTCAGAGTCAGCAGCTGCTGAGGAAACTAGAAGGCTACAATGTCGTATGCTAGAAATGTGGGACGCCTGGTCCAATAGCAGGGAACCACCCAGTACTATCCCTGGATTCCCTGAATTTCTCCCCAGGACGGGAGGAACCACCAATGTCCCTATCCCAGTGACCAACCTATTCATCCCATTTGGGTACCCCACTATGTCAACTAACTTCGCTGGTATGCCTTCTGAGGTTCGCCCCTATGCACCATCTTCAGGAATATCATCTACAGTGTTCACAGCACCACCAGCCTCTAGCATGTCACAACCAACACTACCTCGAAAAACCTTCGAACCATCAACTTTTACTTTCCAAGCTCCCCAATTCCAATTGGACACCGCTCGGGTTACCCCAAATTCTTATCCTCAACACCCACAATTTGAGTCTCATGTAGAACATGAGAAAGCTGCGAGGAATCTTGAATAAGAGGAGATAGCGCGAAAAATAAAAAGCATCGAGCAAAGCCTCAAGAACATGTAGGGCCCGAGTGGCCAGAAGAGTATTTCATATGCGGATCTGTGCCTGTTCCCTCATATGCATTTACCTATCGGCTTCAAAACACCAAAGTTCGAAAGATATGACGGGCATGGAGACCCGATTGCTCACTTAAAGCGATATTATAACCAACTGAGGGATGCTGGTGGAAAAAAGGAGCTGTTAGTGGCCTATTTCAGAGAAAACCTCACCAGAATTGCTTCTGAGTGGTATATGGACCAAGACATCTCCCATTGGAATATATGGGATGACCTGGGCCGGGATTTTGTAAGGAAATTCCAATACAATGTTGATATATCCCCGGACAGAAATTCTTTGATGTACCTCAAAAAGAAAGTTTTGGAAAGCTTCCGAGAATACGCTATCAAATGGCGTGAACAAGCGGCCAGGGTAAAACCCCCGATGGATGAGACCGAGATGGTCAGTGTCTTCTTACATGCCCAAGAGACCGATTATTTCCAAAACATGATGTTTGCCATGGGTAAACCGTTCGCGGAGGCCATTAAGATTGGAGAAATGGTAGAAAATGGCCTAAAAACAGGCCGCATCTTAAGTCAATCAGCTCTAAGAGCCACTTCCCAAGCCATTCAGAGCGGCTCGGGAGGTTTAGCAAGCCGAAAGAAAAAAGAAGAGGGAGCCATGATGGCTTCGAGCTTAAGAAACTCTCGGCAACCCCGGGATTATTCTGGTCCACCTTCCAGGGCCCCGCAGCATTATTACCCCCACCAGGATGCAGCCTATGCTATGGCCCCACATCCTTATGCAGAAATGAACGCTCAACCATACACTCGACCACATCAACATTACAATCAGAACAGAGCTCCACCTCCAAGAAACAACCCTCCTCACTAAGCCTCGAATAATCCCCGTCCACCACAGAATAATTACCAATATAACACCCGTCCCCGTGAACCACCCAGAAAAGCTGACTTCACACCCATTGGCGAGTCGTACTCCAGCCTCTTCCCAAAATTAGTCCAAATGGGCTTGTTGCAGCCTGTACCTCCGAATAGACAGAACCCAGAATCTCTATCCTACAGGCCAGGTACCAGGTGCGCTTATCACTCCGGGGCGGTAGGGCATGACACTGAAGATTGTTGGACCCTTAAGAGAGCAGTCGAGAACCTGATCGAACAGAAAATGGTAGTGCTAAGGGATGAGGAAGTCCCCAATGTAACCAACAACCCGTTACTAACCCACAACAATGGGCCGGTCATCGGGATGATCTGTGAAGACAAAGAATTCGACCCCGCATTAAAAGCGATTATTGTCATTGCTAATCCAGAGAAGAAACCTAAAGCAGTGGCAAAACAAGTCAGGGATGATAAAAAGATGAATTCCACTCCCCAAAATAAAGAAAAGGACGGGGAAGAAAAAACAGGGGCAACACATGCCAAAGAGGCCATTCTCTACATCCCAAGAGCCCCCAGAAAGGGACAGCTCATGTTAAACCCTCCCAAGAGATTGGAGCAGAGGAAAACCACGCCAAATCTGCCAAAAATATATGTACCAAGAGGGACTTACGTGGCACAGAGGCCAGTCATTCCACCTAGGCTGGATGAGCCTTTAATCATTACCCGCATGCCACAATATCCCATAAAAGACACTAATGTCGTCCCTTGGAACTACAATCAGACAATTGTCACATATAAAGGGAAGGAAGTTAAAGGGAAAGTGAATGAAACAAACCAATCTGGGAAGTATCATAACCCAGAAGAATTGAACAAAACCAAGCAGAAGCGTTTCCCCCTCAAAAGGCCTGTAACTGCTGAAGAAGCGGAGTAATTATTCCGTAAGATGAAAACCTCGAAGTATGATGTAATTGATGAACTGAGAAAGGCCCCCTCCCAGGTTTTACTCTTGTATATACTTGTGAGCTCAAACGAACACCAAAAGGTGCTTCTAAAGACGCTGAATGAGGCGTATGTTCCAATTGAGACCACGGTTGAACAGTTAGAAAGAATGGCAGAGCAAATTTTTAAGGTCAACCGAACCTCCTTCAGCCGAAACGATTTGCCTCCCGAAGGAGCCGCCCACAACAAGGCCCTTCACTTGACTGTCAAATTTGAGGGATGGTCCGGAGTCAATATTTGCCCTCTATCAACATTGCAGAGGATGGAAATTGGGACTGAAAGGATCAGACCAAACAATGTTTGCGTGCGTGCTTTCGACGGTGTCAAAAGGGATATGATAGGGGAAATTGACTTGATCCTAACCATTGTCCCCGTAGATTGTGAAGTAACATTCCAAGTTCTGGACATGGACACTTCCTATAACTTTCTCTTAGGAAGACCATAGATCCATGTCGTGGGAGCTGTGCCCTCTACTCCCCATCAAATGGTCAAATTCGAACATGAAAATCAAGAAATAGTTGTCCACGGAGAAGATGAATAGTCAATCTACAGGGACCTGTCAATCCCATGTCTGGAGGCCAGAGAGGAAAGTGAACACATCGTCTACCAAGCCTTTAAAATCGTAGTCGCCGACCAGTGCGATGAAGGAACTCCATGTCCTCAACCCTATTTATCAAGCACATTAATCATGATCGCCAGTGAGATGATCAAACATGGGTACAAGCTCGATAAAGGGCTCGGGGTATCTTTACAGGGCATCACAGAACCCATTACCTTGGCTGCCAACAAGAAGTTCTTTGGCATAGGTTTCCAAGCTACCAGTGTTGACGAAAAATGGGCCGATAAACGTAAGAGAAATGGATGGGTCCTGCCTCAGCCAGTACCGTATCTCGCCAAGTCATTTTTTAAGCCAAGGTATATAGAATAAGAAGAAGAAAAAGCCTTCACGGCCGAAGAAATTGAGGACATATGTGAGGCAATGAGGTGAATGTTGTACGAAGCCCACATGGTCCAACCGAGGGAAGGCTCAAACACTGCTGAGATGCAATACATGGGGCCAAATGATAAGCTTCAAAATTAGAAGGCTACTCCATTCCCTGTCAGGCGGGAATCCCGATAGTTCAGTCTTGCCATCTTTTCTGCATTCTGAGTTATTTTAGGGTGTAACTCGAATGTTTTATTTTGTTGTCTTTTTAAATTCCGATGTAAACCCTCCTATCTTCAAATTCAATGAAATGAAATCAATATTTCATCGGCTATGAATCGTTTCCTATTATTCTTTCTGATTATGCTATTTTTCTTATCTTTCTCTTTTTAGTTCTAATAATGCGGACTTAAATAACATGACATGCCTGTGGACTTCAGGCCCAGATCCTAAAACGTTGTCTAACTGTGAAATAATGAATCAAGAACCAGAATATGATGAAGATGAGGCTTTTAGGGAAATAAACCGAGAATTGGAACAATTTGAGAATAAGCCTAAGCCGAACTTAAATGAAACCGAGCCAGTTAATTTGGGCAGCTCAGAAGAGATCAAAAAAATCATGTTAAGCATTCACGCTGAGGAAAAAACTAGAGATGCATTGATTCCACTTTTGTTTGAATTTAAAGACGTGTTTGCATAGTCTTACGATGATATGCCAGGACTAAGTGTCGATTTAGTGGTACATAAGTTGCCAACTTATCCAGGCTGTCCATCTGTCCAACAAAAGCAAAGAAAATTCAAAACAGACATCAGCGATAAGATTAAAGAATAGGTTGCCAAACAATTAAAAGCTGGTGTGATCCGAGTAGTCCGATATACCACATGGTTGGCCAATGTAGTCCCAGTACCAAAGAAGGATGGGAAGATCCGAGTATGTGTTGACTACAGGGATTTGAACAAAGCAAGCCCCAAGGACAACTTCCCATTACCAAACATCCACATCCTTGTCGACAATTGTGCCAAACATGAGATACAGTCTTTTGTGGATTGTTATGATGTGTATTACCAAGTCCTGATGGATGAAGAATACGCAGAAAAGACAGCTTTCACCACACCATGGGGGACTTACTGTTACAGGATCATGCCATTCGGTCTGAAGAACGCCGGGGCAACTTACATGAGCATTATGACCGCCATCTTCCATGACATGATGCACCAAGAAATCGAGGTGTACGTTGATGACGTAATCATTAAATCCAGAACACAAGAAGGCTATGTGCGAGATTTGAGAAAGTTCTTTGAGCGTCTACGTAAGTATGACTTAAAATTAAACCATGCTAAATGTGCATTTGGGGTTCCATCTGGGAAACTCTTGGGATTTATAGTCAGTCGGAGGGGTATTGAGTTGGATCCAACAAAGATAAAATCTATCCGAGATCTACCACCTCCAAAAACCAAGAAAGAGGTCATGAGTTTGCTGGGAAGGTTAAATTACATCAGTAGATTCATCACTCAGCTCACGACCACATGTGAGCCCATATTTAAGCTGCTAAAGAAAGATGAGGCAATTAAATGGACGGATGAGTGTCAGGAAGCTTTTGACAAAATCAAAGAATATTTGTCAAATCCGCCGGTGTTGGTTCCACCTGAGCCTGGAAGGCCTTTGTTCTTATACTTGACGGTCCTGGAGAATTCTTTTGGCTGCGTCCTCGGGCAACATGATGTGACCGGGAATAAAGAGCAAGCCATATACTATTTGAGCAAGAAATTTACTGGTTATGAAGCCAAGTACACTTTGCTGGAAAGAACTTGTTGTGCCTTAACTTGGGTCGCTCAAAAGATTAGACATTATTTGTTGGCTTATACCACATATCTCATAACCAGAATGGATCCTCTTAAGTACATATTCCATAAACCAATGCCTACGGGAAGGTTAGCAAAATGGCAAATCCTGTTCACTGAGTTTGACATTGTCTATGTCACCCGCACGGCGATGAAAGCTCAAGCCTTGGCGGATCATTTAGCTGAGAACCCGGTTGATAATGAATACCAACCCCTAAGCACATACTTTCCGGACGAGGATAAACTCAGTTGAAATAATTCCAGAGCACACCAATGCTTGGAAAATATTCTTTGATGGAGCTGTAAATGCAAAAGGTGTCGGGATTGGGGCAATTTTGATTTCGCCCACTGGTCAGCACTATCCTGTTACGTCCCGACTTCGGTTCTTCTGTACGAATAACATTGCTGAATATGAAGCTTGCATCATGGGCATGAACATGGCAATTGACATGGATATAGAAGAATTACTAATCATGGGAGACTCTGATTTGATCATTCGGCAAGCACAATGCGAATGGGAAACTCGAGATATCAACCTTATCCCATATAGACAACATGTGGAAGATCTCAGCAAATGGTTCAAATCCGTTGAATTCAGGTATATTCCTCGATTCCACAATGAGTTAGCCGATGCACTAGTTACCTTAGCTGCAATGCTGCCATATCCAGGCAATGTCCATATTGACCCGCTGGAGATTCAAACTCGAGAAAGACATGGTTATTGCTATGCAGTTGAAGTAGAACCAGATGTTCAACCATGGTACCATGATATCAAAAGGTTCTTGAAAATAAAGGAATACCCCGAGCAGGCTGGTGGAGACCAAAAGAAAACCATTAGAAGGCTTGCCAGCAGTTTCTTCTTAAGCGGAGAAATGTTGTATAAGAGAACTCCAGCTTTGAATCTTTTAAGGTGTGTGGATGCCAAAGAAGCCGAAAAGATCATGAATGAAGTGCATTCAGGAGTATGCGGGCCTCATATGAATGGATATGTCCTCGCAACGAAAATCCTGCGGGCAGGTTATTACTGGATGACCATGGAAAAGGATTGCTTCAGTTTTGTCCGGAAGTGCCATCAGTGTCAAATACACGGTGACATGATTCATGCACCGCCTTCAGAGTTGCATCCTATTTCAGCACCTTGGTCATTTGTTGCTTGGGGTATGGATGTCATTGGGCCGATCGAGCCTAAAGCCTCAAATGGGCATAGATTCATCTTGGTTGCCATTGATTACTTCACAAAATGGGTCGAAGCGGTCACTTTTAAAGCCGTCACCAAGAAAGCAGTGGTGGACTTCGTACATTCCAACATTATCTGTCATTTTGGTATTCCAAAAACTATCATTACCGACAACGCTGCAAATCTGAACAGTCATTTGATGAGGGAGGTATGCGAACAATTTAAAATTACGCATCGCAATTCTACCCCTTACCGACCCAAAGCCAATGGTGTCGTTGAAGCAGCAAACAAAAATATCAAGAAGATACTCAGGAAAATGATTCAAAGTTCTAGACAATGGCATGAGAAACTGCCTTTCGCATTATTGGGATATCGCACAACCGTGCGCACATCGGTTGAGGCCACGCCTTACTTATTGGTTTATGGCACTCAAGCTGTTATACCTGCAGAAGTTGAAATTCCCTCTCTTAAAATCATTGTTGAAGCTGAGATCGAGGATGATGAATGGGTCAAGACCCGGCTAGAACAATTAACTATGATTGATGAAAAGCGGATGGCCGCAGTTTGTCACGGGTAGTTGTACCAACAAAGAATGGCCCGCGCCTACAACAAGAAAATGTGGCCCAGGAGATTCGAAGTGGGGCAACTCATTCTGAGACGTATTCTCCCGCATCACGAGGAAGCAAAAGGAAAATTTGCTCCAAATTGAAAAGGTCCGTACATTATAAGAAAACTGTTGCCGGAAGGGGCATTGTACTTGGGAGACATTGAAGGAAATGACCCTGAAACAGTTGTCAATGCGGATGCGGTCAAAAGGTATTATGTTTAACCCCTTTAGATGTCTTAATACTCTCCGATTGGGATGACGAAGGCTTTCATTCTCGCTACCCAAACACTATCAAGTTTTTGTAAACCCTTTGAGCCGATTACTCTTCTTTGATCACACTCCTTGGAACCTGAAAGTTCAATTATAAAAAAAAAACAATCAAATCAATCAATCAAAACAAAAATGAAACAAAAACAAAATGTTTACTTGAACTACGTTAGACTTGATTCCGAAAGGATACGTAGGCAGCCTCACTCTGGAGTTCAGTCACACCAAAATAAAAATTCAAATTCCCTCGAAGATGAAACTAGGGCAGGATTTATAATGGTTTGGCGACGCTTTCGCCTGAAAGGTTCCAAGTTTGTAATTCAATTCAAATGTTTTCTACCCAAATCCTATTGAAGTCCTTCCGATCAATCGGTAGAGATGTCCAAAATTGAAGAATACAGTGACTTGGATTTAATGCGACCAAATGAGAGAAATTGAAAATGAGAGAGTCTCGTTAGTGAAAACCTGCAAAGAGCACTACAAGACGATGGTGAGAAGAGAAATGAGAGAGGTTAGCTGGTGAAAACCCGCAAAGGGTACCACTGATTGAAAAAGAGGATAATTGGTCACTGACATGAACACAATCCTGGGCAAGGTTTCTCAAATCTTGAGGTATAAGCTATGATGGATTTCTGAGAGTTGGATGGTTCGCACATATCGGGCATCCAGTCCAAGAGGCATGTCATATTCATTGAAGTCCGCATACACTCCAGATAAGTCCTTCTTTCCTTCCCCCGAAATAGATACCTCTTGTCTAAATTCATTCATCCATTCTGTTGTTTGTTTTTCTTTCAATCCCTTTCGGTCTAATTTTATTCTAAAATAAGACAAAGAAAGGATGGCAAGACTAATTTACAAGGTTCTCATTTGATACAAGCTAGTACGCAAAAGTGCCCAGCCTCGGCAGGTGCATCGAGTCGACATCGACTGGCCATGATGGCTGATGCTTTGAAGTCAAGAATTCCTGAAAGGAAAGGGATCAAAGTCAAAATGCCGCAAAGGCAAAAGAAAGTTAAAGAAGGTTAAGTCCCGCGTGATTAACTGTTCTGATAAAGTTTTGGAAAAGTCAAGATCTCTAGGGTTAGAAATGAAACCAATCCCCAGCAAGTAAGCAAGCAGTTGAGATCTTCGTCAAAAGGACAGGCCGAGATCAATTTACCAAAATAATCAAGGCCACAAAACCAACCACCATTTCAAACTGACAAATTATTCTTTGTTGAAGAAAACAGGAAACGGGTGCAACCCGAAAGCAACCTTGCAAAAACCAGGGGCAACCAAAAGGAAAACCGCGCAAGGGCTGGAAATAGCTTTGCAATAACAACTTCAAAAGGGAAGTCTCCTCCAAAATTCTTTCCCCCATTCACTCACTCTCTGAAAAATAAAGGAAGGAAAGAAGAAATGATGTTGAAAATAATTCAAAACTACGGTCTCTGATCCCCAGCTGCGTCTTTTCCAACATAGGGTCTCCACTCCCTAGTTGATGCCAGCGTAACCTGATGACTTTACAACATAGGGTCCCACTCCCTAGTTGATGCCAGCACAACCTGATGACTTTCCAACATAGGGTCCCACTCCCTAGTTAATGCCAGCATAACCTGATGACTTTCCAACATAGGGTCCCACTCCCTAGTTGATGCCAGCATAACCTGATGACTTTCCAACATAGGGTCCCACTCCCTAGTTGATGCCAACATAACCTGATGACTTTCCAACATAGGGTTCCACTCTCTAGTTGATGCCAGCATAACCTGAAGACTTTTCGGCATAGGGTCTCCACTCCCTAGTTAATGCCAACATAGGGTCCCACTCCCTAGTTGATACCAGCATAACCTGGTATTTTTTTCCAACATAGGGTCTCCAATCCCTAGTTGATTTTACTTTTAGACATAGGGTTTCCACTCCATAGTCTACATTTACTCTGGGTACACTATTCCCGTCTTTTTATCGCTTTCGATAATGAAGTAGTATAGAATTTTGTTACGATAACTCACGAAATTTTCCTAGTGAAAACTGGGGCAGAAAATTCCGTTCGTTTGTTTTGATTCTTGAGCAGGTTATTCCTTAAAGTACTGGGTTCGAGACGACCAAAAGAAGACGTCTCAATCCAGAATAAAAGAAAAGAAGAAAAAGAAAAAAACCAAAGTACAGAAGCAGAGAAGATATGGGCTGCTCAAGACGAGATTGAAGTCCCAAGTTTTGCATGTCCCATCTTGATCCGAAAAGATGAAGAAGATTGAACCAGTACCTGCAGCTAACAAGCATCAAGATCCAGATTAGAGTCTGCATAAAGAGCCAGCCAAGACTCAAGACCAAGCTTCGAAAAATTTACAGATAGGAATCTTGTAACTCGTAGCTGATAGGCTTAGTTAGTTTTCTTTATTTTTTACTTTGGTGTAATAAGGAGTTCAGCAGCAGTAACAACAACAACAACAGCAATGAAATCACAGTTTTCCGGTAGTCCCAGCTACCAAAACTTCTAGAACTACACTGACATAATTCCTTTATAGCCAAGGATATGTAGGCAACCTTTGAAGCAAGGTTCGGTCAAATATTTTCAAAACGCTTCCCATGGAGTATCAAAACGGGTAAAATTGGTCCATGACTGCTCACTTTGTCTTTGCCCGAAAACTCTTCGTGTTTTCGAGCAAAAAGGGGCAACTGTGAGCATGTAATTTTTACCCTACCAAAATATTCCTACAAAATTAATAAATAAATTATTCATATTTATATTTTTAGATTTGTTTTTAGGATTTTTGTTAATTATTTGAAATTATTTGCATTTAGTTGCACTTTTTTTCATTTTTGAAGTTATGAAAAATAACAAAAAAATATTTAAACATTCATCATATTGCATTATTAGGTTTTTAATTTAATTTATCACCTAATTGCGCAATTTAATCATATTATTAAAAGAAAATCACAAAAATTATTTATTTTTGACATTGTTAGTTTTAATGTTAAAATTAGTAGTTTTACTTGTTATAACTTAGGATTGATTAATTAGGTAAATAGTTAATTAATTTTACAAATTAGGATAGCCTAGTACTTAATTAGGATTTTTAGTTAAGTTAATTAAATTTTTTGAAATTAATTAAATTAATTAGGGGACTAATTAAATTAATTGGACTGGGCTAGTGTAAAAACCAGCCCAATCCCCAAAATCTAGCCCAAAATTACCTAGCCCAATCCCCTAACCCGTCTGAAATCCCGCCTAAACCTAAACGGTGTCGTTTTAAGCACCAATTGATCCTAGCCGTTGATCTTCAATAGATCCAACGGCCCGGAACTCCCTTCCCCTAAGTATATATATGTCCAAACCCTCTCCTACCCCCCTCATTCTCGTCTCACCCCCCTCTCTCATACCTCTCTCTCTGAAACACCCCCAAACTCTAGAGACGACCTCCATAACCCATCTCTCTAACCACCGCCCTAAGCCGTCGCCGGAAATCGCCTACGGCGGCGGCGACACCCCAAAGCCACCCAAACGTACTCTCCTCACCTCCCTAAACCTCACCTTACCAACCAAATCCCCAAAAACCCCACCAATAATCATAGATCTTAGATCTAGGATCTCCGAAACCCTAGATTTATTTTTCAAAACCCTAAATCCAACCTAGTCCGTTTAATAATCCTCCTGCCAAGATCTCCCATCAAGGATCTCAGATCCTAGATGGGAGTCTTGGAATGAGGGTTTTTAGCGGCTAGATCTATTATTTTTTTGGTATATTTTATGTTATTTTCTATTTTTCATCTTTATATTTTGTGTTTATTGTCGATTGCTGTTCTTTTTTTATTATTATTTATTAATTTATCACTGTCTGATATTCTGTTTAAATAGAATAATTAAACAAACTTAATTAAGATAAAGTAAAAACAGTGTTAGATTATTTTATTTTTTATTTTTTGCTTTCTGTTTTATTTATTTATTTTATCTTTATTAGTTCTGAGTTTATTTTTAGTATTACTGATTTGTTGTTTATTTTGTTAAATTAATTGCCGTTATTTTGTTTTTATATTTTTTTTTACTGTTGTTTGGTTTGGTTAAGAACTGGGCCTCACTGAAGTGGACCGATCTACTTGGCTCATAAATTGGGTCTGTGTGAATAGACAGACCCATAGCTTTGTAAAAAGCTTAAGAGCCTAAAGTCCTTAGGCCCAGAATCACCTGACTCAGGCCGAGAACCAATCTGGTTCTGAGAAAATTCCAAGACCCTTAAGGGTCAGTTTTGGAATCCCAGTTCTGAAACTTATTGAGAAAATACTAGAAACTTCTATAATAGGGACAATTGTCCCAATGTTGAGTAGGAAAATAGGGATAAGATCCAAAAATATCCAGAAATTGGACACTTGTCCATTTTCTGAGATAAGGAAGGTACTAGAAATTGGATAGCTGTCCATTTCTGTTAAGAAAGATGCCATTTCCCTAATTTATGGGAATTCTGGCAGTTTCTTTTGTACCCTAATTCTCATCCATTTTCACTCCTTTACTCTATAAATATACTCTTCCCTTTTCATTATAAGGACAGACACATTATCGACACCTGAAGACACACAATATACACACTGAAATAGCTACACACCTACACACACAACAACACACAGAAATCTGTGCACTACCTTAAGATTTTCTCTTCATTTCCAAAAGAAAAACTTCTGAAAATCAATCTTGATTTTTCAGAGACAAAAATATACAATCCTTTTCTGTTTTCTTTTAAAAATCCTATTGTTCTTCCTACCTTACTAGGTTTCATTGCTGCTGCTTTACTTCAAGCTTTCAGAGACTTATTTTATTACTTATTTATTTTTGCTGCTATCAAGGTACTTCATTAAACAATGTAAATGTTTAAATCTTGTTGTATCATAACTATGATTCTACTGGTTATCAAAAATCTGTGTTCTGTTTGAATATTGCATAAAGTTGTTTGGTTGAGAGTGGTTAGTTATTTATACTGATTGATTCATTTAAGTCATGGTAGCTTTTATGTTAAAATATTCTTAAAACTGTAAAAAAAACTGTTTAAAGCTTTATATATATTCACAAAATATGTATGTGCGTGTGTAATAGTAGAAGCAAAAAACAACACACACACATTTTTTAGAAAATTTATTAAAGTAGTAATAGATAGATTTGTTATCACCAATGTAATAATTTAGCTTTTATATTATATTATCCTGTACAATGTGTTGGTTTAATTAGTAGTTTTATTATTTCATTTAAAACAATCAAATATAGTAAATCTGATTTTATTAGTTCTAAGTCATGAAAAAACTAGGTTTTGCAAGCAAACTTAATAGCAATGAGGGTACATTTTCAGGCCCAAATCAATTGGGTCTACGAGATTGTACTATGAAATTTTGACTAATAAATTAAATTGATAATTCAAGTAAAGGCAGTGATTTTTTGTTGTTTTAAATACACAATGAGTCTTAAACTTAGCACTTTAACATAAGTTACTAAGAGGCTTAGGCAATCAGTAGGAAATTATTCAAAAATTAACCAAAATTTTGATTTATTTTTTTCGTATCCCAAGACCCTTGTTAACTTCTTTTTTTAAGATAAATAAAATATAGGTAAAATCTGATAATTGTTGTTACAAATTTTAATTTCAAAATCATTCACACAAATATGAAGTGGGCCAGAGTCACTTGGATTCATTATCATCAGGCCCAAATTATTATTTGAGTAATTTGTCCACAAATGGATATTGGGCTAGAGTCATTCGGACTCATTATTAGGCCCAAACCTTCTTGCATTAAATGTGTTTAATTGATTGAATGCTTAATAACATTGTATTGGGTTAGAGTCATTTGGACTCCATGATCACTAGGCCCAAATCGTTTGGACTGAATTCATTTAGCTGCCTTAAAATATGCATTGGGCCAGAGTCAATTAGACTCAAGCAAGCCCAAATTCTTTTGAACTGAATTCATTAGCTAGGCCCAATAACGAATAATATATGTCTTGGGCTAGAGTTCATTTGGACTCCGTCCTCATCAGGCCTCAAACTTTAAATCTGGGCCTGCTTGACAGATAATACATAGGCTGCCCCCATCTAATACAAACAAACATATCACCTAATATTGAACCTTTATACTTAGCCATATGACATCGAGTATTTAGTTTAGAGACATAAGCATAACTTAAGGTATTTATAATCAACTTAATTATTACAATTATGTACACGCCTTACAATTATGTACACGCACGCGTGACATAGTTGTGATGCCAAAAACAAACCAAGGTACATGTTCGCGTGACCATGGTCAAACAATCTTAATAAATAAAACGCCTTAATTAAACACTCGTAGAAATGCTTTAGGTGCGAATTTTAAACTACTATCGTGATTGCGTACATGTCCGCGTGACGTGATCCCGATATCCAAAATTAAATCGAGGTATGCGTTCGTGCAACTTCGGCCAAACAATCTTAAATTAATAAAGCACAATTAATTGTGTACACGTTCGCGTGACATGATTTTAGTGCCCCAAACAAAGCGGACTCACACACATGTAGTCTATTTCAAAGATTAAATCCATAAACGCCATAATTAAAAGCGGCAAAAGGTAAACACACATAGGTTCTAAAATACGTAATTAAACAATTTAATTAAGCCAAGTATATGATTAAAGCGACCGTGCTAAAACCACGAAACTTGGGAGTGCCCCACACCTTTTCCCGGGTTAACAGAATTTCTTACCCAGTCTTCTGTGTTTCGCAGACTTTAAACATAGTCAATTTGAAATTTAAAATAAACCGGTGACTTGGGACACCATATAAATTATTCCAAGTGACGACTCTGAAATTGAATAAATAATCCTATTTCGATTAATGTCACTTTAATTGAAAAAACTCCCATAGGAAAAAAAGGAGGTGTGACACTTTAGATAATGCAATGTATATATCCAAGTGGTTTTCGTTAAATTGTTCACCAAGGCAAAAACTGACCTGGATCTCATTTCGTAACTGCACGAGAATCAACAAAAAATTAAATAGCACTGATTTGAGTGCATCCGCGTCGTATAGCAATGGAGATACAATAACTACATGACAGCTGAAACTCTTACAATGCTAGCCTTGAATCATTTGAAGTCTCTTCATTCTAATTTAAGTACAAATGAAAATAGGAGATTACTTTTACAGCCCAAGGAATGGGGAAAATTTTCAGGGCTCCCCCAGAATACAAGCAGAGGAGGTACCTACCATCATTAAACCGAATCGAATCCCACAAAGATACATGGTTCTTGAGGTTTTTCTCGACCTTACTACCAGAAACTAAGCAAATGGAGGAGCAGTGTCAGTCGCATTTGATGTTTCTATAGATCCTCCTCACAAACAGATGTGAGCCCAAAAATCCAACAGCACCTATGTTTAAATGACAAACAGATATGGTGGATTAGAATAAATGAAGCAGATAACATTGGAACTCCAAACGAGCAATAGATTCAATGTGGCAAGAATGGTCTAACTGGTATTTGTACTCACCGCAGAGAATTCCTAAGCCGAGACAAAACATCAGCGTGTATCCAAAGTAGAAACTGGTCTGGAAGAACCCTGACATCTTAGTCTTCACATAGTAGTAATATACTGAGTACAGATAGACATAGACAGCTGTAGAGGCGGCTGAGAAAAATGAAGTCCATTGCCAATGATAATTCTCAGCATTTAACAGGAAATATGTGCCCACAATGGTCACACAGACAGTAACAACAATGAGAATCAGGAATACCAAAAGCATAAACCCGTAAACATAGTACACCTGCAAAAACCCATGACGGTATATTAGCAATCAATTCAATACTTTAATATGTCACTACCTAACAGAAGGGGTTCTTTCATGTGTCCCAGATAAAAGGGTAGCCCGGTGCACAAAGCATCCCGCGTTCACGCAGAATCCGGGGAAGGGCCGCACCCCAAGGGGTATGACGTAGGCAGCCTACCTGATGCAAGCATCAATGGCTGATTCCACAGCTCGAACCCGTGACCTATAGGTCACACGGAGACAACTTGACCGTTGCTCCAAGGCTCCCCTTCATGTGTCCCAGATCAATTTGAAAAATTATACGAAAAGTAAGACTACCATGCAAGCAATGCATGTTTAGCAAAAGATAAATGTTTTATTCAAAGGAGTTCATTGAAATTTTACATATCACCAGAAAAAGGGCACGAGGTGGACCCATTGGGTCAGCACCCTGAAACCGTTGAGTTCATTTCATGCTTATATTTATATGCAGGAAGGTTGAAGCTATGAAGGACTGAATTCGAATTGTTTCTCCCTGAATCCATGGAAGTTCAGCCATTATTTTTTATTCAAACGAACTTAGTAACCGGTGAGTGGTACACAAGCCTTAAATCGGGTTATAGTTTACCTTGTAATTCCAGAAGGATGTGAAGACAAAATACATCTCAATAAATATGCTGCCAAATGGTAGCAAACCCCCCATCAAGGAGATTACAGATGGCGTCAAGTACCACTTTTTCACAGGTATAGGGCGAGGAATGGTCTTGACACGGCAAGGATTGTTTGGAGCACCACTCCAGTTTCTTCCAACAACTGTACCCAGAAGAGCCAGGGGGAAGGAAATGAATGCCCAGATGACGAAGACAACCACCATTGTGCCAAAAGGAATGGCTGCTAGAGACCCATAAAATATGGCAATTGTGTTCAGAATGAAACCAATTCCAAAGCACAAAAATGGAAAGAGTGAAGCTGTCAGAATCATCGACTTGATCCAGCTTTTCCCTGCAATAAGTAGATAAACAGCATGACTATTGTACTTGTAAGAGAGAGAGAGAGAGAGAGAGAGAGAGAGAGAGAGAGAGAGAGAGAGAGAGAAAGAGAGCGAGAGAGAGAGTTGTCATCCCAAATTTTGGCAAGTAAATTGAACAACAAAAAAATAAAGCTATGCACAGTGGCGGTACCCCAAAACAGGGGCCACTAGCAATATGTCCTATAGTACACATATATAAATGATAGACAAAAGATCCCAGCTTGGACTCTTTTCCTTAGACTGATGAAATAGAAGTGCTGATCAACAGAAAAGCCAAAGGAGAGAGAGATAGAGTGTGTGTGTGTGTGGGGGGGTTCCAGTAAAAGTATAGTGCCTTACAAGGATATATAGATAAGAAATGAAACGTACCACCATTTCGCGAGTACATTGCACCACTAACGTAGCCCGAAATGAATGATGTCAAAGCATAACATACTATGAATGTCGTTACAATGGCTCCTCTCCTGGAAAAGAATGCACAAATTCTATTTCAGCTGACCATCTTAAAAAAGTAACAAATGAACAGAGCTACTGTAACAACTACTTGTAGCATCTAATAATTCCATTACAATGCTATAACTTAACTCAAAACCATGAAAACAGAAGTACCATAATCTACTCCTACATAAATAGGCAACTACAGTTCAAAGGTTGATATCAAGTATTTAACATACCCAACATACAACATCCCCACAATTGCCAACAGAATGACAAGGAGAACAAGCAATGCCAGCTGTGCCCCAGTACCAACAAGAGCAGAAAGTAACACTAGGGTACGAGGAGTCCGAAATACATCTCCATGAACAAGTTTCCAACCAGACTCTTCACTCACATCTCTTTCCTGAAACGAAAACAATAATGGTTAAGAAAATAATAATAAAAAGTTAAAGCTTCTCCAACAGAATGCTGTTTAACCACGAGGTTGTTACCAGAGTCTCCAAGTCATCATCTTCCCTAGCATATTTGGCGTAATCATTCCTCAGCGTCCGCATCAATATCATAGACACCAGACCAGTAAGAAAGATGACCATCATGAAGGAGTTAAAGATGGAGAACCAATGAATCTGCAGAGTACATACCAAATTACAAACTACACGGCGAAAAATGAATCCTATGGTACTAGCTTAAATACAAAGAGATGCTTTAAAACATTAGATTGATCCAACTACAATGATTAAATATATTAAAAATAACAGATAGCGGTCAGGAAAAATATGCATGCAAAGGTCAAATGTGTTAAGGTAACGCACCATCACTAATTCAATAGTTGGAGTGGACCAATAAAATTAAGAGAAAAAAAATTATGCAATTAAAGTCCACCTGATGTTCAAAAAATGGGTAATCCAAGTAAACTTCAAAACGGCGAGCAAAACTGATATTGGTTGGTTCCCATTTGACAGAATATGTCATGTCCAATGTTCTGCTAGCCTCCAAAGGCTTTGAGCCCTCTTGAGAAATATTGACATGAATGATCTGCAAGAACAAAGTCATGGTGAAAATGAATATGCAGACTATCCACCAAAACTGGATGAGATGATCAAGTCACAAACCTGGTCCTTATTGTATCTAATATGGATGTTCTTATGTGTGTAAAGTACGTGCTTATTATCACTGTTTTTGTCAGGATGTTGCTCTCCAACAAAACCTATAACACAAGCAAAAACAACTTAGTACCACCTACATTTCATCTCTTGCCAAGAAAAGTTAAAAGACTGAGAGAGTACGTACCCCACAGCGGCAGGTCATCTGAAAAAATTCAACAAACCGGAAACAAAAGAAGGTAAAGGTCAAGACAAGAAAAATCATTAGAATTCAAAAGAATCTAAAATAAAGCAACAGAAGGCAGAACATCTGGAAAACGGGGGGAAAGTTCAGTGCTGAAACAGAAGTAGGTAAAAATCAAGACAACCAAATTAACTTGAAGTCAACAGTAATGTGGCAATTAAACAATAAATAAGAAAGTATATTTTATATTAATGTAGTAACAACTTTCAGAACAATACTTCAATAAGAAAATAACAGAGAGGTGAAGCCTCACCAATATATGATGCATTAGGCGTGAAATGCAAATGTATTTTAATAGAAGAATAGCCAGTATCTGAACATATACTATTCTTAGATTTTCATTGGTCTAGAACTGTACAGTTGCCGAAGGATAGCTTCAGTTGAGGCTTGGGTTGAAGAGATGAAATATAACCAAGATATATCTTTTTTATCAGAGGTTGAATCGATCATCACAAGAAGGATTACGCCCTTGCCCTCATTAAAATAGGAGGATATTTTCTTGCAATTGCCAACAAATAAGGGATAAGAAAACCGAGAAAAGGGTTTCAAAGTCATGCAGAGGTGTCATTGCAGGGAATCTTCATAAGAATGCATAAAATGTTCCAATTAATCTAAACTTCTCACTGCAAATTCAGACTTCCTTCAGCCATAAAATTAAAGTAATACCAAAGAATAAAAAACAAGAAAAATATACCAAAGAATAAAGTTTGTTACCAATGAAGAATTCAAACCAATAATTGTTTTCAATAGCATCTTTGAATTGCTTGACCTTCGCTTCATCAAGTTCAAGCTCACAAATGCTACCCTTGTCCACGTTTTCTATCAAACATAAATAGTCCATGTCAGCCTCAAATCAAACAAGAATAGCCAGGAGTCAGACTGAAGGGGATTCACATACTTTGAAACCTTATGTCAATCTGACTATCAATAAGCTCGTTTCCACCCAAAACTTCACCAAGGCCACCCCACTTGTGAGAACCAGAAGCATGACAGAATGGAAGGCTGTAATAGTTGTATGTTTCCTGTGGGTTATTATACGGCCCAACTTTGTTTACCCACAGAGTAACTGGGTCATCTGATTGATACTGTTGGACAAAGCATAGGAGTCAGATAGAAGCATTTGCATGTAGCAAGTCCTACGTAAGAAACAAAAGCAAAAGCATATTGCAGAATACATCCACTTAATTACTGCACATTGTAATACTTCCCAGGAATTTACAGGAAACAAATATGAAGATTAAATATTTTCTCCTCTCTAGAAGATACTTCAACTCACAAATGTGCATAAGTGAACAAAATTTAGGGCAACGAAGCAGACAAACTTGCATTGCTTAAAAGCACAAGCAAAAAGAAAGGTACAGGATTAACATCTTAACCAAACACCAACAGGCAGAAGCATAAGGGAAAAGATACCCTAAAATACGACTGCCCTTTTTTTAATCAAGTAGAGAATGCCCTTACACCACATCTGTCCATTAAGCAGCATAAGTGCTAGAACTGAATAGATTGAAATGTCAAACGAGCTATAAATACTCCTGAATAGAAAATCCTAGATCATCACCCTTGCCGAAGGAACAAGTATTACCATAATATGAGAGAAAGAGAAAGTGGCAAAACTGAGTTGCTCTTAAGATCTTTCCCAGAAATGCAGTATGAGTACATCGATGTTTATATAGTTATAAACCTCACATAGTGAGAGAAAAAAGAAAGTGGAAATTGAACGTGTGAACTTTTGTTTACAACACCACAGCCTAACCAATTGAGTGAGGCCTAATTGGCCAGAGTTAATATAAAATGAGTGGACAGCTCAAATTATCCAATATCGATCTGTATAAACAAATCCATTTGCACAACAAAATGGAGAGCTTAAAAAGTACATATGTCAAAAATAATAAAGTATTACATAGCTTACTCCCTTAAGATCGATATGACACTGAAACCATAAGTTCAAATAAATTGCTGAATGGCCATTAGTTACTTGAACAAACTTCAGCTCAAAAGTTTCTAAATTCCACCAGGATCAGTCAATAAGCAGTTTTATAGTTATATATGCAACATGCACCATCAACTACGATTTCACCATCTTCAAATGCGAGACTCTCTAGCACCACCGCCAATCCACTACGCGCACCTACTAGATACCCACTCTACCAGGTCCACCAGTCCACTAATTAGCCTTTTATAATAGAGTATGCCCCTGAAGCTACTTTTAATGGATACTTTAACCTCGCTCATCGACAATGTAGTGCACCTGTCTCATCAGTTCACTCCTAATTCCTCCAATAGCAACACATTGAAGCCATCTAATATCTGAACTAAAAAGGGATCACCTTTTCGTCCCTTTCTTGATCTTTTCATAGTAATAAGTTGAGTTCCACCACTCAACCATGCAAACTCACATAAATCACCTCATTTCTATCTTAGACGCATGAAATTAAGCAAAACAATCTCACATCAAACCTCAGTCATTGCAACTACATATCATCTGCAGAAGGCAACGGCCATGATCGAATCCTCCTCCGAATAGCCGCAGAGGCACATTCTGAGGGACCTGTAAGTGGCTTTTGTTTCACTATTTTACAACATAATAATCAGCAGATATAACCAAACAAGTGTTATACTTACGAATAGCATATAAAACACCTGTATGACAAATTTGAGATCAGGAGCAAGAAAGTTCGTTGAGATCGAAAGTCAAACCATGCAATTTGCATTAACAAAACGGTAATTACACTCATTCCCTTGTGATCAATCTATCAAAACTTGCAAAATTCCGAAATCAGAGAAGCAATGCACAAAAGAAGATCTCGCAATTGGAGTTCCCATAGATCTGAAAAGCATAAGGATGCTTCTAACCGAAAAAGAAACAAAATGAATGTGTACAAATTAAGAAATTGAAAGAGAAGAACGATATTAGGGTTTTCCGCGGTTCCTATATCGAACATTTTACCTTGTGATCGGACTCGGAAGCAAGCGCCGGCGAGACGACGAGGAGAGCGGCGAGGAAGGAGAACAGAGTTAGTGATCGGACGGTGGGCCGCATCATAATCGTCGGCGACGTTAGGGATTGGCGCGCGAGATAATGGCAGAAGAGACGGGGGATCCGACCCAAAGTCGTGAACGGATTTTATATTAGTAGATGATGATCTGATTTTTTGACAAATAGAGACCCAGAGAGGGGGGGGGGGGGGGGGGGGGGAGCAGCAGACAGCAGAGTACTATAAAAGCTGTTTAATTATCACAAATAAACAGCTGAATGACAAAAAGAAAAAAGAAAACTACAAATAAAACTGTAATCTCACTAATTCAAATCTGTTATGAAAATAATTAAATTGTGAATGTTCATTTATTACTCCGCTATAGATAATTTTTCTGAAGAAGATTATTCATTTAGTATTATGTTAAAGTTTATCTACAAGCAGCTGATGCAGGCAGGTTGCAAGCAGCTCAATTAAATGATTTGCAGCAGTTTCTTATTAAATAGGCAGGTTGCAAGCAGCTCATGCAGACAGCTTACAAGCAGCTAAAGAAAAGTCTTGCAGCTGCTTCCTGAAAAGCCTCGCAACTGCTTCCTTTCTTCTATAAATAGAGGAGTTTTCAGTTCATTATGTACATAAGTTTGAAGTTTGAATAATATATCATTTTCTCTCTATACTTGTCTTTACTTTACAGTTTTTATTTTATAACACGTTATCAGCACGAGACTCTGCCATCTCGAGAAAATACTTTAAAAGTATCAGAGGTACGAACTTTCTTTTTCTAAATAATGTCAAATCTTTCTAAACTTGAGTTTGTAGCCCTGGATAGATCGGGCAAAAACTACATGTCTTGGGTGCTTGATGTCGAAATTCATCTTGATGCGATGAGTCTGGCAGACACCATCAAAGATAAAAATCAGGCATCAAACCAAAATCGTGCCAAAGCAATGATATTCCTACGCCATCACCTTGATGAGGGCCTGAAAATAGAATATCTTACTATTAAAGATCCAGTCATATTGTGAAATAATTTGAAAGATAGATATGACCACCTGAAGATGGTCGTTCTTCCACAGGCACGTTATGATTGGACTCATCTAAGGCTACAAGATTTTAAATCTATCAGTGAGTATAATTCTGCCATGTTCAGAATTATTTCTCAATTGAAACTATGTGGTGATAATATTACTGATCATGATATGTTGGAGAAAATTTTCACCACTTTTCATGCCTCGAATATGCTCCTGCAGCAGCAATATCGAGAGATGGGATTTAAAAAGTATTCTAAACTTATCTCACATCTTCTTGTAGCCGAGCAACATAATGGGTTGTTAATGAAAAACCATGAAAGCCGACTTACTGGTTCTTGTCCATTCCCTGAAGTGAATGAGACGAACTTTCACCAAGCTAAGCGTGGAAGAGGATGTGACCCTAGTCGTGATCATGGCCGTGGTCGGGGAGGAAACTCTAATCGTGATAATAACAATGCACCAAAGAACCCTCCTCACCACCAGCAGTGAAAAAGGAAGGAACAAAAGTATGAAGCGGTGCAAGAAGCAAAGCCAGAAAATGCATGCTATAGATGTGGAGGAAAAGGGCACTGGTCCCGTACATGTCGTACACCAAAGCACCTGGCTGAGCTGTATCAAGCCTCCCTGAAGAAGACAGAGAAAAATGCTGAAACAAATTTTATTTCTGAAGATAATTTAGACTTCATGCATTTGGATGTAGCTGATTATTTTGCACTCCCAGAAGGAGAAACAAGTCATGTGATCAGTAGTGAATCTGTAGAAATGTAAATATTTTAATTTTTGTTGTTTTTAGTAGATAGTATGGTTATGTAATTGTTGTACATAAATAAAAGTTATGCTTTGATAATAATGTTTACTATCATATTTATTTTGTTATGTCATTTTGAAGAAAATGGATAATCCTCAAATTATGTTTAGATCAAAGACCAATCACAAAGATATTTGTGTAATTGATAGTGGAACAACTCATGCCATATTCAAAGATCAGAAATACTTTTCTTATTTGCATAAGGAAAAAGTAAATGTTTCTACAATTTTTGGTAATATAAGTTTGATTGAAGGCTCCGGAAAAGCTATTGTATTTCTGTCTAAGGGAACAAAACTTATTATAGACAATGCATTATTCTCCTCCAAGTCCCGAAGAAACTTGTTGAGTTTTATAGATATCCGCCGAAATGGGTATCATGTTGAGACAATAGATGAAATGAACGTGGAATATCTTTGTATTACAAAGAATATTTCTGGCCAGAAATGCATTGTAGAAAAGTTACCAACTTTATCTTCTGGCTTATACTATTCAAAGATTAGTACAGTTGAAGCACACTCTATCGTAAACCAGAAGTTTACTGATTCAAATACTTTTGTGCTTTGGCATGGCCGTTTGGGCCATCCTGGATCAATAATGATGAGACGAATTACTGAAAATTCGAGTGGGCATCCATTAAAGAACCTGAAGATTCTTACAAATGATGAATTTTCTTGTGATGCTTGTTATTAAGGCAAAATGATCACTAGACCATCACCAATGAAGGTTGGCATTGAGTCCCCTACCTTTTTAGAACGTATACATGGGGATATATGTGGACCTATTTACCCACCAAGTGGGCTGTTTAGATATTTTATGGTCATAATAGATGCATCTTTAAGATGGTCTCATGTTTTCCTACTATCATCTCGCAACCTGGCATTTGCAAAGTTATTAGCTCAAATAATTCGATTAAATGCACAATTCCCAGATTATCCTATAAAGGCTATTCGCCTTGATAATGCTGGAGAATTCTCATCTCAAGCTTTTGATAATTACTGTCTATCAGTTGGAATAAAAGTTGAACATCCTGTAGCTTATGTTCATACTCAAAATGGCCTTGCAGAGTCATTTATTAAACGGCTGTAATTGATAGCAAGACCACTACTTATGAAAACAAAATTGCCCACTACTGTTTGGGGCCATGCTATCTTACACGCAGCATCACTTATCCGTCTCAGACCAACACATTATAATAAATACTCTCCGTCACAATTAGTTTTTGGTCATGAACCAAATATTGCCCATCTACGAATTTTAGGATGTGCTGTATATGTGCCAGTAGCACCACCACAGCGCAGTAAGATGGGCCCCCAAAGAAGGTTAGGAATATATATTGGGTTTGAATCACTCTCTATTATTCGCTATCTTGAACCATTGACGGAAGATTTATTTACTGCTCGATTTGTAGATTGTCGATTTGATGAAACAAATTTCTCACAATTAGGGGGAGAGAAAAAGGTAATCAAAAGAGAAATTGTGTGGAAAATTTTATCATTATCTCATTTTGATCCACGTACCCCTATATGTAATTAGAAGGTCCAGAAGATCATCCATTTATAAAATATAGCAAATCAAATGCCAGACGTGTTTACTGATTTGAAAAGGATAACTAAGTCACATATCCCTGCAGAGAATGTGCCTATACGAATTGATGTCCCAGCAGGACCATCTACTAGCATAAGAACTAGTGAACCTAAAGCACGCCTGAAGCGTGGTAGGCCTTTGGGTTCTAAGGATCGAAATCCTAGAAAAAGAAAATCGACAAATGATCAAAATGATATTATGAAGGGATCTCCTGAAGAGACCCAAGATCTGATTAGTTCTGAGATTCCTGAAGAAATCAATGAACCCGAGACTCAAGTGAGTGATGAACTTTTAATAAGTTCTACTGGTGATGGGATTAATTTAAATCGATCTGAAATAGTGGTGAATAATATTTTTACATATAATGTTGCACTTAACATTATGCAAGATAGTGAGGATTGTGAACCCCGATCTGTCGAAGAATGTCAACAAAGATCTGATTGGCCAAAATGGCAAGGGGCAATTTAATCAGAATTGAATGCACTTGCTAAAAGAGAGGTCTTTGGACCAGTAGTCCAAACACCTGTTGGTGTAAAACCAGTTGGTCATAAATGGATTTTTGTGCGAAAAAGGAATGACCAAAATGAAGTTGAAAGATACAAGGCTCGCCTTGTCGTACAAGGATTCTCACAACGACCTGGAGTCGATTATGAAGAAACATATTCACCAGTTATGGATGTTATAACATTTCGATATCTCATCAGTTTAGCCTTACGTAAAAGACTTGAAATACATATGATGGATGTGGTTACAGCTTATCTGTACGGGTCACTTGATAATGAGATTTACATGAAAATCCCTAAAGGATTTAAAATGCCTGAAGTATATTCGAAATCTCGAGAAATGTATTCAATCAGATTACAAAGATCTTTGTACGGTTTAAAGCAATCTGGGCGCATGTGGTATAATCGCCTTAGTGAATATTTACTGAAAGAGGGTTACATAAATGATGTTATTTGTCCATGTATTTTTATAAAGAAAATGACATCAGAATTTGTTATACTTGATGTTTATGTTGATGACATAAATCTTGTTGGAACTCTAGAAGAGCTCCAAAAAGCAATTGAATATCTTAAGAAAGAATTTGAGATGAAAGATCTTGGAAAAATAAAACTTTGTCTTGGATTGCAAATTGAACATTTAGCAAACGGGATCTTTATGCATCAATCTGCTTATACAGAAAGGGTCTTAAAACGCTTTTACATGGACAAAGCGCACCCATTGAGTACACCAATGGTTGTTCGATCACTTGAAGTGAATAAGGACCCGTTCCGACCTCTAGAAGAGGATGGGGAACTCCTTGGTCCTGAAACACCTTATCTCAGTGCAATTGGTGCACTTATGTATCTTGCTAATGCTACAAGGCCTGACATCAGCATTTCCTGTTAATTTACTAGCAAGATATAGCTCTTCTCCTACTCGGAGACATTGGAATGGGATTAAGCATATTTTGCGATATTTAAAGGGAACTCTTGATATGGGTTTGTTTTATGCTAACAAAGGTAGTGCAGATCTTGTTGGTTATGCAGATGCAGGTTATTTATCTGATCCCCATAAAGCTCGATCTCAAACCGGGTACGTGTTTACATGTGGAGGTACTGTCATATCATGGCGCTCCACAAAGCAGTCAATTGTTGCTACTTCTTCAAATCATGGTGAGATAATAGCTATTCATGAAGCAAGTAGGGAATGCGTATGGTTGAGATCAGTGATTCATTTTATTCAAGAAAAATGTGGTTTAGAGTGTGACAAAAAATCCACAATTTTATACGAAGATAATGCTGCATGCATAGCCCAATTAAAGGGAGGATTTATAAAAGGAGATAAAACGAAGCACATTTCACCAAAATTATTCTACACACACGATCTTCAGAAAAATGGTGACATTGATGTGCAGCAAATCCGTTCAAGTGACAATCCGACAGATTTATTCACTAAATCTTTGCCAACTTCAACTTTTGAGAAGATGGTATACAAGATTGGAATGCGGAGACTCAAATATTTGAAACAAGGTTTTCATCAGGGGGAGTAAAATACGCGATGTACTCTTTTTTCCTTACTAAGGTTTTTTCCCACAGGGTTTTCCTTATAAGGTTTTTAATGAGGCAGCTAGAAATGCGTATTACTAAATATGTGTACTCTTTTTCCTTCACTAGAATTTTTTCCACTGGGTTTTTCCTAGTAAGGTTTTAACGAGGCACAATACCTTTTAATGAACATCCAAGGGGGAGTGTTATGAAAATAATTATATTGTGGATGTTCATTTATTACTCCGCTATAGATAATCTTCCTGAAGAAGATTATCCATTTAGTACTCTGTTGAAGTTTATCTACAAGCAGCTGATGCAGGCAGGTTGCAAGCAGCTCAATGAAATGATTTGCAGCAGTTTCTTATTAAACAGGCAGGTTGCAAGTAGCTCATGCAGACAGCTTACAAGCAGCTAAAGAAAAGCCTTGCAGCTGCTTCCTGAAAAGCCTCGTAGCTGCTTCCTTTCTTCTATAAATAGAGGAGTTTTCAGTTCATTATGTACAGAAGTTTGAAGTTTGAATAATATATCAGTTTCTCTCTATACTTGTCTTTACTTTACAGTTTTTATTTTATAACAAAATCCATTTAATTTCTTTTTCTACTCTCCTGTGAATGAAAAAATAAAAAAATGAAATCAACAAATAATTTCTTTGGAAAACGAAATTAACTGTAAATAGTGTAGGGTCGTTGAATTCGCTGTGTAAATATCTTAATTCAGGTTGCTCTATCTTGAATAATAATGCGAAAATTGTTAAACACACTAAATAATAATGTAGAAATTGAGAAATTAATCGATTTAGCCATGAGCATGTTGAATAGAGCATGTATAACTCGGTATGAGCTTAGCCAAACACCCTTTATGTTAATAGTTAACTAATTAACGTAATAATACTAATTGCCTTTTTAACAATATTTATGTATTGAGATATTTTATCTATTGTTGATAATATACTTGTTCTTATTCCAAGTTATATCTCTCATAAAATAATATCCTCCTTGCATTTTATGTAACATTTTTTTTAGTTATTCCAAAACGAATACGATTTTTTTATATTTAAAAATAATTTAATTTTAATAATTATAACACAGAAATATTATAATATATTTAAGATCACAAATTTTAAAAGTCATGTCCAATCAAATATAGTGATACAAAATAAAATACAAGGAATATATAGATAAGTTGTATGAGTATTAGTAACGCAGAATATAGTATTGCAAACTATACGTTGCTTTAGCCAGAAACCAAAATGAACCATTAGTAGTGCAGAGATTAGATTAATAATGCATTTTATATTGCAAAAATAAAACTGTATATTACTCATTTCAAGTTTTAAGCTGAGATTATTTTTCTTATGCGGCCAAACCTTAAATTTATTTTCCTAATTTCGTGTTTGGACATTGAATAGTAATAATTCTTTGTTCCCAAAAGAAAGTTATTGTTTAAGATACAAAGCCAATGCTTCTAATTTTCAGTGTGAATTAGAATATTAATTTTTTTTTTTGAAATAAAATTAACAAATTCAAAAATTGCATAGTGTTTCCTATAAATCAGAATTTATAGTTAAGGAAATTGTTTAGAATCAGGATAAAGAAAATGTTTGCAAGTATGGTAACAAAAACTGTTTAATTTATCGAATAGCGATAGCCCTATATATACTAGGAGTTAGGACAGATGAGTAATAATCCGTTTATAAAAACTAAAATAAGGAATGAGAATTTCTAATACTTAAAAGCAGATTATCCTAAGGCTCAATAATTTTCCGCATGCGGTCATTTAAAGAGTTGAAAAACCCATGATTCACAAGTTTTATGCAGTCGACAACTAATCGTGATGGTCCAAACCCAAAAGGCAACTAATTTACTGTTCATTTCGTCTCAAATTATCTATCATATTTCTTAATGAAGATCAGAGATGAGCTCAACTAGTGGTCGACAATGGAGGAATTGAAGATTCTAGAAAAAGCTCTCAGTCTTTGGATGAGAGAAAATGAATTTTATTTGTGCAAATCTTAATACATTTCACTACTACATCACATATATATATACAAGTGGAATTTAACCTCCTAAACTTAGCATCATTATTTCACTAACTAACTAATTGAGAAGCTAACTAACTAATCCGATAATTAGTTATAACTAACTAAGATATCTATATGTCAGTCATGTGCTCCTGCTTCCTTCAATACTCCACCTCAAGCTAGATGATGTGAATAAATTGAGCACCCTAACTTGTTCATCAAATATTCATGTTGTGATCTTCCCAAGGCCCTAGTGAATAGGTGTGTCGCTTGATCCTTTGACATCACATATTTTGTTCTTACAATGCCTTATTGAATCCTTTCCCTAATAAAATGTAGATCTATTTTTATGTGTTTAGTCCGCTCATGAAATATAGTATTCGCAGCACTTTGAATCGCTGCTTTGTTATCACAATTCATATCAACTTCTACACCCAATTCTTTGCACAACCCTGTTAGCCATAAAATTTTTGAAACACCTGATGCCATACTTTTGTACTCAACTTCTGCTGAGCTTTGCGACACTGTGCATTGTTTCTTTGATTTCTATAAAATCAAGGAGTCTTCTAGCTTTATTACACACCTAGTCACAGATCTTCTAGAGATGGGACATGATGCCCAGTCTGCGTCGCAAAATGCATTGAGTTTTATCGACTGTCTTGAGCTCATCAGCAGTCCTTGTCTTGGGGTACCTTTTATATATTTGACCACTCTGACTGATGCTTCCATATGTGATCTTTTGGGACAATGTATGAATTGGTTGAATACATGTACTGCATTACATATGTCTGGTCTTGTCATTGTAAGGTACAATAATTTCCCTACCAGTCTTTGATAGGGTCCTGCATCCACCAGTTTCTCATCACCTTGCCAGTTATTGTGCTTGTCATATCAACAGTAGTGAACTTGTGATTGCATTCCACTGGTGTGCTTGCTGGTTTTGACCATGTCAGCCCAAGTTCAGTGATCAACTCAAGTGCGAACTTTCTTTGGTTCATCAATATGCCTTGTTTTGATCTTGCTATTTCAATTCCAAGAAAAACCCTTAGTTCTCCCAGATCTTTGATCTTGAAGCTATGTTGCAGTATGTATTTGGCTTTTGAAATCAACCTCTGATCATTCCGAGTTATAAGAAGATCATCAACATACACTAAGATGATCACCATTTTTATGCCCATTTTTTTGGTAAATAGTGAATAGTCAAAATGGCTTTCTGTGAAGCATGATCCAATGAGTGCTTCAGTCAGCTTTAGGTTCCATTATCGTGAAACCTATTTCAAGCCATATAGGAATTACACAGCCCGCATACTTTCTCCCCCTGGTTGGAAAATCCTTATGGCAGGCACGTATAGACTTCTTCAGTTAAATCTCCTCGGAGAAATGTATTATAAACATCCATTTGGTATAGGTTCCAGTTGTGTGCAACAGCTAATTCTAGTACAACTCTGACGGTTACCATCTTAACCACAAGGGAAAAGGTTTCTGATAGTCCAGTCCATCTATTTGGTTGTACTTTTTGGCCACTAATCTTGCTTTGAATCTTTCCACCTCACCGTTGACTCTGTATTTTATTTTGAACACCCATTTGCATCTGATTGGGACCTTGCCTTTTGCCAAATCTACTAATGACCAAGTGTCATTGTCTTTAATAGCATTTAACTCAGTCTGTTCTTATTCGCCCTCGTGATCGACGTGTTAACACACCATATTCAAGGGAAGGTACCATGGTGCATGTTATTCGCCGATGACATAGTTCTGATTGATGAGTCGCGAGCCGGTGTTAACGAGAGGCTAGAGGTTTGGAAACAGGCTCTTGAGTCTAAGGGTTTCAAGTTGAGCAGGACGAAGATGAAATACCTGGAGTGTAAATTCAACGCTGAGCTAGGGGAAGTGGGCGTGGATGTGAGGCTTGAATCACAGGTTATTTTGAGTAGAGGCAGCTTCAAGTACCTTGGTTCGGTTATCTAGGGTGAGGGGAGATCGATGAGGATGTCACACACCGTATTGGGGTAGGATGGATGAAGTGGAGGTTAGCATCTGGAATCCTATGTGACAAGAGAGTGCCACCAATACTCAAAGGTAAGTTCTATAAAGCGGTGGTTAGACCGGCCATATTGTATGGGGGTGAGTATTGGTCCGTTAAGAACTCACATATCCAGAAGATGAAAGTAGCAGAAATGAGGATGTTGAGGTGGATGTGCGGGCACACTAGGATAGATAAGATTAGGAATGGTGTTATTCGGGAGAAGGTGTACGTGGCTCCCATTGATGACAAGATACGGGAAGCGAGGCTTAGATGGTTCGGACATGTTCAAAGGAGAAGCCCAAATGCTCCGGTACAGAGGTGTGAACGGCTGGTTGTGGAGGGCACGAGAAGAGGTAGAGGGCGTCCTAAGAAGTATTGGGGAGAGGTGATCAGACAGGATATGGCGAGGCTCCAGATTTCCAAGGACATGATACTTGATAGGAAGATGTGGAGGTCGAGTATTAGAGTTGTAGGTTAGGATGTAGTTGAGTCTTGACTTACTTCGTACCATTGTAGGACTGGCCACGTAGGGTTTTTATCTAGAATAGCTAGTGACAATATTGTGTTTTACTACTTCGCTTTTCAGTGCATGTCCTATTTACTAGCTATCGTTTTTGCTTTGCATCTTTCTTCTGCATTTCATGGTGTTCCTATTTTTTCTATGATTGTTGTGGTGATACTAATATTGTCTCCTCTTGTCGTTTTGTCTTTTTATTTTCTTGAGCCAAGGGTCTTTCGAAAACAGCCTCTCCACTCCTTTAGGGTAGGGGTAAGGTTTGCGTACACACTACCCTCCCTAGACCCCATTAATGAGATTCTACTGGGTTGTTGTTGTTGTTATTGTTGTCATGATACATTGCTTCCACCCATATAGGATCTGTCATGAATTCTTCATAACTGAGGGGTTCCTTAGTGGCAGTAAACTTGGACAAGCAACTCTGATAGTTGGCTGAAATACCCCTATGATAAAGGTATTCTACAATGGATATTTGTAGGCATTCATTGTTGAGTACTTTGCTGATGTGCCATTACATATATAATCTTGCATCCATATAGGTTCCTTCATTGTTCTTGCTGATTTCCTCAACTGCTCAATTCTCATGTTGTTTGCAATATCATCTAGAGTAGACTCTATCTGATCTTGATCATTTCCTAGATCTGATGTTCCTGATGGTTGGAGTAGATATGCACCTACTGAATTTTTGTGTGTGTCTGCAGTTGGTGAGTTTGGATGAGATGGAATGTCTACATCTGGTGGCTCCTGCTCAGTTATGGCTTCCACTCTTAGAATATTTGTGGTGGATATCACTATATTATGGAAGACCTGCAACTTTCCTTCCTTTAACAACTGAAAAGGAAAGATGAGTTGTATGAACTTTACATCACTGCTTACACAAAATATGTTAGTTAGCATATTGTAAAGTCTGTAGCCCTTTTGAGTGGATGAGTAGCCCATCAAGACAGCTCCAATCGACCTAGCTGCAAATTTGTCACTGTGAGCACGTGATTTTTGCCCGACTAAAATACTCCTACAAAATTTACAAATAGATTTTTGCTTAATTGTTTTTAATTCTCATAGAATTTGTAGGAATTTTTTGTTAATTAATTATTTGCATTTAGTTGCATTTTCATGCGTTTTTAACATTCTTAAATCATAGAAAAACACCCAAAAATGTTCAATATTTCATTGCATAGTATTTTAGATCGTAATTGCATTTAGAACTCAATTACATGAATTAGTTACATTATTAAACAAAAATCATAAAAATACCATGTTTTTTTATTTATATTTTTAGCTTTTAGTTTTTTTTTCTTCATTAATTTTAGGTTAATTAATTATCTAAATTTTAGAAATAATGAGTAGGTTAATTTTGCAAATTAGTATTAAGATAGAATCTAATTAGAATTTTTATTTTTAAATTTGTAGAATTTTAAAATGAAAGAAAAACAAAGAAAAAAGAGCAAGAAGAGAAAGGGGTCAATTTTGTTGCAAAACCTAACTGGGCCGTTCTATTGAGCCCAGTTCCCTTTTTACCCAGCCAAATCCCACCAATTTCATATCCGGTCCAGCCTCATTTAAACCAAAACGACGTTGTTTTAGTAACGGCAATCTTGGCCGTTCATTTTCCCAATCCAACGGCCCTCAACTCATCAACATTCCCCCTTATAACTGTCCGAGAGAGACCGCCATACCCCCATGAACCCTCATAGACCCTCTCACCCCCATAACTCGTCTCTCTCACACCCTCTCACACCCGCCGTCCGCCACCTGCCGAAAATCGCCTACGGCGGCGGCGCCACTCCAAACCACCCCAAATTAACAACCCACAATCCCCAACCTCCCCTCATCACTAATATATCATTAGTTTTCCCAAATTCCCCACCAAACTCGCCCAGTTTCAGATCTAAAATCCAGAAAAAACCTAATATTTTTCTCTTCTGATTTCATGGGCAATATCAACCCGATTTGGTCTAAAACTTACGTTAATCGATTACTCTTGACAAGAGCAATCGATTGACGTTAAATTTAGCCCATTTCGGAGCCACCGGATCCCGATCAAGTCACCACTGACTGGCCAGCTTTGTGGGAACCTCCATTATCTTGATTCTTTTCTTCTTCTGGTAATTTTCTTATACCTAGTAGTGTGGCTCTACTGTTATTTCTGTCTTCCTCATTTTGTTTTTATTCTTTGAATAATTATGTGTTTAGTTGTTAGTTCTTGTTTGATAGCATATTTAGTTTAAAGTGTATTTGTTCAAATTAATCCGTTTTAGCAGAATATAGTAGCGTCTTTTTTTGTGTGGGTTTGGTTAATTCAAGCATGTTCAGATTACTCGTTAAAATTGTTTTGATTGTCTAAAAAATTATCTAGCTGAATCCGGAATTATTTTGATTATTATGTTGTTCATTTAAACTTTCCCAATTAACATCTTAAGTAGTTTGATAATTCGGGTTTAGTTGGTATTTAGCCTAGTATAGTTTATTTTAGATAATCATGGTTCAATTCTGATCTAGAAAAAGGAGCAGTAATTCTAGATAAAGGGATGGGGTAATTACAGAAGGTTGGAAGGGCAATGTAGTCTTTGAATTTGAAAGAATCTTAGGCTATAACTGATTGAGAAAGTTCTAGAATAGAGATAAGGGACTAAAATGTAACAAAACAACTGAATTAGATCAGATTTTGGGGTTAAAAGGGTTAAAATCAGAAGTAAAAGGGCTAAAAAAATGTGAGTAAATATCTGAATGAACAGCTGTCCAACAACTGTCCAATTCAGTTTTAAAAGATGTATTTTCTCCTTATTTTCAGGGACTGACACCCATCAGAATGATTCCCTCACCCTTATCTATATAAGGTCTAAAATTCCTTCACTCAGACAGAGGAATTGACTGCATTTTCCAAAATTCCATTCCTTTCCTCTTCATTTTTGAGTAGAAAAATTTTATGAGATTCCAGCCTTAGAGTTTTAGAGAAAACATATATATAAAAAAATAAAATAAAAAAGAAGAAAGCTCCTTTTTTCATCTTTTCTGGGATCTGAAGTTGGTTTTCTTGGCTCCGTTTGCTGCTGGTTCTTTATTCTTATTGGTTTTGTGCTCCTGAGTTTGTTCGTGCTGCTGCCTTTTTTTTCATTTTTCAATTCCAGAGACTTATTTTCAATTTGTTTTGGTTCTGCTGTAAACAGGTATGTGCTACACAACTGCAATACCTATTTAAGTATATGAACAAAGTTTGAGTGTCAATAAATGTGTTAGAAGCTTTCTATGTATGCTAATTGATTGCTTAAGCTACACGACTGCACTAAGTTCTTCTTTGATTTAGTTTTCCTATTCAATATTAAATGTGTAGCTTAAACAAGAATTGATCTTACTTAGTTTCATATTGATTAGAAGTGATTCCTTACTGATGTACATGCCAAAATTGCTCAAATGCTTTCTGGTTTTGTCCATAACTTATAGGTTTTATTTTAATCTCGAATAAAGTATAGGAGAGTAAACAACTTATGAACGTTTGTAGAAATGCTTTTAGGCACTATTTAATCAAATTATCCTGATTATGTACACGTTCGCGTGACACGATTACGATTGTTAAACTGAATACTCATAGAAATGCTTTTAGGCACGGCTTAGCTTATTATCGTGATTGTGTATACGTTCGCGTGACATAGTCATGATTTTCAAGATTAAATCGAGGTATGCGTTCGCGCAACTTCGGCCGAACAATCTTAAATTAATAAAGCGTGACTAATTGTGTACACGTTCGCGTGACATGATTTTTAGCGCGCTGAATAAAGCGGATTTACACACATGTGATCCGTTTTCAAAGATAAATCCATAACACCAAAATTAAAAGCGGTAAAAGGTAAAACGCACATAGGTCGTAAAAATAAGTAATTAAACAAATTGATTAAGCCAGGTATGCTTAAAGCGACCGTGCTAAAACTACGGAACTTGGGAGTGCCTCACACCTTCTCCCGGGTTAACAGAATTCCTTACCCGGTCTTTCTGTGTTCGCGGACCATAAATAGAGTCAATTTTTTTGATTTGGAATTTAAAATAAACCGGTGACTTGGGACACCATAAAATAATCCCAAGTGGCGACTCTGAATAAATAAAATACTCCCATTTCGATTAATGTTACTTTAATTGAAAAAACTCCCCTATCCCCTTGGGAAAAATGAGGTGTGACAGCTCTGACGACTCTGCTGGGGAATAAGAACCCAGAATCGTTGGTTCAGGGTTCAGAATTCGAACTTGTTAATATGATCTATATTTGACTTTATTGATTGTTGATATTACTGTATTTTGTGGGCCTAATGTGCTAATTGCCGCTCATTTACCACTTTAATATTATTTGAACTGTATTAAACTGTCTTCTTACGCCTCTCTTCCGAGTCTTCTAAAAAATGGTGCACACGTACGCGTGGCCCACTTTTCTGTTAGAGGTCATACCAAATATAATGAGGATGGATTAGCCATTAGGCCGGGTAGACTTTCGTGCTCCCGGTACGTCGCTCCCACCTCGGCTCAAGCTGTCTCCTTGGGTAAGCCATGTCTAGAACACACCCCAGGTTTAAACCTAGAATAACATAGCCTTATGCCGGATCCCTCATAAATATGCTTGTTTGAATCACGTGCATTTGACTTAGGGGACTCAACACAGGGGTTGGGTCCGTCTAGGACAGGTGTACCCAAAAGAAAAGATCATCCTGATGCATCTTACCTGCTATGTGTGCATTTATTTGTTTCGGCTTGTTTGTTGACCGGTTAAGGAAAGAAAATCAACAGAAAAACCAAGAGTAAGGTAGGATAAAAAATTCACCCGGTTCTGAAAACCCCCGTATTTGAAAATGCCTCGAAACTCTGCCAAAAATTTTGAAAAAAAAAAGAGAAAAGAAAATGTATTTTTAATTTTTTTTTTAAGTCAATATCATATTTTTCCAGTTATGTCAAAACTGACCAAACTATGCGGGTTTGATTCTCACCGGATGTGAGATACGTAGGCAAACCTCATCGGTACCGACCCCAATTTTTCCAAAAAATAATGTAAACAATTAAATAAAAAGTATGTCCATTTGTTTTGGTCAAGAGAGTAAACCGACCTAGTTTCGGTTGCGTCTTGCGCCGTTTTTTCCGGAATAGCTTTAGAATACCTTTAAATTGTCGAAGGGCTATTCTCGCTAAGAACGGACATATCTGTCAATAAGGCATCACTTTCCCATAAAGTGCCTCACCTTGGACTCAAAACTTTATTCGAAAATGAGAAGGGGCCACTATTGCAAAGATGACCATTTTGGCCAACGCTGCACAAATAGCCACCTTCAGGCAATTTCCCTTTAAAAAAAACTAAAAATTGGTTTTTGCAAAAGAGTCTGATGGTCTGTCTTTCGAACTAGAGTCAACCCTAACCCTAACCATTCACAGGTACAAAATGAACACTGACCAGAACCCGCCATTAAATGTTGTAAAGCAGGCTCCACTGGAGCTTCAAATGTGGTGGTATGACTAGGGTAAAGATGGTCAAGACTGGGTAGTAGAACATTTGGGTGATCTCACGGATATTATGAAAGTCAAGCCCCAGAATGATCTGATCAAGGCTTTAGTGCCCTTCTGGGATCCTGTTCACAATGTCTTCCGCTTCTCGGACTTTGAGCTCACTCCTACCCTGGAGGAAATAGCCGGATATACTGGTTTTGGCCGGGACTTGAGAAAATAACAACTTATATTCCCAAGGCTTCCCTCTGTGCGCCGGTTCTTTGATATCTTGAACATCAGTAAACAAATAAGGAAGAACAATGTAAACGATGGATGTTGCTCTTTCTACTTCCTGTACTCCAGGTATGGACATCCAAATGGGTTTGAAACGCATGAAAAAGGGTTGAACAACAAGCAAAGCAAAGATACTTGGAAAATTCATCGTCGCTTTGCTTTCATAGTGGCATTCTTGGGCATCATGGTCTTCCCAAATGAAAAAGGGACAATTGATATCCGTATGGCTAGAATTGCACAAGTTCTAACTGCCAAAGAAGATCACACACTTTCTCCACTTATATTGTCGGATATCTATCGGGCATTGACACGGTATAAATCTGGGGCGACATTTTTTGAAGGTTGCAATATCCTTCTACAAATGTGGCTAATTGAACATCTTCGCCATCATCCGAAATTTTATGAGCTACGACCCAAGAGAGGGCAACTTCATTGAGAGTTATGAGGAGAGGGTAAAAGATTACGACTCTCCAGAAGGGGTTGAAGCTTGGATCGCCCACTTGAGAACTTTAAAGGGGAATCAGATTGAGTGGATTTTAGGATGGCTCCCAGTGAGGGAAGTCATATACATGACAACCACAAAGAACTATTTGCTATTGATGGGCTTGAGAAGTGTCCAACCATATGCACCGCAAAGGGTTCTAAGACAATTGGGAAAGTGGTTCCTGAGGATGAAGATTTGAGTGTCCAAGTTATTGAGCTACACCTCGAAGCCCCACTTCCCGAGGCTTTAATCCAACAAATCTAGAATGGTTGCCGATACTTGAAAGAGGATACCCAAGTGCCCGATCTTGCAAGAGGTGAAGTAGATCCGGGCTATGCCACATGGTTCGAAAGAAGAAATTGCATTAATGATGAGCCAGAGCCTGAGCCGGAATGGCCCCCCAAAAGGCCTCATATTCAGGCTTTTGATGAAAAAGTCTGAGAGCGTTTGGCCTGGGGAGAAAAGGAAAAGAAATATCAAGCCACCATCCTTGGCTTGGAGCAAAAGTTGAGGAACCTCGCATTTGACAATGTCTTACAGGCACAAGTAGCCGAAGGTGAAAAGAGAAAATTCACCCTAGAGAACAAGGCGCTCCGAGCCCAACTCCGGGACATGAGGATAGCTGCCGAAACACCTGTAAGGAGCGAGAGAGATGAAAAAATCATCAACAACTTAAGAATGAAGGTACACGACTATGCAACTGACTTTATAAAGGCTGAAAAAGATTTGCTAAATGCTCAAAAAAAGAGCAGAAGAACATGCCCACCATTTGAAGCAGAAATACAACAAAGAACTAACAGTTCTGAAGAAAAAACTATTTGTCCTTGAGAATGAAATGGTCCAGCAAACAAAGATTTTAAGACAGAAAAAGAGCATTGCTATGCATTAATTGGCCGACTAGAAGAAAGTGTGCAACAACTACAGGACCAAAACAACACAGACGCACAAGTGTTGGAAGCCCGGGCACAGCAAATTGGGCGTCTGCTCCAAGAAAAAGGAATTATCAGAACAAGGATTAAGGAGATAGCTGACTATGTCATGATGAAATATCACGAATGTGAAGACATGACTAGGTCCATATTATTCGCTTCCATGATGACCTTCGCTCACCAGGTAATGGATGACTTAGACCGTCTTCAAGAAGATATTGCGTGAAGGCCCGCACAAAGACCAGCTAATGCCCCGCAGGCTCCCAGAGTACCAGTAAAGGCTCTTATGTACTTTTGAGTTTTTAGTCTTTTTTCGAGTCTGTACTTTACTTTTTTTTCGAATTTTGTTCAAGGCCGTGTCGTTGTTTATTTCGAGTCTGCATTGTTTTCCTTTATAGTCGTCAATATTTTAATTCCTTGTAATAGAAAAAAAAATATCTTTGTTAATGAAAAATGAAATGAAAAATGTGCGTGGTTTTTGTTATTTCACACTTATCCCCTGAACTACGTAATGATCTGATTCATGCAGCGTCATGATACGTAGGCAATCCACGTAGAATTCGATCATAGCCATGAAATAAAATAAAAATAATAATTATATATATATAAAAAGAGAAAAAAAGTGAGAAAGTAAAAGGGGAGATAACAAAGCTGGGATAAAACACACAGCCGTTGCAAAAATATTTAAAAAACATTTAACTGTTTAGGTGCATTGCATCCCCAATATGCGATTCCCTATGTGTTAAATGTCACAAACTAACCAGGTTGTTGTGTATGCTTTAAGAACATGTCCTATTTTTAGGTGGTTGGATTTTGTGGTAATCTGGCTTCACATCCTTACTTCACGAGATCTAAGGGAAGTATCGCCATGGCCTCAGCAAGTCATCTACCCATCATTGAGCCCAAGGATAGCCCGGTATCGGCTATCCCACAGTCAGAGTCAGTAGCTGCTAAGGAAAATAGAAGGCTACGATGCCGTATGCTAGAAATATGAGACGCATGGTCCAACGACAAGGAACCACCTAGTACTATTCCTGAATTGCTCCCCAGGACGGGAGGAACCACCAATGTCCCTATCCCAGTGACCAACCTATTCATCCCGTTTGGGTACCCCACCATGTCAGCCAACTTCACCGGTATGCCTTCTGAGGTTCGCCCCCAGGCACCGTCTTTAGGAATAATATCTACAGTGTTCACAGCACCACCAGCCTCTACTACGACACAACCAACAGTGCCTCGACCATGCTTTGAACCATCAACTTTCACGTTTCAAGCACCCCAATTTCAACTGGACATCGCCCGTGTTACCCCAAACTCCTATCCTCAGCACCCACAATATGAGTCTCCCATAGAACATGAAAGGGTCGTGAGGAACCTTGAACAAGAAGAGATAGCTCGAAAGATGAAAATCATCGAGCAGAGCCTCAAGAACATGCAAGGCCTGAGTGGCCAAAAGAGCGTTTCGTATGCTGATTTGTGCATGTTCCCTCACGTACATTTGCCCGTTGGCTTTAAAACGCCAAAATTAGAAAAATATGACGGTCACGGAGACCCAATATCCTACTTGAAGCAATATTGTAACCGGCTGAGGGGTGCTGGTGGAAAAGAGGAGTTGCTAATGGCCTATTTTGGAGAAAACTTTACCGGAATCGCTTCTGAGTGGTATATGGACTAGGACATCTCCCAGTGGCATATATGGGACGACTTGGCCCAGGATTTTGTAAGGCAATTCCAATACAATGTTGTTATAGCCCAGGACAGGAATTCCCTGACCAACCTCAAAAAGAAAGCCTCGGAAAGTTTTCGGGAATATGCTATCAAATGGCGTGAACAAGCAGCCAGGGTAAAACCATCGATGGATGAGTCCGAGATGGTCAATATCTTCTTACAAGCCCAAAAGGCCGATTACTTCCAAAACATGTTGTCTACCATGGGCAAACCGTTCGTGGAGGCCATAAAAATTGGAGAAATGGTAGAAAACGGCCTGAAAACAGGCCGCATCATAAGTCAATCCGTTTTCAGAGCCATTTCCCAAGCCATCTAGAATGGCTCGGGAGGTTTAGCAAACCAGAAGAAGAGAGAAGAAGGAGCCATGATGGCTTCAAGTTCGAGAAATGCTCGCCGACCTTGTGATTATTCTTGTCCGCCTTCTAGGACCCCGCAACATTACTACCCCCATCAAGATGCAGCATATGCCGTGGCACCGCCTCCCTCTGCGGTGATGAATGCCCAACCTTACACACGGCCACAACAACATTACAACCAAAACAGAGCTCCACCTCCAAGAAATAACCATCCTCACCAAGCTCCATATAATCCGCGTCCACCACAGAACAACTACCAACATAACACACGTCCCCGGGAGCCACCCAGGAAAAGCGACTTCACCCCTATTGGTGAGTCTTACTCTAGCATGTTCCCAAAGATAGTCCAAATGGGTCTATTGCAACCTGTGCCTCCAAACCAGCAGAATCTAGAATATCCATTATACCGGCCCGGTACCAGGTGTGCTTATCATTCAGGGGCAGAAAGGCATGACACTGAAGATTGTTGAACTCTTAAGAGGGCAGTTGAGAATCTGATAGAACAGAAGAGAGTAGTGTTAAGGGACGAGGAAGTCCCCAATATAACTAACAACCTATTACCGGCTCATAATAATGGGCCTTTCATTGGGATGATCTGTGAGGACAAAGAATTCAACCCAGCTTTAAAAGCTATCATTGTCATCGCCGACTCAGAAAAGAAACCCAAAGAGGTGGCAAAACAAGCTAGAGACGAGAAGAAGATCAATTCCACTCCCACAAGATGCAGAAAAGGCTGTGTAAACAAAGACAGGGGCAATACCTGCTCAAGATGCCATTCTCTACGTTCCTAGGGCCCCCAGGAAGGAACAACTCATGTTGAGCCCTCTAAAAGGATTTGAACAGAGGAAAGCCACGCTAAATATGCCAAAGATGTATGTACCAAAAGGAACTTATGTGGCGCAGAGGCCAATAATCCCACCCAGGCTGGATGCGCCTTTGGTCATCATCCGCGCACCGAGGAATCCCACGAGAAACCCCACTGCCATCCCTTGGAACTACAATAAGACAGTGGTCACATACAAAGGAAAGGAAGTCATGGGAGAAGTAAACAAAATGAACCAATCTGGGAAGTATCACAACCCAGAAGAATTGAACAAATCAAAGCTAAACAAGGAGAAGCGGTTTACACTCAAGAAGTTGGTGAGTGCTGAAGAAGCAGAGGAGTTTTGAAAACTTCGGAATATGCCATAATTGATAAACTTAGGAAGACTCCTTCCCAAGGTTCACTTTTATCCTTGCTGATGAGCTCAAATGAACATCAGAAGGTGCTTCTAAAAACATTGAATGAGGCGTATGTCCTGATTGAAACTTCAGTCGAACAATTGGAAAGAATGGCTGAGCGATTTTTCGAAGTCAACCGGATCTCCTTCAGCCGCAATGACTTGCCTCCAGAGGGAGACGCTCACAACAAAGCCCTTCATTTGACTGTCAAGTGTGAAGGTTATTATGTGAAGAGGGTTATGCTAGATGGTGGTTCTGAAGTCGATATTTTCCCTCTCTCAACACTACAGAGGATGGAAATCGGGACAGAAAGGATTAGACCAAACAATGTCTGTTTGCGCGCTGTTGATGGCCAAGCGAGATATGATAGGGGAAATCGACTTAATTCTAACCATTGGCCCCATGGACTTTGAAGTAACGTTCCAAGTTCTAGACATGGATACTTCATATAACTTTCTCCTAGGAAGACCATGGATCCATGCCGCAGGAGTTGTGCCCTCTACTCTCTATCAAAAGGTCAAGTTTGAACATGAAAATCAAGAAATTATCGTCCATGGGGAGGATAAACAGTCCATTTATAGGGACCCGTCAGTCCCGTGTCTCGAGGCTAGAGAGGGAAGTGAGCACATTGTCTATCAAGCCTTTGAAATTATGGTTGCCAACCAGTGCGAAGAAGGAACCCCGTTTCCTCAACCCTGCTTATCAAATGCATCAATCATGGTGGCCAGTGAAATGATCCAACATGGTACAAGCCCGGTAAAGGGCTCGGGGTATCCTTACAAGGCGTCACAGAGCCTGTCACTTTGACTGCCAATGAGAAGTTCTTTGGCATAGGATTCCAAGCTGCCAATGCCAACATAAAATGGGCCGATGAGCATAATAAAAATGGATGGGTCCTGCCTCAGCTAGTCCCGTATCTCGCCAATCATTTGTTAAGCCAAAGTATATAGAAGAAGAAGAAGGGGCCTTCACCACCGAAGAAATTGAGGACATTTGTGATGCAATGAGACAAATGTTGTACGAGATTCACATGGTCCAACCGGGGGAAGGCTCAAGCGCTGCTGAGGTATAGTACATGGGGACAAATGATAAGCTTCAAAGTTGGAAGGCTACTCCATTCCGAGTTATTTCAGGGTGTAACTCAAATGTTTTTATTTTGTTGTCTTTTCATTTCAGTAAACCCTCCTATCTTCAAGTTCAATGAAATAAAATCAATATTTCATTGTCTATGGATCTTTTCTTTTATTTCTTTCTGATTTTGTTATTTTCTTATCTTTTTCTTTTCAATTCTAATAATGCGGACTTAAATAACATGACATGCTTGCGGACTTCATGCCCAGATCCTAAAACGTTGTCTAACTGTGAAATAATGAATCAAGAACCAGAATATAATGAAGATAAGGCTTTTAGGGATTTAAACCGAGAATTGGAACAATTTGAGAATAAGCCTAAGCCAAACTTAAATGAAACCGAGCCAGTTAATTTGGGCAGTTTAGAAGATATCAGAGAAACCATGATAAGCATTCACGCTGAGGAAAAAACTAGAGATGCATTGATTCAACTTTTGTTTGAATTTAAAGGCGTGTTTGCATGGTCTTACGATGATATGCTAGGACTAAGCGTCGATTTAGTGGTACATAAGTTGCCAACTTACCCCGGCTGTACACGTGTCCAACAAAAGCAAAGAAAGTTCAAAACAGACATCAGTGACATGATCAAAGAAGAAGTTGCCAAACAATTGAAAGCTGGTGTAATCCGAGTAGTTCGATACACCACATGGTTGGCTAATGTGGTTCCAGTACCAAAGAAAGACGGGAAAACCCGAGTGTGTGTTGACTATAGGGATTTGAACAAAGCAAGCCCCAAGGACAACTTTCCGTTACCAAATATCCACATTCTGGTCAACAATTGTGCCAAACATGAGATACAGTCTTTTGTGGATTGTTATGCTGGGTATCACCAAGTTCTGATGGATGAAGAAGACGCAAAAAAGACAGCCTTCACCACACCGTGGGGCACTTACTATTACAGGGTCATACCATTTGGTCTGAAAAATGCTGGGGCAACTTACATGAGGGCTATGCCTGCCATTTTCCACGACATGATGCACTAGGAAATCGAGGTGTATGTGGATGATGTGATCATTAAGTCCAGAACGCAGGAAGACAATGATCGGGATTTGAGAAAGTTCTTTGAGCGTCTGTGTAGGTATGACTTGAAATTGAATCCAGCTAAATGTGCATTCAGAGTTCCATCTGGGAAACTTCTGGGGTTTATAGTTAGCCGGAGGGGAATCGAGCTAGATCCAACAAAGATAAAGTCTATTCGGGATTTGCCACCTCCGAGAACCAAGAAAGAGGTTATGAGTCTACTGGGAAGATTGAATTACATCAGCAGATTCATTGCTCAGCTCACCACCACTTGTGAGCCCATATTTAAGCTACTGAAGAAAGATGCAGCAATCAAATGGATGGATGAATTTCAAGAGGCTTTTGATAAGATCAAAGAATATCTGTCAAATCCGCCAGTATGGGTTCCACCCGAGCCAGGAAGACCTTTGTTTTTGTATCTGACATTCTTGGAAAATTCCTTTGGTTGTGTCCTGAGGCAACATAATGTGACCGGGAAGAGAGAGCAGGCCATATACTACTTGAGCAAGAAGTTTACCAGTTATGAAGCCAAGTATACTTTGTTGTAAAGAACTTGTTGCGCCCTAACTTGGGTCACCTAGAAGCTCAGACATTATCTTTTGGCCTACACCACATATCTCATAACCAGAATGGATCCTCTGAAGTACATATTCCAGAAACCAAGAGTTTGACATTGTATATGTCACCGGCACGATGATGAAAGCTCAAGCCTTGGCAGATCATCTAGCTGAGAATCCGGTTGATGATGAATACCAACCCCTAAGTACATACTTTCCAGACGAGGAAGTAAACTCAGTTGAAATAATTCCAGAGGACACAAATGCATGAAAAATGTTCTTTGATGGAGCTGTAAATACAAAAGGTGTCGGGATTGGGGCAATTTTGATTTCGCCCACTGGTCAGCACTATCCGGCCACAACCCGACTTCGTTTCTTCTGTACGAAAAACACTGCCGAGTATGAAGCTCGCATCATGGGCATGAACATGACAGTTGATTTGGATATTGAGGAGTTGTTAATCATGGAAGATTCTGACTTGATTATCCGGCAAGCCAATGACGAATGGGAAACCCGAGACATCAAGCTTATCCCATACAGGCAACACGTGGAAGATCTTAGCAAACGGTTCAAGTCCGTCGAGTTCAGGTATATTCCTCGATTCCACAATGAATTAGCTGATGCATTAGCTACTTTGGCCTCAATGTTGCCGTATCCGGGTAATGTCCACATTGACCCACTGGAAATCCAAATTCGAGAAAGGCATGGTTATTGTAATGTAATTGAGATAGAACCAGATGTTCAGCCTTGGTATCACGATATTAAAAGGTTTTTGAAAACAAAGGAATATCTCGAGTAGGCCAGTAGAGACCAAAAGAGAACCATTAGAAGGCTGGCCAACAGTTTCTTCTTAAGCGGAGAAGTTTTATATAAAAGAACCCCAGACCTGAATCTTTTGAGGTGTATAAACGTCAAAGAAGCTGAAAATATCATGAACGAAGTGCATTCGGGGGTATGCGGCCCCCACATGAACGGATATGTACTTGCAAAGAAAATCCTGCGGGCAGGTTATTACTGGATTACCATGGAAAAGGATTGCTTAAGTTTATCCGGAAATGCCATCAATGTCAGATACACTGTGACTTGATTCATGCACCGCCGTCAGAGTTGCATCCTATGTCAGCACCTTGGTCGTTCGTTGCTTGGGGCATGGATATCATTGGGACGATCGAGCCAAAAGCTTCAAATGGGCACAGATTCATCTTGGTTGCCATTGATTATTTCACAAAGTGAGTTGAAGCAGTCACTTTTAAAGCCGTCACTAAAAAAGCAGTGGTGGACTTCGTGCATTCCAACATCATTTGTCATTTTGGTATTCCAAAAACTATCATTACAGACAATGCTGCAAATCTGAACAGTCACTTGATGAGGGAGGTATGCGAACAGTTTAAAATTATGCATCGCAATTCTACCCCCTACCGACCCAAAACCAATGGCGCCGTTGAAGCGGCAAACAAGAACATCAAAAAGATCCTCAGGAAAATGATTCAAAGTTCTAGATAGTGGTATGAGAAGCTGCCTTTTGCATTATTGGGATATCGCACAACCGTGCGCACATCAGTTGGGGCCATGCCTTACTTATTGGTTTATGGCACTGAAGCTGTAATACCTGCAGAATTTGAAATTCCCTCTCTTCGAATCATTGTTGAAGCTTAGATCGAGGATGATGAATGGGTCAAGATCCGGCTGGAACAATTAACTATGATTGATGAAAAGCGGATGGCCGCAGTTTGTCAAGGGCAAGTACCAACAAAGAATGGCCCGTGCCTACAATAAGAAAGTGCGGCCTAGGAAATTCGAAGTGGGGCAACTCGTTCTGAGACATATTCTCCCGCATCATGAGGAAGCAAAAGGAAAATTTGCTCCAAATTGGAAAGGTCTATACATTATAAGAAAACTGTTGCCGAAAGGGGCATTGTACTTGGGAGACATTGAAGGAAATGACCCCGAAACAACTGTCAATGCGGATGCGGTATAAAGGTATTATGTTTAACCCCTTTCGCAGTTTTAATACTCTTCGTTTGGGATGACAAAGGCTTTCATTCTCGCTACCCAAACACTACCAACCTTTGCAAACCCTTTGAGCCGGTTCTCTTTTCTTTGATTACCCTCTTTGGAACCTGAAAGTCATGTAAAAAAATGATGAAAAGAAAATAAAAATAAAAAATAAAGTTCCTTGAACAACGTTCGACTTGAATCCGAAAGGATACATAGGTAGCCTCTTTCTGGGGTTCAGGCACACCAAAATAAAAATCTAAATTTTCCCAAAAGTTAAAACTGGGGCAAAAGTTATAACGGTTCGGCGATGGTTCCGCCTGAAAGTTTCCAATGTTGTAACCCGATCCTAATTCTTTTACCCAAATCCTTTTAAGTCTTTCCGATCAATCAGCGAGAATGTTACTTGGATCTGTTGCCACCAAATGATGAAATAAAATGAGAGAGTCTTATCAGTGAAAACCCTCACGGGCACCGTAAGATGATGGTAAGCAGAGAAATTGAAATGAGAGAGTCTTGTTAGTGAAAACTCACAATGCGCACTACAAGGCGACTGTGAGAAGAGAAATAAGAGAGGTCAGCTGGTGAAAACCCGCAAAGGGCACCACTGATCGAAAAGGGGAATCCTCACAGCCATCAACATCGAGAGAGTCATGGCAAGGTTTCTCAAGCTTGAGGTATAAGTTATAATGAATTTCTGAGAGATGGGCGGTTTACACAGATCATGCATCTAGTCCCAGAGGCATGTCATGTTCATTGAAGTCCGCATGCACTCCAGATAAGTCCTTGTTTCCTTTCCCCGAAAGGGATACCTCTCGTCTAAGTTCATTTTGTCCATTTCTTCGTTTGTTTTTCTTTGAATCCCTTTCGGTCTAATTATGTTCTAAAACTAAGACAAAGAAAGCATGGCAAGATTGGTTTACATGGCTTTTGTTTGACACGAGCCAATATTCAAGAAGTAACCCAGCCTCGGCAGGTCCATCGAGTCGACTTCGACTGGCCATGATGGCCGATGCTTTGAAATCAAGAACTCCTGAAAAGAAAGGAAATCAAAGTCAAATGCCCACAAAGACAAAATAAAGTTGAAAAACATTAAGTCCCACATGATTAACCATCATGGTAAAGTTTTAGAAAAGACAAGTTCTCCAGGGCCAGAAATAAAACCGGTCCTTAGGGAACAAGCAAGCAGTTGAGATCTTCATCAAAGAAGCCGGGCCGAGATCAAGTGACCCAAACATTCAAGGCCACAAAACCAACCACCGTTTCAAACTGACAAATTATTCTTTGTTTGAAAAACAAGAAAACAGGTGCAATCCAAAAGCAACCTTGCAAGAAGCAGGTGCAACCAAAAAGAAATTGCGCAAGGGCTAGAAATAACTTTGCAGCAACAACTCAAAACAGGGAGGTTTTCTCTAAAATTCTATTCGCATTTACCCATTCTTTGAAATAGTAAGAAAGAAAAGAAATAATAAATGATGATGAAAATGATGAAAAAAAAACAAAGAAAATTCAAAATCATGGTAGTATAGGGTCTCCAATCCCTAGCTGCGTTTTTCCAACATAGGGTCTCCATTCCTTAGTTAATGCCAATATAGGGTCTCCACTCCCTAGTTTATGCTAGCATAACTTGATGCCAATATAAGATCTCCACTCCCTAGTTGATGCCAATATAAGGTCTCCACTCCCTAGTTAATGATTCTCCAACGTAGGGTCTCCACCAACTAGTTGATGCGAGAATAACCTGATGCCAACATAGGGTCTCCACTCCCTAGTTGATAATTTTCCGACGTAGGGTCTCCACTCCCTAGTTGATGCAAGCATAAACTGATGCCAATATAAGGGCTCCACTCCCTAGTTGATGCCAGCATAACATGATGCCAACATAGGGTCTCCACTCTCTAGTTGATAATTTTCTAACATAGGATCTTCACTCCCTAGTTGAGGCCAGCATAACCTGATGCTAATATAGGGTCTCCACTCCCTAGTTGATGCCATCATAACCTGATGCCAACATAACCTGATGCCAGCATAACCTGATGCCAACATATGGTTTCCCTAGTTGATGCCAGCATAACCTGATGCCATCATAACCTGATGCCAACATAGGGTCTCCACTCCCTAGTTGATGCCAATATAGGATCTCCACTCCCTAGTTGATGCCAATATAGGGTCTCCACTCCCTAGTTGATGCCAGCATAACCTGATGCCAACATAGGGTCCCCACTCCCTAGTTGATGCCAATATAGGGTCTCCACTCCCTAGTTGATGCCAACATAACCTGATGCAAACATAGGGATTCCACTCCCTAATTGATGGCTTTCCAACATAGGGTCTCCAATCCCTAGTTGATTTTACTTTTAAACATAGGGTCTCCACTCCCTAGTCTACGTTTCCTCCGGGTACACCACTCCCACCCTTTTTATCGCTTTCAATAATGAAGTAATATAGAATTTTGTTACAATAACTCACGAAATCTTCCTAGTGAAAACTGGGGCAGAAAAATTCCATTCGTTTGTTTTGATGCCTGAGCAGGTTATACCTCGAGGCACAGGATTCAAGACGACCAAAAAAAGAAGTCTCAGTCCAGAATAAAAGAAGGAAAATAAAAGAGTTGAAACTAAAGTGCAGAGGCAGAGAAAAGATGTGGACCGCCTAAAACATGAATCAATCCACAAGCTTGTCCCATACTGATTTGAAAAGCTGAAGAAGAATGAACTAGCACCTGCAGCTAGCAAGCATTAAGATTCAGATCAGTGTCTGCATGAAGAACCAGCCACGACTCAAGAACAAGCTTCAGAAGATTTATAGATATGAATCTTGTAACTCGTAGCTGGTAGGCTTAGTTAGTCTTTTTCATTTTTGACTTTGGTGTAAGAAGGAGCTCAGCAGCAGTAACAACAACAACAACAATAACAACAGTGAAATCACAGTTTTCTGGTAGTCCCAGCTACCAAAACTTCCAGAACTACACTGACCTGATTCCTTTATAGCCAAGGATATGTAGGCAACCTCCTAAGCAAGGTTCGTCAAACTTTTTCAAAGTGCTTCCCAATGGAGTATCCAAACGGGCAAAAATCGCTCGTAATTGCTGACGTTATCTTTGCCCAAAAACTTTTCATGTTCTCGAGCAAAGAGGGGTAGCTGTGTGAGCATGTAATTTTTGCCCGAATAAAATACTCCTACAAAATTCACAAATATATTTTTTCTTAATTGTTTTTAATTCTCATAGAATTTGTAGGAATTTTTTGTTAATTAATGGTTTGCATTTAATTGCATTTTCATGCGTTTTTAACATTCTTAAATCATAGAAAAACATCCAAAAATGTTTAATATTTCATTGCATACCATTTTAGATCTTAATTGCATTTAGAACTCAATTACATGAATTAGTTGCATTATTAAACAAAAATCATAAAAATACCGTGGTTTTTTTTTATATTTTTAGCTTTTAGCTTTTTTTTCTTCATTAGTTTTAGGTTAATTAATTATCTAAATTGTAGAAATAATGAGTAGGTTAGTTTTGCAAATTAGTATTAAGATAAAATCTAATTAGGATTTTTATTTTTAAATTTGTAGAATTTTAAAATGAAAGAAAAACAAAGAAAAAAGAGCAAGAAGAGAAAAAGGGCCAATTTTGTTGCAAAACTGAACTGGGCCGTTCTATTGAGCCCAGTTCCCTTTTTACCGAGCCCAATCCCACAAATTCCATTTCCGGTCCAGCCTTATTTAAACCAAAAAGATGCCGTTTTTGTAACGGCAATCTTGGCCGTTCATTTCCCTAATACAATGGCCCTCAACTCACCACCATTCCCCCTTATAACGGTCCGAGAGAGATCCCCATACCCCCATGAACCCTCACAGACCTTCTCACCCCCATAACTCGTCTCTCTCACACCTTCTCACCTCCGCCACCCGCCGAAAATCGCCTACGGTGGCGGCGCCACTCCAAACCACCCCAAATTAACAACCCACAATCCCTAGCCTCCCCTCATCACTAATATACCATTAGTTTTCCCAAATTCCCCACCAAACTCGGCCAGTTTCAAATCTAAAATCCAGAAAAACCCTAATCTTTTCCTTTTCTGATTTGGCAATATCAACTCGATTTGGTCTAAAACTTACTTTAATCGATTTCTCTTGACAAGAGCAATCAATTGACATTAATTTTAGCCCATTTCGGCTCCTGAGTTTGTTCGTGCTGCTGCCTTTTTTTTCATTTTTTAATTCTAGAGACTTATTTTCTATTTGTTTTGGTTCTGTTGTAAACAGGTATGTGCTATACAATTGCAGTACCTATTTAAGTATATAAACAAAGTTTGAGTGTCAATAAATGTGTTAGAAGCTTTCTATGTATGCTAATTGCTTGCTTAAGCTACACGACTGCACTAAGTTCTTCTTTGATTTAGTTTTCCTATTCAATATTAAATGTGTAGCTTAAACAAGAATTGGTCTTACTTAGTTTCATATTGATTAGAAGTGATTCCCTACTGATGTACATGTCAAAATTGCTCAAATGCTTTCTGGTTTTGTCATATGAAATACTTGCCAAACATGTATTAATCTAAGGTTGTCTTTGGTTTGAGGTTTCAAAGGATTCAAGTCGGGAATGGACTGTTGAGATTTGGTAGCTGTGGTAAAGCTGCGTTTTGGTTTATGAGTTACCCTGTTTAGTGGTCTGTAATGCTTTATGGCCCATTTAATCCTTCATACTCTCATGAATATCCAGCTTTAATGTCTCATGTGATGTAATTATTTTGGACAAAACTGATTCGAATGCAGTCTGCACATAGATATATTTGTGTTTAAGTTTGAAATGAAGATTCACCTTCAGTTAGTTCAATTCTCTTAGAATAGCAAACTTTATAATTTATTCTTCAAAACAGTTATTCTTTCCCCGTTTATCTTATTGTTGTATGATTTGTTGCAAGGCATATATCATATGAAGCATGAATAGTCTATCAATTGATTACATGTGATTTGAATATGAGAATGTTTGTTCATATGGTATTCGATTGTGCTCCAAATGAGCCTGCTTAGCAGACAACTGAATATTCCCTCATTTTGGGCCCATGTCGGCTCATGAACGAGATATCTAATCCCAAGTTTCTACCCTAATAGTCTAAAAATCACAAATAATAATCACATGTCCATAACTTATAGGTTTTATTTTAATCTCGAATAAAGTATATGAGAGTAAACAACTTATGAACATCTGTAGAGATGCTTTTAGGCACCATTTAATCAAATTATCCTATTATGTATACGTTCGCGTGACACGATTACGATTGTTAAATTGAATACTCGTAGAAATGCTTTTAGGCGCGGCTTAGCTTATTATCGTGATTGTGTACATGTCCGCGTGACATAGTCACGATTTCCAAAATTAAATCGAGGTATGCGTTCGCGCAACTTCGGCCGAACAATCTTAAATTAATAAAGCATAACTAATTGTGTACACGTTCGCGTGACATGATTTTTAGCGCGCTGAATAAAGCGGATTTACACACATGTGATCCGTTTTCAAAGATAAATCCATAACGCCATAATTAAAATCGGTAAAAGGTAAAACACACATAGGTCCTAAAAATAAGTAATTAAACAAATTGATTTAGCCAAGTATTATTAAAGCGACCATGCTAAAATCACGAAACTCGGGAGTGCCTCACACCTTCTTCCGGGTTAACAAAATTCTTTTTTCGGTTTTCTGTATTCGAGGACCATAAATAGAATCAATTTCTTAGATTTGAGATTTAAAATAAATCGGTGACTTGGGATACCATAAAATAATCCCATGTGGCGACTTTGAATAAATAAAATAATTCCATTTCGATTAATGTCACTATAATTGGAAAAACTCCCCTATCCCCTCGGGAAAAAGGAGGTGTGACAGTCACCTCCTCCCACATTAGTGGCAAAACATAGGCGGGTATAGACCTCATATAGTGATGGTGGTCTCCCATATATAACTTCAAAGGAGGACTTTCCTGCTAATACTGATAGAGGAAGCCTGTTGATCACATAAACGGCAACATGTACACATTCTCCCCAAAATTTAAGGGGTAAATGCCCTTGAAGTCTTATGGCTCTAGCCACTTTTAGTATATGTCTGTGTTTTTTTTCCAACCACCCCATTTAGTTGTGGGTTATTTACCCACGAACTCTGATGAATCATACCATGAGATTGAAAAAGAATTTTGCACTTAGAGTTAAAAAACTCAGTGCTATTGTCACTTCTTAAAATCTTCACTGATACATCAAACTGATTTTTTATCAAGGCTAGAAATTGTCTTAGACATACAATCATATCACTTTTTAAGTCTCAACAAGTAATTTCATACCATCCTACTATAGTCATCAACTACAGTGAAGAAGAATCTAAAACCATCACGAGTTGATATCCTATAGGGACCCCATACATCTAAATGTGTCGAATGAAAATGTTTATCATAAATGGAAGTACTCTTTGGAAATGGCAATCTTCCTTATCTAGCTAGAGGAAAGATTGTGCATTCCTTTATTCTATTGCTATTTGGCTTAAATCTCATATTTGGAATCTACTTCACCACTATGTCAGGGGCATGTCCAAGTCTTCCGTGCCAAATTTCCAAGTCTTTCTCTTTCTCATGTTCACAAGGTACTTGTATAGCTGCAGCTTTGGCTTTTACTTTCTTTTGCTGCAGGTTGTACAGTCCTTCCAGCTCCTTACCAATCCCCTTCACTCTCCCAGTGTGAAGGTCCTGCAGTATCCAGAAGTTAGGATAAAATGACATAAAATACCTCAAATCCTTTGTTAGCTTAGAAACTGACAGCAAGTTATACTTGAAACCTGGTATATACAACACATTCTTAATGATTTCATCCTTGCCAATTTTGCATTCTCATGTGCATGATATAACTAGAGATTTTCAATCTGGTAAGTATACCTTTGTTCCCCTTTTAATGCTATTGGTGTATAATTTGTTTTTCAATCTCTCATTTTGAACCATATGATTGGTTGCACCAGAATCTACTATCCAATTTGTATTTTTTATTATTTCAGTGTTTTCTACTGTATCATTTACAACAAAGGTATTAATTGTACCTGCAAAGTCTTTCATGTGGTTACCAGAATTGTCCTTGTTGATTGACTTTAGTATTTGATCATACTACTCCTGAGTAAACACAATTCCTTGTCCCTACATTGTGTTCCATGTGGATCGATTCAGCACATGATTCTCTTTATGTGTTAGTGGAGTGGCTGATGGTTTGCATAGTGTATTCTGCCCCTCATGAGCTGTTACAGTAGCCACGGGTCGTTGCTGGTACCCACTTGTCTTCTTTCTCATCTTAAAGTCTAAGGGATATCCATGTATATTATAGCAAGTCTCCCTGGTGTGGCCTTTGTAATTGCAGAAGTCACAGTATAAGATATTCCTTCTAGGTTTATAGTTGTTCCCTAAATTCATTCCACCTTTGTTAGTGAATAATGCAACTCCATGTGATAAACAACATGTGTGAATTTTCCCAAGGACCTTTGGCTCTCTTATGAAATTATCATTGAATATGCCTTGTTGATAGTTGGAACATGAGACATCATCAAAATTTGACTTCTAGGCTAATTGTAGGTTTCGTTTAATCCCATTAAGAATTGCAGAAGTCTTTGATACTCAAAGTGCTCAGCATAACTCTTAGATTCTGCAAAATCACATCCTGGGCAAGGTATAAGGGCAACATATTCTTCCCATAGATCTGTCAACTGTGAGAACTAAGCGAAACTGAAGAGATCCCTTGTGACAATGTAGTTATCTCTTTATGCAGATAGAAGATGCGAGGTCCATCTACCTTGTCATATTTATCTTTCAGATCTGCCCATACTTTGTGTGCACTCGATTTGTACACTATTCCACTAAGCAATTCTTTGCTCATAACATTCATAATCCAAGACAAGACTATGGCATAACATTTTTCCCACAGTTCATGCAAGGATCGATCAAATTTGCCTTTAGTACATCGTTTATCTACAAATCTTAACTTACTTTTGCCAATTAACCCAATTTTCATGCACCTACTCCACAATGCATAGTTTTCAGTACCAGTCAACTGGATAGAGATTGAGGAACTATCTAGAGTGTCACATGGCTGAAGGAACACAGGGTGATGGTGATCTATGGTGGTTCCAGCACTGGTTCCAGCTGGAGTTTGTTCTTCAATCGCCATAGGTGACGAATTCAGTCAAGTTAAGTATTTATTCTTCACAAATCACAGATTTCACATATTGTGAATCAGAAGAGAAAAAAACTCAAACCCTAGCTCAATCAAAAATAAAATTGTTGTTGATTGCCAACGAATCTCGAGTCGCAATAATCAGAATCAACGACCACAACAAGTCTAGATCTATATCCCCTGCACCATAATAAATGTTAGAGATGAGCTCAACTAGTGGTCGACAATTGAGGAAATGAAGATTTTAGAAGAAGCTCTCAATCTTTGGATGAGAGAAAATGAATTTCATTTCTAAAAATCTTAATACACTTCACCACTACATCACACACACACACACACACACACACTATATATATATATATATATATATATATATATATATATATATATATATGATAATTAGTTATAACTAACTAAGCTGTCCATATGCGAGTCACGTGCTCCTACTTCCTTCAATATTTTTCTTTTACACGGTCCTTAAAAAATATTAATTAAAATATTTTTGACTATTTTACCCTTATTTATGCCTTAAGATATATTCTCTTTTCATTGAATATTTATTCTATTTATGTGCCATATCCATCTTCAAGAATAATTATTACTAAGGGTAAAATGAGAAAAAATAATTAATTTTGTATTGAATTTCTAAAATGATAAATAATTTGAGACAACTATTTTTAGAAATCACGACAGACAATTTGAGACAGGGGAGTACTAATTGTGTCATGTAATAGATGAAAGAAAAGGTCGTGTAATATAACTCTAATTTTAAACGGCAAGAACATAAATGCTCGACTTTTTTAATTTAAAATATTCATTATGTGTTTTACGCGCAAACAAACAATCTTGTTAAGGGATCCTTTGTAAAGTTTACGTTTCTTTTTAGTATTTAAGGGTGTGATCTATCAGTTAGTGAAATTAGTAAGTATAAATCTTGAAGACCATGATTTAAATTATGGCTAAAAAGAAACGTTTTTCAATCGGCCTAAGTTTTGGTAGACATAATTAACGAAATTTATGCCGGTAAGAATAGTAGATACTAGATAGAATAGTTGAGGTGTTAGCAAATTGAGTCGTACATTAATAACAAATCCAGTATTCACAAGTGAGGTCCGGGGAGGATAGATAGTACACATACCTTACTCCTATAATGAATGTAGAGAGGCTGTTTCAGTAGTGTTTACCCGTAAAACGGTACAATTAAATTTATACATGGTTTCTAGACAAGTGAACTAATTTGATCCTGAAATAATATAATAATCGAAAAAATACGCAGTACTTAGTCATGGAATGTAGATAAAATAGCAAAGATAGTGATTCCGTGAACACGGTTTCCGAACAGAACATGATGAGATCAAAAAGCAAGAGAGTAAAATTATATAAAATTTTATATAGAATATAGTATATGTTCTAGCCAGAATTTTTATGTATTTTACAATGGTAACTGAGCTCACTATTTATAGTTATGCCTAGGAAAAAAGGTCCTAGGATCATGCCCTCCTTTAATGCCAATTATGCGGGTCATTGATGAAGATGTAACGTTGAGCGTAAATGCCAAATATTTTATAACGGACCGTCGCTCTTAATGCTATAGAATATTCCTTAGTAAATGCTACCGAGCGCAGAGTATTTAATACACTTTTATGAACGTTATCTGTTCCGGTGACAAGCGTAGTGGCTGCGTTCAGTCCTTAACCATTCCATCTTGGATTTCATGTGTCCTCCTTTTAGTCAGCCACGTGTCCTATCATATTTTGCCCTATACAGATAGTCCTCCTACTTTCTGGTGACATAACTTTGTGTTACCGGGAAGTTGGTAGAATTTCCTCTGAAGGTCTCTGACAGTTGATTAGATGCATGTCTCTCCGTATTTAATGCCCCGAACATGCGTCATCCCATGATTCAGCACAACGTTTGCCGATTATCGAGGTAATCATTGCCATGAATTTAGCCGCCAATATTTTACTTATACACAACTTTCTTTTCCTTTGCATTTCACAATTGCTTGAGCTTCTGATTTGCATCCTTGTTTTCCATCCTTTTTCTAATTTTCTTCAAACACAAACTCTTTACCTTCTTCTCTTCTAATGGTTTCTTCCTCCAAACGTGGTGGTTCTACAAAGAATAAGAACAAAACAGAGGACTCCGTTCCTCCAACAATGGATTCCATCATCCCAAGAAGGCTTAATACTTCGAAGGATTTTGAAGAGAAATTTCCTACTGCTAACCCTCGTACATACTTTTTCACGTATCCCTTTACTTTGGGTGCGTTTTCTTTTAGCGGAGAGCTTGATTCCGTGGTTGCGGAGTTTTCCCTTCGCTACCATGTATATTTGGCACAGGTAAGTCCTTTAGTGTGGAGGACGATCGCCTGCCTCCGATGTTTGTGCCTAGAAACTGGGGAGGAGCTAACCTTAGCTCATGTGGTGAATCTCTATTCTCCCAAAATCTTCCGCGGGGGAATGATAAACCATTGCAAGCATGGCCAGCATGCTTTGTTGTCTATCATGGATGATGACAACGACCGTGGATGGATGGAATGGTTCGTTGCACTTGCCACCAACGACATAATTCTGACAACGGCTTCATCCTTTTCGGTTGCTTGAAACTGCACTCGTAAGTTCTTTGTATAATATTCCTCATACTAGATATTCTTCTATGTTCATATCATCTCTTCACCCTTCCCATGTTTCTTCAACTCGATGGCTCCCACCGGTGGTGGAAGGTTTGAACCGGTGGGTTCAGAAGATTTTAGACGTCACAACGCCCGAAACTCGTTCGTGGAAAGAACTGGCCCTTAAATACGAGTGGAAGGCCAAAAATCATGGTAACTCTAATTTATCTTCCTTCCATTTTTGTATATGAAGAACGTGGTTGAACCCTTCTGACTTTGTTCATGGAATTAGGTCTACCTGCGGGCTCTGTTGTTGTCCTCGAGGAGAACATTCTGGCTGATCCTGCTGATGCAGCGAGGCTGCTTCAGGAAGCACTTACTCAAACAGGTATCTCCGAGCCTGTTTCAGGTGCAAATATTTCTTTATGGAGTCTCTGGCCGGAGGATAAACAAACAAAGAGAAAATGCTTTTCTGCGGTCGGGGAAAAGAATAAAAGGGCAAAGGTTGATGTCCCCGAATCATCTCCGGCGACGATGATGGCTGGTCCTCCTTCTGGGCCGGTCGTAGACACTAAGATGATTGATGATGATGATGATGAAGCTGTTGATGAGGGAGCTTCTTTACACAGAAGGCGACGATCCTCATCATCATAACAAGGATGCTCGACCTGTTGAGATAGTTACACCAAGTGAAGACGATGTCTCGGCACTTTAAGGAGAATCTGATTCGGTAGAATATGCCAACTCCCGTTTTTGAGCCCCAATTGCTGCAACCGGTGCTGCGGGGCTGAGTACCAGGTCCTTATCATCTTTGGTTGGCGAGCATTAAATAACTAGCACTGCATTTGATGCAGCTGCTTCTCACTCTTCAACTTTATCAGCTTCATCTCCATCTTCACCAACACCAGCAACTGCTATATCATTTCCATCTTAGTTTACTCTTCCACCAGCGGTTGCTACACCATCTCCATCGGCCGCACCTGACCATGAAGAAGGTGTTCCTCTTCCACAGCGGTTCATGGAAACTTGGGTGTTACACCCCATATTTTCGTATGTGAGAGTACATCAAAAGTCAATTGATGTAAGCTCAAAAATGAGATCGTCCTTTAAATTACATAAAGTAAGTTAATCATGTTACCTTGGAGGTTACAAATCTTTAAGATCATGGATAATAACTACCAAAAGGGTTGAAAGGCTTAGGATCTAAGCAAATTGAAGAAAATAAGTTTCATCGAGTGTTGTCAAGTTGGGAATGCTATAACATTTACTTTTGGGGTGATACTAGGGTTATTAACATGATAGGAGGTTATGTTATTAGGTATTTTAGTCGTATGATAGTCTTGTGTTACATTTTGAAGTCAAGCGAGTTTTGAAACAAAAGTTGGCAAAGGTCATCACAAATTACATTCATAATGTGCTGAATATTAGGTCAAATATAGCAGAGCTTTTCTCCCAATATACTTAGAATTACAAGATGATCCATATATAAAATTGAATAGCTACGAGTCTAGTTTCTAACTCATTAAATAGTTCACCGATACGACATCGGAGTAGAGAGATATTTGCAGTTTTGCGAGACTGCGCAGACTACATAGGTGATAAGTAGGTGGGTCACTAAAGCTTTTTGAGCAATACCTTTCGTGCGCTATATGAGGTCTTTTTGGGACATATTATATACTAAATTTAAGGTCTTGGAATTTAGTTTCCAATTCTTTTAAATGTTCATTCATACGACATCCAGATAAAAAGATATAAGCGTTGGAAGAAGGGCCAATGTTAGGGTGCCAAGTAGCACCTTTTCGACTTTTCAACAAATTGGATATTTATATCCCATATGTAGTCTCTTTCTTCATTTTTCCAGAGATCATGACCAAATAAGACCCATAAACTTAACCTTAAGCTCTCTACAAGGGTTTGAAATAAGATTAACATCCCGGGTATGAAATCAAGAAGCGATAACATTAGAACAATCCTTACGACGTAAGTATCGCTATATCACCTCTCTTTTTCTTTGTAGTTTGAGTTTTGAAAGATATTTAATAGTTAAGAAAATTCATACTTTCTATGTTTAAGATTTGAAATATCAAGAAAAGTTGATAAATTCGTTTCCTAATAGTTAGAACTCGCGGGACGATGATCCGAAGCTGTGAGTTCGAGTTATTCGACTTGTAGTGGACTGTTTTGTGTTGTTTTTGGGCTGTCTATTTTTCTACTGTTTAACGGGGTTTTGGAGGATAAATGGTGTGGATAAATACCACATAATGGAAAAATGGTGGATTAGTCATTTTTTGTAACATTTTCGGTGTGTTTGACACTACTATAGTTGTCGTTTTGGGTATGAAGTGATTGGTATGTTGGGCTGTTGTAAGCTAAATATAACATGGATTTCGACTTGAATCCACTGTAGGAGGTTATTATATTGTTTTCTTGCATGTTCTTAAGGTTATCTTGATGTTGATTAAGTTAAATGGATGGGCTAGACATGAACTAGTGAATAAAGTTGCTAATTGAGGATAGTTAGAGTTATGGATTATTTTCTTTGTTATAAATATATGGTATAAGTCTGGAATCATTAATGAATGAATTCATTATCATGTTAATGATACTGTTAAGTTAAATTAAGAAGTCTATAAGGGGTGATATGGGGTATACATGTTTCAATCGGAGCTTGCCGCTCGTGGTGAAGTAGTTATGACTTGTTGTTGTTATATGGTGTATTATTGTTGATAATTATGTATTGATGGATTTCTCTGATCATTGTTGTTGGTATATGATATTGGAGGAGGCTCTTGTTATAGGGGAGATGCTGCCCAAATTTACATAAGCGAGCTACTAGTTTAAGTTGCGGACTTAGCCTTTACTCAACACTGATTTTGAATCTCTTTATGATATGGTACATTGAGTTGAGTTGTTTGAAGAATTGCTTGGAAGGTATTAAGGACTCAATGGTAAGGCTATCCCTTCTTTTCTTTTGGCATGATCCATATGATACAGCGAAACAAGCAAGCACACAACTTTCATAAATAATTCTATTCCTAGAAGTACTAGGGTTGCCTATGTTCTTGATTCCCCATATGTCCTACTATCATAGTGTCTGTTCATGGGTGTCATGACATTCCGAGAGATCTTATTGACTTACTTCATTATGCATTGCATTCATTTATACATGTATATTGACCCATGACTAGATGGCGTTATATACGCATATAATATATGTATATGGGGTATGGGAAAATGTTATGGCATTATATACGCACCGCCACCTGATCAGCTGGTCTACGATGATGATTTCGCCCACAGAGGCCGAGATGATATGATGGGATGCCCTCAGAGGCTTAATGATATTATGTACGCACACACCTATGCATGATGTGACATTTATATGCATATGCATGATATTATAAATATTTCGTGATTCACAGAGCTATTCAGACTTAAAGGTTGAGTTCTTTACTCCATATTTCTTTCATGTCTTTTATATACTGCTTTCATGCCTTACATACTCGGTACTTTATTTGTACTGATGTCCCTTTTACCTAGGGATGCTGCGTTTCATGCTCACAGGTCTCGATAGACGGGTTGAGAGTCCTCCTAGTAGGCTATCAGCTCAGCGGAAGGTGTTGGTGCACTCCACTTGCTCCAGAGTTGCCTATTTGGTCAGTATGATTTGGACATATATTAATTGGTATGGCGGGATCCTGTCCCGACCTTTATGATGTTTATGTACTCTTAGAGGCTTGTAGACATATGTCATGTTTATGGATACTTGTATGGCCTTGTCGGCCTATATTTTGAGTGTACAAATAATCATGTCAGCCTTATAGGCCCGTATGCCACATGTATAAGTTTCTATATCATGTTGGGTCGTCCTATGTCTAGTATTTCATTATGTTTTATTATGGTTATTTCATGATGCCACTTCTCGCCCATTTACCCATGATGGTATGATAAGAAAGATAGGTTACGTTGGTGCTCGGTTAGGTAAGGCACTGGGTTCCTATCGCGGCCTATCGGTTTGGGTCATGACAAAAGTGGTATCTGAGAAGTTCTGTCCTAGGGTGTCTACAAGCTGTGTTAGAGTCTTGTTTATGGGTGTGTTGTGCACCACACTTATAAGTATGAGGCTACAGGGCATTTAGGACTGTCACTCTTTCTTCTTACTCTAGATCGTGTGGTAGAGCTCAGTTGTAAGAATTCAAACTGCTAAATTCTATTTTATTTGTAATACAACGATATCTACATCGAGAAAGACGGTAAGAGATTGAATATGGCTGTGGAAGAGTTGAGTAAGAGGAACTCGATTTTGCATCATGCTTATGATGAGTAAATGTAAGGTCTTCAGCAGATCATAGATGTACTAAGATGTGTAAACTTCTTGATAAGGAGCCCTAAGGCATGAATATCTATCTACCCATATGGTAAAAAGCAATAAGAGAATCAAAAGGTAGATACAAGTTTTAACAAGTAAAAGAAGTAAGGTGAAGAAGGGTACTCGGTACCCAGTTAGTGAAGATTACCAGTATTTACAATTCAAGCAGAAAAATATAAGCATTCTGAGTTACTTTCAACAGTAACAGAAATATATACAATTGACCACACCCATCTCAATTATGCCCTATGGGAGCTGACATATACAGTTTAAGAGAAGTATAGGATATCAGGATCCAGCTGAGGTTAGAGTAACCCAAAATTGTGGATAGATTATTATCATTAGCTAAAATTTCCGAAGGATAGTGCAAAATATGGTAATAGTTCTCATTGTGAGACATCCAGATAGTGCACACTAGAATAGTACAGTCAGATATGAATACTACAATGTTCAGAAGTTTCAGAAGATAGGCAGTAAAATCCTAGAAGGGATAAATATTTACCTTAGTATGACTCCCTCCCCTAAAAAAAGAGAATGTTAGGCGACCCGAAGAGCCAGTGAGATGAAGCAAAGGGATCTATAAGTGAAAGAATGTTTTGTTGAAGTTTTCAGAATAAAGTGATAGACAGAAATATTAGGGGGAGAATATAAAGAGAGTAAATGAAGCATAATGAGTAAGATGTGATAAATGGATGATAACGGTAAATCAAAATATGACAGGATTACAGATTCTATAGTCAAGTGAAGGAAAAGACAAGAGGTGACAGACCTTGAGACAATAAAAGAGTATAAGCTATAAAGTCATGTCCCCATTTCAAGAAATGGTTGGTGACTCGTACGTGATTACCAGAAGGAAAAGTTAGATTCCAGGAGTAATAGAAATTAGTGTGGGCTAGTGAATAAGATAAACTGAACATGAATTCGAGACCGAAGGATTTGATAATAGTCGACATCGTGAGAATTTCAGAGATCGCATTCCGACAATAATAAAATAGAAAATAGAAGAATAACCTTTAAAGGTCATTCAGGAAGACGCTTACCTAAAGCAAGCACTATGAGCAGAGTTAAGATTAAGGGACTAAGTATGCCAGTTACACTAGGTGTCACCCTCGTGCGTAAAAAAATATCAGTTATCCTTAGTACAAAAGGTTACCGCAAGATGAGTAAGATGTCAGTGAAGATGTGAAAAGACGCCAAAGATGATGAGGCGAAAGGAATGAGATTGCATTTATTCAGATCCCAAGAATATGTTACGACTCCAGAACATTAAGCAATAACGACCTCGGGGAGAGGAAGTAAAGGTTCCTGCCCGGGATGTTATTGATAAATAAGTGCAAATGAACACTTGATACATAAGGAGCCAATGCGAGGGGTAAGTTCAAACAAAGAACATATCCCAAGGGAGATTACGTGGAATATAGATATGAGAATAGACCAACGAATAGTTAGTAATTGATTCACGAAGAGTCTAGTTATGGCTGGACAAGAAGATACAGACAAATCGGCAGATTGTGCAAGATAAACATAGTGAAACCCAACATAGGGAATTCAGTCTCGCAAATATGATAACATCGTGATCCTTGAGAAATATTCAGATAGGAGTTGGGGTTGTTAAAAGTACCGTATAAGTGTTACAAAAATAAAGAAGAAATGTTCTTGTAACAACAATCTCACTACAACATTGTATGTACTCTATAAGAAAGTGGCACCTATCGTGGTTAATGAACAGGAAGAAAAAAAAATCAAAAGCTGATATTTGAGATCATATGAGTTACAGGAAATTCCAGTATTTGTGGGAAATGAGATAAGCCATGTATTCATGCAACAAGTGGCAGAATGACCAGGAAAAATAATTGCTTATGTTTAAAGGCAACTGAGAAGGCACGAAAGGAAATCTATGGTGCTAGCAAGTTAAAGGAAGGTTGCGAGTAGTATGAATAGATATGTGTAGATCATAAGCTAAAGTATCGTAGAATGACAAGGGTTTAGGTAGATAGGAGTAAGGATAAGTAAAGATGAGTGAGAAGGTGATAAGAATAGGTAAGGCCTCGTGATTAAGCCCATCAAAATAAGAGAGCTGATGGTTTCCGTAAGTTATAGAAAGCTCAGTATAGCTTGAATTGACTCGGAGGAGTCTAAGACTAGGAGAAATTAGAAGAGATGAAATGCTTCCCTGGTAGTAGAATAAGGGTGTAATTGTGATAGATAAGAGGATGACGTTTAGGCCTTTGATTGAGTAATGATTTTGAGAGAAAACAAATTCATGAATTGCACTATATTAGAACCCATATGATGAATTACGTTGGGATGCTATGAAATATGGTTATTGAAGTATAGTATTGTCCCTAGGTGGATCAGGAAAATCACTTCAAATGTTCCCCGATGAGATGTGAGCCCTAGTGATAAGGTATTACGTAAGAGGTTTCAAGTTATCAATGGTAGATTATAGATCAATATTAAGGTGAATTGATAATAGATGGGTAAAGGTTACAAAGTATGGGATGAGATTAGGTCGTCATTATTAATATGAACGGTAATTAGGAAGCATTAAGGGACATAGATTTATACATATACGATAAGCATCGAGATAGTAACCTTGAGTTGGGTAGCAGACCTCGGTAACAATAAACCAAAGTAAGAGTTATGGTATAGTATGGAGGAAAAAATAGAGAAGAGTTGCATAGGCACTTACAAGGTCAGTGTCCTACAAGATACATGATAGAAGGTAGCAACAGTTACGAGATTGAAAGGATTTCGACCGCAAGTCGTGGTGTGAGGAAGAGGCCTAAATGGGGAATACCCTGGCCTTTGAATTTATTCACAGAACAGTTGCCTAGATGGAAAGGATAATATTAAAGTATTCATAAAAGCTATAGGTTATGAGACTGATAGGCGCATTAGTCAACATTCGAGGACGAATGTTCCAAAGGGGGGAATGATATTACACCCCATATTTTCATACGTGAGAGTACATCATAAGTCAATTGATGTAAGCTCAAAAATAAAAACATACTTTAAAGTACATAAATTAAGTTAATCATGTTACCTTGGAGGTTACAAATCTTTAATATCATGGATAACAACTACCAAGAGGGTTGAAAGGCTTAGGATCTAAGCAAATTGAAGAAAATAAGTTTCGTTGAATGTTATCAAGTTGGGAATGTTATAACATATACTTTTGGGGTGATACTAGGGTTATTAATATGATAGGAGGTTATATTATTAGGTATTTTAGTTGTATGATAGTCTTGTGTTACATTTTGAAGTCAAGCGAGTTTTGGAACAAAAGTTGGCAAAGGCATCACAAGTTACATTCATAATGTGCTGAATATTAGGTCAAATGTAGCAGAGCTTTTCTCCCAATATACTTGAAATTATAGGATGATCCACATATAAAATTGAAGACCTACGAGTCTAGTTTCTAACTCATTAAATAGTTCACCGATACGATATCGGAGTAGAGAGATATTTGCAGTTTCGCGAGACTACGCAGACTGCACAGGTGACAAGTAGGTGGGTTACTAAAGCTTTTTGAGCAATAACTTTTATGTGTTATATGAGGTCTTTTTGGGACATATTATATACCAAATTGAAGGTCTTGGAATGTAGTTTACAATTCTTTTAATTGTTCATTTATATGACATCCATATAAAAAGATATAAGTGTTGGAAGAAGGGCCAATGCTAGGGTGCCAAGTAACACCTTTTTTACTTTTCAACAAATTGGATATTTATATCCCATTTGTCGTCTCTTTCTTTTTTTTTTTTCCAGAGCCCACGACCAAATAAGACCCATAAATTTACCCTTAAGCTCTCTACAAGGGTTTGAAAGAAGATTAACATCCCGGGTACGAAATCAAGAAGCGATAACATTAGAACGATCCCTACGACGTAAGTATCACTATATCGCCTTTCTTTTTCTTTGTAGTTTGAGTTTTGGAAGGTATTTAATAGTTAATAAAATGCCTACTTTCTGTATTTAAGATTTTAAATATCAAGTAAGGTTGATATATTCGTTTCCTAATAGTTAGAACTCACGGGACGGTGATCGGAAGCCGTGAGTTCGAGTTATTCGATTTGTAATGGACTATTTTGTGGGCTATTTCCTGTTGTTTTTGGGCTATTCTTATGTACCTCCGGAATGAGGGTATGTTTATTATAAGATAAATTCGAGAGGATAAATAATTTTTTTTAATAATTAATTAATTTAAACAGAAATAAGCATATGAGATTTCCATCCTTTACTATCTCTCACTAATAATTTACGATATATATCAAATAATGTAATTAAATAACGGATACAATTTACACAAGTAATTCATACTTTGAGTCCTAAACTACCCGGACTTTAGCATTAATAGTTTCTACGCACGGACTCTCGTCACCTCGTACATACGTAGCCCCCACAATTAGCAACAATTATTAATTTAATTACCTATGGGGTAATTTTTCCCTCACAAGATTAGACAAGAGACTTACCTTGTCTCAATGCCCACTTCCGATCACGATGTCGTGTAAAAATCCCAATCCGGTGCCGAAAATCCGAAACTATCCACCAATTATATGAAATAATTAATACATGTTAAATAATTCGAAATTTATCTATTAAATAAATAAACCTATCCAAAATTGTAAAATTCCTAAAATCCACCCCGGGCCCACGTGCCCGGATTTCGGAAATTTTCGGAGGAAATCGTTACTCATAATCTCAAGAACTCAAATATACCATTTCCATCCAATCCCATAGTAATTTTCGTGGTTAAAATCTAAAAATACAAATTTCTAGGCTTTTCTTCAAAACCCCAAATTTTTACTAATTTTCATGAATTTTCACGCCTAAATTCGTATATAAACCAAGTATTTAACTTGCAATAGGTAGGAATCACTAACCTTGACATAAATGATGAAAATGGAGCTCCAAAATCGCTCCTAGGTCGGCTCCCATGGAGGAAATGAGATGAAATGAGTCAAACCCATTTTTTTAAACTTATACACTGCCCATGCGAACCTTCATCACGTTCGCGAGCCTCCCATCTCGTTCGCGATGAACAAAATTCTCAGAAGCCATTTTCAAACTCTTCTTAGATATCCTCTAGTATAATGGTCATAACCTTTTGTACAAAACTCCAAATCATGAATGGTTTGACTTTCTGGAAAATAGACATCAAGGGCTATAACTTTCATATGTTGATCATGTCCCAACTCCTTATAGATTTTGAGATATAAGCTGCCAAAATCATCCCTATGCAATACAAATTTCTTCTTCATCTTCCCAGACAGCATGTAGTGTACCAGCCATAACCTTTTGTAAACAAATCCAAATTCTAAATGGTTTACCTTTCTGAAAACTAGACACAAAGGGCTACAACTTTTATTTTTTGTTATCTCCAAATTCCTTATAGATTGTGAGATATGAGCTTCCGAAGTCAAACCTGCGGAACAAAGATTTTCTTCTTCGCGAATGCGAAGAACAAAATCCCAGTAGCCAAATCCTTCTTCGCGAACGCGAGAGGATCCTTGCAAACGTGAAGAACAACACCAGATACCAGCATCTGCTATTGCAAAACAGCCCGAAATGATCTGAAACCACCCCGAAACATACCCTAGGCCCCCGGGACCCCGTCCAATCATACCAACCAGTCCCATAACATAACACAAACTTGCTCGAGACCTCAAATCACATCAAACAATATCGAAATCATGAATCGCACCCCAATTCAAGCTTAATGAACTTTAGAACTTCAAACTTCTACATTCGATTCCGGAACCTATCAAATCACGTCTGATTGACCGCAAATTTTGCACACAAGTCACATTCGACATTACGGACCTACCCCAACTTTCAGAATCGGATTCCGACCCCGATATCAAAAAGTCAACTCCCCGGTCAAACTTCCAAACTTAAATTCTTGTTTTAGCCATTTCAAGTCTAATTCAACTATGGACTTCCAAATAAAATTTCGAACACGCTCCTAAGATCAGAATCACCATACGGAGCTATTCCCAGGCTCGAAATTCCAAACGGACCTCAATTAATCCAAAATCTACTCCAAACCAAATTTAAAGAACATTAAACCTTCAAATAGTTAATTTTTACTATTAATCGCCAAAACGCTCCTGGGTTATCCAAAACCCGATCCGGATATACGCCCATATCCAAAATTATCATAAGAACCTGTTGGAACCTTCAAATCCCGATTCCGAGATCGTTTACTCAAAAATCCAACTTTAGTCAATTCTTCCAACTTAAAGCTTCCGAAATGAGAATTTTCTTTCCAAATAAACTCTGAACTTTCGAAATTTCAATTCCGACCACGCGTGCAAGTCATAATACCTGAAGTGAAGCTACTCGTGGCCTCAAACTGTTGAACGGCGCGCTAGGGCTCAGAATGACTGGTCGGGTCGTTACATTCTCTCCCACTTAAACATATGTTCGTCCTCGAACGTGCTAAGAACTATGCTGGAGTTGTTTAAAATCAATGTCTAACACCTCGTGCACCTACTCGTTCTACCACAGCTCAGTTGATCATCTTTACTCGAGCAAATTTGAAGATTCCTCTTTCATTTATTGAAATTAGTCTTAGAGCCAAATTCCACATCCGAAATTCTCTGTCAGGCGTGTTTCCATCATATGAACGCCATACCAACCATTACATGATACACCAATACATGATTGCTTATCTTTGTTGAATCCACACCTTGCACCGAATAATTCACATGACCATAATAACTTCCTTTGATAATGATAGTCGAAATTTCACGAATCCGATGCTCACAATGCACCTCATGGCATATATAAGTCTTGCTCCAACTCTTGCAATACCGCCACAACGGAAGAGATGTGTAGAAATTCATAAACAACTGCCGAGTCAACAAACCATTGAATCTCTCCTCTTGACTAGAATCATCACCTCATTATGAACCAAATAATGGTATTTGCTCTTTAATATACTGCATATAATCCGATCGCACTGATCCCAGATCCAATAATCTAGTCTCTCCCAGTATAAGCTGCTCAGGCAATAAGCCATCCGAGACACGATCAAAAGTCTCATGTGATGCCACAATATGCCAACAAGCTACCAACCCGAATGTGATACCTAAGGAAAATGAACTCTGGAAAGGAATACTCAACCCAGGTAACTAACTAGACAACCGAAAAGGTGTTATGAACCTTCCTCAGAAAATGGAAAACAAAACACATGAAAATAGATATAGGGAACTGTACTCAACATCACATTGTTGCGGCGTGCAACCCGATCCATACATGATACCGTTGCGGCGTGCAACCCGATCCATACATGATACCGTTGCGGCATGCAACCCGATCCAAACAACATACCCGTGGCGGCGTGCCACCCGATCCGTACAAAAAGAATCTATAAGAAAATACTTACCGAGCTAGAATGCTCATTACTACAAAAATATCCGAATATCGGACACAAGCACGCTAAATGCATAATATCATCCCTGGAAGGACCGACATCGCCATACGCTACAAAATTCAAGTATGACTAAGGTGCGATATATGATCTTAATCTCGAGAGCCATCCGGCTCACATAGCACCATCGCTACGCGGAACCTCAACACATAAGAAATTTATCAACCCGTTTCACAACTCTCACGGCACAATATAGTATTACATGAAATAACCGATGACAAAACGACATCCAACGTCCGAATACTCTTCCATTGAGGTCTATTCCATCCACAGACCTCAAGACAATTCTTCTCGCATCGTACTAGGCTCATAACCTTTCAAGGATCCATAATAACCCTTTTTCCCATAACACACAAGAATAGCCATCATAATCGGAACAAACTTCCATAGTCCACAACCAAATGAACCGAGCGCTCTCCAGTCATAAATTCTCGAATCAACGATATTACCACAATCTTCATACTTGGTTTCAATCTTCACTCAATCAAGTGACTACATGTCACTCTTACACAATCTTTCCATGAGACACGCTCCCACGGCCTTCCACACCAGGTAACATGTTTGCACATCCATGCTACTAGTTACACTAATGCTGTAAAGCATATCAAGAATCCACAAATCAATACACAAGGTCTCTTACACCTGACATCGATCTTAGGTGATGCCGAAAATAATACCATCTTTCTTTAAACATCTAAATCCCTTTTCCTGCTCATCCGAGCTCATGACATCCTTGTCAACACCGAACTGAAATCTTGAATCCTCAACTTTCGAATCCCATGCTACTTAATGCACTTAATTACGCTAATGCGCAGGAGTACAAGAATTCCATCATAACTCCCGAACCACTAATTGGGTAAATACTTCATCATATAGAAACCTTCTACTTAACTTATTTTAGGACCATTGTAATACGCGACTGGATCCTCATATCCGCAGAAAAATACCGGCCTCAAGTAGTGGTCTAAACCACCATAACTCTTCTGGGATCCCTCTACACATAACATGCCCTAATACTTGAATTACTTAAAATAAAATCAATTACGGCGGCCGTCAAGCCTCGCACGTACCACCACAAATCACATGCATAATTCAATGCACTGAAGGAACTGATCATTGTCACCATCATGCCAATTCAACCATTGTTAGCCGACCCGTCTTTTCTCAATTTATTCTCAACTTGCCTTAGAAATAATAATAGCTCCATTCATTACATCACGAACTCAAATCCGCACTCATCCCGAGTGACCTTATTTCATGAGACCTCGCTGTTTCAAAATCCACAAATCATCTCATACCCCTCCTTGTGCGCACTTTTTCATCTTCAACTGTTACACCCATTCTGATACTTCTTTTACGAATCCGAATGTATTTTCTTCCATTTCTCAAATGCTACACCACAATCTGAAGATAACGCAGAGTACTCCAAGCCTCATTTCATAATCTGCTGCAAAAGCTCGATACTCAACCATACTACGGACTCGAGATCCTTAGACACCACACTTTAAATTTTTGAACCCTCTAAGACCGTTATTGAGAGTCACTTGTTCTAACTTGTTCCCAAACGTGATCAAATCCAAGGCCCTGCTAGCACATGGACACTTTCTCAAGGAAACACCCGGCTGTCTCACTTTCCCTGTGCATTACATCTACACGAAGCATAAACTCCGAGTCTTCCAAAAACCTGAATATGAATCGATAAGGCCAAATATGGCACACATTCCCCAAATCCTTTGCTCAGATTACCACTGATATTTTCTTTTCTTAGTTGCAATGACCCACCAATACACAGATAACCAGGAACCTCACAAATAGACAACCATGCAATCCAACTGTAGATGGTGCGGCTCTCCCACTTAGCTTGAAGCTACAATTACATAACTCTTGAACCCACCGAGATTCTTTCTTCATCATCGACATGATCTTGCACACGCAACTTGCCAAATTTCTCGAAATCCTTCTATTAACCTTTAATAAACACTCTGAACCACTAGCCACATTTACATATTAAATCTCTTACCGGGTAGCCAGTAGAATTCTTCGCAGAAGCTTCATCAATACCACGCAACTGCTAACCTGCTCACAGAAGATAACTCACCTGTGAAAATTACATGACGACATATTCCAACGCCACTGCACTGGGTGAAAATTCTACGAAATCAGTAGATCATCCTGAGTCCGAGCTCATTCATCAGCTGCACTAGTCCGTTCACTCCTCATGAACGTCAACTAAAGGTGCGACAATATATTCCAATCCAAAGTCATGTTGTATCCTTATTCATATTAAGTAACTCCCTCCTGTTGTATCCAATCTTCCTCAATATAGCAGCTAATATTACAACTTAAGTCCATAGACCTAGTCACTGTCCATCCTAAATCCCAAATCACTTTAAACTTTCCTCAAGCCTTGTGTAGTTATCCTACCACGTAACTCATATGCTACCTTCCCACTCTTCTTTAAGCAACTACTTGACTTCTGTTTCTCACACTTGGCCTCCTAGGAACTTAACCACCACAAGATACCTTCCACATGTCCTTTCTCATCCTTCACTGCCCAGTTGTTGCCTTAACTATAAATCCTTCTCTGTAGCACTTGAACCAATAGCTCGTTACCAACTTTAAACCTTTCTGACGATCATCCTTCTCGAGACATCAATACTAGGAACGCAGCATCGATCCTGAATCACTGCAACCGCGATCTCTAACCATTGCTTCCCCTATACCAATTCCTAACACCCCGTCGTGAAGGCGAGTTGAAGAAAACCATAACACCGGCGAACCTTAACGCATTTTACAAGGCGATGACACCACATCAAAATTGAGAACTCTACCCCACTCGAAAATATCAAGCTTCTTTACTCCATCAACCCCAAACCTGAACATTCATAGTTCGATTGCCTTTTCTCCACTGGAATTAAAACATGGAACCTCTGAATCATGTACTGAGAAAACCTTCTTTCAAGTCATTTACTGCCCTAACACATAGACGGGCATTTTACCATTTCATAAACACTGTGCGATAACAATGCACGAATCGTCATAACAATCAATGTCATATCTCAAAACCTTAGGTAGTACTGATACTTAATTTGAAATGACAGAGCGACCTTTCGCAAGGCGACGACAATAACCCAATTAATTATACAGGGAGAAGCATCTTGTACTACATATGTAGTACCATTAAAAATTTCCTCGATCCCCAATTTTTAACAAGAGCTTCACGTCACATAAGATTGAGTAGGAAGTAAATAAAGGCATAATCCTCAAAGGAATCAAATCGCACGACGAGGAATCAAAAAGGGAAGCATTCCTAACAGCATTGTAGCCTCTCGAAGATAAGTACAGATGTCTCTGTACCGATCCACAAGAATCTACTAGACTTGCTCATGACTCGTGAGACCTAAGTGAACCTAGTGCTCCGATACTATGTTGTCACGATCCAAAATCCTTAAAGGCCGTGATGGCGCCGGACACCGCTGTCAGACAAGCCAACAATAAATACTAATTAAATTCTCATTTTAATAATTTTGAAGTCATAGTTGTTCCCCTCAATTAAATAGCAGAAGATGAAGTTTACAAAATACATAATAATATCTTTAAAAATTTTCAATACAGTGCAACCCATAATCACCCCAAAACCCGGTGTCACAAGCGCATGAGCATTTACTAGGGAATTAAAAATAAAATACAGTATCTGTCCAGAATACAAATTAGACAGGAAAATATAATATTTCTGAAGGAGACTCTGTTGGCTGCGGATCGTAATACAGAATGCGGCTCACATATGTCCCCACAATTATTAACCACACCTCTGCGCCCACAAGGCCGCTAGACAAATATGTACCTGCACAATAAAGTGTGCATCAAGTGTAGCATGAGTATGAAAACAACGTGTACCCAGTAAGTATCAAGCCTAATCTCGAAGAGGTAGAGACGAGATGGCCGACTTTGACACTCACTATGGGTCAATAATATTAAATAATCAGGAAAATAGAAATATTTATATCAACGTGATTCACAGAGTTAACAATAATTTTATTGAACTAACAGAAGTAAATAAATTCTTTCAATTCCAATAAATTTCCAGCTTATCAATTAGCCTCATTTACAGGAATAACAATAATTCCTTAACAAGCAGAGATAATTAAATTCTTTAAATTCCAATAATTTCCAAATTTCAATTAGCTTCACAAGCTGAAATAAACTATCAAAGTATCGTGTAATTATTATTATTAAGCACGATTTCTGCCGAGGTCGTTCGGTTGGATCTAGAGTGTCGTGTACACTGCCGAGGGACGTGTGGCACGATCCATAGATGCCTCTATCCTGCCGAGGTGTTCGGCCTGCTCCACAATAAAGGAGGACATTTTCTTATGTACCTCCGGAATGAGGGTATGTTTATTATAAGATAAATTCGAGAGGATAAACAATTTCTTTTAACAATTAATTAATTTAAACAAAAATAAGCATATGAGATTTCCATCCTTTACTATCTCTCACTAATAATTTATGATATATATCAAATAATGTAATTAAATAACGGATACAATTTACACAAGTAATTCATACTTTGAGTCCTAAACTACCCGGACTTTAGCATTAATAGTTGCTACGCACGGACTCTCGTCACCTCGTGCGTACGTAGCCCCCACAATTAGCAATAATTATTAATTTAATTACCTATGGGGTAATTTCCCCCTCACAAGATTAGACAAGAGACTTACCTTGTCTCAATACCCACTTTCGATCACGATGTCGTGTAAAAATCCCAATTTGGTGCCGAAAATCCGAAACTATCCAACAGTTATATGAAATAATTAATACATGTTAAATAATTCAAAATTTATCTATCAAATAAATTAACCTATCCAAAATGGTAAAATTCCTAAAATTTACCCCGGGTCCACGTGCCCGGATTTCGGAAATTTTCGGAGGGAATCGTTACCCATAATCTCAAGAACTCAAATATACCATTTCCATCCAATCCCATAGTAATTTTCGTGGTTAAAATCCAAAAATATCAATTTCTAGGTTTTTCTTCAAAACCCCAAATTTCTACTAATTTCCATGAATGTTCACGCCTAAATTCGTATATAAACCAAGTATTTAACTTGCAATAGGTAGGAATCACTTACCTTGACATAAATGATGAAAATGGAGCTCCAAAATCGCTCTTAGGTCGGCTCAAATGGAGGAAATGAGATGAAATGAGCCAAACCCACTTTTTAAAACTTATACACTGCCCAGGCGAACCTTCATCGTGTTCGCGATCCTCCCATCGTGTTTGCGATGAACAAAATTCTCAGAAGCTATTTTCAAACGCTTCTGAGACAACCTCTAGTATTATGGTTATAACGTTTTGTAAAAAACTCCAAATCACGAATGGTTTGACTTTTTGAAAACTAGACATCAAGTACTATAACTTTCATATGTTGATCATGTCTCAACTCCTTATAGATTGTGAGATATAAGCTGCTAAAGTCATCCCTACGCAACACACATTTCTTCTTCATCTTCCCGGATAGCCTATAGTGTACCAGCCATAACATTTTGTAAACAAATCCAAATTCTAAATGGTATACCTTTCTGAAAACAAGACACAAAGGGCTACAACTTTTATTTTTTGGATCATCTCCAAATTTTCCTTATAGATTGTGAGATATGAGCTCCGAAGTTAGACCTGCGGAACAAAGATTTTCTTCCTCGCGAATGCGAAGAACAAAATCCCAGTAGCCAAATACTTCTTCGCGAACGCGAGAGGATCCTTGCGAACACGAAGAACAACACCAGACACCAGCATCAGCTTTTGCAAAACAGCCCAAAATGATCCGAAACCACCCCGAAACACACCCGAGGCCCCCGGGACCCCGTCCAATCATACCAACCAGTCCCATAACATAACACAAACTTGCTCGAGACCTCAAATCACATCAAACAACATCGAAATCATGAATCGCACCCCAATTCATGCTTAATGAACTTTAGAACTTCAAACTTCTACATTCGATTCCGGAACCTATCAAATCATGTCCGATTGACCTCAAATTTTGCACACTAGTCACATTCGACATTACGGACCTACTCCAACGTCCGGAATTGGATTCCGACCCCGATATCAAAAAGTCAACTCCTCGGTCAAACTTCCAAACTTAAATTCTTGTTTTAGCCATTTCAAGTCTAATTCAACTATGGACTTCCAAATAAAATTTTGAACACGCTCCTAAGATTAGAATCACCATACAGAGCTATTCTCAGGCTCGAAATTCCAAACAGACTCGATTACTCCAAAACCTACTCCAAACCAAATTTAAAGAACATTAAACCTTCAAATAGTTGATTTTTACTATTAATCGTTAAAACGCTCCTGGGTTATCCAAAACCCGATCCGGACATATGCCCAAATCCAAAATCATCATACGAATCTGTTGGAACCTTCAAATTTTGATTCTGAGATCGTTTACTCAAAAATCCAACTTTAGTCAATTCTTCCAACTTAAAACTTCCGAAATGAGAATTTTCTTTCCAAATCAACTCTGAACTTTCGAAATTTCAATTCCGACCACGCGTGCAAGTCATAATACCTGAAGTGAAGCTATTCGTGGCCTCAAACTGTTGAACGTCGTGCTAGGGCTCAAAATAACCGGTCGGGTCATTACAAATATAACATGGATTTCGACTTGAATCCACTGTAGGAGGTAATTATATTGTGTTCTTGCATGTTCTTAAGGTTATCTTGATGTTGATTAAGTTAAATGGATGAGCTAAACATGAACTAATGAATAAAGTTGCTAATTGAGGATAGTTGCAGTTATGGAATATTTTCTTTGTTATAAATATATGGTATAAGGATGGAATCATTGATGAATGAATTCATTAACATGTTAATGATACTGTTAAGTTAAATTAAGATGTCTATAAGGGGTGATATGGGGTATACATGTTTCAATCGGAGCTTGCCGCTCGTGGTGAAGTAGTTGTGACTTGTTCTTGTTATGTGGTGTATTATTATTGATAATTATGTATTGATGGATTGCTCGGGTCATTTTTGTTGGTGTATGCTATTGGAGGAGGCTCTTGTTACAGGGGAGATGCTGCCCAAATTTACATAAGCGAGCTACTAGTTTAAGTTGCGGACTTAGCCTTTACTCAACACTGATTTTGAATCTCTTTATGCTATGGTATATTGAGTTGAGTTGTTTGAAGAATTGCTTGGAAGGTATTAAGGACTCAATGGAGTTAAGGTATGCTAAGGCTATCCCTTCTTTCCTTTTGGCATGATCCATATGATGCAACGAAATGATCAAGCACGTAACGTTCACAAATGATTCTATTCCTAGAAGTACTAGGGTTGCCTATGTTCTTGATTCCACATATGTCCTACTATCATATTGTCTGGTCATGGGTCTCATGACATTCCGAGAGATTTTATTGACTTACTTCATTATGTATTGCATTCATTTATAGATGTATATTGACCCATGACCAAATGACGTTATATACGCGTATAGTATATGTATATGGGGTATGGGGAAATGTTTTGGCATTATATACGCACATCACCTGATCAGCTAGTCTACGATGATGATTTCGCCCACAAAGGACGAGATGATATGATAGGATGCCCTCGGAGGATTAATGATGTTATGTACGCACATATCTATGCATGATGTGACATTTATACACATATGCATGACATTATAAATGTTTCGTGATTCACAGAGCTATTCAGACTTACAGGTTGAGTTCTTTACTCCATGTTTCTTTCATGTCTTTTATATACTGCTTTCATGCCTTACATACTCGGTACTTTATTGGTACTGACATCCATTTTTCCTGGGGACGCTGCGTTTCATGCTCGCAGATCCCGATAGACAGTTTGAGAGTTCTCCTAGTAAGCTATCAGCTCAGCGAAAGGTGTTGGTGCACTCCACTTGCTTCGGAGTTGCCTATTTGGTCAGTATGATTTGGACATGTATTAATTGGTATGGCGGGACCTTGTCCTGACCTTTATGATGTTTATGTACTCTTAGAAGCTTGTAGACATATGTCATGTTTATGGATACTTATATGGCCTTGTCGGCCTATGTTTTGAGTATACAAATTATCATGTCAGCCTTATAGGCCCGTATGTCACATGTATAAGTTTCTATATCATGTTGGGTCGTCCTATGTCTAGTATTCCCTCATATTTTATTCTGGTTATCTCATGACGTCACTTTTGGCCCATTTACCCATAATGGTATGATAAGAAAGATACGTTACGTTGGTGCTCGGTTAGGTAAGGCACTGGGTGCCGTTGCAGCCCATCGGTTTGGGTAGTGACATTGGGGTAGAATTATGCTGCTCCTTCTAAAGATCCTCAAAGAAGGAACATCACTCTTTTGGTCTCTACCGGGTGCAACCTGCTATCGCGGCTGGTGGAGCTTGCTAATTACCTGAGGCCTTTGGCTTCAGAAAAAGACTGGGAAAAGATTCAAACACTCTCAGGAGAGTGTTTGTTTAACAATGCTATGCATAACGCCGCAGCGGTACGTTCCTTGTTTCCTCTGTTATTTCTTCTACTTTGAACGAATGTATTCTAAATTTTACCTCTTATTATTTTATTGGCCAACTTTCTTGCTTTTGAGGGCCTTCAAAGGTTGATTCGTGAGAAAGAAGAACTTAGTTCTGAACGGGATTAGCTTTTGGCGGAACAGGACCAGACTGTTCTCTATCTCTCTGAACTGGAAACCAGAGCTACTGAGGCCGTTGTTTTGGAGGCTCACTTGCAGCAAAGCAAGCAAGAAGTGGTAACCCTTAACCAAGAAATTTGGCCGCTGAGGGTTAGATTTGACGAGGCTAAGGCCAAATGGGCAGAAGTCCAGAACGTTATTCTTGTTGCAGCCGATCGTGAGGCTGCCTCCGCTGAAAGAGTGATTAACTTGGAGGCAGCCCTGAACTCCAAAAGTGAAGAGCTTGCTGCCGTGGAGGTGAAATATGCCCAACTAGAAGAAAAGTACAGGAAAACTATAGAGTATAATAGGCTCTTTAGTTCAACTGTCCGCGAGCTCGACGTCGGCCTCAAATTTGCTAGATCCGCTCGGAAAATCCTTTCCGCTGAGATTACTTGACTCAAAGAATAGCTTAAGCATCGATCGACTTCCCCCATTGTTGAAAAAACTTATTCCATGTATATCATCAGGAGAAAAACCTTGGAAGAGGCCAATGCTGGTATCATTGATGTTGATGCTGAAATTGCTAAGGCCCGAGAGCTTGAGTTGGCTGTAAAAAGTGGACTCCCTGCTCCAGTTTCTTCTAATTCCGGTTCTGAATTTTTGGAAACTAAAGAGGGATCGGAAGGCGATGAGGCCGAAGACCAAACTAGGGAAAGCGTTAAGCCATCGGCGGAACCACCTACTCTCCCCGGCAATGCGGATGCTTCTCTTCCTCCTGGTCTCGGAGGCGCTGCAGTTTAGCTTTTCCTTTATTTTCTCATTTTGTACTTGTAACGTTTTGGCCCGTTCTTGTGAATAAAGACATAATTTTTGTTCAAATAACGTTTGAGTCTTACTTTCGTTTGTATATCTATGCAAGCTTTTAACTTTTGCATTTGCTCAGGCATTCCGCGCATATTGTTCAATTTGTACTTTATTATGTGTAGTCTCGGATGCTTTTTCTTCAAAGCATTTTGGTTTCTAGTATTATCCCTTTTACGTAAGGGTTTTTATGAATTTTTGCGCAAGTTTACTTTTTGCGTCCTTTTCATATGCGGCTTCGGGTGCATTTCTCCCTGATGGCATTTTGGATTCCGGGCATTGATTCTTCCGGAACCAACCCTTTAACATGAAGGTTTTTATAAGAGAGAGTCCTCTTATGTTTACGGTGCTCTTGAAGAGGTCATCTCTTATTCATTACAACACTAACATTTGAAGTACTTGTTTAAGTTTCAAATGACAAAATCAACTCATCACTGAGACAAGAAACAAGAGAAAAGCAAAAGGAATTCATTTTATTCCTTCTATTTTCAGAAATTACATAAGCATTTTGCTATGCAGAAAAGAAATTGCCATTACTTGTGGCTATCTTGTACAACTTATTTCTATGGGGATGGATGCGTAGTCCCAGGTCCTGATAATGCATTTTGTTTTTGGATTTTTGTTCCCGGTTGACGTGGCAGTTATTTTTTCCGTATCCTTATATCATCCCCCCCCAGTGTTTGAATGCTAAGAATGCGAATTGGAACACTGGAAGTCTTGTATCTTCGAAGGTCCATACCAATGAATTGCTAGGTAATCCTTCACTCAGCAACATATCTTGTTTCCCCTTAGGAATCCATGCTATCGTGCGAAAGAATACCTAACAGTCCTCTAGCAGTTTGTGCCCGTGAACGGTCGGGTAACCTCTGTTCGGTAGCAAACTTAACTTCCCAGTGGGAGTTTGCTATCGAACCAAAGATTACCTAATCGTCCCCGAGTGGGAGCTTGTTCATTTGCCTTGCTATCAAAGGTCTTATTGCTGTTGTTTTCGTAGTATGCATTTTGTCACAGCCTCGTTAAAAACCTTGCCAGAAAAACCCAATTGGGAAAAAAACTGAACGAAGGAAAAAAGAGTGCAGCACATACTTTCTGTTTGAGTGTTGTTCATCAGCAATAATATCTTTTGAGGTGTGCCACGTTCTAGTTGCTGGGCAATATATTCCCAATGACAACTGAAATACGGTAAGGACCTTCCCACTTTAGACCTAGCTTTCCCGTGTTGAGCTCCCGTGTATTTTGTGTTACTTTCCTTAGAACCAAGTCTCCTACTTTGAAAAAATGGAAACTGGTTCTTCGATTGTAATATCGCTCTATCCTCTGCTTTTGAGCTGGCATTCTTACATGCGCTAAGTCCCTACATCCCTCGAGCAGTTCCAAGTTGATTAGCATTGCTTCGTCATTCGATTCATCATTTGTTTGAGAATATCTTAAAGTGGGTTCGCCCACTTCAATCGGGATTAGGGCTTCAGCACCGTACACGAGGGAAAAAGGAGTTTCTCCTGTACTTGATTTGGTCGTTGTTCGGTAGGCCCATAGAACTCCGGGCAACTCTTCGGGTGATTTGTCTTTTGCTGCTTCCAACCTTTTCTTGAGGTTTTGAATGTTTGTTGACTCCACTTGACCATTTGCGCTCAGATGATAAGGTGAGGATGTGATTCTCTTTATTTTCATGTCTTCGAAGAACTTTGTAACTTTTGCACCGATAAATTGTGGCCCATTATCGCATGCTATCTCTTTTGGTATTCCGAACCTGCAAATTATATTTTCCCACAGGAAATAGACCACTTCGCGTTCTCCGATGCATCCCATAATAACCATCTGTATTAAGGACTGAACTCATCAGTTGTTCCACTGTTCCAGACTTCGATCCCTTTATTTCCTTCGATGAACCTAAGTTTTCTAATGCATCCCATTCTGCATTATCCTCTCTCGGGATATGAGTGATTGACCACTCACGGAATCGTGCCAAAAGAGCCTAGACCTTTATCACGTATTGATGCATACATTCTTCTTTGGTGTCAAAGATCCCGTAAACCTGATTTACCACTGGCTATGAGTCACATTTGATTTCGATAACCTCAGAATCAAGTCCCCGGGCCAGTTCGAGCCCTACAATCAAAGCTTTATACTCTGGTTCATTATTAGTTAAAGAAAATGTTCTGATAGCTTGCCTTAAGGTTTCCCCCGAAGGTGTGATTAAAACTATTCCGAGCCCGGACCCTTTTACATTCGAGACTCCATCCGTAAATAAGGTCCAAACCCCTGATGTCGATTCCGACACCATGAATGCCTCCTTGGTTGCCAAAGGTAGCAGTCCCGTACCAAAATCGGCCACGAAGTCAGCCAAGATTTGGGATTTAATTTCAGTCCTCGATTTATATTCTATGTCGAATTCACTCATTTCGATGGCCCATTTGGCCAATCTGCCCGAGAGTTCGGGTTTATGAAGGATGTTCCGCAAAGGAAAAGTAGTCACCACAGCTATTGGGTGGCATTGAAAATAGGGCCTCAACTTCCGAGCGGCAACTACGAGAGCTAGGGCTAGTTTTTTCAAATGTGGGTAGCGAGTTTCTACTCCCTTTAAAATTTTTCTAACGTAGTAAATAGGAAATTGCATACCTTCGTCCTCCCGGACTAAAACTACACTTACCGCAACTTCTGAAACGACGAGGTAGACTAGCAATCTTTCACCTTATTTTGGGTTCGAGTGCAATGGAGGGCTTGATAAGCACTTCTTTAGGTCCCTCAAAGCCTGCTGGAACTCCGGCATTCATTCGAAATTGTTCTTCTTTTTTAGCAATGTAAAGAAGCAATGACACTTTTTCGACGTTCGGGAAATGAACCTGCTCAAAGCTGCTAACCTTCCTATGAGTCTTTGGACTTCCTTCACATTTGATAATTGATCCGGGATATTGTCTATGGCCTTGATTTTGTCGGGGTTTACCTCAATTCACCTTTGTGGGATCAGAAACCCCAGGAACTTACCGAAGCTGACCCTGAACGCCCAATTTTCGGGGTTAAGTTTCATGTTATGCTTCCTCAGGATATCGAATGTTTCTTGCAAATGCTTAAGGTGGTCACCTGCACTCAAAGACCTAACTAGCATATCGTCTATATAAACTTCCATGATTTTTCCTATTTGCTTTTCAAATATCTTATTTACGAGCCGTTGATAAGTGGCTCCGGTGTTTTTCAACCCGAAAGGCATTACATTGTAACAATATGTACCAAAATTTGTTATAAATAAAGTCTTTTCCTGATCTTCCGGGTTCATCTTAATTTGGTTGTACCGGGAATAAGAATCAAGGAAACTTTTCAACTCATGCCCAGCCGTGGCATCAATCATTTGATCGATATTTGACAGTGGAAACGAATTATTCAGGTACGCCCCATTAAGATCTTTATAGTCTACACACATACAAAATTTATTTTTTTCTTAGAAACTACTACTACATTGGCTAGCCAGTCTGGATATCTTACCTCTCTGACCGAACCGATTTTAAGCAAGCGGGTTACCTCTTCTTTGACAAATTTATTCCTGGCCTCGAAAATAGGGAAATTCTTCTATCGTACCGGTGGTACGTTGGGGTCCAAACTCAGCTTGTGCACGACTATTTCCGTCGGGACACCTGTCATATCCTCGTGCGACCATGCAAAAGAATTAACGTTAATTTTAAGGAATTCAATAAAGTCAGACCTGAGCTCGGGGTGCAGTCTTGTTCCCAAGTGAAATTTTCTTTCTAAAAATTCTTCAAATAATGACACATGCTCTAGTTCCTCTGCCGTGGATTTCGTTGCGTCCGTTTCTTCCGGAACTTGGAAATATCTCGACACCTGATATTGTTCCGACGATTCTGTCCCTGGAATAACCTCTTCTAACTCGGGAGTAGGCGCCGGTTCCTGTAATTACTATATTTCGCGCTCCTTCCCTTTGCTACTGGAAACTAAGATTGCATTAATCTCCCTCGCTGCTGGTTGGTCACCTCTTATCTGTTTGATTCCTTCGGGCGTCGAAAACTTTAGCAATTGGTGATACTTGATATTGCCCAAAATCACACCTCAGTTTCGGGTTGGAAAGCGGTCGATTGCAATAATAATTACCAACTGGGAGTCGAGATCGAATCCACAGGGAGCATAGATGGGATTTGGTATATATTCGGACTAAGCGCATAAAGTGTCTAAGATGCACTTCCACAAGCTATGCTTTGGTTCTACTTCTAAATTATGCTACGGTTTGCAAATGTAAAGCTAGAGAATAATATTTTTGGTGTTGTTTTTCAAGTATGTAAAAGATCTAGGGTTGTGACTTCTACCTATGTGTTTGCCTAATGGGTTCTGGGCTTTAGAGCGGGTTTCGTTGGTCGGGGTGTATTATAACAATTAACACAGAATTACTCACTCAATACCTCTCGATAATATAGTGGTTTTGCCCAATTTGGGTCTCTCTCAAGTCCAAATAGATAATGCACAAAACAGTTGATAAGTGCTCAAGTCGGGTTTTACTATCTCTAGATTCAACCCTTTAATTGAGACTATCAATTTCTTGAGTTCATCCCAATTTCTTGTTATCCAAGTTTTCTTAGACTAAGTCTCTCTTTCTCAAGTAGAGACTAAGTCAAATAGGCTTGAATCAATATTTGCAACCATTAATTCTACAATTATAGCAAGAACTAGGCTAAATATTACATACCCAACCATAAACAAGCCCTAAATCAAACACCCATTAAGTACCCACACTAGGGTTGGGTCACAACCCTAACTAGAAATTTAGCTACTCATAGTGGGTGATGAAGAAAATAAAGAAGAAAGTATGATTAAACTCATATTTAATGATAAATAGATGAAAATCCAATGTAAAATTGACAAGCTATGATAACGTTTCCTAAAACAGTAAAGAAAAATGGCTACCAACTTTCAAATATTCAAAACTTGACCTAGTTTCGTCAAAAAAGACTATTTATACAAAGCTGAAATTTTCAGACAAAATTGCCCTTTCGGAGGTTCTGCGGCCGCACAATTCTTTGTGCGATCCACACTTTGTTGCAGCTCTTGACATGAGTGGTTTCTGCAGTTGCACAATTCTGGGTGCGGCCGCACTTCTTGAGTTATGCGGACCGTACAATTCTGGGTGCAGCCACACATTTGATTTTCGCGGCCGCACAATTATAGTGCGGTCCGCAGATGTTGATTGTCTTGAATTCCCAACTCTCAAAACCTTGACTTCCGCGGCCGCACAATTATTGTGCGGTCCGCAATTTACATTGCAGCACTATCAAATTTTCTTCTTGTTCTGCGGTCCGCACTTTAGCCTTTTTGCTTGATTTTTGTCCTTGTTCAAAATCACTCCTTCTTGAGTTGAGTTTTATCACTTTGGCTCATTTTCCAATACTCCTGCAAGTAAGCATATTTCATCAATTTTCGGGAATACCTTTAAGCATTTCTGAACTAAAACGAAAGTTAAAAGGCACAAATAAGTAGTCAAAATCCCTATTTATCAACTCCCCCAAACTTAAGCTTTTGCTTGTTCTCAAGCAAATAAGGTAATTCCCACCTCCACAAGAAAATAACTATTCCAGCTAAGCTAAGGTGAAACAAACACACATCAATTGGGACCAACAATTACCCACACACTCATGAATCATCAACAGGGCAATGTTTTGAAGGTTAAAGTACAAATAGCTCTAATGTGATACTTGAGCATCAAGAGTTGACTTTACTCATAAAGGAAGTTCGCACTTTCATGTAGGTCACTGTGGATCCCAAACTGTAATAATTCGCCCGGTCGTTTTGAGCGTATTAGCCCCGATCCCTTATTTACTGCATTCTCCGTATCTGTTTCTGCTTATGTGACTTGCCGGGAGGTCTTGTTTTGGTTTTGGAGTGTTTTGGGACACTTAGTCCCTAAAATGGAAGCTTAAGTCTTAGAATTTTGACAATAGTAATGGTGTGAAGACGACTCCGGAATGGAGTTTCGTCGGTTCCTTTAGCTCTGTTGGGTGATTTTGGACTTAGGAGCGTGTAACTGTATCCGGAATCTACTCCTGAGCTAGAGCAACTTGTAACGACCCGGCAGGTCATTTTGAATATTATAACTCCGTTCCCCCATTTACTGCTAAATTTATATCTTGCAATTGATTTATGACTTATCGGGTTAGTTGGTTCGGGTCCGGAAGGAACTCGGAGTGAAATGAGACACTTAGTCTCATAATTGAAAATTTAAGTTAGAAAAGTGGACCGGATATGGACCTATGTGTAAATGACCTCAGATTTGAATTTTGTTGATTTCAATATCTCCGTATGGTGATTTTGGGTTTAGGAGCGTGTCCGAAATAGTATTTGGAAGTCCGTAGAGGAATTAGGCTTGAAATGCCGAAAGTTTAATTTTTAAAAAGTTTGACCGGGGGGTTGACTTTTTGATATCGGGGTCGAAATCTAATTCTGAAAATTAGAATACCTATGTTATGTCATTTATGACTTGTGTGCAAAATTTGAGGTCAATCGGACGTGATTTGATTGGTTCCGGAGTCGTTTGTAGAAATTAGAAATTTCAAAGTTCATTAGGCTTGAATTGGGGTGTAATTCACGATTTTAGCATTGTTTGAGGTGATTTGAGGGTTCGACTAAGTCCGTATGATGTTTTAGGACTTGTTGGTATATTTGGTCGAGGTCCCGAGGGGCTCGGGTGAGTTTTGGATGGTTCACAGATCAAAAATTTGAACTTGAATAGCTACTGGAATTTTCTGGTATTTGAATTTGAGGTCTATAACTGATTTAGGCTTGAAATGGCAAAAGTTAAATTTTTCAAAAGTTTGACCGGGGGTTGACTTTTTGATATCGGGGTCGGATTCCGATTTTGAAAGTTGGAGTAGGTTCATAATGTTGAATATGACTTGTGTGCAAAATTTGAGGTCAATCGGGCGTGGTTTGGTATGATTCGGCATCGTTTGAAAAATTCGGAAGTTTAGAAGTTTTTTAGGCTTGAATCCGGGTGTAATCGGTGTTTTGGTGTTGTTTTAAGTAATTCGAAGGTTCGACTAAGTTTGTATTGGGTTATATGACTTATTGGCATGTTTGGTTGAGGTCCCGGGGGCCTCGGGTAGATTTTAGGTTGTTAACGAACTTGGTTTTTGAGTTGATGAAGCAGCTGAAGAGCTGCTGCTACTCATGTAACTGCACCTGCGGAGTGGGCATTGCAGGTGCGAACATGCAAAAGCTTGGTATGAATCGCATATGCGGGCAAGGCCATGAAGGACAGGATTCGCAGGTGCGAAGAATTTCCCGCACCTGCGGTAGCGCAAATGTGGACGCAGGTGCGGGGGCAACTAGGAGAGAATGACTCCGCAGAAGCGAGGCCAGGGACACAGATGCGCGTTCGCAAGTGCAGAACCTAGAGCGCAGGTGCGGGCCCTGAAGGTGCAAGTGACTTTCGCAGAAGCGGCATTTTCACCGCATATGCGGTGTCGCAGGTGCGACAATAGGTCCGCATATGCGAAAATTCTGGGCAGGAGGTTTAAAAGCAAGGGTTCGCGATTTTAGTCTTATTTCAACATTTTGGATTCGGACTTAGGCGATTTTGGAGAATGTTTTCGAGGTGATTATTGAGGTAAGCTTCTTGTACTCGTTTTGGATCATAAAACTTGTTTCCCCACTGATATCTCCACCTAATTAGTGAGATTTTGAAGTGAAATTTGGGGGTTTAGGGCTTAAGAATTGGAGAGTGGATTTTGGGGATTTGGATGACCAAATGGTGTCAGATTTTGATAAATTTGGTATGGTTAGACTCGTGAGTGAATGGGCTTTCGGGTTCTATGACTTTTGTTGGATTTTGAGGCGTGGGACCGGGGGGCGGGTCGAGCCTATTTCGGATTTTGGCTTATAATTTTGTGTTTTCCTTGTGGAATTGATTCCTTTAGCCTATATTAATTATACCGTACTGTTTGTGGCTAGATTCAGGGTGTTTGGAGACTGATTCGAGGGGCAAAGGCATTTCGGAGTAGGATTTGCTCGGTTTGAGGTAAGTAACGCTTTCAAACTTAGTTCTGAGTGTTCGAAACCCCGAACTATGTGCTATAAGATTGGTATTGAGGTGACGCACATGCCAAGTGACGGGCGTGCGAGCATGCACCGTGAGAATTGTGGCCTGATTGATTCCATGGCACTGTATAGTGACTTTATCTGGTTGATATCCGTATTTTCATCATGTGATAAAGTAATTGAGCTGTCATTTATGCTAGATATCATGTTTAGGCTTTATGCTAGTACTGTTGGGACCCCTAGTGGTCGTTTCTTGCTGTCATCTCACTGATTTTATTGATATTATGTACTTAGTCATGTTCATGCATTTCATATCATATCTCAGTCTCAGTTGTTGCTTTGATCAAATTGAACCTTCAAGTTTCTCACCTTGGTCACTTTAGTACCCTTCTTGATATGTGCCACATTGGCATAGAACTCCCGTACTAAATGCTCCTTGGCATCTATAACACTTTGAGTGAACCATGTCCACCCCTTTCACTCCATGAACTATTTAGCCATATTTTGATTGAATCTATCCAAATCCTTCAATAGAAACTGTCGCTCAAGTGTGAGCGATCTCTGGGGCCACTACTCTCTGAATTTATTAAATGCCGTCAAGCTCACAAATCAGTCTTCCCAGACTTTCTTCTTTTTCGACCTCTCTAGGCCGGCCACTCTCATATCACCCACTCTACCATCGTCTGGAATGTCATCATCATCATCCACTGCGACTCGTGCAGCAGGAGTGTGTGTAGAAGAGGGTTCTGAACGTTGCCTGCCTTCATCTGAACCCTTAGAAGAGCTTGCTGAGGTGAAGGGTTCATTTCGGAGTTGATATCTCCCAGGGAACTGTGGTGGTTGAGATTGGGCCTCGGGTTGTTCCTCCACTGTGTGACCCTCGGAAGCTTCCCTAGACGGCATATAAGAACTTGATTCTGAGGGCTCTGTGGCCCTACCTATCCTAGTGGTTGGCTTCTTTGATATTGCTTTCTTCTGCACTACAAGAGGTTGAGTACCCCTGCCTCGGCCTCAGGAGGGTTCACCCCTCCCTTTAGAAGTATCACCATGACCTCTTGATCGAACCATTGTCTGCAATACAAAGCAACATGAGTCAGTTAAAGTTCAGAAGCATGCTAAAAAAAGTTGTAGACAAAACAATATGCAAAGGTGAAAGTGCGGTCCGCACAATTCTGAGTGCGGCCGCAGACTGCCTTGTGCAGACCGCACAATTTTGAAGTGCGGACCGCACAATTTTGAGGGCGACCGCACAATTCCAGGCCCATTAATACCAGTTCTTTGAAGTTTGGATCTGCGATCACACAAATGTTTCTGCGGCCGCAGATCATTTTCTGCAGACCGCACAATTTTGAGTAAGGTCCACACATTGGATGCACAGACTTGCCCTAAAACTAAGGATCTGTGGACCGCACAATTTCATGTGCGGCCGCACAATTCAAAATTAGACGGCACTGAACTTAGGTTTTTTAATTTTTTGCATAATTTAGACATGGTATTGGCAAATTAGACATGATACATGATTTACCCAACCCCCAATGAGTACATATGAAATTACCCACACAATTTTAAGCACACATGATGAATCACCTGACATTTAGGCCTAAAAATAACTATACTAATTAAGGACAAAAACTAAGAAAATTTTGAAAAATCTAAACACGAATTGAACATACCAGTGATGAAGGATGCAGGGGAGAATCTAGGACGATGAAATGAGTGTGATATTTGAAACACTTTTTGTGCACCGTGCTTGCTTAGGTGCCAAGAGTTCAAAGTGTGTAAAGTTTGGAACAGTGAGAGGAGGGCATGTTTATAGGTTGACCAACTTAGGTCAAAATGTGCAGCTGAGTGCGGCCGAACAATTTTATGTGCGGTCCGCACTCTGTACTTGGTCCCTCTGAAGATCTGTTGTCCGTAGAAAATTGGGTGCGGCCGCAGATATTTATACGGGCCGAACTATTCCAAGTGCGGCCGCAGATTGGCCATTCCTCCAGTAGTGCGGCCACACAAAGAATTGTGCGGCCGCAGACTCCTTTCTACTGTGGCATGTAAGATTGTGCGGTCCACACAATAAATGTGCGGTCTGCACTTTTTCAACACTTAGCCATTTTTTCGAGCACAGTTCCTGCAAAGCACACTCATTCCTGCAATTCACTTCAAAACTAATTAGCACAAAACAAAACCTATCTAAAAAGAAGAAAAAGAAGAATAAAAACAAACATGGGTTGACTCCTAAGAAGTGCCTGATTTAACATCACGGCACGATGAAGATTACCATTAATCACTTGAAATGAATTAATGCCACGACGTGGCCATCATCAACTTTTCCAAGATAATGCTTCACCCGGTGACCATTGACTCTAAACACTTCATCATTTTTATTCTTCAAGTCTAATGCACCAAAGGGTGTCACCTTCACAACCTCAAACGGACCACTCCACTTAGACTTCAACTTTCCCGGAAACATCCGTAACCGAGAATTGAACAATAACACAAGATCACCTTCTTTGAACTCCTTGTTCCGGATGTACTTGTCATGGATGAACTTCATCTTCTCCTTGTATAAGGAAGAACTTGTTTATGCATGGTACTGGAATTCATCAAGCACATTCAATTGTGCCACCCTCAGGTTAGCGGCGACATCCCACTCAAGATTAAGCTTCTTCAATGCCCACATAGCCTTGTGCTCAAGTTCTACCGGAAGGTGACAAGCTTTCCCGAACACCAACCGGTATTGAGACATCCCAATCGGTGTTTTGTAAGCCGTCCTATAAGCTGATAGAGCATCATCAAGTTTCTTTGACCAATCCGTCCGGTTGGCATTCACATTCTTTGACAAAATACTCTTGATCTCCCGGTTGGAGACTTCCACTTGTCCGCTTGCTTGAGGATGATAGGGGGTCGAGACTTTGTGAGTGACACCATAATTGGTGAGTAAGGTATCAAAAGCTTTGTTGCAAAAGTGCGATCCCCCATCACTTATAATGTCCCTTGGAGTGCCAACTCTTGTAAAGATATTCTTTTTCAAAAATGCCACCACACTTCGAGCTTCATTGTTGGGTAGAGCAACGGCCTCAACCCACTTTGACACATAGTCCATAGCTACCAATATGTATGTGTTCCCACAAGAGCTTACGAACGGTCCCATGAAGTCAAATGCCCCACACATAAAAAATGTCAATTTCCAAGATGGTGGTGAGTGGCATCTCATTTTTCTTAGAAATTCCACCGGCCCTTTGACATTCATCACAACGCTTGACTAGATCACTAGAGTCCTTGTAGAGGGTAGGCCAATAGAATCCATAACTCAACACTTTTGTCATCATTCTCGCTCCACCATGGTGACCACCATATGGTGAAGAGTGGTAAGCCTCAAGAATTTCCACTTGTTCTTCCTCCGGCACACATCATCGAATCACACCATTGGTACAAATCCGGAAGAGATACAATTCATCCCAATAATAGTCAAGGCAATACCGATTGAACTTCTTCCTTTGGTTTGAAGAGAACTCATTCGGTACAATACCACTCATAAGATAATTTACTAAGTCGGCGAACCATGGCATCTCGGTCATTGAAATGGCTAGAAGTTGCTCGTCGGGGAAGGAGTCATTAATCTCAAGGCCTTCATGTGGCCTCCCCTCCTCCTCTAAGCGAGACAAGTGGTCCGCCACTTGGTTTTCACTGCCTTTGCGGTCTTGGATTTTGAGATCGAACTCTTGCAATAAAAGCATCCACCGCATTAACCTCGCCTTTGAATCCTTTTTGCTCATTAAGTACCGAAGCGCCGCATGATCGGTGTGGACAATCACCTTTGTACCCATCAAGTACGTGCGGAACTTCTCCATAGCAAAGACAATAACAATGAGATCTTTTTCGGTCACCGTGTAATTGACTTGGGCATCGTTCATGGTCTTACTAGCATAGTACACCGGATGGAAGATTTTGTTGATACTTTTCCCCAAAACTGCTCTGATCGCCACATCACTTGCATCACACATGAGCTCAAAAGGTAAGCTCCAATCTGGTGCGGTGATAATAGGAGTAGTAGTCAATTTGAACTTGAGCAATTCAAATGCCTTCATGGAATCCTCGTTGAAATAGAATTTGGCATCCTTCTCCAAAATCTTACACAAGGGGTTCACCACTTTGGAAAAATCCTTGATGAAACAACGATAGAACCCCGCATGACCTAAGAAGCTCCTAACTCCCTTCATGGATGTAGGGGTGGGAGTTTATAAATCACCTCTATTTTTGCCTTGTCGACCGCAATACCATTCTTTGAAATTTTGTGGCTAAGGACAATGCCTTCCTCGACCATGAAGTGACACTTCTCCCAATTGAGCACCAAGTTTGTCTCCTCACATCTTGCCAAGACCTTATCCAAATTTTTCAAGCAATCATCAAAGGAATTCCCAACCATAGAAAAATCATCCATGAAGAACTCAAGAAAATCCTCCACCATGTCGGTGAAAATAGCCATCATACACCGTTGAAAAGTCATCAGTGCATTGCATTACCCAAATGGCATCCGTGAGAATGCAAAAGAACCATAGGGACATGTGAAAGTAGTCTTCTCTTGGTCCTCCGGATCAATAAGAATTTGATTGTAGCCGGAATATCCATCAAGGAAACAATAGAAAGCACGGCTGTCCAACCTATCAAGCATTTGATCAAGGAATGGAAGTGAGAAATGATTTTTCCTTGTGACTTTGTTGAGCTTGCGATAGTCCATACACACTCTCCACCCGGTCACCGTTATTTTAGAAATCAACTCGTTCTTGTCATTAGTGACCACAACCATGCCCCCTTTCTTTGGGACACATTGCACCAGAGAGGTCCACGAGCTATCGGAAATGGGGTAAACAACCCCGGCATCCAAACAATTTACGATCTCCTTCTTCACCACCTCTTGCATAGATTTATTTAGTCTTCTTTGATGTTCAACAGAGGTTTTGGCATCCTCCTCCAAAATAATCTTGTTCATGCAAAAGGCGGAGCTTATACCTCGAATATCCGCCAATGTCCATCCGATAGCTTTCTTCCTCTTTTGTAGCACCGCCAAAGTAGAGTCTACCTGCACGCTAGTCAAACAAGAGGAAAGAATAACCGGTAAAGTAGAACACGGGCCAAGGAATTTATACCTGAGATGTGGAGGCAATGACTTTAACTCCAAAGTGGGAGGCTCCTCGATTGAGGGCTTTGTTAGACGAGTCTTCCGGTTTTCAAAATCTAAGGACATTTTGCGTGGTTCATAAGTGTACAATCCCATTCCTTGCAATTCATTCACACATTCCACATAGCCATCCTTCTCATCATCATCATGGTTAAGCAATACGACCTCCAAAGTATCATCAACATTCATCATGGCACTAGCATCATCAACAATCACCTCGGTCACTAAGTCCACAAATGAACAAACTTCGTTTCTATTCGGTTGCCTCATAGATTTGCACACATGGAAAACCACATTTCCATCACCCACCCGGAAGGTGAGCTCGCTGGCTTCCACATCAATAAGTGCCTTCCTCATAGCAAGGAAAGGTCTACCCAAAATAATAGGCACCTCATAGTCCACTTCACAATCAAGAATCATAAAGTCTACCGGGAGGATGAACTCATCAACTCGAACCAACACATCATCAATAATACCCAATGGTCTCTTCATAGTACGATCCACCATTTGTAGCCTCATAGAAGTGGGTCTTGGTTGCCCAATCCCCAATATTTTGAAAACCGAGTAGGGCATCAAGTTGATACTCGCCCTTAGATCACAAAGAGCTTTGGCAAAGTCGGCGCTTCCAATGGTTCAAGGGATTGTGAAAGCGCCGATATCTCCCAATTTAGGAGCCATTGAGTGCACAATTGCGCTCACTTGATGAGTCATCTTTATAGTCTCATAATTCATCGACTTCTTCTTTGTCACCAAATCCTTCATGAACTTTGCATATCCGGGCAGTTGCTCCAAAGCCTCAACCAATGGCACATTAACAGATAAGCTTTTCATCATGTCAATGAACTTTTTGAATTGGTTCTCGCCATTTTTCTTGGCAAGCCTTTGAGGGTATAGAGGAGGAGGCTCTGGCATTGGTGCCTTAGCCTTTGGCACTACCGGTTCCGGTATGTCAAATATGTGTTCCCTAGACGGGTTCACTTCTTCTTGAGTCTCCTCCACATTTTCATCAGTATTAATTCTCACTTCGTCATTTGTTTGCACCACATTGTTTGGAATCTCATCTTCTTGAATCACTTGTTCATCATCTTCAATTCTTCTTTGACTTGAGGTGGTTGCATTCCCACCTTTTACACTCCTTGTAGTCACGGCCATGGCATGTCCCATGTTGTTCCCACCCTTCGGGTTCACCACCGTGTCACTTGGTAGTGCCCCCTTAGGACGAGTGTTCAAAGCTTGCGAGATTTGCCCTAATTAAACTTCCAAATTGCGAATTGAAGTATTGTGAGAGGCTAGTTGAGCATCAAAGTCTGCATTATTATCCATCATTTGTTTGAACATGTTCTCAATTCGCCCCATTTCATTGTTGGAAGAGCTAGGACCATGGGAAGGATAAGGAGGCGGGTTGCTTGGTTGTTGATACATCGGGGGTCTTTGAAAGCCCGGCCCCCGATTCCCTTGGTTATTGTTCCATCCCCCTTGGTTGTTGCCTCCCCAATATCCTTGACTATTGCTACCCCAATTACTTTAGTTGTTTTGACCATTTCAATTTCCTTGATTGTTTTGATTGTTCCAATTACCTTGGTTGTTACCACCACTCCAATTGCCTTGGTTGTTTGAGTTCCAATTCCCTTGATTACCTTGAGATCGCCATTATTATTGATTCGGGTCTTGAGAGTTGTTTTTTGCACTTGAAAGTTGTTCATATATTGTACTTCCTCTTCTTGTTCATTGTAAGATTCATCTTGGTCAAACCCACTATCTTCTTGCACATATTGTTTCGCATGGTTTTGCACTTGTTGACCCTTTTGCCTTCTCTTGTTTACCATTCCATTGCATTTACTTGTTTAGGACCTTGAACTTGTTGAAGTTGAGATTTGGCTAATTGATTCATTGTAGTGGTCAACTCGGCAATTGCTTGCCCATGATCATGCAATTCTTTATGTAGGTGAATTACATTTGGATCACCTTGAGAAACATTTTCTCTACTTTGACATACCGATGAAGTATCTGCCATTTCATATAAGATCTCACAAGCTTCGGCATATGGTGTTATCATGAAATTTCCATCGGCAAGTTGGTTGACCACGTATTGATTGGTAGTATTGATCCCCCTATAGAAAGTTTGTTGAATCATAGCCTCCGTCATGTCATTGTTCGGGCACTCTTTCACCATAGTTCGATACCTCTCCCATATCTAATGCAAAGGCTCATTGGGTTCTTGTTTAAATTCTAGAATCTCGTCTCTAAGAGTAGCCATATGCCCGGGAGAAAAGAACCTGGCAATGAATTTCTCCGCCAATTCATCCCATGTATGGATGGAATAGTTTGGCAACCTTTCTAACCAATCCACGGCTTTCCCCCATAGTAAAAAAGGAAATAGCCTCAACCTTAAAGCATCCTCGGAGACGTTTGTCTGTTTACTCCCCCAGCAAGTATCCATAAATCCTTTCAAGTGTTTGTACGCATTTTGATTCGGAGCCCCGGTGAAGAATCGTCGTTGCTCTAGCAATGTGAGCATAACATTTGTGATTTCAAAGTTGCCCGCCCTAATGCGGGGCGGGACTATGGCACTTGCATACCCTTTATTCGGCAACACCCAGTGTGGAGCCGCTCTTGGTGGAGGTAGGTGTGGAACGGGAACATTATCTTGAGGAGGTCGGCCTCGTCTATTTGCTTGAGGTTCAGGAGGAACCTCTTCAACTTGGTCATCTTCCACATCCACATCCCCCAAAGGCATGTTTCCGAGAGGATTATTGTTGTTGAGAGCCATTGTTTCACCTACAATTGTTTCACCAAAATTACCCAACTGAATCGATCTCGCCCAAAATCACACCTCAGTTTGGGATTATAAAGCGATCACTTGCAGTAATAATTACCCAACTGGGAGTCGGAATCGAATCCACAGGGAGCATAGATGGGATTAGGTATATATTCGAACTAAGGGCGTAAAGTGTCTAAGATGCACTTCCACAAGCTGTGTTTTGATTCTACTTCTAAATTATGCTACGGTTTGCAAATGTAAAGCTAGAGAATAATATTTTTGGTGTAGTCTTTCAAGTATGTAAAATATCTAGGGTTGTGACTTCCACCTAGGTGTTTGCCTAACGGGGTGTGGGCTTTAGAGCGGGTTTCGTTGGTCAGGGTGTATTATAGCAATCAAAACACAATTACTCACTCAATACCTCTCGGTAATATAGTGGTTTTCCCTATTTGGTTCTCTCTCAAGTCCAAATGGGTAATGCACAAAATAGTTGATAGATGCTCAAGTCGGGTTTTACTATCTCTAGATTCAACCCTATAATTAGGACTATCAATTTTTTGAGTTCATCCCAATTTCTTGTTAGCCAAGTTTTTCTAGACTAAGTCTCTCTTTCTCAAGTAGAGACTAAGTCAAATATTCTTGAATCAATGTTTGCAACCATTAATTCTACAATTATAGCAAGAACTAGGCTAAATATTACACACTCAACCATAAATAAGCCCTAAATCAAACACATATTAGGTACCCATACTAGGGTTGGGTCAAAACCCTAGCTAGAAATTTAGCTACTCATAGTGGATGATGAAGAAAATAAAGAAGAAAGGATGATTAAACTCATATTTAATGATAAATAGATGAAAATCCAATGTAAAATTGACAAGCTCTGATAAAGTTTCCTAAAAAAATAAATAAAAACGGCTACCAACTTTCAGATATTCAAAACTTGACCTAATTTTGCCAAAAAAGACTATTTATACACACCTGAAATTTTCTGTGTGCGGTCCGCACTTTGCTGCAGCTCTTTATAAGAGTGGTTTCTGCGGCTGCACAATTCTGAACTACGGCCGCACTTCTTGAGTTCTGTGGACCGCACAATTCTGGATGTAGCCGCACTTCTTGAATTCTGCGAACCGCACAATTCTGGGTGCGGCCGCACATTTGATTTCTGCGGCCGCACAATTATAGTGTGGTCCGCAAATCTTGATTGTCTTGAATTCCCAACTCTCTAAACCTTGACTTTTGCGGCCGCACAATTATTGTGCGGTCCGCACTTTGCATTGCAGCACTGTCAAATTTTCTTCTTGTTCTCCGGCCGCAAATAGTATTCTGTGGTCCGCACTTTAGCCTTTTTGCTTGATTTTTGTCCTTGTTCAAAATCACTCCTTCTTGAGTTGAATTTCATCACTTTGGCTCATTTTCCAATACTCATGCAGGTAAGCATATTTTATCAGTTTTCGGGAATAGCTTTAAGCATTTTTGAACAAAAACGAAAGTCAAAAGGCGCACATAAATAGTCAAAATCCCCACTTATCAATATGTCGAAGGTACAACTTTCATCTCTTATAACCATGGCCTTCCTAAGATAATGTTGTATCCCATATCAACATCCACTATTTCTAAGAGAGTTATTTTTATTACTCCTTCAGCATTCGTAAGCAGCAATATCTCTCCCTGGGTCGTCACACTCGCAAGGTTGAATCCAACGAGGAGTTTTGTCACCGGAATAATGCTTTCGGTGAGTTTAGCTTGTTCCAATACTCTCCATTGTATGATATTAGTCGAACTTGTCGGATCCACTAGAATATGCTTAATTTTAAAATCTAACACATTTAAAGAGATTACCAGTGTGTCTTTGTGTGGTAACAACAATTCGTCTGTGTCTTCCTCCGTGAAAGTGATATCGTCCTCCCGGAGTCTTTTGCTATGAGTTATCGATACTTTAGTCTTCTTTGCTGCCAAAAAGGTGACCCTATAAATCTCGTTCCCCCCAAAGATCATGTTGATCGTTTGGCGTGGAGTTTCTTCTCCTACTTTCGAGGATTACGCGTTGTCTCTGTTGCAACCGTAATTTTCTTAGCTCGATAACTCAAGAATTCTCGGAGATGACCATTCTTCAATAGAATTGCCACCTCTACCCAAAGATATCGGCAGTCCCCTATCCGGTGACCGTTCGTCCCGTAGTATTCGCACCATAAATTGGGATACCTCTGGATGGAATCGGACCTCACAGGTCTCGAGAATCGTGTTTCTTTAATGTTCCTCATGGCTGACACCAGTTCCACTACACTGACGTTGAAGTTATATTCTGATAACCTGGGGTAAGAAAGATCCTGAGACCCCAACGTTTGTTTATCTTGACGTGATCTATTGCTTCGACCATGATCAGTCTCTCCGTCAACGGTGAGCTTATTTGCTGCTCGAAAATTTCTGCCATGACCTTCAGTACGCTCGTAAGGAAAAAACCGACCCCTCAAATTCTGTTTATCCGTATCGTAGCCATCCTTTGATTTTTCTCTGTTCTTCTCCCGTCCTTTGGCCGATGATGTAGAATCGACCTGGTCATTTTCGATCCTTATCCCGATTCGTGCCAGTTGTGAACATCTGCCTAGGTTGTTGCTTGAAACTCAAGCAGGCTCTCCTTCAGCTTTCGGGAAGCGTCTGAACTTCTCGGATTCAATCTTTTGGTGAATGCTTCAGCTGCCCATTCATCTGGGACGGCCGGGAGCAACATTCTTTCTTTCTGGAATCGTGTAACAAACTCTCGTAATAATTCTAATTTTTCTTGTGCAATTCTGAATATGTCGGCCTTCCGGGCTTGCACCCTTCTAACCCGGGCATGAGCTTTAATGAAAGAATCTGCGAGCATCTCAAAGGAATCTATGGAATGCTCGGGTAGTAATGAATACCACGTTAGGGCTCCCCTCGTGAGAGTTTCAGCAAATTTCTTTAGCAACATAGTTTCAATTTTGTGAGGAGCTAGATCATTTCCTTTCACCGTCGTTGTGTAGGTGGTAATATGTTCCTATGGGTCTGAAGTTCCATCATACTTTGGAACATCATGCATTTTGAAATGCTTCAGGATTAGTACTGGTGCTGCACTTGGCTTGTACGGTAATTTAACATATTTCTTTGAGTTCAGGCCTTTCAATACTGGTGGTGCGCCCGAGATTTGATCCATGGGGGCGTTTACTTCCCTCATGAACCGTAAAAGCCCATATTTGAATGAATCATTCTCGTTTTTAAGACCTGATCTGCTCCCCCCAGCCCCATCAGAACCAACTTCACCCTTGGGAGTGTTGTTGTCGACTCTCTATGTTGTTTGGTCTGCGGAAATAATGGGAGGAATTGGATCGCGCCTATTTGGTTTATTTGAAGCACCTGATAGCGCCTGCTTCAGTTCCATCATAACCTGATCCCGCCACGTGAGATGGCCTAGGATGATTTCTTGTTGCTCTTGCAGGATCCTCACAACATCCGCTATTTGCTCCTCATCAGCATCATTGGGAGTTGTCTCCCGAATCTGTCGAGGGTACCATCTGTCATGCACTGGCGTAGCGTCATTCCCCTCATTACAGGTGTCACTGATTGAGTTCTCGAAATGAGGCTGATCCCCTAGAATTTCAAGGTTGTGTGCATCGTTAACGGTGTTATCTGCCATTTTTTGTGATTTTTTCTAAGACAAAGTAGTCAACACACGTTAGTAAAAAAGGCAAGGATCAATTTAATTACACGGCTGTCTAGGCCCCACGGTGGACGCCAAACTGTTTACCCGTAAAACGGTACAGTTGAATTTATATGTGATTTCTAAACAAGTGAACTAATTTGATCCTGAAATAATATAATAATCGAAGAAATACGCAGTACTTAGCCTTGGAATGTAGATGAAATAGCAAAGATAATGATTCAATGAATACGGTTTCCGAACACAGCAACGATGAGATTAAAAAGCAAGAGAGTGAAATTGTATAAAGTTTTGTATATAATATAGTATATGTTCTAGCCAGAATTTTTGTGTCTTTTACAATGGTAACTAAGCTCACTATTTATAGTTATGCCTAGGAAAAAGGTCCTAGGATCATGCCCTCCTTTAATACCAATTATGCGGGTCATTGATAAAGATGTAACGTTGAGCGTAAATGTCAAATTCTTTGTAACGGACCGTCGCTCTTAATGCTATAGAATATTCCTTAGTAAATGTTACCGGGCACAGAGCATTTAATACACTTTTATGAACGTTATCCATTCTGGTGACAATCGCATTGGCTGCGTTCGGTCCTCAGTCATTCCATCCTGGATTCCACGTGTCCTCTTTTAATCAGCCACGTGTCATATCATATTTTACCATATACAAGTAGACCTTCGGCAAAAAAAAATAAAAATATAATAGTAAGAACAAACAGTAACGAGAATAATACGAAAGAAATAACATGAAATGATAGAAGTCTACAATATTATTAGAATATATTGAGCACCAAACTGCCTTTTGAAAAATGAGTTATTTTAGAACGAGACTTTCATAATGCTCTCTTTCCAAGCCCCTAGTATTCAGATGATGTATTGTACGTTGTCCCATTTTCCACAATCAAAATATTCTGTTAAAGCAGACTAGATTTTCCACTTTATATTATATGGACAACCCTATTATGTTAGTTATACCTTCCAAGGTATGATTTATTAGACAGCAAATTTATCACTTTACTCCTTGTTTCCCCTCAATATGTTATTGCTAATCTTTTAAAAGGGAAATCAGCACTATTTTGGTTTATGAAGTGAAATTAAAGTTGGAAAAAGTAACAATTCTGCTACTCCATTATGCTTCTTGTAAATTATACGGTTGACTGAGCGATGCACCATTAATGATGTTGCTTTTTGTGTCCTTACATCTTCTTTTGGTTGGAAATATTAGGTTACAATAAACTTGAATAAGTTAATGACCGTAGATCTTAAGTACTACTCCACAATAAGGAAATTCTTATTCTCAAATGACGATAAATGATGTTGCTTTAATTTACCTGTTGAATAGTCATGATATCTTAAATTGATGTAACAGATCAAACTATACCTATTTGAGAAAGAGAGGAGTGAAGAAGAAAGAAGAACAAACAAGAAAAAGAAAATCAAGAAGATGACAAGCAAAAGCGGTGCATTAATATCAAATGGCCAGTGATGATGTTTCCTTTCTCCTTATCCAATTATTTTCTAAATAGCTCTCATCTTTCCGCCGGTTAGTTCTATTTCCTTAGCATTTTCATTTTTATTTTTATTTTTATTTTTATTTTTATTTTTAGCTTGTGGTTTGTGAATTTTATTGTTTATTTTGGGTGGGGGATAGCATGGTTCTGAAGGGTGAGCGGGTAAAAACTTAATTCTGAAGAATTTCAAGTTACGATATGACATCTTTGACCATTATTTTGGATCATTTGCAAAGTTAGTAGGGAGGAAGAGGAGGTGTATTGGAGTCATTTTCTTAAACCATGCTATTAGATTTTGTTTACCCGTAAAAATGGTGTTGTTTGAATTTATGCGTGGTTTATACATAAGTGAATTAATTTGATCCTCAAATAATAGATGAATTAGATTAAAATATAATATCTAGTCTTGAGATGGAGATAAAATAGCAGAAATAGTAATTCTAGGAGCAGGGCTTCCGGGCACAACATCAATGATATCAAAAATCAAGAAGATAAATTATATTAAGCTTTGAATAGAGTATAGCGTATATTTTTCAGAAAATACGTGTCTCCTCAACGATGATAATAGAGCTCACTATTTATAGCTGCACCTAGGGAACAAGTCCCTAGGATCAAACCCCTCTTTAATGTCAATTATTAGGGCCATTGAAAAATGTGTAACGGCAAGCACTGAATGCCATATTTCTTATAACGGGTAGTGCACTTAATGCTATAGAATATTTCTCATTAAATGCTACCGGGTGACAGACATTTATTTCATCTTTATGAGTATCGTTCTCTCCTATAACAGACGTGATCATTGCCTTCGATTTTAGCTATCTTCTGTATTTGGCTCCACGTGTCACTTCCTCATGCGATCATTTAATATAAACATATTTTACCCTATACATATAGTCCCCTTACTTTCCGGTGGCATAAATTTATGTCACCGGGAAGTTGGTCGAAACATCTTCTTTGGCGGGAAATTCACTAACCTCCTCTGAAAAGATTCTGACGGTTGATTAGACGCACGTCTCTCCACGTTTAATTCCTCGAACACGCGTCATCCCACGATTTAGCATCACTTTTGCCGGTTATCGAGGTAATTATGGCCACGAATTTAGCCGCCTATACCTTTACTTGTACACATAAACCTCCTTCATTTACACTTCATAATACTCTAAATTTTCTCAAGCTTCTTTACTCAACTCATACTTTGTCTTTAACCTTTCTTTAGCTTCATTCTCTAAGAGAAAACCCTTCTTTTGATTAAAAAATGGCCTCTTCTTCCAGAAACTCTAGTTCTTCAAAGAACAAAGGTAAAGTTGATGATGTTGCTCCCCCTACGGTGAGTACCATCATCCCAAAGAATCTGATTACTACTAAAGATTTTGAAGAGAAGTATCATTCTGCTTAACCTAGTACGTGGGATGTTAGAGTATAACCTTCTTCTATCCATCCTTCCAGTATCCTTGCTGTGAAGGAAGACTGACACTCTCAAGATTTGGACATTATCGCTCCCGACCTGGCGGAGCTGATAACTTTACCTAAGAAGGATTTTACATATTTTTATACGTATCCCTTCACTTTGGGAGTGTTTTCTTTGAGTGGAGAGCTTGACTCCGTCATTGTGAAGTTCTGCCTCCGCTATCAAGTATGCTTGGCACAGGTAAGTCCTTCTGTGTGGAGGAAAATCGCTTGTCTTCGGCGCCTGTGCCAGAAGATGGAAGAAGAGCTATCCTTAGCTCAAGTGATCAACCTCTATTCCCCCAAAATCTTCCGCGGGGGAATGATAATTTCAGCAAGCGTGGACACCATGCACTGCTATCCAGCATGGATGATGACAACGACCGTGGGTGAATGGAACGATTAGTTTCAGTTGCCACTAGTGGCATCATCCTGGCCACGACTCCATCTTTTCCGGAACAATGGAACCGCACTCGTAAGTCTATCATTTGTTTCTTCTTCTGTTAAAGATCATTCCACATTATTATTGACCCTTCTTCTATTACCTATTTCAACAACTCGGTGGGTTCCACCTAGGGTTGAGGGCTTGGACCAATGGGTCCAGAAAATTTTGAACGTTACTACGCCCGAAACTCGCACGTGGAAAGAACTGTCTCTGAAATATGGGAGGAAGGCCAAAAATCATGGTTAAGTCGAACTCATCTTGTTTTTACCTTTTCACATAAGGAAGTTGTTTGACTCTTTTCTCCTGTTAAATTCAGGTCTACCATAGGGCTCAGATTTCGTCCCCGACTGATAAGGGCTCGATCCTGAGAATCAATCCCAATCGAGGAGGACGTTTTGGCTAATCCTGATGATGTGACGAGGCTTCTGCAGGAGGCTTTTACATAGAAAGGTGTCTCCGGGCCTACTTCTGGTGCGAGTTCTTCTTCTCGGAGTCCCCATTCAGAAAACAAGAAACCAAAAAGAAGACGTTCCTCCACGGCCGGGGGAAAGAATAAGAGGGCGAAGAATGCTGCTCCCGAGTCATCTCCGGAAGTTGTGGTAACGAGCCCCCCGCTCGGGCCTGCCATAGACACCATGATGATTGACGATGATGGATAAGCCAGCGAGGAGGGGGCTTCTCTACATAGAAGATGATGACCTTCCTCAACTCAACAGACTGCTCAGTCTGTTGAGTTAGTTACACCAACTGAGGACGATGCCTCGGCGCTCTGGGGGAGTTTGATATGGTGGAAAATGCCAACTCCCATTTTCGGATCCCAGTCACTGCGCCCAGTACTGTGAGGCTGAGTACCGGGTCCCTGCCGTCTTCAGTTGACGAGCAACGAATACCCAGCATTGCGCTTGCTGCATCCACTTCTTATCCTTCAACACCATCAGTTTCATCTCCTTCTTTACCGACTCTTCCATCAGCAACTGCTACATCATCTCCACCGGCCGCATCTGTTCGATAAGAGGATGTTCCTCTCCCTCAGTCCCCAGTTCATGGGAACTTGAGGCAAAATTACGCCGCCCTCTTAGAAGATCCGCAAATGAGGAGGAGTGTTACTGTCTCGGTCTCTACCGGAAGCAATCTGTTATCCCGACCAGTGGAACTTGCTAACTATCTGAAACCATTGGCTTCAAAAAAAGAGTGGGAAAAGATACAAGTTCTCTCGGGAGAGTGCTTATTGAACAATGCTATGCATAACGCCGTAGCGGTATATTCTTCATTTCCTTCATTATGTCTTCTATCTTATATTTAGTAGTATTTTGAGTTTGCCTTCTTTGTTTCACAGGCCAATTTCCATGCTTCCGAGGGCCTCCAAAGGTTGATTCGCGAGGAACTTACCTCCGAGGGGGATCAACTTTTGGCCTAGTAGGACCAAATTGTTACTCGCCTCTCAGAACTGAAAGCAAAAGTTGACGAGGTTGTTGTGTTGGAGGCTCGTTTGCAGCAAAGCGAGCAAGAAGTAGAGACCCTTAGCCAAGAGATCGCCCCTCTAAGGGTTCAATTTGAAGAGGCTAAGGTGTAACAACCCGACCGGTCGTTTTGAGCTATAGTGTGTTGTTCGGCAATTTGAGGCCTTGGGTAGCTTCACTTCATGTATTATGGCTTGTACGTGTGGTCGGAATTGAATTTCGAGAGGGTCGGAGTTGATTTGAAAAGAAAATTCTCATTTCGAAAGCTTTAAGTTGGAAGAGTTGACTAAGATTTGACTTTTGAGTAAACGAACTTGGAATCGGGATTTGAAAGTTCTAATAGGTTCGTATGATGATTTCAAACTTGAGCATATGTTCGGATCGGATTTTGGGTGACCTGGGAGCATTTCAGTGCTTATTATGGAAAGTTAGCATATTGGAAGAATTTCATAAATTTGGGTTGAAGTGTATTTTGATGTTATCGGCCGTTTGGAATTATGAGCCTAGGAATAGCTCCATATGGTGATTTTGGTCTTATAGGCGCGTCTGGATGTGGATTTGGAGGTCTGTAGGTCATTTTGGGGTTATTTGGCGAAAGTTGGAAATTGGATGATTTTTGGGAAAATTTGACCGGGAGTAAACTTTTTGATATCAGGGTCAGATTTCGATTCCGAAAGTGGGAGTAGGTCCGTTGTGTCAATTATGACTTGTCTGCAAAATTTGAGGTCAATCGGACTTGATTTGATAGGTTTCGGCGTTGAATGTAGAAGCTTGAAGTTCTAAAGTTCATTAAGCTTGAATTGGGGTGCGATTAATCGTTTAGCATTATTTGGTGTGATTTGAGGCCTAGAGCAGGTTCGTGTTATGTTTTGGGACTTGTTGGTGTGATTGGACGGGGTCCCGGGGGCCTCGGGTGTGATTCGGAGTGGTTTCAGACCAATTCTGGTTATTTTGGCTGCTGCTGTTGCTGGTTTTGGTTTTATCGTTCGTGAACGCGAAGGGAGTCCCGCGTTCGCGAAGAAGGATTTTTGGGAGGTTGAGTTTTGTTCATCGCGAATGCGACACAGGGATCGCGAACAGGGAGAAAGACCTGAGGAACCTACGCGAACGCGAAGGGGCGATCGCGAACACGTAGAAGGAAAGGGGGAGCTGGGCCTGGAGTAGGTTGGCCTTCGCGAACGCGGCTCATGGACCGCGATCGCGAAGGGGCAGAGGTCTGAGGCTTCGCGAACGCGGCGTAGGTGACGCGAACGCGGAGAGGAATTTTTAGGCAGTGGCATTTAGCCTTCGCGAACGCGAGGCGTTTCACGCGAATGCGAAGAAGGGTCGCCTGGGCAGCGTATAAGTTGGTCAAAACGGGTTTTGGCTCATTTTATTTCAATCTTCCATGGGAGCCGAGCTAGGGGCGATTTTGGAGGAGCTTCTTCGTCACCCATCACAAGATAAGTGATTCCCACCTATTACAAGTTAAATACTTGGTTTATATATGAATTTAAACATGAAAATTAGTAGAAATTTGGGGGTTTTGTAGGAAAACCTAGAAATTGGTATTTTTGGATTTTGACCACGAAATTGGGCATGAAATTGAGAATACATCATATATTTGAGTTCGTAGTGTTATGGGTAATGATTATCTTTGAAAATTTTCGGAATCCGGGCACTTGGGCCCGAGGGTGAGTTTATCAATTTTTCGAGCGGAGTAAGAAATTGTTGTAAATTGATTTATTATGAGTATTAGAGTATATGTTCATGGAATTTCACTTTTATTTACTAGTTTTGGAGCGTCGGGCGCCGGTTTGAGTTGTTAGAAAAGCTTTGGAGCCGGTTATGGAACTTTGGAGTGAGGTAAGTCTCTTTTCTAACCTTGTAAGAGGAAATTAACCCCATATGTTAATTGATTTAATATGTGCTTCTATTTATGGGGGGCTGTGTACTCATGAGGTGATGAGAGTCCGTACGTAGCTACTAATTATGCTTGTGTCCGGATAGTCTAGGACCCAAATCATGTTATACTTGCGATGTTTGCACCCTACTTGTTAATTTAATCGCTTAAATCATATTGGAACTTGATAAAGGTATTGTAAAAGGTTAAATTTCATTTACTTGAGTTTTGGACGGGTCACTTGACTGTTAATGAGAATTGGTGTTTTTTTGAATATTAGCCTCTTAATAATCTTGAATCGGTTGTTTATAAAGTATTTTCTCTTCTCGTGGAGCGGGCCAAACGTGTCGGTAGCAGATAGATGCATCTATAGTTTGTGTCGTTCGACCCTCGACAGTGCACAATTTATATATTTGTATGTTGGATTGGGCCGTACGACCTCAGCATAATTCGTGCGTAATAATTCTTGGAGTCCAATTATAATTGATATTGTTTCATTGGCTTGAGAGATTAATTAGTTGAATGATGAAAATTAATTTGGGGTTTACTATCAGTGAAAGAATTGTTTATTTATTTCTTGTTATTGAGTTTTCAGTTGTATTTACGTAATTCATGCTTAATTATAATTTTGGTATTTTATTGTTAGCCCATAGTAAGTGTCGAAGTCGAACCCTCGTCACTACTTCTTCGAGGTTAGACTAGATACTTACTGGGTACACGTGTTTTACGTACTCATGCTACACTTGTTGCATATTTTATGCAGACACATATATGTCTAGTGGTCTTGTAGGCGCAAAGGCGTGGCTATTGCGGGGATTTAGGTGAGTTGCATCCCATGTTACGAGTCCGCAGCACACAAAGTCTCCATCAGAGTTATTTACATTCTCCTGTCTAATTTATATTCCAGACAAATGTCGTATTTTATCATATTTCCTAGTTGATGCTCATGCACTTGTGACACCGGATTTTGGGTGTTCCTACTGGATGTTTAGTATGGTAGTTCACGTAATTATCATTGTTTCACCCTATAAATTCTATTTCATACTATCATTGGTTTGCCTGACGGCGGCGTTAGGCGCCATCACGACCTATAGTGGATTTTGGGTCGTGACATAGGGCCAAATGGGCTGAAGTCCATAGTGTCGTTCTTGCTGCATCCGATCGTGAGACTGCCTCCGCTGAAAGATTAAATAATTTGGAGGCGGCTTTGAACTTCAAAACTGAAGAGCTTGCTGCTGCCAGGGTGAAATATTCCCAATTGGAGGAGAAGTATAAGAGGACCATTGAGCATAATAGACCTTTCAGCTCTACTGTCCTTGATCTTGATGTTAGCCTCCAGTTAGTTAGATCCGCACGGGAAAATCGTTTTGCCAAGGTTGACCAACTTAAAGAAGAACTCAAGCGCCGAGCAGCTTCCCTCGTTGTTGAAAAAACATATATTATGTACAACATGAGGAGAGAAACCTTGAAAGAGGCTAAGACGAGTGTCATTAACTTTGATGCCGAAATATCTAAAGCCCGTAAGCTGGACTCAACTGCTAAAAGGGGTCTTCCGGCCAGGCCTGATGCTTTCGATTCTTTTGGTGCCGATTCTGAATTCTCGAGAATTGAAGAGGAACCGGAAGGCGATGATGCTGAAGGTCAAAATGATGAAGGCCAAGACATTGAGCTGGCAGCGGATCTACCCACTTCTCTTGGGGGCTCGGATGCTTCTCTTTCTCTAGGTTCCGGAGACGCAGCAGCTTAGCTTTTCATTTCTTTTCCCAACATTTGTACTTGTGCTGTTTGGCACATTCATTATAAATAAAACACCATTTGCTCAAGTATTGCATGGGTTTTCCTTTCCGCATACTTTCGTTTAAACATTTATGCAAGTTTAATATTTTGCGTCCTTTTTTGTTTAAGTGTTTTGCGCAAGTTTTACTGCTTGTGTGTGATTATGCAAGGCTTTGGGTTTTTTTTCCCTTGAAAGCATTTGGATTTCCGGCACAAGTTCTTCCGAAATCAACCATTTATCGTGAGGGCTTTCATAAGATAGGGCCCTCTTATTTTTACGGTGCTCTTTAAGAGGACGTCTCCTGTTCATTACGGCACTAGCATTTGAAGTACTCGTTTAACTTTCAAATGACAAAATCAATTCATCGTTCAGACAAGAAACAAGATAGAATTAAAAGGACTTTACTTTATTCATTCCATTTTCAAAAAGTACATAAGCATATGTTGTGCTAAAAATAAATTGTCATTTCTTGTGGCTAACTTATACAACTTGTTTCTACGGGGCTGACCGTGCAGTCTCTGGTCCCGATCATATAACTATGCTTCCTGGTTTCGTATTTTAGTCGAAGCGTTGTTTCTACGGGGCTGGCTGTGCAGTCCCTAGTCCCGATATTGCCGTATCCTCATATCATTCCCCCCAGTGCTCGAATGCAAAGAATGTGAATTGTAACACTGGAAGTTTAACACCTTCGAGGATTCCACTAATGAATTGCTAGATAATCTTCAATTCGGTAACAATCTTCACTTCCCCTTAGGAATTTATGCTATCGAGCCAAAGACTATCTAGCAATCCCCTAGTGGCTTGCACTTGTGAACGGTCGGGTAACCTTTGTTCGATAGCAAACTTAACTTCCCGGTGGGAACTTTGTTACCGAGAAAAAGATTATCTAACCGCCCCGGAATGGTTCTTCGCTTATGTGCCTTGTTATTAAAAGGTCTTATTGTTGCTGTTAAAACTTCCTTAGTAGTATGCTTTCCGTTTCTGCCTCGTGAAAAACCTTGCCAGAAAAAACCCAATTGGGACAAAAATTGGATGAAGCGAAAAAGAGTGCAGCACATACTTTCAGTACAGGTGATGTTCATCAGCAATGGTTTCTCTTTAGGTGTGCCACATTCAAGTTGCTTGGCAAATATTCACTATCTTGATTCTCCAACTCGTATGATCCTTTCCCGGTAATAGCCGAAACCCGGTAGGGGCCTTCCCATGTTGGACCTAGCTTCCCTACATTGAGTTCCCGGGTGTTTTGAGTTACTTTCCTTAAAACCAAGTTTCCCACTTTGAAATAACGGAGGTTGGCTCTTCGATTGTAATATCTTTCTATTCGATGCTTTTGAGCTGCCATCTTTATATGTGCCAAGTCCCTGCGTTTATCGAGCATCTCCAGATTGACCAACATTGCTTAATTTTTTGTTTCTTCATTTGCTTGGAAGTATCTCAAGGTAGGCTCCCCTACTTCCACCGGGATAAGGGCTTCTACTCCGTACACAAGGGAGAAAGGAGTCTTTTCGATGTTCGATTTGGTCGTTGTTCGGTACGCCCATAGTACTCCAGGCAGTTCCTCGGGCTATTTGCCTTTAGCTTCTTCCAATCTCTTTTTGAGATTTTGTATAATTACTTTGCTCGTTGATTCCGCTTGACCATTTGCGCTCGGATGATAGGGCGAAGATGTGATCCTTTTGATTTTCAAGTCTTCAAGGAATTTTGTGACCTTTGCGCTTATAAATTATGGCCCGTTGTCGTATGATATCTCTTTTGGTATCCCAAATATACAAATTATGTTCTCCCATAAGAAATCCACCACTTCACGTTCGTTGATCTTCTGATAAGGACCTGCTTCAACCCACTTAGAAAACTAGTCTGTTAAAATCAAAAGAAATCTTACCTTAGCAGGGGCCGGCAGCAGCGGTCCGATGATATCCATTCCCTACTTCATGAATGGCCATGGAGACAAAACTGAGTGCAATGGTTCTGCTGGTTGATGTACCAACGGTGCTTAGCGTTGACACCTATCACATTTTTTAACAAAAGCTTTGGCATCTTATTCTATTCAAGGCCAATAGTATCCTGCCCTTACCCATTTTAGTACTAAGGAATGCCCAAATAATTTCCATAGATCCCTTCGTGGACTTCTCGCATAACATAATTAGCTTCGGAGGCTCCCAAACATCAGACCTGTGGGCCTTGGAAAGATTTCCTGTACAATTGGCCTCATTTGAAACTATACCGCGCTGCTTTAGCGTGCAGCGCCCAGGATGCCTTGGGATCTTCAGGAAACTCAATGATCTCATTCCTCCAGTCCCATACCAAATTAGTCGCGTTTACCTCGTAATAGTTATCTGCGTCCAGAACCGAGTGCATAAGTTGTACGATCGTACTAGAGTCTGATTCCTTCATTTCTGTCGATGAGCCAAGGTTAGCTAATTCATCCGCTTCTGCATTTTCTTCCCTCGGGATATACGTAATTGACCACTCGCGGAATCGAGCAAGCATAGACTGAACCTTCGCTAAGTATTGTTACATGCGTTCCTCTTTGGCTTCGAAGATCCCGTAGACCTAATTTACTACTAGCTGGGAGTCGCATTTGATTTCTATGACCTCGGAATCTAGTCCCTGGGACAATTCGAGTCCTGCAATCAAAGCTTCATACTCTACTTCATTATTAGTCAGAGGAACCGTTCTTATGGCCTGCCTTAGGGTTTCTCCCGAAGGTATGGTTAATACTATGCTAACCCCGAACCCTTTTATGCTGGAAGCTCCATCCTTAAATAGGGTCCAAACTCCTGATGTCGATTCTGACACCATCACTGCTTCTTTGTTAGCCAGAGGTAACAGTCCCGGACTGAAATCAGCCACAAAGTCGGTCAAAACTTGTGACTTAATCGCAATCCTAAGTTTATAATCTATGTCAAATTCACTCATTTCGATGACCTATTTGGATAGCCTACCCGAAAGTTCGGGTTTGTGAAGGATATTTCGAAGGGGAAAAGTGGTCACCACACTATCAGGTAACATTGGAAATAAGGATTTGCTTCTGAGCGGCGACTACGAGGGCTAAGGACAACTTCTCCAAATATGGATAGCGAGTTTCCGCTCCAGTTAAAATTCTACTAACGTAATAAATTGGAGATTGCGTACCTTCGTCCTCGCGGACTAAAACGGCGCTTACCGCTACCTCCGAGACCGCTAAGTAGATTAATAATTTTTCGCCTTCCTCCGGCTTCGATAATAACGGAGGACTTGACAAGTATCTTTTCAAATCCCTTAAAGCATGTTGACATTCTGGGGTCCATCCGAAGTTGTTGTTCTTCTTGAGTAACAAAAAGAAACGATGGCATTTCTCTGAAGACCGGGAAATGAACCTGCTCAAAGCGGCCAATCTCCATGTGAGCCTTTGAATTTCTTTTACGCTTGATAGCTGGCCGGGGATGTCTTCAATGGATTTTCTTTTATCGGGGTTAACCTCAATCCCCTTTTATGATACTAGGAATCCTAGGAACTTGCCAGAACTAACCACGAACGCACATTTTTCAGGGCTAAGCTTCATGTTACGCTTCCTTAGCATGTCAAAAGTTTCTTGCAAGTTTTTACGATGATCACATGCGTTCAAAGACTTAACAATCATATCGTCTATATAGACTTCCATGGTTTTCACTATTTATTTTTCAAACATTTTATTTATGAGCCGCTAATAAGTGGCTCCGGCGTTCTTTAGCCCGAAGGGCATCACATTATAGCAATATGTGCCGAAATTCATTATGAACGAAGTTTTTTCCTTATCCTCCGGGTTCATCTTAACTTGGTTGTCCCCGGAATAAGCATCGAGGAAACTCATTAACTTATGCATTGTTGTTGCATCAATCATTTGATCAATATTTGGTAATGGGAACGGGTCCTTAGGGCACGCCTTATTCAATCCATATAGTCTATGCACATGGGAAATTTCTTCTTCTTCTTTCGAACTACTACTACGTTAGCTAGCCAGTCTGGATACTTTACCTCTCGGATTGAACCGATATCAAGTAAGTAAGTTACCTCTTCTTTGACGAATTTGTTTTTGGCCTCGGTAATAGGACATTTTTTCTGTCTTACCGGAGGAATGTTGGGATCCAAGCTTAACTTGTGTACGGCCATTTCTGGTGGGATACCTGTCATATCTGCATGTGACCACGTAAAACAACCGACATTAAATTTAAGAAATTCAATAAATCCAAACCTTAGTTCGGGGTGAAGTCCTGTCCCCAAGTGGGATTTCCTTTCCAGTAACTTCTCAAATAATGGGACTTTCTCAAGCTCTTCCGATGTGGATTTTGTTGCGTCCGTCTCTTCTACTACCTGGAAATACCTTGGCATTTGATAAGATTTAGGCACCTCTTTCCTATGATTGACCTCGCTTGACTCGGGAGCAGGCACCGGTTCTTGTAATTGCTATGCCGCATGCTCTTTCCCTTTGCAACTGGAGATCAAAATTGCATTCATCTCCCTTGCCGTCAGCTGGTCACCTCTTATTTGTTTAATTCCCTCGGGAGTTAGGAATTTCAGTAACTGGTGATATGTCGATGACACAGCTTTCATCTCGTGCAACCATGGTCTTCCCAGGATAATGTGGTAGCCCATATCACCATCCACCACCTCAAAAAGGGTCGTTTTTATCACCCATTCGGCAGTCGTGGGGAGTAGAATCTCTTCTCGGGTTGTCACGCTTGCTAGGTTGAACCCAGTGAGGAGTTTTGTGGTCGGAATAATGCTTCCGGTAAGTTTGGCTTGCTCCAATACCCTTCATTGTATAATATTGGCCGAACTCCCAGGATACACCTGAACACGTTTGATTTTAAAATCTAATACATTTAAAGAAATTACCAATGCATCATTGTGCAGTAGCAACAATCCATATGCGTCTTCTTCCATGAAAGTGATGTCGTCTTCTGATAAGTGAGAATTTTGACTACTTATTAGCGCCTTTTAGATTTAGTTTTAGTCCGAAGGTGTCTAAATATATTCTGAAAAACTGATGAAATATGCTTACCTGCAGGAGTATTGGAAAATGAGCCACTACGATGAAATTTAACTCGAGGAGGAGTGATCTGAACAAGGACAAAAATCAGGCACAGAAGCTCAAGTGCGGACCGCAGATTTTTATCTGCGGCCGCAAAATGTGAAGGAAAATCAACAAAGCCCCAGTGCAAAGTGCGGACCACACAATTATTGTGCGGTTGCAGAAGCTACGTAAGAGCCAAAGTTCAGAGAGTTTCATTTCAAGCTCAAGAAGAAATGCGGACCGCACAATAATTGTGCGACCTCAGAAACTGTTATGCGACCGCACTCAGGAAATGTGTGGTCCGCAGAAGAGCCCAGTGCGGCCGCACCTAGAATTATGCGGACCACAGAACATGAGAGATGCGGCCGCAATCCAGAATTGTGCGGCCGTAGAGCCAACTCCTGTCAAGATCTAAAGAGAAGTGCGGACCGCACATATAATTGTACGGCCGCAGAACCTCCGAAAGGGCAATTTTGTCCGAAAATTCCAGCTTTGTATAAATAGACTACTTTCACGAAATTAGGTCAAGTTTGGAATATTGAAAGTCATGTAGCCGTTTTTACTTGCCCCTTTAGGTAACTTTAGCTTACTTTGGTGATTTAACATTGAATTTTTATCTTTTAATCATGCAATATTAGTTTTATCATCTTTTCTTCTTTATTTTCTTCTATACCCATTATGAGTAGCTAGATTTCTAACTAGAGTTGTGACCCAACCCTAGTGTGTAAACCTAATGGGTGTTTGATTTATTGCTTGTTTATGATTGGGTGTTGATTATCCAGCCTTGTTCTTGCTTTTATTTGAAGATTTAATGGTTGCAAACATTATCTCATGCCTAAATTGACTTGGTCTCTTCTTGAGAAAGAGAGACTTAGTCTAGGAAAATTTGGCTAACAAGAATTTGGGATAAAATCAAGATATTGATAGTCCCAATTAAAGGGTTGAACCTAGAGATAGTAAAACCCGACTTGAGCATTTTATCAATTGTTTTGTTCAATACCCATTTGGACTTGAGAAAGCCAAATTCGGCAAACTCACTCTCTTACCGAGAGGTATTAGTGGGTACTTAAGTGTTGATAGCTATAATACACCCCGACCAATGAAACAAGTTTTACACTTTACAACCCATTTGGCAAACACCTAGGTGAAGGTCATAGCCCTAGGCCTTTTACATTATTTGAAAACCATCCAAAAATAATATTCTCTAGTTTTATATCTTTAGAATTGTAATCCTAAACGTAATTTTAGAAGTAAAAACAAAACCATATTTGTGGAAGTGCAACCAAGATACTTCACGTGCTTTATCCAAATATATACCACTAATCCCATATCAGCTCCCTGTGGATTCGATCCTGACTCCTTGTTGGGTATTATTATTGCAATCGACCGTTTCACAACCCCGAATAGAGGTGTGACTTGGACGAGATTAATTTTTGGCGCCGTTGCCGGGGAGCTAAAAACGGATTTAGTTATATATTTGGTTTTGTGTGCGAATTGTCTTCTTTTCCTTCCGTGTTACTAATCTTTTTGGTGCAACAATTGTAGGTGAAACAATGGCTCTCAACAACAATGATCCTCTTGGAAACATGCCTTTGGGGGATGTGGACGTGGAAGATGACCAAGTTGAAGAGGTTCCTCTTGAACCTCAAGCAAATAGATGAGGCCGAACGCCTCAAGACAACGTTCTCGTTCCACCCCAAAATCCACCAAGAGCGGCTCCACACCGGGTGTTGCCGAATGAAGGCTATGCAAGTGCCATAGTCCCTCCCCGCATTAGGGCGGGCAACATTCAAATCACAAATGTTATGCTCACATTGCTAGAGCAACGGGAATTCTTCACCGGGGCTCCGAATCAAAATGCGTACAAACACTTGAAAGGGTTTGTGGACACTTGCTGGGGGAGTAAACAGACAAACGTCTCCGAGGATACTTTAAGGTTAAGGCTATTTTCTTTCTCTCTACGGGGGAAAGCCTTGGATTGGCTAGAAAGGTTGCCAAACCATTTCATCCATACATGGGATGAATTAGCGGAGAAATTTATTTCCAAGTTCTTTTCTCCCGGGCATATGGCTACTTTTAGAGATGAGATTCTAGCATTCAAACAAGAACCCAATGAGCCATTGCATGAAATATGGGAGAGGTACAGAACTATGGTGAAAGAGTTCCCAAACAATGACATAATGGAGGCTATGATTCAACAAACTTTCTACAGGGGGGATCAATACTACCAATTAATGCGTGGTCAACCAACTTGCCGGGGAAAATTTCATGACAACTCCATATGCGGAAGCATGTGAGATCTTAGATGAAATGGCAGATACTTCATCGGCATGGCAAAGTAGAGCAAATGTTCCTCAAGGTGATCCAAACGTGATTCACCTACATAAAGCATTTCATGATCATGGGCAAGCAATTGCCGAGTTGACGACCACAATGAATAAATTAGCCAAGGCTCAACTTCAACAAGTGCAAGGTCCTAAGCAAGTCAATGAAATGGAGGGAGTTAATATGATGGTAAACAAGAGAAGGCAAAAGGGTCCTCAAGTGCAAAACCGTGTGGAACATTATGTGCAAGAAGATAGTGGGTTTGATCAAGATGAATCTTACAATGACCAAGAGGAGGAAGTACAATATGTGAACAACTTCCAAGGGCAAAGAAACAACTCTCAAGGCCTGAATCAACAACAATGGCGACCTCATGGTAATCAAGGGAATTGGAATAATCAAAACAACCAAGGGAAATGGAATAACCAAAAAAATCAAGGAAATTGAAATGGTCAAAATAACCAAGGCAATTGGAGTGGCAATAGTCAAGGATATTGGGGAGGCAACAACCAAGGGAGATGGAACAATAATCAAGGAAATCGGGGATCGGGCTTTCAAAGGCCCCCGATGTATCAACAACCAACAACCCGCCTCCATATCCTTCCCAGGGTCCAAGCTCTTCCAACAATGAGATGGGGAGAATTGAGAACATGTTCAAACAAATGATGGAGAAGAATGCCGACTCCGATGCTCAACTAGCCTCTCACAACACTTCAATTCGCAATTTGGAAGTTCAATTGGGGAAAATTTTACAAGCTTTAAACATTCGTCCTAAAAGGGCACTACCAAGTGATACGGTGGTGAACCCAAAGGGTGGAAACAACATGGGACATGCGATGGCCATGACTACAAGGAGTTAAAAGGGTAGGGATGCACCCACCTCAAGTCAAAGGAAAATTGTGGATGATGAACAAGTGGTACAAGAAGATGAGATCCCGAACAATGTGGTGCAAACAAATGATGAAGTAAGAATTAATATTGATGACAATGTGGAGGAGACTCAAGAGGAAGTGAACCCGTTTAGGGAGCACATTGTTGACATACCGGAACCGGTAGTGCCAAAGGCTAAAGCAGCAACGCCAAGGCCTCCTCCTCCATACCCTCAAAGGTTTGCCAAGCAAAATGGCGAGAATCAATTCAAAAAGTTCATTGACATGATGATGAGTCTATCTATTAATGTGCCATTGGTTGAGACTTTGGAGCAAATGCCCGGTTATGCAAAGTTCATGAAGGACTTGATGACAAAGAAGCGGTCGATGAATTGTAAAACTATAAAGATGACTCATCAAGTGAGTGCAATTGTGCACTCAATGGCTCATAAATTGGAAGATCCCGACGCTTTCACAATCCCTTGTACCATTGGAAGTGCCGACTTTGCTAAAGCTCTTTGTGATCTTGGGGCAAGTATCAATTTGATGCCCTATTCGATTTTCAAGACTTTGGGAATTGGGCAACCAAGACCCGCATCTATGAGATTACAAATGGCGGATCGTACCATGAAGAGACTGTTGAGTATAATTGATGATGTGTTGGTTCTTGTTGATAAATTCATTCTCCCAACAGATTTTGTTATTCTTGATTGTGAAGTGGACTATGAGGTGCCTATTATTCTTGGTAGACCTTTCCTTGCTACGGAAAAGGCTCTTGTTGATGTGGAAGCCGGTGAACTCACTTTCCGAGTGGGTGATGAAAAAGCGATATTTTACGTGTTCAAATCTATGAGGCAACCGAATAGCAATGAAGTATGTTCGTTTGTGGACTTGGTGACCAATGTTATTATTGATGATACAAGTGCCACGATTAATGTGGGTGACATGTTGGAGGTCGTTTTGCTAAATTTTGGTGATGAGGAAATGGATGGCTTCATGGAATGTGTAAATTCTTTGCAAGGGATGGGGTCAAACAATTATGCACCTCGGAAACTTTCCTTAGATCTCGAAAATAGGAAAACGCCGCCTCCTACAAAGCCTTCAATTGAAGAGCCTCCTATCTTGGAGTTGAAGCCATTGCCTCCACATCTCAGGTATGAATTTCTTGGCCCTTTCTCTACTTTACCGGTTATTCTTTCCTCTTGTTTGACTAACGTGCAGGTTAACTCTACATTGGTGGTGCTCAACAAGAGGAAGAAAGCTATTGGGTGGACTTTGGCGGACATTCGGGGAATAAGCCCCGCATTTTGCATGCACAAGATTAATTTGGAGGAAGATTCCAAACCCTCCATTGAACATCAAAGGAGGCTAAATGAAGAAATGCAAGAGGTGGTCAAAAAGAAGATCATCAAGTGGTTAGATGCAGGGGTTGTTTACCCCATTTCCGATAGTTCGTAGACCTCTCTGGTGTAATGTGTCCCAAAGAAAGGGGGCATGACGGTGGTTACCAATGACAAGAACGAGTTGATTCCTACAAGAACGGTGACCGGGTGGAGAGTGTGTATGGACTATCACAAGCTCAACAAAATCACAAGGAAGGATCATTTCCCACTTCCCTTCCTAGATCAAATGCTTGATAGATTGGCCGGCCGTGCTTTTTATTGTTTCCTTGATGGGTATTCTGGCTATAATCAAATTCTTATTGCTCTGGTGGATCAAGAGAAGACTACTTTCACATGTCCTTATGGTACTTTCACATTCTCACGGATGCCATTTGGGTTATGCAATGCACCGACGACTTTTCAAAGGTGTATGATGGCTATATTCACGAACATGGTGGAGGATTTCCTTGAAGTTTTCATGGATGACTTTTCAGTGGTCGGGAATTCTTTTGATGATTGCTTGAAAATTTTGGATAAGGTATTAGCAAGATGTGAAGAGACGAACTTGGTGTTGAATTGGGAGAATGTCATTTCATGGTTGAGGAAGGCATTGTCCTTGGCCACAAAATTTCAAAGAATGGCATTGAGGTCGACAAGGCGAAAATAGAGGTGATTTCTAAACTTCCACCTCCAATATTCGTGAAGGGAGTGAGGAGTTTCTTGGGTCATGCGGGGTTCTACAGGCGTTTCATCAAGGATTTTTCCAAAGTGGTGAACCCCTTGTGTAAGCTTTTGGAGAAAGATGCCAAATTTTATTTCAATGAGGATTGCATGAAGGCATTTGAATTTCTCAAGTTCAAATTGACAACTACTCAAATTATCACCGCCCCGAATTGGAGCTTGCCTTTTGAGCTCATGTGTGACGCTAGTGATATGGCGGTCGTAGTAGTTTTGGGGCAACGTGTCAACAAGGTCTTTCATTCGGTCTACTATACTAGTAAAACCATGAATGATGCCCAAGTCAATTACACTGTGACCAAAAAAGAGCTCTTTGCTATTGTTTTTGCTATGGAGAAATTCCGCCGGTACTTGATGGGTACAAAGGTGATTGTCCCCACGGATCATGCGGCACTTTGGTACCATATGAGCAAGAAAGATTCAAAGGCTCGGTTAATGAGATGTGTGCTTTTATTGCAAGATTTTGATCTAGACATCCAAAACCGCAAAGGCAGTGAAAATGAAGTGGCGAACCACTTGTCTCGCTTGGATGAGGAGGGGAGGCGGTATGACGGCCTTGAAATCAATGACTCCTTCCCCGATGAGCAACTTCTAGCCATTTCAATGATCGAGATTCCATGGTTCGCTGATTTAGCAAATTATCTTGTGAGTGGTATTGTACCGGATGAGTTCTCTTCGAATCAAAGGAAGAAGCTCAAATGGGATTTCCTAGACTATTATTGGGATGAACCGTACCTCTTCGGGAATTGTACCGATGGCGTGATTAGAAGATGTGTACCGGAGGAGGAACAAGTTAAAATTCTTGGGCCTACTTTCTACAAGGACGCAAGTGATCTAGTCAAGAATTGTGATGAATGTCAAAGGGCCGGTGGGATTTCAAAAAAAAATGAGATGCCCCTCACCACCATCTTGGAAATTGATATTTTTGATATGTGGGGTATTGATTTCATGGGACCGTTTGTAAGCTCTTTAGGGAACACCTACATTTTGGTAGCTGTGGATTATGTGTCAAAATGGGTTAAGGCCGTTGTTCTACCCAACAATGAAGCTAGAAGTGTGGTGGCATTTTTGAAAAAGAACATCTTTACAAGGTTTGGTACTTCGCGGGCCATTATAAGCGATTGGGGGTCACATTTTTGCAACAAGGCTTTTGATACATTGCTTAGCAAGTATGGTGTCACTCACAAAGTCATGACCCCCTATCACCCTCAAGCAAGCGGACAAGTGGAAGTCTTCAACCGGGAGATCAAGAGTATTTTGTCAAAAACACCGAATGCCAACCGGACGGATTGGTCAAAGAAACTTGATGATGCTTTATGGGCTTATAGGATGGCTTACAAAACACCGATTGGGATGTCTCCATACCGGTTAGTGTTTGGGAAAGCTTGTCACCTTCCGGTGGAACTTGAGCACAAGGCCATGTGGGCTTTGAAGAAGCTAAATCTTGAGTGGGATGTCGCCTCCAACTTAAGGGCGGCACAATTGAATGAGCTAGATAAATTTCGGTACCATGCATATACAAGTTCATCCTTATACAAGGAGAAGATGAAACACTTTCATGACAAGTACATTCGGAACAAGGAGTTTAAAGAAGGCGATCTTGTGTTATTGTTCAATTCTCGGTTAAGAATGTTTTCGGGAAAGTTGAAGTCTAAATGGAGTGGCCCGTTTGAAGTTATGAGTGTGACACCCTTTGGTGCATTGAACTTGAAGAATAAAAATGATGAAGTGTTTAGAGTCAATGGTCACCGGGTGAAGCACTATCTGGGAAAAGTTGGTGATGGCCATGTAGAGGCAGTGATTCATTTCAAGTGATTGATGGTAATCTACATCGTGTTGCGACATTAAATTAGGCGCTTCTTGGGAGGCAACCCATGTTTCTTTTTCTTTTCCTTTTTCTTCTTATTTAGATAGGTCTTATTTTTTGCTAACTGGTTTTGAAGTATGTTGCAGGAATAAGTGTGCTTTGCATGAACTGTGCTCAGGAAAAGTGGCTAAGTGTGAAAAAAGTGCGGACCGCAAATTTTGAAGGCCACAGCAGAAAAGGATCTACGGCCGCACAATTCTTGTTGGGACCGCACAACTGGAGATCAAAAATTGCAAACTCTCTGAAGTTGTGCATGTCAGAGAAATGGCCAAAGTATGGCCGCACAAGGAAATGTACGGTCCGCACAAAAATTAGCAGCCGCACTAAAAAATATGCGGACCGCAGATCATCAAAAGAGTAATTTGTAACAGTTAAAGGAGTGCGGACCGCACACAAAATTATGCGGCCGCACTCATCTCTTGGACTCTTGCCATAACCGGTCAAGTATAAATAGTAGCCTTCTCACTACTGTTGAGACTTTACGAACTCTGAACAATTAAGACAAAGGCAAACACAGTGCACTCATCTGATTCACGCATCTAACACTCATTTCATCATCTTTGATTCTTCCTTAGCATCACCATATCACTGGTATGTTCAATTCATCTTTAAATTTTTCAATTTTCTTAATTTTGTTCATAATTAGTTTAGTTATTTTTAGGCCTAATGTCAAATTTATCATCATGTGAGCTTAAATTTGTGTGGTAACTTCCTATTTGCTATTTGGGGGATGGGTAAACTGTGTATCATGTCTAAATTGCTACTACCATGTCTAAATTGTGCGTGAATTAGAAACCCTAAGAATCTGCCCAACAAATTTTTGAATTGTGCGGCCGCACAAGGAATTGTGCGGTCCGCAGATCAGTAGGCTAGGGCATTTGGTATAGAATGATTGTGCGGACCGCACTTGAAATTGTGCGGTCCGCAGAAATTCAACCGCGGCCGCAGAAAAGTGTGTGCGGTCGCAGATCAAGCAATTCTCTGTCTTCAGAGAGTTGTCATTTTTGAAGTTTCAATGTGCAGCCGCACCCAAAATTGTGCAGACCACACTTCAATTGTGCGGTCACACTTAAAATTATGCGGACCGCAGAACCATTAGTGCGGCCGCACCCAAAAATATGCGGACCACACTTCCCCCAACCTGCATACTGTTTGTCTACAACTGTCTGATACTTTGGATTTGAACTATAACTGATTCATGTTGCTATGTATTGCAGACAATGGTTAGATCACGGGGACGAGGTGATACATCCAAGGGGAGGGGTGAACCTTCCAAAGGCAGAGGCAAAATCACCTTACCCCTCGCCCTCCAAAAAGTGATCAATAAGAAGGCAACAATAGGCTGAGGTTGGCAGCTAGAGCCCTCCGAATCAAGTTCATATGCCCCGTCTAGGGAAGCATCAGAGGGCGACTCAGTGCAAAGGCAGCCTGTTGTGCAATCACAGCCACAGCTGCCCCAGGAGATACTGACTGAGAGATAAGCCTACCTCTTCTGAGAGTACTTCTGAGGGGTCGGAAGGGAACAGTCAGGCTTCAGATCCTTCATCTACTCATGCCCCCGCCGCACCAGTCACAGTTGATGATGATGATGATATTCCGGATGAAGGTCGAGGGGGTGATACCAAAGTTGTCGGCCTCGAGAGGTCGAAGAAGAAGAATAAAGTTTGGGAAGATAGGTTTGTGAGCCTGACTGCATTCAATAGGTTCCGAGAGTGGTGGCCTCAAATATCGCTCACACTTGAGCGTCATTTCTTTTGAATGACTTGGATAGATACAATCCAAATGTGGAAAAATAGTTTTGAGAGAAAAAAGGGTGGACATGGTTCACTCAAAGTGTAGTAGATGCCAAAGAGCACTTGGTCTAGGAATTTTATGCCAATGTGGCACACATCAAGAAGGGGACCAAAGTGACGAAAGTGAGGAACTTGAAAGTGAGGTTTGACCAAACCACCCTGAACACATACCTAAGGTTAGAGGATGTGGAGCCGGTGCAATACTTGGAAAAGTTGGCTATAGGTGATGCAGCTCGCCCATGGCTAGCTGAGCTTCTGGCAGCTCCGGGACCACCACCACCATGGATCACAGCAGGGGTTCCTATTCAGCGGAACACCCTCAACTTTGAAGCAAAAAGGTGGCAAACATTTGTGTGCATCTGCATAGACCCAAGCCGGAATGAAAATAATCTCCCAATCCCTCGGGCAGTCCTAGTTGCTTCCATCATGGCCGGGTACCCAATCAATGTGGGTGCCATCATGTCGGCCAACATGTCTCTGGTTGTCAGGCAGGGTGAAAGCTCCTATCCATATCCCATCACTATCACGGAGTATCTCACGGATGCGGGGGTGGAGCCCAAGAGCTTTGAAATGAAGATTAGGGCTAAGCAGCCCTTCTCCTGGTACTCTCTGAAGGACCCAAGGAACCCTAAGAACAAGGGTAAGTCGACTACTACTGTAGGCCAGTCTGATGAGTCGTCGGTGGTAGTTGCAGATTCAGCTGCCATGCCTTCCACAGCAGCTGGGCCTTTTACCGATATAACTGCCATACCTCCACATCTATCTTCAGGGCCATCAGTATCAGTGCCTTCCTCCTCTACTTATCCACTCTCTGCGCTGCGAGTCACCTAGACACTGGTGAGTCTCAACAACTGGATGCAGACATCTACTGCAAAGTTGTCTGACCTATCCAGTGCAGTTACAGCTCAGACTTCTACCCCAGCACCCCAGATTCCTCCATCAGTGGAGGAAACTTTGAAAAAAATATTGGAGAATCAGAAGACCATCATGGACATCTTGGTGGCACATGGGGGAGCAATTGAGGAGCTTGGGAATCAGGTGAAGAAGATGAGGAAATCTCAGGCTTCGAAGAAATCAGTTGACAGGTTGAGACAAGAGGTGACCAAGATAGCAGCCGCTGGAGACCTTCCGTTTGACTTACTGATGGAGACAGGTCCAACAGTACCAGTAGACCCAGCAGTACCATCAGCACCAGTGGCACCGGCTGGCCAGTATGAGGAGCCAAACTCGCTGCCCACACTACTGAGGCGCTGCTACAGATGTTCACCAACTCAGCTACTCTCCGAGCAGAGGATGATGAGATCTAGTTGAAGGAGCCTGAGAGAGGTGATGCTGCTATGGACACGAAGACCACATAGGGAGTCCTCTCTACTCTTTCCCTTCCTTGTTTTTATTTTGTTAAACATTGAGGACAATGCTTATTTTTATTCAGGGGAGTAAAGTCTATTTTGATTTGACATTTGATATTGGCATGTAATAACTGATAACATTCTCTTTTTATTTTTACTTTTATTATGTACATATTCTTCTCTCTCTATTGATGTATATACTCTCTTTCCCTTTCCCAGTTTGTATATTCAGTTATGCTTCCAGCAGTTTACTTCATAGCTTCTTTATTTTGTTTTCTCAGTAGTCAATGTTTAGTCTAATAGCTTCTAATTTACTTTAATAGCTTTTTTTTAATTTAGTAGTTTCTTTTCATGTTTAAGTGATCAATAAGCCTTTGGTTTTCTTAATGCCACAGTTCTTTCCAAAGGTGGTTTTTGTATGAACCGAGTGACTCTTCCCAACGATGGATGGCGTAAAAACCTTCTTAAGGGATTGAGTCCGTTTTTTATGTTTAGGTGAGAACAATAGTAATAATGAATAAGAGAACCTAATTGAGTCGAACTAGAAGAGTCAAGAATGCTTCAATTGGTACCAACACACTTAACTACATGCTTATGATTAAAAATAAGTTCTTGGAAATAAATAGCTCTAGTTAGTGATCTTTTGACTCTTGTGTTGACTTAAACAATCATCGAGTGGTTTAGTTGAACCATTAATGATGTTCAATCTCGAATATGGTTGTTGTGGGCCCTCGACTCTATCCTCTTTAACAATCCAGCTGTGTGAGAAGTGAGATGTTTTGTTACAAGTCCAAGTACCCGTGTGAATGGTCTAGAACTTGCCTCGAATGTGTTTCTAGGCGAAATTCTAAGTTTTGCTTGGCTTGAGAAGTGATTGTAGGCTCTCCTTGACCCGTTTTGAAATTTTCCATGACCCACCAATATTGTTATCCCTAGTCAACCCTTTTGAGCCTAAAACCTTTCTCATTTGATAACCATATTACAAGCCTTTACCCGTTTTGTAGTGATCCTCTCTTGGCACCTAAGCTTTCCTTAACACTTTTGAGAAATAATTGGCTAAAACATAAGTTTGGGGGAGAGACGAGAAATTTGAAAGTGGTATCAAGGTACAAAAAGAGAAAAGAAAAGGCAAAGAAAAAGAAAGAAAAAAAATACAAAAAGAAAATGAATAAGTTGAAGAGTTGAAGGGATTCAAATAAAAGCAAAACTGCAAAGCATGGAGAAAACGAATATCATGACCAAGAAAGAGTGATGTTAAGTCTCTCTAGTTCCCCTAAGGAAAAAGAAAATAACTCAAAGAGTCGACAAAGCATGAGCCAAAAAGAGAAAATGGAGTGCTTAATGAAAGATGAACCTGTTCTATTCCAACATTTCCGTCCAAAAGCCTTCATTACATTCCGAAAAAGACCTACGTAATTTCAAGCCGAGTGAAATTACATTAGTGGTGATTTACATGAGGGGCAAGCATATGGTACTTAGAGTAGTACTTGTGACATTCTTTTGAGAGAGATTAGCGAACTTTTCACAAATCCTTTAAGTGAGTGCTACATTCTTAAGTGAGATATGCTAACGGAGAGTAGAAGAGGGGGAGTTTGGGATCCACAATGACATACATGAAAGATCGAACTTCCTTGATGAGTAAAGTCAACTCTTGATATTCTAGTGTCACATTAGAACTATTTGTGCTTAAAACTTCAAATTATTGCCTTGTTGATAATTCATAAGTGTTGTGGGTAATTATTGGTTCCAATTGATGTGTGTTTGATTCACCTTAGATTAGCTGGAATAGCTCTTATCTTGTGGAGGTGGGAATTACCTTATTTTCTTGAGGATAAGCAAAAGCTTAAGTTTGGGGAGTTGATAAGTGGGAATTTTGACTACTTATTAGCGCCTTTTAACTTTAGTTTCAGTCCAAAGGTGTCTAATTGTATTCCCGAAAACTGATGAAACATGCTTACCTATAGAAGTATTGGAAAATGAGCTACTACGATGAAATCCAACTCAAGAAGGAGTGATATGAACAAGGACAAAAATCAGGCATAGAAGCTCAAGTGAGGACCACATATTTCTATCTGCGGCCGCAGAATGTGAAGGAAAATCAACAGAGCCCCAGTGCAAAGTGCGGACCGCACAATTATTGTGCGGCCGTAGAAGCTACGTATAAGTCAAATTTCAGAGAGTTTCATTTCAAGCTCAAGAATAAATGTGGACCGCACAATAATTGTGCGACCGCAGAAACAGCTATGCGACCGCACTCAGGAAATGTGTGGTCTGTAGAAGAGCCCAGTGTGGCCGCACCCAGAATTGTGCGGACCGAAGAACATGAGAGATGCGGACGCAATCCAGAATTGTGCAGCCGCAGATCAACTCCTGTCAAGATCTGAAGAGAAGTGTGGATTGCACATATAATTCTGCGGCTGCAGAACCTCTGAAAGGATAATTTTGTCCGAAAATTCCAACTTTGTATAAATAGACTACTTTCATGAAATTAGGTCAAGTTTGGAATATTGAAAGTCCTGTAGCCGTTTTTACTTGCCCCTTTAGGCAACTTTAGCTTACTTTGGTGATTTAACATTGGATTTTTATCTTTTAATCTTGCAATATGAGTTTTATCATCTTTTCTTCTTTATTTTCTTCTATACCCATTATGAGTAGCTAGATTTCTAACTAGGGTTGTGACCCAACCCTAGTGTGTAAACCTAATGGGTGTTTGATTTATTTCTTGTTTATGGTTGGGTGTTGATTATCTAGCCTTGTTCTTGCTTTTATTTGAAGATTTAATGGTTGCAAACATTATCTCATGCCTAAATTGACTTGGTCTCTTCTTGAGAAAGAGAGACTTAGTATAGGAAAACTTGGCTAAAACGAATTTGGGATAAAATCAAGAGATTGATAGTCTTAATTAAAGGGTTGAACATTAGAGATAGTAAAACCTGATTTGAGCATTTTATCAATTATTTTGTTCAATACCCATTTGGATTTGAGAAAGCCAAAAATTGGGCAAAATCACTCTCTTACCGAGAGGTATTGAGTGGGTACTTGAGTGTTGATAGCTATAATACACCCTCACCAATGAAACAAGCTTTACAGTTTACAACCCATTAGGCAAATACCTAGGTTAAGGTCATAGCCCTAGGCCTTTTACATTATTTGAAAACCATCCAAAAATAATATTCTCTAGTTTTATATCTTTAGAATTGTAATCCTTAACGTAATTGTAGAAGTAAGAACAAAACCATATTTGTGGAAGTGCAACCAAGATACTTCACGTGCTTTATCCAAATATATACCACTAATCCTATCTCAGCTCCCTGTGGATTCGATCCCGACTCCTTGTTGGGTATTATTATTGCAATCGACCGTTTCATAACCCCGAATAGAGGTGTGACTTAGACGAGATCATCTTCAGCGACTTCTCAGAGTCTCTTGTTGTGGGTTACCGATACATGTCGAGAAGGTAACCCCATTAATCTCGTTCCCTCCCCCCCCCCCCCCAAAAAAAACAAAATCATGTTGATCATCAGGCGCGGGGGTTCTTCTCATGCTTTTGAAGGTTCCGTGTTGTCACGATTGCAACCATAATTGTTTTTAGCCCAGTCACTTAAGAATTCCCTGAGATGGCTATTTTTCAGTAGTGTCGCAACCTCTTCGCGCAGATGCCGGTAGTCCCCAGTTCGGTGACCGTTCATCCCGTGGTATTCGCACCACAAATTAGGATCCCTCTAGCTGGGATCGAATCTCATCGGCTTCAAGAATCGTGGTTCTTTAATGTTCCTCATAGCCGATACTAACTCTACTGCACTGACGTTGAAGTTGTATTCTGAAAGTCTGGGGTAGGAAGGATCTCGAGAACCTGATATTTCCTTGTCCTGTAATGACCTGTTGTTCCAACCGTGATCAATTCTTCTATCGGTAACGAACCTCTCCGCCGACCAGAAGCCTCTGTCGCGTCCTTCGGCCCGTTCATAAGGCAAAAACTGGCTCCTCGAAGATAGTCTATCTGTGTCGAAATCGTCTTTTGATATCTCTTTAATCTTCTCTTGACCTTTAACAAATGCCGGAAAACCGAGCTAATCATCCTCAATCCTTATCTTTGACTCGTACCGGTTGTGAACATCTGCCCAAGTTGTCACTTGAAACTCGAGCAAGCTTTCTTTCAATTTCCGGGAAGCATCGGAACTTCTCGGATTCAAACCCTTGGTGAATGTTTCAGACGCTCATTCATCCGGAACGGCCGAGAGTAACATCCTTTCCTTCTAGAACCGGGTTACAAGTTCCCGCAGCAACTCGGAGTCTCCTTGTGCAATCCTGAATATATCGACCTTTCGGGCCTGCACCTTTCTAGCCCCAGCATGGGCCTTAATGAAAGAATCCACGAGCATGTCGAAGGAGTCTATGGAATGCTCGGACAAAAGCAAATACCATGTCAAGGCTCCCTTCCTGAGGATCTCTACAAATTTCTTCAGCAAAATTGACTCGATCTCGTGGGGAGCTAAATCGTCCCCCTTCACAGCCATTGTATAGGTGGTGATATGCTCCTGAGGATCTGAAGTCCCATCATATTTTGGCACGTCGGGCATTTTGAACCGCTTCGGGATCAATTCGGGTGCCGGGATTGGTTTGTACGGCAATTGAGTGTACTTCTTTGAGTCTGGCTCCTTCAGCATTGGTGGTGCGCCCAAAATTTGATCCATGCGGGCGTTTACTTCCCTCATAAACTGTATGAGTTCGCTTTTGAAGGGATCACTTTCGTTGTTGTGACCGGATCCGCTCCCCCTGGCCCCATCAAAGCCGACCTCTCCCGTCTGAGTGTTGTTGTTGACCCTTTGCGTTGTTTGATTTGCGGGAGCACCAGGAGGAACTGGACCTCGTCCATTCACGTTATTGGAAGCACCCGATAACGCCTGCTTCAGCCAGGTCATAACCTTATCCTGTCGTTTGAGATGGCCTAGAATGGACTCATGTTGCTCCTGCAGGACCCTTACCGCTTCGACGATGTGCTCCTCTTCAGCATCATCAGGAGTCGCTTCTCTAACATGTCGCGGGTACCGCCTGTTGTGGACTGGTGTGGCCTCGTTCCCCTCACTGCGGGTATCACTGATTTGAATCCTCGTGTTGAGGCTAGTTTTCTTGGGCCTCAAGGTTGTGTGTGCGTTAACACCAATATCTGCCATTTTCTATGATTCTTTTGCTAAGAACAAATAATCAAACACGTTAGTAAAAGAGACAAGGACCAACTTAATTACACAATTGTCTAGGCCCCACATTGGGCGCCAAACTGTTTACCCGTAAAATGGTACAGTTGAATTTATACGTGATTTATAGACAAGTGAATTAATTTGGTCCTGAAATAATAGATGAATTAGATAAAAATACAATACTTAGCCTTGAGATGGAGATAAAATAGAAGAAATAATAATTCTGGGAGCAGGGTTCCCGGGCACAACAATAATGATATCAAAAAATAAGAAGATAAATTATATTAAGCTTTGAATAGAGTGTAGCGTATATTTGCCGGAAAACTCATGTCTCCTCAACAATGATAATAGAGCTCACTGTTTATACATGTACCTAGGGAACAAGGTCCTAGGATCAAGTCCATCTTTAATGTCAATTATGGGGGCCATTAAAAAATGTGTAACGGCAAGTAGTGAATGTCATATTTCTTGTAACGGGCAGTGTACTTAATGCTGTAGAATATTCCTCATTAAATGCTATCGGGTGGCAGACATTTATTTCATCTTTATGAGTATCGTTCTCTCCGGTAACAGACAGGATCGTTGCCTTCGATTTCAGCTATCTTCTGTTTTCGGTTCTACGTGTCACTTTCTCATGCGATCATTTAATATAAACATATTTTACCCTAAGCAGATTTATTAGTGAAGAGTTTTCTTATATTAAAAAAACATGGAGAAGAGCCAGGCAAGGTGAAAACAATTACTCAAAAGGGAAAGAAAAAAAAAACGTTAAGCAAATGATTTAATATTCCTTCTTATTGGCAATGATTTAAGAGCTATGGGTTTCAGTAAAAATTCTTGATGTGTTTCCAGTTGTCTCCTTAAATAACTCTAATCTTACTTTTAATTTTTAGTTGAAATTCTCGATTGCATGAAAAATCACTCAACAGCAACAGGTTCGGCGGAACTAGTCTTTACTCTACAGGTTCGGCGAAATCCATTTTTTTATTTAAAATTTTTATTTGTCTTAAAAAAATTATTAAATATATATGAATTAGTAGCGTAGAACCGATTAGGCGTTTGAATTGATTGAAACTAAAAAAAAGAGTTTTGAACTTGTACTGAAAGATAGTTTTTAAAAATTAAAATTGTGTTTAAATATATATTTTACTTGAAAAAATATTAAACTTTTATGAGTAAAAGATAAATTTTAACCAAAAAATAGCCAAAACCAGCTTTTGAAACTCGAATTTTCTTTTAAACTGATCAAGTTCCATAAAGAAATAATATTTTAATTTCTTTTTTAAAAGTAAAGAAAATTCTATATTAGGCAAGTAACTTGAAAAAACTAAAATTTTTGGATCCGCCTCCAATGGTCGGCGCGTCTATATTTGCATAACGTAATGGGCATTTGGACATAAGAATTGTAAATTTTCGGAAAAAGTGAAAAACAATTCAAGTGAAAATGGTATTTGAAAATTAGAGTTAGTTTTGGACATGAATATAATTTTGGATTGTGTTTGAATTTTTGTGAGTGATATGAGTGAAAATTTTAAAAAATAATTTTTTGGAGTTTTTTAAATTTTTGAAAAATTTCAAAATTAATTTTCAAGTGAAAATTGAAAATTTTATGATCAAATTGATTTCGAAAAAAGTGAAAAAATTTCGAAAAAAAAAAAAATTCATGGCCAAACGGGCTTAAAAACTAGGGACAAAAGTTAAACATCAATAACATTTATGAACATCAATCCTGACCGTTCAAATGAGAAAGAAAATGGACTGGATTGGATTGGGCCAGAATTTAAAATTTTGGACTGTGACATCACACTGTTGCCACCGCTTCACTGATCTTGACCCAAATCGACCGACAAAATTCATATCCTTGAAACCTTAAAGTTCGCCCGCAGTTTTTGAAGAAATATAATACTAGTACTTCAATAAATCCATTATTTAAGAAAAATAAACGTAAAATATGTTCTTACGTTACTACTATAAATAGACAGTCTCCCAAAGATACACTTCCATAAAATAGACTTTTGACACTTGAGCTTTCAATAATATATTCTTTATTCCCCTTCACTTTTTCTCTCTCACAATTTCACACTTCAATGCACTTCTGTCCCTGTTATTCCCTAGAACTAGAATACACACACACTAGTGGATTCCTTGCTTTAGCTTCAAATTTCTGCTAATTAATCTTTTTCTTTTCTTTTTCTCTCCTTTTTTCTCCACCTCAATTTCGTTTTAGCCCGATTCAAAGACCTCCCAATTTCCCATTCTTCTTTTGTCTCATGAAACCCTAATTCTTCTAAAATTCACAGATTTTCAAATGCCATATTGTAATTCAGCTTAGAGGTGTTGAATTTAGGTTGTCTGTGGAGCTGGAATTTTGGGGAAATCTGGGAATTTTATAAATTCCTTTAAAAATTGATCCTTTTTGTGTTAAATTTAAAACCTTAATTTCCAAATTTGGTATCTGTCATCAGGATTTGGCTTTGTTTGGAGTTTGAAAGGGTTTGCTTAATTTGTGGTTATAAGTTAAGGGATTTTGTAGTTTTTTTAATATATAGTGAACTTTGTGAAGGATAAGAAAATGGATAAATACGAGCTTGTGAAAGATATAGGGTCAGGGAATTTTGGTGTGGCAAGGCTTATGAGGCACAAGGAAACCAAAGAGCTTGTGGCAATGAAATACATTGAGAGAGGACACAAGGTTTGCATCATTACTGTCTTTTATCATCAAATCAATTATTTTTTCCCCTAATTATCAGTTAAACATGTAATTAGCAATATCATCCAAGGTTCTATAATGTTGAGATGTCACATTTTGTTATAGATTGATGAGAATGTAGCAAGGGAGATCATTAATCATAAATCACTTCGACATCCAAACATAATTCGATTCAAGGAGGCAAGTTTGTGTGCTTATGTTTTATTATTCTGCAATGCCCTATTGATAATATTGGTTTGTTTTGAAAATGGCAAGAAAAGCTAAGGAATAGCTGGCCTAATTGTTGTGCATTTGTTTTGTGAGATACAGGTGTTAGTGACTCCCACTCATCTTGCCATTGTTATGGAATATGCAGCTGGTGGAGAACTGTTTGAGCGCATTTGCAATGCAGGAAGGTTTAGTGAAGATGAGGTATATTATAAAATTTTAACTGTGTCAATAATCAGTCTCACATAGACTACCATATAGAAGGATTCTGAAGGATAAAGAAATGGTAATGAAGTCTATGATTTTAAAAGGTCACATTTCTGTGATTTTAAGAGCCTTGGTTCACTATCTTCAATGCTTGTCTCATTTGGTTTCTTGCTGCTGTCACTTCAGGCTAGATACTTTTTCCAGCAGCTTATTTCAGGAGTCCACTACTGTCACAACATGGTAAGAAACTTACAAGAATTTACAAAACAAAAAAAAAGAAAAACTTTCTCTATGTGTGAACATATGAACAGAAATTTAGATACATCTTAGGCCTGGACTTATGTGTATAAGTTTTATTCCAAATGCCATCTTTTTATTTAAGGGAGCTTAATCTTCTTCAAACTTCCATTGCCTCTGCAGCAAATATGCCATAGAGATTTGAAGCTGGAGAATACCCTTCTTGATGGAAGTCCAGCTCCACGCTTGAAGATATGTGATTTTGGATACTCAAAGGTTGGTGATGTTCTGGTGTTTGGTGGCTATAGACTTATGTTATCTCCCTTGAAAGTGCTAAGATGCTCATAGTTTTCTTCCCGCAATCGCAGTCGTCGCTGTTGCATTCAAGACCAAAATCAACTGTTGGGACTCCAGCTTATATTGCTCCAGAGGTCCTATCTAGAAGAGAATATGATGGCAAGGTATCTGTGTACTTACTTTTGTGATCTTTTACATTTGGTGGAGAGGCATTACGCAAATGATTTTTGTTTGGCCTCCATCTGTGTGGAGCTGCATTTGCATCCATAGGAGCAATGTGTAATATATGGTCTTTATTTCTCTTCCTCTTATGAGTAATTAAGAAACCACTATAACTGGTTGCTCTGTGACTTGTTGAATTTACAGGTGATGCTCCCAAAAGTTGCGTAAATTACATCTTATTTACACCCTCCACCATTCTTTCCCTAAAGAGTGAAGTTTTTCTTTTTTTTTTGTTACTAATCATTATTCTTAGGCCGTGAAGTTCTGTTTGTGATCATTTCAGCTGGCTGATGTTTGGTCATGCGGGGTGACACTTTATGTGATGCTGGTTGGGGCATACCCTTTTGAAGATCAGGAGGATCCGAAGAATTTTAGGAAAACTATTCAAGTGAGTCTTTTAATTCTTCACATATCCAAAGCACTTATGTGATGTTTAGTCTTTTAATTTGGCTTGATGTTTCTCTTTCCAGCGAATAATGGCGGTACAGTACAAGATTCCCGACTATGTTCACATATCGCAAGATTGTAGGCACCTTCTCTCTCGGATATTTGTTGCCAATCCAGCAAGGGTATGTCTTTGTTGGGTGTGTTCTAGTGGAAGTTTACTTGAATTCTTAGTGGGCTAACAATCTGATACAGATGTTACCTATTTAATGCATCATTTGTTGTCACCAATGGGGTCTATACACTTGGCTTTTGGCGCCCTATTCTTCCTATTTCAGCCGCCATGCCCATTCGATAGATTATCCTCCAATAGGTCATCATGGTTACAATTTTGTAAGATGAAATTACGTATCTCAAATTGCCCATTTATCTAAAAAGATTTCCTGAATCGCCTCACCTGAACCAAATCGCTGAACTTTAATATGATGGGAAATCATTTCATCCTTCCAACACTATTCTTTACTGGAACTGAGCTTCACCCCTAGTCTCAGTACCCTTCCACCGTGGGAGTGAGTCATAGTTGCTCATTTAGATAACGGCAATTAGACAATCTTTTTCGATGGTTCTTGTCAGGGCACCGTGTTGTTTGATACTCCAACTAAGCTTTTGAGTTAATGTCCAAAGGTACCACAATTTAAGCAGTGGTGTTTAGTCTGTCAGATCCCATCATACTTACCTGCTTTATTCTTATAGTTCTGTTTTCCCAAAAAGGATTGATGTTTTCTTCAAATAGTGTGTGTCCAACAAGAAAACAAATGGAAGCTGGGGATAGCCTTTGTTCCCTTAATCCAGATAATTCTACTGTATGAAGGATTCCTTGTAAGTATCTTGGCTTCTCTTTCGAAAGGAGGGAAATACTGTGACATCTCAGTTTAATTGTTATTTGTATTTTTCTGTAGTGTTTCTATGATTGTATGGCAGAAGTATTTGCGATTTTAGCCTCGAAAAACCTGAATCTACATCTACTTGCTTATCCGTTCAATTTTTTCAACACCATAAAGAGTGTAAGGAATGATAAATCAGAAAGTATATACGCTTACTATGAATTATCACCTTTCATCTTTGTGCGCCCTATTTTCTAACCAAATTGTAGAAAAATGAAAATGAAAAATTAGAACAGATTTGAAGTAGGAGATCATGGCTTGTCTAATGAATAGGTTTGTTTTTGCAGAGGATCACAATCAAAGAAATCAAATCCCATCCATGGTTTTTGAAGAATTTGCCTAGGGAATTAACAGAAGCAGCACAGGCAGCTTATTATCGAAAAGAAAACCCAACATTTTCGCTTCAGAGTGTTGAGGAGATCATGAAAATTGTGGAAGAGGCAAAGACTCCCGCTCCAGCTTCCCGTTCAGTCTCAGGTTTTGGTTGGGGAGGAGAAGAAGAAGAAGAGAAGGAAGGAGATGTAGAAGAAGAGGAAGAGGGGGAAGAAGAAGAAGACGAATATGAAAAGCAAGTGAAGCAGGCACATGAAAGCGGAGAAGTTCGTCTCACCTAAGTGTAAATTATCAGCTTTGCTCGTAGAAAACTTGGACAAACACCTTGGCCTATTTTATCTTTTTTGGCTTGTGAAAGACTATAGCTTTTGGCATTTCATGATTGTGTAGAAGTTGTTTCACCTAGGCCTTACATTATGTTCTTTTTGCTTGTGGAAAGTGTGGGGCATTTCATGGTTGTGTAAAATTTGTCTCTTTCTTGCTGTGTGGAATTCAAGAAGTCTGTAAAAATTTCTGAGTTTTATGGTAAGGATGCTTGTCAATTATATTACCATGAGACAAAGGAAATGGTGCACTGAAGTTGAAACTCGAATGAGCTTAAGTTGCAGCCTACATTTTGCAGTGAGCCTTAGTTCAATTTACAGGAGATTTTGGTGAGTTTTGTTGTATGCATCTTAGACACTTTCTATAAGATTTTGTATATATGGTCTTGGTGATCTTTCGATCGTAAAAATAGGTTTATGTGTTTAGCTTATAACTATACCAAGTAAACTGACTGTTTTTATTTTAATTTTTAAAAATAGATTTATTGGGAGCTTATAGTGATACCGAGTATCAGGATTGGTTTATATTAAAAATGGAAAAATTACCGATCTGAACCTATTAAATATTGCATATTTAATACACTAGTAAATATTATATATTGTATTATTTATAAAAAGTTTAAACATATAAAGGATTGGAATTTTGGGTCTTTTAAAGTATTAACGTCTTTCTCGAACGATACAGCTCTACCCTTTATCTTAAGGTGTCCTATTCAGGAGAAAGAAATAAAGTGGACTGTTCTTTTGCTAAGAAAAAAGAGTAAGAAAAGTAGGAGGGAAAGCAAAGGTTGAGAAACTTTGATAGCTACGTTTACACTTGCAAGAGCAGAGTTACATCTGTATTTTTCAATTGAAAAGTGATTCGTTTAATAAGATGAGCCGTGAATATAAAGAAAATAAAAAACTACAGTTGCTTTCTTGGACTCTTATTGGTTTACTATTGTTTAAAGATTCCACTGGAAGTAGAGGGGCAAAGGCCTAAACCTATGACTATCCTTTTTTAAAAAGTTTTCTTGTTTTGGGTGATTGCAGCTTATGTCAAACTCAATTAATGGCTGAAAGTGCATTATGACAACATAGAATTCTTTTTGCCAGTGAAACGAGAAGTGTCTTTTTCTCTTTTTAAAAGAGTAAGAGGATACAAATTAATTGTTGGTACGTGAGTCCGAAAATGTCAATTAAACTTTTAATCCTGTGACATTTGTCTATCCAAACAAAGAAAGGGAGTTCCGTTTGCTGTACGTAACAAGCAAATTGTTCACGAGGTATGATCAAAAGTCTAGCTCAAAGGCATGAAACAATCATTTTAGAACTATATCAAGCAAATGTGTCTTTTCACCTTTTTCTGGATAGGACGTGCAAGTTGGAAGTAGTGGCGAATTCTTCGCTACCGTCAAGAGATTATAATCATCTACACCATGTCATTCTTTTCTTTTCTTTCTTTACTTTTTCTTGGAGGCGGGGGTGGGTGGTGGGTGGTGTGGGGGTTTATCCCAAGTACAATCCTTCATTTTATCACTATTTGCCATTAAACGTCCAACTATTAGAACACAAGGTATATTAAGTTATACTAGGTTTACTTGTAAGTAGTAAATGAACATCTCAAACAAAAAGGGACATCCCGATACACTAAGCTCCCGCTATGCGCAAGTTCGGGGAAGGGCCAAACCATAAGGGTCTATTATATGCAGTCTTACCCTACATTTCTGCAAGAGGTTGTTTTCACGGCTCGAACCTGTGAACATCTCAGACAAAATATTAAATATTTCCTTTATATCTACTACATAAAATTTGAATTTATTTTCATCACTAAAACAACAGATTAACTAGATTTCGCAATTATTGTACATAGATACATATCTCCAAGACTCCCACTGAAGTATTGAACTAACAAGAGACCCTCCAATACCAACACAAAAATCCACCCGAAATGGCAAGGGAGTATATAACAGACTAAGATCAGATGTGTCACGACCCAAAATCTCACATGTCGTGATGGCACCTATCTCAATACTAGGCAAGCCGACAATCTCAATAAATCACCATATCTTTTAAATTTGAAAACATAACTATTAAATTCAGCGGAAGAAAATCTCACAAACACAAATATAAACACTCCCAAAACCCGGTGTCACTGAGTACATGAGCATCTAATATGAATAGAAAGTCTGATTGACAAAACACTGTCTGAAAGTATAGAACAATACAATAACTGAAAGAAAGGGAGTCAAGGTCAGCGGACTTCAGGCAGCACCTTGATAGTCTCCAACTGATAGCACTTTGAGATCTAATAGTCGCTGTATCCGAAAGCACCTGGATCTGCACACGAGGTGCAGAGTGTAGTATGAGTACAACCAACTCAATAAGTAACAAGACTAACCCCTGGGATGAAAGTAGTGACAAGCTCAGCAGGTACAGTCCAGTATAAATAATAACAATACAAAAATGTAGGCATGCTTTCATATTCAACAGTTGCTTTCAGTACAAATAAAACAGATCAATTCTGAACAATACGAGGAATATGACATCTCTGTATCTACATGCCAGTGTACATACTGTATGTGATGCACCTTAGTGAAAACTCTATGTACTCACAATCTAAAATACTCAATCACTCAGTACTGTATATGGCCAATCCAGCCCAGTGGAAGATCCATCCCCAAATATCAATGATTCAGACAAGATCCATGTCCAGGGAAAATCCATCCCTCAATATAAATATTTCGGGTAAGATCCATGCCCAGGGAAAATCCATCCGTCAATATAAATGTTTCGGGCAAGATCCATCCCTCAATATAAATTAATGATTCGGATAAGATCCATGTCCAGGGAAAATCCATCCCTCAATATAAATGCTTCGGGCAAGATCCATGCCCAGGGAAAATCCATCCCTCAATACAAATGCTTCGGGCAAGATCCATGCCCAGGGAAGATCCATCCCTCAATATAAATCAACTGTGCCCACTGGGGTGTGTGCAGACTCCGGAGGGACTCCTTCAGCCCAAGCGCTATAAATCAACCACGCTCACTGGGGGTGTGTGCAGACTCTGGAGGGGCTCATTCAGCCCAAGCGCTATATAAAGCCGATATGGCCTACTGCGGCGTGCAGTCCGATCCCATAATAATAATAAAGCCTATAAGGCCTGCTGCAGGCGGGCGGCCCCGATCCATGTAGTAATAAAGCCTATAATGTCTGATGCGGCGTGCAGCCCGATCCTATGATGATGATGATGATCATCATCATCATCATAATAATAATATATATATAAAGCTGATATGGCCTGCTGCAGGCGGACAGTCCCGATTCAATAAATATCCTCACAATGGATGAGCATGATTGAGTATGAAATGTACATTTTAAAATAATTAATTCAATAGCAACACGACCCTATGGGTCCCAAAATATCGGCACATAAGCTAAACATGATCTTTATTATGAGCCTCAACTCAATTCCTCTAACACGTGTGGCATGTTCAGATAATAACATGATTCTTTAACTTTGCAACTTCACAGGATTTATTCAAGTCAATTTATATGGTGCACGTCCACACGCTCGTCAACTATCGTGTGTGTCACCTCCAAACAATTTATATAACACCAATTCGGGGATTCATACCCTCAGAACTAATTTTAAAAGTGTTACTTACCTCAAACCGTGTAATTCTTTACTCTGTTATGCCTTTGCCTCGCAAATTTGCCTCCGAAAGCCTCGTATCTAGTCACAATTAGTTCGATTCAGTCAATACAAATCATAGAAATTTATTCCATATGAAAATACTAATTTTTCAACAAAATCCGAAATTTAACTCAAAAATCACGTCTCGAAACCCGACAAAAGTTACAAAATCCGAAAGCCCATTCAACCACGAGTCTAACCATACCAATTTTACCAAAATACGACCTCAACTCGACCCTCAAATCTTCAAATTAAACCAAGAGGGTTTTCTAAATTTTTCAACTTAATTCACTAATTTAGTGATAAAAACAACAATAGATTCATGTAATTTAACCAAAATCAGGTTAGGAATTCTTACCCCAATATTTTCCTTGAAAAACTCTCGAAAAATCGCCTCACCCAAGCTTCCTTGGTCCAAAAATGGAAGATTGAGACGAATTTGGACTTTATTCTGATGCCCAAAGGTTTATTCTTCGTGTTCGCGATGAACAAATTCTCCAACATTCATTTTCAAACCCTTCTCATATAGCCTTTAGTATAATGGTCATAACTTTTTGTACAAAACTCCAAATAATGAATGATTTAACTTTCTGAAAATTAGACACCAAGGGCTATAACTTTCTTTTGTTGCTCATCTCACAATTCCTTATAGATTGCGAGATATAAGCTTCCAAAGTCAGCCCTGTGTAACGGAGATTTTCAAACTCTTCCCAGACAGCCTGTAGTGTATCCACCATAACTTTTTGTACACAACTCCAAATGACAAATGGTTTACCTTTCTGAAAATTAGACACAAAAGGGCTACAACTTTCATTTTTGGATCAGCTCTAAATTCCTTATAGATTGCGAGATATGAGCCTACAAAGTCCGACGACGGACAACAAAAATTCCTTATTCGCGAACGCGAGAGGCAAAGTCCCAACAACCAACAACAAAATCCTTCTTTGCGAACACGAGAGGCTCCTCGCGAACGCGAAGAACAATACCAGAACCAGCAACCAGCAGCATAAAAACACTCAAACTTGGTCCGAAACTACCCCGAATCAAACCCGAGGCCCCCGGGACCCCGTCCAATCGTACCAACCAGTCCCAATACATAACACGAACCTTCTCGAGGCCTCAAATCACATCAAACAACATCAAAACCACGAATCATACCCCAATTCAAGCCTAATGAACCTTGAAATTTTAAATTTCTACAAACGACGCCGGAACCTATCAAATCAAGTCTGATTGACCTCAAATTTTACACACAAGTCATAAATGACATAACAAACCTATTACAATTTTCAGAATTGGATTCCGACCCTGATATCAAAAAGTCAACCCCGGTTAAACTTCCCAAAAATTTAACTTTCGGCATTTCAAGCCTAATTCCACTACGGACCTCCAAATAACTTTCCGGACACGCTCCTAAGTCCAAAATCACCATACAGAGCTATTGGAATCACCAAAATTCAAATCCGAGGTCGTTTACACATAAGTCGACATCCGGTTAACTTTTCCCAACTTAAGTTTTCAATTATGAGACTAAGTGTCTCATTTCACCCCGAAATCCTTCCGGACCCAAACCAACTAACCCGTTAAGTCATAAAATAACTGTAAAGCATAAATTGAGCAGTAAATGGGGGAAACGGGGTGGTAATACTCAAAACGACCGGCCGAGTCGTTACAAGATGTCTCTGAGAGGCATATGACTTCCAAAAAAAACTTGAAAGGCAAGGTAAAACATCAACCTTGGCAATGAACACGTACGGAACTTCAAGAATATGTTTAGTTTCAATCTCCTGTACCGGCATCAATGAAACGATATCGAAATCCCAGTGCCTGCATTTACTTCTCTACACACAAGTGTTTACTTTCAAAAGTTTAATCAAGAAATCTTTTGGTAACAAAAATTGTGGTTGCTTTGCCTGGAACGGGAAGTGTGTGGTGATCTCCAACATTTCTTCAATTTGCTCATTTGGTTGACTCATTGAGCACCTCGAGTAACTTTCTGGTTTCTGTCAAAACACATTCCCTATCAAATAGAGCAGATACAACAGCAACGCCTTTCAGGTTTGGGACCCCTAGTCCCATTACAGCCTGAGCATTAGAGATGCCTATGCCGCCAATGGCTACAACTGGTAATTTGGATGACAAACAAACAGTTTTCAGGCCATCCAAACCAATCGTCTTATTGTTCTCTTTGGTATTAGTTGGATATACACCGCCAGAGCCAATGTAATCAGCCCCATCTATCCATGCTTGCTGGGCGTGCTCCGGTGTTTTGCATGATACACCAATGATTTTGTCAGGCCCAAGAAGAACCCGTGCAACATGAGCAGGCATGTCGGACTGCCCAATATGAACACCATCAGCATCACTAGCAAGAGCTACATCAATCCTGTCATTGATCAGCAGAGGAACACCATGAACTCTGCAGATTTTTAAACAAGCTTTTGCTGCTTCCAGAAAATCACTAGTTTCAACCTCCTTTTCCCTGCAATTGTAATAGATAAAGTCACATCAATATATATATCCAATGATTCTACTGAAAATGGCGGTAAGATATCTAAGAATAAAATGCCAAGTTGAGGCAAACGTGTAAAAAGGGTGTAACTCTTATTTGGTCCAAGAACACAGAGATCATAGTCAATAAGAGATCTTTCATTACACTTCTCTCAATTGGTGTCGCTTTTGAATGCATAGAACCGGAAAAACTTTATTAGGTGAGTTAAGGCCAAGGTCAATTTCTTTACAACTGAAACAATAGTTATTCTGCAATATGATTACAGTGGAATTTTAAATTTATTGTGCATGAGCATTTTTCTTCGAAGCAATTTTCTAATGAAATTCTATGAGCTCGAAAATGCATGGTTTTTTCACGCATGAAGATTTAAATGGAAGACCAAATTGTATGCTATATAACACTGTTAAGTTGTCAATTCTCTCACATCTGTGAAAAGCTCTCCCTTTCGGTCCAACACGATAGGACTGAGGCTTTAGTGAATGTAACCCAAGATTAGCTTAAGCTACTGCAACCTAAGCATGAAATCCACTGCATCAGAATATTGATATGTAGAACTTGTGATAGTCCTAATGATTGTTGATCTCTCCACCCTAGGTTTAGTAAGTACAATCCTCAGCTCTTTCTTACTCTAAAGAATCAAAAGGAAGACTGAAAGAGGGAAAGAAAGTGAACCAATTTCAAAGACACAAACCTCAGCTGAATAATGGAGGCACCTCCTTCTAAGGCAGCCTTTACCGCATCAACTATTGAACGACCCCACCTTTCGTTCATCCTGGAGTCAGTGACAGCATACAGAAAGAGATCACAAGGATCAAAAGGTCGTCGCTGCACGTTACTCTTAAGCTTCAAAAGATGATCCATAGGACCTTGACGCCCACCTCCAATGGCGATGTTCTTACTATAAGACAAGGCTGCTTCAATGTAGCGTTTAGCTACCTGGCAAATGTCGAAATATATATAAAAGAAAACATGCATCATTTGGCAAACAAGTCAAATTAAATGAAGCAATGAGCAAATTCCATGACCAACAGAGAATCTAACAATATATATTTGTGACTATCAGGGACCGGCAATTGTTTTTTAAAAGAGAGCAAGATGGCTGGAGGGTGAATTGATTACCTGACGTCAGAGTTATTTGACATGCTTTAACCCCCTCCTCCCACTTCCTCATTAAAGGTACAAACAGGAGAAGGACAAAAAAAAGAACAGAATGTTATGTGTAAAGTGTTCGTACCTACACCTCAAGGGGTTATTTGGATCATGGACTAGTCATGTAGGAATTACAGTGCAAGGAATGTTATGCCGTGAAAAATAATAATGTAGGATCGTTATACGTTGAATGATAATAATATAGGAATTGTTATGTAGGGATTGCCTATATTAAGAGTATTTAAGTGTTTAGCTACACATTTTCATTTCACCTTCTATCCTACATGAAATAATACAAATAATCCTGCATAAGTTATGCGGGCATTAGCATGCAGAGTTTAATATGCAAAGCAGCTGCATCTATCATGCAGAGTTATACTAGTAGATAAAATTGTATTAGTTATGCTGAGGTTATACTATTAATGCAGAGTTTTATGCTGAAAAATAAATGTTGTATTAATTATGCTTGGATTTATTTTCTTATACAGTCAACCAGATGACCCTTAAGTGTCTAGTCTATGGCCACCTCATAAGAGACCTGATAATTGTCAAAGCTCAGCCATTGTTAACACTATCCACTATACATCAAGTTTACACAAAATCCTAGCCTTGTGCCAACATACAATCTATTTTGCAGCAATGTATAGATATTTTGTATATCCAGATGCCATACTAAGTCAATTACCTTAACAGCAGAAAGCATTTGAGAACCCTTTGCTAGCTCAGCTGCGACAGAAGAAGCCAAAGTGCAGCCAGTTCCATGAGTATTTGGTGTCATTATGCGTGATGACCGAAACTCATAGAAATCCTTCCCTATAGGATCAATTGAAAGATCATAATATGGATGAGCATATAGAGGCATTCAAGAATCATGCAAGCTTTCACGTACGAACAAAAACAAGCACACTGATAATTCCTAAAGATCTTAAGAAGTTATTAGAAATACCATCATAAAACACATCCACAGCATCAAGGGAAGCAGGGAGATCGCCTCCTTTCACAAGTACATTTCTGTCCAAGAAATTAAGAGATTTTAGCACATTAGAAGAAGTCCTCTGTTGAGATACAGTTGTGACACAAAAAGAAGAGAATCCACAATACACATCTTCCTAATTGCATTATTTTTTATTTTTTATAGATCTTCCCTAATTGCACTACACTGTGAACTTGTACTAAACCAGCATAAGCTGGAACAAGTTTGTAGGACTTTATCCTATTTCTTTATTGCCGAAGTACTCAACAACTTTTACGCCTTCAAATCCGTAAAAGAGCATTTTCCTTCTGTTTGAAATGCCAGCCATTCCTCTCCCACTCTCACAGCCCAAGTCGAGGAGAAGCCTCGAGAAGGATGGAAGTTACTCCTTTTAGAGCATCCAGAAATGAGCCCCTAAAACTCCTTTTTGAAGCATCTACAAATTTTATTTTATTCAGCTGTAGTTCATGCTCACGTTAATTTTCCTCCAAGCAAGATGAAGTAGGCGTACATCCATCCAAAGAAGATTTCCTGAAGTCTTCCCTTGTTGGTAAAAAAGAGAATATCTTGTTTGTCCATTTTCAATGATAAGCAGATGTCAGATATGAGATGCGTATAACTACCTGCTACATGAGTGAATGGATGATAGTTCTAGCAGTTCATAGTTCTTTTGGTCGACTCATCAACAACTTGTGCCTCATATTTTCAGCAATCAAGAAGAAGCCTGCTAAGTTGTTAAACCCGGGCCATCGAAGTTAATATCAGAACATGAAGACTAACTGCAAGTGTGGGTGCTAACTGCTAAACACCATATGCGACCAGGTACTAAGCTTTGTCCTGTGGAAGCCAACTGTAGAATTCATAGATGTGACCTCTACCTAAAATATCACCAATAATTCAAGATTGACCAAGCTTGTTGGGTTTGTGGAGAGGGCGTAAGGCGTCATGCTACATTTGATAGCAAATGATGGTTCGAATGATTTAAAAGGTATTTACTTTTCTCTTGTAATTGAGAACTACGCTCCATAAATTTATTGGCCATCAAATGGACTTTGGTCATAAGTAATACAAGGTCAAGGAATCAATATTCACTATTTGGAAAAAACAAAAACAAAACAAAAAACTCAAAATTAACCTTGGACCAATGTCATGTATAGCTTTTGCAGCATAACGCATGTCAGCAATTGTTTCCAATGGCACACCACCTAGTAAAGCGGAAGCCTCTTTCAAATTTGGGGTCGCTATATCAGCCATGGGAAGAAGCTCCTCCCTGTTATCAGAACATTAAAGGCATATGATTAGACATAATTATCCAAGGAGTTGAAACATAAAGAATCAATTTAGAAGGCTACGACAATATTACAGCATATAAGATGTGAAACTTACATAAGTACTTTTTAAAAAAAAAATTACATAAGTAAATATATCAAGGAAGTTTCATTTATTGTGCTCCAGCAATTAACACGAAAACTGTGGTCTTTAAAAACATAAAGATGTTCAAGCTTAATCCAAGCATACGCCAATATACCAATAGATAGCATGTCCATATAGGAAGTTTACAGCTTGTTGTATATTTCATGAATTTGGCAGAAGAATATTCAGCAAAAAAACATTGTTAGCCAATAAATCCACAGTGAGATTACACGGGGAAAATGGAGAGAGACTATCACTCGCAGATGACATACCTAAAGATATCCAAAATAGAGGGACCAGCTAACGTATGTCCACTTGTGGATACCATAACAGGGTCAACCACCAAGGCTGTCTTCAAGCATTTGATAGCAGCATAGTTAACGTCGTCGAAATTTCAAAAGCAGAAAGAAGTATTGTGTACCTTGTACTGGGAATTCCTTCAGACTTTGACAGAGGGTTTTCACTATGCCAATTGACGGAAGCATGCCTGTTTTCACCTAAGATAATCTTAGTGCTGTAACGCAAACTGAGACATTAATGGAAAATGCAGATTGCTTATCCTGATCGTGCTGGTATACTCTTTCCATGTATATCTTGAATAGTGGATCAGGTTGTATATTTAGTTTTGCAATATATACAATCTAGAAGACATCAATAAAGCATTTGAATTAGGTATAGAGGTGGGCTAATGTTGTTCAAATAACCATTTATCCCACCTCTCCCATGGCATAAAATTATCCTATAAAAGGGAATTATAATCCCTGCCACAATCTGATCCCCAAACGCTAACGAAACATGGGACTCTCTTTTATCCCTGGGTATCCAAGACCCAAATAGCCAAACAATTCTTTAAATTAATTTCACATATATGGTGACATTTGCGCTTCCAGCAAAAACTGAAAAGCAAAAATAGCATGATATTTAACCAATATGAATGGCTGAAGAAAATGGCCTGATAATTTGGAAACCAGTAAATTAACCAATGACTTTGTTTATAGGGGATGTTCTATCAACATTACTTTCAGCCATCCAACCTTGCGTCCTAAATTATCTATACCAGTTATTGCTAGGCAATTCCAAGTTTCTTAATGTGTTCGTTGTTTCCTGTAATAATCTCGGGGGCTACACGGCAACATTGGTCTTTGGAAGTGTCTTTAGATTACTTACTAGTAAGATATATACGAGTTGGACTAAAAAGACCGATTAATTCAGTTTCCAATGAGAACATTGAAAGACATGAAAGCAAAGAGTCTGAAGTAAACAGGGAATGTAATCCCCTATTATAAAAGTTAAGCACCAGTGAGCTTGTGCTGGAAAATCTTAAGAGCATCAAAATAGCAATATATGAATACTCCGAAAAGAATATCTCATATTCCATTTGGTGCAGCATCATAACTTGACTCCATGTACATAATCCCCTGCCTCGGCCAGAACTAGCGATGATCCTATGAATGACCAGGACTTTTACTCTCTTCAGTTGCTCAAGTCAATACATAAATAACATCATCAAATGGCTGCGAACATTGTAACATTAACATGATATACTTACCACGTCGGGATGCATATCGGAAAGCACCGACCTCAACTGCTCCGCCACAAAATCTTCTGGCACAATGTTCACACCCTAGAATAAACCACAATAAATTTCACAAATCGAAAACACACTAGCAAAACATAAACAGACTAGAGTCTTTTAATACCTGAACCCCTACGGTGTTTTGAGCAGTAACAGCAGTGATCACAGTGGAGCAATAAACTCCCCGAGCAGCACAAGCCTTGAGATCCGCTTGAATTCCCGCTCCGGCGCCGGAATCGGAGCCGGCAACCGTCAGAACATGCGGGACTCTAACCATGCACTCATCGGACGGCGTAGGCGTGGAAACCTTATCGCCCTGCATTGCCTTAATATGCAAAAACCTATATTGATGAAAGCTTTTGATGCAGGCTACGCCTGGATTCAACAGCACTGGAATCTAAAAAAATGAAAATCAGGAACGATTTTAGCTTTTTCACAACAGATGAGACACTGTGTCCATATTATGTTATTTAATAAATTACTACAATTAGTTAAGAGAGTAACAAAGTTGACTTAAATTTCTAGTATTTACTAAATCCAACTTTAACATGTGTCATGAGATTATAAAAATTAGCATGAGGTTTTAAAACGAGTATGGGCAAATGAAGGGATGAGATTTTACCTGAGATTTTGGAGTGAAGAAGGAAGTGGATAGAACCTGAGAGCAGAAATACGCCATATGAGAAATGGATGAAGCTTTTGGAAGTGGAGAGTTCACGGGTACGGGTATTTGGACGGTATCTCATGTGATTCTACACTCCATATGTGGCATAAGATGATTTGCTTAAGATTTTCATTTATTTTATTTTATTTTTCGGCATGCCAAATTTTTTGGACTAAGGTTGTGCTTGGCGAAGAAAAATATTTTCTTAGAAAATGAGTGTTTTAGTGTTTGGTTAGAAAATAAAAAATATTTTTTAAGAAAATAATTTTTTATGCTATCAGTTTGTTAAAATAAAAGAAAATACTTTTTCTACATCATATGAAAAGAAAATACTTATTTTATTGAAATAAAAAAAAATATTTTTTCTATATCATGAAAAGAAAGTATTTTTTTATTAAAATGAGAAAAAAAATCATGAAAAGAAATGTCACGACCCAAAATTCCCACATTCGGACCGTGATGACGCCTAATATTTCACTTGTTAGGCAAGCAAACATTAGAATAATATTAACTAATTTTTAAATAATTTTTAAATTTATTAATAACAAAGAGCGATTGCGGAAGTAAAGTCTGAAATATAGTGAATAATCCATAAAAAAAATTAACGGTGTCTAAATACCATCCCAAAATTTGGTGTCATAAGTGCACGAGCTTCTAGAATAATACAAATAAGGGTCTCAATAAAATAAAGTTGTCTGGAAATAAATACACAACTAAAGTAAAATAGACAGGGACTTAAGAACTGCAGACGTCATGCAGTTATACTTCAAGTCTCCTCTGAGTAGCTGTAATCCGAGCAAGTCTATGGTACGTCGCTGGGACCAACTCCGAAATCTGCACAAGAAGTGCAGAGTATAGTATCAGTATAACCGACCCCATGTACTGGTAAGTGTTGAGCCTAACCTCGACGAAGTAGTGACGAGGCTAAGGCGGGTCACTTATATTAACTCGTACGCAATATTAGTAACGACAACAAATAATAGAAATAAATGAGGTAGCTCATTTATAATAATTGAAGCCAACTCAACAGTCATAACCAATTATCAATTCCATCAATTTCCGTTGCAGCGTGCAACCCGCTCTCACAATATATTCATATTCAATTCTGTTGTAGCGTGCAACCCGCTCCCATAATATATTCATTTTTAATCCTCTCATATAATTATTTTTAATCAAGTATATATATTGACTTTTAAATAAGTCTATTGCAGCGTACAATCCGATCCCCCAAATATTGACTTTTAATAAGTCTGTTGCGGCGTGCAACCCGATCCTCTAATATGGACTTTTTAATAAGTCTGTTGTGGCGTGCAACCCGATCCCCCAATATGGACTTTTAATAAGTCTATTGTGGCGTGCAACCCGATCCTCCAATATATCCATTTCAATCAATGCTATTGCGGCGTGCAACCCGATCCTCCAATATATCTATTTACCAAATTCTTATAGAAGAAATTTCTCCAATAAATACAATAATTAATATAAAATTATAAGACAACAAGCATACAATAATTATAATTTAATTATGAAACAAACAATGATAAATAGCAAATTATTATGGAAATCAGGGAAAAAATAGGCAGTTTAATATTTAATACACTAGATGTCAAGTAATAATTAATGCACATAATTCAAATAAGCATGTAGCAATTATTACAGAAATTCAAGAATTAATATTTGACAAGGAATTGTGAGTGAAACAATTAATATAATAATTCATTCGTGATTTAAATGATTTATGATTTTCAAATAATTATGCAAACAATTAATTCGATGACGTATAGACACTCGTCACCTCGCCTATATGTCGTTCACATGCAATTCACATAACAAACAATTTAAGGGTTCTATTCCCTTAAGTCAAGGTTAACCACGACACTTACCTCGCTTTGCAAATTCCAATCAATTACTCGACCACATCTTTTCCTTTTAAATTTGTCTCCAAAAGCTTCAAATCTATTCATAAACAATTCAATATACTCAATACGAATCATAGGAATTAATTCCATATGAATTTACTAATTTTTCGGATAAAAATCCGAAATTCATTAAAATATTCGACAGTGAGACCCACATCTCAAATACCGAAAAAACCTCGGGGAATCCGAACACCCGTTCCGCTACGAGTTCAACCATACAAAAATTATCCAATTTCGATGTCAAATGGACCTTCAAATCTAAATTTTTTATTTTTGGAAAGTTTTACAAAAATTCTAATTTCTTCCTTCTAAATCTGAAATAAATGATGAATATAGACATGGATTCGTGAAATATAATCACTTTTGGTTATAGAACACTTACCCATTTCGAAATCGTGAAAAACCTCTCAAAACTTCGCCTTAACCGAGCTCAAAATGACCAAAATGAGTAAAAATGTCGGACTCTTCGATATATACACTGCCCAGGCATTTCCGCACATGCGAGCTCGCATTTCACGACCCGAAATTCTCACCTTCGGACCGTAATGGCGCCTAACATTTCACTTGCTAGGCAAGCCAACGTTAGAATGATATTAACCAATTTTTTAAACAATCTTTAAATTTATTAATAACAAATAAATAAACGCGGAAGTAAGGTCTGAAATATAATGATTAATCCATAAAGACAACGGTGTCTAAATACCATCCTAGAATTTGGTGTCACAAGTGCACGAGCTTCTAGAATAAATACAAATAAAGGTCTGAATAAAATAAAGCTGCCTGGAAACAAACACACAGCTAAAGTAAAGTAGATGGGGACTTCAAAAGTGCGAACGTCGTGCAGTTATACCTTAAGTCTCCTCCGAGTAGCTGAAATCCGAGCAAGTCTATGGCACGTCGCTGGGACCAACTCCGAAATCTCCACAAGAAATGCAGAGTGTAGTATCAGTACAACCGACCATATATACTGGTAAGTGCTGAGCCTAACCTCGATGAAATAGTGACAAGGCTAAGGCGGGTCACTTACATTACCTGTACGCAATATTAATAATAACAACAATAATAGAAATAAATTAGGTAACTTGTTTATAATAATTAAAGCAAATTCAGCAGTCATAACCAATTATCATTTCCATCATTTCTGTTGCAGCGTGCAATCCGCTCTCACAATATATTCACATTCAATTCTGTTGCAGCGTGCAACCCGCTCTCACAATATATTCACATTCGGTTCTGTTGCGTCGTGCAACCCGCTCCTCCAATATATTCATTTTAATCAAATCTGTTGCGGCGTACAACCCGATCCCCCAATATATATATGTATGTCGACTTTTAAATAAGTCTGTTGCGACGTGCAACCCGATCCTCCAATATGGACTTTTAATAAGTCTGTTGCGGCGTGTAACCCGATCCTCCAATATGAATTTTTTAATAAGTCTGTTGCGGCGTGCAACCCGATTCTCCAATATGGACTTTTAATAAGTCTGTTGCAGCATGCAACCCGATCCTCCAATATATTTATTATAATCAATTCTATTGCGGCGTGCAACCCGATCCTCCAACATATCTATTTACCAATTCTTATAGAAGAAATTTTCTCAATAAATGCAACAACTAATATAAAATTATAAAACAACAAGCATACAATAATTATGATTTAAATATGAAACAAACAATGACAAATAACAAGTTATTAAAGAAATCAGAGAGAAAATAGGCAGTTTAATATTTAATAGGTTAAATGTCAAATAACAATTAAGACACATAATTCAAATAGCATGTAACATTTAATGCAAGAATTCAAGGATTAATACTTAACAAAGAATAGGAGAGAAACAATTATTATAATAATTAATTCATGATTTAAAATAATTTATGATTTTTCAAGTAAGCATGCAAACAATTAATTTGATGACGTATAGACACTCGCCACCTCGCCTATATGTCGTTCACATGCAATTCACATAACAATTAATTTAAGAGTTCTATTCCCTCAAGTCAAGGTTAACCACGACACTTACCTCGCTTTGCAAATTCCAATCAATTACTCAACCATAACTTTTTCTTTTAAATTTGTTTCTGAAAGCTTCAAATCAATTCACAAACAATTCAATATACTCAATACGAATCATAGGAATTAATTCCATATGAATTTATTAATTTTTCGGATAAAATTCAAAATTTATTAAAATATTCGGCAATGGGACCCACATCTCAAATCTCAAAAAAAAAAACTTACGAAATCCGAACACCCATTCCGAGGCGAGTCCAACCATACAAAAATTATCCAATTCCGATATCAAATGGACCTTCAAATCTTAAATTTTTATTTTTGGAAGAATTTATAAAAATTTGATTTTTCCTCCATAAATTCATGGATTCATGATATAAATGAGTATAAAATCATGAAATATAATCAATATAGGATAAGGAACACTTACCCCAATATTTTTTCGTGAAAATCGCCTAAAAATCGCCTCTTGAGGTGTAGGGTTCGAAAAATTGAAGAATGAATGAAAACTCTCGTCTAAGTCCAAAGCTATCAGCTGCGGACGTCACATTTGTGACCTGAGCTTCGCAACTGCGAAGCTCGTAAATGCGAGATCCTTCACATTTCCGCTACCTTCGCATTTGCGAAGAATATGTCGCATTTGCGACAATTGGCCCATCGCATTTGCGGGCAGAAATTCGCATTTGCGAACATACCCTTCCCGAGACCCCCATCGCAATTGCGAAGAAAATATCGCAATTGTGAGAACATGCTCGCCCAGGCCTTCTTCGCAATTGCAATAGATACATCGCAATTGCTAGGCCTGCTTAGTTCGCAATTGTGAAGCCTGATCTCGCAATTGCGAGATCAGAGGCCTGCTACAGACACCAGTTACACCAACAATTCTCTAAGTTCTAAAATCACTCCGTAGCCTATCCGAAACTCACCCGATCCCTCGGGGTTCCAAACCAAACATGCACATAGGTCTAAAAATATCATACGAACTTGCTCGTGCGATCAAATCACAAAAATAACACCTAAAACTATGGATTTAGCACCAAAACTCATGAATTCCTCAAGAACATTTCAAAACTACTATCTTCTCAACCGGACTTCCGAATCACGTCAAATCAACTTCGATTTCTACCAAATTTCACAGACATGACTTATATATTATATTAAACTTGTACCGAGTTCCGGAACCAAAATACGGGGCCGATACCAATGAGATCAAACATTAATCAATATCTTCAAATCCATAGTATTTCAGTCGTACAATTTTTATCAAAAATTCATTTCTCGGGCTAGGGACCTCGGAATTCGATTCCGGGCATACGCCCAAGTCCCATATTTTACTACGGACCATCCGGGAACGTCAAAATACGGATCCGAGTCTATCTACTCAAAACATAAAAATCAATTTTAAATCCCAAAAATTATTACTTCATAAATTTCCACATAAAGGCTTTCCGGATTTATGCTTGGATTGTGCACGCAAATCGAGGTGAGTAAAAATAAGATTTTTAAGGCTAACGGGCCCGGAATAGAGTCTTAATTCATAAGATGACCCTTTGGGTCATCACAATCTCCACCTCTAAAACAAACGTTCGTCCTCGAACGGACTTAGAAAAGTACCTGAACTGGCGAACAAGTGGGGGATATCTACTTCGCATGTCCGACTCGGACTCCCAAGTAGCTGCCTCAACAGGTTGACCTCTCCACTGCACTTGAACTGAAGGGTAACTCTTTGACCTCATCTGACGAACCTGCAGGTCTAGAATGGCTATCGGCTCCTCCTCATAAGTCAAATCCTTGTCCAATTGGACAGAGCTGAAATCTAACACGTGGGACGGGTCACCATGATATTTTCGGAGCATAGACACATGAAACACCGGATGAACCGCTGATAAACTTAGTGGTAATGCAAGCTTGTAGGCTACTTCACCCACCCTTTCAAGAATTTCAAAGGGTACGATATACCTAGGGCTCAACTTGCCCTTCTTTCCGAACCTCATTACACCTTTCATAGGTGAAACCCGGAGCAATATTCTTTCTCCAACCATGAATGCAATATCACGAACTTTACGGTCGGCATAACTCTTTTGCCTAGACTGAGCTGTGCGAAGTCAATCCTGAATAATCTTGACCTTATCCAAGGCATCCTGTACCAAATCGGTACCCAACAACCGAGCCTCTCCCGGTTCAAACCAACCAACTGGCGATCGGCATCGCCTTCCGTATAATGCCTCATATGGAGCCATCTGAATGCTCGACTGGTAGCTATTATTATAAGCAAACTCCAATGTCTATAACACAAGCGTGGAGCATATCTTCCAATATTTGAATAGTGCGCTATGACTGTCCGTCTGTCTGTGGATGAAATATTGTACTCAACTCCACCCGCGTGCCTAACTCACACTGTACAGCCCTCCAGAAATGTGAGGTAAACTACGTACCTCGATCTGAAATAATAGACACGTACACCGTGAAGGCGGACAATTTCACGAATGTAAATTTCAGCAAACCTCTCTGAAGAATAGATAACTTCCACTAGAGTGAAATGTGCTGACTTGGTCAACCTGTCCACAATGACCTAAACTGCGTCAAATTTTCTCTGAGTCCGTGGGAGTCCAACAACAAAATCCATAGTGATACGCTCCCACTTTCACTTAGGAATTTCTAACTTCTGAAGCAATGCGTACTTAACTTGCTGGCAATTCAGACACCGAGCTACATATGCAACTATATCCTTTTTCATTCTCCTCTATCATTAATGTTGTCGCAAATCTTGATATATTTTGGCGGTACCTGAATGAATAGAATACCTGGAACTGTGTGCTTCTTCAAGAATTAATTCACGAAGCCCATCCACATTAGACACACAAATATGACCTTGCATTCGCAGAACCCCATCTTCCCCCACAGCAACCTGTTTGGCATAGGGTTGTGCATTATTTGGGTTGAACCGAAAATTCGAACCGATCCATGTTATTTGGATCGGTTCGGATCGGATTTCAACTATTTGGATCAGATTTCGGATTATAGATTTAAATATTTTAGATATCGGATCGGATACGGTTTGGCTTAATTTAAATCCGAACCGATCCGAAATCCGAAATATAAGGCCTACATATAAAAGTGAGGGTGACATCAAATATGGTTTCATTTGTCTTATTTCTCTCACATCAGCAGACAACAAGTATCTCTTAGAGCTTTTAGACCTACCTCCATCACTCCAAAATCTCCAATAGTACTGCTTTATCTTTGCTCTCCAGAAGTAAGGTTTGTTGGTTTTGTTTTGATTTTTCATTCTCTCCATCCTTTCCATTTTAGATTATTGATTGATTCTTTTCTATTTATGGTCGATTTTTATTTTAGATTGATCTAAGGTTTTGGTTTTTTATTCTCTCCCTCCTTTCCATTTTAGAACTTAATTTTTTCAAAGATGCTATTTGATTAAAAATATACTGCTGCTCATCTGATATTCTCAAAGCTTAAATATTAAGTTTTTGCATGAATTTTTATCTAGTGTTAGCTCGTGCACTTAAGCACTTTTGTGGGTTCTTGTATTTCTTCGCTATCCTTTTTTAACTGTCGGTGTTGATTTTTTACATGGATTTTATTTTATACTTGTTTCATAGATGACAGAGCAAGAGGCAGAGAAGGGAAATGAGCTTCAAATTATCCTAAAAGGTACTGAAAGTGTTGCTTCAAATTATTCCACAACTAACACACTCCATTGTGAATCTGCTTCTAAGAAAAGAAAAGTCATGAAAGAAAGATCAGTTGCTTGGGGCTATATCGACAAGTTCAATGATGACGAAGGGATTAAAAAAGTGAGATGCAAGTATTGTCAAGAAGAATATGTAGCAAATACAAAAAACAACGGTACAAGCAATTTGCTATCCTATATGATCAAGTGCCCGAACAATCCCCATAAGTTAGACACCAGCCAACAGAGACTAGCTTTTCAACCAAAAAAAGGTGGTCAAACAGGTGACGTATCAGTAATCCCTTGAAAATTTAATCAAGAGGCATGTAGGAAGGCTTTAGCTCGTATGATACTTTAGCTCGTATGATAATTATTGATGAGCAACCCTTTATTTTTGTTGAAAATGAGGGTTTTAGAGATTTTGTGAGAACTCTTCAACCTTTATTTCATGTTCCTTCTCGTACTACTGTGACTAAAGATTGTCTTGAGATTTATAATGAAGAGAGACATGTTTTGAAGAGAATTTTCAAAGAATCAAAATAGAGAATTTGCATTACAACTGACACATGGACTTCAATTTAACGAATTAACTATATGTGTGTTACAGTACATTATATTGACAAGAATTGGGAATTGCATAAAAAAATATTAATTTTTTGTCCAATTACTAGTCACAAGGGTCAAGATTTAGCTAGTGATGTTGCTAAGTGTTTGCTTGAATGGGGATTGGATAAATTTTTTACTGTGACTGTTGATCATGCAAGCTCTAACGATGTTATGGTTAAAGAATTATCCAAACAATTTACTAGATGGAATACAAATTTGATGGAAGGTAAGCATGTTCATGTGAGGTGTATGGCTCACATCATCAATCTAGTTGTTCAAGATGGGTTGAAAGAAGAGAGTGTGTCTATTGAACGAATAAGACAAGCTGTCAGGTACATAAGGCAATCTCTTGCAAGATGGAAGAGGTTTAAAGAATGTTGTGATCTTGATAAGATAACATCTAAAAATTCATTGTGTCTTGATGTTCCAACTAACCCGGCCGGTCGTTTTGAGAATTTAAGTCTCGTTCGGTAGCATAAGGCCCTGAGCAGCTTCATATTATGTGTATTGACCTGCGTGCATGGTTGAATTCGGTTACCAGTTGTTTCAGAGTGATTTGGGACACTTAGTCCCTAAAATAGAAGCTTAAGTCTTAGGATTTTGACCGTACTCGGAACTATATGAAGACGACTCCGGAATGGAGTTCCGTCAGTTCCATTAGCTTCGTTGGGTGATTTTGGACTTAGGAGCGTGTCCACACTGTAAATCTGAGGTCTGTAGCTGATTTAGGCTTGAAATGGTGAAAGTCAAATTTTTAGAGATTTGGAACGGAAGTGGACTCTTTGATATCGGGGACGGAATGCGATTTTGAGGGATGGAATAGCTCCGTTATATTATTTGGGACTTGCCTGCAAAATTTGACGTCATTCCGGGTTGATTTGATAGATTTCGGCACGAGTTTTAGAAGTTGAAAGATTTGAAATTTATAAGTTTGATTCATGGTGCGATTCGTAGTTTCGACGTTGTTTGATGTGATTTGAGACCTCGAGCGAGTCCGTGTTAGGTTATGGGACTTGTTGGTATGTTTAGACGGGGTCCCGAGGGCCTCCGGTGAGTTTCCGATGGGCTACGGGTCTTTTCCCCCTATTTTTGAACTGTTGTTATCTGTCATCTGGTTTCCTTCATCGCGTTCGCGTCCTTGCCTTCGCGTTCACGTAGTGTTATTTTGGAGGGTGAAATATTTCCTCTTCGCGTTCGCGAAGTTCTGCCACCCCCTTCTTCGCGTTCGCATTCCCTATCTCGTGTTCATGAAGTGCAAACCAGGCCCCGGGCACTGGTGATTATTTTCCTCTTCGCGTTCGCGTAGCTATTCCATTACACTCTTCGCGTTCGCGTACTACTTCACGCGTTCGCGAAGAGCAGTCGTTGGGCCATTATATTTTTTCTCTTCGCGTTCGCGAACGTGTTGTCGCGTTCGCGAAGAACAACTAGGCAGCTTTTGTTTCTCTTCTTCGCGAATGCGTCCCTTTCTCCGCGTTCGCGATGCACAAAACCCCTGGGCAGAATATAAAGTCCTCTATTCCGAGGGTTTGCCATTTTCACCATTTTTGGAGTTCTAGAGCTCGGTTTTGAGCGTTTCCTTGTGGGTTTTTCATGCAAATCGATTGGGTAAGTGTTCTTCACCAAGAATTTATTTATTTCCATGATTCTATCTTTATTTTTATCATTTAATTTGTATTTTGAGTTGAGGAAAATGGTGGTTTTTGAAAGAAAAATTCAAAATGAAAAATCACGATTTGAGGGGCGAAATGGTATCGGAATTTGATGATTTTTATATGGTTAGACTCATGAGTGAATGAGTATTCGTATTTTATAACTTTTACCCGATTCCGAGACGTGGGCCCGGGTCGACCTTTAGGACGGATTTCGGGATTTTTGTTAAAGTATTGATTTTATTAATTAGATGAGTCTATTATGGTTGTATTCATGTTATGCAATTGTGTTTGGCTAGATTTGGGCTATTCAGAGTCGGATAATTGAAAAAAAGGCCATTCTTACGGACTGGTTGAGCTTGGTTTGAGGTAAGTATCTTGCCTAACCTTGTTTTGGGGGAATTTTCCCCTTAGGATTTGAGTCTTCTATGTTGATTGTAGCCCGTTTGCACGAGGTGACGAGTGCGTGCACGGACTTATTTGTGGAAAGTTGGCCTTTTAGGGTCATTAGGTCCTTGTATTCATTGAATATGCAGTTGTTCTTATTATGATTATATATCTTAATTACTAGATTCACATCTACCTGCTTAATTAGAATAAATTGCTTCATGATCCACTATTATCGTTACTTGATTCATATGTGCCTAACTGTTATCTCTTTTATAGCCACGCCATCTTTTCATAACTGCTTATCTTTATTTGAAATTTATATTATTTCATTCTATAATTTGTTCAGTCTTAATTGAGGTTATGATTATCTTGCCGCTGCTTATCCTTAATTAAATTGTTGAAAATCCTTAGTAATTTTTCAACCTTAAAAGAAGCTTTAGATATCCTATATCTTCGCCGACTGGTTTTATTTGGAATTATTTGACTCGTGTTAGTTTCTTTGTTCTTGAAATGTATATTGTGGGATCGTTGATACACGTTAGTTTCCCTTTGTTGAGTTGTTCTCTTTACGCCTAACATTCTTTACTGTGGTTATTCCTTGTGATTTGGTCCCACATTTTCCTGTGATTTAAAATTTCTTGAGTTGATTTACTTGTCGTACTTTGTATTATTGCCATTGTTGTTGTTGTATTTGTTATGGTGATGCATGAGATTTCTGCCGTGCGGTTGTTATTATTGTGATGTACAAGGTTTCTGTCGTGCAGTTGTTGTTATGGGGTTGCACGAGGTTTCTGCCGTGCTATTGTTACTATTGATATTTGCACATGCGGTGTGACAAGGCGGGATATATGTGTGTGTATATATATATATATATATATATATATATATATATGGGTTGCGCATGTGGCGAGACAAGGTGGTAACATTATTATGCATGTGTGGCAAGATAAGGTGGGCATTTATGTTACTATTGCACACGTGGCGAGACAAGGTGGGCTGTGTCAGGGATTGATTTGTGATGATTTATGGCCTGGGGGCATTCTTGTTGTTGATGTTTGTGTAGTGATATATGTACCTGTGTGAGCCTTATCTTGCGAAAGCTGTAAGAAAATACTCTACGTGTTGTCCGTTCTTCTTCTTCCTTATGCTTATTTGCCGGTATGGACTATGTTAGGACACTTGCACAAGCATACACGTAGTTAAGCACTCTTATCGGATAAGAGGTGTTCTTGATATTATTGAGCATAGATGCTCACCCTTGTTTACTTGTCTTCTATGTGAGAATGGCTCTATTGGCACATGAGTCGTCAGTGTAGTTATGAGGTGTTATGAAGGCACATGATGCCAAGTGTTAGGGTTCAGGTATTGAGACCCACGAGTTGTGAATTGTCCGAGGTTCGGTACCTCATGTAGTTGTTGACTAAAACCTGATGTCAAAGTGGTTGTAATTACTGAGTTATTACTTGTCCTTGCTGTATTCGTGATTCCGGATTTAGGTTGTGTTCCATTCACTGTGTCTGCGCCATTTTCATGATATTCCGCTGATACTTGTTATTTCTTGCTTTAATGCCATTACTGTATTGTGAGCCATATTGCATAGTCTTTATGTAGACATCATACTTCTGTTATTCATGTACTTATATCTGTTCAGTTTATTAGACCAATGAGTGTCTTGACTGTTCCTCGTCACTACTCCACCGAGGTTAGTCTTGATACTTACTGGGCACCGCTGTGGTGTGCTTATGCTACTCTTCTGCACATTTTTGTGCAGATCCAGGTAATTGTTCGTTAGCTAGCTGTATGAACTGTTGCTGTGGAGACTCAAGGTAAACCTGATGCTGTGTTCGCAGACTTCGGAGTCACCTTCCAGTTTTCGTTTTGCACTGTTTATTCTTATTTCTGGACAGTTGTATTTAGAAGTTTTCTAGCAAACACTATGTAGAGCTTATGACTTGTACTACCGGTTTTGGGAATTTTAAGAGATTCTATTTAAATAATATTGTTGTTTTAATTATTGTTAGGCTTACCTAGTCCCTAAGACTAGGTGCCATCACGATACCCAACGGAGGGAAAATTGGGTCGTGACAGTGGAACTCCACATATTTGATGTTGAAGGTTGCGACAATTTATGAGGATGTTTTTACAAAATATTGTGATATTGATTATGGATTGATGCATTATATTTCTAATTGTATTTGTGAGGATGGGCTGCCTGCAGGTCCACTTTTAAGTAGTGATTGGGAAAGTGTAAGACGTATTGTGAAGTTTCTTGAAATTTTTTATGAACTCACCTTGAAGGTATCGGGAACACTTTATATTACATCTAATGTATATTTTCTTGAGATCTGTGTGGTAGGTTCTTTGAAAAAATTGATGGAAAATGAAGATGTTGCCGTGCGAGAAATAGCAAAGAATATGAAAGAGAAATTTGACAAGTATTGGGGTGATCCTCACAAAATAAACAAGATGATATTCATTTCATGTGTGTTGGATCCACGCCAAAAGTTTCACTCTCTTTCTTTCGCACTTGCTGCTATATTTGGAGAAACAAAAGGTGTGAAAATACAAGATGAAGTGAAGACATACATGAAAACTTTGTTCAGTGAGTATGTCAAAATGAATGATGATTCATGTCCATCTTCTCCATCTTCAACTTCATCTTCATGTCCATCTCCTCCATCTTCTCCATATTCATGTTCTTCTTCATCATCATTCTCAAAATTCATGCTAGATTTAAAGAGGCATAAGAGTGGTGGAGGTATTGACTCAAAAACGGAGTTGGATAAATATTTGGGTGAAGATGTTGAGGAAGAAAAAAATAAATTTGATGTTCTGGGTTGGTGGAAGTTGAACTCACCTAGATTTCCCACTCTTGCTGATATGGTACGTGATGTGCTAGCCATACCAATTTCTAGTGTTGCATCTGAATCGGCCTTTAGTACTGGAGGACGCATACTTGATCCATTTAGGAGTTCATTGACTCCTAGATTGGTTCAAGATCTTGTGTGTGTCCAAGATTGGCTTCGTAACGAATCAACAACCCCGGTTAAAATTGAGGAAGATTTAGATAATCTTGAACAACTTGAACTTGGTAAGACTATCTTTCTTCTTTTATTCTTTGTTTTGATATATATATTTGATAACTTATTTGTATGTTTATTTGAATTCTTTTTATGTTAACATATGTGTGGTTCTAAACTTTCAATAGAAATGGTCAATACTGGAAAAAAGCCTTGCATCGTCGACATATAGTATTGATGAAGATTATTGAACTATATTTTTCTGGTATAATTCTTTCACTAGTTATTTTTTTGTCTAGTGTGTTGGTCTTTGATTTTATGTTTCAGTTTTTTCACTAAAGTCTAAACCTTTCCTTTGTTATTGCAGAAACAAGGGGGAGTAGTACATCTGGAATTGGGAGGGATATAGAAGTTGGAACTCTTTAATGTTTTTTGCCTTCTTGAGTTCATTCTTTAAATAGTGGAATACCTATATCTATTTTGTTGATCTGTTGCCTTGTTGGTACTGTTGTTTATTCAGTTCTGTTGCTACAATTATCAACTTGTATTATTCAGTTTAACCTTTTGGGTTTGTTCAGTTTTGTTGCTACAATTATCAACTAATATTATTCAGTTTAACCTTTTGAATCCATATTGAATTGTTGATGTTGTTTATCCTTATAGAGTATGTATTTCCTTCTCGTTCTAGCTGGGTAAATCCTTATGGATCAGTTGTTAGATCCCCTCTTTATAGAATATGTTGATGGTTGTGCTACACCGATCACTAAGAGATGAGCTCATGGAATAAGCATCTTAATATACTAGGCTTACAATCCGAACCATAATCCGAAATATTTATCCGATCCAAATATCAAAATTCAATTCGAACCGAATTTAATTTGGTTCGGATTCGGATTGCAATTTATCAAATCCGAAATTCGATCGGATAGTCCAAAATGTGCCAAATCCGATCCATGAACAGGCCTAGTTTGGCATCACTGTGCCGCACCGTGTCCTTAAGGACAAGTAAATGAGGATCATCATATTGCCTCTCTCTGATGCGCTCATATAAGGAAGATCGAGCGACTGTGCAAGCTAGAACCCGACTAGGCTTTGAAACATCTAACCTCACGAACTGATTAGCCAAAGTCTGAACATCTGCAGCTAATGGCCTCTCACCAACCGGAATATACGCAAGACTACCCATACTCACAGCCTTTCTACTCAAAGCATCGGCCACCATATTGGCCTTTCCGAGGTAATACAAAATGGTGATATCATAGTCTTTCAACAACTCCAAACATCTTCTCTGTCTCAAATTAAGATCCTTTTGTTTGAACAGATATTGAAGGCTAAGATGATCAGTAAATACCTCACACGAGACACCGTAGAGGTAATGCCTCCAAATCTTCAGCGCATGAACAATGGCTGCCAATTCTAAGTCATGAACATGATAATTCTTCTCGTGAACTTTCAACTGCCGCGACGCATATGCAATTACCTTTCCATCTTGCATTAATACTCCACCAAGCCCAATGTGAGATGCGTCACAATATAATGTATACGATCCTGAACCTGTGGGTAATACCAACACTTGCGCCGTAGTCAAAGCGGTCTTGAGCTTCTAAAAGCTCAACTCACACTCGTCTGACCATCTGAATGGGACACCTTTCTGGGTCAATCTGGTCAATGGGCTTGCTATAGATGAAAACCCTTCCACGAACTGACGATAATAACCTGCTAAACCTAGGAAACTTCGGATCTCTGTAACTGAAGTAGGTCTAGGCCAATTCTGAACAGCCTCAATCTTCTTAGGATCCACCTTTATGCATTATGTCGATACAACATGCCCCAAAAAGGCAACTGAGTCTACCAAAAACTCACATTTTGAAAACTTGGCATATAACTGATTATTCTTCAAGGTGTGAAGCACACTTCGAAGATGCTACTCATGTTCCTCGCGACTGCTGGAGTAAATCAAGATATCATCAATGAATATAACCATAAAATAATCCAAATAAGGCTTGAACACCCGATTCATCAAATCCATAAATGTTGCTGGGGCATTTGTCAACCCAAATGACATCACTAGGAATTCGTAATGCCCATATCGAGTTCGAAAAGCTATTTTAGGGACATCAGATGCCCTAATCTTCAACTGATGGTAACCAGACCTCAAATCGATCTTCGAAAATACCTTGTCACCCTGAAGCTGATCAAATAAATCATCAATTCTTGGCAGCGTATATTTATTTTTGATAGTGGCTTTGTTCAATTGCCTATAATCTATACACATCCGCATAGAACCATCTTTCTTCTTTACAAATAATACTGGTGCACCCTAGGGCGAGACACTGGGTCTAATGAATCCCTGATCAAGCAAGTCTTGTAACTACTCTTTCAGTTCTTTCAACTCCGGCGGGGCCATACGGTCTGGTGGAATAGAAATGGGCTGAGTGCCCAGAGTCAAATCAATACATAAGTCAATATCTCTGTTGGGTGGTATCCCCGGCAAATCTGCAGAAAATAGTTCTGGAAATTCACAAACAACTGGTACTGAGTCCATAGAAGGAGCATCCGCACTGAGATCGCGAATATAAGCCAAATAGGCTAGACACCCTTTCTCTACCATACGCCGAGCTTTCATATAAGAAATAACCCTGCTGGTAGAATGATCAGGAGTCCCTTTCCACTATAATCGAGGTAACCCCGACATAGCTAGGGTCACTGTCTTGGCATGTCAATCCAATATAGTATGATAAGGGGACAACCAATCCTTACCCAAGATGACATCAAAATCTACCATATCAAGAAGTAGAAGATCCACACTAGTCTCAAGATTACCAATAGTAACCATACACGAATGATAGACATGATCTACTACAACAGAGTCTCCCACCGGTGTAGATACAAAAACAGAAGCACTCAGAGAATCACAAGGCACAACCAAATATGAAGAAAAATAGGAGGACACATAGGAATAAATAGATCCTCGATCAAATAGAACTGAAGCATCTCTATGGTAAACTGGAATAACACCTATGATCACAGCATCAAATGACTCGGCCTCAGGCCTAGCTGGAAAAGCATAAAATTGGGGTTGGGCCCCACCACTCTGAACTGCATCCCTGGGACGACCTCTAACTGACTGGCCTCCACCTCTAATAGTCTGACCTCCACCTCTAATGGCCTGACCTCCACCTCTAGCTGTCGGACCCCTACCTCTACCTGGCTGAGCAGGCGGTGAAGCAACCGGTGTCGGTATGATAGCACGCGAATCTTGTCGAGATATGTTACTCGCCAATCTATAGCAATACCTCCTGATGTGCACAATGTTCCCACACTCATAACACACATCCTGATGTCGTGGATGCTGAAGTTGAAGCTGACCCAGATGGGCCGAATAACCATTGTAGTAACTCTGGAGTGGTGGTGCACTGATAGGAGCTGAATGTGCGCTAAATGTTAGCTGCCCAGAGTAATGCATAATAGGACCGTGACTCCCTGAAGCACTGGGATATGTATGAAGTGCTGAATGAAACGGTCTGGGAGGATGACCCCTACCAAAATTACCCCTGCCTCCAGACGAGGCACCACTGAAACCACCGAGCTGACGAGGCCTCTTATCGGACCTCTGCCCTCTCTGCTGTGCAAGAATCATCTCGATCCTCCTTGCAACATTAGCAGCCGCTTGAAAAGAAATCTCACTTTCGGTCTCCTTGGCCATCTGAAGTCTGATAAGGTGAGTGAATCCCTCAATAAACCTCCTCACTCTCTCTCCCTCCGTAGGTAGTAAAAGGAGAGCATGGCGAGCCAAATCCACAAAACGGGACTCATACTGAGTAACAGACCTACTGCCCTACTGCCCTACTGTAGATGCTCAAATTGCTTGCAGAATTCTTCTCTTAGTGTGATAGGGAGGAACTTTTCTAGAAATAGATGAGAGAACTGCTCCCATGTAAGTGCAGGCGATCCGACTGGTCGGGTCAATGTATAATCTCTCCACCACCTCTTGGCCGAACCCGTCATATGAAATACAGCAAAATCAACCCCATTAGTCTCAACTATACCCATGTTCCGCAGCACCTCATGGCAGCGTTCAAGATAATCTTGTGGATCCTCAGAAGGTGTACCACTGAAGTGAACTGGAAAGAGCTTGGTAAACTTATCCAGTCTCAATAAGGCCTCAAAAGACATGGCGGGCCTATCACCGATCTGTGCTGCAACCTCTGGTTCAACTACCCCAACTGGCGGGGCTGCTGGAGCCTAATTCTGGGGAGCCATCTGCTCCGGAGCGGGAGTAGTGGGAGTTTGTGCTCCTCCCCCAGCCTGTGAGACGGCTGGTGCCATTGGAAATGTACCATTCTGGGCCACGCCCTCCATAAGACTTACCAAACGGACTAGAGTGTCCTGAAGTACTGGAGTGGCTATGAATCCTTCCGGGACCTGAACTGGTCCAATTGGTACATTCTGAACTGGAACCTCCTCCTGAAGTTCCACCTGAGGTTCTACAACAGGTGCAGCTGCTCGAGCTCCGAACTGAGCTCTACCTCAACCTCTAGCACGACCTCGACCTCGACCTCTACCCCTAGCCATAGTTGCCACCGGGGGTTCTGGTCCCTGTCCATCGGTAGAGGTATTACATGTTCTCACCATCTGCGAGAGAATAAGAGTAGAATGATTCAATCATCGATGATAGAATTAATTCGCACGACAGAATAAGAAAGAAGTGATATTGTTCCTAAATTTAATAGCCTCTGAGAGATAAGTACAAATATCTCTGTACCGATCCTTCAGAATTTACTAAGCTTGCTCGTGACTCGCGAGACCTATGTAACCTAGTGCTCTGATACCAACTATCACGACCCAAAATTCCCACCTTCGGACCGTGATGGCGCCTAACATTTCACTTGCTAGGCAAGCCAACGTTATAATGATATTAACCAATTTTTTAAACAATCTTTAAATTTATTAATAACAAATAAATAAACGCGAAAGTAAGGTCTGAAATATAATGATTAATCCATAAAGACAACGGTGTCTAAATACCATCCCAGAATTTGGTATCACAAGTGCATGAGCTTCTAGAATAAATACAAATAAAGGTCTGAATAAAATAAAGCTGTCTAGAAACAAACACACAGCTAAAGTAAAGTAGATGGGGACTTCAGAACTACGAATGCCGTGCAGTTATACCTCAAGTCTCCTCCGAGTAGCTGAAATCCGAGAAAGTCTATGGCACGCCACTAGGACCAACTCCGAAATCTGCACAAGAAGTGCAGAGTGTAGTATCAGTACAACCGACCCCATGTACTGGTAAGTGCTGAGCCTAACCTCGACGAAGTAGTGACTAGGCTAAGGCGGGTCACTTACATTACCTGTACGCAATATTAGTAACAACAACAATGATAGAAATAAATCAGGTAACTTGTTTATAATAATTGAAGCAAATTCAGCAGTCATAACCAATTATCATTTCCATCATTTCTGTTGCAGCGTGCAACCCGCTCTCACAATATATTCACATTCAATTCTGTTGCAGCGTGCAATCCGCTCTCACAATATATTCACATTCGGTTCTGTTGCAGCGTGCAACCCGCTCTCACAATATATTCATATTCGGTTCTGTTGCGGCGTGCAACCCGCTCCTCCATTATATACATTTTAATCAAATCTGTTGCGGCGTGCAATCCGATCCCCCAATATATATATATATATATATATATATATATATATATATATATATATATATATATATATATATATATATGTCGACTTTTAATTAAGTCTATTGCGGCGTGCAACCCGATCCTCCAATATGGACTTTTTAATAAGTCTGTTGCGGCGTGCAACCCGATCCTCCAATATGGACTTTTTAATAAGTCTATTGCGGCGTGCAACACGATCCTCCAATATGGACTTTTAATAAGTCTGTTGTGGTGTGCAACCCGATCCTCCAATATATTCATTATAATTAATTTTGTTGCGGCGTGCAACCCGATCCTCCAACATATTCATTTACCAATTCTTATAGAAGAAATTTTCCCAATAAATGCAACAACTAATATAAAATTGTAAAACAACAAGCATACAATAATTATGATATAATTATGAAACAAACAATGACAAATAACAAGTTATTATGGAAATCAGAGAGAAAATAGGCAGTTTAATATTTAATATGCTAAATGTCAAATAACAATTAAGACACATAATTCAAATAGCATGTAACATTTAATGCAAGAATTCAAGGATTAATATTTAACAAAGAATAGGAGAGAAACAATTATTATAATAATTAATTCATGATTTAAAATAATTTATGAATTTTCAAATAAGCAGGCAAACAATTAATTTGACGACGTATAGACACTCGTCACCTCGCATATACGTCGTTCACATGCAATTCACATAACAATTAATTTAAGGGTTTTATCCCCTCAAGTCAAGGCTAACCACGACACTTACCTCGCTTTGCAAATTCCAATCAATTACTCAACCACAACTTTTTCTTTTAAATTTATCTCCGAAAGCTTCAAATCTATTCACAAATAATTCAATATACTCAATACGAATCATAGGAATTAATTCCATATGAATTTACTAATTTTTCGGATAAAATCTGAAATTCATTAAAATATTTGGCAGTGGGACCCACATCTCAAATCTCAAAAAAAAACTTACGAAATCCGAACACCCATTCCGAGACGAGTCCAACCATAAAAAAATTATCCAATTCCGATATCAAATGGACCTTCAAATCTTAAATTTTCGTTTTTGGAAGAATTTATAAAAATCTGATTTTTCTTCCATAAATTCACGAATTCATGATATAAATGAGTAAGAAATCATGAAATATAATCAATATAAGATAAGTAACACTTACCCCAATATTTTTCCGTGAAAATCGCCCAAACATCGCCTCTTGAGGTGTAGGGTTCGAAAAATTGAAGAATGAATGAAAAATCCCGTCTAAGTCCAAAGTTATCAGTTGCGGACGTCGCATTTGCGACCTGAGCTTCGCAATTGCAAATGCGAAGGGGTCATCGCAAATGCGAGATCCTTTATATTTTCGCTGCCTTCGCATTTGCGAAGAATATGTCGCATTTGCGACAATTGGCCCATCGCATTTGCGGGCAGAAATTCGCATTTGCGAACATACCCTTCCCGAGACCCCCATCGCAATTGCGAAGAAAATCTCGCAATTGCGAGAACATGCTGGCCCAGGCCTTATTCGCAATTGCGATAGATACCTTGCAATTGCCAGGCCTGCTTAGTTCGCATTTGCGAAGCCTGATCTCGCAATTGCGAGATCAGAGGCCTGCTACAGACACCAGTTACACCAGCAATTCTCTAAGTTCTAAAATCACTCTGTAGCATATCCGAAACTCCCCGAGCCCTCGGGACTCCAAACCACACATGCATGCAAGTCTAAAAATATCATATGAACTTGCTCGCGCGATCAAATCACAAATATAGCACCTAAAACTATAGATTTAGCACCAAAACTCATGGATTCCTCAAGAACATTTCAAAACTACTATCTTCTCAACCGGACGTCCGAATCACGCCAAATCAACTCCGATTTCTACCAAATTTCACACACATGACTTATATATTATATTAAACATGTACCAGACTCCGGAACCAAAATACGGGCCCGATACCAACGAGATCAAATATTAATCAATTTCTTCAAATCCATAGAATTTCAGTCTTACAATTTTCATCAAAAAATCATTTCTCGAGCTAGGGACCTCAGAATTCGATTGCGGGCATACGCCCAAGTCCCATATTTTACTACGGACCTTTCGGGAATGTTGAAACATGGATCCGAATCCATTTACTTAAAATGTTGACCAAAGTCAACTAAAAATTAATTTTAAATCCCAAAAATTATTACTTCATAAATTTCCACATAAAGGCTTTCCGGATTTACGCCCGGACTGTGCACACAAATCGAGGTGAGTAAAAATAAGATTTTTAAGGCTAACAGGCCCAAAATAGAGTCTTAATTCACAAGATAACCCTTTGGGTCATCACATTGCATCTGCAAGAAAAATCTCGCATCTGCGAAATGAGGCCTCGTACCTGCGAAGGAAAAATATGCACCTGCGCTGCCTTCCGCTTCTGCGATTGCCAAGTCCGCTTCTGCGAACGCGCTGATGCGTGCAAGTTTTCGCACCTGCGGACCTTTGCGCAGCCTGCCCAGGCCATTTCTGCGATGGAAGGCTCGCTTTTGCGCGCTCGCACATGCGGTCAAAAATCCGCAGGTGCGATTATAACAGAAGGCAAAATTTCAAATTTTGCTTAAGTCCAATTCTTGTTCCGATTTCGATTCGAGTCACACTCGGGGTACTCTGGACCCCGTCCGAATATACCAACAAGTCCCGTAATATAATACGGACTTACTCGGGGTCTAAAATCACGTCAAATAACATCAAAATTGCAATTCACACCTCGATTCGAACTTTGAAATTTAAACTTTTCAATTTGCAAATCTCGTACCAAAACATATTATATGAATCCGGAATCACTTCAAATTTGGCACACAAGTTATAAAATGACATAATGGAGCTATTCAATTTTCCAGAATCGAATTCCGACTCCGATATCAAAAAGTCAACCCCGTGGTCAAACTTGAAAATTTTTAGCCTTTAAATTACTAGTTTTCGTTAAATGGTCATAACTTGAGCTAGGGACCTCCAAATTAAATTTCGGGCATACGCTCAAGTCCCAAATCACGATACGGAACTACCGAAACTTTCAAAATACTGATCCGGGTCCGTTTGCTAAAATTGTTGACCAAAGTCAACTCAATTGAGTTTTAAGGCTTTATTTCATATTTTAATCCATTTTTCATATAAAAACTTTCCGAAAAATTTTACGGACTGCGCACGCAAGTCGAGGAATAATAAATATTACTTTTTGAGGTCTTAGAACACATAATTAATTATTAAATTTAAAGATGACATTTTGGGTCATCACAAGAAAATACTCATTTGTTGAAATGAAAAAAAAATACTTTATCTATAACTAAAAAAAAGTACTATTAATAAATTTTTTATTTAGGATGGAGGTGGGGGCGAGATAAGGTGGGGGGCAAGGGTGGGCAGGGGTTAGGATGAGTGGGGTGGATGGTGGAGGTGGTTAAGTTTGAAAAAGAGTTTTGAGAAATAATTTCCTCCAATTGGAGGAAAATGAGTTCATGAGAAAAATATTTAAAAAAAAATTTAAGCTAACCAAACATGAGAAAATTAAAAAATATTTTTCGAAAAATGATTTCCTTCGTACCAAACACACCCTAAAATAAATACTGTTTGAAGAGTTATTACTCATTTTAGATACACTGCACCTATTTTTATTTTTTTTAAAAGAAAATCTAAACATTTTTTTACTTTTTAAAACATAATACAACAAAATTTTTAAAAATGGTTTACAAACTGTAGAGTTTTCTTGGTTGATTGCTAAACTAACTGCCAACAAACTTCACAAATCCAGTCAAACCTCTCTATAACAGCCTTGTTTGTTCCGAATATTTTTGAATGTTATAGCGAAGTGTTATTATATAGAGCATATATTATAACATAACATGAAAATTGGTTCCGAAAAAGCTTGGCTTTTATAGTAAAGTATTGTTATATAAGGATGTTGTTATAGAGAGGTTTGACTGTAATAAAATTATCGAAACTCACGATCAAAATTATTAATGAACAATAAAAAAAATAGCTTTAAATTAAATTATCGTAACTCACGATTAAACTTATTAATGAACATTCTGAAAAAACGGCTTTACATATCACTATCATGGGGACCAAGAGAAAAATATGTGCAAAATTTGTGGTATGTGTAGTTTTGTAAATGTGATAGTTGTATGTCTTTTTAGACTAGTCTCAACGTACGTGCGAAACGCGTGTATCCTATCTTGATGAATATAATTTATTTAATAATTATATCTAATTATAAAATAAAAATATAAGTTACTAAAGATGATTATAAATGTTGATCGTGTATAACTAACTCAAGAAAGAAAGAAACTATTTCATAAAAGTTCTCAATTATCAATCAACACACTTTAACTAAAAAGAATTAGCTTTATAATTTTATTACTTTAAATTCACAAGTTCTATAGCTTCCGTTTCAGTTTCAGCTAGAACATATAACAATTTGAAAATCTAAATATTGTTGAAGGATATAACTTAAAACATATAACCACGCTACTATTAATTAATGAATTTCAAATAATCATAAAAACCAAAATGCAATAAAAACCCAAAAATACATTCAAAAGTGACATTAAAGCAAGTTAGTGAGAGAATTTACAATTGAAAGATGGGTCATCCATGAGATATTTACTTCGAAGAATGACTTAGAATAAGAAGTGAAAGTATATATTTGGTTTTGAAGCGTTATTATTCAAGTGAAATTAATATTTAAATTATTCTACTATTGGCTAACTCTATAATACTAAATATTTAAAAAATAATTAATTTTATTTAATGAGAAATCTAAAAAATCGATCAACATTTCTTATTCGAATACATGTATTTCCTCTTAAATTGAAAGGGCACATCCTTTGGAATATCACATGACAATTATAATCATTTATGTATCGTAATATCATCTAAAATGACTGGATATTTGTTGTATGCTTTTTCATGATTCTTTAGAGAGTCTTCAAATTAACACAATTTTTTTGAAAAAAATTGAATCTTTCTTTTAGAGATTTGAAATAAAGAGGTTGGTCATATAGTTCCTAAAAAAATGTATGATTAAGTGGCAATGTAAAATCTGAAAATGACTAATACCGAATGAATATTTTATAATAAATAACTTAATATAAAAAAATATAGAGAGCCAGTGGTAGGAATTGATGAAAAATGAAAAAGAAATGAATCAGCTTAGTTTGAATACATTTTGTCTTCTATTGAATCGTGTTTGTATTTTCAAGTTTGGAATTTAAATAATTTAACTCTTAACACTTTAGCGTAAGATTGTGTCAATTGAAACATTTCACTCGATTTTTGGATTTCTTTCATCACCAATGGTCTTTATGAAAAAAAAACTATATGTCTTAAGAATTGTGTCAACTGGAAATGATTTCACTTATATGATAAATTTGATTTTTTTTTTTTTTTTGGTTTATTCAAATTCTTAATGTTACCTTATACTAAATTTTAAATATTTAATTCTAATTACATTTTTAAAGAATTATCTTTTTCAAATAGTTAAAAAATCGAATGGGTGGAAAACATCCATGCAAGACATGTTCCAAATAATATAAATAAAAGGAAAACTTTTGTAAATCTCAAAGAATTAACAATCATTATATACCAAAAAATCTAAAATTCGAATAATTCTTAAGAACGCAATTATTTTTTAATCAATAAACCCACTTATATTTAGCTTAATTTATCATTATTTAAAAAGGTTAATATATTTTTATAAATTATCTTATTTGAATCACTGTTATTTTTTGAGTTATAATTGATTTCTTCTCAACATTTGAATAAATATAATAAATAATTTAAAATTTTGAAAGCTAAAGATATAACATAGAATAATATTATTAATGGAATATTCTTGTCTATTTTAAATATAGTAACATAAAATAAGCAATTTCATATACGAAAACGTAAAATATTATTAAAAGTGGATCACCTCTGTTATTATCCAAAAACTCCATACTTTCTCTTTCTATGATATTTTTAATTTTTTCCTTTATTAATTTCGTTTATTATTTTTATATAATTTATGTGTAAGATTTATATAAGGTAAATGCTCAATGTTATAACCTATTTGATAATATCGTTTGAGTTTAATTATTTCAAAACTTTTGCTCACATGTAAGAGTAAAAAAAGCATGTTACCAAAAAATTTACACGTTATATCTTATGTTTTCCTTATAGTTCTATAGATTAAAATACTAATTGATTTCAAAATTCTAAATATTAGAATTTCCTACACTAGCTCAAATAAGGAAATAATTTAATATGCAATATTTTTGTAATGACCCAACCGGTCATTTTAACTTTTAGAAACCCGTTCCCTAAAATAAAACTCCCCGAACATGCTTTTATTAATTTATGACTCGCGGGGATGGTTGGTTCGGGATTTGAAAGTGTGTGGGTTGAAATCAGAATACTTGGTTCCTTAAGTTAGCTTTAAATGGACAAGTTTGACTCCGATCAACATATTAAGAAAACGACCCCGGAATTAGGATTTTACGGTTCCAATAGGTTCGTATGATGATTTTGGACTTGGGCGTATGTCCGAATCGGGTTTTGGATAACTCGGGAGCATTTTGACGCTTAATAGTAAAAATCAACTATTTGAAGGTTTAAAATTCTTTAAATTTGGTTTGGAGTAGGATTTTGAGTAATTGAAGTCCGTTTGGAATTCCGAGTATGGGAATAGTTCTGTATAGTGATTTAAGACTTGCACGCAAATTTTCGTGTCATTCCGAGTAGTTTAAGTATATTTCGGCGCATTGGAAGTAAATTGAAGAACTTGAAATTCTTAAGTTTGAATCAATTTGGTTTAGGGTATGATTCTTAGATTTGATGTTGTTTTACGCGTTCCGAGAGTTCGAGCGAGTCCGTTTTATAATTTCAAACCTGTTGGTATGTTCGGGCGAGCCCCCGGGGGTCCCGAGTGTTAACCGGACGAGACTCGGACCAATTTTGAAAAATTGAGCAAGGACTGAAGCTCCCAGCTACTGTCATAATCGCACCTACGCTTGGACAGCCCCAGGTGCGAGCCACCAATCGCAGGTGCGAAAGAGAGGAGCCTGCCCAGCCATCAAAGATTCAGAGTAAATTGACGCACCTGCGAACGCGCAGGTGCGAAGGTCTTGTGCGCAGAAGCGGAGGAATGCGCAGGTGCGAAGGAATGGGCGCACCTGTGCTTGTGCAAAAGTGAGCACTTCTTCCGCAGGTGCGGAACCAGAAAAAGAGGGAAAATGCGCACCTGTGAGGAATTTACGCAGGTGCGAAAAACCTATTTGGGCAGAATGGTTAAAAGTCGGGGCTTAGACATTTTGAGCCCATTTTTCCTCCATTTCCGGGCGATATTGTGAAAAACCTATATTCATATTCACAATATATATGAATATATTGTGAATTGTTAGATAAAGATATTAAAGGATGAAAATCTCATATGCTTGATTTTCTGTTTAAGTTAATACTCTCCTTCCGGAGGTACATAAGAAAATGTCCTCCTTTCTTGTGGAGCGGGACGAACGCCTCGACAGGATAGATGCATCTATGGATCGTGCCGCACGTCCCTCGGCAGTGTACACGATACTCTGGATCGGATCGTACGTCCTCGGCAGAAATCGTGCTTAATAATAATAATTACACGATACTTTAATAGTTGTTTCATCTTGCGAAGCTAATTGATAAATTGGAGAATCCTTGAAATTTAATGAATTATTATTCCTGCTTGTTAAGGAATTAATTGTTATTCCTGTAAATGAGATTAATTGATAAATTGGAAATTATTTGAATTTAAGGAATTTAATTAATATATTGAGAATTTTTGCATTTGAAGGAATATGATTATTTCTGCTAGTTAAATAAATTATTGTAAATTTTGTGAATCATGATGATTTAGATATTCTAATTGTATTTCAGTTATTATTATTGACCCATAGTGAGTGTCAAAGTTGACCATCTCGTCTCTACCACTTCGAGATTAGGCTTGATACTTACTGGGTACACGTTGTTTTCGTACTCATACTGCACTTGCTGCACATTTTGTGCAGGACCTGAGGCAAGTACTAGTAGGGGACCTATCGTCTTACACCCACGTTATCCAGGGGCATAGTGGTGAGCTGCCTTTCTGAGCCGTTCTGCAGCTACTAGTGTCTCTCCTTGTATTTTTCATTCTGTCTATTTTTATTTTAGACAGTATTTGAGGCTTTGTATAATCTACTAGATGCTCATACACTTGTGACACCAGGTCTTGGCACACACATTGGTAGAATTTGGTGTTTTATTATTTTTTTGATTTTAAATTTTGTCAATGTATGCTTAATTTATTAAGTTGGCTTGCCTAGCTGTAGTGTTGAGCGCCATTACGACCTATAGGTGAATTTGGGTCGTGACAACATGGTATAAGAGCATTAGGTTCACGTAGGTCTCACAAGTTATGAGTAGACCTAATAGAGTCTTGCGGATCAGTACGGAGACGTCTGTACTTATCTTCGAGAGGCTATAGGGTGTTAGGAAAACATCCTTTCTTCATATTCCATCGTGCAATTAATGTAGTAATAAATATCCTTCTCTTATTCTTTCACAGATGGTGAGAACACGCTCGAATGAGGTTCCAGACCAGGGAAGAGCTACTCCCCCAGTTGCTAAAGGCTGAGGGAGGGCTCCAGCCCGTGGTAGAGGGCGAGGACGTCCCAGGACTGTTCCAGTTATGCCGCCAGTGGGTCCAACAGAGAATCCCATTATTGAGGAACATGATGAGGTGCTTGTGGCAGAGCCAGCTCCGGTGGATTTCACATATGCACCGGGATTTCAGGATGTCATGGGTCGTACGCTGCGGTTCATGGACAATATGACTCAGGCCGGTTTATTTTCGGCAGACCCAACCACATCTCAGGTGGGTGGGGGAGCACAGACCCCTACTGCGCAGGCTCATAGACAGGAAGCTGTTGTATATCGGACCTAGGGTGCACTACCCGTGGGTGGAGCCCAGCCAGTGGCAGCAGCTACACCTGAGCCCAGGCCAGCTGTAGCTGCCAATCCTCAGAAACTGTTAGACAGATAGACTAGACTACATCCTCCTGTCTTTGGGGGTGAGCGACATGAGGATCCATAGGACTTCATTGATCGGTGCAAGGATAGACTGTACAACATGAGGATATTGGATCTCATGGGGTAGACTTTGCTACTTTTCAGCTAGAGGGCAGAGCCCGTAGATGGTGGCAGTCTTATGTTCTTAGTAGACCAGCAGATTCTCCTCCCATGACTTGGGACAGGTTCACCCGTATCTTCCTGGACAGGTATATTCCACCCTCCCAGAGGGAAGAGTTGCGGTTTCAGTTTGAGCAGCTCCAGTAGGGTCAGATGTCAGTGACCGATTATGAGGCGAGGTTTTCTGAATTATCTCGCCATGCACTTATGATACTCCCTACTGAGGCGGAGAGAGTGCGGAGGTTTGTAGCCGGTTTACATACTGGCATTCAGGCCACTATGGCTCAAGAGGTTGAGATGGGTACTTCTTATAAGCTAGTTGTGGAGATAGCCCGGAGGATTGAGGGTGTGCGTCAGCGGAGCCGAGAGCAGATTATGAGAGATAAGCGATTCAGGTACTCTGGAGAGTTCATAGGTGCTCCGTATTGGGGCAGAGGTCAGTTCGTGAGGGGGCAGTCTAGCAGACCCCTATTTCTAGCACCACCACCTCCTCGGGGTGCTCCAGTGCGACCTTATCTCAGTGCTATACCAGAGAGTTCTTACCGCCCACCAGCTATTCAGGGTCCTCCCAGTGGGTATTCAGGTCCCCAGGGCCAGACTCTTAGTCAGCATCCCATCGCACCGAAGAGTTATTATGAGTGCGGGGATCCCAATCACATACGGAGGTTTTTCCCCAGGCTTCGGGGTAGACCAGTACAGTAGGGTCAACAGCCTATTCTTACCAGACCAGTTGCTCTACCAGTAGTCCGACCACCTAGAGGTGGAGGACAGGTGGGTAGGGGTCGTCCTAGAGGTGGAGGTTAGCCTGGCGGAGGCAAGCCAGTTGGCGTTCTAGCTCGGTTCTATGCTTTTCCGACTAGACTAGATGCAGAGGCCTCAGATGCTGTGATTACAGGTATTATTTCTATTTGCGGCAAAGATGCCTCAGTATTATTTGATCCAGGATCCACGTATTCATATGTGTCATCTTTATTTGCTCCATTCCTGGGTGTTTCTCGTGAGTCCTTGAGTACTCCTGCTTATGTGTCCACTCCTGTAGGCGATTCTGTTATTGTGAACTGGATCTACCGGTCTTGTATTATTACATTCTGTGATTATGAAACTAGAGAAGATCTCTTATTTCTCGAGATGATCGATTTTGAAATTATTCTGGGTATGGACTGGTTATCTCCATATCATGCTATTCTAGATTGTCATGCCAAAACTGTTACCTTGGCTATTCCATCTTTGCCTAGGCTAGAGTGGAAGGGTTCGTCGGTTAGTTCATTTAATCGAGTTATTTCTTTTATAAAGGCTCAACACATAGTTGAGAAGGGTTATTTGGCTTATCTAGCCTATGTTCGGGATACTATTGCAGAGACTCCGGCTATTGATTCAGCGCCAGTAGTTCGGGAGTTCTCCGATGTATTTCCTTGAGATCTTTCAGGTATGCCACCTAATCGGGATATTGATTTCTGTATTGACTTGGCTCCAACTACTCAGCCTATATGTATTCCACTGTATCGCATGGCTCAGAAAGAATTGAAAGAGTTGAAAGAACAGCTTGAAGAGTTACTAGCTAAAGGGTTCGTCAGACCGAGTGTATCGCCTTGGGGTGCACCAGTATTATTTGTGAAGAATAAAGATGGCACAATGTGAATGTGTATTGACTATCGCCAACTGAACAAAAGTTACTATTAAGAACAAGTACCCGTTGCGCGCGTATTGATGACCTATTTGACCAGTTGCAGGGTGCTAGGGTGTTCTCTAAGATCGACATGAGGTCGGAGTATCATCAATTGAAGATTCAAGATTCGGATGTTCCGAAAACTGATTTCCGTACTAGATATGGTCATGATGAGTTTCTGGTAATGTCTTTCTGTTTAACTAATGCCCCGACAATGTTTATGGATCTGATAAATAGGGTATTCAGGCCATATATTGATTCGTTTGTCATTGTCTTCATTGATGACATTTTGATCTACTCACGCAGTAAGGAGGAACATGAGCAGCATATGAGAGTAGTGCTTCAGACATTGCGGGAACAAAAGCTATATGCTAAGTTCTCTAAATGTGAGTTTTGGCTAGAGTCTGTAGCATTTTTGGGACATATTGTATCGGGCAAAGGTATTAAAGTTGATCCCAAAAAGATTGAGGCAGTTCAAAATTGGCATCGTCCCACTTCGGCGACTGAGATCAGGAGTTTTCTGGGTTTAGCAGGTTATTATCGTCGGTTTGTGGAAGGTTTTTCATCTATTGTAGCACCTCTGACCAAATTAACTCAGAGCCAGCTCTGGTGGACTTCACAACTGCACCGGGATTTCAGGATGTCATGGGTCGTATGCTGCGATTCATGGACAATATGACTCAGGCCGGTTTATTTTCGGTAGACCCAGCCATATCTCAGGCGGGCGGGAGAGCACAGACCATTACCGCACAGGCTCATGGACGGGCAACTGCTGTATATCAGACCCAGGGTGCACTACCCGTGGGAGGAGCCCAGCCAGTGGCAGCAGCTGTACCTGAGCCCTGGCCAGCTGCAGCCGCCGATCCTCAAAAATTATTGGACAGATGGACTAGACTACATCCTCCTATCTTTGGGGGTGATAAACATGAGGATCCACAGGACTTCATTGATCGGTACAAGGATAGACTGTACAATATGAGGATATTGGAGTCTCAAGGGGTAGACTTTGCTACTTTTCAGCTAGAGGGCAGAGCCCGTAGATGGTGGCAGTCTTATGCTCTTGGCAGACCAACAAATTCTCCTCCCATGACTTGGGACAGGTTCACTCGTATCTTCCTGGAAAGGTATATTCCACCCTTCCAGAGGGAAGAGTTGCGGTTTCAGTTTGAGCAGCTCCAGCAGGGTCAGATGTCAGTGACTGATTATGAGGTGAGATTTTCTGAATTATCTCTCCATGCACTTATGATACTCCCTACTGAGGCGGAGAGAGAGTAGAGGTTTGTAGCCGGTTTACATACTGGTATTCAGGCCACTATGGCTCGAGAGGTTGAGATTGGTACTTCTTATAAGCTAGTTGTGGAGATAGCCCAGAGGATTGAGGGTGTGCGTCAGCGGAGCCGAGAGCAGATTATGAGAGATAAGCGGTTCAGGTACTTTGGAGAGTTCAGAGGTGCTCTGTCTGGGGGCAGAGGTCAGTTCGTGAGGGGGCAGTCCAGCAGACCCCCATTTCCAGCACCACCACCTCCTCGAGGTGCTCCAGTGCGACCTTATCTCAGTGCTATACCAGAGAGTTCCTACCACCCACCAGCTATTCAGGGTCCTCCTAGTGGGTATTTAGTTCCCCAGGGTCAGACACTTAGTCAGCAGCCCATCGCACTGAAGAGTTGTTACGAGTGCGGGGATCCTAGTCACATGCGAAGGTTTTGCCCCAGGCTTCGGGGTAGACCAGTACAGCAGGGTCAGCAGCCTATGCTTACCGGACCAGTTAATGCACCAGTAGTCCGACCACCAAGAGGTGGAGGACAGGAAGGTAGGGGTCGTCCTAGAGGTGGAGGTCAGCCAGACGGAGGCTAGCCAGTTGGCGCTCCAGCTCGGTTCTATGCTTTTCCGGCTAGACCAGATGCAGAGGCCTCAGATGCTGTGATTATATGTATTATTTCTGTTTGCGGCAAAGATGCTTCGGTATTATTTGATTCAGGATCCATGTATTTATATGTGTCATCTCTATTTTCTCCATTCCTGGGTGTTTCTCGTGAGTCCTTGAGTACTTCTGTTTATGTGTCCACTCCTATAGGCGATTCTGTTATTGTGAACCGGATCTATCGGTCTTGTATTATTACATTTTGTGGTTATGAAACTAGAGGAGATCTCTTATTTCTCGAGATGATCGATTTTGAAATTATTCTGGGTATGGACTGGTTATCTCCATATCATGCTATTCTAGATTGTCATGCCAAAACTATTACCTTGGCAATTCCATCTTTGCCTAGGCTGGAGTGGAAGGGTTCGTCGGTTAGTTCATTTAATCGGGTTATTTCTTTTATAAAGGCTCAACACATGGTTGAGAAGGGTTGTTTGGCTTATCTAGCCTATGTTCGGGATACTACTGCAGAGACTCCAGCTATTGATTCAGTGCCAGTAGTTCGGGAGTTCTCCGATGTATTTCCTTCAGATCTTCCAGGTATGCCACCTGATTGGGATACTGATTTCTGTATTGACTTGGCTCCAGATACTCAGCCTATATCTATCCCACTGTATCGCATGGCTCCGAAAGAATTGAAAGAATTGAAAGAACATCTTGAAGAGTTATTAACCAAAGGGTTCATCAGACCGAGTGTATCGCCTTGGGGTGCACCGGTATTATTTGTGAAAAAGAAGGATGGAACAATGCGGATGTGTATTGATTATTGCCAATTGAACAAAGTCACTATTAAGAACAAGTACCCGTTGCCGCGTATTTTTGATCTATTTGACCAGTTGCAGGGTGCTAGGATGTTCTCTAAGATCGACTTGAGGTCGAGGTATCGTCAGCTGAAGATTCGAGATTCGGATGTTCCGAAAACTGCTTTCCGTACTAGATATGGTCATTATGAGTTTCTAGTAATGTCTTTCGGTTTAACTAATGCCCCGATAGCGCTTATGGATTTGATGAATAGGGTATTCAGGCCATATATTGATTCGTTTGTCATTGTCTTCATTGATGACATTTTGATCTGCTCGCGCAGTAAGGAGGAACATGAGCAGCATATGAGAGTAGTGCTTCAGACATTGTGAGAACAAAAGTTATATGCTAAGTTCTCTAAATGTGAGTTTTGGCTAAAGTCTGTAGCATTTTTGGGACATATTGTATTGGGCGAAGGTATTAAAGTTGATCCCAAAAAGATTGAGGCAGTTCAGTATTGGCATCGTCCCACTTCGGCGACTGAGATTAGGAGTTTTCTGGGTTTAGCGGTTTGTGGAAGGTTTTTCATCTATTGTAGCACCTTTGACCAAATTAACCTAGAAGGGTGTTTAGTTCCGATGGTCCGATGATTGTGAGTCAAGCTTTCAGAAACTCAAGACAACATTGACTACAGCACCGGTGTTAGTGTTACCTTCCGGTTTGGGGATGTATACAATGTATTGCGACGCTTCACGCGTTGGGTTGGGTTATGTATTAATTCAGGAAGGGCGAGTTATTGGATATGCTTCACGTCAGTTGAAGCTCCACGAGAAGAATTATCCAGTACATGATTTGGAGTTAGCTGCGATTGTTCACACCCTTAAGATTTGGAGGCATTATCTTTATGGGGTGTCCTGTGAAGTTTATATTAATCATCACAGTTTGCAGCATTTGTTCAAGAAAAGTGACCTAAATTTGAGGCATCGCAGATGGTTGGAATTAATAAAAGATTATGATATTACTATCATATATCATCCAGGTAAAGCAAATATAGTTGCAGACGCCTTGAGTAGAAAGGCGGAGAGTATGGGTAGTTTGACTTTCATTTCAGCAGAAGAGAGGCCATTAGCTTTGGATATCCAGTCCTTGGCCAACATACTTGTGTGGCTAGATATTTCAGAGCCCAACCGAGTTCTTGCATGTATCGTAGCTCAGTCTTCACTATTTGAACAGATCAAGGCTCGCCAGTATGATGACCCACACTTAATGGTTCTTCGAGAAACGGTACTACGAGGTGGTGCCAAGAAAGTTACTATTGGTGCGGATGGTGTTTTGCGACTCCAGGATCGTCTGTGTGTTCCTAATGTGGATGAACTGAGGAAAAAGATCCTGGAAAAGGCACACAGTTCTCGGTACTCTATTCATCCAGGTACTACGAAGATGTATCGTGATTTTGAGGCAGCATTATTGGTGGTGACGAATGAAAAAGGACATAGTTGAGTATGTAGCTAGGTGTCTAAATTGCTAGCAAGTTAAATATGAGCACCAGAGGCCAGGTGGCCTACTTCAGCAGATGACTATACCGGAATGGAAATGGGAACGCATCACTATGGACTTTGTAGTTGGGTTGCCGCGGACCTTGAAGAAGTTTGATGCAGTTTGGGTGATTGTTGACAGGTTGACCAAGTCGGCACATTTTATTCCTGTTGTGACTACGTATACTTCAGAGAGGTTGGCCCAGATTTATATTCAGGAGATAGTTCGGTTGCACGGTGTGCCAATTTCCATCATATCAGATAGAGGCCCTCAGTTTACTTCACATTTCTGGAGAGCAGTACAGAGTGAATTAGGGACCCGTGTAGAGCTCAGCACAGCCTTTCATCCGCAGACCGATGGGCAGTCAGAGCGGACAATTCAGATTTTGGAGGAATGCTCAGGGCATGTGTGATTGACTTTGGAGGTCAGTGGGATTGTTTCCTTCCTTTGGCCGAGTTTGCTTATAATAACAGTTACCAATCTAGCATCAAGATGGCTCCATTTGAGGCTTTATATGGTCGTCGATGCCGTTCACCTATTGGATAGTTTGAGCCCGGTGAGGCTAAGTTATATGGTACTGATTTGGTAAAGGATGCCTTGGAAAAAGTGAAGTTGATTCAGGAGCGACTTCGTATAGCACAGTCCAGACAGAAGAGTTACGCAGATCAGAAAGTGCGTGATTTATCCTTTATGGTAGGTGAAAAAATTCTCTTGAAGGTTTCGCCGATGAAGGGAATTATGAGATTCGGGAAGAAGGGCAAGTTGAGCCCAAGGTTTATAGGCCCATTTGAGGTGTTGAGACGAGTTGGGGAGGTTGCTTATGAGCTTGTATTACCTCCCAGTCTATCGGGAGTTCATCCGGTTTTCCATGTATCTATACTCCGGAAGTATTATGCTGACCTATCACATGTGTTGGACTTCAGCACAGTTCATCTAGATCAAAGTTTGGGTTATGAAGAAGAGCCATTTGCCATTGTTGATAAACAAGTTCGCCAGTTAAGGTCCAAGAGGATTTCAGCAGTAAAGGTCCAGTGGAGGGGCCAACCAGTCGAGGAACCAACTTGGGAGGCCGAGGAGGACATGCGGAACAAATATCAACACTTATTTAGCACTCCAAGTATTATTCTAAACCTGTTCGAGGACGAACGTTTGTTTAAGAGGTGGAGAATGAAATGACCCAACCGGTCATTTTGACTTTTAGAAACCCGTTCCCTAAAATAGAACTCCCCGAACATGCTTTTATTAATTTATGACTTGTGGGGATGGTTGGTTCGGGATTTGGAAGCGTTTGGGTTGAAATCGAAACACTTGGTTCCTTAGTTTAGCCTTAAAAGGCTAAGTTTGACTTCGGTCAACATTTTGAGAAAACGACCCCGGAATTGGGATTTGACGGTTCCAATAGGTTCGTATCATGATTTTGGACTTGGGCGTATGTCCGAATCGGGTTTTGGATAACCCGGGAGCATTTTGACGCTTAAATAGTAAAACTCAACTATTTGAAGGTTTAAAATTTTTTAAATTTGGTTTGGGGGGAGGTTTTTGAGTAATTGAGGTCCGTTTGGAATTCCGAGTTTGGGAATAGTTCAGTATAGTGATTTAAGACTTGCATGCAAAATTTCGTGTCATTTCGAGTAGTTTAAGTATATTTTGGCGCATTGGAAGTAAATTGAAGAACTTGAAGTTCTTAAGTTTGATTCAATTTGGTTTGGGTATGATTCTTAGATTTGATGTTGTTTTACACGTTCCGTGAGTTCGAGTGAGTCCATTTTATGATTTCAAACCTGTTGGTATGTTCGGGCGGGGCTCCGGGGGGCCCGAGTGTTAACCGGACGAGGCTCAGATCAATTTTGGAATTTTGAAGAAGAGCTGAAGTTTCCGGCTTCTTGTATGATCGCACCTGCGCATGGTTAGCCGCAGATGCGCGCCACCAGTCGCAGGTGCGAAGGGGAGGATCTGCCCGGCCATCGCAGATGCGAAGAATTGGACGCAGAAGCGGACGTGTAGGTGCGGTCCTTTGGGCGCAGGTGCGGAGCCAGTCCAAGAGGAAAAATCTCGCACCTGCGAGGCTTTTTCGCAGGTGCGAAAAATTTGTCTGGGCAGAACCTTAAAATGGACGAAGCTCAGTCCATTTTTGTTCATTTTTCCTCCATGTTTGCGCTATTTTAGAGCTCTTTGTGAGGCGTTTTCAACTAACTTTGAGGTAAATTAATTCTACACCCTTGAGTTAAATACATAGATTATAAGTAGATTATAACTAGTAAATCTTAGAAATCAAAGGTTTAGGTGAAAAACCTAGATTTTTATAAAAATGAGATTTTAACCACGAAAATAGTTATGGAATTAGGTAGAAATTATATATTTGAGTTATTGAGATTATGGGTAACGTTTCCATCCGAAAATATCTAGAATTCGGGCACATGGGCCCAGGGTGAATTTTAGAAATTTTACCATTTTGGATAGGGTAATTTATTTAATAGATGAATTTCGAATTATTGAACATATATTAATTATTTTATATAACTTTTGGATAGTTTTGGATTTTTCGGCATTGAATCGAGAATTTCACGCGACGCGATAATCGAAAAGTGGACTTTGAGACGAGGTAAGTCTCTTGTCTAATCTTGTGAGTGGGAAATTACCCCATAGGAATTAAATTGAATAATTGTTTTTAATTGCAGAGAGGGGGGCTACGTACGCACGAGGTGACGAGAGTCCGTGCATAGCTACTATAAATGCTAAAGTTCGGGTAGTTTAAGACCCAAAACATGAATTACTTGTGTAAATTATATTTCCTAATTAATTAATATTAAATTGGTATATATGAATATATTGTGAATTGTTAGATAAAGATATTAAAGGATGGAAATCTCATATGCTTGATTTTCTGTTTAAATTAATTAATTATTAAAAAAATTATTCTTCCTCTCAAATTTATCTTATATTAAATATACTCTCCTTCCGGAGGTACATATAAAAATGTCCTCTTTTCTTGTGGAGCGGGCCGAACGCCTCAGCAGGATAGATGCATCTATGGATCACGCCGCACGTCCCTCGGCAGTGTACACGACACTCTGGATCGGGACGTACGTCCTCGGCAGAAATCGTGCTTAATAATAATAATAATAATTACACGATACTTTAATAGCTTATTTCAGCTTGCGAAGCTAATTGATAAATTGTAAAATCCTTGGAATTTAATGAATTATTATTCTTGCTTGTTAAAGAATTAATTGTTATTTCTGTAAATGATATTTAATTGATAAATTAAAAATTATTTGAATTGAAGGAATTTAATTAATATATTGAGAATTGTTGCATTTGAAGGAATTTGATTATTTCCGCTGATTAAATAAATTATTTTAAATTCTGTAAATTATGCTGATTTAAATATCCTAGTTGTATTTCAATTATTATTATTGACCCATAGTGAGTGTCAAGGTCGGCTATCTCGTCTCTACTACTTCGAGATTAGGCTTGATACTTATTGGGTACACGTTGTTTTCGTACTCATACTGCACTTGCTGCACATTGTTTTATGCAGGACCTGAGGCAAGTACTAGTGGGGGACCTATCATCTTACACCCACGTTATCCAGGGGCATAGTGGTGAGCTGCACTTTCTGAGCCGTTCTGCAGCTACTAGTGTCTCTCTTTTTATTTTTCATTCTGTCTATTTTTATTTCAGACAGTATTTGAGATTTTGTATAATCTACTAGATGCTCATACACTTGTGACACCAGGTCTTGACACACACATTGTAGAATTTGGGTTTTATTATTTCTCTTGGTTTTAAATTTTGTCAATGAATGTTTGATTTATCAAGTTGGCTTGCCTAGCCGTAGTGTTGGGCGCCATTACGACCTATAGGTGAAATTGGATCGTGACAGTGCCGCACATCCCTCGGCAGTGTACACGACACTCTGGATCGGGCCATATGTCCTCGGCAGAAATCGTGCTTAATAATAATAAGTACACGATACCTTAATAGTTTGTTTTAGCTTGCGAAGCTAATTGATAAATTAGAGAATCCTTGGAATTTAATGAATTATTATTCCTGCTTGTTAAGGAATTAATTATTATTATTGTAAATGAGATTAATTGATAAATTGGAAGTTATTTGAATTGAAGGAATTTAATTAATATATTGAGAATTGTTGCATTTGAAGGAATTTGATTATTTCTGCTGGTTAAATAAATTATTGTAAATTATGTGAATCATGCTGATTTAGATATTCTAGTTTTATTTCAATTATTATTATTGACCCATAGTGAGTGTCAAAGTCGGCTATCTCGTCTCTACCTCTTCGAGATTAGGCTTGATACTTACTGGGTACACGTTGTTTTCGTACTCATACTGCACTTGCTGCATATTTTATTGTGCAGGTACATATATATATAGCGGCCTTGTGGGAGCAAAGGTGTGGTTAATAATTGTGGGGACATAGGTGAGCTGCATTTTATATTATGATCCGCAGCTAACAGAGTCTCCTTCAGAGTTATTATATTTTTCTGTCTAATTTGTATTCTGGATAGATGCTGTATTTTATTTTAAATTCTCTAGTAAATGCTCATGCACTTGTGACACCGGGTTTTGGGAATGGTTGTGAATTGTTTAGAAATTTAGTTGCTAAATTTATTTATCATTTACTCTATGAGTTTTATCTTTACTATTTCATTGAAGAAATTTTTATTTCAAAAATACTAAAAAAGGTAATTAAGTTATTCGAATTATGGTTGGCTTACTTGACAGTGGTGTCCGGCGCCATCACGACCTTAATGAATTTTGGGTCGTGACAACATGGTATCAGAGCACTAGGTTCACTTAGGTCTCACGAGTCATAAGCAAGTCTAGTAGAGTCTTGCGGATCGGTATGGAGACGTTTGTACTTATCTTCGAGAGGCTACAGGGCTGTTAGGAATACTTCCCTTCTTGATTCCTCATCGTGCGATTCGATTCGTTTGAGGCTTATGCTTACATTTCCTTCATATTCAATCTTATGAGACATGAAGCGCTTGTCATACATTGAGGATCGAGGAAATTTTTAATGGTACTACAGATATAGTACAAGATACTTCTCCTTGTGTAATTAATTGGGATATTGTCATCGCCTTGCGAAAGGCCGCTCTGTCATTTCAAATTAAGTATCAGTACTACCTAAGGTTTTGAAATTTGGCATTGATTGTTACGACGATTAGTGCGTTGTTATCGCACATTGTTTATGTAATGGTAGAATGTCTGTCTATGTGACAGGGCAGTAACAACTTGAAAGAAGGTTTTCTCAGTACATGATTCAGAAGTTCCATGTTTTAATTCCAGCGGAGAAAAGGCAATCAGACTATGAATGTTCAGGTTTGGGGTTGATGGAGTAACGAAGCTTGATATTTTCAAGTGTGGTAGAGTTCTCAATTTTGATGTGGTGTCATCACCTTGTAAAATGCATTAAGGTTCGCCGATGTTATGGTTTTCTTCAACTCGCCTTCACGATGGGGTGTTAGGAATTTGTATAGGGGAAGCAGTCGTTAGAGATCGCGGTGTGCAGTGATTCAGGATCAAAACAGAGTTCCTAGTATTGATGTCTCGAGAAGGATGATCGTCAGAAAGGTTTAAAGCTAGTAACGAGCTATTAGTTCAAGTGCTATAGAGACGGATTTTTAGTAAGGCAACAACTGGGCAGCGAAGGATGAGGAAGGACATGTTGAAGGTGTCTTGTGGTGGTTAAGTTCCTAGAAGGCCAAGTGTTAGAAAACAGAAGTTGAGTAGTTTCTTAAAGGAGAGGGTTTGACCAAAGTGGGAGAGTAGAAAAGTAGCATATGGGTTACGTGGTAGGATAACTATACGGCTTGAGGAAAGTTTAAAGTGATTTGGGATTCATGGTGGACAGTGACTAGGTCTACAAGCTTAATTTGGAATATTGGCTGCTATATTGAGGAAGATTTGGTGTGACAGGAGAGCGTTGCTTGATATGAAGAAGGATACAATATGACTTTGGATTGGAATGTATTGTCGCACCTTTAGCTGATGTCCATGAGGAGTGAACGAACTGATGCAACTGGTGAATGAGCTTGGACTCAGGATGATCTACTGATTTCGTAGTATTTGCACCTAGTGCAGCAACGTTGGAATATGTCGGCATGTAATTTTCACGGGTAGGTTATCTCCTGTGAGCAGGTTAGCGGTTGCGTGGTATTGACGAAGCTTCTGCGAAGAATTTTACTAGCTACCCGATAAGAGATTTAATATGTAAATGTGGCTAGTGGTTCAGAGTATTTATTAAAGGTTAATAGAAGGATTTCGAGAAAATTTGGCTAGTTGCGTGTGCAGGATCATGTCAACAATGAAGAAAGAATCTCGGTGGATTCCAAAATTTTGTAATTGTAGCTTCAAGCTAAGTAGGAGAGCCCCACCGTCTATGATTGGATTGCGTAGTGTCAACTTGTGCGGTTTATGGTTATCGTTGTATTGGTGGGTCATTGCAACTAAGGAAAGAAAAAATCAGTGGTAATTTGAGCAAAGTATTTGGGGAATGTGTGCCATATTTGGCATCATCAATTCATATTCAGGTTTTTGGAAGACTAAGAGTTCATGCTTCGTGTAGATGTAATGCACAAGAAAGTAAAACAGTCGGATGTTTCCTTGATAAAGTGTCCATGTGCTAGCAGGGCCTTGGAATTGATCATGTTTGGGAACAAGTCAGAGCAAGTGACTCTCAATAACGATCCTAGTGGATTCAAAAATTTAAAGTGTGGTGTCTAAGGATCTCGAGTTTGTAGTATGGTTGAGTATCGAGCTTTTGCAGCAGATTATGAAACGGGGCTTGGAGTACTCTGCGTTATCTTCAGGTTGTGGTGTAGCATTTGAGAAACAGAAGAAAATAACTTTGTATTCATAAAAGAAGTATCAGAATGGGTGTACCAGTTAAAGATGTAAATGTGCCCACAAGGAGGGGTATGAGATGATTTGTAGGTTTTGAAACAGCGTGGTTTCGTGAAATAAGGTCATTTGGGATGAGTGCATTCGTGATGTAATGAATTGAGATATTATTATTATTTCTAAGGCAGGTGGAGAATAAATTGAGAAAAGATGGGTCGGCTAACAATGGTTGAATTGGCATGATGGTGGCAATGATCAGTTCCTTCAGCGCGTTGCGTTATGCATGTGATTTGTGGCGGTACATGCGAGGCTTGACGTCCGCCGTAATTGATTTTATTTGGAGGAATTCAAGTATTATGGCATGTTATGTGTAGAGGGATCCCGGAAGAGTTATGGTGGTTTAGACCACTACTTGGGGCCGGTATTCTCTGCGGATATGGGAATTCAGTCATATGTTGCAATGGTTCTCTTGAAATGAGTTAAGTAGAAGGATGTTATATGATGAAGTGTTACCCTATTAGTGGTTCAGGAGTTATGATGGAATTCCTGTACTCCTACGTATTTGCGTGATTAAGTGCATTAAGTAGCATGAGTTTCATAAGTTAAGGATTTAAGATTTCGGCTCGGTGTTAACAAGGATGTCACAAGCTCGGACGAGCAGGAAAAGGATTTAGATGTTTAAAGTAAGATGGTATTGTTTTCGGCGTCACCTAAGGTCGATGTCAGGTGTAAGAGACCTTGTGTATTGATTTGTGGATTCTTGATATGCTTTACAATATTAGTGTGACCGGTGGCATGGATGTGCAGACTTGTTACCTGGTGCGGAAGGTCGTGGGAGCGTGTCCCACAGAAAGATTATGTAAGAGTGGCACGTAGTCACTTAATTGAGTGAAGATTGAAACCAAGTATGAAGATTGTGGCGATAACACTGATTTGAGAATTTATGCCTGGAGGGCGCTCGGTTCATTTGGTTGTGGACTGTGGAAGTTTGTTCGGAGTATGATGGCTATTCTTGTGTGTTATGAAAAAAAAGAGTTAGTATGGATCCTTGAAGGGTTATTAGCCTAGTATAGTGCGATCAGAATCGGCTTGAGGTCTGTGGATGAATTTAAATACGAATATGGGCACTATATCAGGCCGGATGTGTTCATTCAGCATAGCGTTCCTTATGGAGGAATATTCGAACGTTGGATGTCATTTCATCGTCGGCTATTTCATGTAATACTATATTGTGTCGTGCAAGTTGTGAAACGGCTTGATAAATTTCTTATGTGTTGAGGTTTCACGTAGCTATGGTGCTATGTGAGAAGGATGGCTCTCTAAATTCAAATTCATATATCGCACCTTAGTTGTGCTTGAGTTTTGTAGCATATGGCATTGTCGGTCCTCCCAGGGATGGTATCATGCACTTAGCGTGTTTGTGTCTGATATTCGGATATTTTGCAGTAATGAGCATTCTAGATCGGTAAGTATTTCCTTATAGATTCATTTTATGCGGATCGGGTGGCACGCTGCCACGGGTATGTTGTTTGGATCTGGTTGTACGCCGCAATAGTGTGATGTCGAGTACAGTCCCCTATATTCTATTTTTTGTATTTTGTGTTCCATTTTCTGAGAAAGGTTCATGACACCTTTTCAGTTGTTTAATTAGTTACGTGGGTTGAGTAATCCTTTCCATAGTCTATTTTCCTTATGTATCGCAATCGAGTCCGTAGCTTATTAGCTCTTTGTGGCATCATATGAGACTTTTTGTCATGCCTGAGGTGGCTTATTGCCTGAGCAGCTTATACTAAGTGAGACGAGGTTATTGGATCCGGGATCAGTACGATCGGATTATATGAAGTATAATAAAGAGCAAATACCATTATTTGGTCCATTTGAGGCTCTATATGGCCGTCGATGTCGTTCACCTATCGGATGGTTTGAGCCCAGTGAGGCTAAGTTATATGGTACTGATTTGGTAAAGGATGCCTTGGAAAAGGTAAAGTTGATTAAGGAGTGACTTCGTACAGCACCGTCCAGACAGAAGAGTTACGCGGATCAGAAAGCGCTTGATTTATCATTTATGGTAGGTGAAAAAGTTCTCTTGAAGGTTTCGCCGATGAAGGGAATTATGAGATTCGGGAAGAAGGGCAAGTTGAGCCCAAGGTTTATAGGCCCATTTGAGGTGTTGATACGAGTTGGGGAGGTTGCTTATGAGCTTGCATTGCCTCCCAGTCTACCGGGAGTTCATCCGATTTTCCATGTATCTATGCTCCGGAAGTATCATGCTGACCTATCACATGTGTTGGACTTCAGTACAGTTCAGCTAGATAAGAGTTTGGGTTATGAAGAAGATCCATTTGCCATTGTTGATAAACAAGTTCTCCAGTTGAGGTCCAAGAGGATTTCTGCAGTAAAGGTCCAGTGGAGGGTCCAACCAGTCGAGGAAGTGACTTGGGAGGCCGAGGAGGATATGCGGAGCAAATATCCACACTTATTTAGCACTCGAGGTATTATTCTAAACCCGTTCGAGGACGAACGTTTGTTTAAGAGGTGGAGAATATAATGACCCAATCGGTCATTTTAACTTTTAGAACCCTGTTCCCTAAAATAAAATTTCCCGCATGTGCTTTTAATGATTATTGACTTGCGGGGATGGTTGGTTCGGGATTTGGAAACGTTTGGGGTGAAATCGGAACACTTGTTTCCTTAAGTTAGCCTTAAAAGGCCAAGTTTGACTTCGGTCAACATGTTTAGAAAACGACCCCGGAATCGGGATTTGACGGTTCCAATAGGTTCGTATGATGATATTGGACTTGGGCGTATGTCCGGATCGGGTTTTGGATAACCCGGGAGCGTTTTGATGCCTAATAGTAAAAATCAACTTTTTGAAGGTTTAAAATTCTTTAAAATTTGGTTTGGGGTAGGTTTTTGAGTAATTGAAGTCCGTTTGGAATTCCGAGTTTGGGAATAGTTCCGTATAGTTATTTAAGACTTGCACGCAAATTTTCGTGTCATTCCGAGTAGTTTAAGTATCTTTCGGCGCATTGGAAGTAAATTAAAGAACTTGAAATTCTTAAGTTTGAATCAATTTGGTTTAGTGTATGATTCTTAGATTTGATGTTGTTTTACGCGTTCCGAGAGTTCAAGCGAGTCCATTTTATGATTTCAAACCTGTTGGTATGTTCGGGCGGGACTCCGGGGGTCCCGAGTGTTAACCGGACGAGGCTCAGACCAATTTTGGGAAATTGAGCAAGGACTGAAGCTCCCAGCTACTGTCATAATCGAACCTGCGCTTGGACAGCCGCAGGTGCGAATGAGAGAAGCCTGCCCAGCCATCGCAGATGCGAAGCATTTGGCGCACCTGCGAATGCGCAGGTGCGATGGCCTTGTGCGCATAAGCGGAAAAATGCGCAGGTGCGAAGGGATGGGCGCACCTGCGCTTGCGCAGAAGCAAGCACTTCTTCCGCAGGTGCAGAACCAGGAAAAGAAGGAAAATGTGCACATGTGAGGAATTTACGCAGGTGCGAAAGCCGCATGTGCGGTACTCCATCCGCAGGTGCGAAAAACCTGTCTGGGTAGAACCTTAAAACGGACGAAAACTCAGTCCATTTCTTTATATTTTTCATCCATTGTTGGGCCATTTCAGAGCTCTTTGTGAGGAGTTTTCAACTAGCAATTTGAAGGTAAGTTAATTCCACACCCCTTGAGTTAAATACATAGATTATAGGTAGATTAAAACTAGTAAATCTTAGAAATCAAAGATTTAGATGAAAAACCTAGATTTTTATAAAAGTGAGATTTTAACCACGAAAATAGTTATGGAATTGGGTAGAAATTATATATTTAAAATTTTGAGATTATGGGTAACGTTTTCATCCAAAAAATTTCAGAATCCGAGTACGTGGGCCCGGGGTGAATTTTAGAAATTTTACCATTTTGAGAATTGTTGCATTTGAAGGAATTTGATTATTTCTGCTGGTTAAATAAATTATTGTAAATTCTGTGAATCATGCTGATTTAGATATTCTAGTTTTATTTTAATTATTATTATTGACCCATAGTGAGTGTCAAAGTCGCCTATCTCGTCTCTACCTCTTCGAGATTAGGCTTGATACTTACTGGGTACACGTTATTTTCATACTCATACTGCACTTGCTATACATTTTATTGTGCAGGTACATATATGTATATCGGCCTTGTGGGCGCAGAGGTGTGATTAATAATTGTGGGGACATAGGTGAGCTGCATTTTATATTATGATCCGCAGCTAACAGAGTCTCCTTCAGAGTTATTATATTTTCTTGTCTAATTTTTATTCTGGACAGATGCTGTATTTTATTTTAAATTCCCTAGTAAATGCTCATGCACTTGTGACACCGGGGTTTGGAAATGGTTGTGAATTGTTTAGAAATTTAGTTACTAAAATTATTTATCATTTACTCTATGAGTTTTATCTTTACTATTTCATTGAAGAAATTTTTATTTTAAAAATACTAAAATGGGTAATTAAGTTATTCGAATTATGGTTAGCTTGCCTGACAGTAGTGTCTGGCGCCATCACGGCCTTAATGGATTTTGGGTCGTGACAATACCAACAGGTTTGAAATCATAAAACGGACTCGCTCGAATTCTCGGAACGCGTAAAACAACATCAAATCTAAGAATCATACCCTAAACCAAATTGATTCAAACTTAAGAATTTCAAGTACTTCAATTTACTTCTAATGCGCCGAAACATACTTAAACTATTTGTAATGACACGAAATTTTGCGTGCAAGTCTTAAATCACTATACAGAGCTATTCTCAGACTCGGAATTCCAAACGGACCTCGATTACTCCAAAACCTATTCCAAACCAATTTTAAAGAACTTTAAACCTTCAAATAGTTGATTTTCACTATTGAGCGCCAAAATGCTCCTGGGTTATCCAAAACCCTATTCGAACATACGCCTAAGTCCGAAATCATCATACGAACCTATTGGAACCGTCAAATCCCGATTCCAATGTCGTTTTCTCAAAATATTGACTGAAGTCAAACTTAGCATTTTAAGGTTAACTTAAGGAACCAAGTGTTCCGATTTCAACCCGAACACTTCCAAATCCCGAACCAAACATCTCCGCAAGTCATAAATTATTAAAAATATATACGGGAAGTTTTATTTAGGGGAACGGGGTTCTAACAGTCAAAACGACCGGTTGAGTCGTTACAAAGTGTCCCAAAATACTCCAAAAACCAAAACAAAACCTCCCGGCAAGTCACAATAGCAGAAATAGATATGGGAGAAGCAGTAAATAGGGGATCAGGGCTATTACTCTCAAAATGACTGGCTGTGTCGTTATAATTATGTCCTAAAACTAATAGAATTACAAGATTAATGTCTAGAATCTCGGTTATGTCCTTTTATTGTGAGTTATTATACTTAATATTATAAGATTATTTTTGTAAACTAACATTGTATTCATGCTTCAAATTCTAAAATTTTAGCTTTTGACAATTTTATCCAACGTAGAGTTATATATCGAAAGATATCTTAAGGATATTTTGGTCCACTAACATTGTATTCGTAGATGTTGCATTGGAACCTTGTCATGTAGGATTCCTAACGTGTAGTATTATGTCCTAAAACTAATAGGATTACAAGGTTAATGTCTAGAATCTCGGTTATATCCTTTTATTATGAGTTATTATACTTAATATTATAAGGTTATTTTTATAAATCAACATTGTATTCAGACTTTTATAATATTATAGATTATAGATAGATAGATAGATAGATATAGATATAGATAGATAGATAGATAGATTGATAGATAATAGTTTTGTTTATCAACACGTTTATATAAAGAGAGAAAGTTAAAACTTAATGGTGGATAACTAGAAATCTATTATTTCATTAAATTAATAGTTTTCATATTCTACTTTGTCGTACACAATTTAGTTGCAACACCTGCAACAAAATATTGAAGTTGTGAATTACTAGAATTGAAGAGCTTAATTATCATAGATCAAATTTTAAATTTCACTTGTTAAACCAATAATAGGGGGAACTCTAATATCTTTTGCTTATTTCATTAGTCCATGCATAACGTGGAATAAAAAAAATTATTTCTAAGTTCAGGAATAATAAACTTTGACGACAAGAATACTAACAACAATAATTGATCATACTGGAGTTTAGGATGAGTTGGGGAGGGTAGTTTGGTTATCAAATATGTTGTATTAGGATTATAATAAAAAAAATTAAATAATAACAAGATTATTTAATTTCAGTTGATGAATTGGAATTAAAACATAATACGAAGTAGAATATAAAATAAGTGTTTAACTTTACAAAAATAAACATGGCTACACTCTTATTTTCAATTTTAATATTAGTTTTCTTAAAGAATTTTGTGAGAAGTTAAGAAATACATTTTGGTTATTTGATTGTTTTATCTAATATAGTTGATCTCGAGATTTTCATTTCAGATTAAATGTGGTATACAAATATTACGAAAAATTTATTGATTATACCGAAAATAATTATCCAACCAAATATGTAATTAAATAATTCCACATCTATCTTCTATCTATATATAATAAAAGGAGAGGCAAAAGCACATTATTAAGACAAGTGGCATAACCACAAAAGGCCAAGTGGCATTATTAAGACAAAATAAACTACTTTTTTAACTAAAAAAACCTTTTTAAATTTTGAATTAATTGGTTACTCTATTTGAATTAATAAATATATATATCTTATAATTAGCTATATTAAAAAAACGAAAATAACTACTCATTCAAATTGGGGAGTAGTTTCAAATTGGATTTTTAAAGTTATTTTAAATCTATATATAATAAAAGGAGAGACAAAAACATATTATTAAGACAGGTGGCATAACCACAAAAAGCCAAGTGGCATTTGTAACACCCCAAATTTTTATTAATATTTGCATTTTCGATTGAGCATCTTTATAATGAGGAGATATTTTACTTCGCACTTCCTAAACATAAAATTTACAATATATGAAAATTCCTTACTTTAGGTTGTATTAATATTGACAAAGAAGTTCCATGGTGTTGCTATGTGTAACACTTAGTATTATTTTGATGAATTATTTTTAAATACATTAGATATTTAAGGTTTTGGGCTACCACCCTTTTGTATTTATCTAAATATATTTAGCAGTTGGGCAGCCACTTTTAGTTCATATTTATCCAAAGTTCTTAAAGATTACTTTGATTGACTTGTTTTTCCATAAACTCATCTCATATTTTATTATTTCAAGGCAAAGAAAACCCCTACCCTCTCTCCTTCTTATCACCTGAAAAACTTCATGAAAACCATCATAAATTTTCACTAAACCAACCAGCAAAATTCGTTCTTGGTGAAACTCAAGTTGCTCCTCTCTTTTGAGGTAAGTTACTAAACCAGTTTTTACACTAGAGAGCTATTAGTGTTTTCTTCATATCTTTTTATATAGAGCTCCGTTTTAAGTGATCCAAGACTTTATGGAAAGCTATTTCATATATCTATAACTCTTATGCAGGAACCAAAACCTGGTTTGTCTTTTATTTATCCAAAAATAGGTGATGAAGTAAAGGGCATGTGCTGCCCAGATTTTCTCTTTTACAAAACCTCCCTGTACTACTGTTAGTAATTTTAACATAACTTTTTGTACAAAATTGATATGGGGGTAATTCAAAATGTTCTGAAACGCTAAGACACATATCTACAACTGTAAAGAAGACCACATAGTGTAGTTTGTCCTTTTGCATCTTCAAATTTGAGTCACAACACGAGACAATGATATTGTCTAGAATTTCTATTTCAAACATTTTGGGTAATTTTTACCAATATCTGTGATGACCCAAAATATCATCTTTAAATTTAATAAGTAATTCTATATTCTCAGACCTTGAAAAGCATCATTTATTATTTCTCGACTTACGTGCATAGTCCGTACAATTTTCCGGAAAGTTTTTATGTGAAAAATGGATTAAAATGGGAAATAGAGCTTTAAAACTCAACTAAGTTGACTTTGGTCAATATTTTGAGCAAACGGACCCGGATCAGTGTTTTGAAAATTTCGGTAGGTCCGTATCATGATTTGGGACTTGAGCGTATGCCCGGAATCGAATTCTGAGGTCCTTAGCCCGAGTTATGGAATTTTGATAAAGAATTAAAAGCTTAAAAGCTTAATGATTTCTAAGAAATTACTGATGTTGGATTTGTTGACCTCGGGTCCGTATTTTAGTTTCGGAGCCCGATATAGGTCCACTATAATATTTATGACTTGTCTGCCGAATTTGATGAGAATCGGAGTTAATTTGACGTGATTCGGATGTCCGGATGTAAAAATATAAGTTTTAAAGTTTTCTTGAAAACTTCCTTTGATTTGGTGTCAGATTCATAGTTCTAGATGTTATTTTGGCAATTTGATCACGCGAGCAAGTTCGTATGATGTTTTAGAACTTGTGTGCATGTTTGGTTTGGAGCCCCGAGGGCTCGGGTGAGTTTCGGATAGGCTACGGGATGATTTCGGACCTAGGAAATTTGGTTTTCTGCAGACTTCAGGCTTCTGGTATTCTTATTCGCGTTCGTGAAGGTACTCTCGCGAACGCGAAGAGAAAATTGGGCTGGCACATTTTGTGCTTCGCGTTCGTGACATAGTGACCGCGTTCGCAAAGGCTTGAGGTTCAAAGCTTCGCCTTCGCGATAGAAGCCTTGCATTCGCGAAGGGAAAGAGACTGGCCAGGAAAAATTAGCCTTCGTGTTCGCGAAGAGTAAAATTTGACAGCACATAATTGTGCTTCGCGAACGCGAGGCACTGACCGCGTTCGCGAAGGGTAAAAATCCCAGAAACAGAACTTAAGTTCTGGAAATGGGGTTTCGACCCATTTTCAATTCTTTCCCATTTTTGAGCTCGGGTAAGGCAATATTTGGGTGATTTTTACGGGAAAATATTGGGGTAAGTGTTCCTTATCCTATATTGATTGTATTTCATGATTTCATACTCATTTTTATCATGAATCCGTGAAATTTTGGAAGAAAAATCAGATTTTTATAAATCTTCCAAAAATGAAAAATTAAGATTTGAAGGTCCATTTGATATCGGAATTGGACAAATTTTGTATGGTTGAACTCGTATCGGAACGGGTGTTCGGATTTTGTGAGTTTTTTCGGGATTTGAGACGTGGGTCCCACTGCCGAATATTTTAATAAATTTCGGATTTTTATCCGAAAAATTTGTAAATTCATATGAAATTAATTCCTATGATTCGTATTGAATATATCGAATTGTTTGTGAATAGATTTGAAACTTTCGGAGGCAAATTTAAAAGAAAAAGCTGTGGTTGAATAATTGATTGGAATTCGCAAAGCGAGGTAAGTGTTGGGTTTAACCTTGACTTGAGAGAATAGAACCCTTAAATTATTTGCTATGTGAAATGCATGTGAACGACGTATAGGCGAGGTGACGAGTGTCTATACGTTGTTAAATTAATTGTTTGTCTGCTTACTTGAAAATTCATATATTATTTTTAATCATAAATTAATTATTATAATAATTATTTCTCTCTTATTCTTTGTCAAATATTAATTCTTGAATTCCTGCATTAATTGTTACATGCCATTGGAATTATGTGATTTAATTATTATTTGACATTTGGCATATTAAATATTAAACTACATATTTTCTCCCCGATTTCTATAATAATTTCCTATTTGTCATTGTTTGTTTCATAATTAAATCATAATTGTTGTATACCTGTTGTCTTATAATTTTATATTAATTATTGCATTTATTGGGAAAATTTCTTCTATAAGTATCGATTGAAATGGATATATTGGAGGATCGGGTTGCACGCCGTAACAGACTTATTAAAAGTTAATATTGGAGGATCGGGTTGCACGCCACAACAGACTTATTAAAAGTTAATATTGGAGGATCGGGTTGCACGCCACAACAGACTTATTGAAAAGTCAATATTGGGGGATCGGATTGCACGCCGCAACAGACTTATTGAAAAGTCAATATTGGGGGATCGGATTGCACGCCGCAACAGACTTATTGAAAAGTCAATATTGGGGGATCGGATTGCACGCCACATCAGACTTATTTAAAAGTCTATATATATACTTGATTGAAATAAATATATGACAGACTTGATTAAAATGAATATATTGGAGGAGCGGGTTGCACACTGCAACAGAACCGAATGTGAATATATTGTGAGAGCTGGTTGCACGCTGCAACAGAATTGAATGTGAATATATTGTGAGAACGGGTTGCACGCTGCAACAGAATTGATGGAAATGATAATTGGTTACGACTGCTGAGTTGGCTTCAATTATTATAAATGAGTTACCTGATTTATTTCTATTATTTGTTGTTGTTATTAATATTGCGTACAGGTTAATGTAAGTGAACCGCCTTAGCCTCGTCACTACTTCGTCGAGGTTAGGCTCAGCACTTACCAGTTCATGGGGTCGGTTGTACTGATACTATACTCTGCACTTCTTGTGCAGATTTTGGAGTTGGTCCTAGCGGCGTACCATAGACTTGCTCAGATTTCAGCTACCAGAGGAGACTTGAGGTATAACTGCATGGCGTCCGCAGTTCTGAAGTCCCCGTCTATTGTACTTTAGTTGTGTTTATTTCCAGACAGCTTTATTTTATTCATACTTTTATTTGTATTTATTCTAGAAGCTCGTGCACTTGTGACACCAATTTTGGGATGGTATTTAGACACCGTTATTTATTTTTTTATGGATTATTTCAAAATTGCTTTCGCATTTGCTTCCTTGTTATTAATAAATTTAAAATTATTTTAAAAATAGATAATATTATTCTAACGTTGGCTTGCCTATCAAGTGAAATGTTAGGCGCCATCACGGTCCGAAGGTGGGAATTTCGGGTCGTGACAGTTGGTATCAGAGCCCTAGGTTACATAGGTCTCACGAGTCATGAGCAAGTTTAGTAGCATCTGAAGGATCGGTACAGAGACGTCTGTACTTATCTCTCAGAGGCTATGAAGTTTAGGAACAATATCACTTCTTTCTTATTTTGTCGTGTGATTTTATTCTATCATCGATGATTGAACCATTCTACTCTTATTCTCACGCAGATGGTGAGAACACGTAATACCTCTACCGATGGACAGGGACTAGAACCCCCGGTGGCAACTATGGCCAGTTTTAGAGGTCGAGGCCGAGGTCGTGCTAGAGGCCGAGGTAGAGCTCAGTCCAGAGCTCGAGCAGCTACACCTGTTATAGAACCTCATGTGGATCTTCAGGAGAAAGTTCCAGTTCAGAATGTACCAGTTGGACCAGTTCAGGTCCCGGAAGGATTCATAGCTACTCCAGTGCTTCAGGATGCTTTGGTCCGTTTGGTAAGTCTTATGGAGGGCGTGGCCCAGAATGGTATATTTCCAGTGGTGCCAGCCATCTCACAGGCTGGGGGAGGAGCACAAACTCCCACTACTCCCGCTTCGGAGCAGATGGCTCCCCAGAATCAGGCTCCAGCAGCCCCGCTAGTTGGGGTAGTTCAGCCAGTTGTTGCGGCACATATCGGTGATAGGCCTGCCATGTCTTTTAAGGCCTTATTGAGACTGGATAAGTTTACCAAGCTCTTTCCAGTTCACGTCAGTGGTACATCTTCTGAGGACCCACAGGAGTATCTTGAACGCTGCCATAAGGTGCTGCGGAACATGGGTATAGTTGAGACCAATGGGATTGATTTTGCTGTATTTCAGATGACGGGTTCTGCCAAGAGATGGTGTAGAGATTACACATTGACCCGATCAGTCGGATCGCCTGCACTTACATGGGAGCAGTTCTCTTAGCTATTTTTGGAAAAGTTCCTCCCTATCACACTGAGAGAGGAATTCTGCAAGCAATTTGAGCGTCTATATCAGGGCGGTATGACTGTTACTCAGTATGAGTCCCGTTTTATGGATTTGGCCCGTCATGCTCTCTTTTTTCTACCTACGGAGGGAGAGAGAGTGAGGAGGTTTATTGAGGGACTCACTCACCCTATCAGACATCAGATGGCTAGGGAAATCGGAAGTGAGATTTCTTTTCAGGCGGCTGCTAATGTCGCCAGGAGGATCGAGATTGTTCTTGCATAGGAGAGAGGGCAGAGGTCTGATAAGAGGCCTCATCAGTAATTTTGGTAGGGTTCATCCTCCCAGACCGTTTCATTCAGCACTTCATGCATCTCCCGGTGCTTCAGGGAGTCACAGTCCTATTATGCCTTATTCTAGGCAGCTAGTATTCAGTACACATTCAGCTCCTATCAGTGCACCACCACTCCAGAGTTACTACAGTGGTTATCCGGCCCATTTGGGTCAGCTTCAGTAGCCACGACATCAGGATAGGTGTTATGAGTGTGGGAACATTGCTCACATTAGGAGGTATTGCCCTAGATTAGCGAGTAATAGATCTCGGCAGGATTCTCGTGCCATCATATCGGCATCGGTTGCTTCACCGCCTGCTCAGCCAGCTAGAGGTAGGGTCAGGTAGCTAGAGGTGGAGGTTAGGACATTAGAGGTGGAGGCCAGACCGTTAGAGTGGAGGCCAGCTAGTTAGAGGTCATCCCAGAGATACAGTTTAGAGTGGTGGGGCCCAGCCCCAATTTTATGCTTTTTCAGCTAGGCCTGAGGACGAGTCATCTGATGCTGTGATCGCATGTATTATTCTAGTTTGCCATAGAGATGATTCAGTTCTATTTGATCCAGGATCTACTTATTCCTATGTGTCCTCCTATTTTGCTTCGTATTTGGTTGTGCCTTGTGATTCTCTGAGTGCTTCTATGTGTGTATCTACACCGGTGGGAGACTCTGTTGTAGTAGATCATGTCTATCATTCGTGTGTGGTTACTATTGGTAATCTTGAGATTAGTGTGGATCTTCTACTTCTTGATATGGTAGATTTTGATGTCATCTTGGGTATGGATTGGCTGTCTCCTTATCATGCTATATTGGACTGTCATGCCAAGACAGTGATGCAGTTCAGAGTGGTGGGGCCCAACCCTGATTTTATGCTAGAGGTGGAGGTCAGGCCATTAGAGGTAGAAGTGGTAGCTAGAGGTGGAGGTCAGTCCATTAGATGTGGAGGTCAGGCCATTAGAGGTAGAAGTCAGACCGTTAAAGGTGGAGGCCAGCCAGTTAGAGGTTGTCCCAGAGATGCAGTTCAGAGTGGTGGGGCCCAGCCCTGATTTTATGCTTTTTTAGCTAGGCCTGAGGCCGAGTCATATGATGTTGTGATCACAGGTATTATTCCAGTTTTCCATATAGATGCTTCAGTTCTATTTGATCCAGGATCTACTTATTCCTATGTGTCCTCTTATTTTGCTTCGTATTTGGTTGTGCCTTATGATTCTCTGAGTGCTTCTGTGTGTGTATCTACACCGGTGGGAGACTCTAATATTTTGTTTTTCTTGTCTTCAAGTAATAGCATTGTATTCGTGTTATATCAAGTATTGCAAGATATTTGCTAAATCGCCCACTCGTACGGATTATTTGATCATTTTGCATTCTTTTTGGGACTTTGTCCTTCTTGTGGCAGTGACTTTGTTACTCATCTTGGCATGCCTCTTGATTTGGATCTTTTGCCATCTTGACTTTGGATTTGTAGTTCGTCTTAAATTATGGAACTTGTCCGTGTTAAGTACAAACTAGGAAGCCATTTTTAATATGGTTCTTGATTCTCTTGACTATTGGGTTTCGACCCTACTTGATTTGGGGCTTCGGTACACCTTGATATCTGATTTTCTTAACGTGATGGCATGACGTACATATTGGGTGAAAAATGGATATTTGACAAACACTCTTGTGATGACCCAAAAGGTGATCTTATGTTTTAGAACTCGAATCTGCGCTCTTAAACCTTAAAATCTCATTTTACCCTCCTCGATTTACGTGCGCAGTCCGAACATGTTTCCAGAAAGCTTTTATGTTGAAAACTAATAAAAACAAGAATTTTTCCCTTAAAAGTTGATTTTAGTTGACTTCGGTCAATATTTTTAGTAAGTGGGCCCGAATCCGTATTTTGATGGTCCCGGTGGGTCCGTGTCGAATTATGGGACCTGGGAGTATGCCCGGAATCGAATTCGGAGGTCCATAGCTTGAGTTATGATTTTTTGATGAAAATTAAAAGTTTGGAAATTATTTGTTTTTAAAAATTGATTGATATTTGGCATTGTTAGTATCGGGTCCTTATTTTGGTTTCGGAGCCCGATACAGGTTCATTATGATATTTAAGACCTGTCTGTGAAATTTGGTGAGAAATGGAGTTGATTTGACGTGATTCGGACGTCCAGTTTAGAAAATAGAAATTTTAAAGTGTTCTTGAGAATTTCATTTGAATTGGTGATAAATTCGTAGTTCTAGGTGTTATTTTGGCGATTTGATCCCGCGAGCAAGTTCGTATGATATTTTTAGATTTGCGTGCACCTTTAGTTTAGAGCCCCGAGGGCTCGGGTGAGTTTCGGATAGGCTACGGAGTGAGATTTTGCTTGGAAAACACTGTTGGTGCATCTGATATTATTACAGGCCTTTGATTTCGCATTTGCGAGATCAGGCATCGCAATTGCGACCTTTGAGAGGTTCGCATTTGTTAGATTCTCTTCGCAAATGCAAAGAGAAGCTGGGCCAATAGTTTTTGCATTTGCGAGTTTTCTTTCGCATTTGCGAAGGGAGTCGGGGAAGGGCAGTGATCGCAAATGCGATCATTTAGTCGCATTTGCGAAGATTCAAGGTAGCATTTGCGAACTTATCTTCGCATTTGCGAAGGTAGAAGAAGAGTGAAGGGCTTCGCATTTGCGATGACTCCTTCGCATTTGCGAGGCTCGCATTTGCGAAGCTCAGGTCGCAAATGTGACATCTGCAGCTGATCAAAATGACTTTTGGACGGGAATTTTCATTCATTTCCCAAATTTTCAAGACCTAAAAAACAAGAGGCGATTTTCCAAAGACCATTTCTTCCCCAAATCATAGGTAAGTGATTCTAAACTGGTTTCTTTCAATCTTTCACTACATTTTACAAGATTTCAACCTAAAATCTAAGGTTTTCATGGTAGAATTAGGGGTTTTGGGTAGAAACTAGGGATTTCGGAAATTTGGGGATTTAGACCTCAATTTGAGGTCGGATTCCAAAACTAATTACATATTCTGGATCGGGGGTGAATGGGTAAAAGGATTTTGGTCCGAACCTCGGGTTTTGACCAAGCGGGCCCGGAGTTGATTTTTTAACTTTTTGGAGGAAAATTTGGGGAGTTTAATTTATGCAATATAATTTATTTCTTAAGAAATATTTGATATTATTGAGTCATTTTTGAATAGATAAGAGTGGTTTGGAGGTGAATTCAAAGGAAAAGTTGTGATTGAGAATTAAGTGGCCTTCAGAGCGAGGTAAGTGTTGTGTCTAACCCTGACTTGAGGGAATTAGGAACCTTAGATTACTTGCTAAGTGAAATTCATGTGAGCGGCGTATATGTGAGGTGACGAGTACTTATGCGCCGCCAATTTACCTGTTTTCCATGCTTCTCAGTTTTTCTTATATTGTCTCATTCCTATGCCTAATTGTTGTGTGTTATACTAGTGTTGTTCAATTTATCGTTCTTATCATGTTTACGGATTTTCTGGTGATAATTGAGTTTTTATTTCAAAGTTGAGATTGATTTTATGGAACCAAATGTTGAAGTAAGGTTTTTAATTGTTATTCTATCTCCCTATTGTTATTTATGCATTGCATTATGGTAAGGGAGAGTGTTAATGCACGAAGGGCAAATGTCGTGCCATATTGTGAGTGTTAATGCACGAAGGGTGATGTCGTGCCATATTGTGAGTGTTAATTCACGAAGGGTGATGTCGTGCCTTATTGTGAGTGTTAATGCACGAAGGGTGATGTCATGCCATGATATGAGAGTTAATGCACGAAGGGTGATGCCGTGCATTTTTCCTTTACTGTTTTCACGATTCCTGTTGATTCATGGTATATTGACTGCTTCGGTTATCATTCTGTTTTAGTTCTTTATCTCGTATTCCCCTCAGTATGTTCCACTCTCGACATTTCCTGTTTAGTTCTTCATTCCTGTTATTTGTATATACACTATTAAATTGTACAGGTTGATTTGTAGGTGCCTTGCCTTAGCCTTGTCACTACTTCGTCGAGGTTAGGCTCGACACTTACCAGTACATGGGGTCGGTTGTACTGATACTGCACTCTGCACTTTCTTTACAGATTTTGATACCGGCTCGGGTTGATCAAGATTTTGCTATTGGTCCGCTGTCCGGAGACTAAAGGTAGATCTGTCGGTATTCACAAACCTTGAAGTCCCCGTCTATCTTTTCTGTTCTACTGTTTCTTTCATTCAGACAGTTGTATTTCTTTCAGACTATTACTTGTAGTAAATTCTAGAATGCTCGTGAATTGTGACTCCAGATCCGGGTGGTAGTAATGAATATAGTTTTATGATATTCCGCACTTATTTTATTTCATCTTAGTTAATTATTGCTAATTACTGAATGAAAATAAGGAATTGGTTTAATGATTCTCTAACGTTGGCTTGCCTAGCAAGTGAAATGTTAGGCGCCATCACGATCCCGTCGGTGGGAAATTCTGGATCGTGATAAGTTGGTATCAAAGCCCTAGGTTTCCTAGGTCTCATGATTCACGAGCAAGCTTAGTAGAGTCTGGAGGATCGGTACGGAGACGTTTGCGCTTATCTTCCAAAGGCTATGAAGTTAGGAACAAGTTTCACTTCTATTCTTCTCTATCGTGCGAATTTACTTTCTCAATACTGATTGAACTCTTCTACCCTTATTCTCTCTTAGATGGTGAGAACGCGTACCGCTTCCTCAGCTGAGCAGCAGCCAGAGCCTCCAGTGACAGCTCCTACGCGGGGCAGAGGTCGAGGCCGAGGTTGTGGTAGAGGTCGAGGCCGAGGCCGTGCCAGAGGTCGAGACCGAGGCTGTGCCAGAGGCCGAGGCAGGGGCAGGGCTTATCCTAGGGCCCGAGCAGCAGCCCCAGTAGTGGAGCCTTAGATAGATCTTGACGAGGAGATTCCAGCCCAGACTGTTCCTACCAGACCAGCTCAGCTTCCGGAGGGGTTCATTGCCACCCCCAGTACTTCAAGACGCTTTGGTTCGTTTGGTGGGCCTTATGGAGAGTGTGGCCCAGACTGGCACATTTCACATGGCCCCAGCAGTCTCTCAGGCTGGAGGAGGAGCCCAGACTCCCACTACGCCCGCTCCAGAGCAGATAGCTCCCCAGTATCAGTATCCAGCAGCTCAGCCAGTCGGATTAGTTCAGCCGGTTATTGCGGCACAGGTCGGAGATGGGCTAGCTATGTCTTCTGAGGCTTTATGGAGATTGGACAGGTTTACCAAGCTCTTTCATGTTCACTTTAGTGGTGCTCCTTCAGAGGATCCCCAGGAGTATCTTGACAGCTGTCATGAGGTTCTACGGAACATGGGTATAGTGGAGATCAATGGGGTCGATTTTGCTGCATTTTAGATGACTGGTTCCGCCAAGAAATGGTGGAGAGATTACTTGTTGACCAGACCAGCTGGGTCACCTGCTCTTACTTGGGACCAGTTCTCTCAGCTCTTCATAGAGAAGTTTATGCCTATCACATTGAGAGAGGAGCGTCGCCGTCAGTTTGAGCGTCTACACCAGGGCAGTATGACTGTTACTCAGTATGAGACCCGTTTTTTGGATTTGGCCCGTCATGCCATTCTTCTGCTTCCCACCAAGAGAGAGAGAGAGGGTGAGGAGGTTTATTGATGGACTTGCTCAGCCTATCAGATTGTAGATGGCTAAGGAGACTAGGAGTGAGATTTCTTTTCAGGCGGCTGCTAATGTCGCCAGACGGGTCGAAATGGTTCTTACTCAGGGAGGTCAGGGGTCTAACAAGAGACCTCGTCATTCTGGTGAGTTCAGCAGTGCCTCATCTAGAGGCAGGAGTACTTTTGGTAGAGGCCATCCTCCCAGGCCATTTCATTCAGTGCTCCAGGCATCCCACGGTGCCTCAGGTGGTCGTGGCCCTCAGATGTATTATTCCGACCAGCTAGCCTATAGTGCACCACCAACTCCTATTAGTGCACCTCCACTCCAGAGTTATCAAGGTGGTTATTCGGGTCGACAGGGTCAGTTTCAGGGTTAGCAGTCATAGCAGCCAAGGTTATGTTATACTTGTGGTGATCTGAGGCACATTGCTAGATTTTTCCCTCGAGCAACGGGCAGCTCACAGCATCAGAGTTCTCGTGCCATGGTTCTGTCACCAGTTGTTGCACCACATGCTCAGTCAGCTAGAGGCAGGGGTCAGGCAGCCAGAGGTAGAGGCCAGACTGTTAGAGGTGGAGGTCAGGCCATTAGAGGTGGAGACCAGCCAGCTAAAGGCCGTCCTAAGGATGTAGTTCAGGGTGGTGGGGCCCAGCCCCGGTGTTATGCTTTCCCAGTCAGGCCTAAGGCTGAGTCATCCGACATTGTTATCACAGGTACTGTTTCAGTTTGCAGTAGAGATGCTTTAGTTCTATTTGATTCGGGATCTACTTACTCCTATGTGTCATTAAATTTTGCTTCATATTTAGTTGTGCCCCATGATTCTTTGAGTGCTCATGTGTATGTGTCCACACCAGTGGGAGATGCTATTATTGTAGATCGTGTTTATCGTTCGTGTGTGGTCACCATTGGGAGTTTGAGACTCGTGTAGATCTTCTACTTCTTGACATGGTTGATTTTGATGTCATACTGGGTATGGATTAGCTGTCACCTTATCATGCTATATTAGATTGTCACGCCAAGACAGTGACCTTAGCCTTGCATGGGTTGCCTCGATTAGAGTGGAGAAGGAATCTTGGTCATTCTGCCAGCAGGGTTATCTCTTATGTGAAGGCTCGGCATATGGTCGAGAAGGGGTGTCTAGCTTATTTGTCTTATGTCCGCGATTCTAGTGCGGAGGTTCCTTCCATAGATTCGGTGCCGGTTGTTCATGAGTTTCCAGAGGTGTTTCCTACAGACCTGCCAGAGATGCCACCCGACAGGGATATTGATTTCTGCATTGATTTGGCTCCGGGCACTCAGCCTATTTCCATTCCGCCATAACGCATGGCCCCGCCAGAGTTGAAAGAATTGAAGGAGCAGTTGCAAGATTTGCTTGATAAGGGCTTCATTAGACATACTATCTCGCCCAGGGGTGCACCCGTGTTGTTTGTGAAGAAGAAAGATGGATCGATGAGGATGTGTATAGATTATCGGCAATTGAACAAAGTCACTGTCAAGAACAAGTATCCATTGCTGAGGATTGATGATTTATTTTATCAGCTTCAGGGTGCCAAGGTGTTTTCAAAGATTGATTTGAGATCTGTCTACCATCAGTTGAGGATTAGGGCATCCGATGTTCCTAAGACAACTTTTTGGACTCGGTATGGGCATTATGAGTTTTTAGTGATGTCATTTGGGCTGACAAATGCCCCAGCAGCATTCATGGGTTTGATGAACTGGTGTTCAAACCCTGCTTGGATTCCTTTGTGGTTGTGTTTATTGATGATATCTTGATCTACTCCCACAGTCGGAAGGAGCATGAGTAGCACCTTTAGATCGTTCTTCAGACTTTGAAAGACAGCCAGTTATATGCTAAGTTCTCAAAATGCGAGTTTTGGTTGCGTTCAGTTGCTTTCTTGGGTCACGTTGTATCAGCAGAGGGTATTCAGGTGGATCCTAAGAAGATTGAGGCAGTCCAGAACTGGCCTAGATCCAGATCAGCTACAGAGATCCGTAGTTTCCTGGGTTTGGCGGGCTATTACCGTCGATTTGTGGAGGGGTTTTCATCCATAGCAGCCCCGTTGACCATATTGACCCAGAAAGGTGCCCCATTCAGGTGGTCAAACGAGTGTAAAGCGAGCTTTCATAAGCTCAAGACTGCTTTGACCACGACACCGGTATTGGTGTTACCCACAGGTTCAGGATCTTATGCATTATATTATGACGCATCTCGTATTGGTCTGGGTGCGGTATTGATGCAGGGTGGCAAGGTTATTGCATATGCTTCACGGTAGCTAAAGGTTCACGAGAAGAATTACCATGTTTATGATCTAGAGCTGGCAGCCATTATTCACGCGCTGAAGATTTAGAGGCACTATCTTTACGGTGTGCCATGTGAGGTATTCACTGATCATCGGAGCTTGCAGTATTTGTTCAAGCAGAAGGAACTCAATTTGAGGCAGAGGAGGTTGCTGGAGCTATTGAAAAACTATGATATCACCATATTGTATCATACCGGGAAGGCCAATGTAGTGGCCGATGCTTTGAGTAGAAAGTCAGTCAGTATGAGTAGCCTTGCATATATTCTAGTTGGTGAGAGACCGCTTGCATTGGATGTTCAGGCCTTGGCCAACCAGTTCGTGAGGTTAGATGTTTCCGAGCCTAGCTGTGTTCTAGCTTGTACAGTTGCTCGGTCTTCTTTGTTTGAGCGCATCAGAGATCGGCATGATGATGATCCTCATTTACTTGTCCTTAAAGACACAGTGCGACATGGTGGTGCCAAGATGGTTACTGTTGGAAATGATGGAGTTTTGAGGATGCAGGGTCGTATTTGTGTGCCTAATGTGGATGGGCTTCGTGAGTTGATCCTTGAGGAGTCCCACAGTTCCGGTCACCGCCAAGATGTATTAGGACTTGAGGAAACATTATTGGTGGAGGCGAATGAAGAAGGACATAGTTGCTTATGTAGCTCGGTACCTAAATTGCCAGCAGGTAAAGTGTGAGCATCAGAGACCTGGTGGTTTACTTCAAAGACTAGATATTCCTGAGTGGGAGTGGGAGCGTATCACTATGGATTTTGTTGTTGGACTCCCACGGACTCAGAGGATGTTCGATGCAGTTTGGGTTATTGTGGATAGGCTGACTAAGTCATCGCATTTCCTTCCTGTGGAAGTTACCTATTCCTCGGAGCAGTTGGCAGAGATTTACATTTGTGAGATTGTCTGTCTTCACGGTGTGCCCGTGTCTATCATTTCTGATCGAGGTACGCAGTTTACCTCGCACTTTTGGAGGGCAGTACAGCGTGAGTTAGGTACGCGGGTTGAGTTGAGCCCAACATTCCATCCTCAGACGGACGGACAGTCTGAGTGTACTATTCAGATCTTGGAGGATATGCTTCGTGCCTGTATTATTGACTTTGGAGGTTCTTGGGATCAGTTCTTGCCATTAGCGGGGTTTTCCTACAATAACAGCTACCAGTCGAGCATTCAGATGGCTCCCTATGAGGCATTATATGGTAGACGGTGTAGGTCGCTAGTTGGGTGGTTTGAACTGGGGGAGGCTCGGTTATTGGGTACAGATTTAGTTTAGGAGGCCTTGGACAAGGTCAAGATTATACAGGATCGATTTCGTACAGCTCAGTCCAGGCAGAAGAGTTATGCCGGCCGTAGAGTTCGTGATGTTGCATTCATGGTCGGAGAGATAGAGTGTTACTTCGGTTATCACCCATGAAGGGGGTAATAAGGTTCGTAAAGAAGGGCAAGTTGAGCCCTAGGTATATCAAACCTTTTGAGATTCTAGAGAGAGTGGGAGAGGTGGCTTACAGGCTTGCGTTTCCACCTAGTTTAGCAGTTGTTCATCCGGTATTCTATGTGTCCATGCTTCGAAAGTATCACCGCGATCCGTCCCATGTGTTAGATTTCAGCTCTATCTAGTTGGACAAGGATTTGACTTACGAGGAGGAGCCGATGGCAATTCTAGCTCGGCAAATTCGCTAGTTGAGATCAAAGACTTACCCTTCAGTTTGAGTGCAGTGGAGAGGTCAGCCTATTGAGGCAGCTACTTGGGAGTCCGAGTCCGATACGCGAAGTTGATATCCCCACCTTTTCACCAGCCCAGGTACTTTTCTATGTCCGTTCGAGGACGAACGGTTGTTTTAGAGGTGGAGAATGTGATGACCCAAAAGGTCACTTTATGTTTTAGAACTCGAATCTGCGCTCTTAAACCTTAAAATCTCATTTTACCCTCCTCGATTTTTGTGCGTAGTCCGGCCATGTTTCCGAAAAGCTTTTATGTTGAAAACTAATAAAAATAAGAATTTTTGCCTTAAAAGTTGATTTTAGTTGACTTCGATCAACATTTTTGATAAACGGGCCTGAATCCGTGTTTTGACGGTCCCGGTGGGTCCGTGTCAAATTATGGGACCTGGGCGTATGCCCGAAATCGAATTCGGAGGTTCATAGTTTGAATTATGAATTTTTTATGAAAATTAAAAGTTTGGAAATTATTTATTTTTAAGAATTGATTGATATTTGGCATTGTTAGTACCGGGTCCGTATTTTAGTTTCGTAGCCCGGTAAAGGCTCATTATGATATTTAAGACATGTCTGTGAAATTTGGTAAGAAACGTAGTTGATTTGACGTGATTCGGACGTCCAGTTGAGAAAATGGAAATTTTAAAGTGTTCTTGAGAATTTCATTTGAATTGGTGCTAAATTCATAGTTCTAGGTGTTATTTTGGTGATTTGATTGCGCGAGCAAGTTTGTATGATGTTTTTAGACTTGTGTGCACCTTTGGTTTAGAGCCCCGAGGGCTCAGGTAAGTTTCGGATAGGCTACGGAGTAAGATTTGGCTTGGAAAATACTGTTGGTGCATCTGATATTATTGCAGGCCTCTGATTTCGCATTTGCGAGATCAGGCATCGCAATTGCGACCTCTAAGAGGTTCGCATTTGCGAGCTTCTCTTCGCAAATGCGAAGAGAATCTGGGCCAATAGCTTTCGCATTTGCGAGTTTTCTTTCGCATTTGCGAAGGGAGTCAGGGAAGGGCAGTGATCGCAAATAAGATCATTTAGTCGCATTTGCGAAGATTCAAGGTCACATTTGCGAAGGCAGTAGAAGTGTGAAGGGCTTCGCATTTGCGAGCCTCGCATTTGCGAATCTCAGGTCGCAAATGCGACATCTGTAGCTGATCAAAATGACTTTTGGACGAGAATTTTCATTCATTTCCCAAATTTTCAAGACCTAAAACACAAGAGGCAATTTTCCAAAGACCATTTCTTCCCCAAATCATAGGTAAGTGATTCTAAACTGGTTTCTTTCAATCTTTCACTACATTTTACAAGATTTCAACCTAAAATCTAAGGTTTTCATGGTAGAATTAGGGGGTTTTGGTAGAAACTAGGGATTTCGGAAATTTGGGGATTTATCCCCAATTTGAGGTCGGATTCCAAAACTAATTACATATTCGGGCTCGGGGGTGAATGGGTAAAAGGATTTTGGTCCGAACCTCGGGTTTTGACCAAGCGGGTCTGGGGTCGATTTTTCAACTTTTTGGAGGAAAATTTGGGGAATTTAATTTATGCAATATAATTGATTTCTTAAGCAATATTTGATATTATTGAGTCATTTTTAATAGATAAGAGTGGTTTGGAGGTGAATTCCAAAGGAAAAGCTGTGATTGAGAATTAAGTGGCCTTCGGAGCGAGGTAAGTGTTGTGTCTAACCCTAACTTCAGGGAATTAGGAACCTTAGATTACTTGCTAAGTGAAATTCATGTGATCGGTGTATATTTGAGGTAACGAGTACTTATGCGCTACCAATTTACCTGTTTTCCATGTTTCTCATTTTTTCTTATATTGTCTCATTCTTATGCCTAATTGCTATGTGTTATACTAGTATTGTTCAATTTATCGTTCTTATCATGTTTACGGATTTTCTGGTGATAATTGAGTTTTTATTTCAAAGTTGAGATTGATATTATGGAACCAAATGTTGAAGTAAGGTTTGTAATTGTTATTCTATCTCCCTGTTGTTATTTATGCATTGAACTATGGTAAGGGAGAGTGTTAATACACGAAGGGCGATGCCGTGCCATATTGTGAGTGTTAATGCACGAAGGGTGATGTCGTGCCATATTGTGAGTGTTAATTCACAAAGGGTGATGTCGTGCCTTATTGTGAGTGTTAATGCACGAAGGGTGATGTCGTGTCGTTTCTATTAATTTTATGGTGAGATTAAGAGTAAAAGCACGAAGGGTGATGCCGTGCATTTTTCCTTTATTGTTTTCATGATTCCTGTTGATTCATGGTATATTGACTGCTTCGGTTATCATTCTGTTGTAGTTTTTTATCTCGTATTCCCCTCAGTATGTTCCCCTCCTGACATTTCCTGTTTAGTTCTTCATTCCTGTTATTTGTATATACACTGTTAAATTGTACAGGTTGATTTGTAGGTGCCTTGCCTTAGCCTCATCACTACTTCATCGAGGTTAGGATCGACACTTACCAGTACATGGGGTCGGTTGTACTGATACTGCACTCTGCACTTTCTGTGTAGATTTTGATACCGGCTCGGGTTGATCGAGATTTTGCTATTGGTCCGCTGTCCGGAGACTCAAGGTAGATCTGTCGACGTTCACAGACCTTGAAGTCCCCGTCTATCTTTTATGTTCTACTGTTTCTTTCATTCAGACAGTTGTATTTCTTTCAGACTATTACTTATAGTAAATTCTAGAATGCTTGTGAATTGTGACTCCAGATCCGGGTGGTAGTAATGAATATAGTTTTATGATATTCCGCACTTATTATATTTCATCTTAGTTAATTATTGTTAATTACTGAATGAAAATAAGGAATTGGTTTAATGATTCTCTAACGTTGGCTTGCCTAGCAAGTGAAATGTTAGGCGTCATCACGGTCTCGTCGATGGAAAATTCCGGGTCGTGACAACTCTTGGATTGATAGTATATGCTTTCTTAACTCTTGAATCTTGAACATTGTTATTGATATTGGAAACACTTCAAGGGTTGATATTTGATACTTTTGATATATTTGTTCACTTATTTTAAATTATGTTTCATTTGAGCTACCTATGACTGAAAATGGGAATTGGAGAAGTTAATGGCTCCAAGCCCAATGTTTATTGTCACAACCCAAAATCCCACCACAGGCGTCGTGATAGCACCTAGTCTCTAAGCTAGCGTTTGGCCATAGATTCCCAAATTTATTCTGAAAAATTTGATTTGGATGAAGTTTTGTTTGAAGATAAAAATATGTTTGGACATCCGTTTTCAAAACATATTTCCCAAATTTATTTTGGAAAAACATGAAACATGACTTATACCCACAAGTTCTAAAAACTATCACAAATACCCATCAGTACCATTATCAATAACATTCATTATATTATCGCAAATCATAGTCCTAAACATAAATAAATTTGATACAAAATTATCATTTTTATAATGAACTACATGATACACTATCAGGTGACCGGGAAGACGAAGTAACATTGTGACAAAATAATAAATGGTGGGCTCTTTTATAAAATATAAAAGTTTGGGGCAATTTTAGAAAAATGCAATAGTGATATTTTGGCCCAAAACCAGCTATTGAGCTGGTTTTGGGATTTTGCCAAAATGTAGGCAAAATCTATAGCTAAACATGTGTTTGCCAAATAAAATCCAAATTTATTTTGGCAAAATTTATGGCCAAACGGGTCCTAAGACTAGGTAAGCCGATTTCCATTACATTTCGAAGCCTTTGTTTTTAAACGAAACTGAAGTAAATAGATAATCAAAACCAACAGCGGAACAAATATGAATATAGCAACCTCCCAAGACTGGTAGTACTGAGTCACGAACTCTAACTGAATACATGAAATGATCTCAAGGATCGAATACTCAATATTGTTTGATTAGTAATTAAAAGTACAATAAAATGAAAAGATTTCAAGGGACTGCGACGACCAAGCAGCTCTACCTTGAATCCTTGCGATCACATTTTAACTTTGTCCGAGTCCGATAGCTTCAATACCTGGCTCTACACAAAATGTGCAGAAGTGTAGTATGAGTACACCATGGTCGGTACCCAGTAAGTATCAAGACTAACCTCGGTGGAGTAGTGGCGAGGTACAATCAAGACACTCACTAATCAATTAACCTGTGAAGTGTAGCAGTATATAATAATAATAATAATAATAATAATAATAATAATAATAATAATAATAATAATAATAATAATAATAATAATAATAATAATAATAATAATAATAATAATAATAATAATAATAATAATAATAGAAACAAATGGCAATGATGACAACAAGAATAAATAAATGATGTAAACAACAAGGCAACAAGAACACCATAAATATTGCTCAAACGAATAAGGAAAACAAATATAACCAATCAATCAAGTCCCTCAAATATACATTTTCCAATGTAAGTACTTCAAGTATAAATCTTTCAAATATAAGTTTTTTAATAAAAATCCTTAGAATATAACCTTGTCAAATAAATATATATTTCGAATATACTCCTTTCAAATAAACTTCTTTCAACTATAATTCTTTTAAATAATATTTTTGGAATATAATTCCTTCAAATAAAGGTCACCGTGTGACAATTCATTTCATAATCATAAAAATACGGGTCTCAGCCCACTTCCATATTTCCACGGCACCTCGTACCCATATTTTTATCACAACTGCACGGACAACTCACGTGCCAATAATATCAATGTATATAAGATCTACATGATCAATTTATTTCTACTAAAGTGAGTTTACAATTTTTAAATCAAGTAAGAAATCAACAAAGAAATGAATTTATTTTAGAAATCATTTGGGTGAAGAAAATAACATTGTACCTAAATTAAAGCATCAGATAAACTACTGATTTGGATGTAAAACTATTTAATGTAAAACATAATAATAATTTCTTTTATTTAAATCAATTCAATCATCGAAATTTAGTAAGAAAAACCATAAATATATTTCTTCAGAGTCTCGTGCTAAAAAGCCAAAGCCAACACAATACAACTAGGAGCACAAAACACATAATAATAAAGTCAACTAGTACATCACGAAAGAAGACAAGAATTTACATATTAAATGAAACAAAATCACCCAAGACAAGAACATAAATAAAGAAATATCAACAGGGCACTCCCGAGGTACCGCCTCGTAGTCCCAAATTATAAATAAATTCACAATATCTCATTTCCTTATATCACCACGGGAGCCTTCATATTTAATTTCAAAGAAATTATTTTTTCCGAAATAGCATCCCGCGTTTTAGCCACCCTTATCACACCGCATGACTTCTAGTAGTTCCCCTACTAGCCACGCATTTCAAGCCACCCTTATCTCACCGCATGCGTTTCAACACCCTGACCTTATATCACCGCATGACTTCTAGTAGTTTCCCTACTAGCCACGCGTTTCAAGCCACCCTTATCTCACCGCATGCGTATCAATATTACAATATTTCACAAATCGCACCTCAAGTGCCCAAATATCACAGCATAATACAACTTGCACCTCAAGTACTCAAATATTACAACATATCACAAATTACACATCAAGTGCTCAAATATTACAACTTTCCGCATAAATCAACAATACATTATTTTTCCACAATAAGGAGCCCACGACTCGATCATAATTTTTACAACATCTTAACAAAATGTTCGGGAGTGAACAACTCAACCGAATAATATTTCACAATTTGGCACTTTGCCTCAATATGATTCACGACCTTTTTAATTCAATACCAAATTTTCAACAACGTGAATTGAAAAGTAATTCATCAAGGAACAACACCTCTTTTAAATCACAACTTCAAGAAATAAATAGATTTATTCATCTTATTAACTAAATTTTCCATTTAAATTAACTATAGGTAAAATCAATAATGAAAGTGTTTTCCATAAAAATGGAAACTCAAACAAACACAGAGTTCACATAAAAGTCAAGTGACAATCACACCAAATTATCATATAAAAATAACCTCAGCAAACAAGGAATGAGGCATGACAAATAAGGGATTTAATAAGTTACAACAATTTTTTAATTTAATACTTAAGGGCGTCTACGAATTTCAACCGATATAATATGCACATATAAACCCAGTACGTACTCGTCACCTCGCGTACATGGTTTTCAATTACACAATTTTCACATAAGACTCAATGTCTAAGGGGTAATTTCCCCCACTCAAGGTTAGGCAAGATATTTACCTTTTTGAAGTTATGCCGATATTCCAAAATAGCCGTCTTGCTTGAATAAATCCTCCGGACAGCTCAAATCTATTCAAATTAATTCAATTTAGTCAATACTAATTATAGGAATTAATTCCATATGAAAATACTAATTTTCCAACAAAATCCGAAATTTAACTCAAAAATCGTTTGTGGGGCCCACGTCTCGGAATCCGACGAAACTCACAAAACCCGACAACCCATTCAATTATGAGTCCATCCATACCAATTTTATCAAATTTCGATAAAAACTCGACCTCCAAATCTCAAATTTTTGTTTTTGGAAGATTTTGCAAAAATCTTGATTTTTCTTCCATAAATTCACGGATTCATGATATAAATGAGTATGAAATCATGAAATATAATCAATGTAGGATAAGGAACACTTACCCCAATGCTTTTCCGTGAAAATCGCCCAAAAATAGCCCAAGAACCGTGCTCCAAAAATCCAAAATGAAATGAAGGAAATGACCATTATTGGTCCTTAAGTTTCTGCCCATCCGTCACTAAAAGTCCACACCAGAACTTGCTTGCACCAACCTTCTTTCAATCGATCATAACTTTATGTATAAATGTTTAAATGATGAATGGTTTAACTTTATGGTAACTAGAATCAAAATAATACAACTTTTATGTTTTTATAATTTTCTGATTCCTTATGAATTGCGAGATATAAGCTTCCAAAGTCGGCTCCACGCATCAGAAATTTCTAGCGAAACTATCCTACCAGCCTTCATTCAATCTATCATATCTTTCTGTAAAATGTCTAAATGATGAGTGATTTAACATTCTGGAAACTAGAATAAAAATACTACAACTTTCATGTTTTTATAACTTTATGATTCTTTATGAATTGTGAGATATAAGCTTCCAAAATCGGCTCCACGCATCAGAAATTTCTGGCGAAACTGCCCTACCAGCCTTCATTCAATCCATTATAACTTTTTGTAAAAATGTCCAAATGATGAGTGGTTTAACATTCTGGAAATTATAATCAAAGGGCTACAACTTTCATGTTTTGAAAATTTTCATATTCCTTATACATTTCGAGATATAAGCTTCCAAAGTCGTCTCTGCGATTGTACCAGTTGCTGTCCAAAAACAGCTTCTGTAGCAGAAAAATTACAGCAGCTCCTTTTTGTCCGAATCCATTTCGTTAACCTTCCGAAATCCATCTGAGTCCCTCGGGGCCTTAACCAATTATACCAACATGTCCCAAAATATAATACGAACTTAGTCGAGGCTTCAAACCACATTAAACAATATCAAAATGACGAATCGCACCTCAAATCAAAATCTATGAACTTTGAACTTTCAAATTTTATATCTTGTGCCGAAACACATCAAATCAATTCGGAATGACTTCAAATTTTGCACACAAGTTATAAATAACATAACGGACCTATTTCAATTTCCAGAATCGGATTCCAATCTCGATATCAAAAAGTCAACCCCCCAGTCAAACTTCCCAAAAATTCAACTTTTGGTATTTCAAGCCTAATTCCACTACGGACCTCCAAATAATTTTCCGGACATGCTCCTAAGTCCAAAATTACCATACGAAGCTATTGACATCATCAAAATTCCATTCTGGAGTCATTTGCTCAAAAGTCAACTCTCCGGTCAACTCTTTCCATTTAAACTTCTAATTAAGGATTGTTTATTTTAATAATTCTGAATCTTCCAAAAAATCAAACTCCACCACACCCGCGGGTCATAATACTTATTACGAAGTTGCTCGAGACCTTAAGTCACTGAACGAGGCGTTAATTCTTAAAACGACAAGTCGGGTCGTTACATTTATACGCCACTAAGCTTTATGCTTAGCGATAGTTCTTTTCTATCGTAGATAATGTATGAGATAAAAATTGAAGATGGCCTTATGAAGTACTCTTTTTGGGAGCACTTATGGAGATTACATTTGCATATGCACATTGGTTTTGTATAGTTTTGGGACTTGTACATGATACATATGTCACACTTATGTATGTTATTTGGAGGCTTGTTGGATATTAAGACCAAAATCTTGTAACTTGAATTTGGTAACTTGTTTTGCTGTTTTAGGGTGTGTTAATAACTCAAGTCTTATAATATGCTGAATTTATACTTTGTCTTGTAAAAATATACAAAGGAGAAGACTAGTTTTATTTATTTATTTTTACTCGCTAGTTTGAGATTTATGTACAATATGAACAGCTAATGATATTGAACAAAAAGTATAATTTTGTTAGGAAATTGCTTTGATGTGTTGATTATTCAAGAAGGGTTATATCACCTTGTGTTAACATTTTGACATTGTATTTCATAAAAAAAATTATGAAGTGTATTTTCAAAAATAAAAATATTGCACTTTGAACCTTTTCGCATGGGCCTATTTTTACTACTAAATTATTGTAAATGTTTTGTTTTTTGAATTAATATCTTCTTAATGTTGTAAGTAGTAAATTAGATTTATTTCATAAGTAGCACCCTCCCAAATGGGTTACTACAACATTATTAAGACAATATAAACTACCCTTTTAACTAAAAAAATCTTTTTAAATTTTGAATTAATTGGTTACTCTATTTGAATTAATAAATATAGATATCTTATAATTAGCTATATTAAAAAAATGAAAATATAAACAAAAATACTACTCATTCAAATTGGGGAGTAGTTTCAAGTTGGAGTTTTAAAGTTATTTTAAATCTATATCTATATATAATAAAAGGATAGGCAAAAATACATTATTAAGACAAGCGGCATAACCACAAAAGGCCAGGTGGTATTATTAAGACAAAATAACTACCTTTTTAACTAAAAAAGCCTTTTTAAATTTTGAATTAATTGGTCACTCCTTTTGAATTAATAAATATAAATATCTTATAATTATCTATATTAAAAAAACAAAAATATAAGCAAAAATAACTACTCATTCAAACTGGGGAGTAGTTTCAAGTTGGAGTTTTAAAGTTATTTTAAAATTAAAAAACAAAAATAAGAAAAAATTAAATTAGCTACAATAAAAAAACCAAAATATTAATAATAAAAAAAACTATCTATTCAAGTTGGGGAATAGTTTTAAATTGTAGTTTTAAAATTATTTTAAAATAAAAAACGAAAATAAAGAAATAAAAAATTGCCAATTCAAATTGGGGGGTGGTTTGTAACGACCCGGCTAGTCGTTTCGAGAGTTATAACCCTATTTTCCCCATTTCTACTTCTTTTGTGTTATTCAACTATATTATGTTATATCGGGTTAGTTGGTTCGGGTCCGGAAGGAACTCGGAGTGAATTGAGACACTTAGTCTCTTAAGTAGAAACTTAAGTTGGAAAAGTCAACCGGATGTTAACCTATGTGTAAACGATCTCGGATTTGAATTCCGATGGTTCCTCTAGCTCCGTTAGGTGATTTCGGACTTAGCAGTGTGTGCGAAATGTGATTTGGAGGTCCGTGGTAGAATTAGGCTTGAATTGGCAAAATTGGAAATTTGACTATTTCAGTCGGCAGTGAAAAATTTGATATCGGATCGGAATGGAATTCCGGAAGTTGGAGTAGGTTCGTAGTGTCATTTGTGACGTGTGTGAAAAATTTGAGGTCATTCGGACGTGGTTTGGTTGGTTTTGGCATCGGTTGCCGAATTTGGAAATTTAAAAGTTCTTAGGCTTGAATCCGACGGTGATTTGATGATTTGATGTTGTTTTGAGTGATTCGAAGGTTCGACTAAGTTGGTATGTTGATATATGACTTGTTGGTATTTTTGGTTGAGGTCCCGAGGGCCTCAGGGTGATTCCGGGTGGTTAACGGATTTGATGAAGCTGGAAATTGCAGCTGGAGCTGCTGCTTCTGCTATTTCCGCACCTGCGGAAGAAAGGGTCGCAGGTGCGAAGCCGCTGGTGCGCGTGGGGAGTGCGCAAGTGCGGGAGACGCTGGGCCAAGGCTGGGAACGCAGGTGCAAAGAATTGGCCGCATCTACGAGCCCGCAGGTGCGAGGCTTTGAGCCAGATGCGGAGATGAGAAGTTTGGACTGGTTTTGCAGATGGCGCACCTGGGACCGCAGATGCGAGTCCGCAGGTGCGAGGAAGTGGTCCGCATGTGCGGAATCTGGGTGATTAAGTGAGTTGTGCAGGTGCGGCTTCTTGGACCGCAGGTGCGGCTTCTTGGACCGCAGGTGCGGTCGCGCGGGTGCATGAAAATGGCCGCAGGTGCGTAAAACCTTGGCAGAAACCATAAATAGAACCCTTCGCGAATTTTGGTCATTCTTCACAATTTCAACTCGGTTTTTGGAGCTTTTGGGAGAGGTTTGAAGAAGGAATCAAGGGGATTTCGTTGAGGTAAGTTACTTGGGCCCTAATACTTATATATATGGTGATTTCCCGTTGTTTTAATCATGGTAATTTGTAAAAATGAGGGGTTAGGGCTTGGAATATTTGGAGAGTAATTTAAGGATTTGAAGGACCAAACGATGTCGGATTTTGATAAATTTGGTATGGTTGGACTCGTGAGTGAATGAGCTTTCTAGTTTTGTAAAATTTGTTGGATTTCAAAATGTGGGCCCGGGGGCCGATTTGAGCCAATTTCGTGTTTTGGTCTAATTTTGTAATTTTTTTGTGGAATTCATTCCATTAGCGCGTATTGATGGTATTGTACTGATTGTGAATAGATTCGGAGCATTTGGAGGCCGAGTCCAGAGGCAAGATCATTGCGGGTTAGAGATTTGACCGATTTGAGGTAAGTAACGATTGTAAATCTAGTCCTGAGGGTATGAAACCCCGAATTTCGTATCATAATATTATTTTGAAGTGATGAACATGCTAGGTGACGGGCGTGTGGGCGTGCCTGTTGGGGATTTGTGACCTGGTCCGTCCTGTAGCAACTATAAAGTTGCATACTTTGTTGAAACCATTTGATACTTATATGTTTTAGAAAGAATTTTTGTAAATTGGGTTGAATGCCATGTTTGGGCCTTGCGCCAATGCTGTTTGGACCATTAGGGGTTGTTTCTTACCATCCTCTCACTGTTTTCGATTGAAAATCTATACTCAGTCATGTTTATACTTGTTTACCGCATAACTCAGTTTTATGACTCTATTTTGATGCATATAAATGTTTTGGGCCGAATGCCCTGTTTTACTGAAATGCCCGAGTGGCCTAATTTGTGAGAATGAGTGTGGATCGGGGCTGCCCGCCTGCAGCATACTTTATGACTGAGTGAGGCCGAGGGCCTGATTTGTGAGGATGAGTGTGGATCGGGGTTGCCCGCCTGCATCATACTTTATGACTGAGTGAGGCCGAGGGCCTGATTTGTGAGGATGAGTGTGGATCGGGGCTGCCCGCCTGCAGCATACTTTATTATTATTGCACGTGAGTTATTCGTGCAGATTATAGTGTTTGGGCTGAAGGAGCCCCTCCGGAGTCTGCACACACCCCCAATGAGCGCAGGTACCTACTGAGTGCGAGTGCCGAGTGCTGAGTGACTGGGAGGCAAGAGTGATTGTGAGGTATGCCCAAGTAGCAAGAGTGATTGTGAGGTATGCCCGAGTGGCAAGAGTGATTGTGAGGTATGCCCGAGTGGCACGAGTGACTGTGCGGTTTGCCCGAGGGGCTGTATATGAGTGATGTTTTGCCCGAGGGGCTGTTTATGATTTCATCATTTTGGCTCACCTTTGCATTGAGCCTTTGTTTGAAAAATTGTTGGAAAAAATGTCTTTAAATGATTTTTACTGGAACTGGGTTTAAACGAGATGTTTGATTCAAATCCTGATTTTAAAAGAATGTGGTATTTTACTGAGATTTCCTGATATGAACGTTATATGCTTTATTGCTCGTCACTACTGCTCAGTCTTTATTTATTGTTGTTACTTACTGAGTTGGCTTACTCACGTTACTCCCTGCACCTTGTGTGCAGATCCAGGTGTAGCTGGACACGGTAGCGGTTATTGAGTGTTCTGGTTGTAGATTTTCTTGGAGATAGCAAGGTAGCTGTTTGGCGATCGCAGCCCCTGCTCTTCTCCCTCTTATCTTCCTCTAGTTGTATTTAGCTATTTTTCGGGCTGCGTTAGCCTTGATATTGTTAGACAGATTGTAGTATATGCTCATGACTAGTGACACCCCGATGTCGGGTTTTTCTTTTCCGCACTTCTGTTTTTCTTTAATTGGAACTCTTTAAATGGAGGTTTTATGTTAAATAACCTTGAAATTATCTTTGAAATGAAAATATCGGTTTGTTTTGGAAATGAGTCGGCTTGCGTAGTTCCACGATAGGCGCCATCACGATAGAGGTTAGTTTGGGTCGTGACAGATTGGTATCAAAGCCTAGGTTACATAGGTCTCACGAGTCATGAGCGGGTTTAGTAGAGTCTTGCGGATCGGTACGGAGACGTCTGTACTTATCTTCAAGAGGCTGCAGAACCCTTAGGAAACTCCACATTCTTGAATTCTTGTCGTGCGAATCTGTTGATTCTAATAACTAAACATCTGTTGTTTCATTCTCTCACAGATGGTGAGGACTCGTACTACCGGTCACGAGGGCCAGCCACCAGTACCACCAGCTAGGGCCGTGAGAGGCCGAGGCCGCGGTAGAGGCCGTGGTAGGGGCAGAGGTGCAACCCGTACAGCAGTTGGGGTAGTACCTACAGATCCACCGGTTGTCCCAAATCAGGATCAAGTTCCAGTTGTTGATGCACCAGCTCAGGCACCACCTGTGCCTATTATGATTCCAGGCCTTCAGGAGGCCCTAGCTCAGATTCTAACAGCGTGTACTGGCCTTGCTCAGGCGGTCTCTATTTTGACGGCCGCAACCACTTCTCAGGCCAGGGGAGGCACTCAGACTCCCGTCGCTCACACACCCGAGTAGGTTATTCAGGAACTTTAGACACCGGAGGCACCACCAACCCAGCCGATTACTGTTGCTCAGGATTATGTGGTTCCTGCTATGCCTGAGGATGATCAGCGTAGGTTGGAGAGGTTTGGGAGACTTCATCCACCACCTTTCAGTGGTACAGAGAGAGAGGATGCTCGGGACTTTTTGGACAAGTGTTAGAGGATACTACGTACTGCTGGTATTTTGGAGACTTGTGGGGTCTCATTCACTACCTTTCAGTTTTCTGTTGCTGCACTCAGATGGTGGGAGACTTACGAGAGGCGTAGGCCTGTTGGCGCAATACCCCTTACTTGGCAGCAGTTCTCCGTGGTCTTTTTGGAGAAGTTCGTGCCTCGATCCCACAGAGAGGAGTTGCGTAGACAGTTTGAGCGGCTCCGCCAGGGTGATATGTCTGTGATGCAGTATGAGATGCGGTTCTCTGAGTTGGCCTGTCATGCTATCTGGTTGGTTCCCATGGACAGAGAGAGGATCATGAGGTTTATTGATTGCCTCACTTATCAGCTACAGTTGCTCATGACCAGGGAACGGGTTTTGGGTGCTACCTTTGATGAGGTTGTTGACATTGCTCGGTAGATTGAGATGGTTCACGATCAGGAGAAGGATGAGCGGGAGGCCAAGAGGCCTCGTGGTCAGGGTGGATTCAGCGGTGCTCCTTTTGGGGGTCAGTTCCAGCACGGTAGAGGTCATCATTTCAGACAAGCTCAGTCAGCTCGGCCATTTCATCGAGGTGCATCATCTGGCCACGGTTCTCAAAGTTCTCATCAGTGCCACTCATCACTTAGTGCCCTTCCAATTCAGATTCGTCCCGTGCTCCACCTGTTCAGGGCTCTTCCATGCCAGGTTCTTCTATCAGTCATCCCGTTGCTAGGGGTTCCCTTCAGTTTCTGCCGCCAGCACCAGGGAGTTGTTTTGAGTGTGGGGAGCTTGGGCATATGTGGAGGTAGTGTCTTCATCGTCATGGAGGTCTATCTCAGCAGAGGAGTCAGCACCCGACTACAGCACCAGCTACCTCACCACCCACCTAGTCAGCTCGGGGTTGAAGTCAGTTAGCTAGGGATCGCCCTAGAGGGGAAGGCAGATCATGGGGTGGTCAGGCCCGTTTCTATGCTCTCCCTGCCAGACCAGATGTTATTGCTTCAGATGTTGTGATTACAGGTATTGTCTCAGTTTGCCACAGAGATGCCTCAGTATTATTTGACCCCGGTTCCACGTATTCATATGTTTCCTAGTATTTTCCCCTTTTTCTGGATATGCCCCGTGAGTCCTTAGTTTTATCTGTACATGTATCTACTCCTGTGGGCGATACTATTATTGTGGACCACGTATATCGGTCATGTGTGGTGACTATTGGGGGTTTGGAGACCCGAGTGGATCTATTGTTGCTTAGTATGGTTGACTTTGATGTGATATTGGGTATGGATTAGTTATCTCCATGTCATGTTGTTCTAGATTGTCACACTAAGACGGTGACGTTGGCTATGCCGGAAATTCCGAGGGTTGAGTGGAGCGGTTCTGTAAAGTATGTACCAAGTAGGGTGATTTCATATTTGAAGGCTCAGTGCATGGTTGAGAAGGGTTGCCTATCTTATTTGGCTTTTGTGAGGGATGTTAGTGCAGATACTCCTGTCATTGATTCTATTCCGGTGGTATGTGATTTTCCGGATGTGTTTCCTGTAGACCTACCGGGCATGCCGCCTGACAGGGATATTGACTTTGGTATTGATTTGGTGCCGGGCACTCAGCCCATTTCTATTCCACCGTATCGTATGGCACCGGCGGAGTTGAAGGAATTGAAAGAACGGCTTTAGGAACTCCTTAATAAGGGGTTTATTCGGCCTAGTGTGTCACCTTGGGGTGCACCGGTTCTATTTGTGAAAAAGAAGGATGGTTCCATGAGAATGTGTATTGATTACAGGTAGTTGAACAAGGTCACAGTCAAGAACAAGTATCCTTTGCCTCATATTGATGATTTATTCGACCAGCTTCAGGGAGCGAGGGTGTTCTCCAAGATCGATTTGAGGTCCGGTTATCACCAGCTGAAGATTCGGGATTCAGATATTCTTTAAACAGCTTTCAGGACCCGATATGGCCATTATGAGTTCTTGGTGATGTCTTTTGGGCTGACCAATACCCCGCGTTCATGCATCTGATGAACAGTGTATTCCAACCCTATTTGGACTCATTTGTCGTTGTATTCATTGACTACATCCTGGTGTACTCTCGTAGCCAGGAAGAGCACGCTCAGCATTTGAGGGTTGTATTGCAGAGATTGAGGGAGGAGAAGCTTTATGCAAAGTTCTCCAAATGTGAGTTTTGGCTTAGTTCAGTAGCATTCTTGGGGCACGTGGTGTCCAGCGAGGGTATTCAGGTGGATTCGAATAAAATAGGGGCGGTGCAGAGTTGGCCTAGACCGTCCTCAGCCACGGAGATTAGGAGCTTTCTTATTTTGGCGGGTTATTACTATCGCTTTGTGGAGGGAATTTTATCTATTGCATCGCCCTTGACCAAATTGACCCAAAAGGGTGCTCCATTCAGGTGGTCGGATGAATGTGAGGAGAGCTTTTAGAAGCTCAAGACTGCTTTGACCACAACTCCAGTGTTAGTTCTTCCATCAGCTTCAGGTTCTTACACCGTGTATTATGATGCCTCGAGGATAGGCATTGGTTGTGTTTTGATGCAGGAGGGTAGGGTGATCGCCTATGCCTCGCGCCAGTTGAAGACCCATGAGAAGAACTATCATGTCCATGATCTTGAGTTAGCAGCCATTGTTCACGCCTTAAAGATTTGGCATCATTATTTGTATAGGGTTCATTGTGAGATCTATACTAATCACCGGAGTTTGCAGTATCTGTTAAAGCAGAAGGATCTTAATTTGCGTTAGCGGAGATGGTTGGAGCTTCTTAAGGACTATGATATCACTATTTTGTACCATCCGGGGAAGGCCAATGTGGTGGCCGATGCTTTGAGTCGTCGGGCAGAGAGTTTGGGGAGTTTAGCATATCTTCTAGCAGCAGAGAGACCTTTGGCATTAGATGTCCAGACCTTGGCAGGCCAGCTTGTCAGATTGGATATTTCGGAGCCTAGTCGGGTATTGGCTTGTATGGTCTCCAGGTCTTCTCTTTATGACCGTATCAGGGAGCATCAGTATGATGACCCTCACTTGCTCGTTCTTCAGGATAGGGTTCGGAGAGGTGATGCTAGGGATGTGACTATTGGTGATGACAGCGTGCTGAGAATGCAGGGCCGGATATGTGTGCCTAATGTAGATGGGCTTTGAGAGCTGATTCTTGAGGAGGCCCACAGCTCGCAGTATTCCATCCATCCGGGTGCCGCGAAGATGTACCAGGATTTGAGGCAGCACTATTGGTGGAGGCAGATGAAGAAGGATATAGTTAGGTTTGTGGCTCGGTGTCTAAACTGTCAGCAGGTTAAGTATGAGCATCAGAGACTGGGTGGATTGCTTCAGAGGTTAGAGATCCCAGAGTGGAAGTGGGAGCGGATCACTATGGACTTTGTAGTTGGGCTCCCACGGACTTCGAGGAAGTTCGACGCTATTTGGGTTATTATGGATCGGCTGACCAAGTCCGCGCACTTCATTCCAATTGGTACTACTTACTCTTCAGAGTGGTTGGCTGAAATTTACATCCGAGAGATCGTTCGCCTGCATGGTGTCCCAGTTTCCATCATTTCAGATAGGGGTACTCAGTTCACATCGCAATTTTGGAGGGCCGTGCAGCGAGAGTTGGGTACTCAGGTTGAGTTAAGCACAGCTTTTCACCCTCAGACGGACGGGCAGTCCGAGCACACTATTCAGATATTGGAGGACGTGTTACGTGCTTGTGTCATTGACTTTGGGGGTTCATGGGACCAGTTTCTGCCACTCGCGGAGTTTGCATATAACAACAGTTATCAATCGAGTATTCAGATGGCTCCGTACGAGGCTTTGTATGGGAGGAGGTGTAGATCTCCGGTTGGAAGGTTTGAGTCGGGTAAGGCTAGGCTCTTAGGTACAGACTTGGTTCAGGACGTATTAGATAAGGTGAAATTAATTCAGGAGCGGCTTCGCACGGCACAGTCTAGGTAGAAGAGCTGCGCGGATAGGAAGGTCTGTGATGTGCCTTTTATGGTTGGGGAGAAGGTTTTGCTGAAGGTATCACCCATGAAGGGTGTTATGAGGTTTGGGAAGAGGGTCAAGTTGAGCCCCCGGTTTATTGGGCCTTTTGAAGTGCTTCAGAGGATAGGAGATGTGGCTTATAAGCTTGCCTTTCCACCCAGCTTGTCGAGTGTGCATCCAGTGTTTCATGTTTCCATGCTCCGGAAGTATATTGGAGATTCGTCCCATGTTTTGGATTTCAGCACGGTCCAGTTGGAGGGTGATATGACTTATGATGTGGAGCCGGTGGCTATTTTAGATCGGCAGGTTTGAAGGTTGAGGTCAAAGGATATAGTTTCAGTGAAGGTGCATTGGAGAGGTCAGCCTATGGAGGAGGCCACCTGGGAGACCGAGCGGGAGATGCGGAGCAGATATCCACGCCTATTCGAGACTCCGGGTATGTTTTTAGACCCATTCGAGGATGAACGAATGTTTAAGAGGGGGATGATGTAACGGCCCGGCCGGTCCTTTCGAGAGTTATAACCTCATTTTCCCCATTTCTACTTCTTTTGTGTTATTCAGCTATATTATGTTATATCGGGTTAGTTGGTTCGGGTCCAGAAGGAACTCGGAGTGAATTGAGACATTTAGTCTTAGTAGAAACTTAAGTTGGAAAAGTAAATCGGATATTGACCTATATGTAAACGATCTCGGATATGAATTCTGATGGTTCCGCTAGCTCCGTTAGGTGATTTCAGACTTAGAAGTGCGTCCGGAATGTGATTTAGAGGTCCGTGGTAGAATTAGGCTTGAATTGGCGAAATTGAAAATTTGACGTTTTCAGTCGGCAGTGGAAAATTTAATATCGGGGTCGAAATGGAATTCTGGAAGTTGGAGTAGGTTCGTAGTGTCATTTGTGACGTGTGTGCAAATTTTGAGGTCATTCGGACGTGGTTTGGTTGGTTTTGGCATCGGTTGCCGAATTTGGAAATTTAGAAGTTCTTATGCTTGAATCTGATGGTGATTTGATGTTGTTTTGAGTGATTCGAAGGTTCGACTAAGTTGGTATGTTGATATATGACTTGTTGGTATTTTTGGTTGAGGTCCCGAGGGCCTCGGGGTGATTCCGGGTGGTTAACGGATTTGTTGAAGCTGGAAATTGCAGCTGGAGCTGCTGCTTCTGCTATTTCCGCACCTGCGGAAGAAAGGGTCGCAGGTGCGAGGCCGCTGGTGCGCGTGGGGAGGGCGCAGGTGCGGGAGATGCTGGGCCAAGGCTGGGAACGCAGGTGCAAAGAATTGGCCGCATCTGTGAGCCCGCAGGTGCGAGGCTTTGAGCGCAGATGCGGAGATGTGAAGTTTGGACTGGTTTCGCAGATGCACACCTGGGACCGCATATGCGAGTCCGGAGGTGCGAGGAAGGGGTCTGCAGGTGCAGAATATGGGTGATTAAGTGAGTTGCGCAAGTGCGGCTTCTTGGACCGCAGGTGCGGTCGTGCGGGTGCGAGAAAATGGCCGCAGGTGCGAAAAACCTGGGCAGAAACCATAAATAGAACCCTTCGCGAATTTTGGTCATTCTTCATAATTTCAACTCGGTTTTTGGAGCTTTTGGGAGACGTTTGAAGAGGGAATCAAGGGGATTTCATTGAGGTAAGTTACTTGAGCCCTAATACTTGTATATATGGTGATTTCCCGTTGTTTTAATCATGGTAATTTGTGAAAATGAGGGGTTAGGGCTTGGAATATTTGGAGAGTAATTTAAGGATTTGAAGGACCAAACGATGTCGGTTTTTGATGAATTTGGTATGGTTAGACTCGTGAGTGAATGAGCTTTCTAGTTTTATAAAATTTGTCGGATTTCGAGACATGGGCCCGGAGGCCGGGTTTGAGCCAATTTCGTGTTTTGGTCTAATTTTTTAGTTTTTCTTGTGAAATTCATTCCATTAGCGCGTATTGATGGTATTGTACTGATTGTGAATAGATTCGGAGCATTTGGAGGCCGATTCCAGAGGCAAGATCACTGCGGGTTAGAGATTTGACCGGTTTGAGGTAAGTAACGATTGTAAATCTAGTCCTGAGGGTATGAAACCCCGAATTTTATATCATTCTATTATTTTGAAGTGATGCACATGCTAGGTGACGGGCATGTGGGCATGCACTGTTGGGGATTTGTGACTTGGTCCGTCCTGTAGCAACTGTAAAGTTGCATACTTTGTTGAAACCATTTGATACTTATATGTTTTAGAAGTTGCATATGTTTGGCGATCGCAGCCCCTGCTCTTCTCCCTCTTATCTTCCTCTAGTAGTATTTAGCTATTTTTCGAGGTTGCGTTAGCCTTGATATTGTTAGACAGATTATAGTATATGCTCATGACTAGTGACACCCCGATGTCGGGCTTTTCTTTTCCGTACTTCTGTTTTTCTTTAATTGGAACTCTTTAAAGGGAGGTTTTATGTTAAATAACCTTGAAATTATCTTTGAAATGAAAATATTGGTTTGTTTTGGAAATGAGTAGGCTTGCCTAGTTCCACGATAGGCGCCATCACGACAGAGGTTAGTTTGGGTCGTGACATGGTTTCAATTTGGAATTTTAAAATAATTTTAAAATAAGAAAATGAAAACAAAGATTGTTAATATTGTTACACCCCATGTTTTAAAAATATTGTTACACCCCATGTTTTCGTACATGGAAATACGTGATAAATAAATTAATGGAAGCTCGGAAATAAGATGTTACATCCCGCATTTTCGGACGTTAAAGTTTCGTCGTAGGTTAATCGACGCAAGTTCAGGAATGAAATTATTTTGTGATTATAAGCATTATGCTATTTTAAACAAGCGATGAGTAAATCGGTGAAGGTGAGAGGGTAAGCAAATCGAAGAAAATGAGTTTCGTCGAAGTTTGACTTTTTGGAATAAAATACGGTCCGAGCTATAATGCCTGGTATTTATGGACTAGTACCTTACAAGGTACCACATGACCATGATAGTAAGGTGTATAAGGTATGTTAAAAGTGAGTAGTATTTAAGTGATTTGAGATAATTCTTAATTATGTGGATAAATAGTTAATTATTAGTTAATGGGGGATTAATTAGTTAAATAAGATAATACTAATAAACTAAGTCTTTTAAGATAAGCAAGGAAAAGGAACGTGGCAGCAAGCCACTTTCCAAATAAGTGACTCTTATCCACTTTTGATTAGGTGGCAACCTAATTGATAGTTAAAAGACACTCTTACAAATTGGTCTCATAAGACATTCCAAGTTTGATTTCCTTCTAATTCAAACTCAAGACATTTCCAAACCAGACGCTAGAACTCCATCCGACAAGCTTTCAACAAAATTCTTGCAACAAAACAATTCCGACGAAATTTCTTAGCACATTAGCAACGCGAGATTTTGTGATTCTAAGAGATTACGGTGCAACCTTTTCCAAGAATATTATATAAATTTTTCCCTACTCCATGTATGTTAAGGTTAAGCTCTCCTTTCTTTTGGCATGATCTATATGACACGAACGAAATGAGCAAATGCACAATTTTCATTAATGACTCTATTCATAAAAATATTAGGGGTGTCTATTTTCTTTATTCCCCATGTGAATTATTATTATATCTTCTGTTCATGGGTCTCAGAAAAATACGTATTTGATAAAATTTATCCGACATGCATATTATTTTTAAGACAGTCCGAGAAAATCTTATTAACGTATTTCTTAAGGCATATTATTTTTATGATATTCCGAGAAAATATTATTAACGTATTTCTTATGCATTTATACATATGCATTGACACATGACCAGATAGCGTTATATATGCGTATATATGTATATTATATGTATATGGAATATGGCAAAAAGTTATGGTGTTATTTACGCACCACCACCTGATCAGCTGGTATATGTTGATGAATTGCCCACAGTGGCCGAAATGATATGATAGGGTGCCCTCAAAGGCTTGATGATGTTATGAACGCATATACCAATGCATGGTATGACATTTATACGCATATGCATGACATTATAAAAATAAAATGATTCACAAAGCTATGCAGACGTACATGTCGAGTCTTTTACTCCATGTTTCTCTCATGTCTATTATTTACTGATTTTTATTCCTTACATACTCGGTACATTATTTGTACTGACATCCATTTTTCCTGGGGACGTTGCGTTTCATGCCCGCAGGTCTCGATAGACAGGTCGAGAGTCCTCCAAGTAGGCGATCAGTTCAGCAGAAGATATTGGTGCACTCCATTTGCTCAGGGGTTGCTTTTTTGGTTAGTATGATTTAGATGTGTATGGTTTGGTAGGACGGGGCTTTGTACCGACCTTTATGACAATTATGTACTCTTAGAGGTTTGTAGACATATGTCGTGTACGTGAAAGATTGTACGGCCTTGTCGGCCTATGTTTTGAGTTTATAAATGTGATGATCCAAAAAGGTCATCTTATGTTTTAGAACTCGAATCTGCGCTCTTAGGCCTTAAATCTCATTTTACCATCCTCGATTTATGCCTTAAAAATTAATTTTAGTTGACTTCGGTACATTTTTGGTAAACGGGACCGGATCCATATTTTGACGGTTTTAGTGGGTCCGTATCGAATTATGGGACTTGGACGTATGCCCGGAATCGAATTCGGAGGTCCCTAGATCAAGTTATGAATTTTTGATGAAAATTAAAAGTCTGAAAATTAATTATTTTCAAGAATTGATTGATGTTTGACATTGTTAGTGCCGGGTTCGTATTCTGGTTCCGGAGCCCGGTATAGGTTCATTATGATATTTAAGACTTATCTATGAAATTTGGTGAGAAACGGAGTAGATTTGACGTGATTTGAACGTCCAGATGAGAAGATATGAATTTTAAAGTGTTCTTGAGAATTTCATTTGATTTGATGCTAAATTCATAGTTCTAGGTGTTATTTTGGTGATTTGATCGCGCGAGCAAGTCCTTATGATATTTTTAGACTTGTGGGCATGTTCGGTTTGGAGCCCCGAGGGCTCGGGTGAGTTTCGAATAGGCCATGGGATGTTTTGAACTTAGAAAATTTTGCTGGTATAACCGGTGTCTGTAGCGGGCCTCTGATCTCGCAATTGGGAGATCAGGCTTCGCAATTGTGAACTAAGAAGGCCTGGCAATTGCGAGGTATCCATCGTAATTGCGAAGAAGGCCTGGGCCAGCATGTTCTCGCAATTGCGAGATTTTCTTCACAATTGCGATGGGGGTCTGGGGAAGGGTATGTTTGCAAATGCGAATTTCTGCCCGCAAATGCAATGGGCCAATTGTCGCAAATGCGACATATTCTTCACAAATGCGAAGGTAGCGGAAATGTGAAGGATCTCGCATTTGCGATGACCCCTTCGCAATTGCGAAGCTCAGGTCACAAATGCGACGTCCGCAGCTGATAACTTTGGACTTAGACGAGATTTTTCATTCATTCTTCAATTTTTCGAACCCTAAACCTCAAGAGGCAATTTTTGGGCAATTTTTACGAGAAAACATTGGGGTAAGTGTTCCTTATCCTATATTGATTATATTTCATAATTTCATACTCATTTATATCATGAATCCGTGAATTTATGGAAGAAAAATTAGATTTTTATAAATTCTTCCAAAAATGTAAATTTAAGATTTGAAGGTTCATTTGATATCGAATTGGATAATTTTTGTATGGTTGGACTCATCTCGGAATTGTCACGACCCAAAATCTCACCACAGGCGTCGTGATGGCACCTAGTCTCTAAGACTAGGTAAGCCGATTTCAATTACATTTTGAAGCCGTTTTTTTTTAAGTAATCAAAACTAACAGCGAAAATAATTACGATATACAACCTCCCAAGACTGGTAGTACTGAGTCACGAACTCTAACTGAATACATGGAATGATCACGAGGACCGAATATACAATACTGTTTGATTACAAATTAACAGTACAATGAAATGAAAAGACTCCAAGGGACTACAACGACCAAGCAGCTCTACCTTGAATCCTTACGATCCCACTTTAACTCTGCTCAAGTCCGATATCTCCAATACCTGGCTCTGCACAAAAATGTCTAGAAGTGTAGTATGAGTACACCACGGTCGGTACGCAGTAAGTATCAAGACTAACCTCAATGGAGTAGAGATGAGGTACAGTCAAGACACTCACTAGTCTAATAACATGTGCAATATAATATACAAAATAATAGAAAACAAATAATAATAATAAGGGCAGGATAAAACAACCAGTTATATGCACAACAGACAACAAGTACTATCACTCAACAATTAATAAACACAATTACACCCAATTAAATCAAGTCCTTCAAATAAATGTCTTTCACATATAATTCTTCCAGATAACTCTCTTTTAAATATAATTTTCTCAAATAATTTTTTTTCAAATATAATTCTTTCAATAAATCTTTTTCAAATAAATATCTTTCAAATACAATTCTTTCATATAATACTTTCTAAGTAAAAATCCTTCCAAATAAATATTTTGAATATAATTCTTTCAATTAAAAAGTTACCATGTGACACCTTATTTCATAATCATAAAAATACGGGTCTTAGCCCATTTTCATATTTTTCTAAAACACGGGTTGTGATGACCCAAAAGATCATCTTATATTTTACAACTTGAATCTGCGCTATTAAGCCTTAAAAATCTTATTTTTACCCTCCTCAATTTACGTGCCCAGTCCGGGCAGGTTTCCGGAAAGCTTTTATGTTGAAAACTAATAAAAATAAGAATTTTTGCCTTAAAAGTTAATTTTGGTTGGCTTCGGTCAACATTTTTGGTAAAAGAGACCGGATCCGTATTTTGACAGTCCCGGTGTTTCCGTATCGAATTATGGGACCTGGGCGTATGCCCGGAATCGAATTCGGAGGTCCCTAGCTCAAGTTATGAATTTTTGATGAAAATTAAAAGTCTGAAAATTAATTATTTTTAAGAATTGATTGATGTTTGGCATTGTTAGTACCGGGTCCGTATTTTGGTTTCGGAGCCTGGTACAGGTTCATTATGATATTTAAGACCTGTCTGAGAAATTTGGTGAGAAACGGAGTTGATTTGACGTGATTCGGACCTTCGGTTGAGAAAACAGTAATTTTAAAGCGTTCTTGAGGATTTCATTCGATTTGGTGCTAAATTCGTAGTTCTAGGTATTATTTTGGCAATTTGATCACGCGAGCAAGTTCGTATGATGTTTTTAGACTTGTGTGCATGTTTGGTTTGGAGCCCCGAGGGCTCGGGTGAGTTTCGGATAGGCCACGGGATGTTTTGGACTTTGCAAAATCTGGTTTTTCTGCAGAGTCTGTGTTCTGGCATGTCCTTCTTCGCGTTCGCGAAGGTACTCTCGCGAACGCGAAGAGTAAACTGGGCAGCTGAAGTTTTCTTCTTCGCGAACGCGAAGGCCTAGTCGTAAACGCGAAGTGATAGGGGACTTACCCTTCGCGAACGCGACTGGCTCAATGCGAATGCGAAGCATGTGGGGACCTTGGGGGGAGGGGGTTGGTCGTTGCTTCATCGCGAACGCGAGCCATGCCTCGCAAACGTGAAAGCCAGGGGGGAGTAATCATCGCGAACGTGAGCTGGGTCTCGCGAACGTGAAGGCTTGGCAGCCAGTACCCTTCGCGAACGCGACAGTGCTCTCGCGAACACGATGAACACTGTCGCCCAGCACTTAACAGAATCCAGAAACGGGATTTTAGCCAAAAACTCGTCTTTCTCAAAAACCAAACGGTGAGAGGCGATTTTTCAAGAGTCATTTCTTCCCCAAATTGTTGGTAAGTGATTCTAAACCATTTTCTTTTAATTACCCATTACATTTCTTGAAATTTCAACCTAAAATCTAGAGTTTTCATGGAAGAATTAGGGCTTAGGGTAGAAACTAGGGATTTCGGGAATTTGGGGATTTAGACCTCAATTTGAGGTCGGATTCCAAAACCAATTATATATTTGGGCTTGGGGATGAATGGGTAAAAGGATTTTGGTCCGAACCTCGGGTTTTGACCAAGCGGGCCCGGGGCCGATTTTTTCGACTTTTTGGAGGAAAATTTGGAAAATTTAATTTATGCAATATAATTGATTCTTTTAGCAATATTTGATATTATTGAGTCATTTTTGAATAGATACGAGTGGTTTGGAGATGAATTCCAAAGGAAAAGTTGTGATTGAGAATTAAGTGGCCTTCGGAGCGAGGTAAGTGTTGTGTCTAACCCTGACTTGAGGGAATTAGGAACCATAGATTACTTGCTAAGTGAAATTCATGTAAGCGGCGTATATGTGAGGTGACGAGTACTATACTTATGCGCCGCCAATTTACCTATTTTTTCATGTTTCTTCCGTTCTCTTATATTGTCTCATTCCCATGCCAAATTGCTATGTGTTATACTAGTGTTGTTAAATTGATCGTCATTATCATGTTTACGGATTTTCTGATGATAATTGAGTTTTTATTTCAAAGTTGAGATTGATATTATGGAACCAAATGTTGAAGTAAGGTTTGTACTTGTTATTCAATCTCCATGTTGTTATTTATGCATTGCATTATGATAAGGGAGAGTGTTAATGCACGAAGGGTGATGCCGTGCCATATTGTGAGTGTTAATGCACGAAGGGTGATGTCGTGCCATATTGTGAGTGTTAATGCACGAAGGGTGATGTCATGCCATGATATGAGAGTTAATGCACAAAGGGTGATGCCGTGCCGTTTCTATTAATTTTATGGTGAGATTGAGAGTAAAAGCATGAAGGGTGATGCCGTGCATTTTTCCTTACTGTATTCACTATTCCTGTTGATTCATGGTATATTGACTGCTCTGATGATCATTCTGTCCCAGGGACGTAGTTCAGGGTGGTGGGGCCTAGCCCCGGTGTTATGCTTTCCCAGCCAGGCCTGAGGCTGAGTCATCCGATGATGTTATCATAGGTACTGTTTCAGTTTGCAATAGAGATGTTTCAACTCTATTTGATCCGGGATCTACTTACTCCTATGTGTCATCCTATTTTGCTTCCTATTTGGTTGTGCCCTATGATTCTTTGAGTGCTCCTTGTATGTATCCAAACCAGTGGGAGATGCTATTGTTGTAGATCGTGTTTATCGTCCGTGTGTGGTTACCATTGGGAGTCTTGAGACTCGTGTAGATCTTTTACTTCTTGACATGGTTGATTTTGATGTCATACTGGATATGGATTGGCTGTCACCTTATCATGCTATATTAGATTGTCACGCCAAGACAGTGACCTTAGCCTTGCGGGGCTTGCCTAGATTAGAGTGGAGAGGGAATCTTGGCCATTCTGCCAGCAGGGTTATCTCTTATGTGAAGGCTCGGCATATGGTCGAGAAGGGGTGTCTTATTTGGCTTATGTCCACGATTCTAGTGTGGAGGTTCCTTCCATAGATTCAGTGTCGGTTTTTTGTGAGTTTTCAGAGGTGTTTCCTGCAGACCTGCCGGGGATGCCACCCGATCCGGATATTGATTTCTGCATTAATTTGGCTCTGGGCACTCAGCCTATTTCCATTCTGCCATATCGCATGGCCCCGCCAGAGTTGAAAGAATTGAAGGAGCAGTTGCAAGGTTTGCTTGATAAGGGCTTCATTAGACCTAGTGTCTCGCCCTGGGGTTCACCGGTGTTGTTTGTGAAGAAGAAAGATGGATCGATGAGGATGTGTATAGATTATCGGCAATTGAACAAAGTCACCATCAAGAACAAGTATCCATTGCCAAGGATTGATGATTTATTTTATCATCTTCAGGGTGCCAAGGTGTTTTCAAAGATTTATTTGAGATCTGGCTACCATCAGTTGAGGATTAGGGCATCTGATGTTCCTAAGACAGCTTTTCAGACTCGGTATGGGCATTATGAGTTTCTAGTGATGTCATTTGGGCTGACAAATATCCCAGCAGCATTCATGGATTTGATGAATCGGGTGTTCAACCCCTACTTGGATTTCTTTATGGTTGTGTTTATTGATGATATCTTGATCTACTCCAACAGTCGAGAGGAGCATGAACAGCACCTTCAGATCATTTTTCATACTCTGAAAGATAGCCAGTTATATGCTAAGTTCTCAAAATGCGAGTTTTGGTTGAGTTCAGTTGCTTTCTTGGGTCACGTTGTATCAGTAGAGGGTATTCAGGTGGATCCTAAGAAGATTACGGCAGTCCTGAACTGGCCTAGACCCAGATCAGCTACAGACATCCGTAGTTTTCTGGGTTTGGCAGGCTATTACCGTTGATTTATGGAGGAGTTTTCATCCATAGCAGCCCTGTTGACCAGATTGACCCAGAAGGGTGCCCCATTCAGGTGGTCAGATGAGTGTAAAGCGAGCTTTCAGAAGCTCAAGACTGCTTTGACCACGGCACCGGTATTGGTGTTACCCACAGGTTCAGGATCTTATGCAGTATATTGTGATGCATCTCGTATTGGTCTGGGTGCGGTATTGATGCAGGGTGGAAAGGTTATTGCATATGCTTCGCGGCAGCTGAAGGTTCACGAGAAGAATTACCATGTTCATGATCTAGAGCTGGCAGCCACTATTCATGCACTGAAGATTTGGAGTCATTATCTTTACGGTGTGCCATGTGAGGTATTCACTGATCATCGGAGCTTGCAGTATTTGTTCAAGCAGAAGGAACTCAATTTGATACAGAAGAGGTGGCTGGAGCTATTGAAAGACTATGATATCATCATATTGTATCATCCCGGGAAGGCCAATGTGGTGGCCGATGCTTTGAGTAGAAAGTCAGTCAGTATGGGTAGCCTTGCATATATTCCAGTTAGTGAGAGACCGCTTGCATTGGATGTTCAGGCCTTGGCCAACCAGTTCGTGAGGTTAGATATTTCTGAGCCCATCCGTGTTCTAGCTTGTACAGTTGCTCGATCTTTTTTGTTTGAGAGCATCAGAGATCGGCACAATGACGATCCTCATTTACTTGTCCTTAGAGACACAGTGCAGCACGGTGGTGCCAAGCAGGTTACTGTTGGAGATGATGGAGTTTTGAGGATGCGGGGTCGTATTTGTGTGCCTAATGTGGATGGGCTTTGTGAGTTGATCCTTGAGGAGGCTCACAATTCTCGGTATTTTATTCACTCGGGCGCTGCCAAGATGTACCAGGACCTGCGGCAACATTATTGGTGGAGGAGGATGAAGAAAGATATAGTTGCTTATGTAGCTCGGTGCCTAAATTGATAGCATGTAAAATATGAGCATCAGAGACCCGGTGGTTTGCTTCAGCAGATGGAGATTCCTGAGTGGAAGTGGAAGCGTATCACTATGGACTTTGTTGTTGGACTCCCACGGACTTAGAGGAAGTTCAACACCGTATGGGTTATTGTGGATAGGCTAACTAAGTCAGCGCACTTCATTCATGTGGCAGTTACCTATTCCTCGGAGCGATTAGCAGAGATTTATATTCGTGAGATCGTCCGTCTTTACGGTGTGCCCGTGTCTATAATTTTTGATCGAGGTACGTAGTTTACGTCACACTTTTGGAGGGCAGTACATCGTGAGTTGGGTACGCGGGTTGAGTTGAGCACAGCATTCCATCCTCAGACGGACGGGCAGTCCGAGCGTACTATTCAGATCTTGGAGGATATGCTCTGCGCTTGTGTTATAGACTTCGGAGGATCGTGGGATCAGTTCGTGCCCCTTGCAGAGTTCGCCTACAACAAAAGCTACCAGTCGAGCATTCAGATGGATCCCTATGAGGCATTATATGGTAGGCGGTGTCGGTCGCCAGTTGGGTGGTTCGAGCCAGGAGAGACTCAGTTGTTGGGCACAGACTTAGTACAGGATGCCTTGGATAAGGTCAAGATTATTCAGGATCGACTTCGCACAACTCAGTCCAGGCAGAAGAGTTATGCCGACCATAGAGTTCGTGATGTTGCATTCATGGTCGGAGGTTGTAATGAGGTTATCACATTAATTTTATGGTGAGATTGAGAGTAAAAGCACGAAGGGTGATGTCGTGCATTTTTCCTTACTGTATTCACTATTCCTATTGATTCATGGTATATTGACTGCTCCGGTGATCATTCTGTTGTAGTTCTTTATCTTGTATTCCCCTCAGTATGTTCCCCTCCCGACATTTCCTGTTTAGTTCTTCATTTCTGTTATTTGCATAAACACTGTTAAATTGTACATGTTGATTTGTAGGTGCCTTGCCTTAGCCTCGTCACTACTTCGTCGAGGTTAGGCTCGACACTTACCAGTACATGGGGTCGGTTGTACTGATATTGCACTTTGCACTTTCTGTGCAGATTTTGATACCGGCTCGGGTTGATCGAGATTTTGCTATTGGTCCACTGTTCGGAGACTCAAGGTAGATCTGTCAGCGTTCACAGACGTTGAAGTCCCCATATATCTTTTCGGTTCTACTATTTCTTTCATTCAGACAGTTGTATTTCTTTCTGACTATTACTTGTAGTAAATTCTAGAATGCTTGTGAATTGTGACTCCAGATCCGGGTGGTAGTAATTAATACAGTTTTATGATATTCCGTACTTATTATATTTCATCTTAGTTAATTATTGTTAATTACTGAATGAGAATAAGGAATTGGTTTAATGATTTTCTAATGTTGGGTTGCCTAGCAAGTGAAATGTTAGGCGCCATCACGGCCCCGTCGGTGGAAAATTTTGGGTCGTGACAGTCACGGGTCTCATCCCATTTTCATATTTCCACGGCCCCTCGTGCCCATAATTAAATCATCATATTTCCCCGGCACCTTGTGACCTCATTTCATATCACAGTTGCACGGACAATTCACGTGCCAATTATCATTATCATTTCATCACAGCGCCTCGTGCCCACATTTCATATCACAACTGTACGGACAATTAACGTTCCAAATATCCTCATTATTTACTCACGGCACCTCGTGCCCACATTTTATTTTATAATCCGCCTCACAATAGCCACATGCTCTCAATTTCAACATAAAATAGATTGTTATCAATTTACTATCAACAAGACCAATTGTACAAGGCATAAAAATAAACGCAAGAAAAATCACAACATCACATAAAAATCATCAACACCACAACCCCACATCATCACATATCGTCCCTGACAATAGCCACCCTTATCCCTCCTATTGACACCCTTATTACTCTTATAGCCACCCTTATCGCTCCGCCCAGACAATATCAATAGCCACCCTTATCGCTATTATTGCCACCCTTATTGCTCCTATAGCCACTCTTATCGCTCCCCCCAGACAATATTCCAACAAACACAACAACAGTGAAATACCACCCTTATACCCACATAATATCAACGGTGAAATGCCACCCTTATCTCCCCAAAATAATAACTCACACAACACAACAATTTACACGGGAAATTAACACGGCAACATAATAAAATCAATTCATATCACAATTTTCCCATGGCCACAACCAAATTCCAAAGATATAACAAAATCAATTAATTTCACAACAAATAGCCCAAGGCTCCACATAATATATATATATATAACACCCAAAAATAATCAATAGAGATAGAAATTACTTAGCATAAAGCAAAGCCTTCATTAATGCAAATTTAGATAATTATATTAACACTTATTCTTAAGCTCGCTTAAATTAATTATTTACATAAGAAAATTCATATTGAAATTAATTTTCAAGAAATATTAAACCAACAATACACACGAAATTTCATAAATATTTCAAGTAACAATCACATCAAATTATCATATAAAAATAAATTCAACAATAAGGATTTAGGCATGGCAAACAGATGATTTAATAATTTTCCACAATTTCCCAATTTACTACACAATAATGCCTAAGACTTCAATTCAATGAATTTTGGCACGTATAAGCCCGAGTACGTACTCGTCACCTCGCGTACACGGCTTTTCACATTTCACAAATGGCACATAAGACTCAATGCCTAAGGGGTAATTCCCCCACTCGAGGTTAAGCAAGACACTTACCTTTTTGAAGTTAAGCCGATATTTCAAAATAGCCTTCTTGCTTGAATTGACCTCCGGACAGCTCAAATCTATCCAAATTAATTGTATAACTCCATTAAAATTTGTCGGAAACAATTCCAGATAATAATACGTCGACTTAAAAATTTATTCTAAAAAGTCAACAAAAGTCAACGCAGGACTCGCCCCTCGGAAGCCGACAAAATTTTCATGAAATCCGAACACCCATTCTGATACGAGTTCAACCATACTAATTTTATTGAATTCCAATAACAACTCGACCTCCAAATCTTAAATTTTTGTTTTTGGAAGATTTTACAAAAATCTTGATTTCTTCCATTAAAATCCGAATTAAACGATGAATATAATTATAGATTTATGAAATATAAACACTTTAGGATATAGAACACTTACCCTAATCTATATGGTAAAAATTGCCTCAACAATCGCTTCAATCCGAGCTCCAAAGCTCTAAATATGTCAAAAATGGCAGAAACCTCAAAATATAGCTACTGCCCGGGTATTTACTATTCGCGATCTCGGAAAATGCTTCACGATTACGAAGCACAAAAATTTTCAGCCCCAAAATTGCTCTTCGCGAGCGCTGAAAACCAATCGCGATCGCGAAGCACAAACTCCCCCAACTCTTCTAGACAGCCTCTAGTATAATGGTCATGACATTTTTTACAAAACTCCAAATTGCGAATGGTTTAGCTTTCTAAATACTAGACACCAAGGGCTATAACTTTCATTTGTTGCTCATCTCCCAATTCCTTATAGATTTCTAGATATAAGCTTCCAAAGTCAGCCCTGTGCAACAGAGATTTCCAAACTCTTCCCAGACAGCCTATAGTGTGTCCACCATAACATTTTGTACACAACTCCAAATGACAAATGATTTACTTTTCTGAAAATTAGACATCAAGGTCTACAACTTTCATTTTTGGATCATCTCCAAATTCCTTATAGATTGTGAGATATAAGCTTTCAAAATCATATTAGTGCAATAGAGATTTGTTCTACGCGATCGCGAAAGAGCTTCCGCGATCGCGATTTACAAGGCCCCAAACTGATGTTTGCTCTTCGCGAACACGACCAAAAGTTTGCGATCGCGATGCACACCTCTGTAGGCAGAAACCAGTAATTAAAATGGCCTAGAAATGGTCTGAAACCATCCCGAAACTCACCCGAGCCCCTCGGGACCTCAACCAGATATACCAACAAGTTCTAAAACATCATACGAACTTAGTTGAAGCCTTGAATTACATCAAACAACGCTAAAACCATGAATCACACCTCAATTCAAGCCTAATGAACTTTGAACTTTCAAATTCTATATCTTGTGCCGAAATATATCAAATCAATCCGGAATGACTTCAAATTTTGCACACAAGTCATAAATGACATAACGAAGCTATTCCAATTTCCAGAATCGAATTCCGACCTCGATATCAAAAAAGTCAACCCACCGGTCAAATTTTCCAAAAATTCAACTTTCAGCAGTTCAAGCCTAATTCCACTACGGACCTCTAAATAATTTTCCGGACACACTCCTAAGTCCAAAATCACCATACGGAGCTATTGACATCATAAAAATTTTATTCCGGAGTCGTCTTCACACAGTTTTGACTACGGTAAAAATCCTAAGACTTAAGCTTCCGTTTTGGGGACCAAGTGTCCCAAATCACTCCAAATTATCCGGTAACTGAATTCAACCACGCACGCAAGTCAATACACATAATAAGAAGCTGCTCAGTGCCTTATGCCTCCAGACGGGGCTTAAATTCTTAAAACGACAAGTCGGGTCGTTACATTTTCCACCTGTTAAACAAATGTTCGTCCTCAAATGTGCTAATAATTATTCTGAGGTTACCGAATTGATGATTTTTACTTTTACACATATACTTACGATTGGTCCCACATTCCTGCATTGGAGGTAAGTCCGGCAACACCATCTCATTTGATATTATTTCTTTTATCCATATTTGTGAACCTTAAGACCAATTTCTTACACTCCAAACATTTTTAGAAAGTCTGATTTTTCATCAACGCACGGTATTAGTCTCAACTAGCTGTAGCAACTCGTGCCTATGCACATATCAACTTTCTTGATAGTGTTGAAGCACTTCAAAAAAAAATCAGGGTGTTACATTCTTCCCCGCTTAGGATCATTCGCCCTCAAACACATAACATAATTTTGTCTCTTCTTTGCACGTCTCAATCTCCCAAATTTTTATTTTTATAAATCCCAAATTTTTCAGAAATTTCGGCAGAGTCTCCCCTGTAATTGGGCCTAACCACCTGCCAGAGTAACACCAAAACAACTCCTAACAATACATCCACAATATATATATCAATAACACAATCTCAGCATTACAAGCACTGCATTATCATAATGATATCAGGACATGAAGCACATCATATGTATGCTTATCACCACATCTCTAGTCTTAAAAGTTGTTCATAATTAATTCCAGCATCATCAATTAATCTCATATTAACCACCACCTCATTTAGAATTTTCACAACACTGACAACAGAATGTGAGGCATGAAGATCTCATGATTGCTTACTCGGATTAATGAGTCACATTTAACGCCATCTGGGCACTCATCTCATAGGTTAAAACTCAATGTTTACAACACGAAAATGGTTGTATATGAACAGAAAAATATACAAGAGTTATCAAATAAGCCTAACATGCATGACTCCCTATTAATATTATTGTACAAATTAATTTCACAAAGGAAAAATTTTTAAACTCATAAATATTTCACCACAAGACCACAAGGACCTCATCCTTACATAACTTCCACCGCGGCTTGCAGCCCGATTTAAATATTTCACATCATGTAAAAATACGAGGATCTCATCCTCAACTCTGAATCACAAGTATGTTGCACATTGTGCCAACTGAAATTTTCAATTTCCTTTCTTTCTTCTTTTCAATATATTTCATAATTAATTTTCACAACATATAATGAACCCTCATACCGGTAGGGCATATAATTCATTAAAATTGAAATCAATTATTCCAAAACACATTAAACCCACTGTAATGAATAATAAAAATTACTTTTGGGCTTATAGCCCTCAATGGTGTACCAAAAATAAAATGACATACACAGGCTCACATCTTTAAATCTCCCCACATGTATAAACATATAAGTGGGTCACAAATTTACGAAGCTCACCCATAAGTGGAGCATAATAGGAGGACTCGCCTCAATATTCAGAACCGAATCAAATTAAGGAAAATATCCTTTTATAATAAAAAAAAAATCAGGATCGTACCTGTAACGACACCATCTGGTGTATTGGCCTCGGCCAAATCATAATGATTAAATCAACGGGTCGGGCCTCCACCTCTTAGGCGCCCACTACCCGCCTGTCCTCCACCTCTAGCTAACTGTGCACGTGGAGTATCAACTGGAATAAAGCTTGTAGCTGGAGTGTTCTGATGAAATCCACCCCTCCCAAGTCTGGGACAACCTCTCATGATATGCCAAGTATCACCACACTCATAATAACCCCTCTGAGGTCGCGGCTGCTCGTACTGAGTCTGTGCCGAATAACTGAAATAACCACTGTAAGATTCTCGTGTCGGTGGTGCACTATAAACTGGAGCACCCCGAATAAACTGATGTGAGGACTGAGCTGACCGGCTGCTCGAGCCTCCGCTATAATGGGTTCTAGCTGAAGAGTAAAATCCATTGAACCCTTCAGATCTTCGAAACCTTTTGGCCTCCTTAGACTCCTTTTCCTCGCCTAAAACACCCTCAATGAATCTGCGGACACGTTCTTTGATTGTAGGAACTAAGATAGATGCATGACGGGCTAACTCACTGAACCTGATAGCATATTCTGACATTGTCATAGTTCCCTGACACAACCGTTCAAACTCTGTGCGCCATGCATATCTAAGAGTCTCGGGAACAAACTCTTTCAAAAACATTTTCGAAAATTGAGCCCAAGTTGGTGGTGTGGCATCAGCTGGTCTACTTTCTTCATAGATTTGCCACCACTGATACGTTGCGCCTGACAGTTGAAATGTAGTAAAGGTAACTCCTCTCACCTCCACAATACCCATGGTGCGGAGAATACGGTGACAATTTTCTATCAATTCTTGGGCATCCTCTGTAGTTGTGCCACTGACAGTAGGTGGACTATACCTCTTAAACCTTTTAAGTCTCTTTTGTTCTTCTTCTGATGCCCCGGGCCTGACCTCAGGTCGAACTGGAATAACAGGTTGTACCGGTACTACACCCCGAACCTGACCAACGTGAACCTGCTGCTCTGGAGTTGAGATAGGAGTCTGAGCTACTCCCCAATCTGCAGAATGTTTGGTGCAACAGAGATCAATCCCGCCTAAGTTAATGTACCAAACATACTCAGGAACTGTGCTAAAGTCTCCTGAAGTCCGGGGGTAACAACAGGTGCTTCCGGTACCTGTCCCCCAACTGGAGCTACTAGTGGCTCCTCAACTATTATTCTGATAGGTGCTCTAGTCGCAGCACGTGCCCTTCCTCGACCTCAACCTCGGCCTATACCTCGGCCCCGACCTCTTGCAGCCCTAGCAGTATGTGCGGATGCCTGCTCAGCTAACCCAGTAGCCTGTGTCCTCACCATCTGTGAGAGAATGGAGATACAAAGGTTCAAATTCTAAATTCAACAAATTTCGCACGACAGGAATGAAAGAAATGGAAATTTTCTAACAGTTATGTAGCCTCTCGAAGATAAGTAGACGTCTCTGTACTGATAAGCAAGACTCTACTAGACTCGTTCATAACTCGTAGAACCTATGAATCTAGAGCTCTGATACTAACTTGTCACGACCCAAAATTCCACCACAGGCATTGTGATGGCACCTAGTCTCTAAGACTAGGTAAGCCGATTTCAATTACATTTTGAAGCCATTTTTTTAAGTAATCAAAACTAACAGCGGAAATAATTACGATATACAACCTCCCAAGACTGGTAGTACTGAGTCACGAACTCTAACTGAATACATGGAATGATCACGAGGACCAAATATACAATATTGTTTGATTACAAATTAACAGTACAATGAAATGAAAAGACTCCAAGGGACTGCGACGACCAAGCAACTCTACCGTGAATCCTTACGATTCCGCTTGAACTCTGCTCAAGTCCGATATCTCCAATACCTAGCTCTGCACAAAAATATGTAGAAGTGTAGTATGAGTATACCACGGTCGGTACCCAGTAAGTATCAAGACTAACCTCAATGGAGTAGAGACGAGGTACAGTCAAGACACTCACTAGTCTAATAACCTATGCAATATAATATACAAAATAATAGGAAACAAATAATAATAATAATAATAACAATAATAATAAGGGCAGGATAAAACAACCAGCTATAAGAACAACAGACAACATGTACCATTAATATCACTCAACAATTAATAAACACAATTATACCCAATTAAATCAAGTCCTTCGAATAAATGTCTTTCACATATAATTCTTCCAGAAAACACTCTTTTAAATATAATTTTCTCAAATAATTATTTTTCAAATATAATTCTTTCAATAAATCTTTTCAAATATAATTTTCTCAAATAAATATCTTTCAAATACAATTCTTTCATATAATACTTTCTAAGTAAAAATCCTTCCAAATAAATATTTTGAATATAATTCTTTAAATTAAAAGGTCACCATGTGACACCTCATTTCATAATCATAAAAATACGGGTCTCAGCCCATTTTTATATTTTTCTTAAACACGGATCTCAGCCCATTTTCATATTTCCACGGCACCTCGTGCCTATAATTAAATCATCATATTTTTCTGGCACCTCGTGCCCTCATTTCATATCACACCTACACGGACAGTTCACGTGCCAATTATCATTATCATTTCATCATAGCGCCTCGTGCCCACGTTTCATATCACAACTGCACGGACAATTCACGTGCCAAATATCCTCATTATTTACTCACGGCACCTCGTGCCCATATTTTATTTTATAATCTGCCTGGCAATAGCCATAGGCTCTCAATTTCAACATAAAACAGATTGTTATCAATTTACTATCAACAAGACCAATTGCACAAGGCATAAAAATAAACACAAGAAAAATCACAACATCACATAAAAATCATCAACACCACAACCTCACATCATCACATATCGTCCCTCACAATAGCCACCCTTATCGGTCTTATTACTACCCTTATCACTCTTATAGCCACCCTTATCTCTCCGCCCAGACAATATCAATAGCCACCCATATCACTCCTATAGCCACCCTTATCTCTCCGCCCAGACAATATTCCAACAAACACAACAACAGTGAAATGCCACCCTTATACCCACATAATATCAATGGTGAAATGCCACCCTTATCTCCCCAAAAATATCACTCACACAACACAACAATTTACACGAAAAATTAACACGGCAACATAATAAAATCAATTCATATCACAATTTGCCCAATGGCCACGATCAAATTCCAAAGATATAACAAAATCAATTAATTTCACAACAAATAGCCTAAGACTCCACACAATATATATAACACCCAAAAACAATCAATAGAGATAGAAATTACTCAATATAAAGCAAAGCCTTCATTAATGCAAATTTAGATAATTATATTAACACTTATTCTTAAGTTCGCTTAAATTAATTATTTGCACAAGAAAATTCATATTGGAATTAATTTCCAAGAAATATTAAACCAACAATACTCACGAAATTTCATAAATATTTCAAGTAACAATCACATCAAATTATCATATAAAAACAAATTCAACAATAAGGATTTAGGCATGGCAAACAGATAATTTAATAATTTTCCACAATTTCCCAATTTACTATACAATAATGCCTAAGACTTCAATTCAATGAATTTTTGCACGTATAAGCTCGAGTACATACTCGTCATCTCGCGTACACGGCTTTTCACATTTCACAAATGGCACATAAGACTCAATGCCTAAGGGGTAATTCCCCCACTCGAGATTAAGCAAGACACTTACCTTTTTGAAGTTAGGCTGATATTCCAAAATAGCCTTCTTGCTTGAATTGACCTCCGGACAGCTCAAATCTATCCAAATTAATTGTATAACTCCATTAAAATTTGTCAGAAATAAATCCGGATAATAATACTTCGACTTAAAAATTTATTCCAAAAAGTCAACAAAAGTCAACGCGGGACCCGCCCCTCGGAACCCGACAAAATTTTCATTAAATCTGAACACCCATTCCGATACGAGTTCAACAATACCAATTTTATTGAATTCCAATAGCGACTCGACCTCCAAATCTTAAATTTTCGTTTTTGGAAAATTTTACAAGATTCTTGATTTCTTCCATTAAAATCCGAATTAAACGATGAATATAATCATAGATTCATGAAATATAAATACTTTAGGATATAGAACACTTACCCTAATCCATATGGTGAAAAGCACCTCAACAATCGCTTCAATCCGAGCTCCATAGCTCCAAATATGTCAAAAAGGGCTGAAACCTCGAAATATAGCTACTGCCCAAGTATTTACTCTTCGCGATCGCGAAGCACAAAATTTTTCTGCCCCAAAATCTCTCTTCGCGATCGCGGAAAACCAATCGCGATCACGAAACACAAACTCCCCCAATTCTTCAAGACAGCCTCTAGTATAATGGTCATAACATTTTGTACAAAACTCCAAATTGCAAATGGTTTAACTTTCTGAAAACTAGACACCAAGGTCTATAACTTTCATTTGTTTCTTATCTCCCAATTCCTTATAGATTTCTAGATATAAGCTTCCAAAGTCAGCCCTATGCAACAAAGATTTCCAAACTCTTCCCAGACAGCCTATAGTGTATCTACCATAACTTTTTATAAACAACTCTAAATTCAAGGGCTATAACTTTCATTTTTGGATCATCTCCAAATTCTTTATAGATTGCGAGATATAAGCTTCCAAAGTCGGGTCAGTGCAACAGAATTTTATTCTATGCGATCGCAAAAGAGCTCTCGCGATCGCGATTCACAAAGCCCCAAACTACTGTTTGCTCTTCGCGAACGCGACCAAAAGTTCGCGATCGCGATGCACACCTTTGTAGGCAGAAACCAGCAATTAAAAATAGCCTAGAAATGGTCCGAAACCATCCCGAAACTCACCCGAGCCCCTCGAGACCTCAACCAAATATACCAACAAGTCCTAAAACATCATACGAACTTAGTCGAAGCCTCGAATCACATCAAACAACGCTAAAACCATGAATCATACCTCAATTCAAGCTTAATGAACTTTGAACTTTCAAATTCTATATCTTGTGCCGAAATATATCAAGTCAATCCGGAATGACTTCAAATTTTGCACACAAGTCATAAATGACATAATGAAGCAATTCCAATTTCCAGAATCGAATTTCGACCTCGATATCAAAAAGTCAATCCCGCCCGGTCAAACTTCCCAAAAATTCAACTTTCGACAGTTCAAGCCTATTTCCACCACGGACCTCCAAATAATTTTTCGAACACGCTCCTAAGTCCAAAATCACCATACGGAGCTATTGACAACATCAAAATTCTATTCCAGAGTCGTCTTCACACAGTTCTGACTACAGTAAAAATTCTAAGACTTAAGTTTCTATTTTTGGGGACCAAGTGTCCCAAATCATCCGGTAACGAAATTCAACCACGCACGCAAGTCAATACACATAATAAGAAGGTGATCAGGGCCTTATGCCGCCAAACGGGGCTTAAATTTTTAAAACGACAAGTCGAGTCATTACAGGAATGGGTGTTCGGATTTCGTAAGTTTTTTCGAGATTTGAGACGTGGGTCCCACTTCCGAATATTTTAATGAATTTAAGATTTTATCAGGAAAATTAGTAAATTCATATGGAATTAATTCCTATGATTCGTATTGAGTATATTGAATTGTTTGTGAATAGATTTGAAGCTTTCGGAGATAAATTTAAAAGGAGAGAGAGTGAGGAGGTTTATTGAGGGACTCACTCACCCTATCAGACTTCAGATGGCCAAGGAGACCGGAAGTGAGATTTCATTTCAGGCGGCTGCTAATGTCGCAAGGAGGATCGAGATGGTTCTTGCACAGGAGAGAGGGCAGAGGTCCGATAAGAGGCCTCTTCAGTTCGGTGGTTTTAGTGGTGCCTCATCTGGAGGCAGGGGTAATTTTGGTAGGGTTTATCCTCCCAGACGGTTTCATTCAGCACTTCATGTATCTCCCAGTGCTTCATGGAGTCAGTGTCCTATTATGCATTACTCTGGGCAGCCAGCATTTGGTGCACATTTAGCTCCTATCAATGCACCACCACCCCAGAGTTACTATAGTGGTTATCCGGCCCATCTGGGTCAGCTTCAGCTTCAACAGCCATGACACTATGATGGGTGTTATGAGTGTGGAAACATTGGTCACATCAGGAGGTATTGCCCTAGATTGGTGAGTAACAGATCTCGGCAAGATTCTCGTGCCATCATACCGGCACCGGTTGCTTCATCGCCTGCTCAGCCAGCTAGAGGTAGGGGTCAGGCAGCTAAAGGTGGAGGTAAGGCCATTAGAGGTAGAGGCCAGGCAGTTAGAGGTCATCCCGGAGACGCAGTTCAGAGTGGTGGGGCCCAGCCCTGATTTTATGCTTTTCCAGCTAGGCTTGAGGCCGAGTCATCTGATGTTGTGATCACAGGTATTATTCCAGTTTGCCATAGAGATGCTTCAGTTCTATTTGATCCAGGATCTACTTATTCCTATGTGTCCTCCTATTTTGCTTCATATTTGGTTGTGCCTTGTGATTCTCTGAGTGCTTCTATTTTTGTATTTACACCGGTGGGAGACTCTGTTGTAGTAGATCATGTATATCATTTGTGTGTGGTTACTATTGGTAATCTTGAGACTAGTGTGGATCTTCTACTTCTTGATATGGTAGATTTTGATGTCATCTTGGGTATGGATTGGCTGTCACCTTATCATGTTATATTGGATTGTCATGCCAAGACAGTGACCCTAGCTATGTCTGGGTTACCTCGGTTAGAGTGGAAAGGAACTCCTGGTCATTCTGCCAGCAGGGTTATTTCTTATATGAAAGCTCGACGTATGGTAGAGAAAGGGTGTCTAGCCTATTTGGCTTATATTCGTGATCCCAGTGTGGATGTTCCTTCTATGGATTCAGTACCAGTTGTTCGTGAATTTCCTGAAGTATTTCCGGCAAATTTTTCGGGGATGCCACCCGACAGAGATATTGACTTCTGTATTGATTTGGCTCCGTGCACTCAGCCCATTTCTATTCCACCATACCGTATGGCCCCGCCAGAGTTGAAAGAATTGAAATAGTAGTTACAAGACTTGGTTGATCAGGGATTCATTAGACCCAGTGTCTCGCCCTAGGGTGCACCAGTATTATTTGTAAAGAAAAAACATGGATCTATGCGGATGTGTATAGATTATCGGCAGTTGAACAAAGCCACTATCAAAAACAAATATCTGCTGCCAAGAATTGATGAATTATTTGATCAGCTTCAGGGTGCCAAGTTATTTTCGAAGATCGATTTAAGGTCTGGTTACCATTAGTTGAAGATTAGGGCATCTGATGTCCCTAAAACAGCTTTTCGAACTTGGTATGGGCATTACAAATTCCTAGTGATGTCATTTGGGTTGACAAATGCCCTAGCAACATTTATGGATTTGATGAATCGGGTGTTCAAGCCTTATTTGGATTCTTTTGTGGTTGTATTCATTGATGATATCTTGAATTACTCCAGCAGTCAAGAGGAACATGAGCAGCATCTTTGAAGTGTGCTTCACACCTTAAAGAATAATCAGTTATATGCCAAGTTTTCAAAATGTGAGTTTTGGGTAGACTCAGTTGCCTTTTTGGGGCATGTTGTATCGGCAGAAGGCATAAAGGTGGATCCTAAGAAAATTGAGGCTGTTCAGAATTGGCCTAGACCTACTTCAGTTACAGAGATTCGGAGTTTCCTGGGCTTAGCAGGTTATTATCGTTGGTTCGTAGAAGGGTTTCCAGATTTACCCAGAAAGGTGTCCCATTCAGATGGTCAGACGAGTGTGAGTTGAGCTTTGAGAAGCTCAAAACCGCTTTGACTACGGCGCTAGTGTTGGTATTACCCACAGGTTCAGGATCGTATACGGTGTATTGTGACGCATCTCACATTGGGCTTGGTGCAATATTAATGCAAGATGGCAAGGTAATTACATATGAGTCGCGGCAATTGAAAGTTCACGAGAAGAATTATCTTGTTCATGACTTAGAATTGGCAGCCATTGTTCATGCGCTGAAGATTTGGAGGCATTACCTCTATGGTGTCTCGTGTGAGGTATTTACTGATCATCGTAGCCTTCAGTATCTATTCAAATAAAAAGATCTTAATTTGAGGCAGAGAAGATGGTTATGGTTGTTGAAAGACTATGATATCACCATTTTGTATCACCCCGGAAAGGCCAATGTGGTGGTCGATGCTTTGAGTAGAAAGGTTGTGAGTATGGACAGTCTTGCGTATATTCTGGTTGGTGAGAGGCCATTAGCTGTAGATGTTCAGACTTTGGCTAATCAGTTCGTGGGGTTAGATATTTCAGAACCCAGTCGGGTTCTAGTTTGCACAGTCGCTCGGTCTTCTTTATAAGAGCACATCAGAGAGAGGCAGTATGATGATCCTCATTTACTTGTCCTTAAGGACACGATGCGGCACGGTGATGCCAAACAGGTTGCTGTGGGGGAAGATGGGGTTATGCGAATGCAGGGTCGTATTTGTGTGCCTAATGTGGATGGGCTTCGTGAATTAATTCTTGAAGAAGCACACAGTTCCAGGTATTCTATTCATCCATGTACCGCCAAAATATATCAAGATTTGCGGCAACATTATTGATGGAGGAGAATGAAAAAGGATATAGTTGCATATGTAGCTCGGTGTCTGAATTGTCAGCAAGTTAAGTACGAGCATCAGAGGACTGGTGGTTTGCTTCAGAAGTTAGAAATTCCTGAGTGGAAGTGGGAGCGTATCACTATGGATTTTGTTGTTTGGCTCCCACGGACTCAGAGAAAATTTGACGCAGTTTGGTCATTGTGGACAGGTTGAACAAGTTAGTACATTTCATTCCAGTGGCAGTTACCTATTCTTCATAGAGGTTAGCTGAAATTTACATTCGTGAGATTGTCCGCCTTCACGGGATGCCTGTGTCTATTATTTCAGATAGAGGTACGCAGTTTACCTCACATTTTTGGAGGGCTGTACAACGTGAGTTAGGCACGTGAGTGGAGTTGAGTACAACATTTCATCCACAGACAGACGGACAGTCAGAGCGCACTATCCAGATATTGGAAGATATGCTCCGTGCTTGTGTTATATACTTTGGAGGTTCTTGGGATCATTTCTTGCCACTTACGGAGTTTGCTCATAATAATAACTATCAATCGAGCATTCAGATGGCTCCATATGAGGCATTATATGGAAGGCGATGCCGATCGCCAGTTGGTTGGTTTGAACCGGGAGAGGCTTGGTTGTTGGGTACCGATTTGGTATAGGATGCCTTGGATAAGGTCAAGATTATTCAGGATCTATTTCGCACAGCTCAGTCTAGGCAAAAGAGTTATGCCGATAGTAAAGTTTGTGATATTGCATTCATGGTTGGAGAAAGAATATTGCTCCGGGTTTCACCTATGAAAGGTGTAATGAGGTTCGGAAAGAAGGGCAAGTTGAGCCCTAGGTATATCAGACCCTTTGAAATTCGTGAAAGGGTGGGTGAAGTAGCCTACAGGCTTGCATTACCACTTAGTTTATCAGCGGTTCATCCGGTGTTCCATGTGTCTATGCTCCGGAAGTATCACGGTGATCCATCCCATGTGTTAGATTTCAGCTTTGTCCAGTTGGACAAGGATTTGACTTACGAGGAGGAGCCGGTGGCAATTCTAGCCCGGGAAGTTCGCCAGTTGAGATCAAGGAGTTACCCTTCAGTTCGAGTGCAGTGGAGAGGTCAACCTATTGAGGCAGCTACTTGGAAGTCCAAGTCCGATATGCGGAGTAGATATCCCCACCTTTTCACCAGCCCATGTACTTTTCTATGTCTGTTTGAGGACGAACGTTTGTTTTAGAGGTGGAGAATATGATGACCCTAAAAGGTCATCTTAAGTTTTAGAACTCGAATCTATGCTCTTGAGCTTTAAAAATCTCATTTTTACCCTCCTCGATTTGCGTGCACAGTCCGGACAGTTTTCCGGAAAGCTTTTATGTTAAAAATTGATAAAAATAAGAATTTATGGCTTAAAAGTTGATTTTAGTTGACTTTGGTCAACATTTTTGGTAAACGGGCCCGTATCCATATTTTGATGATTTCGGTGGGTCCGTATCAAATTATGGGACCTGGCGTATGCCCGGAATCAAATTCGGAGGTCCCTAGCTCAAGTTATGAATTTTTGATGAAAATTAAAAGTCTGAAAATTAATTATTTTCAAGAATTGATTGTTGTTTGACATTGTTAGTGTCGGGTCTGTATTCTGGTTTCGGAGCCCGATATAGGTTCATTATGATATTTAAGACTTGTCTGTGAAATTTGGTGAGAAACGGAGTTGATTTGACGTGATTCGGACGTCCAGTTGAGAAGATGTGAATTTTAAAGTTTTCTTGCGAATTTCATTTGATTTGGTGCTAAATTCGTACTTCTAGGTGTTATTTTGGCGATTTGATCACGCGAGCAAGTCCGTATAATTTTTTTAGACTTGTGAGCATGTTCGGTTTGGAGCCCCGAGGGCTCGGGTGAGTTTCGGAAGGCCACAGGATTTTTTGAACTTAGGAAATTTTGTTGGCATAACTGGTGTCTGTAACAGGCCTCTGATCTCGCAATTGCAAGATCGGGCTTCACAATTGCAAACTAAGCAGGCCTGGCAATTGCGAGGTATCTATCGCAATTGCGAAGAAAGCCTGGGCCAGCATGTTCTCGCAATTGCGAGATTTTCTTCGCAATTGCTATGGGGGTCTGGGGAAGGATATGTTCGCAAATGCGAATTTCTGCCCGCAAATATGATGGGCCAATTGTCGCAAATGCGAAGGCAGCGGAAATATGAAGGAACTCGCATTTGCGATGACCCCTTCGCATTTGCGAGCTTCGCAATTGCGAAGCTCAGGTCGCAAATGCGACGTCCGCAGCTGATAACTTTGAACTTAGACGGGATTTTTCATTCATTCTTCAATTTTTCGAACCCTAAACCTCAGGAGGCGATTTTTGGGCGATTTTCACAGGAAAACATTGGGGTAAGTGTTCCTTATCCTATATTGACTATATTTCATGATTTCATACTCATTTATATCATGAATCCGTGAATTTATGGAAGAAAAATCAGATTTTTATAAATTCTTCCAAAAACAAAAATTTAAGATTTGAAGGTCCATTTGATATCGAAATTGGATAATTTTTGTATGGTTGGACTCGTCTCGGAATGGGTGTTCGGATTTCGTAAGTTTTTCCGAGATTTGAGGCGTGGGTCCCACTACCGAATATTTTAATGAATTTTGGATTTTATCCGAAAAATTAGTAAATTCATATGGAATTAATTCCTATGATTCGTATTGAGTATATTGAATTGTTTGTGAACAGATTTGAAGCTTTCGGAGACAAATTTAAAAGGGAAAGTTGTGGTTGAGTAATTGATTGGAATTTGCGAAGCAAGGTAACTGTCGTGGTTAACCTTGACTTGAGGGAATAGAATCCTTAAATTATTTGTTATGTGAATTGCATGTGAACGACGTATAGGCGAGGTGACGAGTGTCTATACGTCGTCAAATTAATTGTTTGTCTGCTTACTTGAAAAACCATAAATTATTTTGAATCATGAATTAATTATTATAATAAATATTAATTCTTGAATTCCTGCATTAATTGTTACATGCTATTTGAATTAGGTGTCTTAATTGTTATTTGACATTTAGCACATTAAATATTAAACTGCATATTTTCTCTCTGATTTCCATAATAATTTGCTATTTGCCTTGTTTGTTTCATAATTAAATCATAATTATTGTATGCTTGTTGTCTTATAATTTTATATTAATTGTTGCATTTATTGGGGAAATTTCTTCTATAAGAATTGGTAAATGAATATGTTGGAGGATCGGGTTGCACGCCGCACCAGAATTGATTATAATGAATATATTGGAGGATCGGGTTACACGCCGCAACAGAATTAATTATAATGAATATATTGGAGGATCGAGTTGCACGCCGCAACAGACTTATTAAAAAGTCCATATTGGAGGATTGGGTTACGTGCCGCAACAGACTTATTAAAAAGTCCATATTGGAGGATCGAGTTGCACGCCGTAACAAACTTATTAAAATTCCATATTGGAGGATCGGGTTGCACGCCGCAACAGACTTATTTAAAAGTCGACATATATATATATATATATATATATATAGAGGGGGATCGGGTTGTACGCCGCAACAGACTTGATTAAAATGAATATATTGGAGGAGCGGGTTGCACGCCGCAATAGAACTGAATATGAATATATTTTGAGAGTGGGTTGCAGGCTGCAACAGAACTGAATGTGAATATATTGTGAGAGCGGGTTGCACGCTGCAACAGAATTGAATGTGAATATATTGTGAGAGCGGGTTGCACGTTGCAACAGAATTGATGGAAATGATAATTGGTTATGACTTCTGAGTTGGCTTCAATTATTATAAACGAGTTACCTGATTTATTTCTATTATTGTTGATGTTACTAATATTGCGTACAGGTAATGTAAGTGACCCGCCTTAGCCTCGTCAGTACTTCGTCGAGGTTAGGCTCAGCACTTACCAGTACATGGGGTCGGTTGTACTGATACTACACTCTGCACTTCTTATGCACATTTCGGAGTTGGTCTCAGCGGCGTGCCATAGACTTGCTCGGATTTCAGCTACTCGGAGGAGACTTGGGGTATAACTGCATGGCGTCCGCAGTTTTGAAGTCCCCGTCTATTTTACTTTAGCTGTGTATTTATTTCCAGATAGCTTTATTTTATTCAGACCTTTATTTGTATTATTCTAGAAGCTCGTGCACTTATGACACCAATTCTGGGATGGTATTTAGACACAATTATTTTTATGGATTATTCACTATATTTCAGACCTTACTTCCGCGTTTATTTATTGGTTATTAATAAATTTAAAGATTGTTTAAAAAAATTGGTTAATATCATTCAAACGTTGGCTTGCCTAGCAAGTGAAATGTTAGGCGCCATCACGGTCCGAAGGTGGGAATTTCGGGTCGTGACAATAAATGATCACGTTGGCCTATTAGGCCCGTATGTCACGTGTATATGATGAAGTAATAAGAAAGATATATTACGTTGGTACTCGGTTGAGTAGGGTACTGGGTGCCCATCACGGCCCATCTATTTAGGTCGTGACAAAAGTGGTAGCAGAGCAGTTGTGTCCTAGAGAGTCTACAAGCCGCGTCTAGTAGAGTCTTGTTTATGGGCGTGTTGGGAACCACACTTATAAGCAGGAGGCTACAAGGCATTTAGGACTGTCACTCTTTCTTCTTACTCTAGATCGTGTGGTAGAGCTCAATTGTAAAAACTCAATTTCCTAAACTCTATCTTATTCGTAATACAACGATGCCTACATTCAGAAATGTAATGACCCAACCGGTCATTTTAACTTTTAGAACCTCGTTACCTAAAATAAAACTTCCTGTATATGCTTTTAATGATTTATGACTTGCGGGGATGATTGGTTCGGGATTTGGAAGTGTTTGGGTTGAAACCGGAACACTTGGTTCCTTAAGTTGGCCTTAAAGTGCTAAGTTTGACTTCGGTCAACATTTTGAAAAAACGATCCCGGAATAAAATTTTAAAAATTCCAACAGTCCTGTATGGTGATTTTGGACTTCGGAGCGCGTTCGGAATTTTATTTGGAAGTCCGTAGTTAAATTAGGCTTAAAATGGCTAAAATAGGAATTTAAGTTTGGAAGTTTGACTGGGGAGTTGACTTTTTGATATCGGATTTGGAATCCAGTTCTGAAATTTTTTATAGATCTGTTATGTCATTTATGACTTGTGTGCAAAAATTTGAGGTTAATCGGACTTGATTTGATAGGTTTCGGTACCGAATGAAGAAGTTGGAAATTTTAAGTTTCATTAAGCTTGAATTGGAGGATGATTCGTGGTTTAAGCGTTGTTTGATATGATTTGAGGTTTCGACTAAGTTCGTATGATGTTTTAGGACTTATTGGTATAATTGGTTGAGGTCCCGAGGGGCTCGGGTGAGTTTTGGACGACTAACAGATCACTTTTGTCCTTTGAAACAATGCTGATAGCTGTTGGTATTTTTCTTCTGGTATCCTTATACGCGATCGCGTATGTTGGTCTGTGATCGCGTAGAGTAAGTTAGGCAGAGGTGGATTTGTTCTACGCGATCGCGTGAATGGGGTTGCGATCGCGTAGGCTTATTTTGGCAGCTGAAAATTTATTCTATGCGATTGCGTGGGCAAGTCCGCGATCGCGTAGGTTGGATTCAGTTGTGCTATGCGAACGCGTGGCTAAGGCTGCGTTCGCGAAGAGTAAACGAAGCTGAAGCTGACCATGCGCTTAATGTTTCGCGATCGCGTGAGGAGGCTCGCGATCGCGTAGGCTTGCGGAGACTGTGCTTCGCGATCGCGTGGGATTTTTCGCGATCGCGTAGGGTTAATGTTTGGGCAATAAAATTTGTGCTACGCAATCGCGTGAGGAATTTCGCGATTGCGTAGAAGAAATCACTCGGCAGAGAGTTTAAGTTCTGAAAATGGGACTTCGTCCCATTTTCCATTTTTAACGATTTGGAGCTCAGATTTAGGCAATTTTTGGGAGATTTTCAGAGAAAACAACAGGATAAGTGTTCTTAACTCAATATTGGTTAAATTACCCGAATTCATCACTATTTTTATCATTTAATTGGTGAATTGAGTTGGAAAAGTTTGAAAACCCTCTTGGATAGATTTGAAGATTTGAGGGCCGAATTGTTGTCAGAATTTAGTGATTTTGGTATGGGTAAACTCGTGGTTGTATGAGTATTCATATTTCATAACTTTTGCCAGAATCCGATACGTGGGTCCCACGGACGAATTTTTAATTAATTTCGGACATTTTATTGAAAATGTAGTATTTTCTTATAGAATTGATTCCTATAATTTTTAGTGATTTTATCGAATTATTTTTGACTAGATTCGAGCCAGACAAAGTTGGATAATCGTGAAAAAGACCTTCTAGTGGATTAAATTGGAGCAAGACGAGGTAAGTCTCTTGTCTAATCTTGTGAGGGAGAAATTACCTCATTGGTGATTAAAATTAAATAATTGTTGCTAATTGTGGGGGCTACGTACGCACGAGGTGACGAGAGTCCATGCGTAGCTACTAGAAATGCTAAAGTTCGGGTAGTTTAGGACTCAGCATGAATTACTTGTGTAAATTGTATTCTTTGTTTAATTAATATTAATTGATATTCAATGAATATATTGTGAATTATTAGATAAAGATATTAAAGAATGGAAATCTCATATGCTTGATTTTCTGTATAAATTAATTAATTGTTAAAAGAAATTGTTCCTCCTCCCGAATTTATCCTATAATAAATATACTCTCCTTCCGGAGGTATATAAGAAAAATGTCCTCCTTTCTTGTGGAGCAGGTCGAACGCCTCGGCAAGATAGATACATCTATGGATCGCGTCGCACGCCCCTCGGCAGTGTACACGACACTCTGGATCGGGTCGTACGTCCTCGGCAGAAATCATGCTTAATAATAATAATTACACGATACTTTAATAATTTATTTTAGCTTGCGAAGCTAATTGATAAATTGGAAATTATTTGAATTGGCAGAATTTAATTTACATATTGGGAATTGTTGCATTTGAAGGAATTTGATTATTTCCGCTGATTATATAAATTATTTTAAATTATGTAAATCATGTTGATTTAAATATCCTAGTTGTATTTCAATTATTATTATTGACCCATAGTGAGCGTCAAAGTCGGTCATCTCGTCTCTACCACTTCGAGATTAGGCTTGATACTTACTGGGTACACGTTGTTTACGTACTCATACTACACGTGCTGCACTTTTTGTGCAGGATCTGAGACATGTACTAGTGGAGGACATATCATCACATATCCACGTCATCCTGAGGCATAGTGGTGAGCTGCCTTTCTGAGCCGTTCTGCAGCTACCAGCGTCTCTTCTTATATTTACATTCTGTCTTTTTCATTTCAAACAGTATTTGAAATTTTGTATAATCTACTAGATGCTCATGTACTTGTGACACTTGGTCTTGGCACACACACATTAGTAGAATTTGGTATTTTATTATTTTCTTGGATTAAAAGTTTAATCAATATACATTTGATTTATCGGTTAGCTTGCCTAGCTGTAGTGTTGGGCGCCATCATGACCTATAGGTGAAAATGGGTCGTGACAACATGGTATCAGAGCACTAGGTTCACGTAGGTCTCACAAGTTATGAGTAGGCCTAATAGAATCTTGTGGATCGGTACGGAGACGTTTGTACTTATCTGCGAGAGGCTATAGGGTGTTAGGAAATTTCCTTTCATATTCCATCGTGCAATTAATGTAGTACTAAATATCCTTCTCTTATTCTCTCACATATGGTGATAACGCGCTCGAATGAAGTTTCCGACCAGGGAAGAGCTACTCTCCCAGTTGCTAGAGGCCGAGGCAGAGGCTGAGGCCGAGGGAAGGCTCCAGCCCGTGGTAGAGGACGAGGACGTCCCAGGATTGTTCCAGTTTTGCCGCCAGTGGGTCTAGCAGAGAACCCCATTGTTGAGGAACATGATGAGGTGCATGTGGCAGAGCCAGCTCCGGTGGATTTCACATCTACACCAGAATTTCAGGATGTCATGGGTCGTATGCTGCGATTCATGGACAATATGACTCATGCCGGTTTATTTCCGGCAGACCCAGCCACATCTCAGGCGGGCGGGGGAGCACATATCCCTACCGCACAGGTTCATGGAGAGGCAGCTGATGTATATTAGACCCAGGGTGCACTACCCGTGGGTGGAGCCCAGCCAGTGGCAGCAGCTACACCTGAGCCCAAGCCAGCTGTAGCCGCCGATCCTCAAAATTTATTGGACAGATGGACTAGACTACATCCTCCTGTCTTTGGGGGTGAGCGACATGAGGATCCACAAGACTTCATTGATCGGTGCAAGGATATACTGTACAACATGAGGATATTGGAGTCTCATGGGGTAGACTTTGCTACTTTTCATCTAGAGGGCAGAGCCCGTAGATGGTGGCAGTCTTATGTTCTTGGCAGACCAACAGATTCTCCTCTCATGACTTGGGACAGGTTCACCCGTATCTTCCTGGACAGGTATATCCCACCCTCCCAGAGGGAAGAGTTGCGGTTTCAGTTTGAGCAGCTCCAACAATGTCAGATGTCAGTGACTGATTATGAGGCGAGGTTTTCTGAATTATCTCTCCATGCACTTATGATACATCCTACTGAGGCGGAGAGAGTGTGGAGGTTTATAGCTGGTTTACATACTGGTATTCAGGCCACTATGGCTCGAGAGGTTGAGATGGGTACTTCTGATGAGCGAGTTGTGGAGATAGCCCGGAGGATTGAAGGTGTACGCCAGTAGAGCCGAGAGCAGATTATGAGAGATAAGCGGTTCAGGTACTCTGGAGAGTTCAGAGGTGCTCCGTCTGGGGGCAGAGGTCAGTTCGTGAGGGGGCAGTCCAGCAGACCCCTATTTCCAGCACCACAACCTCCTCGAGGTGCTCCAGTGTGACCTTATCTCAGTGCTATACCAGAGAGTTCCTACCGCCCACCAGCTATTCGGGGTCCTCCCAGTGGGTATTCAGTTCCCCAGGCCAGACACTTAGTCAGTAGCCCATCACACCGAAGAGTAGTTACGAGTGCGGGGATCCCAACCACATGCGGAGGTTTTACCCCAGGCTTCGAGGTAGACCAGTACAGCATGGTCAGCAGCCTATGCTTACCAGACCAGTTGCTCCACCAGTAGTCCGACTACCAAGAGGTGGAGGACAGGTGGGTAGGGGCCGTCCTAGAGGTGGAGGTCAGCTAGGCAGAGGCCAACCAGTTGGCGCTCTAGCTCGGTTCTATGCTTTTCTGGCTAGACCAGATGTAGAGGCCTCAGATGCTGTGATTACAGGTATTATTTCTATTGCGGCAAAGATGCCTCAGTATTATTTGATCCAGGATCCACGTATTCATATGTGTCATATCTATTTGCTCCATTCCTGGGTGTTTCTCGTGAGTCCTTAAGTACTTATGTTTATGTGTCCACTCCTGTAGGCGATTCTGTTATTGTGAACCGGATCTACCGGTCTTGTATTATTACATTCTGTGGTTATGAAACTAGAGCAGATCTCTTATTGCTCGAGATGATCGATTTTGAAATTATTCTGGGTATGGACTGGTTATCTCCATATCATGATATTCTAGATTGTCATGCCAAAACTGTTACCTTGGCTATTCCATCTTTGCCTAGGCTGGAGTGGAAGGGTTCGTCGGTTAGTTCATTTAATCGGGTTATTTCTTTTATAAAGGCTCAACACATGGTTGAGAAGGGTTGTTTGGCTTATCTAGCCTATGTTAGGGATACTACTGCAGAGACTCCGGCTATTGATTCAGTGCCAGTAGTTCGGGAGTTCTCCGATGTATTTCCTTCAGATCTTTCAGGTATGCCACCTGATCATGATATTGATTTATGTATTGACTTAGCTCCAGATACCCAGCCTATATCTATCCCATCGTATCGCATGGCTCTGAAAGAATTAAAAGAACAGCTTGAAGAGTTACTAGCCAAAGGGTTCATCAGACCGAGTGTATTGCATTGGGGTGCACCGATATTATTTGTGAAAAAGAAGGATGGAACAATGTGGATGTGTATTGATTATCGCCAATTGAACAAAGTCACTATTAAGACCAAATACCCGTTGTCGCGTATTAATGATCTATTTGACCAGCTGTAGGGTGCTAGGGTGTTCTCTAAGATCGACTTGAGGTCGGGGTATCATCAGTTGAAGATTCGAGATTTGGATGTTCCGAAAACTGCTTTTCATACTAGATATGGTCATTATGAGTTTCTGGTAATGTCTTTCGGTTTGACTAATGCCCCGGTAATGTTTATGGATCTGATGAACAGGGTATTCAGGCCATATATTATTTCGTTTGTCATTGTCTTCATTGATGACATTTTGATCTACTCGCGCAGTAAGGAGGAGCACGAGCAACATATGAGAGTAGTGCTTCAGACATTGCGGGAACAAAAGTTATATGCTAAGTTCTCCAAATGTGAGTTTTGGCTAGAGTCTGTAGCATTTTTGGGGCATATTGTATCGGGTGATGGTATCAAGGTTGATCCCAAAAAGATTGAGGCAGTTCAGAATTGGTATCGTCCCACTTCGGCGACTGACATCATGAGTTTTTTGGGTTTAGCAGGTTATTATCGTCGGTTTGTGGAAGGTTTTTCATCTATTGCAGCACCTTTGACCAAATTAACCCAGAAGGGTGTTCAGTTCCGATGGTCCGATGATTGTGAGTCAAGCTTTTAGAAGCTCAAGACAACATTGACTACAACGCCAGTGTTAGTGTTACCTTCCGATTCGAGGATGTGTAGAGTGTATTGCGACGCTTCACGTGTTGGTTTGGGTTGTGTATTAATGCAGGAAATGCGAGTTATTGCATATGCTTCACGTCAGTTGAAGCCCCACGAGCAGAATTATCTGGTACATGATTTGGAGTTAGCTGCGATTGTACACACCCTTAAGATTTGGAGGCATTATCTTTATGGGGTGTCCTATGAAGTTTATATTGATCATCACAGTTTGTAGCATTTGTTCAAGCAGAGGGACTTAAATTTAAGGCAGCGCAGATGGCTGGAATTACTAAAAGATTATGATATTACTATCCTATATCATCCAGGTAAAGAAAATATAGTTGTAGATGCCTTAAGTAGAAAAGCAGAGAGTATGGGAAGTTTGGCTTTCATTACAGCAGAAGAGAGGCCATTAGCTTTGGATATCCAGTCCTTGGCCAACAGACTTGTGCGGCTAGATATTTCAGAGCCCAGCCGAGTTCTTGCATGTGTCGTAGCTCAGTCTTCACTATTTGAGCAGATCAAGGCTCGCCAGTATGATGACCCACACTTAATGGTTCTTCGAGAAACGTACTACGAGGTGGTGCCAAGGAAGTTACTATTGGTGCGGATGGTGTTTTGCGACTCTAGGATCGTCTGTGTGTTCCTAATGTGGATGAACTGAGGAAAAAGATCATGGAGGAGGCACACAGTTCTCGGTACTCTATTCATCCAGGTGCTATGAAGATGTATCGTGACTTGAGGCAACATTATTGGTGGCGACGAATGAAAAAGGACATAGTTGAGTATGTAGCTAGGTGCCTAAATTGCCAGCAAGTTAAATATGAGCACAAGAGGCCAAGTGGCCTACTTCAGCAGATGACTATACCAGAGTGGAAATGGGAACGCATCACTATGGACTTTGTAGTTGGGTTGTCACGGACCTTGAGTAAGTTTGATGTAGTTTGGGTGATTGTTGACAGGTTGACCAAGTCGACACATTTTATTCCTATTGTGACTACGTATACTTCAGAGAGGTTGGCCCAGATTTATATTCAGGAGATAGTTCGGTTGCATGGTGTACCAATTTCCATCATATCAGATAGAGGCCCTCAGTTTACTTCACATTTTTGGAGAGCAGTATAGAATGAATTAGGGACCCGTGTAGAGCTAAGCACAGCCTTTCATCCGCAGATCGATGGGCAGTCAGAGCGGACAATTCAGATTTTGGAGTATATGCTCAGGGCATGTGTGATTGACTTTGGAGGTCAGTGGGATCGTTTCTTGCCTTTGGTCGAGTTTGCTTATAATAACGGTTACCAATCCAACATCGAGATAGCTCCATTTGAGGCTTTATATGGCTATCGATGTCGTTCACCTATCGGATGGTTTGAGCCCGGTGAGGCTAAGTTATATGGTACTGATTTGGTAAGGGATGCCTTGGAAAAGGTAGGTTGATTCAGGAGCGACTTTCGTACAGCACAGTCCAGACAGAAGAGTTACGCGGATCAGAAAGCGCGTGATTTATCATTTATGGTAGGTGAAAAAGTTCTCTTGAAGGTTGCGCCGATGAAGGGAATTATGAGATTCGGGAAGAAGGGCAAGTTGAGCCCAAGGTTTATAGGCCCATTTGAGGTGTTGAAACGAGTTGGGGAGGTTGCTTATGAGCTTGAATTGCCTCCCAGTCTATCGGGAGTTCATCCGATTTTCCATGTATCTATGCTCCGGAAGTATCATGCGGACCTATCACATGTGTTGAACTTCAGCACAGTTCAGCTAGATCAGAGTTTGGGTTATGAAGAAGAGCCATTTGCCATTGTTGATAAACAAGTTCGCCAGTTGAGGTCCAAGAGGATTTCTACAGTAAAAGTCTAGTGGAGGGGCAAACCAGTCAAGGAAGTGACTTAGGAGGCCGAGGAAGACATGCGTAACAGATATCCACACTTATTCAGCACTCCATGTACAATTCTAAACTCGTTCGAGGACGACCGTTTGTTTAAGAGGTGGAGAATGTAATGACCCAACCGGTCATTTTAACTTTTAAAACCCCGTTCCCTAAAATAAACTTCTTGTATGTGCTTTTAATGATTTATGACTTGCGGGTATGGTTGGTTCGGGATTTGGAAGTGTTTGGGTTGAAACCGGAACACTTGGTTCCTTAAGCTGGCCTTAAAGTGCTAAGTTTGACTTCGGTCAACATTTTGAGAAAACAATCCCGGAATAGAATTTTGACAATTCCAACAGCTCCGTATAGTGATTTTGGACTTCGGAGCGTGTTCGGAATTTTATTTGGAAGTCTGTAATTAAATTAAGCTTGAAATGGCTAAAATAGGAATTTAAGTTTGGAAGTTTGACTAGGGAGTTGACTTTTTGATATCGGAGTTGGAATCCAGTTCTGAAAATTTTCGTAGCTCCGTTATGTCATTTATGACTTGTGTGCAAAAAATTGAGGTCAATCGGACTTGATTTGATAGGTTTCGGTACCGAATGAAGAAGTTGGAAATTTTAAGTTTCATTAAGCTTGAATTGGAGGATGATTCGTGGTTTAAGCGTTGTTTGATGTGATTTGAGGTTTCGACTAAGTTCGTATGATGTTTTAGGACTTGTTGGTATAATTGGTTGAGGTCTCGAGGGGCTCGGGTGAAACAATGTTGATAACTGTTGGTATTTTTCTTCTGGTATCCTTATACGCGATGTTGGTCTGCGATCGCGTAGAGTAAGTTAGGCAGAGGTGGATTTGTTCTACGCGATCGCGTGAATGGGGTTGCGATCACGTAGGCTTATTTTGGCAGCTGAGAATTTGTTCTATGCGATCGCGTGGGCAAGTCCGCGATCATGTAGGTTGGATTCAGTTGTGCTATGCGAACGCGTGGCTAAGGCTGCGTTCGCGAAGAGTAAACGAAGCTGAAGCTGACCACGCATTTAATGTTTCGCGATCGCGTGAGGAGGCTCGCGATCGTGTAGGCTTGAGGAGACTGTGCTTCGCGATCGCCTGGAGTTTTCGCGATCGCGTATGGTGAATATTTGGGCAGTAAAATTTGTGCTACGCGGTCGCGTGAGGAAGTTCGCGATCGCGTAGAAGAAATCACTAGGTAGAGAGTTTAAGTTCTGAAAATGGGACTTCGTCCCATTTTTCATTTTTAAAGATTTGGAGCTCGGATTTAGGCAATTTTTGGGAGATTTTCAGAGAAAATAACGGGATAAGTGTTCTTAACTCAATATTAGTTAAATTACCCGAATCCATCACTATTATTATCATTTAATTGGTGAATTGAATTGGAAAAGTTTGAAAACCCTCTTGGATAGATTTGAGGATTTGAGGGCCGAATTGTTATCGGAATTTAGTGATTTTGGTATGGGTAGACTCGTGGTTGAGTGAGTGTTCATATTTCGTAACTTTTGCCGGAATCCGAGACGTTGGTCCCACATATGAATTTTTAATTAATTTCGGATTTTTTTTATTGAAAATGTAGTATTTTCTTATAGAATTGATTCCTATAATTTTTAGTGATTTTATCGAATTATTTTTGACTAGATTCTAGCGAGACAGAGTTGGATAATCGTGGAAAAGGCCTTCTAGTGGATTAAATTGGAGCAAGACGAGGTAAGTCTCTTGTCTGATCTTGCGGGAGAGAAATTACCTCGTAGGTGATTAAAATTAAATAATTGTTGCCAATTGTGGGGGCTACGCACGCACGAGGTGATGAGAGTCCGTGCGTAGTTACTAGAAATGATAAAGTCCGGGTAGTTTAGGATTCAAAGCATGAATTACTTGTGTGAATTGTATTCTTTGTTTAATAAATATTAATTGATATATATGAATATATTGTGAATTATTAGATAAAGATATTAAAGAATGGAAATCTCATATGCTTGATTTTCTATTTAAATTAAATAATTGTTAAAAGAAATTGTTCTTCCTCCCGAATTTATCCTATAATAAATATACTCTCCTTACGGAGGTACATAAGAAAATGTCCTCCTTTCGTGTGGAGCAGGTCAAACGCCTCGGCAGGATAGATGTATCTATGGATCACGTCGCACGTCCCTCGGTAGTGTACACGACACTCTGGATTGGGCCGTACGTCCTCGGCAGAAATCGTGCTTAATAATAATAATTACACGATACTTTAATAATTTATTTCAGCTTGCGAATCTAATTGATAAATTAAAAATTATTTGAATTGACAGAATTTAATTTACATATTGAGAATTGTTGCATTTGAAGGAATTTGATTATTTTCGCTGATTAAATAAATTATTTTAAATTATGTAAATCATGTTAATTTAAATATCCTAGTTGTATTTCAATTATTATTATTTACCCATAGTGAGTGTCAAAGTTGGCCATCTCGTCTCTACCACTTCGAGATTAGGCTTGATACTTACTGGGTACACATTGTTTACGTACGCATACTATACTTGCTGCACTTTTTGTGCAAGATCTGAGACATGTACTAGTGGAGGACATATCATCACATATCCACGTCATCCTGAGGCATAGTGGTGAGATGCCTTTCTGAGCCGTTCTGCAGCTACCAGTATCTCTTCTTATATTTACATTCTGTCTATTTCATTGCAGACAGTATTGGAAGTTTTGTATAATCTACTAGATGCTCATATACTTGTGACACCAGGTCTTGGCACACACACATTGGTAGAATTTGGTATTTTATTATTTTCTTAGATTAAAAGTTTAATCAATATACGTTTGATTTATCAGTTGGCTTGCCTAGCTGTAGTGTTGGGCGCCATCACGACCTATAGGTGAAAATGGGTCGTGACAAGAAAGATGGTCAGTAGGAGATACAGCCATGGAAGTGTTGAGTCAGAGGAACTCGATTTTTTCATTATGCTTATGATGAGTAAATGTGAGATCTTTAGCAGACCATGCGTGTACTAAAAGATGTAAGGTTCTTTACAAGGAGTTTTAAGGCAAGAATACTTATCCACTCTTACGGTAAAAAGGAATAACATAATCGGAAGGTAGATACAAGTTTCAAGAAGTAAAAGAAGCATGATGAAAAAGGGTACGAAGTATCCAATTAATAAAGATTATTATTATTTACCATTTAGGAAGGGAGATATAAGCATTTTGAGTTACCTTCGACAGTGACAAATGTATGTACAATCGGCCACACCGATCTCAGTTATGCCCTATGGGAGCTAACAAACATAGTTTAAGAGAAGGACGAGTTATCAGGATCTGGCTGGGGATAGAGTAACCCAAAATAGTGGATGGATTGGTAGAGTTAGTTGACGTTTCCGAAGGATAGAGCAAACATGGTAATGGATCTCCTTGTGAGTCACCTCGATGGTGCACCCTAAAATAGTACAGCTAGATATGAGTACTACAAAGATAAGCACTCGAAGCCTGGAAGAGATAAATATTACCTTAGTGTGGCTCCCATCCCTAGTAGAAAGAGAATGTTAGGCAATTCGAGGAGCCAATGGATGGAGCAAGAGGGGCTAAAAGCAAATGAATGTTTTGTTTGAGTTTTTAGAATAAAGTGATAGACAAAAATGTTAGCAGGAAAATAAGAAGAGAGTTAATAAAGCAGTATGAGTAAAATGTGGTACATGGATGACAATGGTAGATCAAAAAGATGACAATATTACAGAGTCTATTGTCAAGTGAAGGAAAAGACGAGAGGTGACAAGCCTTGAGACAACAAAAGAGTATAGGCCATAAATCCATATCCTCATTTCGAGAAATAAGTTCATGACTTTAGCGCGACTATCAGAAGGAAAAGTTAGACCCCAGAATAATAGGAATCAGTAAGGGCTGGCGAACAAGATAAACTAAATGTGAATTAAGGGACTAAGTGATTGGATAATAGTCGGCATCATGAGAGTTTCAGATTTCGTTCCGGCAATGATAGAATGGACAACAAAAGAAGATTCATGAGAAATTCAGAGAATGGTCATTCAGGAAGATGTTTCGCTAAAGCAAGCAATGTAAGCAAAGTTAAGCTTAAGGGATTGTAGGTGCCAGTTATGCTAAGTGTCACCCTCGTGATTAAGGAACTTTATTATTTTTGATACATAAGGATTACCGCAAGGCGAGTAAGGGTCATTGATGATGTGAGAAAATGCCAAAGATGAAGAGGTAAAATATCTACAAGTAGATCCTCGTGGCTTCAACTCTTAGTACCCCCCTAAAGGGGGGGAATAATATGGAGTGATGTGGCATTAAGTCGGAATTAAGTGGTTCTAGTGACTATGGAATGATAAAGAAAGAATGTGATAAAAATGAAAAAGGAATGAGATGGCACTTACCCAAATCCTGCAGATATGCTACGATTCCAAAATATTGTGCAAGCACGACGTTAAGGAGAAGAAGTAAGGGTTCCTGCCTGAGCTGTTATTAATAAATAAGGAGCCAGTGCGAGACGTAAGTTAAGACAAAGGAAATAACCCGAGAAGATTACGCGAAATATTGGGATGAGAATTGGCCAACGAGTAGTTAGTAATTGATCAGGAAGAGCCTAGTTATGGCTAAACATGAGGTTATAGACGAGTCAGTAGATCGTGTAAGATAAACATAGTAAAACTCGATATAGTAAATTCAGCCTCGCAGTTATGACATCGTGATCATTGAGAAATATTTAGATAAGAGTTGGGGTAGTTAAATGTACCATATGAGTATTACAGAGATAAAATAGAGTGCCACTGGGAAGTCAGTCAAAATATCAAGTTTAGAAGCAACCAAAGCACAAAGGGGTGGAAATAAGTAACTACGGATAATTATAGGTAAGAAAGGACATCAAAAGGTTTGTCGAGTATGCAATGTAATAAACTCACAGCTTTACAAGAGTCAAATAATTCTCCCTAAATACTACAATGAAAGATTAGTTGAGGAAGTAAGGAAGAATGCTTCAACCTAAGCTCAGATAAGTTAAGTATGCACGCAACAAGGGGCAAAAAGACCAGGAAAGGCAATTGCTTACATTTGAAGAAAGTTCAAATAGAACGAAAGGAATTATTCGATTAATGATCATCCGCAAAAGACTCCGGTATGAGTTAAAAAAAAGGAATTGGGTCCAGGTCATAGACAAAGGATTGAATCATTACAAGATTGTATCATGGTTTTCCATAGCATCCATGAAAGGCTAAAGTAATAACTAAATTCCATGAGCCGCAGATCGGAAGATAGCTTAAGCCTACATAAAGGCTTATCAGAAGGAAGAGGAAACTAAAGAGTTACATCAACCAAGTGAATCATGAGTCTGATTATTGGCCCCAGACAATTATAGAAATCGTATTAAGAACATTGCAGAATCGCTCTTAATATTAGAGGTACAAGAGAGTACAACAACCATATTCTATAATGACCCCACGATAAAGCCAGTTAGAAGGGTACCAACCTCATGAGAAGTCAGTATGAAGCTCTCATCGGATTGTGTAAGGAGGTGCGAGTATTATAATAGAGCTTCAAGTTATGGACGTGAATCATACCTATGTGGAAGGGAGGTCATGAAAAAGGTAGAAGATATAATGTAAGATTTTTAAGGTAAGTAAGGTAAATGCGAACAACGTACAAGGTACTCAAAAGCAGAAGGTTGTGAATAGTCCATGCTTCGGATAGAAGGCTAGAAGCACTAGGATTCAGTATCCAGGAATGATAACGGCGTCGTCAGTGGCATATCTTCCAACTTATGGTTTTTAAATATCGAGATGTCTAGCTAAAAGAGTAAAGAAGAGTTTGAGATAATGTGATGTCTCACTTGATATTCCGGAATAACATAAGGAAATCTATGGTGCAAGCAAGCTGAAAGAAGGTTATGAATAATATAAATAGATACGTAGAGGTCGCAGACTAAAGTATAGTAAAGCGACAAAGTTTTATGACATGATTAAGGATGAGAAAGGACAAGTAAGAAGGTGACGAGAATGGATAAGTCCTCGAGATTAAGCTCATAAAAATAAGAGAGCTAATGGTTTCTCTAAGTTATAGAAAGCTCAGTATAGCCTGAATGAACTCAAATGAGTCTAAGACTAATATCATCTAGAGTGGAATGAGGGTGTGATTGTGATGGATAATTATGACGTTTAGGCCTTCGATTGAGTAATGACTTGAAGAGGATTTCATGAGTTGTACAAGATTAAAATATCCATGTAAGATGAGTCATATTGGGATGCTATAAAATACGGTTATGGAAGTATAGTATCGCCCCTAGGTGGATCAATCTAATTACTCCAGATGTCCCTGATGAGACGTGAGCCCTAGCGGCAGTGTTACATAAGAGATCAAGTTATCAGTGGTAGATCATAGATCAACATTAAGGTGAATCAACAGTGGATGGACAAAAGTCACAAAGTATGAGGTGAGATTAGGCCGTCATTCTTAAGATGAACAAGTAACGAGGAAGCGTTAAATGACTTAGATTTATACATATGGGATAAGTTGGAGTTCGGTAGCAGACATCAGTAACGATAAATCAAAGTAAGAGTTATGGTATAGAATGACCTACCTAGATGTAGTAAAGTCATACGAATGGATAAGCGGATCTATGAAATAAGGTATAACAATATTCGTAAGTTCGACAAAGTACCGAGCGAAGAACTTCAGTATACCTACAGATGCCAGAGGGACATTTTATCAAGCTCTGTATATGTTTGCAAAGTAAGGCCTAGAGATTGGCTAAAAGCTGGAGGAAAGAGGGAAAAAGAAAAGAGCCACATAGGCGCACTTACAAAGTCAGAATCGTACATGCTCCATGATAAAAGATAGCAATAATTATAAGATTGGAAGGATTCCGACCACAAGCCGTGGTGTGAGAAAGAGGCCTAAACGGAGGAATGTCCTGGCCTTTGGGATTCATTCACATAATAGTTGCCTAAATGGCAAGAAGAGTATTAAAGTATTCAGAAGAGCTATGGGTTATGAGAATGATAAGTGCATCAGTCAACATTCGAGGACGAATGTTCCAAAGGGGAGGAATGATGTTACACCCCATGTTTTCGTACATGGAAGTACGCCATAAATAAATTAATGGAAGCTCGAAAATGAGATGTTACATCCCGCATTTTCGGACGTTAAAGTTTTGTCGTAGGTTAATCAACGCAAGTTCGGGAATGAAATTATTTTGTGATTATAAGCATTATACTATTTTAAACAAGTGATGAGTAAATTGATAAAGGTGAGAGGGTAAGCAAATCGAAGAAAATGAGTTTCGTCGAAGTTTGATATTTTGGAATAAAATACGGTCCGAGCTATAATGCCCGGTATTTATGGACTAGTACCCTACAAGGTACCACATGACCGTGATAGTGAGGTGTATAAGGTATGTTAAAAGTGAGTAGTATTTAAGTGATTTGAGATAATTCTTAATTATGTGAATAATTAGTTAATTATCGGTTAATGAAAGATTAATTAGTTAAATAAGATAATACTAATTAACTAAGTCTTTCAAGATAAGCAAGGAAAAGGAACGTGGCAACAAGCCACTTTCCAAATAAGTGACTCTTAGCCACTTTTGATTAGGTGGCAACCTAATTGATAGTTAAAAGACACTTAATTCCTTAGAATTTGTATACAAAAGTACTATAATCAAAAACGTTAGAAATTCTTACAAGTTGGTCTCATAAGACATTCCAAGTTTGATTTCCTTTTAATTCAAACTCAAGACATTTCCAAACCAGACGCTAGAACTCCATCCGACAAGCTTTCAACAAAATTCTTGCAACAAAACAATTCCGACGAAATTTCTTAACACATTAGCAACGCGAGATTTTGTGATTCTAAGAGAGTACAATGCAATCTTTTCCAAGAATATCATACGAATTTTCCCTACTCCAGGTATGTTAAGGTTAAGCCTACCTTTCTTTTGGCATGATCTATATGACACGAATGAAATGAGCAAATGCACAATTTCTATAAATGACTCTATTCATAGAAATATTAGGGGTGTATATATTCTTGATTCCCTATGTGAATTATTATTATATCTTCTGTTCATGGGTCTTAAAAAAATACGTATTTGATAAAATTTATCCGACATGCATATTATTTTTATGACAGCCCAAGAAAATCTTATTAACGTATTTCTTAAGGCATATTATTTTTATGACATTTCGAGAAAATATTATTAACGTATTTCTTATGCATTTATACATATACATTGACCCATGACCAGATGGCGTTATATATGCGTATATATGTATATTATATGTATATGGAATATGGGAAAAGGTTACGATATTATATACGCACCACCACCTGATCAGCTGGTATACGTTGATGATTTGCCCACAATGGTCGAAATGATATGATAGGGTGCCCTCAGAGGCTTGATGATGTTATGAACGCATATACCAATGCATGGTATGACATTTATACGCATATGCATGACATTATAAAAATGAAATGATTCACAGAGCTATGCAAGCGTACATGTCGAGTCTTTTACTCCATGTTTCTCTCATGTCTATTATTTACTGATTTTTATTCCTTACATACTCGGTACATTATTTGTACTGACGTCCCTTTGCCTGGGGACACTGCATTTCATGCCCGCAGGTCTCGATAGACAGGTCGAGAGTCCTCCAAGTAGGCGATCAACTCAGCAGAAGATATTGGTGCACTCCATTTGCTCCGGAGTTGCTTGTTTGGTCAGTATGATTTAGATGTGTATGGTTTGGTATGGCGGGGCTCTGACCCGACCTTTATGACAATTATGTACTCTTAGAGACTTGTAGACATATGTCGTGTACATGAAAGACTGTACGGCCTTGTCGGCCTATGTTTTGAGTTTATAAATGATCATGTTGGCCTATTAGGCCTGTATGTCACGTGTATATGATGAAGTAATAAGAAAGATACGTTACGTTGGTACTCGGTTGAGTAAGGTACCGGGTTCCCGTCGCGGCCCATCGGTTTGGGTCGTGACAAATATATTAAAATAAAAAAACAAATGAAAAAATAAAATTAGCTATAATAAAAAATTGAAATATATAAAAAGAAATACCCATTTAATTTGGGGAGTAGTTTCAAGTTGGAGTTTTAAATTATTTTAAAATAAAAAAACGAAAATAAAGAAATAAAATAACTTTCAATTCAAATGAAAAATACAAAAAGTCAAATGGCATTGTTAAGACAAAATATTTTTCAAGTGGCATTCAAATTGGGGAGTAGTTTCAAGTTGGAGTTTTAAAATTATTTTAAAATTAAAAATTTAAAATAAGAAAAGATTAAATTAGCTACAGTAAAAAAGAAAATATTAATAAAAAAACAAAAAAAAATCACCTATTCAAGTTGGGGAGTAGTTTTGGTTACTCCCTTTCTAACTAAAAAACTTTGAATTTTAAATTTTGAATTAATTAGTTACTCTATTTAAATTATAAATAGAGATATTTTATAATTAGCTAAAATAAAAAAGGAAAAAAGAAACTACCAATTCAAATTGGGGAGTAGTTTCAAGTTGGAGTTTTAGAAATATTTTAAAATCAAAAATAAAAGAAAAAATAAAACTAGCTATAATAAAAAAATGAAAATATATATATATATATATATATATATATATATATATATATATATATATAATAAAAAAAAGGAAAAAATAAATTCCTATTCAAATTGGGGAGTAGTTTCAAGTTGGAGTTTTATAAATATTTTAAAATAAAAAAAACAAAAATAAAAGAAAAAATAAAATTAGCTGTAATTAAAAAATGAATATATATAAAATAAAAAAGGAAAAAAAAACTACCCATTGAAATTGGAGAGTAGTTTCAAGTTGGAGTTTTACAAATATTTAAAAAAATAAATAAAATTAGCTATAATAAAAAAATGAAAATATATAATAAAATTATCCATTCAAATTGGGGAGTAGTTTCAAGTTAGAGTTTTAAAATTATTTTAAAATAAAAAATAAAATAAAAAAATAAAGGAATTTTCAATTCAAATTAAAAATACAAAAATATAAAGATACTATTAGGATATTATACATAAGATAAGTATATTATATATATAAATGCTTATCTCTTTATACTTTGGTTGAATTTAAAATTATAATTTAGTAAAAAAATATTACATTATTTAAATTTTTAATAAACTACAAAATTTGAAAACTAATCAAATAAGTATTACAATAGAAAATAATGTAAGAAAAGAGGGGGATATAGATAATTTTATGATATTTATATTTTAAATTAATTAAAAAATAAAAGATAAATAAATAACACTCAAGAAAATTATCTATAGTACTAAGTACTTGTTAATTTAATAATAAAAATAAAAATGATCAAACAATTTATTGGATTACTATATGATGTGTATCCTTTAATTTTGTATAGATTGTGTTATATTTCTGCACATTGTATTAAATAATAAAATATAATTAATATTTATTAAGTTAATATGATATATTAGATTATAATTTTATAAGATTAATATTCTGTCAAATTATCCGCGCATCACACGAGTTATTTTGAAGTGACATCACTTTTGAACCAACGTAACAAAAATGACCCGACTAGTATGTTTGGCCCCAACCGAATATCGTCAAAATAGGGCCAAGCCCTAACTCTTTTTGTGAAACTATCCCGCCAATATCCCGCGTCTCGATATTTGAAGCTCTTCAGTTTCACCCAGTATTGTCCTTCATTTCTCTCCCCACCCCCACCTTCCCCTCCCTTATCGTGACTTTCCGACGGGGACGGCTTGATCGGCGACGGTGACTGTCATCTTTAATGGTCAGTTCGATTCCTCACATTCCGTAACCCTATATTTTCGAAGAATTTTTTTTTTTCAGTCTTTAATTCGAGATCTCCGTTTCAGTAATTGCTAATTTCTGTTAGCTTTCACATCTTCCGAATGTTCTTACATGATTAGCTGAGTTTTAGTACGAACACGCCATATGTTAATTATCACCATTAACATTTTCTGTGTGCACATAATTTTTCTTATCATTTTAGTTTTTTTTCTTTTTTGATTTTTGAAGAGCTTATCTCTTTTGGTTATATACATGTGTATGTGTGCCTGCGCGTGTTAAATTTATGTATGCGTACATTGTTTTCCTTCGTCAGTTGGTTATAGACTCAGTTTTCATGCTCCTCTTCTGGACAATTGTGGTGTCATATACAGGTTTTCATATGTGGTTTTGGTTTTCATCGAGCTAGCCATAAGGGAAGTACATTATGCTAATTCATGCCCAAAGGCACAACAAATGAGGCTAGTCTTATTAGTTCAATTGGATATGCATTTTCTTTTTATTTCCTTTTTTTTTTTGAAATTTTGTTTGCTGGAGTTGTCCTTTTTCATTTTTTTAAAAAATTGGAGGTTCAATTGCAGGACAGTCAATTCAGCTGGAGGTTCCATGTCTAAAGATAAGCTTCCAAAAGTCAACTGGACTCAGCATGCTACTGCACACGAGAATTTTTCATGCCAAGATAAGTTCTTGACTTCAAATTTCCTTTTCTCTCTGCCAACGCAAAAACCTTGTGTCAGAGAACAAATGAATGCCAGGTGTGTTACTCTATCATTACCTGATTTGTTTGCTCTTAAGAGTGCATAGTTTTTCTACTTAAATGTTTCAAAGAAGATATCTTTTGTACATGATTAATGCATACAAAGATATTGGGCATTGGGTTGTCTGATTGAATTTTTAACCGTGCTACTATAGTCATATTTCACCATTTCTAAATTCTTGTTTATTCCACCATCACTATACATGCAAAAATTTTAGAACAAGTAATGGCTATTATGCTGGATGTATTCAATGCCAGTGCACGTATAAAATTGTCCATCTCAAGATAAGTAATTATGAAGAGTAACAGACACAGGATGTCATGCATTGGCCCATCCTAGTTAACATACTCAGAGCCATCATCATGTTATCACTTAGCTAATTCCTCGGGAATTTTCTCTTTTATTTCTTTATACTATATGAATGCTAATTGCATCTATGCTCTTTACGGTTCATTATCAGTTAAAGGATGCTTGTGTTCTTATTCTATTGCTTGCTGTCATTTTTACAGGTCAATGGCTTGTCAAGTTAGAAGTGCAACAAAATTGGAAACTGAAAAGGTACATTTGGGTCGGCACTCGGCAGGATATTTTGATCCTCCAGTCATTTCATTCATGATAGCGCTCAATACATCTATTACTAATTGAGATCAAATGAGTATTAGTTTTGCTTTTTATTTGATTTAAAATATCGTATTTTATAAAATTGTAGAATGGATATATGTAGGCATTAGCTTTATGAGCACATTTCCACAAGATCCTTGCACAAAATGCTGAAGGACATATTTGTTTGTGTTCGAGTCCTGCGTCCTTGTTTGGTAAGCTAAAAGCTTCTTTTTCATATTTGGATTCCAAATTCTTGGCAGGCTTGGAAGCTTCTAAACAGTCTTAAGTTGTCTTCCAAGAGTTATACAAGACCAGGGAAAACCCTACCATTAACCAAAGATAACAAGTCCTTTTCACAACACTCTCATAACACACATGTTCTGCGCGCATCTGATGTCAACTATGCTTCTGCAAGATGCACGCCACTGCATCAAGGTGTTGATGAAAATAGCGAATACAGTGACACAACAAGGTATGCAGGAAATCGTTTTCCATCACATTCAAGTGGTGGGGCAGAAATTGGGAAAGTTGTGAACAGGCAGAATGGAGCAGACACTTCATTGGCTAATAATTCTCATTCTCGAGGAATAGGGGGAATATCCAGCAATCATGCAATTGGTGTAAGCAAGACGAGGGAGTATAATAACACATGTGCTGATGGAACTGATGAAGATGACATTCTTCAGGTATTTCTTTGTGTGGCTTAAGCATTTAACAGAAAGAACTTCCATCTTTCCGTAGAATATATCAGATCATTGGTTGTTGACCTTTGAAACGAGAAATTGCAAATCTGATCCAATTTGAATATGCTGAGATTTTTCATAAAAAAGATCAAAACCAGTGATTACCTAGCTTCTTTAAAGTTAATTCCAAAAAGAAAGAAAAAACCAAAAGGAGAAAACAGAATAGATATCCTGCACTAATTGCTACTGTCTCTTGTTTAGTTGTTTCTAGTAAAGGATGAAATGTGCCTGTTAATCAGTTACTATATTTGTCACTTCGACTATCTTCCTGCTATAATTTGTCTCTACCCGGGATTTTAGACGGTTACAAAGTTCTGCTACATTCCTTTATCAGAATATAGATATCGACCAAATAGTAGAACACTATCAGACCAACTGCACGCCGCAGCCTTCTGTCTCAAGATGTCCGCCAATTACTCCATTTACAGATTCTAAATGTTTGGCTGGATCCGAGGAGACAAATTTGCCACCGGAATTGTCCTTAAACTGCAATCATGGGTTGAAGGTGTGGTAATTTTTCATGCCTCAATTATGTGCATCTCGAAGTAACTGATGTTTTCTTAATTCTTATGCTGATTCCTGCCATTAATACAGCTAGGGCTTTGTCCAGAAGCGTTGGATCATTTACAAGAAATGAAGGATAGGCTAATTAACATTTCAAATGATCTTCTTGACAATGTTTCAGAACTGAGTTTAGAGCAGGTTGAAATGCTTCGCCAAGAACGGTGTGTTCTCCAATTGTTCTTTTCTATTTTTATTTTCTCATCTTGCCTTGTTTGTGCTGCACATTCGTTCTTCCTTGACAGGTTTTAGACAATATTGAAGATAATTGGTTGCATTTGCATACTCAGGTCACAGCTGAAGCTGCAAATTCAGCACCTTGAAAAGTTTCTTCAAACTGTATCAGGCAACGAGGAAAGAAGGATGTCACAGTTTTCTGCTTCCACACAGACTTCCGCCTTTCAGTATGAAACACCTCGTGCAGGGTCTTCCAGGATTGATCCTATAAGACTTGACACACAGTTTCATGGATATAATGAGTCCGGTGGCTTTGGCAACTGGAATTCCTCATCACTTTCCTTTGATGTGACTGGTGGATTTGGTCTTTCAACAGCTCCAGTGGAGAGAGAACCCTACATCCCAAAGTATCTTGAAGTTAAGTATACTGAAGGTTCAAATGACAAGAAGTGGAGTAGCCGAGATTTCCCCTGGACAAAGAAGCTTGAGGTGTGTATTTACATGTGACTGCACGAACGAGATGTTTCTGTACAATTTCTGACATTTGGACATATTTTCCACTGACAGGCCGATAACAAAAAAGTATTTGGAAATCCCTCTTTTCGTCCTAATCAAAGAGAGGTGATAAATGCAACAATGAGTGGATGTGATGTATTTGTTTTAATGCCCACAGGAGGAGGCAAGAGTCTGACATATCAGGTAAGACATTTGATTTTCTGGCCTTCCCAGTGTGTTGATTATAATGTGCATCAAATTTAATCTGTTCATGATGATATTATCTGGTAAAATTGCAAGTTTTACAGGGAGACCTGGTTGTACCTACTGTTTCAAAAGGTGATTAAGCAACTCTAGCAGAAGAATCATCAACCCTTCTTAGTTATGCTCACTTCTGTGCTTATTTTGCTGAGAGGCCAACATATTTTACAGAAATCCCTTATTGATTAATTTTACTGCTTAATCATTGCCTTGCCGTCAGATTTCCGAGGACATGGCCCTTGATAGGAAGGTGTGGAGATCGAGCATTAGGGTTGTAGGTTAGGAGGTAGTTGAGCATTTTTCTACTTCGTTCCGGGTATGAGGATAGACTCATAGGGTTTGTCTTAGATTTCTAGTGGTTTATGTTGTGTTCTCACTATTCTCCCGTTTTTCTTTACTGGTTATTGTATTGCGTTTCAACTAATTTTTGGTTTTTTATAATGCTTTATTATTTCTATGGTTTCTGTTGATGGTACTGATATATTGTCTCTTTTGTCTTTTTCGTTTTCTTGAGCCGAGGGTCTATCGAAAACAACCTCTCTACTCCATGGGGTAGGGGTAAGGTCTGCGTACACACTACCCTCCCCAGACCTCTTACTTCTGGGATTTTGCTGGGTTGTTGTTGTTGTAATCATTGCCTTGCCGATAATAGCCACAAAGGTTGTCACATCTCATAGCATTAAATTTTGTTCAATTTTCTTCGGTTCGTAATTGCAAATGATAGAAGTATGTCTTCTATGGAGAGGTGCTCGCTGATTCTATCTTTCCTACATAAATTGTAACTCCGGCAGCTCTATAAGTGCTGACATAAATACATCCACAGCTGTTAACACTTAACAGTCACCCGGTTTTGGACGTTTACCTCAGCTTGTTCTGGAACTTGCTTGTTTGAATTTCTTTTTTCAACGTCGTCTGGTAAAAGTTCTGCACTGCCTGGAGTCAATGATTCTTCCAAGTTTGTAATCCTACCTCTTTCTTGTAAAACCACGTACCAATAAAATCGACACCTATTTCCCAAGAAAAAGAAAAGAGCTATCAGAAAATTTACAAATTCTAGCACATATATGCGTAGTTCACAGCTGAAGAAGAACTCATGTAATTATGGAGAAACGTATTTGTTCAATCTTTTTAATGGAATTAGCCCTGCAAAAAAGTAACAGAGGAGGGCTAGGAGGAGAATTGTTGAAGCTTGACAAGGATGTATGTTTCCACCAGTGACAATTTTCCTGAAACCCTGGTGACTGCTAGAGGAGAAGTAGATAGCCACGATGAGGCTAATGAATGTCTACGATAAGTAGGAAGCCATCAACAACAGTGGTAGGTGATTCCTTGCCTATGAGGAGAAGCAGGGTGAAGCCATAGGGGCATGCTGCGGGGAGTTTAAGTAGGAAGTTCCTTTTTGAAACTTGAAAGAGATACTCCCCATAATATGCCGAAAGGCATATACCCCATAAATACATGTTTGTGAAAATATTCTAGCCAAGCTTTGTCTTGAGCTCGTCTTATTTGTCTAAAAAGGCTCGAGTCAATTGTTATTCATGAACTGTTATGGCTAATAAATGCATCAATTAGAAAAACTGTACCATGATTATGGAATGAGCTATACTAATAAACAACAACAACAACATACCCAGTATAATCCCACATAGTGGGGTTTGGGGAGGGTAGTGTGTCCTTACCCCTACACTTGTGGAGGTAGAGAGACTGTTTCCAATAGACCTTCGGCTCAGGAAAGTATAAGCACCACAATAATAAAAAGAAAAACAAGACGGGACAATACAGAGAAGCCATGTAAAAGCAACATAAATAACAAGATAGTAAGACGATCGAAATGCAAAAAACGGCAGGTAGTCAAAGAAACTTAATACCAACCAAATGTGAGAGTACATACTAATACTACCGGTATGAATAATTAGACTGCCTAACCTACTACCCTAATCCTCGACCACCACACTTTTCTATCAAGGGTCATGTCCTCGGTCAGCTGTAGCTGCGCTCATGCCTAATCACCCCACCCCAACTCTTCTTCGGCCTACCTCTACCTCTCCTAAGGCCCTCCAATGCCAACCCCTCACACCTCCTTACCGGGGCGTCTGTGCTTCTCCTTCTCACATGTCCAAACCATTTAAGTCTTGCTTCCCGCATCTTGTCCTCAATAGGGGCCACACCCACCTTATCCCGAATAACTTCATTCCTAATCCTATCTAACCTGGTGTGCCGCACATCCATCTCAACATCCTCATCTCTGCTACCTTCATCTTCTGGACATAGGAGCTCTCAACACTCAGCCTCATACAACATAGCCGGTCTGACCACTGCTTTATAAAACATACCTTTAAGTTTTGGTGGTACCTTCTTGTCACACAAAACACCGGAAGCAAGTCTCCATTTCATCCATCCCGCCCCAATGGCCCCCCTGTATAATAGACCCAAGGTACTTAAAACTTGCCCTCCTAGGGATGACTTGTGAATCCAGCCTCACCTCCCCTTCCACTCACTGAGTTGCACCACTAAACTTACACTCCAAGTATTCTGTCTTGGTCTTGCTCACCTTGAAACCTTTAGACTCCAGGGTCTGTCTCCACACTTCTATCCTCGCGTTAACACCGTCTCGCGTCTCGTCAATCAAAACAATGTCGTCTGCAAATAACATGCACCATGACACCTCCCCTTGGATGTGGCTCCATTCTTGATATCAACATTCTTCTTTCTCTTCCCTTGGTAATTACTACCCATATTTGGACTTTGTTATTGCTGTTATTCCAATAAAGGATAGCCCGGTGCACTAAGCTCCCGCTATGCGCGGGTTCCGCTTATTGTTTACCGGGCTTGGTACTTAGAACTTTTGGTTGCTGGGATCTCACATTCAGGTCCAACTTCCTGCAGCTTCCTGCTCTCATTTGTCCTGGGATTACTCTGGTCATTTCACCTCTTGTTTCGCTCATCCAAGATCAGATAATGCATCTTTTGCAGGTAATGCTGGTTGAGACCATAATAACTATCTGCTTCTAAGAAATCTATCTAATACTGGTTTTCATGGTATGTTTACATTACAGGTTAATATACCTGCTGCTTATCTTAGTTCCAATATGGAGTGGACTGAGCAACAGGAGATACTTAGAGAGCTCAATTCAGATGTTTGCAAGTACAAATTTTTATATGTTACCCCGGAGAAAGTTGCCAAGTGCGTGCTTGTAATTTCATTTGGTAACATTTGAAACCAAATTATATTTTAAAATACTCAAATATTACTGATATGGTAGTGCAGAAGTGATGTTCTGTTGAGACACTTGGAAAGTCTACATACTCGTGAATCACTTGCTAGAATTGTTATTGATGAAGCACATTGTGTGAGCCAATGGGGACATGATTTCAGGCCTGATTATCAGGTAATGTCTTTGCAAACTTTTTCATGCCCTCATATTTTGTTGGGGTACTTTTGACGGATGCTAAAGTTTTCAGTTGTCATCCAGGGTCTAGGTATCCTGAAGCAAAAGTTCCCAACTGTGCCTGTTCTGGCCTTGACTGCTACTGCCACAATGAGTGTCAAGGAAGATGTTGTTCAGGCCCTTGGTCTTGCCAACTGCATTATTTTCCGACAAAGCTTTAATCGTCCAAATTTAAGGTGAATAAATAATTCTGAAAGTCTAGTGGTACTTTTCCACTCTTGGCCTTACAGAAACATGATTGTGATAATTTGTCGATGTTGCAGATATTCCGTTATCCCAAAGACAAAGAAGTGTTTGGAAGACATTGACAACTTTATAAAGAAATTTCATTTTGATCAATGCGGGATAATTTATTGTCTTTCTAGAATGGATTGTGAGAGAGTAGCCGAAAAGCTGCAGGTTTATCACAAAGCCAGTCTGTTTCTTTCTATTTTTTTCTTGCTTTTTATATTGTTGGTTTCCCGGCGAGAACTTTCTTAAAACTTGATACAGAGCATGATGCAAGATGATGTTTGTATTCATTTCTCATGTGATGTAGTAATAATTGTGAACTTATTTGAGTGGTTGCTTGTTAGTATCTAGATATCATCTTATAAACTCTCTTCTTCCTTAAATCTTCTTTCATAATGGTAAATCATTGATTTGCAGCCACTACTGAAGAATGTTTTGTTTTATATTGCATTAGTTTTATAAAAGATAGTTTTAAATTTGGAAATCTCACTGTGACTCTGAAGTTCAGGTACTTTATATTTAATCTAGTTATAAGTTAAGGCTATGTGAAATAATTCATTTTTTAAAAGTATATATTTCATTTCTAAATAAACAGAAAGTGCTTTGTCAAATACTTAGCAACCTTTATTCCTTATGAAACAGAGTTATGTTCAAGGAGCTTGTGGCTGTATGATTGAATTAGGTAGAAAAACACCTTTGTTTTCTTCCAATAGCTAGATAGATGATGACTGAAACAAAGATCCTTTTTACCTTTTCTTTTCTTGTCCAGTCCGGATAATTCTTCTTTGGAGTTTATTATTGTCTAATGGGAATGTTCAATTTGCAGGAATACGGACATAAAGCAGCATTTTATCATGGCAGCATGGAGGGTGCTCAGCGAGCTAACATCCAGAAGCAGTGGAGCAAAGATGAGATCAATATTATATGTGCAACTGTTGCATTTGGAATGGGTACGATTGAGACTTATGTGGCTTTTTAAGGCTGATTTGCTGTTAACTAATCAGCATTAACATGATCGCCTCAGGTATCAACAAGCCAGATGTTCGTTTTGTCATTCATCATTCTTTGCCAAAATCTATTGAAGGGTACCATCAGGTGGTTGCTGAAGCTTTAATTTTTAGTTCTTTCTTTTGCTTCTCAGAATAACTAGTGTGTTAAATTCAGTTCAATAGAGTATGAAATTGACTTTGCTGTTATGCCTGTGCAATAGGAGTGTGGTCGTGCTGGTAGAGATGGTCTACCTTCCTCTTGTGTTTTGTACTACAGTTACAGTGATTATGTGAGCCTCCGTCGCAATATGTTCTTGTTTCCTTTAGCAAAGTAAATGAGTGTTGATCTCCTCTACTTTGTTTTTTTTTGTATCAAACATATTTTTTCTTTTTCAATTTTCAACAGATACGAGTCAAGCATATGATAAGTCAAGGAACCGTAGATCAGAATTCCTTTGGATCTGGATATGGTCGTTCAAATGTGGCTACTTCAGGGAGGATCCTTGAGACAAACGTGGAAAATCTTCTAAGAATGGCATGGATTGTTCTTAAGTGTCTGAGATCTTTACTTTGTAATGTTAGTATGCTTAAGTCGTTCAACACATTTTTCAGGTCAGTTACTGTGAGAATGATGTTGATTGTCGTCGTCTCCTTCAGCTTATTCACTTCGGAGAGAAATTTGAATCTACCAACTGCAGAAAAACATGTGATAATTGTTCCAAGATTCAGAAATGTATTGAGAAAGATGTCACGGAAGTTGCAAAGCAATTAGTAAGGGAAAACTTCGTTTGTCCAATTCTGTATCTCATAGGAAGACATTCATTTCCTTGAAACACTAGACTGTTGCTGGTTTTAGTAAACATTGATATCTTGCCTGCATGTCAGGTTGAATTGGTGAAGATGACAGGACAGAAGTTCTCGTCAGCCCATGTTTTGGAAGTCTACAGGGGCTCCTTGAGTCAATATGTATGTCTTAGCTGTTAATTTCTCATTGCTTATTTTTTCTGGTTGGCTAATATGGTACGATTATGTAAAACATAGGTGAAGAAACACAGACATGAGTCCTTGCGTCTGCATGGAGCTGGAAAACATCTAGCCAAGGGTGAAGCATCCCGCGTGCTACGTCATCTTGTTACTGAAGATATTCTTGTGGAGGATGTTAAAAAGAGTGACCTATATGGATCTGTATCATCAGTCCTAAAGGTAATTTACTGAAGATAGAATAGAAGCAAAATAGCCTTTCAGATATCATATGTGAAAAATTTGTCTTTCATCTCTGATATTCATCTTTTAAATCTCAACCATTTGAGTTTTTTCTAAGAAACGGAAAATGTATTTTGTATTCAGGTGAATGAATCAAAAGCCTACAATCTATTTTCTGGTGCTCAGACAATGAGATTAAGGTTCACTTCTATTCTCGTTACTTCCATTTAGCTTGTTATCTGTTTCCTTGTTACTGGATGTGTGCAAATTCTTTTCACATTTCTTACCATTACTTTAAAGTAACTACTGTTTTAAAGTTGATCTGGAGATACTAGCATGGTCTGTCATCTGAAAGTGTCTTTACTCATCTTTGTCTGATATAAGTTGATTTTGCATCTACTAATTGAGTAAACAGAAACATGGCTTATCAGAATCATTAAAGATGTGTTTTTGAGCTTGAAAGTTTGTTGGCTTTCTCCCAGGCTTTCAAATTTGGTCAAACTGTGGCCAGGAACAATAACATCTTTACTGTATTCCAACCTTTATCTTGTATTTTTTGAGAACTTCAATTAGGGATGTGGTTCATGCATTACTTACAATAGGAATCTTCTTATTCCATCTCTTTCCTCCATCCCAATACATATAATTCAACTTGGGGATGTCACGGAATGTTTGGCACCTTTTATATTATTCTATACAACTTTCACAACGTTCAGGATTCTAATTCATCTAACAATTCGACTTTTGAACTTTGATATGATGTTTCCTGTGAAATAACTTTTCAACCACAAGTTATATTAATATCTTAAACTCCATGCTAGTTAAATGGTGTCATATTCAATGGGATGGGAAGACTATATATTCCAAGGGATTAAAATGTAGTACATCCCACTTTGTGTGTTGGCAGCCGCCATCGTGAGAGGCTAAGAGCTTTCCTGAAGTGTAGAATAAGACCAATCAATGGGTCTTTTACATATCAATAACCATCCTATTCATTCCCTTCTCTTGATTAGTGCAAACCACATATCTATAATATATCTATTGCTAAAATAAACATGGTTCTGGTTATTGAAATCATTCCGGTTTATCATAAATTGTTATAATCAGGACGAACTTACACATTTCTGACTTGTTTTTTTACAAGTAAATACATGCTTACCTGCCTGGTCTGTGATAATTTAGTATTTTGGTGGTTGACTATCATGAGTCCAGTTAATGTATGTATATTATGACAGCTAGATGGTGGGAAAATTGTCCCTTTCTATCTTCTACCACGTGTAGAATGCCCATGTCTGATTTTCCTTTTCGGGAGTTGCAAATTTTTTGGCAAACTTGTTACCAATAATCACATTTTTTAATACTATTATAAATTTGAAGAAATCATTAGATAATTCACTCTGTAAAGGTCATATACTCGCATCAAATGATCTAAACATAAAGTAGAATAATCAGTCTCTAAATGGTGCCGTTTTCTATGACTACTCGTTTATTAAGCAACTAAACAAATATCTTCATCTGTTCCTGATCAAATTGTCACATGCAACACATGGAAGGAGTATGATCTATTTGATGTTATTACAGGTTCCCTTCATCTGTGACTCAATCTAAGCTGGGTAAATTTGAAGCCACTCCAGCAAAAGGTTCACTAACATCTGGAAAGCAGAGTCCTCCCAGGACAGACCCTTCTGCTGCACCTCAATCTCCAGTTGATACGGTACCTTCAGATTACATATGACTGTCACCTCATTATAGGTGTGCTTTTCCCATCAATAAGTTTCTTGCCACACCTTATTCTTTTTGTTTATTTTAGAACCTTTCAGCGAAACTGTATACAGCTCTACGGAGACTTCGTACTCTTCTCGTTAAAGAAGCTGGAGACGGTGTCATGGCTTACCATATATTTGGGTAAGTGCCTTATTTAATCTCGTTTTCTTTCCTTCTCCTTTTTGTTAATATCATTAAGCATTTTTGGTTGCTAGTATTTCACTTGGGCAGTGGCGATGAACTTAAGTTGCACTCTTAAATTTCTCCTGGCTTTTAAAAGATGTGATATACTAGTCAGACCTGCTGTTTCGCTGCCTCAAGATTTGGTTCTCTTAAACCATATGGGAAACGTGGACCAAAGATTCACGGGAAATTCAGAACTCCGGAGAATTTCAGAACCCATTCAAAAGGATTGCTATTGAATGACATAATGTGCCATGGAATAAAATCTGATTGATGTTCTGTATTCTTAAAGTTGGTGTATATGTATTCTTTGCAAGAGCCCTTTGCATTCAAGCGGCCTACGTTGCCTATTTTTGTACAACTTATTCTAACTTATTAAAAGAGGAGAGTAATCAAACGATAGATTTGAATTTTTTTTAGTTGTTATGCTGGACTCTGTCTCTTTTTAAAGTTGAACATTCTAGTGTAGTATAAATTTCTTCAGACTTTCGAACTCAGGTTGGACATAATGAGGGCTTTCAGTAAGTATGCTTTTTCTCTGGCATTCTCATAAATACGATGCTTCGCTTGAATATTCTTCTGTTCTGGAGGATGCAAAGGGAAACAGATTTGACACTTTGTACTGCTTAGAAGTTAGAAGTGCGTGATTTATAAGGCTCTTTGATTTGCCAGTTTGTACTTTTCTTCTTTATTGTCAGGAGAACTGCTGCTAAAATGATTTTTTTTTGGTTCATTTTCTAGAGATGCTACCATGCAGCAGATTAGCATTAAAGTACCAAGAACTACGGATGAGCTACTCGACATCAATGGCATTGGCAAGTAAGTTTGAGAATAAGTTGGACAATGTTTTCATCCATAGTTCCACATGTTTTAATGAGCTTGGTGGTGCAATTTAGGGTAAAAATCATCAAGTACGGGGATAGGGTGCTAGAAACCATTGAAGCTACCATCAACGAGCACAAGTCAGTTAAGACCAATAGCAGCGGCAATGACAGTACAGATTCAGGTAAAAAGAGGAGAAATTCCATCAATGTACAAAATGCGAACTCCAAAGATGAGGAGGATTTCACTGGAAGCACTGGTCGTTCTAAGAAAAGGGTGTCGAAGAAGCAGAACAAAAATCCAGAGGTTATCGACTATAGGGACCTCGGGTATTTTGATGAATGTATGGACGGTGACATTGACTTCGATGAGACTATGATGCCATAGTGAAGGCTTCCTTTTCAAGTGTTGATCAAAATGGAGGAAGAATTTTATGAAACTGTTTGGATTTAGTCTCATAATTTACATGGGAGAAAAGTTTATCATCACTACACTGTTTTATATCCATTCTCGTGAAATATTGAGTTATCTGTGGACAAAGCTACTGGAACAAGGTCAAAATTCCAGTTACTATGAGATGTTAAATTAATCTTGCTGTTAAGTGATACCATCCTAAGTGTATATAATATTTCTCCTTTCTCTATGGAGTAGTGTATTTCTGAACTTTTGTTGGATTTTAAGTGTACAGGGGAAGATTTTGCGAGGGAAGGGATTTTAGAATCCTGCCATCTATTTTCCGTTTTAATTGGCTTTACACTTCTCTCTTACTGAAAGTTTGTTACAACTTTGCTCTCTATAATTTTATGGCCAAGTTATTTAGTCTGGATTTTACCTTAGTAATACTTTTTTTGATTTTTAAGTTGGGAAAAGTCATGTAGCAATTATGATTTTAAATAAACAATAAGGTGATTGGCTCGAGATGCTAGGGGAGTTGGCTTATACAAAATGTGTATTTATTGTTTAAGATTTAAAATCACAATCTTTGTAATGTTGGTCATGAGAAGTAAATGATAATTCGGCTTGGAATCAATATGGCAATACCTTGTAACCAGAATCAGCTTGTTGGACCTTTTGCATGGGCGAATTGCTCGTAAAGAAAACACATGTTGAAACTGCCAGTTCGCTATTACTGATTTACTTTCTGAGGGTAAAATTGACTACTTTCTGGAATGATGTCAGAAGTGAATATTATATAAAATTTTAATTTAGAAACTAGGTTGGGTCGTCTTTAGGATCATGTGGTGTCTTTACTTTAAGAAGTAATATAAAATATTACTACATCTTTTAAGGACTGTGAATAAAATTATGCAATTGGAATTATTCTGATGGTTAACGTGTCATTTACAGTTAATTAATTCTAAATTCAGAGTCATAAACATTCTTCCCATTCCAAATTCAAGTTACGAAGAAACTCGCAGATCCCAAAATATTGGAATCAAAATGTTTAATTGTTAACTAGGAATATTTTATATCTCTCCTTTGCTATTACTGACATATATTAATCTGATGCAAAATTATATTATTATTATTATTATTTAAGAAATCAAACAGTATTTGTACAAACATCGTGATATACAATATCACTTTTTATGTAGATAATATGTTCAAATATTCCATTTATTTATTTTTACTTAACCACTATATTAAAAATATATTTTTATTTTTACTTGTTCATTTTAATAAATTAAAAGAAAAATAATGTTTTTTTAAAGTAATGGAGTATAAAACAAACTAGATTTACTGACCTCTTCAAATCGAAACCGTTCCTTTTGTACAAAAGAAATACTACTATAAATTTCAGTATGAGATTTTTGGAAATAAAGTAACAAACAAAAAAAAAAGAAGAGAGAAGATATTTCAGTGCACGAGTAGGGCGAAATACGCGATTTCAGAAACGAGAATAGGACAAAAAGTACGAGAAGGGTGGGTCCCAAATTCGTACACATAATTCAAGTGAATCAGCAACGTGTCAACAGCATTACGTGCCATGTAAGTAAATTCGCGGTGACTAGAGTAGGCGCTTCATTTTCTTATATATTTGTTATTGTTATGCTTACTCTCCCATTACTCACAGCTTATATAATCATTCCACACCTCTCACTCTGTTTCTTACAGTGAGAACTGAGAAACAACAAAAAAGCTCTCTTTGTGTTTATTTTGCAAGTTTTGAGAAAGAGCAAAAACTCTATGGGCTAATGCCTATTTTCTCGATTTGTATATATGCTTTTATAGTTAATGGGGATATGAGAGAAACTTGTACTAACAATTTCTGTACGTCTTTGTAAAAAAGGGGAAACCCTAGCATTTCTAGCTCAAAAAGTAAGAAGATGGAGGAGGAAGAGAATTTAAAGAGAAGAAAGGAAAGTGAAAAGCCACCAGAGGATGACTGTTGTCCCATTTGCTTTGGAGATTTCTCCATTCCTTGCAAAACCAACTGTGGTCACTGGTTTTGTGGTACCTTTCTACACTCTTTTACTTATTACTACTACTAGTTTACTAGTGCTAATATTTTATTAGAAAACAATTTCATCAGACAAAACATTTTACGTGATACAACAGGCATCCTTAAGTTTTACAAAGTATGGATTTAATTTTGCTAGAATGATTGAACTAACTAATGTTGCAGTTTTTATTTTGCAACTTAAATAACTGAAATCATGTGCCTAATGGGCCCAAAAAACGCAGATTACAGATAATTGTGCGTAGTAGCATGCTTTGATTGGAGATCTTGTTTTTCAGTTACCAAGATAGATCTTTTCTGATGTGGAAGATCAGACTATGCTGCAACCACAGAGCATACTTAGACAGTACCTTGGCTCTGATACCAATTGTTGCGGAAGCCAAATGTATATAGTGTGAATGAGTCACAACTACTATACCAAAAATTATGACAACCACTAAATAATAAACAAGACAATAAGACAACAATAAAAGAACACCAGAATTTACGAGGTTCGGCCAATTTTGCCTACTTCCTCGGACACAATCAATATTTTATTCCACTCCAAAATTACAAGTGAAATAATACTAAAGAGAGAAGATACAAATGCCTTAAGAAGATAAAAGGCAAATGAGAGGTATTTAAATCCTAAACATTAGGCCTCCTTTTATAGGGTGAAATTCTCATTCAAAATTGTCATCCACCGATGTGGTACTTTTGCCAATTTCAACAAATCTCCACCTTGGCAAAATTCCACATCTTCAATTTTCTCTCAATAACAAATTTTGGTTGTGTCTTCATCTTCAATCTTTAGTGTTCAACAATGTTGATCAAATCCAAACAATGTTGAAACTTGACCGCAGTCACCACTTTTGTCAGCATATCAGCAGGGTTCTCCGTAGTATGAATTTTCTTCACCGTGACTCCACCTTCTTCTATGATTTCTCGTACGAAATGATACCGAACATCAATGTGCTTCGTCCTTGCATGATAAACTTGGTTCTTCGCTAATTGAATAGCACTTTGACTATCACAAAAAATTGTAATATTTTTTTGTTCAATACCAAGCTCCTTTAGCAACCCCTGAAGCCAAATTGCCTCCTTCACAGCCTCCGTAATAGCCATGTACTCTGCCTCTGTTGTAGACAAAGCAACTGTTGACTGCAAAGTAGACTTCCAACTAACTGGTGCCTTTGCAAAAGTAAACACATAACCAGTAGTTGACCTTCGTTTGTCCAGATCACCCGCAAAATCTGAGTCACAATATCCAACTACAGACCGATTGCCTTCCTGCTCAAAAACTAACCCAACATCTACAGTACTATGAATATACCGTAGAATCCATTTCACAGCTTGCCAATGCTCCTTTCCTGGATTATGCATATATCTGCTAATAACTCCAACGGCTTGTGAAATGTCAGGTCTCGTACAAACCATTGCATACATCAAGCTACCAACAACATTTGCGTATGGTACCCTTGACATATACTCCTGTTCAGTTTCATCCTTTGGCGACATAGTAGTACTTAGCTTAAAATGGGGAGCAAGTGGCGTACTAATTGGCTTAGTCTTCTTATCTATGCCAAAACGCTTTAGTACTCTCTTCAAATATTCTTTCTGAGATAAACAGAGTTTCTTTGTACGTCTATCTCTTATTATCTCCATGCCAAGAATTTTCTTTGCCTCACCCAGATCCTTCATCTCGAACTCCTCCTTCAGTTGAATCTTCAACTTATCAATTTCTTCCGAATTCTTGGAAGTTATCAACATATCATCAACATATAGGAGAAGATATACAAAGGAACCATCATTAAGTTTGCGCAAATACACACAATGATCGTATTTGCTTCTCTTGTACCCTTGCCGCAACATAAACTTGTCAAATCGCTTGTACCATTGTCTAGAAGATTGTTTCAATCCGTACAACGATTTTTCAAGTTTGCATACTATATTTTCTTTTCCAGCAACTTTGAATCCTTCTGGCTGAGTCATGTAGATTTCCTCCTCCAAGTTTCCATGTAAAAACGCAGTTTTTACATCCATCTGAACTAGTTCCAAATCCAACTGTGCTACCAAAGCCAACATAATTCTAATGGAGGAATGTTTTACAACTGGAGAAAATACTTCATTGTAATCAATTCCCTCCTTTTGAGCATATCCTTTGGCCACCAATCTTGCTTTGTAGCGAACATCTTCTTGGTTAGGAAATCCTTCTTTCTTTGCAAATACCCATTTGCACCCAATTGCTTTCTTTCCCTTCGGGAGATTGGCCAATTTCCATGTATGATTCTGATGAAGGGACTGCATTTCTTCATTCATGGCAATCCTCCACTTATCTTCTTCTGAACTTTGGATTGCGTCTTTATAAGTGGTAGGAACACCATCAGCTACAATTGAGGTTGCACAAGCAACCGTCTCTATAAGACGAACAGGTTTCGTTATTGTCCTTTTTGGCCTGCTGGTTGCTATTGATTCAAGTTGTTGTCGAGGTTCCTGAGTTGGAATCTCCCTTTCTACTGGCTCTTCTTCCAGAGGGTAATCTTCATGAGTTTCCTCCTCTGCTTCTTGTGTAGGAAAAATAAATTTTCCCTCAAACTCCACCTGCTTTGATGCACCACCAGTTTGTTTGACATCTTCAACTGTCATCTTATTTGTTATGGTAGATTCATCAAAGGTAACATCTCTGCTGAATATAATATTCCTTGTCTCTGGACACCATAAGCGGTATCCTTTGACTCCAGAAGTAATCCCCATAAATATAGCCTTCTTTGCTCTCGGATCCAATTTTGACTCTTTCACATGATAGTATGCAATTGAGCCAAACACGTGCAAAGAATCATAATCTACAGCAGGTTTTCCATACCATTTTTCAAATGGTGTCTTGCCATCAATAGCAGCAGATGGTAGACGATTAATGAGGTGGCATGCATATGTAATTGCCTCAGCCCAAAATTCTTTGCCCAAGCCAGCATTGGACAACATACACCGTACCTTCTCCAGTAAAGTCCGGTTCATACGTTCTGCCACTCCATTCTGTTGTGGTGTATTTCTGACAGTGAAGTGTCGGACGATGCCATCATTTTCACAGACCTTATTGAAATGATCATTTTTGTATTCACCTCCATTGTCTGTGCGAATACACTTGATCCTCCTGCCTGTTTGATTCTCCACCATCGTTTTCCATTTGAGAAAAATTCCCAACACTTCATCTTTCCTCTTCATTGTATACACCCACACTCTTCGGGAAAAATCATCAACAAAGGTTACAAAATAGTGCTTCCCACCCAATGAAGGTGTTTTGGAAGCACCCCAAACATCAGAGTGTACATAATCCAAAATGCCTTTAGTATTATGGATCGCTATACCAAATTTAACCCTTGTCTGTTTCCCTTTGACACAATGCTCGCAAAACTCCAAGTTGCAAGTCTTTACGCCTTTTAACAATCCTTGATTAGATAAAGCTTTCAAGGATTTTCCTCCAGCATGTCCCAAGCGCATGTGCCATAGCCTGGTTGCTTCTGCCTCTTTGTCATCACTGGATGTCACTGTTGCTGTCCCAATAACTGTGCTACCACGATAGCAGTACATGTTATTGTTCTTCCGATTGGCCTTCATTACCACTAGTGCACCGGAGCATATTCTCATCACTCCATTTTCTGCAATGATTTTGAACCCTTTTGATTCTAGGGCTCCCACAGAGATGAGATTCTTCTTCAAACCCGGTACATATCGAACATCTGTTAATGTTCTGATCATTCCATCATGGCTCCTTAATCTTATTGAACCAATGCCATATGAGGTAAGAGGGCTGTTATCCGCTGTGTGGATGACTCCATATTCTCCTTCTTGAAAATTCACGAACCAGTCCTTGTTGGGACACATATGGTAGCTACAAGCCGAGTCCATCAACCATATGTCTGATGATGTTGATAACTCTGTTGTAACTAATGAGAAGTCTGAATCATCACAATCAGCTACATTTGAATCCATAATGGCCTTTCCATTGTTATGTCTGGCCTTATTCTTCAACTTCGGACAGTCTTTCTTCCAGTGCCCCTTTTCTCGACAAAAGGCACATTCATCTTTGCTGGGTCTAGATCTCGACTTGGATCTTCCCTTCTTAGTCCTCGTTTGATTTTGAGGACGACCCCTCACAATTAGTGCTTCTTCTTCTCCGCCCTTCTGTTTTTCTCCCTTTCTTTGTTCATAGCTGTACAAAGCTGAACAAACTTCTCTGAGAGAAATTTCGTCATTTCCATGGAGTAGAGTAGTTTCAAGGTGCTCGTACTCATTAGGAAGTGACCCCAATAACATCAAGGCCAAGTCACCATCATCAAAAGTTGCATCCATATTTTGCAAATCTGTGACCAACTTATTGAAACTGGTGATATGTTCATTCATTGTGGTACCAGGAACATAGGTAAAGCGAAACAGTCTCTTCTTCATGTACAATTTATTTTGACTGTTTTTCTTCAAAAATTTATCCTCCAGTGCTTTCCATAATTTACTTGCAGAAGTTTCCTTTGTGTATGGATATTTCTGCTCTCTAGCAAGGTAGGATCGAATGGTACCGCAAGCAACACGATTGATAATTTTCCAATCTTCTTCTCCAATAACATCTGGCTTCTTTTCTTCAATGGCAAGATCTAGCCCTTGTTGAAAAAGAACATCTAGAACCTCGCCTTGCCACATCCCAAAATGTCCTGACCCGTCAAAAATTTCTACCGCAAATTTCGCATTTGACACAATTCTTGTCATAAGCGAAGATGCCAACGATGACGTATTATTGACACTTGATGTAGATTCTTCTTGTTTACTGTCTCCCATTTTGACACAAATATTATTTAGTAGCTGACGACACAAATCAAGATTATTTCCTTTCTGGTGTGGAAGATCAGACTAAGCTGCAACCACAGAGCATACTCAGATAGAACCTTGACTCAGTTACCAAGATAGATCTTTTCTGATGTGGAAGATCAGACTATGCTGCAACCACAGAGCATACTTAGACAGTACCTTGGCTCTGATACCAATTGTTGCGGAAGCCAAATGTATATAGTGTGAATGAGTCACAACTACTATACCAAAAATTATGACAACCACTAAATAATAAACAAGACAATAAGACAACAATAAAAGAACACCAGAATTTACGAGGTTCGGCCAATTTTGCCTACTTCCTCGGACACAATCAATATTTTATTCCACTCCAAAATTACAAGTGAAATAATACTAAAGAGAGAAGATACAAATGCCTTAAGAAGATAAAAGGCAAATGAGAGGTATTTAAATCCTAAACATTAGGCCTCCTTTTATAGGGTGAAATTCTCATTCAAAATTGTCATCCACCGATGTGGTACTTTTGCCAATTTCAACAGTTTAGAGTCTAAGAACTTTCTGATTATAAGTTATAACTGCATTTGATTTAAACTAAACATTGCAAATTATCCTCTTGCCTTTCCCTCTCTCGCTTCCTCCAAAGTCGACCCAACAAAAGCCCATAAGAGGAAGAATCTGTCAATAACACAAAGTTCTGTGCAGCGTGAGCGCATGTGTGTGTGTATACTCCCTTCGTCTCAATCTATCTCACATATAAAGAAGTGAAGACTTTGGGAACTTGCGGTATGGAATAGGACACAACATTTGTGCGGCTATAAGACTTTTGAAGAATGTTGTTTTATATATGTCATAACAAGTGACTATAAAAGCTTGTCAATAAGGGTAAAATAAAAAGTTTAAGTTAATTATTTCCACATTTTGAAGCTTCCATTCTTTTTGGAATGTGCTAAGGAGGAAACACTGCCAGGCAGTAAACTGGAATGGAGGGAGTAGCACATATAAAGTTTATAAGTTCTGTGTAAATGATGTTTTCCTTATTCCTGCTCTCTCCTCTGCTCTGCAGCAAGTTGCATATTGCAGCTCTGGCGCTACAGATCAACGCTACAGAGATGCAAGTGCCCAATATGCTGTCGCCCCATCAGTAAGTTGGTACCAGAGGCATCACTACTTGTTCAACAGGAAGAGGATGTCATTGAGCTCCTTAAGAAAATTGAGCGCTACAATCACCTTTACGTCGGTGGTGCCTATGGGTTTTTTCTGGTAGGCTGCTACGTTGGAGCTCCATACCTGCAATGCAATTCTCAGTTGTGCATATCTGTTGTATACTTCATAGTTTTTCTTTTTGGTTGGGGTCTCTTTCCTTTTTGGTTCTCGCGAAATTGTATTAGCATCTTGTACATAAATCTTTCTCAGAAGAAAAAATAATAATTAAACTCTTTTAGCATCTTCAGGTAAAGATTTATTGCTTTGTAAATGTCTAATGAGTGGAGCAGATTACATGACGATGTCTATTTTAAACTGAAGCAGTTTTCTTTTTACAATTACAAATAAGACACGAGCTGATTTTGTGCTTTTCTACCCTGTCAAATGTAAATTAGTTTCATTATCTAGTTGCATCTATTAGGATTTGTCCTCATATCTAAGCTCTCAAAGTAGATTAGGATATTTGCTTGTACCTTCTATGGTGCTTTGAGCCCTTGAATGGTCCAACTGTGCTATATAACATAGTGTGTCAGGCAAGTTTGTTCTTTACTGAGACAACTTATCGGTGAAGTTAAGCCAATTGATTTTATTTCGGATCAGTAAAACGTTAAAATTGCACCTTCCTGTGCTATCATTTAGTTGTTTTATTTTAAAACTTCAGAATAATGTTTATCATAGGTCTGGTTTCATGGGTTCTCTTTCTCGATCCTGCAGAAGGTACTAGCAATACCACTTTTAACGAGAAGAACTCTCCGGTCTGTAATGGATGGACTGATGAATCCTGATCAAATTCGGTTAAACTATTACCTGATGCGCATTCTTGCGGTAAGTTTTTTAAACAGTTAATTGGAAATATTGCAATTACTTTCTGGATTCTTGTTCCGACGTTACATGGGGAAAAGGTCTATGCAAATTCATGTTTGTGCTGGAAGGTCTAAACATGCGGAGATTTGAATTGCGATGCACTCTCATTTCTTCCGGTTCATTTATGATTATGATTTAGTTTTACTCAATAACCTTACATTATGAGAGAAACAATTCATATTCTTTTGACATGCTCTGTTCAAGGTAAAGCATAGATTCTCAGGAAGTGAATTTTGGTAGAACTTTTCTGCGTACTTGTCATTGCAAATCTAGACATTGCGTATATCAGAAATCTTAGTACTGTACTATGCAAAACCCGAAGATCATTAATCGTATTTTGGACATTGCTTCATGCTCCATGCAGCAGTTATGTCGTAAATGTTCTTTGTTAGCTACTTCTGGTTTTTGATTGTTAATGCTTTAGCTCCTTTTGTTTCAATATTGGCTGTGAAGTAATTTCGTTGTGGTTACTGCAGTTGTTGCTGAGTTGGATCTACTGTAGCTGCCAATTTGAGTTCATTCCTACTGGTATTCTACTTGTCATACTCAACAAGAGAATGAAATTGTATATTAAGCTTTACGTTATCTGCAGCTGTGAATATTGCGAGATTCTGACAAATAATCATCCTTTAGAGGGTGATTTCATTTATCCGTTATCATATAATCATGCTCATTTTCAGAATGCAACTTAATAGAGAGTAAACTATATCGAAGATGTTACTTGTTTCCGCCTTCTTTAGGGAGGCTGTTTTAATTACTCTTCCAGACTTCCACATCTTGTTTGTTTTTTGCACCCATTGGTAGATTTTGGTTGGATTTCAACATAAGCTGATAAAATACCTGTTTGTAGGAGGACTAGGAGTCTGGAGGCTGTTTGACCTATGTGCTATTTTCATGGTTGGCATTTTCTCCTTGGCTGGCCTATATCGGAGATGGGTTCTTCGTCGTCGTGTGAGACAGTTGGCTATTCTACCAGCACAACCCTATTGAAAGTCCAGTCCATGCCAGCCTAATGGAGAGTCCATGCTGTGAATATATCTTGACTTTTGTTGCTGCAGGAAAAAAATTGATTGTATGGGAGGTTATTTTAAAGGTAGCTCCCACTACTAGGCCATATTAGTCTCACTCTAATCAATGAAGTGTTAAGCGTAGATATACAAATGTAGTATGCTTTTGATTCAGATTCAAACTTCAGTAGATTATCCAACCAATTAGTAATCCGAGGTCCCAGACATTTATTAACCGGAAGAAAATCGCAACATGATATTCAGTTGCCTACTTATTTAGGCCGGCATCTACAGGGCACAAGTCTGAGCTACTTTGAAATGGTGCTTCTTTGCATTTGTAGTTCTTCCTAATTACTTAGCAAAGCTGGGGTAGTTTGTTTGTTAGTTTTACCCAACGGGGCAAAGTTTATTGGCTTTCATTTCGAAATAATTCTTCAGTTTTTTATGGTGTTTCTTTCTTTGGTCAGATGCGACTTTTAATTGGCTGAAAATTTTCTTTTTTAAGTCTGTGTTGTACTATGTGCTTTCACATTTGTCCAGTGCACCAAGAATTCGTTAGATATTTGTGGCTTCTCCTGGTTGATTTGAGTCATATGAAGTCAAGTTTAAGCGTGATTTAAGTTCTCGAATTTCTTTAAAACTATGTCAATAAAATATCTTAAATCACCTTTGATTGAAATGATTTTACACTTTGCAAACTTTTCCAAATGTGGTGTCAATATTATCTTGTTACTACTATATCATATCTATCCTCTTTTTACTGTTATTTTTTGCTAAAATGTGTGATCAAATTAACAGTTAAGCACTGCAATCAGTATTTTTTTTTTAAAAAAAATGCTTAGGGAAACGCTTTAAAACACATTAAGCTAGACCTCTAACTATGTGAAGAGGAACAAATAACTAACAAAAAACAAAAAGTAAGAGCTCGTTTGGTTACATGTACATAGAATCCAACATTAGTAATGCAAATATGCAATGTCGTGCAATACACTCTATAATCGTAGTTTTGTGGGGGCATAATAGTATATAAGTTGTTGTTTTCCCGTGAAACGATACAGTTGAATTTGTTTGTAGTTTCTAGACAAGTGAATTAATTTGATCCAAAAAGTAACGAACTAACTGATGAAATATAAAATATTTAGCCTTAGAATGTAGATGAAATGACATAACTGACGAGTCCGGGAACATGATTTCCGGGCACAATAATGATGAGATCAAAAAGCGAGAAAGCAAAATGGTATTAAAATTCTATATATAATGTAATATAAGTTAGCCAGAAAATTCGTGTCCCTTACAATGATCATTGAACTTATTATTTATAGCTATGAGGAAGGTACTAAGGTCGTGTCTTTCTTTAATGTCAATTATGGGGAGCATTAATGAAGACGTAACAGTGAACATAAATGTCAAATTCTCTGTAACGGGTCGTTGCTCTTTAATGCTGTGGAATATTACTCATTGAATGCTACCGGGCGCTGATGTTGGGCATATTTCGATATATGTTGATGTTACTTTACCCATGTTTTAATCACTTTTTGATGTTATTTGAGCTTTAAAATACCCAACATGGTTTAATTATTGGTTTTATGACTAATTGAGTTGTGTGTGATGATTTAGGGTGTTTGGAGTACAAAAATATGAAGAAAAGGTGCTCTAGGTAGAGGAAGAGGGGTTGGATGCGTCGCATCCAATCTAGAAAAAAAATCAGATTTCGTGCACCCTTAGCAGTGAAGTCGGCCCATAGCATCCGCCTTAGCATCTGCACCTGGACAAAGCTGGGAAGTCGAGGACGAGGTGGATGCGACGCATCCACCCTAGCATGCAAAGCTGGGAAGTGGAGGACGAGGTGGATGCGACGCATCCACTCCAGCATCGATCCCTGAAGCTGATTTGGATTAGGAATAGGAGAACTTTGGCCCACGACTTTTGTACGCAATATATAAGCTAAAAACGCCTCTTTTAGAGCATCTAACATATTGGGAGGAGGAGAAAAAGCCACGAAAAAGCCGGAGAACCACTGAATTCATCTTGAGTTCTTATTTTTCCTTCTTTTATTGATTCTTATGCACTCTTGTGAATTTTTTGATGATTGCATGAACATGAGTGGCTAAGAACCCTATTGTTCTAGGGTCATGGGTATACATGAATATTGATGTTCGAAGTTTAATTTGACGAAGTTGATTTTATCAGATTGGGTTGTTTATTTAATTCTGTTTTTAATTAATTTGCTGAGTAGCTAACAGTAAATTACTATCTACGAATCTAGAGTTGAACTCGAAAGTGAGAAGTCTAGATTGCATATAGAATTAAATAGAGCAAGTTCGTAAATCCGGGCATCGGGGAACGAATTCGCAATTAGGATAGAAATATACCTAATTGTCTTGTTCGGTTGAAATACAGGAAGTGTAAATGCATTCTTGTTAATATTAATTCCATAGATATATAGGCATTAAGTTAGCTTGAATAGGCGAGTAAGAACTCGACAGATTCTTATGAGTAATATCAACCATGTCAATCAATAATCCAGATAAATCAATTAGTTATTTTAAGCTAAGAATGCAACATGATTATTAGATAACCCGTGACCCTGGAATATTATCTCCCATTTACTGTTATTTAAAACTATTTAAGTGTTGTGTTGAATTCTACTATTTCAATAATTGATAGTTTTTAGGTAGTAAATTAGACAATTATCTATTTTATGATAAATCGCTAGAATCGATAAGCTATTTGAGTTTAAATTAGTCAGAAGTTAATCATAAGTCTTCGTGGAAACGATACTTTATTCACTACTCTATTACTTGACGACCACGTATATTTGCGTGAGTGTGTTTGGTCGCAACAAGTTTTTGGCGCCGTTGCCGGGGACTTAGAAATTAGCTACTTGACTGAGTTAAGCTTTTATTACTTATATGTTCAAGTTTTAATTTTCAGCTGGCGTTGTTTGTGTTAACGCAGGATCTTCTCTTGAATGCGGAGGAGTAGAAGTGAAAACAACTTCCTTCCTTTTGATCCAGAAATTGAACGAACACTTCATAGAGTGAGGGGGGAAGTCGAAGCTAGAACGAGAATAGAAAGAGAGTTGGACATCGTAGTTCAACCACAACCAATAGAGATGGCAGGTAATGAGGAGCGTCCGGTGATAGAAGCCGCAAGACCCAATCTTGCTAATATGACTCAGGCTATCGTGAAGCCTGACATCACAGGGCATTTTGAACTCAAACAGTATATGGTACAGCTGATTCAGTCCACAGGGCAATATGTGGGTCTATCTCATGAAGACCCGCAGAGGCACATTCAAATTTTTTTGGAAATTACGGACACTTACAATTATCCGAATATTTCCAAGGATTACATCAGGCTGACACTATTCCCCTTTTCATTGTTGGGGGAAGCTAAGGAATGGTTGCAAAAGGAGCCCGCGAACTCAATCCACACTTGGGATGATTTAGCAAGGAAATTCCTAATCAAGTTTTCCCCCATTAAGAAGACAAAATCGCTGAGAAGCCAAATTCTTGGGTTCCAACAACGGGATGGCGAGACACTTCGTCAAGCTTGGGAAAGATACAAGAAGCTACTCAGAGACTGCCCACATCATTGTTAGACTGATGAGGTTTTGGGTCACACTTTTGTTGATGGGCTAGACAAAGCATCAAAGATGAATCTTGATTCAGCTTGTGGGGGTAGTTGCATGACAAGGCCGTATAGTGAAATACAACTCTTACCAAATAACTTCACTGCTAATGACCATAATTGGCAAGGAGATGGGGACGTAAGAAGAGTAATTAAACAGAAGGCAGCTGGGGTGATTGAGCTTGATGACTTCTCAGCCATGAGCGCAGATATTGCAAAGCTGGCAAATCAGATGAACAGAATGACAATGCAACAAACACAACAGATGCAACATGTACAACAAATGTCTATTTGTTGCGAACTATGTGGTGACAGTCATATGAGTGACATGTGCCCCACGAATCCTGAATCTATATACTATGTGGGGCAACAAAATAGAGGTCGCATGAATCAGCATGCACAATATGGGAACACTTACAATCCAAATTGGAGGAATCATCCTAACTTCTCATGGGGCAGAAATCAACAGAATCAGAATCAGTATAGGCCTCAAGGAAATTTCAATCAGCCTCAGAAGCCACCCCAACAAACAGAAGAGAGTACGAATGACTTGCTAAAAAAGTTATTACTTGATAATCAACAGCTCAGGACCGATTTTAGAAATCTTGAGAGGCAAATGGGGCAGTTAGCAGCAAATCAAAATACTAGACCTACAGGCTCTCTTCCTAGTGATACAGAGAAGAACCCTCAAGTTAATGCAGTTACACTCAGAAACGGGAGGGAACTAGAGGAAGTGCCAAAGAAAAGAATGGACAAACCTATACCCGAGGGGGAGCTGACCCCTAAGGCAATACACGGGTCAAAGAAAAATGATGCAAGTTCAGAGCCAGTGGAGGCTGCAAGGCCACCACCACCTTTCCCCTAGAGATTGCAGAAAAAGAATGACGATCGCATGTTCAACAAATTTCTCTCTATGTTGAGTTAGGTTCAATTAAATATTCCATTGGTGGATGTACTTCGTGAAATTCCAAAGTATGCTAAGTACATAAAAGATATAGTGGCTCACAAGAGGAAATTGACTGAGTTCGAGACAGTTGCACTTACTGAGGAGTGCACTTCAAGGGTCCAAAACAAGCTTCCTCAAAAGCTTAAGGATCCCGGCAGCTTCACCATTCCAGTGCGAATCGGTAATATTGATGTGGGTCATGCTCTTTGTGATTTGGGTGCGAGCATAAATCTGATGCCATTGTCCTTGTTTAAGCAATTGGGTCTGGGAGCTCCAAGACCAACCACTATGATGTTGCAATTAGCTGATAGGTCCATAGCCTACCCTGAAGGAGTGATTGAAGATGTGCTGCTACAAATTGGGAAATTTATCTTACCAGCTGACTTCATTATTCTAGATTTTGAGGCTGATGAACAAGTTCCAATCATATTGGGACGACCTCTCTTGGCTACTGGTGATGCAATAATTAAAGTGCGAGAAGGGAAAATGATTATTAGGGTGGACAACGAGTAAGCAGTCTTCAATGTCTACAAAGCAATCCAACTTCCCCGCCACTATGAGGAGCTCTCTATGATATCTGTTGTGGAGGTGGATGAGCAACTTCTTGACATGAGTGTATATCTAGACGACTCTCTAGAAAAAGCACTCATGTTGTTTGATAGCTTGATGATTGATGATGAGGTTGAGGAGATGATGCATATCCTAGATGCATCATGTGTTTACATGCAAAGAATACACCCGTTTGAGCCCCTGAATAGGCCAAGTGGCCCCCCTCCAAAGCCGTCAATTGAAGAAGCTCCAAAATTAGAGCTTAAACCCCTACCCCTCACCTTCAATATGCTTATTTGGGTAGTTCTGACACTTTACCTGTTATTGTTTCTTCTCACTTGTCTAAATTGTAGGAAGAAAAGCTATTGAGGGTGCTACGTGAGCACAAGCGAGCAATTGGGTGGACAATGTCTGACATTAAAGGCATTAGTCCAGCTTTTTGCATGCATAAAATCCTCATGGAAGATGGACACAAGCCAAGTGTAGATCAACAACGCCGACTAAGTCCAATCATGAAAGAGGTGGTAAGAAAAAAAGTGATTAAGTGGCTTGATGCAGGTATTGTATTTCCAATATCTGATAGCAAATGGGTAAGCCCCGTTCAATGTGTGCCGAATAAATGGGGGATGACTGTAGTAGTTAATGAAAATAATGACTTAATTCCTACAAGAACTGTTATTGGATGGAGAATTTGCATAGATTATAGAAAATTGAACAATGCCAACCGGAAAGACCACTTTCCCCTCCCCTTTATTGACCAAATGCTTGATAGGTTAGCTGGCCAGGAATATTACTATTTTCTGGATGGTTATTCGGGGTATAATCAGATTGCTATAGCCCCAGAGGACCAAGAGAAAACTACATTTACGTGTCCTTATGGAACGTATGCGTTCAAGAGAATGCCCTTTGGTCTTTGTAATGCACCTGCGACTTTTCAAAGGTGTATGATGGCTATTTTTACTGACATGGTTGAAAGATTTGTAGAAGTATTCATGGATGATTTTTCTGTGTTTGGATGTTCTTTTGATAATTGTTTAATGAACCTTGATAAAGTGCTTGCTAGGTGTGAAGAGACGAACTTGGTGCTAAACTGGGAAAAGTGCCATTTCATGGTACGTGAAGGTATAGTTTTGGGGCACAAGGTGTCCAAAAATGGTTTGCAGGTGGACAAAGCGAAGGTGGAGGTGATTGAAAAATTGCCCCCACCGACATCCGTCAAAGGCATTCGCAGTTTCTTGGGTCATGCAGGTTTTTATCGTCGTTTCATTAAAGATTTTTCGAAATTTTTTTCTCCTTTGTGCAGACTTCTTGAGAAAGATGTGCCCTTCAAGTTTGATAATGCATGTCTGAGAGCATTTGAGGAGCTGAAGGGAAGGTTGGTGACTGCACCAATTATCATTAGATTGGGCGCAATCATTTGAGTTGAAGTGCGATGCAAGTGACATGGCAATCAGAGCTGTTTTGGGGCAAAGGAGAGATAAAATCTTTCACCACATTTATTATGCGAGCAAAACTATGAATCCAGCTCAGATGAATTATACAGTTACTAAAAAGGAGTTGCTTGCAGTGGTGTGGGCATTTGATAAGTTCAGATCTTATCTAGTGGGAACCAAAGTCATCGTTTACACAGATCATTCAGCTATCAGATATTTGTTTGAAAAGAAAGACGCCAAGCCGAGACTGATTCGTTGGGTCCTCCTCTTGCAAGAATTTGACTTAGAGATCCGAGATCGAAAAGGGACAGAAAATCAAGTGGCTGATCACTTGTCCAGATTAGAAAGTCGGAACCATGTAGCTGAAGGAGGGTCAATCAAAGAAACATTTCCTGATGAGCAGTTATTAGCAGTCACCTCAGGTGAAGCCCCATGGTATGCAAATTATGTGAATTTTACTACAAGTGGGGTGATGCCACTAGAATTGACACCTGACAATAGAAGAAGATTCTTACATGACGTGAGACTCTACATGTGGGATGAGCCATTCTTATATAGGCAGTGCGCGGATCAGTTGGTGCGAATGTGTGTTCCTGAGGAAGAGATGAATGCTATACTGCATGATTGCCATGCTTCGCCATATGGAGGCCATCACGGCGGGGATAGAACCGCCCAAAAAGTGCTACAATCAGGTTTCTATTGGCCAAAATTGTTTAAGGATGCACATGTCTTTGTTAAAAATTGTGACAGATGCCAAAGAACCGGAACTATCACAAGGAAGCACGAGATGCCCTTGCAAAATATTCTGGCAGTAGAGCTTTTTGATGTTTGGGGGATTGATTTCATGGGACCGTTCCCATATTCTAATGGGCACAGGTATGTCTTGGTGGCGGTCGACTATGTTTCTAAGTGGGTGAAAGCCATTGCTCTTCCTACTAATGACGCAAAGGTAGTGGTAAGCTTTGTAAAGAAGCACATCTTCACACGTTTTGGGACTCCAAGAGTGTTGATAAGCGACGGGGGAACTCACTTTTGTAACAAATTGCTGAATAATATTCTTGCAAAGTATGGAGTTAAGCATAAGGTTTCCACCGCCTATCATCCCCAAACGAGTGGTTAAGTAGAAGTTTCCAACAGAGAGGTAAAGCAGATTTTGGAGAAAACAGTAAGTGCGAATAGAAAGGACTGGGCCGGAAAGCTGGATGATGCATTATGGGCATATCGCACTGCATACAAGACCCCCATAGGTACTTCTCCGTACAGGTTGGTTTATGGGAAGGCGTGCCACTTGCCTGTTGAACTTGAACACAAAGCCTATTGGGCGATTAAAAAGCTAAATATGGAGATGGACTTGGCCGGTGAGAAGAGATTGCTACAACTCAACGAGCTTGATGAATTTCGATTGCATGCGTATGAAAATGCCAAATTGTATAAAGAAAAGACAAAGAGGTGGCATGATAAGCATATCCAACATCGTGAGTTTGAGCCAGGTCAAGAGGTTCTCTTGTTTAATTCGAGGCTAAAGCTTTTTCCCGGAAAGCTTAAATCACGATGGTCGAGTCCGTTTGAAGTGGTTAGTGTGAAACCTCATGGGGCAGTGGAATTACATGATACAAGTTCCAATGCGACATTCTTGGTAAATGGCCAGAGAGTAAAACACTATTGCGGTGGTGACATTGCACGTCACAAGACCTCGATGGATTTAGTGGAGGCGTGAAGAACATGTTGCGTCGTGTCGCAATGTTAAATCAGGCGCTTCTTGGGAGGCCACCCAAGTCCTGTATTTAGGAATTAGATCTTGTATGTATTTTTTTTTTTTTTAAAAAAAGGTCCAGATATAGGGAAAACAGGGTGGATGCGTCGCATCCCTCTTAGCATAAAAAATTTGACAGACCAATTGCTCACGGCAGTGAAGTCTGCCTATCGCGTCCACATCGCGTCCACCCAATTTCAGAAAAAAAATAGTGGGGATGCGTCGCGTCCAAGCTCACACGCACAGGTAAGTGTTATATTTTAACACATCCTATGCCAAAACACAATTACACATAAATTTGCATTCTGCCCAGAACCGCCCCTCTCATCTCACTTGCGACCAAACACATCTCCTCTCTTCTCTTGCGACAGGTATGTATCATCCCCCTCATTCTTTCTTTTTCTTTACTCTCCTCTCCTCTCTCTCTCGCTAGTAGCAATAGACCCCCTGCCCAAATTCCCCTAGGTTAAGTTTCCCCAATTTAAATGTCACACATGTGATTCAACTATAATTTGGGGACGTCGTTCCTGTTGGTTGTAATGGTTGCGAGATGATAAACTATAATTCCCTTCATCTCATTAATTTTGGGAGGGTAGTCGAATTACCCCACTGATAGAAGAAACTAGGCACAATTGTTGCATATCACCTGTTCGACGAATTGCCCGAGAGGTAAATTTAGGCTCCGGTGAAGTCTGAGTAACCGAGCAACACTGGTATATGCTAATGAATAAGTATAGGGTCGTTTGTCTTGATTGTCGGAATGTTTTTAGCCTATGAAAGATTGTCTAAGAGAATTGAACATCATGCACATGCTAGATATCTTGTATTGTAAAGTGTTACTCGATCTGAATTGTGTGAGCTCTATGCGTAATGATATGTCGTGAGAATAAGTGTGGGGTCGAGTGAGCTGCTATGTGTAATTGAACATGGTTAGTGAGCGTCGCTCGGATAAACCTCATGTTGTGCATAGTGATATCTATATCGCGAAGTGCTTATTTGTAAACTTGAAAAGAGTTATCACATCCCTGCTGAAAGACATGGGCTATACTCTCATACAGTCATAAATGACATGACTATGCAAATGATTGGAAGTGCTAGATGTTGCAACTGATTTATAGCTGAACTTCACTGTTCTATACGCTTATTGTTGATTTCTTCGCATTGCAGGTACTGAGGCTGGGAAATGGCAGCAACGAGCAAACAGTCCAAGCAACAAGACAAAGATAATAACAAGCAACCACCCAAAAATCCCACCGGAAAGGCAACAGGTACTCCAAATCCACAGAAAAAAAAAGGAAGCGGACTGACAAAGAAAAGGAACTGCAGACTAGGCAGTTAATTGATGAATTAGAGCAAGAAGAGGAGGAACCATTAGTCAGGAGGACAGTGAAGAAGGGTATTTCAACAACATCATTAAATCCACCAAGCAAAGGGATAGAGATAAGAGAACCTGTGACATACGAGAGAAAAGCCTCCAAACAGAGTGATCCGACTGATAAAGGAAAGCAGAAGATTACTGCAGAATCTGAGTCCGAGTCCGATTCGGATAATGACCTTCTACATGTCGACATGAGTGATGAAGATGAGGGTGAACCAATAGACCAAGCTGCTTGGGAGAAGAACTTTGTTAATGAAAAGGAATTCTGAGCTTATAATAAGATACTGGGTTCAAAGAAGTACATTCCAGAAAAGCCGATCAACATCGGAACACTTAAGAAAAAGTACCCAGAGTTTCTAAAATCAATTCGAGAGGTGCAACAATGGGGACCTATCTTGAAGGGTCACGGCAAAGCCAACCTCACTATCGTCAGGGAGCTTTACGCCAATTGGCGTCATTCCAGGGGCAACATTGTGAGAGTACGAGGGGTGGATATTAATGTCTCAGCTGAAGCTCTGAATAACTTCTTAGGGGTGCCACACACACTAACAGATAGGTTTGACTCCATATGCACAACACCGGATTATGCACACATTCGGTCGGTCTTATGCCCTACCAGGAAGGATGCAAATTGGAAACATGGGAGTATGGAGTACCATTATCTGGCTAAGGAATTCATGAGTGCGTTAGCACGTGTGGCTCTAAATTTCATATGCAACCGCCTGATGACATGCCAACACAAAACTGATGTCCCTCGTCACCGCTCACTAGTATTGTATGCTTTATTGGAGGGGATACCGCTCAACTTAGGAGCCATCATGCATGACCAAATGCAGCGCACCAGGATGAATTACAAGTGGAAGCTGTTCTTTGCAAATACCCTATCGGCTTTCTTGACAGAGATGGGGGTACTATGGGACAAGGAGAATGATGACATTGAGGCTAAAGCTCTAGGACCATATGATGTTACTCATGTTCTTGAGCCGAACAAGGGAAGGTCTTCTAAGCTCACCATTCAACAGTTGTTAGAGCAGATGCAAGTTGATATGCAAGAGAATAGGGCTGAGTTGATAGCGACTCGTGTAGAGTTGAGTGCCACCAGGGATGAGTTAAGTCAGACTAGTGCGGATCTAAGCCAAGTTCAGACTGAGCATGCCATGATGATGAGGGAGGTATCATTACTCCTCCGTGCTCTGGTTCAACGTGCAGATATAGACATCTCACAGCTGCTTGCATCGTCCACTGCTGGACCATCTATTTCTGCTTCTCCTATAGTCCCCGAGGTTCCACACACCATGCCTGCTGAGGCCGATGTCCCACCTACTACAGACTCGGCTCTAGTTGGTGATGATAGGACTGTGACAGCTCCCCATATTCGTGAGGATGATATCGCCAGGCCGGATGTGGTCTTAATGAATGCCATGGATGTTGATGCTCTTCCACAGACTGCGGATGAGCCTTCCACCTTGACTTAAGGGGAGTTTCTTCTCACCCTACTTTACGTTATTTGTGTGCATTGGGGGCAAAACACGGTTTTAAATGTGGGGTGGGGGTTATCCTTATGCATGTGGATGAATGTACTTAGCTGTTACAAATTTTGTTGATGCTGATACTGTTGAGGGCTGTGATATTCACTGGATTAATGGCATGTAATAGTTAGTAAATGTCATCTATATGGAGTAACTCTCAGTTCATTGTTATGTATAGTCATAGAAAATAAAGGACTTTTCCCGACGACGGACTACCTGGACAGTTCTCTCGAGGAATTAAGGTCCTTAGAAAAACACAAAAAGATTTTCATTTGATTTTTGAAATTAGTGTTAGTATTAGAAGATTGACAGACAACTAAAGAAAATCAAAAAAATAGTTAGTAATTTTTTTAGGTAATAATAATCTCCTGTGATTTTTCTTTGTGCCTCGGTTCTTTTTCATGGGATCTATTTTGAACCAGGCAGTAATAGTTTTGTTTTTTATTTTTAAGAATAGATTAGGAATTTAGGAAATAAAAGGAGAAAGAATGATAAACCTAAGCGCTCTTGACTTGTTTCATAGTAACGTACTTATGCTTTGGCATGTATAGTATCTCCCCTATATTGTGATGTTAATCTTGATGCCTCTATATATATTAGATAGAATATTTTGTGACGACTATTTCTCATTTTCTTGATTCGTGTTCACTTTGTGCTTGATGCTTAATATCTCGTGGCTCCGTGAATACTTGCATTGCTTGAGAGTCGGAATGTGATCGTCCTTAGTGAGTCATATGCCATGTGTGGTGAGGTTTTTGTGTAGTTCATGTATTATACTTGTGTCTAGAACTTGCCCGGTATGTGAGTTGAAGCGAAATTTGAGGTGATGCTCGGTTTGAAAGATGATTTTAGGCTTTCTTTGATCTTTTTGAGCTTATTGCTTATCACAAATAAAATTTATCCCTAGTTAACCATTTTGAGCCTATTGACTTTTATTTGGTAACCACATTACAAGCCTATACCCTTTTTATTCTTAATTGACATTGTTTTGATCCTTTTACCTCTTAAAGCACTTTAATTGTTAGATGAGCGCTAACAGAAGTAAGAAGGGACTAAGTGTGGGGTGACTTTTGAGTGGAACTAATGAAAGAAAGAAAGGTGCATTTGTTTTGTAAAATAATACACCACTAGCAGAAAAAAAAAGAAAAGAAAAATATAGATGAATAAATTGTTATCTTGTTCTTGCTAGTAGGTATGAATTAAAGTAGTGCTTAAAGAAAGAGGAAATATTTGTGGGGGTGATATTATTTGTGAAATTGAAGTGAGGTTGAAGAAAATACGCTCAAAGTAATTTTGTGATATTAAAGTGCTTAGGAGGGTGAGTCACTATTCCTTAAATATATCCTACCCGTCCTTTAGCCCACATTACAACCATGAAAAAGTCCTAATTGATTTTAGATCGAGCGAGCTTACATTAGTAGAGATTTATATTAAGGGCAAGCCTATGGTACCAATTGCATGCATGTGACTTCTTTGTGAGAGTGAGCGATTTTCTTTGATATATGTGAGTCATTAAAATATATTTGATCATGAGATTCAAATGTGTGGATTGAACTCGCTCTCTTGTTCTTGTTGTGAGGGCACATAGTTTCACGAGGGATAGGTAACGTTATTAGACTTCTCTATGATGTTGGGTGTTCAAACCATGAGTGCATTGTGACACTGAGTCGGTTTTTGAGGTTAGGATTGTTGTGAGCATGTTGTCTTTGTGTGAATATTTTTTTAAGAATGACATAAGTAAAGGAAAGTGTATGTGATGCATATTCTAGAGCCTAATTGTGGCAAATGACCATGGTGATAGGTGAAGTGTGCTTTGAATGAAAAGATCTTAATTTTGTTTCGTCTACTATAGTGATGGTTTGTTCGAGGACGAACAAAGGTTTAAGTGTGGGGGGTGATGTTGGGCATATTTCGATATATGTTGATGTTACTTTATCCATATTTTAACCACTTTTTAATGTTATTTGAGCTTTAAAATATCCAACATAGTTTAATTATTGGTTTTATGACTAACTGAGTTATGTGTGATGATTTAGGGTGTTTGGAGTACAAAAATATGAAGAAAAGGTGCTCTAGGTAGAGGAAGAGGGGTTGGATGCGTCGCATCCAATCTAGAAAAAATCAGATTTCGTGTACCCTTAGCAGTGAAGTCGGCCCATAGCATCCGCCTTAGCATCCGCACCTGGGCAAAGCTGGGAAGTCGAGGACGAGGTGGATGCGACGCATCCACCCCAGCATCGATCCCTGAAGCTGATTTGGATTAGGAATAGGAGAACTTTGGCCCACGACTTTTGTACGCAATATATAAGCTAAAAACGCCTCTTTTAGGGAATCTAACAGATTGGGAGGAGGAGAAAAAGCCACGAAAAAGCTGGGGAACCACTGAATTCATCTTGAGTTCTTATTTTTCCTTCTTTTATTGATTCTTATGCACTCTTGTGAATTTTTTGATGATTGCATGAACATGAGTGGCTAAGAACCCTATTGTTCTAGGGTCATGGGTATACATGAATATTGATGTTCGAAGTTTAATTTGACGAAGTTGATTTTATCAGATTGGGTTGTTTATTTAATTCTGTTTTTAATTAATTTGCTGAGTAGCTAACAGTAAATTACTATCTACGAATCTAGAGTTGAACTCGAAAGTGGGAAGTCTAGATTGCATATAGAATTAAATAGAGCAAGTTCGTAAACCCGGGCATCGGGGAACGGATTCGCAATTAGGATAGAAATATACCTAATTGTCTTGTTCGGTTGAAATACAGGAAGTGTAAATGCATTCTTGTTAATATTAATTCCATAGACATATAGGCATTAAGTTAGCTTGAATAGGCGAGTAAGAACTCGACAGATTCTTATGAGTAATATCAACCCTGTCAATCAACAATCCAGATAAATCAATTAGTTATTTTAAGATAAGAATGTAACATGATTGTTAGATAACCCGTGACCCTGAAATATTATCTCCCATTTATTGTTATTTAAAACTATTTAAGTGTTGTGTTGAATTCTAGTATTTCAATAATTGATAGTTTTTAGGTAGTAAATTAGACAATTATCTATTTTATGATAAATCGCTGGAATCGATAAGCTATTTGAGTTTAAATTAGTCAAAAGTTAATCATAAGTCTTCGTGAGAACGATACTTTATTCACTACTCTATTACTTGACGGCCACGTATACTTGTGTGAGTGTGTTTGGTCGCAACAGGCGCAGAGTATTCAATGCCTTCACGAACGTTATCTTTTCCGATGACACACAGGATATCTACGCCTAGTTTTTCGTCTTTCCGACTTAGGTTCCACGTGTCCCCTTCTTGGGTGGCCATGTGCCATAACATATTTTACCTAATAAAGTTGTGTATTAATTTATATAATATTATTTTATACGGAATCAAAAGTGAAATAAGAATATAAAAAAAAATAATATATAGATTAAATCATTTAAAATACTAAATAGTTTTTTAAAAGACAAACAGATCATATATATTGAGTATTATTCATGATTAATAAATTATGCAAGATTAACGTTTCTTACAATTCTTATATTAATAATCTTTCTATTAAAATTCATCCCTCATTAATTTTTTGCTACCCCGAAATAACTAGTGAGGTAGCGAGCGAGCTGATTTTTGGATAAACTTTCAGGCACGTCATCGTCATTTCCGCATATAAAAACAAATTCAAAACTGAAATGTTTCCATTTCCATTTTCCCATTATTTTCAGTTATCACGAAGAAAACATGAAGTTCTTCCTGAATCGTCTTCGTCTACGAAATCGTCGTCGTCACCACAACCAAAACCCTAACACTGACCTCAACCTCACAATTTCTCCTTCTACGCTTTCTGAATTAGCTCCTGAATCCGGCGACATACAAGAGGAGGAAGCGGCGGGGGCCTCTTCCTCCGCTATGATGAGCTCTGATAAGGACGAAGAAGAGGAAGAAATTGGATACGAATCTCCGGAGAGTGAGGATTCGGTGGACACTACGGCGTCGTTTTCAGTGGCCGAGGAGATTGAGGATGAGCTGGACGGCAATCATGGACGGACAATTGAGGACGAGAACCGTGGGGAGTCGGATGGTGCATCTTCGAAGAGCCTTGTGGTTGTTGAGACGGATAATGCGTTTATGAGGACGGAAAAACCTCCGACTGACGATTGTTGTCCAATCTGCTTTAGCAATTTTGTGGTTCCTTGCCGAGGTCCCTGTGGCCACTGGTACTGCGGTAATAAAATTTAGCTAGTCTTAAAAATCGCTGGTTCATTTTCCAGTTTATTGTGATTGTTTAATTACAATATCTCTCAAGGATATGATTTGGTTTTCCATGAAATCGATTTTGTGCAGTTATATTGGGAATGAATTAGGGTTACATGGAACAGACGGATGTTCTTCGCTATTTTCTGAAATTTCTTAATTACTGGGTAGTGCTAGTTGTCGTTTCACTCTACATTTTGATTTTAGCAACTTGCCTAGGAAAGTGACGGTACAGGATGTAAAAGCATCACATATATATAGTTCAACCTAGCTCTTGTGAAGGACGTAGTTGCCATGTTAGATACAATCGAGGAATTGCACTATTTGTAACTATGTTTTGCAGCATTACCTTAGTGCTGTTTTCTCTATAATAAATTTCTTACTACGTATCAAAAAAATTATATATAGTTGGAAGCCAGATTAATCCTATTATTTTTTGGTTCATGAGGAGGCTTTAAAGATGCAGATCATTTTCCTTAAATCATTCTACGTTTTTTTTTTCTGTTATTTGTTCAAAATCTGAAATATATGAGGGTTTAAATCCACTATTTTATTTGGGAATCCCTTCTTCTGTCATTGTTTAAGGGAGGAGAAGGAAATGATAATGTGATGCAAGTGTAGTAAGCAAATATTGATTAGGATGATATTTGAATCTTCTTGAGCATTGTTGAGATCTGTAATCTCATAACTTTACTAACCTTGGTTTCCTACCCTCTTGGGTGATGTATCAAGCCTGTGATGTGCTCTGTGTGTTTGGGGTTGGTTGTTTAGATGTTGGTTAGAGAAAAAGTAACTGCACTCTTGACTGCCTATTTGTTGATAATGTGAAAATCCACGTCTTGACCAGTCTACCACCAAGTTGCTTGTCTTGAAGTTATTTCGGTCAAGCTTTTCGCAATACTTCTTTTTTAACATATTCTTTACAATTGGTTTCTCCATGTGTAGGAGGTTGCATTTTGCAGTACTGGAACTATGGTGCCGCACTTCAGCCTTGTAACTGCCCCATGTGTTCGAGGAAGATTACTGATTTGACACCTGAGGCATCATTGTACAGTCAGCAGGATGCTGAAGTAATTGAGGTCTTAAAAAAAGTTAGAAAGTATAATCGCCTTTTTGTGGGTGGCACGTATGGCCTCATGCTGGTGCGTTGGACTCGTATGTTACTCTATCATGTGTTGAGATTGCATAGATGGAATTATCCTTATATTTCAAAGTGCCGATTGGACTATCTTTCTGGATGTTATCTCTCTATGTTACGAGACTTGCAAATTTGGATTGGTATCTATTTGTGCATTGTCCTTTGTATTTTCAAACAGAATATATTTTTGCTGAATCCATTACTTTCAAGTTCAAGATTATGTGCTTGAAAAGAAAAGGTCATTAGTATGTGATTTCCCCGAATCCAGCAAGAGATTATGCAAATTAGACAATGTTTGTCATATTAGTTGAACTGATCTGATTTTGTGCTGCCTTCGTACTGGTGATCATTCAATAATAGCAGAGAGCCACATTTTCTCATGGTTTCTAGTGCTGCACTTTCTGCGGACATGATTACTGGTTTACCATCAAGTAATAGCAGAACACCATGTTTTCTTTTATATTTAATCCTTTTCTTTCTATTTTCTGCAGAAGGTGCTTGGTCTGCCCTTTTACATGAAAAGAGTGTTTAATGAAATGATGAATCCTGATAGGCCTGGTGCTCATTTGAACAAATTGCGAATTTTTGCTGTAAGTTCATCTGACAGCTAAATGCATTGACTGCTATGCATAATGCAATCTACTTCAGTCAGCTACCTGTAGTATTTACATTTTATAGCTCTACAGTCTCAATTTTTTTCCTCAAACATTTCAAAAGTGAACACTGAAGCCTCATAAATTTCTGGCCTTAATGGTTGTTATAGGTTTCTTTTCGGATCAACTATCTTTATCTACTTTGCCATTTTATCCTTCAATATATTGTAGTGACCTCATTTCGTTACTTATCCGCTGAAGCAGATAATTTCTTGCAGATGTTCCTGGGACTCCTTTACACACTCAGCCCCTTTGATTTTCTCAGAATAGGTACTCACATCTTCTAGTTAAACTTGATGGATGTAGATTCAGAAGAACAATAAGACTTAAGCAATTTGATGTAGTCTTGGTCTTTTAGTACAAATATAAACTATGAATCTCTGTGGCACTACTGGGAGAGGTGCTACTGAAATGCATGTGAAGACGAGCTGAGAATATGCATATTCTTGTGTCTTACTAATACACCTTTCTCCTTTATTTATTTGCTATGAGAGCTTGGCTTCGCTGAGCTTTTCTTTCTCCATCCTGCCCTGCATGCCTGGGTGCTAATTGGTGTTTTTATTGGCGAAGAACTCAAGATGTGTTTGCCTTTTCCAGTTATATTCTTTCGTTTAACGTAAGTTTATTGTCATCTCACTGCAGGTCATCAAAATGTCATTGATGTCTTTGATTATTCTGCCATTGCACTTTCGTCAGTGTTATATTTGGTTGGACTTTACCTTCGACGAAGGCGTTTTCGGCATGTTAGGGACATGGCTGCTGCAGATTTTGCTGCTAATTAACAGCTGCCAAGTGATGAAGCAGACACTTGTAGTCAACTCATTGTGGAGCTTGAAGATTTTGGATTTTCAAAGATCTTGCTCTCCTTTTGTGGGTTTTCGATGTCTTCGAAGTGTGCTTTGTCAAGTTTGAGACGGTCTTGCCTTACGTTTGCCTGCCATTCTGTACAGATAGATATGTATAGTGTATACTCATTTAGTTAATCTCTTTTCCATTTTGTCACATGTTGAATCATGCCCGAAAGCCTGAAATAAGAATATATACCTATCAGAAAACTGCTAGAGTGTTGTACTACTTGCGAGTTTACGACCTTGCTTGAACAAGCCCTGTTCTATAGGCTCTTGCCACTATTTCCTCGAGTTCTAAGGAGTTTGTTTGTAGTACTAGTTTTTGTTTTCTTATATTATTTCTGTCAGTTAGTTGGGTTGCATTGATGCGAAATACCCAGTATCATTGTGGAGGGATCTGGTATCATTAGAGTTTATTTAGTTATTTCGGTGCTACACAACTTTTAATCTATACCTGCTTTTACATTCATAGCATGAAAAAATTAGTGCTATTGAATACGTAGAGTTGCATGTAATAGGGGCGACAAAAAATTTATATTACAGGCGTACTAGTATAGTTTTTGACAAAATCCAAAGGAAACTCAAACGAAGGAATAATGCGATCAAATGATACATCAAAGAAGGAAAAAACTAGAGACTTCGACTAATTATGTCCAAGGGAAAAGAAGAAAAAAAAGAGGAAAACTTTCTACTAAAGCTTGCGTTAGCATTAAAGCAAAAGCGATAGATAGGCATTATAATAGTCGGGAGTTACAAACAATGGTTGCCTATGGATAATGTTTCCGGAAATCGGGCAAAGTTGTTCAAATATTCAGGCAATGTGTATCGTTTTAAGGGGTTAATTTCATTGATGGTTATTGAACTATCTTTCAATTTCACTAAAGTCATTCAACTATTTTTTGTCACTTAAAAGTAACTAAACATTATCATTGTCACTTAAAAATCATTTTTAAGGCACAATAGTATTTTAACTTCACTAGAAAATTATAAATATGTTATGTTTGAGGCAAAATAATTTTTAAGTGACAATGATAAAGTTTAATTACTTTTAAGTGAAAAAATATAATTCAATGATCATCAGTAAAATTAACTTTTAAGCTATTGAGGTGTTGTTGAGAACACTGTTAGTCATATGAGAGCAGCAAATCAGGAAATTTCCCGTCAAGGCAAGCGCATACTTGAAGCCTGTTTCCGTTTCCTCCAATTTCTTCAACGATGAAGAAGTGATTTCGCAATTCTTTGCACAATCAATTTGGAAAGAACACCAAGGAAACGGAGATGAAACATTCTTGACTGCAAAAACCAGTAAAGCAACAGCAAAGTTTGCAGTTTGCACTGTGCTGGAAGTTTGCCTTGCCATTTTTGAAATGAGTTAGGACGACAACACCGCATTAAGTCAATCATCAACAACCCATCAGGACATTGTGCAAGGTTTCTCCATAAGGAAACCTCTCAAAGGCAAAGGGGCTTACGAATTCCGACAGCACTCTCCCTGATCAAATTTGCGTTGTCTGAATATGAATTTTAACGTAGGAGCGTTTTATAGTCAGTTTGAAAGGAGTACTGAACAGCTGTGGTCCAAGTGCACCTAGTATACTATGGCAGCACAAATGAGATGGACTGATGGAGTCCAGAAGAAGTTCTGACCTGTGATGAAATGCCTCTAAATAACCATGACGTGATTGCTCTCTACTGTGAATTTCTTTTCTTCTAGGGGAAATGGGGAATACCTTGCATGGTCTCTCTTTAGTTCTCTTTCTTGGGCCTTCTCGGGTTACAACTGCTAACCTTTTTCCCCCTCTTAATAGTGATGGTTTCCATGTCAACTTATACACACCTCGACTGCAGGGAGTACCACCTTTAACCATACACACGTACGGGATAGGACAGCATTTAATCTTTTGTATAGTTGAAGTAGGTGCCACACGAGAAGCAGGCTGGAATGGATCATTCCAAATGCAACCGTCTGGGCAGCGGTGAGAGAACACAACAGAAGGAACTTCCGAATGGAATGGAAAAATAGATTACTGACTTAATAACAGTGTGTGTGGCGCAGACAGCAATACGCTATTTGCATAGGTAATTAGATGAAGGAACGCACTTCAGAAGCTACTTTTGAGAGCTCTGTTTTAGGCTCCTGTCTTAGCCAAACTTAAATGTTACATACAAGCAAGCGTTTCAGTTTGCCTTATTTCAGCAAATATCAACATTCTCTAGGTTTCCATTCACATTACTGCAATAACAATTACCTTCAATCTAGGGAGACTATTAGCTTCACAACTAGATGAGATACAGAATAGTAACTACATGCCCTGATATGTACAAAAGAATGTAAAATACCTTCACATACTATCTACTAACTGTGCATACCAAGGACCATGAACATTCACTGTCACACGTGCTGCCATAACCAATACAGAGGCAGCTTCCACAATCTCGTCAATTAGAGCAGTTGCTCCCACCTGCCGCAGAGCCATTTCAGCCAATTCTCTTCCCGGTCCTCCGGTTCCCCCAAGTACAACTCCTCTTCCAGCCAAATATGTCGCCTGAGATATACGTACAAAAATAGCATCCCCAGCTTGCAGGCTCTTGGATAACATCCTTGCCATGATCTCCTTGATCTGTTGAAGCTTCATCACATCAGTACCATAGTTGCCATGCTCTAAAGGTTTGCCAAGTGTCTCTATGATCTCTTGAATCCCAGCATCACTGTTGGAGTCGAGGAGCTCAGAAAGCGCTTTGACACTTCCCTGAACAATTTTATCCATATCTGCTGCACTCGATACCATTTGCATACTCAGGAGAACTTGCCTTTGGACTAGAATGCTGCACAATCATAATCAAGTCAACAAGTAAATCATCAAATGTCAAATAACAGATATCCAAAAACGAGAGCATTTATTGTATCTCAGGGCCTCTTTCTTTACCTGTTGCAGAGGGAGGGGAGGTGAATGAAGTGGAGATAAGATTTACCTGGTAGCTATTACAATGATCTTTTGGATTTTTGCCTGAACAACCCTTAGTCTAAAGAAGTTCAGCTGCATAGTTTCAGGCAACCCTTCTTGTGTCAGACCAGATACTGCATTTACCGACTTTAACAAACCCAGCCTCACCAATAAATCAACCTTGTCCCCCGTGCATTCTTGGCATTCATCTGTAGCTTCTGAAAAGAAAAGACAGACAGTAGTCAGGAAAAGAAAACAGGCAGTTTAGGCATTTTAATGCTCTAAAGTCATCTGATGCCATTTGGAAGGAAAGGGCCAACTCTGAGGTAACCAACCTATAGAGGTCAAAGGTGAAGCATGGTTTTTATATGTTTTAACTGAAAAGCTTCCTCCAGTCCTAAGGGTGGCAGAAGGAAGGAAACGACCCTCTCCGCCTTTCAGCCCTGATTGAGCCTCCTTGTGTTCATCCCATTCCTGGTCCATGGAATCTTTGACAGATAAAAGCCACTGCCTTGTTAAGGGTAAGGCGGTCATAGCCACAGAAGGAAGACCGTAACGCTTGGTGAAAGCTTTCTTTAAATAATCAAAAGCTGCAGGTCCCTTGAGAATTGGTTCCAACATTCTAATCCTTGCCTTGCTTATTTCTTGTTTGAGTAGCTGCACAGAAGAAGAGGAATGTCAGGTTAAGAAAATACAGAGATAGCAGAACTGTAAGCACAATCATCCTCAAAGACATAGCTGACGGAAAATCTCTACCCCAAAGACTTGTTTGTTAAGCAAAAGTGATACAACAATTACGATAGGAGAATCATTGGCAAGAGATAACCCCACAGAATCTTTCAAGATGAATTCAAGCACCACACTGTGACAGTGTGACAACACTCTGTATAAGAATAGAATATACCCGCACTAAAGAACTCTTTTGGAATGTGCAGTAGGAACCTATCTAGACTATTACAAATGCTAATTTTATTATCTTACAGATTTATGCACCCCCATTCTACAGGAGAGAAAAGAAGGGGGGGGGGGGGGGATCCCAAGGAAAACAAAAAGTTCAGTATATGTTTATATTATTACCAGTATCAGTCCCTGATCATCTAAGTGGAAAGTTTTCTACTTTGACACAACAGACATACTCATCTTGCAGTTATCCACAAAGTTAGTTGACCGAAGTCTATAGCTGTGATGTGTTAAACCATGGAACAAATGAAAGATACCGAGAGATTTTTACCTGTATCTCTTCCAGTATAAAACGCAAACCCCTAACCAGTGCCAGGATAAATGAATTCCCTGACCCATCCTGACATATATCAGCTATTTCTCTAAATAACTTTTGACAATTTGCTTTTAGCTCATCCTCTTTAGCAGGAGAGGAAAGTTTCTGCAAAGTGACTAATGTGAAATCCATGATCTTTTGTAGATAATCCATATCCAGTTTGCCTGAGATCAACAACTAAAAAAGAAGGCAAATTAATAGACAGATAAAAAAGCTTGCTCATACCATAAGGTGAAAGAATCAGAGATATGAACTTAATGACCAGATACCTGAGAGAGAATGTCTATATCTATCGCTTCATTGATCTCTTGTCTCCAGCTCTGAGGAGCCAAGCTACAAAGTACATCTCTTGCTTCTCTCATCAGATCAACAACACGGTTGTATCCAGGTTCATCCTTTCTCATGGATTCCATGACACTATCCCAGAAAGCCTTCTCCATTGTCTCTCTAACTTTGTCCTGTAAAGGTCATCAGAGCAGAAGAATAAACTAAAATTTCTAATATCTCTTCTCGTTTCAGGAGCCTAACCAAACTGTGCTCCGGTTTAGTAAATCAAGATGTAAGAAATGCACCTACCTCAATACTACTATAATATTTATCAGCAACTTTTGGAGACTCATCAAATTCAAGATGCTGCCCATGAAGACTCTCATTCACAATTAATTCATTCTCCATTTCCAATCCCTCATCACTACGGGATGACTGCGTGCTGTTATTGGATGAAGAACCAACTTTTAGATGTGGTTCATCCCTAAATAAGGAGCGCACCACACGGTTTGGCTTCTGATCCCTCACCTCAAGCAAATTCTCTCCTTTACTAGTACCAACAAGAGAAGAAGAGGCACTTGGGAGCGCAGTTGGGCTTGGAGCTGAATGCAGAATTGGAGAGCTCAGAGGACTCCCATTTTCTTTAGCTTCGAAGTATTTGCTTCGTGTGTCAGAAATCGCATCATCCATCCGTTCAATACCAGCATCTCCACTAATATTAAGCACCTTTTCTCTAAGGAGTCTCTGATCTTCTGTCACCTACATGACAGAAATGATAAGTCTCAAAAACCAAGCTCGATAAGAATGAATATTTTTTATGGAAGTAATGTTCTCTGAACCAAACTTAAGAATCAAAAATATTGAAATAACAACTTTTCGGTGCTACTAAGGAAAAAAGAAAAGCTAGGGGTAAAACCTGTTTCTGGATAGCCTTCAGATCATGAGTAAGAGCAACACTATCGCCTTCAGGAGTTATCCGGCATTTTTGAATCATAGAAAGTTCAAGCTGGCAAGCAGCTCTAACCAAATCCTCCTCTAAAGACTGGGCATCTTTAACCTTCCACACCACAAAGCTATTCAAGTAAGAGCACCATGCTGAATCAAACTTTGCGAGTTGTGACTTGAAGGTCTTGCGACTTGCCAAACCGCTATCAGAATGCCCATCAGAAGTCTGTGTGGGGCCATTTAAAATTATCCTAACCAGTAGTTCAAACTCTCTGACAAATTTTTCAGCCGATTTGGCCAGGGCAATCTCACGCTCCCCTTTACCACTGAACACAGCATCAGGGTGACCTAGAACCATATATGCACACAGCACAATTCGAACTGGATATCTCGACAACTTCACTGGAGCTCTGGCTGCTGGTGAGTTGGATACTGTTTTTTTTACACCACCACTGCAGAGAGATCTCCTTGGTGTAACCTTTCTTTTTGGTGAAGCTACTCGTTTAAGAAGATGATCAATGTCCCCCCAACCAAAAGTACTTGCGGCACTGTCAACATCACGCAACAATTTAAGGCGAAGCTCAAGCCTATCGAGCAAATCTTTAGCTGTCTGTAGTGTACCAAACGATTCAATCATCATTGCTAGCTGCTCAAATGGCATTAACTTAGCTGATCTCTCATTAATACTCAGCATATTATAAGCTTTTGCAAGATGGAAGGTCGTCTTTCCACGTGTAAGGAACTGCTTCCAACACCTGCAAAAGAACACTTATAAGATCCACATATCTCATTTACTGTCAGTAATTACATGCAACCAGGAAAATGAGCTAACTTATAGTAAGACAACATGTGCGATGAAAGAGGGTTTGCTGCTTCCATACCTTGCTAATTTCCTTGAAAGAAGGTCAGCCTGGTCATGAATCTTGTCATAGCTGCCATGAAAGGAATTTGGTGATTTTCCTCTCTGCATCAAGTATTCTGCTCTTTGCCTCTTTGCCTGTTCATTGCGACAGAAATATTGTCACACATTATGCATAGGACATCATCAAAATTTATTTGACTTGAACCAAGTGCATATGTTGTTACCCTTTGTAGTTTGTCTTCTATTTTAATCTTCATTTCTCTTCTTTTGACCTCTTCCTGGTGAGAAACAGACTTCGCAACAGTCCGCGCTTGCATGACTCTAGCACATGCCCTCCTCTTTTCGGCTTCCAGCAATCCCATCCTCTTCTTCTCAGCAGCTGCACGCTTCTGATAAATTGCAGCACGCACCCGCTCTTTGTACTTGCTCTCACGAGCCATTCGACGTAGTAATGATTGAGATGTCTTCTCCCTCAGTGTGGCCCTCCTTTGGCGATTAGCTTTTAGGAGAAGCATCCTATTTACCTCAGCCTGCTGAACACGCAACTCCACCTTTGTACCCAGTTCAGCTCGTTCCTGTCTGAAGCGCATTTCTGCTCCAGTTTTAGCTGCCTGCCTCAACTCATCTAATTTTGCAAGCCGCAACTTAGCCTTCGCTAGAATGCTCATCCTGCGTATAAAAAGAACTTAGAATTCGAATAACAGGATGGCTTGCACAATCACACAGCACAACCTACTAGACATAAACATACAATAGTCATTTTACTCATTATCTTGTACAAGATCAATATTTAGTAGCACATGCACAGTCATTCGGATAGTTGCCCGAAGTCAATCAGTTCTTTAACTCCACAAGCTGTATTAATCAGGTAAAGAAAAGAGATTATGTGCATACATCATATCAAAGTAGTATTTCCCCTGCTTTTGCTTTTCATTTCTCTTTTTTGCTTTTCTTTAGGCAAGTGTACTTGAGGAGTACGGGATGTGTTTGTGTTTCCCTCCGGAAGAATCTTCAATTCAGACCATATTGATATAAAATGCACTAGTATAAGTATTTGAACCCAGAAAAACACAATAGAGGATTCCCCAGATTCCGATGTATATGTACGCCAGCACACAAGATATTTTGACTAAAATAGTTTGCTTAAAAGTAGTAGTTATGAGTACAAATGGAGATAGAAACAAGCTCAATGAGATCTTTAACGATCAACAGAAAAGAGAAAGCTCAAGTAGTCACATCCGACAGTGATTAACAAAGGAAGTCCGAAAAATGATGGGAGTACTACTTTAAACCACCGGCAAACAAAGAGAACATAATTCTGTTACATGTCAGGGCCCGCCCCATAAATTGCTATAATGACAAACCGAAAAAGGCCTACAGAGAAACCTAAAAAGACCAGCAGTGTAATACTAACTTAGAGTGCTCTACATAATTATGATGAATCACATGGCAAAACATTTTATATTTTTCAACGAAAACCCTGAGCATTGTCAAATGACCCAATTACTCTGTAGAAAGGCGTAATTAAAAAATAAAGCTGCTTACATGCACAAATATGTACCATAGGATTTCAGTAGAAAACTGCTCAGAACAAATAATAAATGAAAAGTTTAGATTCAGGGACAAAACTATATGAAATAAGATAGTTGCCTTTTCTCCTCGGCAGCCTGAAGTTTAGCCTCAAGACGCTGTCCAAGATCTTCTCCGTGAGTTGGAGACCGTGAGGGGCTTCTGGGCTTCGGTCTGGCTTTGCTTGACAGATACTCATAGAATTTCTGCTTGATACCAAATTGCAAGTTTTAGTGACAGGATTATCCAAAAAACGAAGCATGACATAATATGACAGGATTATCCTAAAAAGAAAGCATGACAGAAAATTATCATGTAACGTTTTCATCTTTATGCTTCCTGCTAATGAAAAGCCCTTTAGGACCACAACAATTAAGAAAATTAACCAGGAATTACATGTGGTTAACTAAGAAAAGTTGTTAAAATAAATTCTTCATCCATAAAAGTTGTTAAAGTATCATACCCCAAAAAATGAAAAGGGACAAACAGGGAACAGATTCTAAAACAAAGAAGTACTAAAATCCATACAGTAAAATATCAAGGTAAAAGTGGAACAATGATCATCAATATTGCAAAAATACACATAATTTCTTATTAATAGTTTAATACTTTATTTATCTCAACAAATTCGGTTTAATAATTTATTTATCTCAACAAATTCGGGATTTGAGTATTTATTTAGTTGATTACTTGATTGAATATATTTCAAAATAAATGGTCTTTTTTTTTCAAAGACCTAACAAGAACTGCAACATAAAGGAAAGAATCGCATACCCTTACCTAACTCAACAAACAACCGTATAGACGAGATAAAATTACTATAAAGGCGAAGCCTTCCACTGCATAAAAATTTTTATTTAGGAAAGAAAGTAAATACTTAATCAAAAACCAGGACTTTGAAGAAAACTGATCCTACAAGTTAGAAATCAACATATTCAAAATTAAATTAAAGAATCAGTTAACTAATTCCGTGTAAGTCCTAAAAACAGAAGAAAAAAATTATTATCGACTGTGTACAGCTTTATCGGAAAAAGTTAAAAAGACCTGTCGACGAAGATCGGCGCCACGAAGCTTAGCTTCAATTTCTTCAGCAGTAGAAGGAGTTTTAGGCTTAGGCTCTGACAGCTTTTGAAGAATCCTAGGTGGAATCCTCGGCGGCGACAACAACGTTGCTCCGTCAGTCGCCGGAATTTCCATCGCTATTCCACCTATCTTCCCTCTTTCCGGCGACTCCACTTCCATATTCCTATATCTCCTCCAATCAAACAACTCCTATATATCCCAATAATTCCAAAAAAGAAAAAGAAAAATTACTCCGAAACAAACGATCAAATCACTCTTTACAACTTCAGCTTTCGATCTATGGATATTGGATATTACAACGTTTTAATTCGAAAATATATGGATTTTTAAAACTCTTATAAGAGAAATTGAAATTTGAATTTCGAGAAAAGTCGCGATGATTTGTGAAGAGAAACGAATAGAGAGAGAGAGAGAGAGTTTTTTTCTTTTTTGTATATACTGTTTGGGAGCTTTTTGGTGTGTGCTTTTTTTATTTATAAAAAAATTGATGACGAGAATTGAATTTGCTTGTGGAAATGCAAAAGTGCGTGCAAAATGAAGAAAAGGCGTGTTGGAATATGAGTGGGTTTCTTATCCAGAAAGGCTGCCACGTCATTATTTTGTCTCTCAACGGTACTCCTATTAATTCTTTTACGTTTTTAACCCTAGCTAGTTCCTCCTTTTTGGAACGTTGTGGTAATTACGTCAGTGCTTAGGCTTATGAATTACTCCTAATACTGATTACATTTCGTATTTAGAAACTACTTAATAATTAATGACTGAATACATATTTGGGATAAAAGTTGATCTTTTACAAGTAGAATAAATACGCATCAAGGTGCGGAACTCTTACCATCTCTTATTTAATTTGTAAAAACAATATATAATAATAATATTTGTGCCTTCCATATATAGCATGTGATGCTAAAATATTTTTTATTTTATTTTTGTAGTTGTACATGTAGTCAAATATCATCATATATAAAATATCGTAATTTATCTTGAACTATTATTTAATTTAATAAATTGAAAATAAAAAGTATCTAATTGAATTGTACTTTCGAATTTGAGCACTACTTGTCACTTTTTGGCCATAGATTTAATTCTGCATCGAATTTTCAATATGTTGATATATATTATGTTAGTATATTTGTATACGTTAGATCCAGTTTTTGATATGATATTAAAGCCTTGTTATAGATTAATATCTCATTAGAATATGTAGGAAAATTAAAATCAAACACCTTTAAATAAGCGATATGAACGAATAAAGATGATGATTCATCTTAATTGGCCTCAACTTGTTAGGTATCGAGCGTTGTTTGTTGGTTTAAAACCTTCTTTCTATGTCTCAATATTTATGAGTCACACAAATGCTCTCCTATCCCCAACATTACTGCTATTAATTATAATTGACTTATCAAGAGTAAGTTAAGTGAGTAGTTACAACAAAAATTAAATATATCGTAAAGTAACGGCAAGTAGCCACTAATACTTTCACAATTGACTCGCATGCATTTCGTGAAACAAAAGGATTTGGCCTTAATTGTGTGAGATATACATAATTCTACAGATTAATTTAGCACGTTTGGTATCTTGGAGTTAATTTGGCGAAACGTCATTTTCTTTTCTTTATTTATTGCTTGTTCTAGTCTTCTCTTGTTCGAGGTGAATTGGCCCATGTGATGAGTCTTTCCCTTTTCCTTCTTTTTCTCTTTTTTCGATTTTTTTCTTCTCTTTGTCATGCTATTTACAATAATCATATATTCGAAACCTCAACTATTTTACTACAAAGTCAATTATTGAATGTGATGATTGTTTAAATGTGTGATTCAATCTCTATTGTACTTTTTGAATTATCGGTAGATCCTTGCAGCTAATCGGTCTTCTTCCCTGTAGTCCATATTTAGAAAAGCTTATCTATAATAATCTAATTAAGGATAAATACCTTATAAACTTTATATATAATTTGAATCGTTTCAAATACCTAAATTATTCTTTGACTCAGTCATAAGTAAACAATTTGGTAAAGAAAAAAATGTTAACCACTAAGGTATAAAGATATTTGGAGCGCAAACAAATTATAATTCCACCTCTCCCGTTGGAACTCATTGTATAACGTATTATATGTTATAAAGTCTTATAACCTGTTTGACCAAGCTATAAAAATCAGGTTATTTTGAGTGTTTTTTGAGAAAAATAATTTATGTTTGACTAATTAATTTGAAAAAATACTTTTGAGCAACAATTTATATTTGGCCAAACTTTTCAAAAATTGCTTTTAAGTATCAAATTATGAATAAGGACATGAACAAATTTACTTAATAGTTATTATCATATAAATAGATAAATAATCATAAATAATTATTATTAAAGACAATAATTAAGTTTTTTTTAACTTGTTTAAGTAAAATCGAAAAGTACTTTATTCTTTAAAGATGGTTTAAATATGTCAAAATTCATAACAAATATGAAAGTTCATCCCAAAAGTCATTATATATTAGTTAATAGTTTAAACTAAGTAAGGTTGTTTTGGTATATATAGTATTTACTAAGGATATTTTTGGCAAGAAAAAAAATTTAAAACTGCTTTTTTCTCTCCAAAAATGCTTGACCAAACATCTCAATTGTGAAAAAAAAATACTTGTAAAAAAGGTACTTTTGGCCCGGAAAAAAGCTTGGTCATACAGGCTATTAATTCCAAAAATAAATAATTGAAGAAATAAAAAACAAATTAATAAACCACGGCGAGGACGTAATTGTAAATTCATTCCTCTTGTTTTCGGAATTACTCTATGCCTCTCTGAAGCAACTTGATAGGCGTGACGCTTCGCCGTAACGGGAAATAAAAACCTCTCTCCTTTAAACTAACGGAAAACCCACGTCATTCACACATATAAGCTAATCATCCCCACTCTCGCGAGTACACAAACCTACTATAATCGCTTCCCCTAACTATTGCGTCAGCAGTCCATTTCTTTTGGCGACGGCTCACCTTAACCTCCGTGATCGGAAGCACACACGAATACATTCGTTAACTTGGTGCCACGGATAGAGCGGCTGCTTTGACCACGTGTCCCAAAGCGACTTAAAGAGGAATTTCAACCGTATAAAGTATTGTCGATTGGTGGGGCCTATTAACCCAATTGTTGGAAAAGCTAACGGTGGCCAAAGTAATATAGGGACCTTTATCATTACTGGGGTCCACATCAAAGTTGGTCCCACATGAAATGTCGATTTCCTAGCGCGCTTTCTATTGTACATGGCCATCTTTGCGTGTTCAATACTATCCATACAAATATACGCAAATACTATAACATTTCTGTTTTCTTACTTAGTACTACAACATTCTCATTTAGAGTCATGCCATATCTATTAGCAAATATTATTAATTGAAATTTATGCAGATTGGCGCGTATAGTTATAAAAAAGTAGATAACATTTGACCAATAATCAAGCAATCAATTTGGTTATGTAAATGTTTTGTGTTGACCGTATTATATCCAAGATATTGAAGGTGAGTTTTGACGTAATTGGTAAAGTTGTTGTCATGTGATCAGGAGGTCATGGGTTCAAGTTGTGAAAATAGCCTATCACGAGTTCAAGTTATGGAAACAACTTCTTACAGAAATGCAGTGTAATAACCCAACCGGTCATTTTTAACTTTTAGAAATCCGTTCCTTAAAATAAAACTCCCCGAACTTGCTTTTATTAATATATGAATCGCGGGGATAGTTGGTTCGGGATTTGGAAGTGTTTGGGTTGAAATCAGAACATTTGGTTATTTAAGATGGCTTTAAAAGACCAAGTTTGACTTTGCTCAATATTTTGAGCAAACGGACTCGGATCAGTGTTTTGATAGTTTTCGTAGGTCTGTATCGTGATTTGAGACTTGGGCGTATGCCCGGAATCAAATTCTGAGGTCACTAGTTCGAGATATGGAATTTTGATGAAACAATTAAAAAAAAATTTAAGTTCAAATAGTGTCCGGATATCGAATTATGTGCAAACGACCCCGAAATAGAATTTTGATGATTCCAACAACTTCGTATGGTAATTTTGGACTTAGGAGTGTGATCGAAATTTTATTTGGAAGTCCGTAGTGAAATTAGGCTTGAAATGGCTAAAACAAGAATTTAAGTTGGGAAGTTTGACCGGGGAGTTGACTTTTTGATACCGTAGTCGGAATACAGTTCCGAAAATTTTCATAGCTCCGTTATGTCATTTATGATTTGTGTGCAAATTTTGAGGTCAATCCGAGTTAATTTGATAGGAATCAGACGAGCAGAAGTTTTTTTAGAAGTTTTTGAATTCATAAGTCAATTCATGCGTTTTGGCGTCCGATTCTTGATTTTTAATGTTATTTTATGATTTTGATCGCTCGAGCGAGTTTGTATGAGGTTATTAGACTTGTGTGGATAGTTAGTGTGGAGCCCCGAGGGCTCGGGTGAGTTTCAGACGTTCGGAAGGAATGAAAATACATCAGTTTTCTAGTGTTTCTTGGCAGCAGTTGCAGGTCTCGCAAATGCGAGAAATTGTTCGCAAATGCGAACCTCGCATTTGCGAGAAGGGTTTCGCAATTGCGAAGAAGCCCGACCTAGGCAGTGTTCGCATTTGCGACATATTTGCTGCATTTGCGATCCCACCAGAATTCGCATTTGCGACTCTTTGGTCCCATTTGTGACCCCCAGTAGCCGAAGGCCAAGCTTCGCATTTGCGAGAGTTGTGATGCATTTGCGACCCTCGCATTTGCGAACCTGGTGTCGCAAATGCGACATCAGAGGCCTATGCCCAGCTCATTTAATGCGCGACTTAGGCCATTTATCTCATTTTTCTTTCATCTCTTGGGCGATTCTTGGAGCTTTTGGAAGAGGGTTTTCACCTAGCACTTTGAGGTAAGTTAATTCTATACCCTTTGAGTTAAATACATAGATTATTGATAGATTATAACTAGTAAATCTTAGAAATCAAGGGTTTAGATGAAAAATCTAGATTTTAAAAAAATGGAATTTTAACCACGAAAATAGTTATGGAATTTGGTAGAAATTATATATTTGAGTTCTTGAGATTATGGGTAACGTTTTCATCCGAAAATTTTCGGAATCTGCGCACGTGAGCCCGGGGTAAATTTTAGAAATTTTACCATTTTGGATAGGGTAATTTATTTAATAGATGAATTTCGAATTATTGAACATATATTAATTATTTTATATAACTTGTGGATAGTTTTGAAATTTTCGGCATCGAATCGAGAATTTTATGCGACGCGATAATCGAAAAGTGGACTTTGAGACGAGGTAAGTCTCTTGTCTAATCTTGTGAGGGGAAAATTACCCCATAGGGATTAAATTGAATAATTACTGCTAATTGCGGGGGCTACGTACGCACGAGGTGACGAGAGTCCGTGCGTAGCTACTATTAATGCTAAAGTCTGAGTAGTTTAGGATTCAAAGCATAAATTACTTGTGTAAATTGCATTTCTTGTTTAATTAATATTAATTGTTATATATAAATATATTGTGAATTGTTAGATAAAGATATTAAAGGATGAAAATCTCATATGCTTGATTTTCTATTTAAATTAATTAATTGTTAAAAGAAACGGTTCTTCCTCCCGAATTTATCTTATAATAAATATACTCTCCTTCCGGAGGTACATAAGAAAATGTCCTCCTTTCTTGTGGAGCGGGCCGAACGCCTCGGCAGGATAGATGCATCTATGGATCGTGTCGCACGTCCCTCGGCAGTGTACACGACACTCTGGATCGGGCCGTACGTCCTCGACAGAAATCGTGCTTAATAATAATAATTACACGATACTTTAAATAGTTATTTCAGCTTGCGAAACTAATTGATAAATTGAAAAATCCTTGAAATTTAATGAATTATTATTCCTGCATGTTAAGGAATTAATTGTTATTCCTCTAAATGAGATTAATTGATAAAATAAAAATTATTTGAATTTAAGAAACTTAATTAATATATTGAGAATTGTTGCATTTGAAGGAATTTGATTATTTCCGTTGCTTAAATAAATTATTGTAAATTTTGTAAATCATGTTGATTTAAATATCCTAGTTGTATTTCAATTATTATTATTGACCCATAGTGAGTGTCAAAGTCGGTCATCTCGTCTCTACCACTTCGAGATTAGGCTTGATACTTACTGGGTACACGTTGTTTACGTACTCATACTACACTTGCTGCACTTTTTGTGCAGGACCTGAGGCAAGTACTAGTGGGGAACCTATCGTCTTACACCCACGTTATCCATGGGCATAGTGGTGAGCTGCACTTTCTGAGCCGTTCTACAACTACTTGTGTCTCTCCTTTTATTTTTCATTCTGTCTATATTTATTTCAGACAGTATTTGAGGTTTTGTATAATCTACTAGATGCTCATACACTTGTGACACCAGGTCTTGGCACACATTTTGGTAGAATTTGGGTTTTATTATTTTCTTGGTTTTAAATTTTGTCAATATATGCTTAATTTATTAAGTTGGCTTGCCTAGCCGTAGTGTTGGACGCCATCACGACCTATAGGTGAAATTGGGTCGTGACAATATGGTATTAGAGCACTAGGTTCACGTAGGTCTCACAAGTTATGAGCAGGCCTAATAGAGTCTTGCGGATCGGTACGGACTACGGAGACGTCTGTACTTATCTTCGAGAGGCTATAGAGTGTTAGGAAATTACCTTTCTTCATATTCCATCGTGCAATTGATGTAGTTCTAAATATCCTTCTCTTATTCTCTCTCATATGGTGAGAACGCGCTCGAATGGGGTTCCAGGCCAGGAAAGAGCTACTCCTCCAGTTGCTAGAGGCAGAGGCAGAGGCCGAGGGAGGGCTCCAGCCCGTGGTAGAGGGCGAGGACATCACAGGACTGTTTCAGTTATGCCGCCAGTAGGTCCAGCAGAGAACCCCATTGTTGAGGAACAAGATGAGGTGCCTGTGGCAGAGCCAGCTCCGGTAGATTTCACATCTGCACCGGGATTTCAGGATGTCATGGGTCGTATGCTGCGGTTCATGGACAATATGACTCATGCCGGTTTATTTCCGGCAGACCCAGCCACATCTCAGGCGGGCGGGGGAGCACAGACCCCTACCGCGCAGGCTCATGGACAGGAAACTGCTGTATATCATACCCAGGGTGCACTACCCGTGGGTGGAGCCCAGCCAGTGGCAGCAGCTACACCTGAGCCCAGGCCAGCTGTAGCCGCCGATCCTCAGAAACTATTGGACCGATGGACTAGACTACATCCTCCTGTCTTCGGGGGTGAGCGACATGAGGATCCACAGGACTTCATTGATCGTTGCAGGGACAAACTGCACAACATGAGGATATTAGAATCTCATGGGGTTGATTTCGCTACTTTTCAACTAGAGGGCAGAGCCCGTAGATGGTGGCAGTCTTATGTTCTTGGCAGACCAGCAGATTGTCACGACTCGAAATTTCCCACCGACGGGACTGTGATGGCGCCTAACATTTCACTTGCTAGGCAAGCCAACGTTATAGAATCATTAAACCAATTCCTTATTTCCATTCAGTAATTAACAATAATTAACTAAGATGAAATATAATAAGGGCGAAATATCATAAAACTGTATTAATTACTACCACCCGGATCTGGAGTCACAATTCACAAGCATTCTAGAATTTACTACAAGTAATAGTCTAGAAGAAATACAACTGTCTGAATGAAAGAAAACAACAATGACATAAAAAGTAGACGGGGATTTCAAGGTCTGTGAACGCCGACAGATCTACCTTGAGTCTCCGGACAACGGACCAACAGCAAAATCTCGATCAACCTGAGCTGGTATCAAAGTCTGCACAGAAAGTGCAGAGTGCAGCATCAGTACAACCGACCTCATGTACTGGTAAGTGTCGAGCCTAACCTCGGCGAAGTAGTGACGAGGCTAAGACAAGACACCCACATATAACCTGAACAATATAATCATGCTAGTGTCAACAACAGTAAATAAAGAAATAACGCAGAAATAATGGGAATGGAACATACAATGGGGGAATACAACATAAAAAGTGAGAATAATGAAAAGACAGAATGAAACCGAAAATCCTTAAACGAATTGAGCAATTAAAACAGCAAGGAAAACTGCACGGCATCACCCTTCGTGATTTTACTCTCAACCTCACCAAATAATAAATAAGACTGCATGGCATCACTCTTCGTGCTTTTACTCTCTTCCTCACAATATAAATAATTCATGCACGGCATCACCCTTCGTGCTTTATACTCTTCCTCACCATATAAATAAATCACGCACGGCATCACCCTTCGTGCTTTACACTCTTCCTCACAATATAAATAAATCATGCACGACATCACCCTTCGTTCTTTACACTCTTCCTCACAATATAAATAAATCATGCACGACATCACCCTTCATGCTTTACACTCTTCCTTACAATTCACAAAATCAATCACAACGGATAGAGAGAAGTTTCACAAAGAAATCAATATTTCATCATTGATTACTTTCACAATTTAACATCTCAATCTCGAATCAATATTCACAATTTTATCAACCTTGGTGGAACTGGATACAAGTCTCCCAACATTTCAACAACAAGAATAAGCATGGATAACAAGATTTAAGACTACAAATTTGCAAGAATGAAATTTCACTCGCATGCTATGACTCGACTACAATGCATAGATGCTCGTCACCTCAACTATACATCGTATTCAATAACAAAACACATAGCAAATACTCACACAATACCTATTCCCTCAAGCCAAAGTTAGACACAACACTTACCTTGCTCCGAAGGCCACTTAATTCTCAATCACATCTTTTCCTTTGGAATACACCTCCAAACCACTCGTATCTATTCAAAAATGCCTCAATAATATCAAATATTGCTAAAGTAATCAATTATATTTCATAAATTAAATTTCCCGAATTTTTCTCCAAAAAGTCGAAAAATCGATCCCGGGCCCGCTTGGTCAAAATTCGAGGTTCGGATCAAAATCTTTTTACCCATTCACCCCCGAGCCCGAATATATATAATTAGTTTTGGAATCCGACCTCAAATTGGGGTCTAAATCCTCAAATTCCCGAAATTCCTAGTTTCTACCCTAACCCCTAATTCTACCATGAAAACTCTAGATTTTAGGTTGAAAATTCAAGAAATATAATGGGTAATTGAAAGAAAATGGTTTAGAATCACTTACCAATAATTTGGGAAAGAAATGGCTCTTGAAAAATCGCCTTTCACCATTTGGTTTTTGAGAAAATGAATTTTTGGCTAAAATCCCGTTTTTGGATTCTGTTAAGTGCTGGGCGACAGTGTTCATCGCGTTCGCGAAGGGTATTGGCTGCCAAGCCTACATGTTCGTGATGGTTACTCCCCACTGGCCTTCGCGTTCACGGGGCATTGCTCGCGTTCGCGATGAAGGAACGGCTGACTCCCCCTCCCCAATGCCTAACACTACGCGTTCGCGATGGGCTTGTCGCATTTGCGAAGGGTAACGCTTCCATCACTTCGTGTTCGCGACCAAGCCTTCGCGTTCGCGAAGAAGAAATCTTCAGCTGCCCAGTTTACTCTTCGCGTTCGCGAGAGTACCTTTGCGAACGCGAAGAAGGACATGCCAGAACACCTGCTGCAGCAAAATACCAGAATTTCAAAGTCCAAAACATCGTGTGGCCTATCCGAAATTCACCCGAGCCATCGGGGCTCTAAACCAAACATGCACACAAGTCTAAAAACATCATACGAACTTGCTCGTGCAATCAAATCACCAAGATAACACCTAGAATTACGAATTTAGCACCAAATCAAATGAAATTTTCAAGAACACTTTAAAATTTCTATTTTCTCAACTGGACGTCCGAATCACGTCAAATCAACTCCATTTCTCACCAAATTTCACAGACAAGTCTTAAATATCATAATGAACCTGTACCGGGCTCCGAAACCAGAATATGGACCCGGCACTAACAATGCCAAACATCAATCAATTCTTAAAAATAATTAATTTTCAGACTTTGAATTTTTATCAAAAATTCATAACTTGAGCTAGGGACCTCCGAATTCGATTCCGGACATACTCCCAAGTCCCATAATTTGATACGGATCCACCAAGACCATCAACGTACGAATTCGGGCCCGTTTACCAAAAATATATTAATCGAAGTCAACTAAAATCAACTTTTAAGGCAAACATTCTTATTTTCATTAGTTTTCAACATAAAAGCTTTCCGGAAACCTGCCCGGCCTGCGCAAGCAAATCGATGAGGGTAAAAATGAGATTTTTAAGGCTTAAGAGCGCAGATTCGAGTTCTAAAATATAAGATGACCTTTTGGGTCATCACACAGATTCTCCTCCCATGACTTGGGACAGGTTCACCCGTATCTTCCTGGACATGTATATTCCACCCTCCCAGAAGGAAGAGTTGCGATTTCAGTTTGAGCAGCTCCAGCAGGGTCAGATGTCAGTGACCGATTATGAGGCAAGGTTTTCTGAATTATCTCGCCATGCACTTATGATACTCCCTACTGAGGCGGAGAGAGTGCGGAGGTTTGTAGCCGGTTTACATACTGGCATTCAGGACACTATGGCTCGAGAGGTTGAGATGGGTACTTCTTATGAGCTAGTTATGGAGATAGCCCGGAGAATTGAGGGTGTGCGTCAGCGGAGCCGAGAGCAGATTATGAGAGATAAGCGGTTCAGGTACTCTGGAGAGTTCAGAGGTGCTCCGTCTGGGGGCAGAGGTCAGTTCGTGATGGGGCAGTCCAGTAGACCCCCATTTCCAGCACCACCACCTCCTCGTTGTACTCCAGTGCGACCTTATCTCAGTGCTATACCAGAGAGTTCTTACCGCCCACCAGCTATTTATTGTCCTCCCAGTGGGTATTCAGGTCCCCAGGGCCAGACTCTTAGCCAGCAGCCCATCGCACCGAAAAGTTGTTATGAGTGCGGGGATCCCTATCACATGCAGAAGTTTTGCCCCAGGCTTCGGGGTAGACCAGTATAGCAGGGTCAGCAGCCTATGCTTACCAGACCAGTTGCTCCACCAGTAGTCCGACCACCAAGAGGTGGAGGACATGTGGGAAGGGTCCGTCCTAGAGGTGGAGGTCAGCCAGGCAGAGGCCAGCCAGTTGGCGCTCCAGCTCGGTTCTATGCTTTTCCGACTAGACCAGATGCAGAGGCCTCAGATGCTGTGATTACGGGTATTATTTCTGTTTGTGGCAAAGATGCCTCAGTATTATTTGATCCAGGATCTACGTATTCATATGTGTCATCTCTATTTGCTCCATTCCTGGGTGTTTCTCGTGAGTCCTTGAGTACTCCTGTTTATGTGTCCACTCCTGTAGGCGATTCTATTATTATGAACCGGATCTACCGGTCTTGTATTATTACATTCTGTGGTTATGAAACTAGAGCAGATCTCTTATTGCTCGAGATGACCGATTTTGAAATTATTCTGGGTATGGACTGGTTATCTCCATATCATGCTATTCTACATTGTCATGCCAAAATTGTTACCTTGGCTATTCTATCTTTGCCTAGGCTGGAGTGGAAGGGTTCGTCGGTTAGTTCATTTAATCGGGTTATTTATTTTATAAAGGCTGAACACATGGTTGAGAAGGGTTGTTTGGCTTATCTAGCCTATGTTCAGGATACTCTTGCAGAGACTCCAGCTATTGATTCAGTGCCAGTATTTCAGGATTTCTCCGATGTATTTCCTTCAGATCTTCCAGGTATGCCACCTGATCGGGATATTGATTTCTGTATTGACTTGACTCCAGATACTCAGCCTATATCTATCCCACCATATCGCATGGCTCCGAAAGAATTGAAAGAACAACTTGAAGAGTTTCTAGCCAAAGGGTTCGTCAGACCGAGTGTATCGCCTTGGGGTGCACCGGTATTATTTGTGAAAAAGAAGGATGGAACAATGCGGATGTGTATTGATTATCGCCTATTGAACAAAGTCATTATTAAGAACAAGTACTCGTTGCCGCGTATTGATGATCTATTTGACCAGTTGCAGGGTGCTAGGGTGTTCTCTAAGATCGACTTGAGGTCGGGGTATCATCAGTTGAAGATTCGAGATTTGGATGTTCCGAAAACTGCTTTCTGTACTAGATATGATCATTATGAGTTTCTGCTAATATCTTTCGGTTTAACTAATGCCCCGGCAGCGTTTATGGATTTGATGAACAGGGTATTCAGGCCATATATTGATTCGTTTGTCATTGTCTTCATTGATGACATTTTGATCTACTCGTGTAGTAAGGAGGAACATGAGCAGCATATGAGAGTAGTGCTTCAGACATTGCGGGAACAAAAGCTATATGCTAAGTTCTCTAAATGTGAGTTTTGGCTAGAGTCTGTAGCATTTTTGGGACATATTATATCGGGCGAAGGTATTAAAGTTGATCCCAAAAATATTGAGGTAGTTCAGAATTGGCATCGACCCACTTCGGCGACTTAGATCAGGAGTTTTTTGGGTTTAGCAAGTTATTATCGTCGATTTGTAGAAGGTTTTTCATCTATTGCAGCACATTTGACCAAATTAGCCCAGAAGGGTGTTCAGTTCCGATGGTCCGATGATTGTGAGTCAAGCGTTCAGAAGCTCAAGACAGCATTGACTACAGCACCAGTGTTAGTGTTACCTTCCGGTTCGGGAATGTAAACAGTATATTGTGATGCTTCACGCGTTAGCTTGGGTTGTGTATTGGTGCAGGAAGGGCGAGTTATTGCATATGCTTCACGTCAGCTGAAGCCCCACGAGCAGAATTATCTGGTACATGATTTGGAGTTAGCTGTGATTGTTCACGCCCTTAAGATTTGGAGGCATTATCTTTATGGGGTGTCTTGTGAAGTTTACACTGATCATCGCAGTTTGTAGTATTTGTTCAAGTAGAGGGACCTAAATTTGAGGCAGCACAGATGGCTGGAATTACTAAAAGAATATGATATTACTATCCTATATCATCCAGATAAAGCAAATGTAGTTGTAGATGCCTTGAGTAGAAAGGCTGAGAGTATGGGTAGTTTGGCTTTCATTTCAGCAGAAGAGAGGCCATTAGCTTTGGATATCCAATCCTTGGCTAACAGACTTGTGCGGCTAGATATTTTAGAGCCCAGCCGAGTTCTTGCATATGTCGTAGCTCACTCTTCACTATTTGAGCAGATCAAGGCTCGCCAGTATGATGACCCACACTTAATGGTTCTTCGAGAAACGGTACTACGAGGGGGTGCCAAGGAAGTTACTATTGGTGCGGATTGTGTTCTGCGACTCCGGGATCATTTGTGTTTTCCTAATGTGGATGAACTGAGGAAGAAGATCCTAGAGGAGGCACACAGTTTTCGGTATTCTATTCATCCAGGTGCTACGAAGATGTATCGTGACTTGAGGCAGCATTATTGGTGGCAACGAATGAAAAAGGACATAGTTGAGTATGTAGCTAGGTGTCTAAATTGCCAGCAAGTTAAATATGAGCACCAGAGGCCAGGCGGCCTACCTCAGCAGATGACTATACCAAAATGGAAATGGGAACGCATTACTATGGACTTTGTAGTTGGGTTGCCGCGGACCTTGAGGAAGTTTGATGCAGTTTGGGTGATTGTTGACAGGTTGACCAAGTCAGCACATTTTATCCCTGTTGTGACTACGTATACTTCAGAGAGGCTGGCCCAGATTTATATTCAGGAGATAGTTCGGTTGCATGGTGTGCCAATTTCCATCATATCAGATAGAGGCCCTCAGTTTACTTCACATTTATGGAGAGTAGTACAGAGTGAATTAGGTACCCGTGTAGAGCTCAACACAGCCTTTCATCCGCAGATCGATGGGCAGTCAGAGCGGACAATTCAGATTTTGGAGGATATGCTCAGGGCATGTGTGATTGACTTTGGAGGTCAGTGGGACCGTTTCCTGACTTTGGCCGAGTTTGCTTATAATAACAGTTACCAATCCAGCATCGAGATGGCTCCATTTGAGGCTTTATATGGCCGTCGATGCCGTTCACCTATCGGATGGTTTGAGCCCGGTGAGGCTAAGTTATATGGTACTGATTTGGTAAAGTATGCCTTGGAAAAGGTAAAGTTGATTCAGGAGTGACTTCGTACAGCACAGTCCAGACAGAAGAGTTATGCGGATCAGAAAGCGCGTGATTTCTCATTTATGGTAGGTGAAAAAGTTCTCTTGAAGGTTTCGCCGATGAAGGGAATTATGAGATTCGGGAAGAAGGGCAAGTTGAGCCCAAGGTTTATAGGCCCATTTGAGGTGTTGAGACGAGTTGGGGAGGTCGCTTATGAGCTTGCATTGCCTCCCAGTCTATCGGGAGTTCATCCGATTTTCCATGTATCTATGCTCCGGAAGTATCATGCTGACCTAACACATTTGTTGGACTTCAGCACAGTTCAGCTAGATAAGAGTTTAGGTTATGAAGAAGAGCCATTTGCCATTGTTGATAAACAAGTTCGCCAGTTGAGGTCCAAGAGGATTTCTGTAGTAAAGGTCCAGTGGAGGGGCCAACCAGTCGAGGAAGCGACTTGGGAGGCCGAGGAGGACATGCAGAGCAAATATCCACACTTATTTAGCACTCCAGGTAATATTCTAAACTCGTTCGAGGACGAACGTTTGTTTAAGAGGTGGAGAATGTAATGACCCAACCGGTCATTTTTAACTTTTAGAAACCCGTTCCTTAAAATAAAACTCCTCGAACATGCTTTTATTAATTTATGACTCGCGGGGATAGTTGGTTCGGGATTTGGAAGTGTTTGGGTTGAAATCGGAACATTTGGTTATTTAAGATGGCTTTAAAAGGCCAAGTTTGACTTTGGTCAATATTTTGAGCAAACAGACTCGGATCAGTATTTTGATAGTTTCAGTAGATCCGTATCGTGATTTGGGATTTGGGCGTATGCCCGGAATCAAAATTCCAAGGTCCCTAACCCGAGATATGGAATTTTGATGAAACAATTAAAAAAACTTTAAGTTCAATTAGTGACCGGATGTCGAATTATGTGCAAACGACCCCAGAATAGAATTTTAATAATTCCAACAGCTCCGTATAGTGATTTTGGACTTAGAAGTGATCGAAATTTTATTTGAAAGTCCGTAGTGAAATTAGGCTTGAAATGGCTAAAACAAGAATTTAAGTTAGGAAGTTTGACCGAGGAGTTAACTTTTTGATAACAGAGTCGGAATACAGTTCCAAAATTTTTTATAGCTTTGTTATGTCATTTATGACTTGTATGCAAAATTTGAGGTCAATCCAAGTTAATTTGATAGGATTCGGACGAGTAGAAGTCTTTTTAGAAGTTTTTGAATTCATAAGTCAATTCATGCGTTTTGGCGTCCGATTCTTGGTTTTTGATGTTATTTCCTGATTTGGATCGCTCGAGCGAGTTTGTATGAGGTTATTAGACTTTTGTGGATAGTTGGTGTGGACCCCCGAGGGCTCGGGTGAGTTTCGGTCGTTCGGAAGGAATGAAAACACATCAGTTTTTTGGTGTTTCTTGGCAGCAGTTGCAGGTCTCGCAAATGCGAGAAATTGTTTGCAAATGCGAACCTCGCAATTGCGAAGAAGCCCGACCTAGGCAGTGTTCGCATTTGCGACACATTTGCGATCCCAACAGAGTTCGCATTTGCGACTCTTTGGTCGTATTTACGACCCCAGTAGCTGAAGGCCAAGCTTCGCATTTGCGAGAGTTATGTCGCATTTGCGAACCTGGTGTCGCAAATGCGACATCAGAGGCCTGTGCCCAGCTCATTTAATGCGCGACTTATGCCATTTATCTCACTTTTCTTTCATCTCTTGGGCGATTCTTGGAGCTTTTGGAAGAGGGTTTTCACCTAGCACTTTGAGGTAAGTTAATTCTACACCCTTTGAGTTAAATACATAGATTATGGGTAGATTATAACTAGTAAATCTTAGAAATCAAGTGTTTAGATGAAAAACTTAGATTTTTATAAAAAATGGGATTTTAACCACGAAAATAGTTATGGCGGCAGAAATCGTGCTTAATAATAATAATTACACGATACTTTAAATAGTTATTTCAGCTTGCGAAACTAATTGATAAATTGGAGAATCCTTGAAATTTAATGAATTATTATTCTTGCATGTTAAGGAATTAATTCTTATTCATGTAAATGAGATTAATTGATAAAATAAAAATTATTTGAATTTAAGGAACTTAATTAATATATTGAGAATTGTTGCATTTGAAAGAATTTAATTATTTCCGCTGCTTAAATAAATTATTATAAATTTTGTAAATCATACTAATTTAAATATCCTAATTGTATTTCAATTATTATTATTGACCCATAGTGAGTGTCAAAGTCGGCCATCTCGTCTCTACCACTTCGAGATTAGGCTTGATACTTACTGGGTACACGTTGTTTACGTACTCATATTATAGTTGCTTCACTTTTTGTCCAGGACCTGAGGCAAGTACTAGTGGAGGACCTATCGTCTTACACCCACGTTATCCAGGGGCATAGTGGTGAGCTGCACTTTCTGAGCCGTTCTGCAGCTACTAGTGTCTCTCAGTGTATTTTTCATTATGTCTATTTTTATTTCAGACAGTATTTGAGGTATTGTATAATCTACTAAATGCTCATACACTTGTGACACGAGGTCTTGGCACACATATTGGTAGAATTTGGATTTTATTATTTTCTTGGTTTTAAATTTTGTCAGTGTATGCTTAATTTATTAAGTTGGCTTGCCTAGCCGTAGTGTTGGGCGCCATCACGACCTATAGGTGAAATTGGGTCGTGTCATGCAGTATAAGATTGCGTACAACAGACCCTTGTGGTTCGGCTCTTCCCCGAATCCCACGCATAACGGAAGCTTAGTGCACCGGACTGCCCTAATTATTTTGATATTAGTCATTAATTTTACTCTAACACTTCTGTTTTATGCGAACTTAGAGTAGTCTATGCTTTATTCGATTCAAATAGGAGTCAACTCAAATTATGGTATTCTTTACCCGTAAAATGGTACAGTTGAATTTATGCGTGATTTCTAGACAAGTGAACTAATTTGATCCTAAAATAATACAATAATTGAAGAAATGTACAATACTTAGCCTTGAAATATAGATGAAACAACATAAACGATAGTTCCGGGATGTCACGACCCAATATCCATTAAGGTCGTGGTGGCGCCGGACACCGCTGTCAGGCAAGCTAACAATACAAACTTCACTTAATTACCCATTTTAGTATTTTTGAAATCAAAATTTCTTCAATGAAATAATAAAGATAAAACTCATAGAGTAAATGATAAATATTTTTAGCAACTAAATTTCTAAACAATTCACAACCATTCTCAAAACCCGGTGTCACAAGTGCATGAGCATTTACTAGGGAATTAAAAATAAAATACAGCATCTGTCCAAAATACAAATTAGACAGGAAAATATAATAACTCTGAAGGAGACTCTGTTAGCTGCGGATCGTAATATAGAATGCAGCTCACCTATGTCCCACAATTATTAACTATACCTCTGCGGCTACAAGGCCGCTATACAATAAAATATGCAGCAAGTGCAGTATGAGTACAAAAACAACGTGTACCTAGTAAGTATCAAGCCTAATCTCGAAGTGGTAGAGACGAGATGACCGACTTTGACACTCACTATAGGTCAATAATATTAAATAATCATGTAATAAAAATATTTATTTCAACGTGATTCACAGAGTTAACAATAATTTTATTGACCAGTAGAAATAATTAAATTCCTTCAAATGCATCAATTCTCAATATTAATTAAATTCCTTCAATTCCAATAAATTTCCAAATTTATCAATTAGTCTCATTTACAGGAATAACAATAATTCTTAACAAGCAGGAATAATAATTCAATAAATTCCAATGATTTCCAATTTATCAATTAGCTCACAAGCTGCAACAAACTATTAAGGTATTGTGTGATTATTATTATTATTATTATTAAGCACGATTTCTGCCGAGGACATATGGCAAGATCCAGAGTGTCGTGTACACTGCCGAGGGGCATGCGGCACGATCCATAGATGCATCTATCCTGCCGAGGCGTTCGGCCCGCTCCACAAGAAAGGAGGATATTTTCTTATGTACCTCCGGGAAGAGAGTATATTTATTAAAGATAAATTCGGGAGGAAGAACAATTTCTTTTAACAATTAATTAATTTAAACAGAAAATCAAGCATATGAGATTTCCATCCTTTAATATTTTTATCTAAAAATTCACAATATATTCATATATACCAATTAATATTAATTAAATAAAAAATAAAATTTACACAAGTAATTCATGTTTTGAGCCCTAAACTACCCGAACTTTAGCATTAATAGTAGCTACGCACCGACTCTCGTCACCTCGTGCGTACGTAGCCCCCGCAATTAACAACAATTATTCAATTTAATCCCTATGGGGTAATTCCCCCTCACAAGATTAGACAAGAGACTTACCTCGTTTCAAAGTCCACTTTTCGATTATCGCGTCGTGTAAAATTCTCGATTCAATGCCGAAAAATCTGAAACTATCCAAAAGTTATATAAAATAATTAATATATGTTCAATAATTCGAAATTCATCTATTAAATAAATTACCCTATCCAAAATGGTAAAATTTACCCCGGGCCCACGTGCCCGGATTCCGAATTTTTTTTAGATGGAAACGTTACCCATAATCTTAGGAACATAAATATATGATTTTTACTAAGTTCCATAACAAATTTTGTGGTTAAATCTCATTTTTGTCAAACACCTAGGTTTTCACCTAAATCCATGGTTTTCACTAATTTACATGTTATAATCTACCAATAATCTATGTATGTAACTCATGTTATGTAGGAATTACTTACCTCAAAGTGCTAGGTGAAAACCCTCTTCCAAAAGCTCCAAGAATCGCCTAAGAGATGAAAGAAAAGTGAGATAAATGGCCTAAGTCGCGCATTAAATGAGCTGGGCACAAGCCTCTGATGTCACATTTGCGACACCAGGTTCGCAAATGCGACACAACTCTCACAAATGCGAAGCTTGGCCTTCAGCTGCTGGGGTCGCAAATACGACCAAAGAGTCGCAAATGCGAACTCTGCTGGGATCGCAAATGCATCAAATGTGTCGCAAATGCGAACACTGCCTAGGTCGGGCTTCTTCGCAATTGCGAAGCCCTTCTCGCAAATGCGAGGTTCGCATTTGCGAACAATTTCTCGCATTTGCGAGACCTGCAACTGTTGCCAAGAAACACCAGAAAACTGATGTATTTTCATTCCTTCCGAACGTCCGAAACTCACACGAGCCCTCGGGGCTCCACACCAACTATCCACACAAGTCTAATAACCTCATACAAACTCGCTCGAGCGATCAAAATCCAAAAATAACATCAAAAACCAAGAATCGGACGCCAAAACGCATGAATTGACATATGAATTCAAAAACTTCTAAAAAGAATTCTGCTCGTCCGATTCCTATCAGATGAACTCGGAATGACACCAAATTTTGCGTGCAAGTCTTAAATGACCTTACGGAACTATTCCCGATCTCAGAATTCCATTCGGACCTCGTTATCACCAAAACTACTCCAAACCAAATTTAAAGGATTTTAAACCTTCAAATATTTGATTTTTACTATTAAGCATCAAAACGCTCTCGTGTTATCCAAAACCTGATTCGGACATACGCCCAAGTCCAAAATCATCATATGAATCTATTGGAACTGTTAAATCCCGATTCCGGGGTCGTTTTCTCAAAATATTGACCGAAGTTAAACTTGTCCATTTAAAGCTAACTTAAGGAACCAAGTGTTCCGATTTTAACTCACACACTTCCAAATCCCGAACCAACCATCCTCGTAAGTCATAAATCATTAAAACACATACGAAAAGTTTTATTTAGGGGAATGGGGTTCTAACAGTCAAAACGATCGGTTAGGTCGTTACACGGGAACAGGATTTTCGGGCACAACAATGATGAGATCAAAAAGCAAGAAAATATGATTGTATTAAGCTTTGGGTAGAATGTAATACAAGTTTAGCAAGAAAATTTGTGTCATTTACAATGATAACTGAGTTCACTATTTATAGCTATGTCTAGGGAAAGAGATCCTAGGATCGTGTCCTCCTTTAACGTCAATTATGAGGGTCATTGATGAAGACGTAACGGTGAACATAAATGCCAAATTCTCTGTAACGGTATGTTGCTCTTAATGCTGAAGAATAATCCATATTAAATAAAGGTGACGGGGGGCCGGTTCGGTCCGGTCCGGGTTGCTGAAAAATATGACCGGTCGGTCACCAATCTGGGTCGGTACCGATTTTTCCCAACCGATTTAACCGGGTCCGGGCCCATCCGGTGATTTAATGAACCGGAATGGTTACGGGCCTAAGGGGCCGGGTTATTTGTAATTTTGTTTTTGTATTTTGTGTAACTACCGTAATTTATATTAAGATAAAATAAAAATATTAAACAAAAAAAAATAATCTTATAAAAAGAGTGTTTGAATAAAGGATGAAATGACTTTAAAATCCTTATATTTGAATATTTTATTAAGAATTTAAGATAATAGAATACAATGAAGATGGAAAAAATTACACTTATAATTTGCAAGTTCTTTTTTATTTCAAACTTGCAAATTAAAGTTTACATTTAATAACAACTAAATTAACGAAAAAAGAGTAAATTTAAAGTTTAATTATTAAATATAAATCCAGAACTTCAAAGGTTTTGCATTGCCTTAGTAAGTTCTTCATAATCAATATGAATTTCTTGGCCATTTTCTGGAGTGTTAAATTCAGATGGGTGACCATGTGTTAATATATATCCAAGTTCCTCGTCTTCTGGTTTATCAGCATCTTCACGTCCCTGATTTCTTCGTTCCAATCTAATCCAATCTCTGAAACATACTAAAACTTCCAAAGCATTACTTCCCAATGAGTGACAGGTGTCTCCTAGTTGTTGTCTTACTTGACTAAATACACTCTCTGATACAACAGTTGAAATTGGCACATTCAAGATTTAGCACGTCCTGAGCCATAGCGGAAAGAACAGAAAATTGCTTTTCATTCTCATGCCACCATCCCAACGGTGAAAATTCCTTTGTGCGAGGCTCTGATTACTTTTGCAAGTAGAATTGAAGTTCATCAATGTTCCTGCTACTGGTTTGAGGGGAAGGAAATGTAGCCCAAAAATTATAACCATCAAGGCCTTCATCTTCGTCTATAGTAGCAGATGCAGTAAAAGTAGTACAATGCATAGTGGGATTAACATTGCCTACACTAATAGCATCATCATCAATTATATTTGTATAATAATTATATAATTGTTGTAAATAATCATTTAACTTGTTCATACAACAATATATATATATCTGGAGTTTCAGTTGGTCCAATCTCCATATAAGTATATAAAGCATTGATTAATTGGTGACAATTAGACATCTTTATAGAAGGATTAAAAACAGCACCAATTAAGTAAATCAGAGGAATTGGAAAGAAATACTTTTTTAATTTTGCTTGTATTTTTTCAACAACATCCTTATATTTTTCTTTCTTCTTAAATTCAGAGAGTAGAAAAGAAATTTCAGCTATATGTACTAAAGCCATAGTAACAGTAGGGTAATATGCTCCAGAAAACTCAACAATAGCTGTATAAAATTTATGTAAAAATTTAACAACATCATTAATGGCCTCCCAAGTATTAGTTGTTAACATATGGTTTGGATCAGTACAGTGCGCATTAGCAACTTAAGTTATCAGCAATCTATATTTGCAGCAATATTTTAAAAATAAGTATGTATAATTCCATCTAGTAACAATTTCATCTGGTATGAATCTGGGGTTAAGGTTATGTTCGGTACATTTAGTATTAAATTCTCTAATTCTAGATTGTCTATTATTTCCTTGAATTACACCAACTGCTCTTCTAACATGAGTAATCTCAGTCGAAAATAAATCAAGGCCACTTTTAACAATTAAATTATAAACATGGCATGCACACCTAACATGAAAAATTTCGTCTAGTGGTGGTTTTAAATGCAGTCTTAATATTGAAATAGAGGCATTATTGTTAGAAGCATTATCAAAAGACATACACAATACGTTTTTATTAAGATTATAAAATTCAACAACTTCGCAAATAGTAGTACTTATAAAAATAGCAATATGGCTTTGATCTTTATCATATTTAAAAGCGATAATATATTTTGCATACAATAATCATTATCTATCCAATGATATCTAATTGTCAAATAATCATTTTCATTTACAGCATGGCCAATATCAAAAGTTAGAGAAATTCTACATGGAAGGTGGTCAAACAAATAACGTATGTATGTCTGATATTGTCCGTGAAGTCTAAAGATATCAGATCTATAAGTACTTCTAAGGATACCTTTAAATAAAGGATTATAAATCCTTTTAATATACACAGTCAGATATGATGAAGAAGCAAAAGAAAAAGGTAGACAACCCAAAGCAATCATTTATGCCAATTCCTCACGATCCTTCATTTTATCATATTTCATAAGTCCCCCAGTACTATGGTTTAGAGTTCCTTGCTTTTCATATAAATCAGAGCCCCATTCTATAGGATGAGTAATTTCCATATATCTACTAAGTGTTCCAGTCCCCCCTAAACTTCCTCCAGTCTTATGTTTAAAATCATCTTTACAAATTTTGCATATAACTCTATCAGAATTCTCTATTTCATCAAAATATTTCCAAACTTTACTTTTTTTTCTCCGATTAGTAGCCGGGGCCACAGGTGGTCTACTACTAGCGCCACGACCACCACCCCTACTACTAACTCCAACACTACTAGGTGTAAGTGGTGTCTCATCTTCAATTTCTAATTCATTATCTTCTATACCGAAAGCTTACTGAAATTGTTCATAATCTATATTATTATCAGATGATATTTCAGAAACATGTGTAAAGTCATTTAAATTACTACTAGATGTTGAAGTAGTACCTCTTTTTCTATTTCCCCGATTACCCCGATTAGCAACCTTATTACAAACTATTTTTGCAACATTAAACATATTGTAAAAATTTAACTACAAATAAAAATTAAATATGTAAATAAAATAGTAAATAAGAGAAAGAGTTGGAGGGAGTGCACTGAATTCCGCAATAAATTGAACACTTGATAATTTTCGCAACCCCAATGTTACCACGAAGAAACGTCAATTGTTCAAAGTTCAAACTTTAAACTTCAAATAATACGATAAATTAAATTCCAAAAAAAATGAGAGCCAAATAGTTGATTGCAATTTAGGTGAAGAATGAGAGAATGACAATTGAGAATTTGAGTTTGAAAAATGAGAGATGAGTGAAGAAATGAAGAAGAGAGGGGTGTATTTATAGTTTTTCAAAGGGCTGAATTAGTAATTACTAAAAGTGTTATTTTTTAAAAGATTTTCCCAAAAAAGGGCTATTCTTGCAAAATATCCGTTGGGCAATGATCAAATTGGAAGCTGACCGTTGCCAACGGTCAAATGAATTTTTTTAAAACAATTCAGAAAATAGCCGTTGAACCAGTCCGGGCCGGGCCGGACCGGTTAAGCGGTTCAACAGTGATTTTCCTTCACCGGTTTTCACTGATCCGGTTAACCGGTAAGGAAAATGCATACGTCCCAACCACTTACCCCCCCAAACCCAGCCCTACCCGGCCCCTACCACCGGGCCGGGCCGGTTTACTACCGGTCTGGGATGGTCCGGAACAGGGTCAACCCAGCCCATTAAACAGGTATACTATTAAATGCTATCGGGCGCAGAGCATTTAACACACCTTTATGAACGTTATCATTTCCGGTGACAAGCAGAATGACTGCGTTCGGTCTTCGGCCATCCCCGTCTTGAGTTTCACGTGTCCTCCCTTTAGACTACCACGTATCATATCATATTTCACCCTATACATATAGTCCCCCTAATTTCCGGTGACATATCTTTGTGTTACCGGAAAGTTGGTAGAAATACCTTTTTGGCGGGAATTACTATAACTCCATGTAAAGGTTCCTGACAGTTGATTAGACGCAAGTCTCTCCGCATTTAATGCCTCGAACACGCGTCATCCCATGATTCAGCACATCTTTTGCCGATTATCGAGGTATTCATGGCCATGAATTTATCCACCAAAATTTACTTATACGCAACATTCTTTTCCTTTGCGTTTCATAATTTCTCGAGCTTCTAATTTGCATCTTTGTTTTCCATTCTTTCTCTAATTCTCTTCAAACACAAAACCTTTTTCTTCTTATTTTTCAATGGCTTCTTCCTTTAAGCTTGTTGGTTCTTCAAATAACAAGAAAAAAGCCGAGGGTTTTGCTCCCCCAACGGTGGATTCCATCATCCCAAGAAAACTTAGTACCATAAAGGACCTTGAAGAGAAATTCCCTACTGCTAACCCTCGTACATGGGTTATTAGTAGGTACCCTTCTTCCATTCGTCCTTCCAGTATTCCTGCTGTGAAGGAAGACTGTCGCTGCCATGAGTTGAATATCATTGCTCCTGATCTATCGGAGCGAGTGACCCTTCCCAAGGAAGGATTTACATACTTTTACACGTATCCCTTTACTTTGGGTACGTTTTCTTTGAGTTGAGAGCTTGATTCCGTGATTGCGGAGTTTTACCTTCGCTACCAAGTGTGTTTGGCACAGGTAAGTCCTTCAGTGTGGAGGACGGTCGCCTGTCTTCGATGCTTGTGGCAGAAAACTGGAGAGGAGCTAACCTTAGCTCATATGATGAATCTCTATTCTCCCAAAATCTTCCACGGGGGAATGATAAACCTCTGCAAGCATGGACACCATGCTTTGCTGTCTAGCATGGATGATAACAACGACCGTGGGTGGATGGAACGGTTCTTTGCAGTCGCCACCAACAACATCATTCCGACAACGGCTTCATCCTTTCCGGTCGCTTGGAACCGCACTCGTAAGCTCTTTGTTTAGTATTTCTTTTTACTAGATATTCTTTTATGGTCGTATCAACTCTTCACCCTTCGCTTGTTTCAGCAATTCGATGGATACCACCGGTGGTGAAAAGTTTGGACCGGTGGGTTCAGAAGATCTTGGACGTCATGACACCGGAAAATCGTTTGTGGAAAGAATTGGCCCTTAAATATGGGTGGAAGGCCAAAACCATGGTAATCCTAGTTTACCTTGCTTCCATTTTTTTTGTATATGGAGAATTTAGTTGACCCCTTCTGACTTGTTCACAGAATTAGGTCTACCTGCGGGTTCTGTTGTTGTCCCCGAGAAGGATATTTTGGCTGATCCTGCTGATGCAGCGAGGCTGCTTCAGGAAGCACTTACTCGAACAGGTATCTCTGAGCCTGTTTCGGGTGCAAACACTTCTTTACGGAGTCCCCGACTAGAGGATAGGCAACCAAAGAGAAAGCATTCCTTCGCGGCCGGGGAGAAGAATAAGAGGGCAAAGACTGATGCCCCCGAGCCATCACCGGTGGCGATGGCGATTGGTTCTCCTTCTGGTCCGGTCCGGTTCGGTCATAGACACCATGATGATTGATGACGATGAAGAAGCTAGTGATGAGGGAGCTTATCTACATAGAAGGCGACGATTCTTATCATCTCAAAAGGATGCTCGACCTGCTGAGATAGTTACACCAACTGAAGACGATGTCTCAGCACTTTGAGGAGAATCTGATTTGGTAGAAATGCCAACTCCCATTTTCAGGCCCCAATTGATGTAACCAGTACTGCGGGGTTGAGTACCGGGTCCTTGCTATCTTTGGTTGGCGAGCATCCAACAACCAGCACAACATTTGATGCATCTACTTCTCACTCTTCAACTCCATCAGCTTCATCTCCACCTTCACCAACACCAGCAACTGTAACATCACTTCCATCTTCATCCACTCTTCCACCAACAGTTGCTACATTACCTTCATCGGTTGCATCTGACCATGAAGAAGGTGTTCCTCTTCCATAGTTCTTAGTTTATGGGATATTGGGGCAAAATTATGTTGCCCCTTCTTAAGATCCACAAAGGAGGAGGAACGTTACTCTTTCGGTCTCTACCGGATGCAACTTGCTATCCCGGCTGGTGGAGATTGCTAATTATCTGAATCATTTGGCTTCAGAAAAAGAATGGGAAATGATTCAGGCACTCTCGGGAGAGTGCTTGTTGAACAATGCCATGCATAACGCCGCAACGGTACGTTCTTTTCTTCCTTCATTACTTCTTCTACTTTTGTATGAATGTATTCTAAGTTTTAATTCTTCTTATTTTGTAGGCCAACTTTCTTGCTTCTGAGAGCCTTCAAAGGTTGATTCGTGAAAAGGAAGAACTTACTTCTTTATGGAATTAGCTTTTGGTGGAACGAGACCAAACTGTTCTCTGCCTCTCGGAACTGGAAATCAAAGCTCCCGAGGCCGTTATTTTGGAGGCTCATTTGCAATAAAGCAAGCAAGAGGTGGTAACCCTTAGCCAAGAAATTAGTCCGTTAATGGTTAGATTTGATTAAGCTAAGGCTAAATGGGCCAAAGTTCAGGACGTCATTCTTGCTGCAACCGAGCGCGAGGCTGCTACTGCCGAAAAAGTAACTAACTTAAAAGCAGCCTTGAACTCCAAACTCGAAGAGCTTGCTATTGTGGGGGAGAAACACGCCCAGCTAGAAGAGAAGTACAAGAAAACTATCAGGCATAATAGGCTCTTTAGTTCAACTGTCTGCGACCTTGATGTCAGTCTCAAATCTGCTAGATCTGCCCGGGAAAGTCTTTCTGTCGAGGTTACCCAACTCAAAGAAGAACTTAAGCATCGAGAGACTTCCCTCATTGTTGAAAAAACTTATGCCATGTACTACATGAGGAGAAAAACCTTGGAAGGGGCCAAAGTTGGTATCATCGAATTTGATGCCAAAATTGCTAAGGCCCGAGAGCTTGAGTTAGCTGCTAAAAATGGACTCCCAGCATAGTCTGATGCTCCAGGTTCTTCTGGTTCTGGTTTAGAGTTTTTAAAAACTGAAGGGGGATCAAAAGGTGACGATGCTGAAGACCAAACTGGGGAAAACGTCGAGCCATCGGTGGACCCACCTACTTCTCCCAGGAATGCAAACACTTCTCTTCCTTCTGGTTCCGGAGGTGCTGCCGTTTAGCTTTTCTTTTCTTTTTCCCTTTTTGAAATTTTACCATTTTGGCACGTTCTTGTAAATAAAGACATATTTTTGCTCAAGTATCGTTTGAGTCTTACTTTCGTTTGAATATCTATGCAAGTCTTTAATCTTTGCATTTGCTCAAGAGTTCAACATACATTTGCCTGGTCGCGCTTTACTATGTGTAGTCTCGAATGTGTTTTCCTCGAAGCACTTTGGTTCCGAGCATTATCCCTTTTACGTGAGGGTTTCTATAAGTATTGCACAAGTTTACTTTTTGCGCCTTTTCATATGTGGCTTCGTGTGTATTTTTCTCCAAAGGCATTTTTGATTCCGGGCATAGATTCTTCCGGAACCAACCCTTTAACGTGAGGGTTTTTATAAGTATTTGCGCAAATTTACTTTTTGCGTCCTTTTTATATGTGGCTTCGGGTGTATTTTTCCCCGAAGGCATTTTTGATTTCGGGCATAGATTCTTCCGGAACTAACCCTTTAACGTGAGGGTTTTTATAAGAGAGGGCCCTCTTATATTTACGGTGCTCTTGAAGAGGACGTCTCCTGTTCATTACAGCACTAACATTTGAAGTACTTGTTTAACTTTCAAATGACAAAGTTTATTCATCGTTCAGACAAGAAACAAGATAAAAACAAAAGGATTTCATTTTATACCTTCTATTTTCAAAAAAATACACAAGCATTTGCTATGCTGAAAAGAAATTGCCATTACTTGTGGCTATCTTGTGCAACTTGTTTCTAAGGGGCTGGCTGCATAGTCCCCGGTCCTGATGATGCATTTAGTTTTCGAATTTTTGTTCCCCGATTGATGTGGTAGTCATTGTTGTCGTATACTCATATCATTCCCTCCCAGTGTTCGAATGCGAAGAGTGTGAATTGGAACACTGGAAGTCATGTATCTTCGAAGATTACACCAATGACTTGTTAGATAATCCTCAACTTGGTAACACAGCTTTACTTCCCCTCAAGAATTTATGCTATCGAGCGAATGAATATCTAACAACCCTCTAGTAGTTTGTGCTCGTGAACGGTCGGGTAACCTTTGTTCGGTAGCAAACTTAACTTCCCAGTGGGAATTTGCTATCGAACCAAAGATTAGTTAAACGTCCTGAGGGTAAGCTTGCTTGTTTGCCTTGCTATCAAAGGTCTTATTGCTGTTGTTTTCATAGTATGCTCTCTGTTGCTGCCTCATTAAAAACCTTGCCAGAAAAACCCAATTAGGACAAAAACTGAACGAAGGGAAAAAGAGTGCAGCATATACTTTCTGCTTGAATAATGTTCATAAGCAATAATATCTTTTGAGGTGTGCCACGTTCCAGTTGCTAGGCAACTTGTCTCCATTCTGGTTCTCCAACTCATATGATCCTTTCCCAGTAATTACTGAAATCCGGTAGGGACCTTCTCACGTTGGACCTAGCTTCCCCGCGTTGAGCTCCTGGGTATTTTGGGTTACTTTCCTCAGAACCAAGTCTCCTACTTTGAAATAACGGAAGTTGGCTCTTCGATTAGAATACCGCTCTATTCTCTGCTTTTGAGCTACCATTTTTACATGCGCCAAGTCCCTGCATTCCTCGAGCAGTTCCAAATTGGTTAACATCGCCTCGTTGTTCGATTCTTCATCTGACCGAAAATATCTCAAAGTGGGTTCGATTACTTCCACCGGGATTAGGGCTTCAGTACCATATACAAGGGAAAAAGGAGTTTCTCATGCACTCGATTTGGCCATTGTTCAATAGGCCCATAGAACTCCGGACAATTCTTCGGGCCATTTGCCTTTTGCCGCTTCCAACCTTTTCTTGAGGTTTTGAATAATCACTTTGTTTGTTGACTTCGCTTGACAGTTTGCGCTCGGATGATAAGGGGAAGATATGATCCTCTTTATCTTCAAATCTTCGAGGAACTTTGTAACTTTTGCACCGATAAACTGTGGCCCATTGTCGCATGCTATTTCTTTTGGTATTCCGAATCTGCAAATTATATTTTCCTACAGGAAATCGACCACTTCGCGTTCTCCGATCTTCTGATAAGGACCTGCCTCCACCTATTTAGAAAAGTAGTCAGTCAAAATTAAAAGAAACCTTACCTTTCTGGGAGCTGGTGGCAGCGGTCCGACGATGTCCATCCCTCATTTCATGAACGGCCATGGGGACAAAACTGAATGTAAGGGTTATGCTGGTTGGTGTACTAGTGGTGTGTAGCATTGGTACTTATCACATTTTCGTACGAAGTCTTTGGAATTTTGTTCCATGCGAGGCCAATAATATCCTCCCCGTACCAACTTCAGCACCAAAGAATCTGCGCCCAAGTGATTGCCGCGGATCCCTTCATGGACTTCTCTCATGACATAATTTGCTTCTGACGCTCCTAAGCATCAGGCCAGCGGGCTTGGAAAGATTTTCTATACAATTGGCCTATCTTGAAGCTATAACGTGCAGCTTTGGCGCATAACGCCCGTGATGCTTTGGGGTCTTCGGGCAACTTCCCATGCTCGAGATAGTTGACTATTTACATTTCTCTAGTCCCAGACCAGACTAGTTGAATTTACCTGATAATAACCATCCGTATCCAGGACTGAGCTCATCAGTTGTACTACCGTCCCGGATTCCAATTCTTTTATTTTCGTCGATGATTCTAAGTTTGCTAATGCATCCGCTTCTGCGTTATCCTCCCTCGGGATGTGATTAATTGACCACTCCCGGAATCACTCCAAAAGAGCATGGACCTTTACCACGTATTGTTGCATACGTTCTTTGGTATCAAAGATCCCGTAGACCTGATTTACCACCAGCTGCGAGTCACATTTAATTTCGATAACTTCAGGATGAAGTCCCCAGGCCAATTCGAGCCCTGCAATCAAAGCTTCATACTCTGCTTCATTGTTAGTTAAAAGGATCATTCTGATGGCCTATCTTAGGGTTTCCCACGAAGGCGTTATTAAGACTATTCCGAGTACAGACCCCTTTATGTTGGAAGTTTCGTCCGTAAATAAGGTCTAGATCCCCGATGTTGATTCTGACACCATTACTGCCTCTTTGGTTGCCAGAGGCAGTAGTCCCAAACTAAATTCGGCCACGAAGTCAACCAAGACTTGAGACTTAATTGCAGTCCTTGGTTTATATTCTATGTCAAACTCACTCATTTCGATGACCCATTTAGCCAATCTGCCCGAGAGCTCGGGTTTATAGAGGATGTTCCGCAAAGGGAAAGTAGTCACCAGAACTATCGGGAGATATTGGAAGTAGGGCCTCAACATCCGAGCGACGACTATGAGAGTTAAGGCCAGTTTTTTCAAATATGGGTAGCGAGTTTCTGCTCCCGTTAAAATTTTGTTAACGTAATAAATGGGAAATTGCGTACCTTCGTCCTCCCAGACTAAAATCGCACTTACCGCAACTTCTGAAACCGCAAGGTAGACAAGCAATGTTTCAACTTCTTTTAGTTTTGAGAGCAATGAAGGCCTCGATAAGTTCTTCTTCAGATCCCTCAGAGCCTGTTGGCACTCCGGTGTCCATTCAAAATTATTCTTCTTTTTGGGCAGTGTGAATAAGCGATGACATTTTTTCGATGACCGGGAAATGAACCTGCTCAAAGCTGCTAATCTTCCTATGAGCCTTTGGACTTCCTTTATGTTCAACAATTGATTCGGGATATCCTCTATGGCCTTAATTTTGTTGGGGTTTACCTCAATTCCCCTTTGTGAGACCATAAATTCCAGAAACTTACAAGAACTGACCCCGAACGCATACTTCTCGGGGTTAGGTTTCATGTTATGCTTCCTCAGGATGTCGAACGTTTCTTGCAAATGCTTAAGATGGTCACCTGCATTCAAAGACTTAATGAGCATATCGTCTATATAAACTTCCATAGTCTTTCCTATTTGCTTTTTGAATATCTTATTTACGAGCCATTGATAAGTACCTCCGGTGTTTTTCAACCGGAAGGGCATTACATTGTAACAATATGTACCGAAATTCATTATAAACAAAGTTTTTTTCCTGATCTTCCGGGTTCATATTGATTTGGTTATACCTGGAATAATCATTGAGAAAACTCATCAACTCGTGCCCGGCCGTGATATCAATCATGTGATCGATATTTGGCACTGAGAACGAGTATTTTGGCCATGCCTTATTAAGGTCTTTATAGTCTACACACATGCGAAATTTATTGTTCTTCTTAGGAACTACTACTACATTGGCTAGCCAGTCCGGATATCTTACCTCTCGTACCGAATCGATTTTAAGCAAGCAGGTTACCTCTTCTTTGACGAATTTATTCCTGGCCTCGGTAATAGGGCATTTTTTCTGTCTTACCGGAGGTATGTTGGGATCCAAACTCAGCTTGTGCACGACTATTTCCATCGGGATACCTGTCATATCCTCGTGCGACCATGCAAAACAATCAGCATTAAATTTAAGGAATTCAATAAAACCAGACCTGAGCTCCGGGTGCAGTCCTGTCCCCAAATGGAACTTTATTTCTAGGAATTCCTCAAACAATGCAACTTGCTCCAAGTCCTTCACCATGGACTTTGTTGCGTCCGTTTCTTCTGAAACTTGGAAATATCTTGGCACCTGATATTGTTTTGACGACTCTGCTTCTAGGCTATATCCTTCTAGCTCGGGAGTAGGCGTCGGTTCCTGTAATTGCTATGTCGTGTGTTCCTTCCCTTTGCCACTGAAAATTGAGATTGCATTCATTTCCCCTGCTGCCGGTTGATCACCTTTTATCTGCTTAATTCCTTCGGGCATTGGAAACTTCAGAAACTGGTGATATGTTGAGGGTACAACTTTCATCTCGTGTAACCATGGCCTTCCCAAGATGGTGTTGTATCCCATGTCACCATCTACTACTCAGAAGAGAGTTGTTTTCATTACTGCTTCAGTGTTTGTGAGTAGCAAAATCTCTCCCCAAGTCGTTACGTTTGCAAGGTTGAATCCAGCGAGGAGCTTTGTTACCGGAATAATGCTTCCAGTGAGTTTATCTTGCTCCAATAATCTCCATTGTATGATATTAGACGAACTTCCTGGATCCACTAGAACATGTTTAATCTTAAAATCTAACATATTTGAAGAAATTACTAGTGCGTCGTTGTGTGGTAACAACAATCCATATGCGTCCTCCTCCGTGAAAGTGATATTATCTTCCCATAGTCTTTTACTATGAGTTGTTGATACTTTCATCTTCTTCACTGCCGAAAAGGTGACCCCGTTAATCTTATTCCCTTCAAAGATCATATTGATCATTTGGCGTGGGATTCTTCCCCTGCTTTCGAAGGTTTCGCGTTGTCTCTATTACGACCATAATTATTCTTAGCTTGGTCACTGAAGAATTATCTGAGGTGACCATCCTTCAATAGTGTAGCCACTTCTTCCCGGAGGTGCCGACAGTCCCCTGTCCGGTGACCATTCGTCCCATGGTACTCACACCATAGGTTGGGATCTCTGTGGATGGAATCAGATCTCATAGGTCTCCGGAATCGTGCATATTTAATGTTTCTCATGGCTGACACCAACTCCACTATACTGACATTGAAGTTATATTCCGATAACTTGGGCTAAGAAGGATCCCAAGACCCCGACGTCTCTTTATCCTGGAGTGATCTATTGTTTCGACCACGATCATACCTTTGTCAACGATGAACTTGTTTGTTGCCCGGAAGTTTCTCCCACATCATTCGGTTCGCTCTTAGGGAAAAACCTTCCCCCTCGAAGTCCGTCTGTCCGCATCGTAGTTATCATTTGATTTTTATTTGCTTTTCTCCCGTCCTTTGGCCGATGATGTGAAACCGACCTGGTCATATTCAATCCTTATCTTTGACTCATACCGGTTGTGGACATCTGCCCAAGTTGTTGCTTGGAACTCAAGCAGGCTCTCCTTCAGCTTACGGGAAGCATCTGAGCTTCTCGGATTCAATCCTTTGGTGAATGCTTCAGCTGCCCACTCATCCGGGACAGCCGAGAGAAACATTCTTTCTTTCTGGAATTGGGTAACGAACTCTCGTAGTAATTCGAATTCTTTTTGTGTGATCCTGAATATGTCAGCCTTCCAGGATTGTACTTATCTGGCACCGGCATGAGACTTGATAAAAGAATCCACGAGCATCTCAAAGGAATCTATGGAATGCTAGGGTAACAATGAAACCACAGGGATCCCCTCGTGAGAGTTTCTCCAAATTTATTTAGCAGCACAGATTCAATTTCGTGAGGAGCAAGATCATTTCCTTTTACCGCCGTTGTGTAGGTGGTAATATGCTCATGTGGGTGTGAAGTCCCGTCATACTTTGACACTTCAGGCATTTTGAACCGCTTCGGGATTAGTTCTGGTGTCGTGCTTGGCTTGTACGGCAATTGAGTATACTTCTTCGAGTCTGGGCCTTTCAATATTGATGTCACTCCCGGGATTTGGTCTATGCGGGCGTTTACTTCCCTCAAAAATAGTAAAAGTCATTCTTGAATGGGTTGTTCTCGTTGTTGAGACCGGATCTGCTCCCCCCAGCACCGTCAGAGCCAACTTCACCCCTGAGAGTGTTGTTGTCGACTCTCTGCGTTGTTTGGTTTGCGGGAACACCAGAAGGAATCAAATCTCATCTGTTTGATTATTCAAAGCCCCCGATAGTGCCTGCTTCAGTTCTGTCATAACCTGATCCTGCCGCGTGAGATGGCCTGGAATGATTGCATGTTGCTCTCGCAGGACCCTCACCGCATCCACGACATGCTCCTCATCAGCATCATCGGGAGTTGTCTCTCGAACCTATCGAGGGTTCTGCCTGTCATGCACTGGCGTGGCGCCATTTCCCTCATTGCGGGTGTCATAGATTCAATCCTGGAAATGAGGCTGATCCCCTCGAATTTTAGGGTTGTGCGTGTTCTTAGCAGTGCTATCTGCCATTTTTCTGATTTTTTCTAAGACAAAATAATCAATTCGCGTTAGTAAAAAAGGCAATGATCAATTTAATTGCATGACTGTCTAGGCCCCACGGTGGGCGCCAAACTGTTTACCTGTAAAACGGTACAGTTGAATTTATACGTGGTTTCTAGACAAGTAAACTAATTTGATCCTCAAATAATGCGATAATTGAAGAAATGTACAATACTTAGTCTTGAAATATAGATGAAGTTTCGGGAACAGGATTTTCGGCACAACAATAATGAGATCAAAAAGCAAGAAAGTAAGATGGTATTAAGCTTTGTGTAGAATGTAATATAAGTTTAGCCAGAAAATTCGTGTCCTTTACAATGATAAATGTGTTCACTATTTATAGCTATGTCTAGGGAAGGAGATCCTAGGATCATGTCCTTCTTTAATGTCAATTATTAGGGTCATTGATGAAGACGCAACGGTGAATATAAATGTCAAATTCTCTGTAACGGACCGTCGCTCTTAATGCTCCAGAATATTCCCTATTAAATGCTAACGGGCACAGAGCATTTAACACACCTTTATGAACGTTATCCTTTCCGGTGACAAGCGGAATGACTGCGTTCGGTCTTCGGTCATCCCCGTCTTAGGTTCCACGTGTCCTCCCATTAGACGACCACATGTCATATCATATTCAAACTGTTTACCCGTAAAACGGTACAGTTGAATTTATACATAGTTTCTAGACAAGTGAAATAATTTGATCCTCAAATAATACAATAATTGAAGAAATGTACAATACTTAGCCTTGAAATATAGATGAAACAGCATAAACGACAGTTCCGGGAACAGGATTTCCGGGCACATCAATGATGAGATCAAAAAACAAGAAAGTAAGATTGTATTAAGCTTTGTGTATAATGTAATATAAGTTTAGCCAGAAAATTCGTATCCTTTACAATGATAACTGGACTCACTATTTATAGTTATGTCTAAGGAAAGAGGTCCTAGGATCGTGTCCTCCTTTAATGTCCATTATGAGGGTCATTAATGAAGACGTAACGGTGAACATAAATGCCAAATTCTCTTTAACGGACCGTCGCTCTTAATGCTCCAGAATATTCCCTATTAAATGCTACCGAACGCAGAATATTTAACACACCTTTATGAACAATATCATTTTCGGTGACAAGCAGAATGACTGTGTTCGGTCTTCGGCCTTCCCCGCTTTGGGTTCCACGTGTCCTCCCTTTAGATGACCACGTGTCATATCATATTTCACCCTATACAGGTATAATTGTTGCTACTATTGGAAACAATTTTTAACGATAATATAGGAAAGAAATATTGTAGTATATTCAGTTTATGTAATTTTGTTTGCATAGAATTAACAAGAACTGTATACGTTAGCTGTGTAAAGTGTGGTAGTGCGTATATGCATGTGTCACTGTCAATGGCTAATAATTTGATTACCAAAGATTAGGCTATAGCGGTGGGCACTCATTGTGTACAAAGTCAAATTTTACATGTGAGGAGTTAAACATGGTTTTGAGTAAATTTTAAAAATTCAATGGCCTATTTACTATGCTACCTAAATTAGTGAAAACTTACTGAAAGTTGTTGGTTCCAACCAAAATTGTAAAAACAAAAATGAAAAACAGAGACTAAAAGCATCTCGTTTCCATCACGCGCAGCGTGGTTACACTAAATTATATTATTTTCGTAATTAGGTACTAAGGTAATGTTACATATTAATAAATTATAATTTAGTGATAAACGTATTTATAAAAACATGTATCATATATTTTGTTGAATTAGTCTTGACGTATGCGCGTTGCGCGTAATTTTCGTATTAATAAAAATAAAATTTAAAAAATAACATAAATATTATTCAAAAAATATATTTGCGTTATAACATAAAAATTAATAATGCAAATTCCAAAATGATAAATATTAATCATATAAGGGAGTTAGATCTACTCTAGCGGTTCTTCCTTCGGTTTATTTTCTTACTTGCTTCATCGTACAAAAAGGTCGTAGGAGTAGCATTGATTGTTATGTAAAATATTCGTTCAACTTTATCTGAGCACTTACGTACGTGCATTGCATGTATATTTTGTGTTACTTATTACAAGATTTGTGTTAGATGGTTTACCAAAATTATAAATTCTTTACTCACATTTTACTCATTTTATCGGGACTTCTAAACTATAGTCTTATTCAATTCATACCTAAGTAATTATATAGGCATCTAAACTCGATTATTATTAACATCTTTTTATTAATTTTTAGCCCAATCGTTGTCTTATTTTACCTATGATTTCTTTCTAAGTTACTTTTACTTGTGACAAATTACATATATGCGTTATTTTCTCTATTTTTATTTCTTTGTATAAAATATTGATTAAGCTTTTTACTGTTTAAAATAAGTTTACATTTAAAAAGATTGTCATCTGAATCTCCTAATATTTAGAAAATAAATGTCACGACCCAAAAATCCCACCACAGGCATTGTGATGGAACCTAGTCTCTAATACTAGGTAAGCCGATTTCAATTACATTTTTTTGGAGCCATTTTTTTTAATTAAATAAGTAACCAAAACTAACAACGGAACAAATATGAATGTACAACTTCCCAAGACTGGTAGTACTAAGTCACGAACTCTAACTGATACATGTGTCACGACCCGAAATTTTCCACCGATGGGACCGTGATGGCGCCTAACATTTCACTTGCTAGGCAAGCCAACGTTAGAGAATCATTAAACCAATTCTTTATTCCCATTCAGTAATTAACAATAATTAACTAAGATAAAATATAATAAGCGCGAAATATCATAAAACTGTATTAATTACTACCACCCGGATCTGGAGTCACAATTCACGAGCATTCTAGAATTTGCTACAAGTAATAGTCAGAAAGAAATACAACTGTCTGAATGAAAGAAACAGTAGAACAGAAAAGATAGACGGGGACTTCAAGGTCTGTAAACGCCGACAAATCTACCTTGAGTCTCCGGATAGCGGACCAATAGTAAAATTTCGATCAATCCGAGCCGGTATCAAAATCTGTACAGAAAGTGCAGAGTACAGTATCAGTATAACCGACCACATGTACTAGTAAGTGTCAAGCCTAATCTCGACGAATTAGTGACGAGGATAAGGCAAGGCACCTACAAATCAACCTGTACAATTTAACAGTGTATACATAAATAACAGAAATAAAGAACTAAACAGGAAATGTCGGAAGGGGAACATACTGAGGGGAATACAAGATAAAGAACTACAACAGAATAATCACTGGAGCAGTTAATATACTATGAATCAACAGGAATAGTGAATATAGTAAGGAAAAATGCACGGCATCACCCTTCGTGATTTTACTCTCAATCTCACCATAAAATTAATAGAAACGGCACGGCATCACCCTTCATGCATTAACACTCATAATATGGTACGGCATCACCCTTCGTGCATTAACACGCACAATATGGTACGGCATCACCCTTCGTACATTAATACTCTCCCTTACCATAATACAATGCATAAATAACAACAGGGGGATAGAATAACAAGTACAAACCTTACTTTAACATTTGGTTCCATAATATCAATCTCAACTTTGAAATAAAAACTCAATTATCATCAGAAAAATCCGTAGATATGATAAAAATGATAAATTGAACAACACTAGTATAACACGTAGCAATTTGGCATAGGAATGAGACAATATAAGAAAACCAGAGAAACATGGAAAACAGGTAAATTGGCGACGCATAAATACTCGTCACCTCACATATACGCCGCTCACATGAATTCCACTTAACAAGTAATCTAAGGTTCCTAATTCCCTCAAGTCAGGGTTAGACACAACACTTACCTCGCTCCGAAGGCCACTTAATTCTCAATCACAGCTTTTCCTTTGGAATTCACCTCCGAACCACTCGTATCTATTCAAAAATGACTTAATAATATCAAATATTGCTAAAGGAATCAATTATATTGCGTAAATTAGATTTTCCAAATTTACCTCCAAAAAGTCAAAAAGCCTGCTTGGTCAAAACCCGAGGTTCGGACCAAAATCCTTTTACCCATTCACCCCGAGCCCGAATATGTAATTAGTTTTGGAATCCGACCTCAAATTGGGGTCTAAATCCTCAAATTTCTGAAATTCTTAGTTTCTACCCTGACCCCTAATTCTACCATGAAAACTCTAGATTTTATGTTGAAAATGCAAGAAATGTAATGGGTAATTGAAAGAAAATGGTTTAGAATCACTTACCAACAATTTGGGGGAAGAAATGGATGTGGAAAAATTGCCTCTCACCGTTTGATTTTTGAGAAAAATAAATTTTTGGCTAAAATCCCGTTTTTGGGTTCTGTTAAGTGCTGGGCGACAGTGTTCATCGCGTTCGCAAGAGCACTGTCACATTCGCAAAGTGTATGGGTTGCCAAGCCTTCGCGTTCGCGAGACAAGTGCTCGCGTTCGCGTAGGCTACCCTTCCCTTGTCTTCGCATTCGTGAGTCATCATTCGTGTTCGCGATGAAGAAAAAGTTGCCTGCCCCTCCCCAGTGCCTAACACTACGCATTCGCGATGGGCTTGTCGCGTTCGCGAAGGGTAATGCCCCCATCGCTTCGCGTTCGCGACCAAGCCTTCGCATTCGCGAAGAAGAAATCCTCAGCTGCCCAGTTTACTCTTCGCGTTCGCGAGAGTACCTTCGCGAACGCGAAGAAGGGCATGCCAGAACACCTGCTGCAGCAAAATACCAGATTTCCAAAAGTCCAAAACATATTGTGGCTTATCTGAAACTCATCCGAGCTCTCAAGGCTCCAAACCAAACATGCACACAAGTCAAAAAAACATCATACGAACTTGCTCGCGCGATCAAATCGCCAAAATAACACCTAGAATTACTAAGTTAGCACCAAATCAAATGAAGTTCTCAAGAACACTTTAAAATTTCTATTTTCTCAAATGGACGTTCGAATCACGTCAAATCAACTCCGTTTCTCACCAAATTTCACAGACAAGTCTTAAATATCATAACGAATCTGTACCAGGCTCCGGAACTAAAATACGGGCCCGATACTAACAATGCCAAACATCAATCAATTCTTAAAAATAATTAATTTTCAGATTTTTAATTTTCATAAAAAATTCATAACTTGAGCTAGTGACCTCTAAATTCGATACGGACCCACAGGGACCATCAAAACATGGATCCGGGCCCGTTTATCAAAAATATTGACCGAAGTCAACTAAAATCAATTTTTAAGGCAAAACTTCTTATTTTCATTTGTTTTCAACATAAAAGCTTTCCGGAAACCTGCCCGGACTGCGCACGGAAATCGAAGAGGGTAAAAATGAGATTTTTAAAGCTTAAGAGCGCAGATTTGAGTTCTAAAACATGAGATGACCTTTTGGGTCATGACAATCTCCACCTATAAAACAACCATTCTTCCTCGAATGGACATAGAAAAGTACCTGGGCTGGTAAAAAGGTGGGGATATCTACTCCACATATCGGACTCGGACTCCCAAGTAGCTGCCTCAATAGGCTGACCTCTTCACTGCACTCGAACTGAAGCTAACTCTTTGATCTCAACTGGCGAACTTGCCGGGCTAGAATTGCCACCGGATCCTCCTCGTAAGTCAATTCCTTGTCCAACTGGACATAGCTGAAATCTAACACATGGGACGGATCGCCGTGATACTTTCGAAGCATGGATACATGGAATATCGGATGGACAACTGCTAAACTAAGTGGTAACGCAAGCCTGTAAGACACCTCTCCCCCTCTCTCCAGAATCTCAAAAGGTCCGATATACCTAGGGCTCAACTTGCCCTTCTTTCCGTACCTCATTACACCCTTCATGGGTGATACCCGAAGTAACACTCTCTCTACGACCATGAATGCAACATCACGAACTCTACGATCGGCATAACTCTTCTGCTTGGACTGAGCTGTGCGAAGTCGATCCTGAATAATATTGACCTTATCCAAGGCATCCTGTACTAAGTCAGTGCCCAACAACCGAGCCTCTCCCGGCTCGAACCACCCAACTGGTGACCGACACCGCCTACCATATAATGCCTCATAGGGAGCCATCTGAATGCTCGACTGGTAGCTGTTGTTGTGGGCGAACTCTGCAAGGGGCAAGAACTGATCACACGATCCTCCGAAATCTATAACACAAGCGCGGAGCATATCCTCCAAGATCTGAATAGTATGCTCGGACTGCATGTCTGTCTGAGGATGGAATGCTGTGCTCAACTCAACCCGCATACCCAACTCACGTTGTACTGCCCTCCAAAAGTGCGAGATAAACTGCGTACCTCGATCAGAAATGATAGACACGGGTACACCGTGAAGACGAACGATCTCACGAATATAAATCTCTGCTAACTTCTCCGAGGACTAGGTAACTTCCACAGGAATGAAGTGCGCTAACTTAGTCAGCCTATCCACAATAACCCAAACTGCATCGAACTTCCTCTGAGTCCGTGGGAGTCCAACGACAAAATCCATAGTGATACGCTCCCACTTCCACTCAGGAATATCTAACCTCTGAAGTAAACCACCAGGTCTCTGATGCTCATATTTTACCTGCTGACAATTTAGGCACCGAGCTATATAAGCAACTATATCTTTCTTCATCCTCCTCCACCAATAATGCTGCCGCAGGTCCTGGTACATCTTGGCAGCGCCCGGGTGAATAGAATACCGAGAACTGTGAGCCTCCTCAAGGATCAACTCACGAAGCCCATCCATATTAGGCACACAAATACGACCCTGCATCCTCAAAACTCCGTCATCTCCAATAGTAACCTGCTTGGCACCACCGTGCCGCACTGTGTCTCTAAGGATAAGTAAATGAGGATAGCCATCATGCCGATCTCTGATGCACTCAAACAAAGAAGACCGAGCAATTGTACAAGCTAGAACACGGCTGGGCTCAGAAACATCTAACCTCACGAACCGGTAGGCCAAGGCCTGAAAATCCAATGAAAGCGGTCTCTCACCAACTGGAATATATGCAAGGCTACCCATACTCACTGACTTTCTACTCAAAGCATTGGCCATCACATTGGCCTTCCCGGGATGATACAATATGGTGATATCATAGTCTTTCAATAGCTCCAACCACCTCCTATGCCTCAAATTGCGTTCCTTCTGCTTGAACAAATACTGCAAGCTCCGATGATCAGTGAATATCTCACATGGCACGCCGTAAAGATAGTGCCTCCAAATCTTCAGCACGTGAACAATGGCTGCCAACTTTAGATCATGAACATGGTAATTCTTCTCGTGAACCTTCAGCTACTGTGAAGCATATGCAATAACCTTGCCACCCTGCATCAATACCGCACCCAGACCAATACGAGATGCATCACAATATATTGTATAAGATCCTGAATCTGTGGGTAACACCAATACCGGTGCCGTGGTCAAAGCAGTCTTGAGCTTCTGAAAGCTCACTTCACACTCGTCTGACCACCTGAACGGGGTACCCTTCTGGGTCAATTTGGTCAACGGGGCTGCTATGGATGAAAACACCTCCACAAATCGACGGTAATAGCCCGCCAAACCCAGAAAACTACGGATCTCTGTAGTTGATGTGGGTCTGGGCCAGTTCTGAACTGCCTCAACCTTCTTAGGATCCACCTGAATACCCTCTGCTGATACAACGTGACCCAAGAAAGCAACTGAACTCAACCAAAACTCGCATTTTGAGAACTTAGCATATAACTGACTGTCTTTCAGAGTCTGAAGAACGATCCGAAGGTGCTACTCATGCTCCTCTCGACTGTGGGAGTAGATCAAGATATCATCAATAAACACAACCATAAAGGAATCCAAGTAGGGTTTGAACACCTGGTTTATAAAATCCATGAATGATGTTGGGGCATTTGTCAGCGCAAATGACATCACTAGAAACTCATAATGCCCATACCGAGTCCGAAAAGCTGTCTTAGGAATATCGGATGCCCTAATCTTCAACTGATGGTAGCTAGATCTCAAATCAATCTTTGAAAACACCTTGGCACCCTGAAGCTGATCAAATAAATTATCAATCCCCGGTAATGGATACTAGTTCTTGACGGTGACTTTGTTCAACTGCCGATAATCTATACACATCCTCATCGATCCATCTTTCTTCTTCACAAACAACACAGGTGCACCCCAGGGTGAGACACTAGGTCTAATGAAGCCCGTATCAAGTAAATATTGCAACTGCTCCTTCAATTCTTTCAACTCTGGCGGGGCCATGCGATATGGCGGAATGGAAATAGGCTGAGTGCCCGAAGCCAAATCAATGCAGAAATCAATATCCATGTCGGGTGGCATCCCCGGCAGGTCTGCAAGGAACACCTCTGAAAACTCACGAACAACTGGCACCAAATAAATGGAAGGAACCTCCGCACTAGAATCGCGGACATAAGCCAAATAAGCTAGACACCCCTTCTCGATCATATGTCGAGCCTTCACATAAGAGATAACCCTGCTGGCAGAATGGCTAAGATTTTATCTCCACTCTAATCGAGGCAACCCCTGCAAGGCTAAGGTCATCGTCTAGGCGTGACAATCTAATATAGCATGATAAGGTGACAACCAATCCATACCTAGTATGACATTAAAATCAACCATGTCAAGAAGTAGAAGATCTACACGAGTCTCAAGACTCCCAATGGTGACCACACACGAACGATAAACACGATCTACAACAATAGCATCTCCTACTGGTGTGGACACATATATAGGAGCACTCAAAGAATTACGGAGCACAACCAAATAAGAAGCAAAATAGGATGACACATAGGAGGAGTAAGTAGATCCCGGATCAAATAGAACTGAAGCATCTTTACTGCAAACTGAAGTAGTACCTGTGATAACAACGTCAGATGAATCAGCCTCAGGCCTGGCTGGAAAATCATAACACCGGGGCTGGGCCCCACCACCCTGAACTACATCCCTAGGACGGCTTCTAACTGGCTGGTCTCTACCTCTAACGGCCTGACCTCCACCTCTAACTGTCTGGCCTCTACCTCTGGCTGTCTGACCCCTACCTCTAGTTGCCTGAGTAGGTGGTGCAGCAACTGGTGGCGGAACCATGGTACAAGAACTCTGATGTTGTGAGCTACCCATTGCCCAAGGGCAAAATCTAGCAATGTGCCTCGGATCACCACAAGTATAACATAACCTCGATTGCTATGACTGCTGGCCCTACTGACCCTGTCGACCTGAATAACCACCCTGATAACTCTGGAGTGGAGGTGCACTAATAGGAGCTGGTGGTGCACTGCAGGCTAGCTGGTCGGAATAATGCATCTGAGGGCCACGACCACCTGAGGCATCGTAGGATGCTTGGAGCGCTGAATGAAATGGCCTGGGAGGATGGCCTCTACCAAAAGTACTCCTGCCTCTAGATGAGGCACCGCTGAACTCACCGGAATAACGAGGCCTCTTGTCAGACCCTTGACCTCCCTGAGTAAGAACCATTTCGACTCGTCTGGCGACATTAGCAGCTGCCTGAAAAGAAATCTCACTCCCAGTCTCCTTAGCCATCTATAATCTGATAGGTTGAGCAAGTCCATAAATAAACCTCCTCACCCCCTCTCTCTCTCGGTGGGAAGCATAAGAATGGCATGACGGGCCAAATCCACAAAACGGGTCTCATATTGAGTAACAGTCATACTGCCCTGCTGGAGATGCTCAAACTGATGACGACTCTCCTCTTTCAATATGATAGGCAGAAACTTCTCTATGAAGAGCTTAGAGAACTGGTCCCAAGTAAGAGCAGGCGATCCAGTTGTTTAGATCAACAAGTAATCCCTCCACCATTTCTTGGCGGAACCAGTCATCTGAAATACAGCAAAATTGACCCCATTGGTCTCCACTATACCCATGTTTCGTAGAACCTCGTGACAGCTATCAAAATACTCCTAGGGTGCCTCTGAAGGAGCACCACCGAAGTGAATAGGAAAGAGCTTGGTAAACCTGTCCAATCTCCATAAAGCCTCAGAAGACATAGTTAGCCCATCTCCGACCTGTGACACAATAACCAGCTAAACTAATCTGACTGGCTGAGCTGCTAGAGCCTGATACTGGGGAGCTATCTGCTCCGGAGCGGGAGTGGTGGGAGTCTGGGCTCCTCCTCCAGCCTGAGAGACTGCTCGTTCCATGGAAAATTCGCCAGTCTGGGCCACACTCTCCATAAGGCCCACCAAATGGATCAAAGCGTCCTGACTTACTGGGGTAGCAATAAACCCCTCGGGAACCTGAGCTGGTCCGGCAGGAACAGTCTGGGCTGGAACCTCCTCGTCAAGCTCTATCTGAGGCTCCACTGCTGGGGCTGCTGTTCTAGCTCTAGGTTGCGCCCTGCCCCTGCCTCGGCCTCGACGTCTGCCCCGCATAAGAGCTGCCACTGGAGGCTCTGGCTACTGCTCAGCTGAGGAAGCAGTAAGTGTTCTCGCCATCTACGAGAGAATAAGAGTAGAAGAGTTCAATAAGCATTGAGAAAGCAAAATCACACGACAAAGAAGAAAAGAAGTGAAACTTGTTCGTAAACTTCATAGCCTCTGGAAGATAAGCACAGACGTCTCCGTACCGATCCTCCAGACTCTACTAAGCTTGCTCGTGAATCGTGAGACCTAGGCAACCTAGTGCTCTGATACCAACTTGTCACGACCTAAAATTTCCCACCGATGGGACCGTGATGACGCCTAACATTTCACTTGCTAGGCAAGGCAACGTTAGAGAATCATTAAACCAATTCTTTATTCCCATTTAGTAATTAACAATAATTAACAAAGATAAAATATAATAAGCACGGAATATCATAAAACTGTATTAATTACTACCACCCGGATCTGGATCACAATTCACGAGCATTCTAGAATTTGCTACAAGTAATAGTCAGAAAGAAATACAATTGTCTGAATGAAAGAAACAATAGAACAGAAAAGATAGACGGGGACTTCAAAGTCTGTGAACGCCGATAGATCTAGCTTGAGTCTATGGACAGCGAACCAATAGCAAAATCTCGATCATCCCGAGCCGATATCAAAATCTGCACAGAAAGTGCAGAGTGCAGTATCCGTATAACCGACCCCATGTACTGGTAAGTGTCGAGCCTAACTTCGATGAAGTAGTGACGAGGATAAGGCAAGGCACCTACAAATCAACATGTACAATTTAACAGTGTATATACAAATAACAGAAATGAAGAACTAAACAGGAAATGTCGGGAGAGGAACATACTGAGGGGAATACAAGATAAAGAACTATAACAGAATAATCACCGGAGCAGTCGATATACTATGAATCAACAGGAATAGTGAATACAGTAAGGAAAAATGCACGGTATCACCCTTCGTGCTTTTACTCTCAATCTCACTATAAAATTAATAAAAATGGCACGGCATCACCCTTCGTGCATTAACACTCACAATATGGCGCGACATCACCCTTCATGCATTAACACTCACCATATGGCACGACATCACCCTTCGTGCATTAACACTCACAATATGACAAGGCATCACCCTTCGTGCATTAACACTCACAATATGGCACGGCATCACCCTTCGTGCATTAACACTCACAATATAGCACGGCATCACTCTTCGCGCATTAACACTCACAATATGGCACGGCATCACCCTTCGTGCATTAACACTCACAATATAGCACGACATCACACTTCGTGCATTAACACCCTCCCTTACCATAATGCAATACATAAATAACAACAGGGAAATAGAATAACAAGTACAAACCTTACTTTAACATTTGGTTCCATAATATCAATCTTAACTTTGAAATAAAAACTCAATTATCATCAGAAAAATCCATAGACATGATAAGAACGATAAATTGAACAACACTAGTATAACACGTAGCAATTTGGCATAGGAATGAGACAATATAAGAAAACCAGAGAAACATGGAAAACAGGTAAATTGGCGGCGCATAAGCACTCGTCACCTCACATATACGCCGCTCACATGAATTTCACTTAGCAAGTAATCTAAGGTTCCTAATTCCCTTAAGTAAGGGTTAGACACAACACTTACCTCGCTCCGAAGGCCACTTAATTCTCAATCACAGCTTTTCCTTTGGAATTCCCCTCCGAACCACTCGTATCTATTCAAAAATGACTTAATAATATCAAATATTGCTAAAGGAATCAATTATATTGCATAAATTAAATTTCCCAAATTTGCCTCCAAAAAATTAAAAAGTCTGCTTGGTCAAAACCTGAGGTTCGGACCAAAATCCTTTTACCCATTCACCCCGAGCCCGAATATATAATTAGTTTTGGAATCCGACCTCAAATTGGGGTCTAAATCCTCAAATTCCTGAAATCCTTAGTTTCTACCCTAACCCCTAATTCTATCGTGAAAACTCTAGATTTTAGGTTGAAAAATGCAAGAAATGTAATGGGTAATTGAAAGAAAATAGTTTAGATACACGTACTAACAATTTGGGGAAGAAATGGCTCTTGAAAAATTGCCTCTCAACATTTCGTTTTTGAGAAAAATGAATTTTTGGCTAAAATCTCGTTTTTGGGTTCTGTTAAGTGATGGGAAACAGTGTTCATCGCGTACGCGAGAGCACTGTCGCGTTCGCGAAGTGTATGGGCTGCAAAGCCTTCGCCTTCGCGAGACAAGTGCTCGCGTTCGTGTAGGCTACCCTTCCCTGATCTTCGTGTTCGCGAGTCATCGTTCGCGTTCGTGATGAAGAAAAGGTTGTCTGCCCCTCCCCAGTGCCTAACACTACGCGTTCGAGATGGGCTTGTCGCTTTCGCAAAGGGTAACGCCCCCATCGCTTCGCGTTCGCGAAGAAGAAATCCTCAGCTGCCCAGTTTACTCTTTGCGTTCGCGAGAGTACATTCGCAAACGCAAAGAAGGACATGCCAGAACACTTACTGCAGCAAAATACGAGATTTCCAAAGTCCAAAACATCCCGTGGCCTATCCGAAACCCACCCGATCCCTCGGGGCTCCAAACCAAACATGCACACAAGTCTAAAAATATCATACGAACTTGCTCGCGCGCTCAAATCTCCAAAAAATACCTAGAACTACGAATTTAGCACCAAATCAAATAAAATTCTCAAGAACACTTTAAAATTTCAATTTTCTCAACTGGACATCCGAATCACGTCAAATCAAGTCCGTTTCTCACCAAATTTCACAGACAGGTCTTAAATATCATAATGAATCTGTACCGGGCTCCGGAACCAAAATACGGACCTGATACTAACAATGCCAAACATCAATCAATTCTTAAAAATATTAATTTTCAACTTTTAATTTTCATAAAAAATTCATAACTTGAGCTAGGGACCTCCGAATTCGATTTCGGGCATACGCCCAGGTCCCATAATTTGATAAAGACCAACCGGGACCGTCAAAACACGGATCCAGGACCGTTTACCTAAAATATTGGCCGAAATCAACTAAAATCAACTTTTAAGGTAAAATTTTTTATTTTTATTAGTTTTCAATATAAAAGCTTTTTGGTCCCTGCCCGGACTGCGCACGCAAATCGAGGAGAGTAAAATGAGATTTTTAAGGCTTAAGAGTGCAGATTCGAGTTCTAAAATATAAGATGACCTTTTGGGTCATCATAACATGGAATGATCACGAGGACCGAATATACAATACTGTTTGATTAAAAATTAAAGTACAATAAAATGAAAAGACTTCAAGGGACTGCGACGACCAAGCAGCTCTACCTTGAATCCCTACGATCCCGCTTTAACTCTTCTCAAGCCCAATTACTCCAATACCTGGCTCTGCACAAAAATGTGCAGTAGTGTAGTATGAGTACACCACGGTCGGTACCCAGTAAGTATCAAGACTAACCTCAGTGGAGTAGAGACGAGGTACAGTCAAGATACTCACTAGACTAATAACATGTGCAATATAATATACAAAATAATAGGAAGCAGATAACAATAAGGGCAACATAAAACAACTAGTAATATGCACAACAGACAACAAGAATACCATTAATATCGCTTAACAATTAATAAATACAATTACACACAATAAATCAAATCCTTCAAATAAATGTCTTTCACATATAATTCTTTCAAATAACTCTCTTTCAAATATAATTTTCTCAAATAATTACCTTTCAAATATAATTCTTTCATATAATACCTTCTACATAAAAATTCTTTCAAACAAATATTTTGAATATAATCCTTTTAATTAAAAAGTCACCATGTGACACCTCGTTTCATAATCATAAAAATACGGGTCTCAGCCCATTTCCATATTTTTCGTAAACACGGGTCTCAACCCATTTTTTATATTTCCAAGGCACCTCGTGCCCATAATTAAATCATTTTATTTCCCCCGGCACCTCGTGCCCTCATTTCATATCACAACTGCACGGACAATTCACGTTCCAAATATCATTATCATTTAATCACATCACCTCGTGCCCACAATTCATATCACAACTGCACGGATAATTCACGTTCCAATATCCTCATTATATACTAACGGCACCTCGTGCCCACATTTTATTTTATAACCCGCCTGGCAATAGCCACAGGCTCTCAATTTCAACATAAATCAGATTATCATTAATTTACCAACAACAAGAAAATTTGCACAAGGTATAAAAATAAACACAAGAATATCACAACATCACATGAAAATCATCAACCCCACAATCCCACATCATCACATATCGTCCCTGACAATAGCCACACTTATCGCTCCTATTTCCACCCTTATCACTCCTATAGCCACACTTATCGCTCTGCCCAGACAATATCAATAGCCACCCTTATCGCTCCTATTGTCAATCTTATCGCTCCGCCCAGACAATATTCCAACAAAGACAAACATAATGAAATGCCACCCTTATACCCACATAATATCAAGGGTGAAATGCCACCCTTATATCTTCAAAATAATAATTAACACAACAGAACAATTTACACGGAAAATTATCACGGCAACATAACAAAATCAATTCATATCACAATTTGCTTAATGGCTACAGCCAAAATTTCAAAGATACAACCAAGTCAATTAATTTCACAACAAATAGTCGAAGGCTCCACACAATGTGTACAACACCCAAAAACAATCAACAGAGATAGAAATTACTCAACATAAAGCAAAGTCTTTATTAACTCCAAATTTTTTATAATTATATAAATACCTCTTCTTAAGCTCATTTAATTATTTATTTGTAGATGGAAAAATCCAAAATAAAATTAAATTCCAATAATTATCAAACCAGTAAATTCACGAAATTTCATAAATAATCAAGTAACAATCACATCAACTTGTCATATAACAACAGAGTCAACAACAAGGATTTAGGCACGACAAATAGATGATTAAATATATGCCAACAATTATCCAATTTACTACACAATATGCTCAAGACTTTAACTCAATAAAATTTGCACATTTAAACCAAGTACGTACTCGTCACCTCGCGTACATAGTTTTCAATTACGCAAATTGCACATAAGACTCAATGCCTAAGGGAAAATTCCCCCACTCGAGATTAAGCAAGACACTTACCTTTTTGAAGTTAGGTCGATATTTCAAAATAGCTTTCTCACGTGAATTAACCTGCGGACAGCTCTAATCTTTCTTGAGCCTTCCTTACATTACTACGAGGTTCCGAAAATCCTAGCAACTTCAATTTATTTATAAACATAACAAAAGTGAACCATAATTAGGAAGATTTTCATGGTTTCAGCTCATTCGAGCATTTTATCAAACACTAGGTGTCCAAATTTGGTTACAAGGATCTTCTACAAGATTTCCTTCATTTCACAACCCAATCTTTACTTATTTGATCTCAACAGTCTTCCCACAAACCTTATTGGTACAAGCATATATACATAATATTCTTACACCCAAGAATCATACTCCCAATCACCAATCTTTTACCCCAAACTCGAAATTGAAGACTAGGGGTTGAATCTTACCTCTTTGATGAAGATCTTGTGATTAGCTTCCTTGATTCTTGAAGATTGGATGATTAGAATGTTAGGTTCCCTCATTATCTCTCTAAAATGCTCTTACCTCTCTCTAAAACCCTAAAAAAACACCCCAAAATAAGCCCCAAAGCTTATTTATCAAAATGGGGTCGGGGTATGAAAATAGAAAAATTAACCCTCCGAAAGCAGGTTTGCAGTCGCATAATGGACCGCAGAATGGGTATGCAGGTCGCAAAATTGATCGCAAAATCGGTGCCAGAACTAGGCTCTTCTGGTCCATTCTGCGACCAGTTTGCGGTCGCAGAAGCAGTTTTGCGATCGCATAACTGTTTTACGATCGCATAATTGGTCGCAGAATTGTATTTTTCTAGCCTTTGGTAATTTGGTCATAACTTCTTGTAGGAATGTCCAAATGACAAACGGTTTGAAGAGTTGGAAACTAGACACATAGACCTTTCTTTTGATAAGTAACACACCATATAACTCTTCATATCAAGAGAGGTATGCTCCTTTGAAGTTAGGTCTTGTGCGAACTCACTTGAAACTTTAGTCTATTATGAAATTTCCAACTTCAACATTCGATGTCGAAACCTATCGAATCAAGTCCGATTGACCTCAAATTTTGCACACAAGTCATAAGTGACATAACGGACCTATTCAAATTTCCAGAATCAGATTCCGACGTCGTTATAAAAAATTCAACCTTCGATCGAACTTTTCGAAAATCACCTATTTTTCAACTTTCGCCAAAATGCGTCGAATTGTCCTACTGACTTCCAAATCTAAATCCGAACACGCGCCTAAGTTCTAAATCACCATACAAAGCTATTGACATCATCAAAATTCTATTCCGAGGTCGTTTGCTCAAAAGTCAACTCTTTCCATTTAAGCTTCAAAATGAGAATTTCTCTTTCAATTAAATTCTAAATCTTCCGAAAATCAAACTCGACCACACCCGCGGGTCATAATATATATTATGAAGTTGCCCGGGACCTTAAGTCATTGAATGGAGCATTAATTCTTAAAATGACAAGTCGGGTCGTTACATTCTCCACCTCTTAAATATACATTCGTCCTCGAACTTGCCAAGAATATTTCTGAGGACTTTAAATTATTGAGCGTATTCTTACACACATACTTGTGGGTGATTCTAAGTTCCCGAAATTTAACAAGGGTCCGACGACACCATCTCAATTGAGATTACTTCTTTTCTCCATTCTTATAAGCTTTAAAGCAAATTCCCTAACTCTCCAATCATTTCCAAAAGGCCTGATTTTTACTTCGACACACGGTATTAGTCTCAACTGGCTATAGTAACTCGTGCCTATGCACACATCAACTTTCTTGATAGTATTGAAGTACTTCAAAAACAAATCCGGGTTGCTACATTCTTCCCCGCTTAGAATCATTCGCCCTCAAACACATAACATATTTATCTCTTCCTTTGCAAATCTCAATCCTCTAAATTTTACTAACTCCCAAATTTTTCAGAAATTTTGGCAGAGTCCCCCCTGTAATTGGGCCTATCCACCTGCCAGAGTAACACCAAAACAACTCCTAACACACATCTACAACCCAATAAAATACCACAAGGTGTATATCAATAACACTAATCTCAGTATTACAAGCGCTGCATTATCATAATGATATCAGAACATGAAGCACATCATATGTATGCTCATCACCACATCTCTGATCTTAAAAGTTGTTTATAATTAATTCCATCATTATCAATTAATCTCATATTAACCACCACCTCATTTTAAAATTTCACAACACTGACAACAGAATGTGAGGCATGAAGACCTCATGATTGCTTACTCGGATTAATGAGTCACATTTAACGTCACCTGGGCACTCATCTCATAGGTTAAAACTCAATGTTTACAGCACGAAAATGGCTGAATATGCACAGAAAAATATGCAAGAATTATTAAATAAGCCTAACAGGCATGACTCCCTATTAATACTGTTGTACAATTAAATTTCACAAAGGAAAAATTTTAAACTCATAAATATTTCACCACAAGGACCCCGTCCTTACATAACTTCCATCGCGGCTTGCAACCCAGTTTAAATATTTCACATCATGTAAAAATGCGAGGATCTCGTCCTCAACTCCGAATCACAAGTATGTTGCACATTGTGCCAACTGAAATTTTTAATTTTCCTTCTTTCTTCTTTTCAATATATTTCATAAATAATTTTCACAACATATAATGAACCCTCATACCGGTAGGGCATATAATTCATAAAAATTGGAATCAATTATTACGAAACACATTAAATCCACTGTAATGAATAATAAAAATTACTTTTGGGCTTATAGCCCTCAATGGTGTACCAAAAATAAAATGACAGACACGGGTTCACATCTTTAAATCTTCCAACAGAAATAAACATATAAGTGGGTCACAAATTTACGAAGCTCACCCATAAGTGGAGCATAATAGGAGGACTCACCTCAATATTCAGAACCGAATCAAATTAAGCAAAATATCCTTTTTATAATAAAATCAGGATCGTACCTGTAACAACACCATCTGGTGTTTTGTCCTCAGCCAAATCATAGTGATTAAATCAATGGGTCGGGCCTCCACCTCTTAAGCCACTACCCGCCTGTCCTCCACCTCTAGCTGACTGTGCACGTGGAGTATCAACTGGAATAAAGCTTGTGGCTGGAGTGTTCAGATGAAATCCACCCCCCTCCCCAAGTCTGGACAATCTCACATAATATGCCTAGTATCACCACACTCATAACAACCCCTCAGAGGTCGCGACTGCTTGTACTGAGTCAGTGCAAGATAACTGGAATAACCACTGTAAGAATCTCGTGTCGGTGGTGCACTATAAACTGGAGCACTCCGAGTAATTTGATGTACGGACTGAGCTGATCGACTGCTCGAGCATCCGCTATAATGGGTTCTAGCTGAAGAGTAAAACTCACTGAATCCTCCAGACCTTCGAGACCTTTTGGCCTCCTTAGACTCCCTTTCCTCGCCTAAAACACCCTCAATCTTCCTTGCAATCTCAACTACTTGTTGAAATGGAGCATCAGTTTGCAACTCTCGAGCTATACATATTTTAATATCATAATCGAGCCCCTAAATGAATCTGCGGACCCGTTCTCTGATTGTAGGAACTAAGATAAGTGCATGACGGGCTAAAACACTGAACCTGATAGCATATTCTAACACTGTCATAGTGCCCTGACGCAACCGTTCAAACTCTGTGCGCCACGCATCTCTGAGAGTTTGGGGAACAAACTCTTTCAAAAACGTTTCCAAAAATTGAGCCCAAGTTAGTGGTGTGGCATCGGCTGGTCTACCTTCTTCATAGATTTGCCACCACCGATATGCTATGCCTGACAGTTGAAATGTAGTAAAGGAAACTCCGCTAACTTCCATAATACCCATGGTGCAGAGAATACAGTGAAAATTTTCCAGAAATCCTTGGGCATCCTCTGTAGCTGTGCTACTGAAAGTTGGTGGATCATATTTCTTAAACCTTTCAAGTCTCTTTTGTTCTTCTTCTGATGCCTCGGGCCTGACCTCAGGCCGAACCGGAATAACAGGTTGTATCGGTACTACACCCGGAACCTGTCCAACGTGAACCTGTTGCTCTGGAGTTGTGGTAGGAGTCTGAGCTACTCCCCCAATCTGTGGAATGTTTGGTGCAACAAAGATCAATCCCACCTGAGTTAATGTACCAAACATACTCAAGAACTGTGCTAAAGTCTCCTGAAGTCCTGGGGTAACAACAGGTGCTTCTGGTACCTGTCCCCTAACTTGAGCTACTAATGGCTCCTCAACTATTGTTCTGACAGGTGCTCTAGTCGTAGCACGTGCCCTTCCTCGACCTCTACCTCGGCCCCGGACTCTTGCAGCCCTAGCAGTATGTGTGGATGCCTGCTCAGCTAACCCAGTAGCACATGTCCTCACCATCTGTGAGAGAATGGAGATACAAAGGTTCAAATTCCAAATTCAACAAATTTCGCATGACAAGAATGAAAGAAATAGCAATTTCCTAACAGTTCTGTAGCCTCTCGAAGATAAGTGCAGATGTCTCTGTACCAATCCGCAAGACTCTACTAGACTCGTTCGTGACTCGTATAACCTATGAATCTAGAGCTCTGATACCAACTTGTCACGACCCAAAAATCCCACCACAGGCATCGTGATGGCACCTAGTCTCTAAGACTAGGTAAGCCGATTTCAATTACATTTTTTGGAGCCATTTCTTTTTAATTAAATAAGTAACCAAAACTAACAGCGGAACAAATATGAATGTACAACCTCCCAAGACTGGTAGTACTAAGTCATGAACTCTAACTGAATACATGAAATGATCACGAGGACCGAATATACAATATTATTTGATTAAAAATTAACAGTACAATAAAATAAAAAGACTCCAAGGGACTGCGACGACCAAGCAGCTCCACCTTGAATCCTTACGATCTCGCTTTAACTCTTCTCAAGCCCAGTAACTCCAATATCTGGCTCTGCACATAAATGTGCAGAAGTGTAGTATGAGTACACCACGGTCGATACCCAGTAAGTATCAAGACTAACCTCAGTGGAGTAGAGACGAGGTACAGTCAAGACACTCACTAGACTAATAGCCTGTGCAATATAATATACAAAATAATAGGAAGCAGATAACAATAAGGGCAACATAAAACAACTAGTAATATGCACAGCAGATAACAAGAATACCATTAATATCGCTTAACAATTAATAAATACAATTACACACAATAAATCAAATCTTTCAAATAAATGTCTTTCACATATAATTCTTTCAAATAACTCTCTTTCAAATATAATTTTCTCAAATAATTATCTTTCAAATATAATTCTTTCATATAATACCTTCAACATAAAAATCCTTTCAAATAAATATTTTGAATATAATCCTTTCAATTAAAAAGTCACCATGTGACACCTCGTTTCATAATCATAAAAATACGGGTCTTAGCCCATTTCCATATTTTTCGTAAACACGGGTCTCAACCCATTTTTTATATTTCCATGGTACCTCGTGCCCATAATTAAATCATATTTTCCTCTGCACCTCGTGCCCTCATTTCATATCATAATTGCACGAACAATTCACGTGCCAAATATTATTATCATTTAATCACAGCACCCCGTGCCCACAATTCATATCACAACTGCATGGACAATTCACGTGCCGATATCCTCATTATTTACTCATGGCACCTCGTACCCACATTTTATTTTATAATCCGTCTGGCAATAGCCACAAGCTCTCAATTTCAACATAAATCAGATTGTCATCAATTTACCAACAACAAGAAAAATTGCACAAGGTGTAAAAATAAATACAAGAATATCACAACATCACATGAAAATCATCAACCCCACAACTTCACATCATCACATATCGTCCCTGACAATAGCCATCCTTATCGCTCTTATTGCCACCCTTATCACTCCTATAGCCACCCTTATCGCTCCGCCAAGACAATATCAATATCCACCCTTATCGCTTCTATTTCCACCCTTATTGCTCATATTGCCACCCTTATCACTCCGCCCAGATAATATTCTAACAAACACAACCACAATGAAATGCCACCCTTATACCCACATAATATCAACGTTGAAATGCCACCCTTATATCTTCAAAATAATAATTAACACAACACAATAATTTACACGGGAAATTATCATGGCAAAATAACAAAATCAATTCATATCACAATTTGCCCAATGGCTACAACTAAAATTCCAAAGATACAACCAAGTCAATTAATTTCACAACAAATAGTCGAAAGCTCCACATAATGTGTACAACACCTAAAAACAATCAACAGAGATAGAAATTACTCAACATAAAGCAAAGTCTTTATTAACTCTAAATTTTCGATAATTATATAAACACCTCTTCTTAAGCTCATTTAATTAATTATTTGTAGAGGAAAAAATTCAAAATAAAATTAAATTCCAATAATTATCAAACCAGCAAATTCACAGAATTTCATAAATAATCAAATAACAATCACATCAACTTGTCATATAACAACAGAGTCAACAACAAGGATTTAGGCACGACAAATAGATGATTAAATATATGCCAACAATTATCCAATTTACTACACAATATGCTCAAGACTTTAACTCAATAAAATTTGCACATATAAACCAAGTATGTACTCATCACCTCGCGTAGATGGTTTTCAATTACACAAATTGCACATAAGACTCAATACCTAAGGGAAAATTCCCCCACTCGAGGTTACGCAAGACACTTACCTTTTTGAAGTTAGGTCGATATTCCAAAATAACTTTCTCACGTGAATTGACCTCCGGACGGCTCCAATCTTTCTTGAGCCTTCCTTACATTACTACGAGGTTCCGAAAATCCTAGCAACTTCAATCTATTTATAAACATAACAAAAGTGAACCATAATTAGGAAGATTTTTATGGTTTCAGCTCATTTGAGCATTTTATCAAACACTAGGTGTGCAAATTTGGTTACAAAGTTCTTCTACAAGATTTCCTTCATTCCACAACCCAATATTTACTTATTTGATCTCAACAATCTTGCCACAAACCTTATTGGTACAAGCGTATATACATAATACTCTTACACCTAAGAATCATACTCCCAAACACCAATCTTTTATCCCAAACTCGAAATTGAAGACTAGGGGTTGAATCTTACCTCTTTGATGAAGATCTTGTGATTAGCTTCCTTGATTCTTGAAGATTGGATAATTAGAATGTTAGGTTCCCTTCTTCTCTCTCTAAAATGCTCTTACCTATCTCTAAAACCCTCAGAAAAATACCCCAAAATAAGCCCCAAAGCCTATTTATCAAAATGGGGTCGGGTTATGAAAATAGAAAAATTAACCCTCCGAAAGCAGGTCTGCGGTCGCATAATGGACCGCCGAATGGGTATGCGGGCCGTAAAATTGATCGCAAAATCGGTGCCCAGAACTGGGCTCTTCTAGTCCATTCTGCGACCAGTTTGCGGTCGCACAAGCAGTTTTGCGATCGCATAACTGTTTTGCGATCGCATAATTGGTCGCAGAATTATATTTTTCTAGCCTTTGGTAATTTGGTCATAACTTCTTGTATAAATGTCCAAATGACAAACAGTTTGAAGCGTTGGAAAACTAGACACATAGACCTTTCTTTTGATAGGTAACACACCATATTACTATTCATATCAAGAGAGGTATGCTCGTTTGAAGTTAGGTCTTGTGCGAACTTACTTGAAACTTTAGTCTATTATGAAATTTTCAACTTCAACATTCGATGCCGAAACCTATCGAATCAAATCTGATTGACCTCAAATTTTGCATGCAAGTCATAAGTGACATAATGGACCTATTCAAATTTCCAGAATCGGATTCCGACCTCGTTATAAGAAATTCAACCTTCAATCGAACTTTCCGAAAATCGTCTATTTTCTAATTTTCGCCAAAATGCATCGAATTGTCCTACAGACTTCCAAATCCAAATCCGAACACGCACCTAAGTTTGAAATCCCCATACAAAGCTATTGACATCATCAAAATTCTATTCTAAGGTCGTTTGCTCAAAAGTCAACTCTTTGGTCAACTCTTTCCATTTAAGCTTCAAAATGAGAATTTCTCTTTCAATTAAATTCTAAATCTTCCGAAAATCAAACTCGACCACACCTCGGGTCATAATACATATTATGAAGTTGTCCGGGACCTTAAGTCGTTGAACGAGGCATTAATTCTTAAAACGACAAGTCGGGTCATTACAATAAAAGTGGACAAAAATTTGAGTATACTTCAAATTCTATGTCATTTGACCAAGAAGAAGTATCAAATTCTAAACCTCAATATAATGCTTCCATATTTTATAATCAAAACTATATTTTACTGCACTTTTTTTACGTGCCTTACCAAAACAATTGAATTATAATTGATGTGTCCTATTTGTACAATGTTTCGTTTTTTATGTCCTAATCATTAACTATAATTGAACTACAGTTAACAATTTAAATAAGAAAATAACTTATATAAGTAAAAAATATCTTAATTTTGTATTCCTAAATATTAGGAGCCTATACATAATTCAAATAAAGAAAGAAAATTTTAGTTGATTTCAGAGTACTAAAAATTAAAAAATTTATTTAGTTACGATTTTGTCTAGTGTGAAACTTATTTTTGAAGGGTTAAAAAGATGAACGGCATTTCGCTAAGGGCATTCGTGTTTTTAATGTAGTACTAGTTTTAGGGTACGCACGTTGCGCGTGTACCCCATACTTTTTTTAAAAAATCACATAAACAAATGTTATTAAAATATATTTTAATTATAAAATATATATTAGAAGAAAATTAAAAATAAAGAATAAAGAAAGTAGGGATCGGGAGTTTCTTGTCATTGAATCCTAAAAATTATTTTTTCTTCACTTTTTAAGATATTACCGATATAACTATATAAGAATATCCAATGTGAAATTTATATTTAAAGAATAAAAATATCGATTAATATTTTATTTGAGTTTCTTGATATTACCAAAATAATAAAGTCTATGCAAAAGATTTGAAAATCGTGAACCCTAAAGGAGAAAAAGAACGTGTCTGGCCTTGAACAAAATTACTCCATATCTGTAAAGTGATGAGAAAAAATTACCTATTGGCAGCATAACACACTTTGACATATTTTTTAATCTCTTGCCAATAACTGTCCACCTAAATGATCACCTTAATTGCTCCATAAAAAAAGAGGCCTTTAAACTCAAGGAATTCAACAATTTCATATATAAAAAAGTCTAAAGGAGCATATTGTGAAATAATAATTGTACCTTTCATTCATTGACTCTTGAAAAAAGAATACATAAGTAAATTCATATCTCAAATTCTAGGATGAATAATTTTTGAGAATTATACCTTGACAAACATATGCATATCTGATACTTGACGTATCAATATAAACGCCACATACTGAAGAAGTAATACTCTTGTCGCCAAGATTTTTCCGGCTTAGCAAACGAAATTGGGAACTTGATCTTGCACTCTTTTTGATCCTTTTGTGTTATGTATTGTGATTACATTGTTTCATCAACTTTTAAGATGTCAAGTTAATTCAATAGACAATGAAATTGAAATAAAATTATCTAACAAAAAATATAAACGATCATCTCTACCAAGTACTAAGAAATTAGTCGGTTCAACTTAAAATATTATGAATTTTGAAGCTAGAAGATAAAAATACAAGAGGAACAACAAAAGAGCAATTTATCAGGACCTTTTCACCGTAACTTCTGGCCTGCAGTTTTGATGAATAATTGACAAATTTAACAAGACTTTTTTTATATTTGGTATTAAATTTCTTATCTAATTCCAATTCAAGTTTCTTGGACCTATTAGTATTAACATATATATGGAATTTTCAAAAGTATCGTTAACGCCTCCTTTTATTTTTTTCTAACTATTATGAAGCCATCAAAATATCCTCTCTTATAACCAAATCGGTACATAAAACAAACACTTGAAATCTTGACGTTGGGAACTGGATATCTACACCAATTAAGATTTTATATTCCAAAGTGCAGTAAATTGGTACCTCTATATATTAAGAATATTTTCGTCCTAATTATTATGGAATTCCTATTTAAACTCCTAATAAACTTTGAAAGCTTACGACAAATGCAATAAAACTTTAAATTCCTAAAGTCCTCAATTCTAGGAAAGGATGTAAAATCTTATTAAAATAAGGAAAGATCTTAAAATCAAAATTTTAGTTGATTTTAAAGTCCTAAATATTATGAAAATAATTAAATTACGATTTTATCTAGCGTGAAATTTAATATTAAAGGATAAAAAAGGAACGACATTTCGATAGGGTATTCATATTTTTAATATAATATAGATAGATAGAATAAATAGATATAGATATAGATAAAGATTGGTCCGAACACTAGAGATGGATAAATTTTCCCAAACACAAAACATAAATTAATTTACAATCCCGACATTTCACATCGAAATCACAAAGTCAACAAAGTTCCTTTCAATGATGGACAACATTTTAAAATCATGTTTCTTGTTTAATTGGAATTGACCTCAACATCTTGATAAAGAATAAGTAGCTTTTTTAAAAAGTGGAAAATAGTATTCTTTAGCAAACACAACTCAGATAAAGACATTTTGCAAAGAAACCCACCAGAGGAATTACAAACTCAAAAAATTTCACAATTTCAAACAAACACCACATAGACACTTTTTCAAGAAGAAGCAAGATTTAGCTAGCGTTCGGATATAAAATCGATTGAAACTTGAAAAAAAAAATTGAAGTTGTGTTGAAAAATAATTTTGAAAGTTGAAATTGTGTTTAGACATATATTTTATCGAAGAAAAGGTAAAGTTTTGTGAGTGAAAGAAAATAATTTACCTAAAAATTACCCTAAACTCATTTTTGGGAACTTGAAAATTTTTGAATTTTTTTCCCCCAAAAACATGATCATAGTCATAAACGGACAGTGTTTTCAATTTTTTTTTTAAATGAAGCCAAAATCTATGCCAAACGAAGCTAAACTTCATACTGAAACAAAGGTATAATATAAGGACGTAAAAGAAAAAACCAATTTGGAAATTGGAAGTAGTACTGTAATACCTTTTTCGGAAGAGATTCTTAGGCCTCATTTGTTTTTGTTTTATTAGATTAAGACTCATGAATCTGAATACACGTCTGAATATCAAGATGTGCATTAAGATTAAGACATGTGAATCTGAATACACATCTGAATGTTAAGATGTGTATAAGATTTGAATACTAAATGATTAAGACTGTTTGATTTTTAACATCTGAATGTATAAAATTTACGTTTATTTGAAAATTAATAAACATAAAATTTAAATAAAATACTAATTAATCTAATATTTCATCACTAAAATATATAGCTTTTAAAAATATGATAGTTGCTGGTGGTGATGGCTAACGGTAGTGCTTGTGAATGCCGACTAAAAGCGGTGGTTGGTGATAGATTTGGCTGATTGTGGTAGTTTAGGGTAGTAGCTAGTGGTGATTAGTAGTGGTAGCTATTATGATTGAGGATGGTGGTGGTGGTGGTAGTTGTCATTGAGAAAGATGGTGGTGAGTGGTGGTAGTTTATAATGATAGGCAATGCCAGCTATGGTTGTTGATGGTGATGGAGTGGTTAGTTGTAGTAGTTAAGGTGGATGAGTATTGGTTGTCGTTGAGAATGATGGTGGTGGGAGTGGTGGGAATGGTGGATGGTGGTAGTCGACAATCGTGGTGGCTATGATTGAGGATGATGGTGGTGGTGGTGGGTGCCATGGTGGTAGTTGATAATGGTAGGCGATGGCGGCAGTTAATAATGAATATGGATAATAGCATTTTAATGAAATTAAGTCTCTGATATAGATCTTAATGATACAGACCTATTCAGACCCGTTAAGTGATTGTGAAGTAAAAAAAAACAAACACACTTAACAATTAAGATCTGCATAATTAAGATTCAGACTTTAAAAATAAATACACTTAATATCTGAGATCTGAATAATTAAGATTCAAATTTCCATTAAATGCAAACAAATGAGGCCTTAGCCATTTGACTAATTTACATAATATCTTTAGACAACCAATATTTACTTATATTTCATCATATCCTGTCTATAAAGTTCGAAGGTTAGGAGTGTTAACAATTAACCAATCACATATTATAGTGTATACGCAATCGATTCCTTAACAATTGTCTAGTGATAAACAATTATCAATTATTATGATTCTAAATTTATATATACTTAGAATGAATTTGCTAAATTAAAAAAGAAAACCTTTTTAAACATTTGTCTTCCAAAGACTAGTTTCTGTCATATTTTGGCTTTCAGAAATAATATTTAACAATTTGAAGGATTTATCATTTACTAATTTTAGGGTACGCGTGTTGCACGTGTACCCCATACTAAGAAATATAAATTTTAAGAAAATCACATAAATAATAAATATGCTTGAGTTACAAAATAAAAAATAAAATAAAATATAAGTTCATGAAACTTATGAATATTGATGTTTATTTGTAATCTTTATTTTGTGTTGTGGCGTTCAGTTTATTTTCTCTAAGTTGTAATGTCACGATTATTATATATATGTAACCAAAATTAAATTCATTTTGGAGTTCAAAGACTAAATTTTGAGAGAAGATTTACATCATGGGAGACATTTTAAGAATAACTCCATGCATTTCTTCATGTTATGACCTGGTATTGCTTCTTTTTTTTTTTTATAAATATTTTCACAAATGAAAATAATACTTTTACGTATATGTTTTGAACAAGTAGTTATTCAAATTCACCTACGCACTTTTGTTAAGCCTTAGAGCGGTTTCCTTAAGAAAGTTCGAGGTTAACAGTTTATAGCGATAACGTTAAGTCTTTAAAAATAATTTTGTGTGATTTTTGTGGCACTAAATGTTGAGCATCTTTTCACCGATTTTCAATATCCTTGGTTGTAGCTAGCTGGCATTTCATATTAAATTACTACTATTATGTATATTTTTCTTAATTATGATTCGATAACATTAATTATTTCTTTAAAGGTAGGATTAGTGTCACAAAATTTATCAAAGAGTGTAGAGAAAATTACTTGAGAATATTATACATTAATTTAATCCAATAATGGTTAAAAGTCACGAAGAAACAATGAATTTTCAAGAGTTAATTTACAAAACAATAAAAAAATAATCACAACTTAAATGAGATAGAAAACTTGAATATATGCATACAGAAAAGAAAGTGTGTTACAGGAGGAGAAATAATTAATATGGAGGGCATCAGACTTAGTCTTTTTCAAATATTCTTTACTACTTGAAAAGTAATTCAGTACTTTCACTTTTAGTGTTTGCTTAATTTTTACTCTCATTTTTTTTTTTTTTTTCTCAGACCAGTTTATAAAGATTCAGTAGCGCAACTGTCAGCTTTTATCTAACTCTATGAAAGAAAAAAAAATTAACCAACTAAAAAATATATTTTAATTTACTAATTTGCCATTTAAAAATCTTTTCGTAAGAATATCAACTCAGATTATTAAATCTTGATAAATAGTAGATTGAGTTGAATATTTAGTTTTTCTTTACTACGCATGAACTAAATTAATTAAAAAGTTATAATTATTTCACATTATTCAAATAATAAGTAAATAATTTATATAAATAAATATTAGACACATGATCGCTAAACATAAGAAAATAATAAGTTACCTCAATATGCTTTCTTGTGTCAACTTCAAAGGTTCCAAAAGTTTCTAAGACCTAGATTCCGCAACCTAAAATTGGAAGGATGAAAGAACAAGGGTAAAACGATACCAAAAAATATAAAAAGAGATTAAGAACAAAAGTAAAATCACTAATAAGCAAACAAAAATATCAAACTATTTGTATGGCTATGTAAAATGAATCTGAGACAAGACTCTTTCACAGAAAATTGACTCTTAAAGCAATAATGAAGTCATTAAATCAGAGGCGGAGCCAGGATATAAAGTTTATGTGTTCTTAATTAATCATCAAATTCATAACTCGTTTAGTTATTAGATTAACGATTAAATAGTTATATATATCTAATAAATTTTTAATACAAATAAAGGGTCTAAACAAAAATTATTGGGTTCATCCGAACCCAAAACTCATATTGTAGCTCTACCCCTGCATTAAACATAATTAAAATCTAAATTAAAGACAAATATGCCATAGTTTCCGTCTAAGAAAACCTGTGCCGCGAGAGACAAAATTTCGTTGAATAAACAAATTCTTAATTGACTTCAAAGTCGTCTAAGAATGTTTGTGCCACGATAGACAAAAATTCTAATGAATAAACATCTTAATTGACGTCGTACATATAGTTTGGTAACATACTTTAAATAAGAAAAGAATTTTGATATAGTAAAATCTTAATACATTTTAAAGTCCTTAATTTTAAGACTTTTTACCGATTTCAAATAAGAAAAGATGTAGTAATTATATTTTTAATTGTTTTCAATGTCCTAAATATTAAGAAAAAATTATTAAATGGCTATTTTGTTTAGTAAGAACTTTATTTTTAAAGGGTAAAAAAGGCGAACGATATTTCGCTAAAATTCTTCGTGCTTTTAATATAGTATAGATATAGAATTATTGTTGTCTATTTTAAAGATGAAATAACCATGTTATCTCTTAAATTTATGATATAGGAAAGGAAAAAACTTATTTACCGTGTATCTCTTTTTTGTGGGAATGGGGAGGATTGGGGCAGCAAAAAGGGAGAATTTTTTTTAGGATGAAAGGTAACTCAAATTTCATTCTAATTGATGAGAAGTAATCATTTGATTCTTAAACATTTATGTTACTATGCACTTGGACAATATTATATGCTAGTTTATTTCTTGTTACTGTTCGAAAATTGAGAAACAACTGCACTAATCTAAAGAAATAACAAACCCAATATAGTCTCACAAGCAGAGTCTGGGGATGATAATGTGTACGCAAATTTTATCCCTACGTTGAAGGTAGAGATATTGTTTTTGATAGATCCTCCACTCAAGTAAAGATAAAAAGAAAGTAACAGTTACAACAAGAAGATAATAATAAAATGAAGCAAAAGGACCAACATGTAGTACTAGAAATATAATAATAATAATAATAATAATAATAATAATAATAATAATAATAATAATAATAATAATAATAATAATAATAATAATAATAATAGAAAACAAGACTAACACTACTACTACTGGTATTGAAAAGAAATACCCTAGACTACCTACTAGCCTTCTACCTTAATTCTCGACCTCCACACCTTCCTGTTCAGGGTCATGTCCTCGGTAAACTGAAGCAACGACATATTCTGCCTAATTACCTCTTCCTAATATGTCTTTAGCCTACGTCTACATCTTGTCAGACCTAGGCCAACCTCTTATACCTCCTTACTAGGGTGTCTATGCTTATTCTCTTCACATACCCAAAACATCTAAGCCTCGCTTCCCGTATCTTATCCTCTATCAAGGCCACTTCCACACCGGCCCGAATATCTTCATTCCTAATCTTATCAATCCTAGTAAGCCCGCACATCTATCTTAACATTATCATCTCTACTACTGTTACGGCCTAAAATCCGAATAGTCGTGATGACACCTAACCCAACCAGCTAGGTAAGTCATTTAAGCACTAACCAATTCTAATAATAATTAATAAAGCAATTAAGTAAAAATATATCTGAATCTAATACATTCCCCAATAACTGGTAGTACAAATCACGAGCTTCTAAGAATAGAGTTTACAAAGCGAAAATGAAATAAATACATCGTCTGTTTGAAAAGTACATAAACAGAGTTTTATAGATCTAAGGCTACCACGAACAAGAGGCGGCTACAACCGAGACACAGGTACATCTTCAAATCCAGCTCCCATCGAATAGAGCAACATCAACAGTCCAACATCTGCACGCAAGGTGTAGAAGTGTAATATGAGTACAACCGATCCCATGTACTTAATAAGTAACAAACCTAATCTTAAGTTGAAAGTAGTGACGAGCTAACACAAGGTCGAGTCCAATACCAATATCCCACAACAGTTCATAACAACATAATACAAGTAATAAAAGATGTATCTCAGAAGTAAAATGCTTAGCTCGTTCACAGTTTCAGAAAATTGTCATGCTTTTCAAGTATCTTAGTAAAAACCCAAATCTTTTACCGAAAATGCCAAAAATACGAGTAAGTTTGAAAGCTATAATTTTTCCAAATATCCTTTCCACAATAAATAAGATTTTTCATTTTCTTTCCAGATAGCAAGTGTGAAATACCTCTCTATGGCCACATATAAATGTGTGTAAAAAGTCATGAATGATGTGATACCGTACAACATGAGGAAAAATGCATCTCTATGTCTGTATGTCATGTGTGCATGCCAATGCCATGCATCTCAGAGATGAATCATGTACTCACTGTGATGACCCAAAATGTCATCTTTAAATTTAATAAGTAATTATGTGTTCTAAGATATCAAAAATCACCATTTATCATTTCTCGACTTGTGTGCGCAGCCCGTAAAATTTTTTGAAAAGTTTTCATGTGAAAAATGGATTAAAATATGAAATAGAGCTTTAAAACTCAACTGAGTTGACTTTGGTCAATATTTTAAGCAAACGGGCCCGGATCAGTATTTTGACTTGGGCGTATGCCCAGAATCGAATTTCGAGGTCCCTAACCCGAGATATAGAATTTTGATGAAAAATTAAAAGCTTGAAAGCTTAATAATTTTAAAGAAATTACTGATGTTAGATTTATTGACCTCGGGTCCGTATTTTGGTTCCGGAGCCCGTTATAGGTCCACTGTAATATTTATGACTTATCTGCCAAATTTGGTGAGAATCGGAGTTGATTTGACGTGATTCGGACGTCCGTTGTAAAAATATATGTTTTAAAGTTTTCTTGAAAACTTCTTTTGATTTCGTATCCGATTCGTAGTTCTAGGTGTTATTTTGGCGATTTGATCGCGCGACCAAGTTCGTATGATGTTTTAGGACTTGTGTGCATGTTTGGTTTAAAATCCCGAGGGCTCGGGTGAGTTTCGGATATGATACGGGATGATTTTGAACTTAGAAAAATCTGATTTTCTGCAACTTCAGGCTTCTGGTATTTCCTTCATCGCGTTCGCGAATGTACTCTCACGAACGCGAAGAGCAAACTATGCCGGCTGAATTTTCTTCTTCGCGAACGTGAAGATTGGGTCGCGAACGCGAAGCTATGGGGACTTCACCCTTCGCGATCGCGACCAACTCAACGTGAACGCGAAGCTTTAGAGGCCTGGGGGAGGCGTCTGTTGTCCTTCTACGCGAACGCGAGAACTGGCACGTGAACGCGAAGGCCAGGGGAAAAAAAGCCTTCGCGAACGCGAAGGAGGACCCCGCGAACGCGAAAGCCACGGGCTGCTATTCATCGCGAACGCGACAGGCCCTTCGCGAACGCGAAGAAGGCCTGATGCCTGTGATTTAAAACAGAACCAAAACGGGATTTTTCCTATTTTTCACAAACCCTCAATTAGAACTCGGTTTATGAGCGATTTCAAAGGAGTTTTTCACGATTTCGAACTGGGTAAGTGTTCTTCATCATATATGATTGTATTTCATAAATCTAAGTCTATATTCATCATTTATTTTGGATTTAGATGAAAGAAATTGGAATTTTTATAAAATCTTCCAAAAAAAAAATTTAAGATTTGAAGGTCCATTTGATATCGGAATTGGATAATTTTTGTATGGTTGGACTCTTCTCGGAATGGGTGTTCGGATTTCGTAAGTTTTTTCGAGACTTGAGACGTAGGTCCCACTGTCGAATATTTTAATGAATTTTGGATTTTTATCCGGGAGTCCCACTGTCGAATATGCTAAGTTTTATATTCGTATTGAGTATATCGAATTGTTTGTGAATAGATTTGAAGCTTTTGGAGACAAATTTAAAAGGAAAGGCTCTGGTCGAGTAATTGATTGGAATTTGCAAAGCGAGGTAAGTGTCGCGGTTAACCTTGACTTGAGAGAATAGAACCTTCAAATTATTTGTTATGTGAATTGCATGTGAATGACGTATAGGCGAGGTGACGAGTGTCTATACGTCGTCAAATTAATTGTTTGCCTGCTTACTTGAAAAATCATAAATATTTTTAAATCATGAATTAATTATTATAATAATTGTTTCTCTCCTATTCTTTGTCAAATATTAATTCTTGAATTCCTGCATTAATTGTTACATGCTATTTGAATTATGTGCCTTAATTGTTATTTGACATTTAGCATATTATATATTAAACTACATATTTTCTCTCTGATTTCCATAATAATTTGCTATTTGCCTTTGTTTGTTTCATAATTAAATCATAATTATTGTATGCTTGTTGTCTTATAATCTTATATTAATTATTGTATTTATTAGAGAAATTTCTTCTATAAGAATTGGTAAATGAATATGTTGGAGGAGCGGGTTGCACGCCGCAACAGGATTGATTATAATGAATATATTGGAGGATCGGGTTGCACACCGCAACAGACTTATTTAAAAGTCGACATATATATATATATATATATAGGAGTATCGGGTTGCACGCTACAACAGACTTGATTAAAATGAATATATTGGAGGAGCGGGTTGCACGCTGCAAACAGAATTGGTTGAAATGATAATGGATTATGACTGTTGAGTTGGCTTCAATTATTACAAATGAGCTACATGTTTTATTTCTATTATTTATTGTTGTCATCAATATTGCGTACATGTTAATGTAAGTGAACCGCCTTAGCCTCGTCACTACTTTGTCGAGGTTAGGCTCAGCACTTACCAGTACATGGGATCGGTTGTATTGATACTATACTCTACACTTCTTGTGCAGATTTCGGAGTTGGTCCCAGCGGCGTACCATAGACTTGCTCGGATTTCAGCTACTAGAGGAGACTTGAGGTATAACTGCATGGCGTCCGCAGTTCTGAAGTCCCCGTCTATTTTACTTTAACTTTGTGTTTTATGTCCAGACAATTTTATTTTATTCAAATATTTATTTGTATTTATTCTAGAAGCTCATGCACTTGTGACACCAATTCTGGGATGGTATTTAGACACTGTTATTTTTTTTTTATGAATTATTTCACTATGTTTCAAACTTTGCTTCCACATTTATTTTCTTGATTATTAATAATATAAAAATTATTTTAAAAATAGATAATATTATTCTAACGTTGGATTGCCTAGCAAGTGAAATGTTAGGCGCCATCACGATCCGAATGTGGGGATTTCGGGTCGTGACACTCACACTCTCAGAGTACTCAATCTCATTGTCTCACACTTTTCACTCATTATGCTCAACCACTTGGTACTGTATATGGCCCATACGGCCCAGGGAAGATCCATCCCGGAATATATACATCACTAACCATCAGTCACTCAGTACCGAGGAAGGCCAATCCGGCCCCATGGAGAAGATTCATCTCCAGGTATATCAATGATTCAGACAAGATCCATGTACAGGAAAGATCCATCCCTCAATATAATCAACCGCGCTCACTGGGAGTGTGTACAGACTCCGGAGGGGCTCCTACAACCCAAGCGCTATCATAAGCCAGATCTAGGCATAAATCAATATAACATGCTACTGCGTGCAACCCGTTCCCATAACTCACGGGCTCACAATGTCATGAAACTAGCCCGACAATAATGATATGATGTATCAATAAATAAAAATTGGGACTGAGATATGATATGAATGCATGAATATGACTGAGTACGAAATATCAATGAAATCAGTAAAATGACAGCAAGAAACGACCACTATGGGTCCCAACAGTATTGGCATAAAGCCTATACATGATATCTAGCATGATTGACAGCTCATTTACTTTACCGCATGGTGAAAACATGGATATTAACAAAATAGGAATACTATACAGTGCCATGAAAATAACAGAGTCCCAATTCACTTGGTGCACGCCCATCACCTAGCATGTGTGTCACTTCAATACCAATCACATAACACATATTTCAGGGTTTCATACCCTCAACACTAAGTTTAGAAGAGTTACTTACCTCGAACAAGCTATTATCAATACCGAGCAAGCCAAGCGATACTCCAAAGATACCATCACATGCGTAGAGACCTCCGGACGGCTCAAAACTAGTTAAAAGCAACTCAAATACATCAAATAAATCCCAATGAAATAATTCCAAATGATAAAGATCAAATCCTTAATAAAAATTCAAAATCGGCCAAAAATCACACCGGGCTCGCACCTCAGAACCCAAAAAACTCACAAAATCCGATAACCCATTCAATTACGAGTCCAACCATATTAGTTTCACTCAAATCTGACTCCAATTCGACGTTCAAAACTCAAAAATTCATATTATGAAACTTTAGGCCAAAACCCCAAATTTCCTCTTTAAATTCACAATAAAATTACCAAAATGAAGGTAGATTAATGAAATCTAACCAAAACCGAGTAGAGAACACTTACCCCAATTCATATGGTAACATTTGCTTCAAAAATCGCCTCAATCCGAGCTTGAAATGTTAAAATGAAGCTAAAATCGCGAACCCTTATATTTATCATTCTGCCCAGCATTTTCGCACCTGCGACACATTAGACGCTTCTGCGGCGTCGCTTTTGCGACCAAAATCACGCTTCTGCGGAGAAGCACTGGATCCTGCCTTCGCACTTGCGGTAAAATACCTGCATCTGCGCACTCGCAGGCGCGCGCCCAAATGTTGCTTCTGCGCTGCCAACCGCTTCTGCGCTCAACTCACCGCATATGCACCTTCGCAGATGCGAAGCAATCTCCGCTTCTGCGGAACCCTACTCCCAGCAATATTTCCGCTCCTGCGACCCCTTCGTCGCTTCTGCGACCATCGCACATGCGCAAACCAGCCGCAGGTGCGGTCATACCAGAACCAGCAATAGCAACATTGAAGAAAAATGATCCGAAATCCATCTGAAACATGCTCGAGCCCCTCGGGACCCCGTCCAAGCATACCAACAAGTTCCATAACACAATACGGACCTAATCGAGGCCTCAAAACACACATAATAACATCTAAATGACGAATCACACCTCAAATCGAAATCTATGAACTTTGAACTTCAAACTTCAACAACCGATGCCGAAACTTATCAAATCACGTCCGATTGACGTCAAACTTTGCACACAAGTCCCAAATGACATAACAAACCTATTCTAATTCCCGGAATCACAATCCGAATCCGACATCAATAAGTCCACTCTTGGTCAAACTTTTTCAAAAATCCAACTTTCGCCATTTTAAGTCAAATTCCACTACGGACCTCCAAATCACAATCCGGACACGCTCCTAAGTCCAAAATCACCCAACGGACCTAACGGAACCATCAAAATTTCAATCAGAGGTCAAATTCTAAAAAGTCAAACTTGGTCAACTCTTTCAAATTTAAAGCTCCCTAGTTGAGAATCATTCTTCCAAATCAGTCCCGAATAACCTGAAAACCAAAACAGATGATTCACACAAATCAAAATACATCATACGGAGTTACTCACGCCCGTAAACTACCGAGCGAAGTGCAAATGTTCAAAACGACCGGTTGGGTCATTACAACTACTCTCATTTTTTGGACATGAAAGTTCCTGATTGACCAACACTCTGCCCCATACAACACAGTCGGTCAGATAACCACTGTGTAGAACTTACCTTTAAATTTAGGTGACATATTCTTATCACATAAAATACCAGATGCGAGTATCCATTTCACCCACTTAACTCCAAAACGATGTGTAACATCTTCGTCAATCTCCATATTTTCTTAGATAATATACCCAAGGTACTTAAAACTATCTCTCTTCGGGATGACTTGTGTATCAAGCCTCACGTCTATATCCTCTTTATCAGTCCCGTCACTAAACTTGTACTCCAAGTATTATGTCTTGATCCTTCTCAACTTGAAACCTTTAGACCAAGGGTCTGTTTCCAAATCTCTAGTCTCACGTTAACACAACATCGCATCTCCTCAATCAGTACAATATCGTCCGCAAATATCATACACTACGACACCTTCCCTTGAATGTGGCACGTCAATGTGTCCATCGCCAAGACAAACAATAAATGGGCTAAGAGTTGACCCCTATTGCAACCTCATTACAACTAAAAAGTAGTTCGATTTCCTGTCCCCCCAACCAACTATCCTCACCCGGGTTTTAATTCCCTCATACACGTCCTTAATTACCCTAGTGTAAGCAACAAGAAAATTAGAACCTCCCTCGGGACTTTATCGTATGCTTTCTCTAGGTCAATGAACACCAATGAATACCATACCGTATACAACTGCACTAATCCATCCAAAAATATTTGAATTTCACTACGATAAATTGATCAAGCGAACCATTCGTATATTGCAATTTTATTTTTGCAAAAAATCAATTAATATTTGAATAATTAATTAGAATAGGTGCCATTACAATCACATAATTACAAATAGCCGAAGGATGTACAATACATGCCTAATCATATATAATATGCCTATAATAAGTCTAATCTATGTATACTAATTAAGAAAAGTAATAATGAATCCTACCGGCTATTTGTATAAAGATTGAACCGGCTGGAAGTTAAAGTTAGCCCAACTGTTAAATGAAGGAAGTAAACTACTGCTCAATTTTTGAGGCTTACAATTTAGCCCAACCGTGCTAGGCACATTGACGATACAGCTGTTGTCGAATGTCCAGATTCTTAGCCAATTAGTACCTATCGGGAGTTCGTTGAAGGTTTTGTTAAAGTCACAGCCGGGTCATCGGAATCAGAGGAGCAAAATCGTCCAGGTGCATCCCCTCGAATCTTCCCTGTCTTTGTCAAAAAACCCACGCATTTCTCGTCTCTCCCTCTCTACATATCATTCACAGAGAAACAAACGTTTTTAACTACAGTTTTACCTTCTATCTAGTGTTTTCATCTGGACGATGCGTTTCTACCGGCACTGTTACTCCGACTGTTTCCGCCGCTGTGGTCGCTGTTTCTGCTCTTGTTACTGTTGTTCTTGTCCTTAAAATCTCCCAAAATCAAAACTTTCCGGACGGTTAGGGTTTATTATTGTTTCAATTCTGAGAATTGTCGGATGTTGTGATTGTTTTTTTCAATTACGATGGATTTGAGCCAATCGCAATCGAGTAGTCTCTCGCTAGGGTTTATTGCTCATGCGTCCCCGGCGGGAAGCGCACCTAATCGGGCTCATATCGCCGACGACTCGATCACTTTTCAGATCGATTCTAGGGTTAAGGACCAATCGCATCTGGTTCCGCCGGTTCCACTTCAACTGATGGACAAGCAAACGGAGGAGAACGAGAAGAATGGGGGAGAGAGTGGGGATGAAGAGAGGGAAGTTGAAGAATTTCGTATTCTAGGGCATTCTATGTGTATAAAGCGGAGGAGAGATACTGATAGCACGTCGTCTTCTTCGTCTTCGAAGAGCTTTAGGGTTACGAGTTCCAATGAGCATATGCTAGGGCTAGAATCGCGAAAAAATGCTGTTAGGGCTTGGGGTAATCAGGGTTTACAGGTAGCTGACCCGGATATATTTGAGATAATGGAGAAGGAGAAGCAGAGACAGTACAAAGGGATTGAACTGATTGCTTCTGAGAATTTTGTATGCAAGGCTGTGATGGAGGCATTAGGGAGCCATTTAACAAACAAGTATTCTGAAGGAGCACCAGGGGCAAGGTACTATGGTGGTAATCAGTTTATAGATGAGATTGAGACTCTATGTTGTAAGCGTGCATTAGCTGCTTTTGGACTTGACCCAGAGAATTGGGGTGTGAATGTGCAGCCATATTCATGTACTTCGGCAAACTTTGCGGTTTATACTGGTTTGCTACTGCCTGGTGATCGGATAATGGGATTGGATACACCGTCTGGTGGAAACACAAGTCATGGGTATTATCTTCCTAATGGAAGGAAAGTTTCAGGGGCTTCAATTTTCTTTGAGAGTCTGTCTTATAAGGTTGACCCCCAAACTGGGCATGTAGATTTTGATAAGCTTGAGGAAAGGGCTCTTGATTTCCGTCCTAAGATACTTATATGTGGGGGGAGTTCGTATCCCCGGGAATGGGATTATGCAAAGTTTAGACAGATTGCAGACAAATGTGGTGCAGTTTTGTTGTGTGATATGGCACAAATTAGCGGTCTCATTGCTGCAAAGGTGATCTTTTCTTTGAGGCTCTTTAGTTATTTTGGTTAATGCTCACCGGGCACGATCCTATGCTCATTCATGTCATTCGTGCATCAGTTTAATTTACTTAACCATTTTAGTGCTCATTGCCGATGTTTTGTTTGAAAGCAAGAAGATTCGACGCAATAAATGATGCTTTGGTGCAGTTCCCTTCCATGTATGGATGCCTTTGGTTTCAAACTGTTTTAATTAGGTTAAATACTGAGAGGTTAATTATATAAGCTTACTGATTCATAAATACCACTTCTAAGAAAAAAACAGCCAGCTTACTGAAGCAAGTTTCCCTTATAGATGACACCTTCCCTTAGAATTTTAATGTGGAAATTATCTGATTGACAAGTCTCACCTGTTCTGATTCATGATCGGCTTCTCTTGGATTCTTGTCATAGTTATAATCTCAATTTTGTTATTTGCTGAATGTATTAACGGGCAATTTCACTGCAAAGCAATAATATGCCATTCAATTTTGAGCTCGTATGGCAGTGCCTTGCTTGATGAATTCAGTATGCTACTATATAATATTGACTTTATGGTTGCTATTTTTTTGGGTGTGTGTGGGGGGGTTTGGTTTTTTTTTTGGGGGGGGGGGGGGGGTTACATATGGCCTTTGGGTGTTGTCTCACAACTGAGCTATACTTATTTTTACTCTTTATGTCCGTTCATTTTCGAATCTGTTACCACTTATCTGCAGGGCATTGGTGTAAAATGGTTAAATGATTGAATTTGGTCCTGAGTTCATTTTGTTTAAGAGTTCTTTTTTTTTTTTTTGGATAAAGGGTTAAAAATATTATCTTTGACTTTCCAAGGAAATAAATGTTTTTAGTTAGTGTTAAAATGGGAAGATATGATGTCTAAGGGGAGTATCGTAGACCCTAGAGAATATGTTGGGCACGTCACTCCAAGTCAACCTTTCTTCATGAGTAAATGTTTTGGCGTCAGCTCATGCCCTTAGCATCTGCCTGCAATTTCTTCTCAAAATAAATCTGTTATATGAATTATTTCCCATCTGATCTTGTCAAAGTTGATTTGTGGCATGGCTTTTTGCTGCAGGAATGTGCGAGTCCCTTTGATTATTGTGATATAGTTACTTCAACAACTCACAAAAGTCTTCGAGGTCCTAGGGGAGGTATTATCTTTTATAGGAAAGGATCAAAGCCAAGAAAGAGAGGCCTGCTCTTGAATCAAGGTGATGGTGGTGATAAGTATGATTTTGAGGAGAGGATAAACTTTGCTGTTTTTCCTGCATTGCAAGGAGGGCCGCACAACAACCATATTGCTGCCCTCGCCATAGCATTGAAGCAAGTGGCTACTCCTGAATACAAGACATATATGCAACAAGTTAAGAGAAATGCTCAGGCATTAGCAGCTGCTTTATTGAGAAGAAATTGCAGACTGGTTACTGGAGGGACTGACAATCACATGATACTGTGGGATCTGAGAAATCTTGGGTTAACAGGTTTCTAAAACTTTTTCTCTAATACTTCTTGCCACATATGTTTCTGGTGAATTTCATTCATGAAATCTGTTTGTTTCTTGTGGCTAGCGTACCATCATTGCCCTTTCTCCCCATCTATTTGGATACTTCTTGTTGAACTCTAAGAACGAATTGGAAATTTAAGGGGCAGTGGAGTAAGATATTATCAATCAACTAAGCATCAAGCCTCAAATATTTTGATCAGATGATTGCGTTGTAACCATTCTGCTACAGTGGAGTAAGATACTTCTTGAGAAGAAAATAAAATAAAAAACCAGTCTAGTTTTGTAAGGCATTTGGCATTTTTGGTCATAAGCACTGGGCTGTCATTCATCTCTTAATTTTTTAGTCCTAGTGAGGTCAATGAACTGAATGTGTCTTCTTTGCTTATGTTTTATTCCTATGGTTTTGCTGTCAATTCCTGTGGCACTGTTTCTGACTGGGCTTCTATATCATTTTTGCCACTGAGTTGATTGAATTGATTGTGTATTTCTTTTCCAATGAAATTATTAGTTTATTCTATGATCTTGGGATCAACATTTGTCCAACTTTGACAGCATATCTCATAAGGTTTGGTTTTTAGATTTCTTTAAAAGTGTGATCTGCTTTGCTGCTCTCTGAAGGTTGTCGAGAGGCTCTAAACCCGCCAAGTCTCTTACGTGTGATTCCTGAGAGAACTTGAGAGAACTTGACTGCTTGTCATATACTAATTCCATCCAACTCAATTAAATGTTCTGTTTGAGTTGAATTGATTATTTAAAGAACAGTCTGAAGTGCACCCAAGGGTGTGGCCTAGTGGTCAATGAAGTGGGTGAGAACCATGAGGTCTCAAGTTCAAATCCCAGCGGAGGCAAATACTAGGTGATTTCTTCCCATCTATCCAAGCCTTGGTGGATAGAGTTACCTGGTACTTGTTGCTGGTGGGAGGTGGTAGGTATCCCGTGGAATTAGTCGAGGTGCGCGCAAACTGGTCCGGACACCACGGTTATCAAAAAAAAAAAAAAAAGAACAGTCTGAAGTGGGTACTTGTTAAGAATGGGTACTTGTTAAGAAATGGAGATTGTGTGGGAGGCACAAATTTGTTTTTGTGCATCTCTTACTACTCGAACTTTGTTTGTTCTGGCATTTGAACAGAACACAAAGATGCCTACATGAAATTTGAGAGTAAAGTTGGTAGCAGTTAACATGGACGTAATATGATAAGGTGACGAAGATTAATGTACAAAAGTAACTCAAACAGTAATTTTAGCTTATCATTGTATCCAAAAAAAGTAATTTTAGCAAATATACTGTTGGCATTTCCAAAAAAAGCATCTATATATTGTTAAATGGTATGTGAGGTGTGTTTTCCAGAAAGTTAAGTCCTACCATAGCAGCAAATCACTGTTTGAAAGTAACGTAATATTTTTTAGCTTTAGCATATGTTTGACTGATCATAAAAGTTAGAACATTTTACATATAAAAATAAGCATGTACTATTGTTCAATGGCCTGTCATGTGCGTTTTCCAGGAGAGTTAACTCCTAGCATAACGCAGCTCAACTCAATATTGTCAAAGGCGAAAAGGCAGAAAAGCACCTAATGTCTACTAGCAATGTAATGAAAGCACGAGCTTTTCTGAACGAAAGGCTAATATGAAAAAGAAAAATTGTCAAAGGTTTGCGTACACTCTACCCTCCCCAGACCCCATTTATTGGGATTACACTGGGTTTTTTGTTGTTGTTAAATCATATTGATTCTGACTGGCAAGCATTTTTCTAATTCATTATTGGTGAGTAATTTTCTTTTAATAAATTCTAATTTGTTTTCCCATTCATTAATTTGTCCGTCCATAAAAATTTCTTGATAATTAATATATTGCTGTCATCTAGTTATTTGTTTGGTGCTATTCTCTTTAGGAGAGAGCCCATGGACGTTGTGGTGCGTGGTGCCTGTACTGGAGCGCTACTTAAGTGACGCGATGTGCCTAGAATCGAGGCCTTTAAGTAGCTTACTTGTACCATCTAAATCTGTGCCAATTCTTTTGCTTACTGATTCTGGGACCAAATGCTGCCTGCTTCAATAGGATTATCTGGGACCGGATACTGCTATTTTAATGGGACTTAAATAGCATTTGCTGACTTGCCTCGTTTTTAGTGTATTAGTACTGATCTTTATACTTCTATTTTACAGGTAAGAATTTTGAAAAGGTTTGCGAGTTGTGTTACATCACTCTCAACAAAGTAATGGTCTTCGATGATAATGGAAGTATTACCCCTGGAGGTGTGAGGATAGGTAAGTTCAGTCTGTTTTTGGTGTGGAGCCACATATATCAACTTTTTGGAGTTGAAAGCTGTTTGCGTAATTACTTTTTCTTGCTCTGACTGCAGGTACCCCTGCTATGACATCCCGAGGCTGTATAGAGAGTGATTTTGAGACGATAACAGATTTCCTCCTCAAGGCAGCGCAGATTACAAATTCAGTACAGAGAGAACATGGAAAGCTCGCAAAGGCTTTTCTGAAAGGCCTTGAGAACAACAAAGATGTTATCGAGTTACGAACACGTGTTGAAAGTTTTGCATCCCTGTTTGCAATGCCTGGATTTGAAGTATAATTTAGCTGGAAATCTCGTTTTGGTGGATAAATTCTTTTTTTGTTGGTTGACCAACCTTTTCTGTGGATTGGGAGAACAGCGGTGCACCCAAATTCTTGGTTAGTAATTGACTCGGCTTGATATGATTTTTAAGTGTCCCTTGAGCTCAAAGCCTGGATTAACTTATGATATGTCACGTTGGAGTATTTTGCGTCCTTAACGATTGTCAAGGTTGGCTGGAGGTGCCAAGACAAATCTCAAGTAGCTGAACCTTGCCACAGTTTCAGTATTTTTGTTGAGGGTTTGGTAAATTAATAGTATTGTCATGAGGGACCCAATTCATCCTCTTATAGCTGTTTTGATAGACTGTTGTTTTGGGTCCTCGTTATTCTTGGTTGTACCTATATTATTATATCTTTAATATTCAACTTGTATATACCCTGTAATTTTCTCATTGAAGAGATTACAAGGTTGAATGAATGTACACACACCTTGAGAGAAAAACAAAGGAGAATTTAAGGGATTGTTTGGAAAAATTGTTAGTCGTAGTTGTTTTTGGCAGGATGACTCAAATTTCCAGTTCCTTACCTTTTTATATTGTTCTGCCTTCCATTTTCTGTGTTGACTCAGGTGGTATTGCATCACAGGAAGCTACTTCTAGAGGGTGTTGGATAAGCATTTGTTTCTGTCTCTATTATAATCAGGTGAAGTACTTCTTTGATACATTCTATGGTCTATCAAGAGCTGCTAGATGTTCATCTCATTAGACATGCATTGACAAATCCCTTCTTCTTTGAAACGATTGCGATCTACTAAAGATAGCCTAGCCCATGGTTAATGCTAGGGATGGAGTTGGCACAGATTAGTTGCCATGACTTTAAATCGGGTCTCCACGAAGTCTAGCAATTTTTTTACATTGTCCAATAAGGTAGACCAAAAGCAGGAAGAAAGAAGAAAGTTGTTCTTTTCCCTCCCTTGGGGCTTGGGGGCTGGAGATCTGGGAAAAGAACTGAAAAGTTGGCAAACCAGAATCATGATGTGGATAGTTGAAAGGAACAAGTCTGAGTTGCAAGTTGTAAAGAAGTAAAAAAGAAGATAATAATTAGAGAAGAAAAAGAGAGGAATCGCATTTCACAGGGAAACAGGAGACATGTCAGAGAGCTGGTGCTAGGTTGAGATACAAGAAGATATACCCTAGTACAGCGCCTAGTATAGACTCTGTTGACAGCAGCCACTCTGCACTGCCCACAGAACAGAGAGCTGCTGCTTTTCTTCTCATCATCATTTATTCGACCAACAATAACATTATAACAACAATCAATTACTACACATGCTATAGTACTCTTTTCATATTTGCTCTCATTTAATTCCTTGATAACAGAAAAAAAGAATCCCTTTTCTGGGAATCAGACAAAAGCTCCTACAGTTAAAAGAAAAAAAACTGCTTTTTTAGTGTTTGAGAAGAAATGAATGCTAGCCCAGGAATCTCATGATCCTTCTCTTCCTTTTCCCTTTGTCTCCGCCCACTTCTCCATCACTTTTTCACAACTTGAATGATTAATAATTTCCTGAGTCAAGGTATATTGGATTAAAAAATCTAGTACTAGCTCAAAGTCTCCCTTGATGATTACATTAAAAAACTAAAGCATCTCACGTTTTTTTTTAATCTCCCATATTTCTAGTATGTCAAGTCTACACTTTAAAAAGTGTTGTGAATTGAGAGTTGTTTTTTAGTATTATTATTGAGAATTCAATAATATAATTATCACCCTTTGGTTACTTTCGATATCTCAGCTTCCCCTCCCCCCCATCTTGCTCTATGACCTAAACTGTCTTTCCTTAACCGAAGTCGTTGATGGTTTTAAGTTCAGAATTAGTAATCCTTTTTCCAGTACCTTTTGCGAACTGTTTCTGTTGCTTTCCTGTTTGAATTGATGCCAGTCATGTTAGCTGTCTCCTCTTAAAGAAAATCGTTGAATTGCTCACAAGAAAGGAAATTCAAATATGGGGCCGTATCAGAAAAAGCTATAAAGAACTTCTTTCCCCCATCAACTTTTAGGCTGTTAATAAATCAAAGATTTAGCATGTTTAACATCTTTAATCAAGGTTCTAACACATCTAGTTAATGTGAATTAGACAAACTTAATTGCAAGAAAAGAGGATTGTTGGCTGCGATTAAGACCGACCAACAAAGTAAAAAAGACCTATCTAATCTCTGTTAACATTACTAAGCAGCTGTCATTATCTTAAAAATAGATGTCATGTGGGCAGGAAGCATCATTCCTTTATTTACTTTATTTAGGTGGTATCACATTCTTTTCCATTTGACAGAAGAAGCATCTTCCAATTTCAGTAACCCTTAACCTAGCTAAGTTGTCTATTATAACTTCATTCTCCTAAAGACAATACCTACTAACATAGGAGTATTAAATTATTCTTTCAGCTCCTATGTTTCCTCAACACATCAAGACGTTGCCTTAAAGAAGTATAATTTAATACGTTAGTTGGGATAATCATAATCTTCATCTTGGTTTTGGTTGGGGAGTAGATGGTCTTTAAGTAGTTGAATTGTAATCACAATGTTCATTCTAAATTGATGATGGGGGGAGAGGAGAGGGAGGTCTTGCCGCGTCTTAAAAAGTTAGTAGATAATGGGTCTGCTTCTTTAACCTTCTCCGCCTAAATATTAGACGCCTGTCTATCCCATACATAATATACTGTTCTCTTACCACTAAACGACGATCTAACAGTGAAACGATTGAGGGAAACGATAGAATGCCCTAACTCGAGTTAGGTCTAACCATATAATAACATTGTTAGTTAAGTATAAGGCGTATGATAGATGGTCTCTATCTTGTACGTTTGGATGATTCTTTGTAGGGTATGAATTGACAGTTAAATAAACAAACTGTATATGTCTACAAGTGATTAAATATGTTGATAGAATAAAGAGCATATACAATAAAAGTAGCATATGGCAATTGTGATTCATATCAATCTTCCAGTTCTATTCCACTGAGGTGACTGACTGCTGGCCTTGTCAGTAAAACAAGAACAAACATTTCTTATCTTTGATCCAGTTATTGATGATAAGGAGAAGAATCTTCTCCTTGAGTGGAAATATTTTTTAGAATTCTTTTTCTTTTTTACTGAAGCTATCTTTATCCAACATATTCTTCTTGTTTAGTAATGTTACTTTTATTCAAAGGAAGAATCACATTCTGGTTTTTTTCCTTGAGGATAATATTCATGCATTACTTAACAGAGCAAACTTCTTCCTAAAGTTTTCAAGACTAAACTTAGCTGCAAAATAAGAAAATTGACATTTTAGGATGCCAAAAAAGGACCAAAATAGAGAGAGAGATGGATAAAAAGAAGTAGAGCCAAAATATTTAAAAAAAAGAAAAGAAACTACTCCACTAAGTTATTCCTTACACTTCTACAATCTCTAAGGCTATGGCTGCACACATCTTTCTCCATTTGTTCTTTCTTTGTTGTCTTTACCTATGAGTGCACATATCCAAAAGTTTCTTTCTTCCTTCTACTATTTCATCAAAGAAGTCATCAAGTTGTCCAATGATGCTTTCTGCCCCACATTTCAACATTCCAAAGCAATCTTTCAAGTTTTCAATCTTGTCTTGGATATCAATTTGTGTTAATACTAATCCACACTCCTTGGCTCTTTCTAGTTCCATTTTCAGCTCAGCCATAGCTACTCTTGCTCTTTGATACTCGAAAAGTAGGATTCCGGGCAGCTGCCCTTCTGCCTGATTCACCTCTGCTACTACTCTCTGATGCAATCTTGATGTTGAAACCATAAAAGATGAACCGAAAACCATGTTCCCTTCATGACCATTCCCTTGGTAAAAACTTGTCCCTGGCCAAAAATATACAAGTCCACTTACCAAAATGGCCAAAAGCAATGAGCTGACATTCTTCATTGCATAAAGCACCCCTCTAAAGCCACTGAATCCATTGAATTTTGATCCTATCATAATATTTTCGTCGAACCTCAATGATAAATCTTGCATTCTTGTTTCCATTAAGCTCTTGTTTTCTTCTTCAAGTGCTACTATTTCTCTTTGACATCTATTTATCGCGCGAATAACCTGTATGATCAAGAAAAAAGATTACAACTTTATGCAAAAAAATTCGATATAGATACATGGTTTGATTATGCCAAGAAAATTAAAACAACCTGGCGGGAAAGCAGAGGATTTAAAATGTTGTGATCATCAAAAGAAGAAGCTAAATTGGCACCAGAAGTGTAATAATTTTCCATGCTGGAGATTGCTGATTTGAGAACATGGCAAGCTTCCCAAAGTCTTGAACTTTCATCCATGTACTCATCAAGCCATTTCTCTCCAACAGGCAAATGTAGTTTTTGAACCAGAAATGTTAACTGGGAATGAAAAGATCTCAAAGTTGACAAAACATGTTGAAGAAAATGGAAAGACATGAAGTTCTGAGACAGGAATAAGTGATCAAGATTGTCAAGTCCTCTAGTGAGGAAGTTGTAGAAACCATTAACAGAAGTTGTAGAGGAAGAATGATTCATCACAAAGATTGAAAAAGAAGAAGATGGTAAGTTAGAAGAGAAGAAAAGGTGACAAAATATTGATGGTTATATGTATTGGAAGTGAATTCAAGAAGGTAAAATAAGGAAGTGAGTAGCTTAAGGGGTTAGGACATAGGAGTCTATATAGTGAAAAGGATTGGTTGTTGGGGGCAATTATGTGTGTTTGCTACAGAGTGGAGGAGATGATTGGAGAATCTGCCATATTCATTATTTAAAGGAAGCAGAGAAATGCTGGAATTGAAAAAGTGGAAAGGGAAAAAAGGGAATTCCTAAGTCTAAATGAAAAGAAAAAGCAAACACGAGAAGTTAATGAGTTGGCCTTAAACATTACACTTTCCTATTCATAAAGATTTAGTCTGCAGACCTTTCAAGAATCAAAAAGGGTGTCTGCACATAAAATGATAATTAGGGAGAAATCTTCAGTTTTTTTTCTTTAATAGTATTTTTAATTATATAGCTCTTTATTCTATGAAGGCCCTAGATTTTGTTTTCTTGGGCTGTAAAAGTTTGACTACTTTGTCTGAGATACTTCTTATTCTTTCTTCTCATCCTTCAATTTTGATTTGGTTCCCTCTTGGAATTGAGTGCTTCTCACCTTTTTCTCTCCTTTTAATTTATTAATTATTCTTTTGATGAGTTATTTAGCTGTGTAATGGGGAAGTTTAAGGAGATATTAATGATGAGGTCTTGGAGTTGAGATTATTATATGCAGATGCTGGCCCCTGTTTTTTTCTCTTTTAGAAGTTAAAATTATACTTTTTTGGGAAAGTTTACATGGAAAGCAATATATTGCTTCTAAGTTCAATATACACGAATTTGCCGCTAACATTAACTTGCGGTCCCCTCAATACCCTCTGGCTTTTCTAAAACCCCATTCCCCACCAAATGAAATTAAAAAGAGAAAAAGGGTTGGTGCAGTTTGTGAATTTCCAACAAGTCTAGCCAGTTTTACAAACAAATACAATTTCCTCCTGCATTTTCTATATTGAGATTTGAAACCCAGCCTTATGAATTTTCAAATGGGAATATGACCGGCTATTTGTGTAAAGATCCATTTATAAAAGTCGTGGAAGCAGTCACTAATGCTTGCATTAGGGTAGACTGTCTACATCACAGTTGGGGTGCGGCCCTTTCCCGAGCCCTGCGTGAACATGAGATGCCTTGTGCACTGAGCTGCCCTTTTTTTTAGAGTGCTTCATTCATTGCCTTTAAGGTTTTGCATGGCGTTTGTATCTTTCATATAATATCAGAACCAACCTCAATATACAATTCTTATACCCGTGTGACTAGTGATGGAGTTGGAAATTCGAATAAGGGGATTCAAAATAATGCCAGAACATCATAACTAGGACTCAGACTTGTGTCCTAAATCAAATTTTGAGCCACATTTGCCGCTACAACTTCAGTTGTGTCATGTGAATTCAATAACTTTTATATATATATACAAAAAAACCATTTGCTTTATACTTTTTTCTCAATATAGTTTGAGGAATGTGATTCAATTGAACCATGTAGCTCGATTCCTAGAGTGGCTACACCAAGGTTTTGGGTTGATCATCAAATGCATTCAAAATATGTAGTATTGCTTTTTTGCAGAGCCCAAAACTTTCTTGTGCAACAATGATGTAGTAGAAGATGTGATGATACAAAGTAGTATCAAAAGCCGGGATCCTGTTTTTGAAATGGGGAATCAAGAATGCATGCTCACTACATTGAAATTTGGCAAAATAGGACTTAGTACGGGACTAAGCAATTTGTATTGGAATTGGAAAATGGAATTCCACTTTCCAAATCCACTCAAGTGGGGCATTATCTAATGAAATAAAGGCCATCCACACAACTTACAATTATCTTTTTTAGCCTAATATATATTTGATGTAACTATATGGTCACACTTATATTCATCAAGTTTGGTTTTAAAAGGTAGCCGTAAGGTTTTCCTTTGGGTCCACAAAAGATGTTCCAGCAAATTACAAGTCTTTAAAAATATGAGTAGTAAAAAGATTGTTTCAGTTTTAGTATGATAGGATATTTCATGGGAAGGATTGGACACCACGCTTTGTATAATGGTGTAAATTGGTGAAGCTGAAAATCAATCAAATCCAAGCAACAAAAGGGTGGGTTGTTAAAAATTACATGGTGGATTATGCTACATAGTACGTATCATATACGAGTGTAGATAAGTATTTGGTACACTATAGTGTGTTCTTTTTAAACGAAAATAGGAGATATTTATACTTAAACTCGTTTGATATGAATAAGTTAAACAAACGGCAAATGCTGCATCCTACTGGCCAAAGTGGTCCCGGAGAAGAACTTTTATCCATCTTTTAGGGGCAAATGAAGTTGAGATAACAAGTCTATTTCAACGCTGTTCAGTTACATTCTCAAATGTTTTCCAGTTTTTAATGGTATAAAATTCATAAGCAATACTAGTAGTTACTTTATAACACGGGCTAGTCAGTTTTCGGACTGGTAAATGAAATATAGTTGTAAAACTATTGAAAAATAGTCACTATTTTGCTGAAACACAGAAAGTTTCAGCATAATATGCTGAATTATGGAGCTCCTACGTATGAACTTCCAACATATTATGTTGGAACTCCAGCACATAGAAAGTTTTAGCATAATATGCTGGATTATGAAGCTCCTGCGTATAAACTTCCAGCATATTATGTTGGAACTCCAACACATTATGAAAATCCAGCACATTATGGTAGAATCGTATATGTAAAAAATTTGAACTCCAACATATTATGCCGGAATTTTTACGGATTTTAAGGGTATTTTTGTTCAAATTTTATTTTTAAATGAATAAATGACTAAATTTTGATTATTTTTTAAACTGCGGCTATTTTTCAATTACCAGATGTAAGCCTGGCTATTTTTGATTTTGCCCCTTTACCGAAACTTTGGCCCATATATAAAGCACGGAAAAAACATACTCATCCCTACTCTGTTTAGGTTAAAGCACATTAGTTACCATGATTAAGCGGAGTGAGGTGATAAGGGCTCATACATTTCATGTGTTTATTGGTTTAGTCACTAAATTTTAGTATAAACACACTTGATGTAAGTATAATTTTTTCCGAAGTGAGATGATATGGTTTATGGTAATTATTTAAACCACAACTAACCAACCAGGGCAATAAGAATTTTGAAAAATTACTGCTCTAGTGGTTTCAATAGAAAAATCCAATTTATACTCAAGTAGATGGATATTCAGTAACAAGCTCTATTTTAAAAGGCGTTTTTGGAGCGAGCTCTGGGGCGAGGCGTTTCAAAAACGTCCCGGGGCGATGGTGTGGGGCGAAAGTTTCAAGAGGCGTACATATCGCAATTTGGGGCGTACTCCCGGGCGTTCGAGGTGTACGCCCGGGCGTTCAAGACGCATTTTTTTAGTAAGGAGTAAGCCCCCGAGACTTTTTCAAATTAAAACAAAATTTGTTGAATTAGTTCTTCATATAACACCCAAATTCTCAAAAGTCAGTTTGGTAATTACTCAAAAGGTTTAAAAATGAACTCAAAAGTATTAGATTTAAAAGTAAAGACCTTTTTTATTGATTTAAACCCTAATTCATGGTTTTTTCAATTTTTTATCTTGTCCGCTAGTCTGCTAATATCTCCCAAAAGCAACGAATAATTAATTTTTTTTACAAATACAAAGAGAACTACATTCTTCTTCATAGCAGCAAATTCAAAGTTCAAATTGCAGATTAATCATCCTTTTTGTTTCTCCATATAGAAAACTTTATTCTTTTACACTCAAATTACTTGTGCTTGTAAGTAACGTATAATAGATTATTTTGATTAGTTTTTTGTGGGAATGGAGCATACATATATATAGTTTTTTTCAATTTTTATGCAATTTTACCTGTTTATAAATATTTACTGTCATTATATTATTTTATAAAATATTAAAAATTAAATACCTATGGGACTTACGCCCCGCGCCTCGGGGCTTACGCCCCACTGAATCATATGTAAAATGCCTTGCCTTACGCCCACGCCTTTTAAAACACCAGTGACAAATAGTATAATTACCCTCTCTGTCACAATAAACCAGATTTAGATGCATATAAGTTTATAATAGTTCGAAATACTGCATTGAAAATTTCCATTTACAAGAAAAGACCAAACTTTTTGAAAGGAACTGCAAAAGAAAAGAAAGTTAATATCTTTAGTAGGAGTAAAAAATCTTTAAAAATATAGGATACAATCAGGGGCGGTTTAACGGATCTCGTGGTCTAAGGCAAAATCATATTGAAAGAATTTTAATTTTTTATAAAATATTTACACTAATAATAAAATTTACTTTCTAAACAACAAATTAATCATTTAATACAAAAAATACTGAATTTAAAAAATAAAATAAAGGAAGAAGAGCACAAAAAATAAAGTGATGGACTATTGGATGTTGAGGTCCACAAATTTTAATTTGGCTATCATCACAAACAGTAAAAAGAAATAAACGCACATAACATAATAGTTTAAGTTTTGAGCATTAATGGTGTCAAAAATATTTACTCCTTCTAATCAATTTAAGCGATAATTGTAGTTCATTCTATTAACTATCATTTATTGGTGAATATCTAAAATAAATTATAAATTGTAACGACCCGACTTGTCGTTTTGAGAACGACTTAAGATCCCGACTTGTCGTTTTGAGAACGACTTGCGTGTGCGATTGAGTTTGGTTTTGGAAGGTTCAGAATTAAATTGGAAGAACAATCCTTATTTAAGAAACTTAAAATAAAGTGTTGACCGGGAGTTGACCTTGATGTATAGGGCTTGGACATCGATTCCGAAAATTTGAATAGCTTTGTTATGTCATTTATGATTTGTGTGCAAAATTTGAGGTCATTCCGGATCGATTTGTTATGTTTCAGCATAAGACATAATTTAGGATGAGGGTATCTACATATATATAAGGAGTTATGTGATGGACAACCTATCAAATAATAGATCTTTGAGTCTAGTTTCTAACGCTTCAAACCGTTCGTCATTTGGACATTTTTACAAGCAATTATGACCAAATTACCAAAGGCTGGCAGAGGAGACTGTAGATGCGAAGCATCCGGGGCCGCATCCGAAAGAAGGGCTGGCAGTGAAGTGCTGCCATAGCATCCGGGGCAGTATCCGAAACCCAAAAATCTGGGCCTATAGATACAATTTCGGGGTTCATTTTTCCCGCTTCATTTGGACGAAGTTTGGAGCTCTTCTCCACTCATTCAAGACCACCAACTCCTCCCTTTTTCAAGTTAAGCAATCTCCATTATCTTGGTATGAAATTCCATCATTTCTACACTAGTATTGATGAAATCTACACATAAAATACTTAGATCTTCAAGAAATTACTCCAAGAACTCAAAGGAGGGTTTTGCAAGATTTTTTCCAAAAATGTAATCCTTCATCCTTAGACTTATATGTATGGATTTTATTATGCGTATGTGAGCAAGAAATAAGTATTAACACTTATTGGATGGTGCTTGGAAGCCATAAATATTTAAACTAGATTATTGGGTGTTATAGAGATATTGTAATGAATTAATTAGCAACAATTGGGTGGATGTGAGTTCATTGATGATTCTAATGGTGCTAAAGAAGGTTGCTTGTAGACAAAAATTCGTTTAGTATCTGTTGTTGGTGGGAAGGAGAGATTATTAGATGAAGAAACATCATTACTAGAGGTAGCAAAATGCTATGTACTCTAGGTATTTGATAAAATGTCTAAATGACCAAAAATCTGGAAATTTGTTTACTAATATAGGTGCAATTGTGTTATATTTTTGTAGATTAAAATTTATTTGGTGTGATGGACCATCGTAGTATTTTTAAGGGGCAAATTTCCGATTTGAGCCGTCCGGAGGTGGCTTCACTCGCGAAGATCATTTAAAGCATTGACTTAGTTTCGTCGAGGTAAATATCTTGCCTAACCTTGAGTGGGGGAATTACCCCTTAGGCATTGAGTCTTATGCGGAAATTGTATAGTTAAAAACCATGTACGCGAGGTGACGAGTACGTACTTGGTTTATATGTGCAAATTATATCGGTTGAAATTCGTAGATGCCCTTATGTATTAAATTGAAAAATTGTTGGAACTTAGTAAACCCTTAATTTTTCATGCCTCATTCCTTCTTTGCCGAGTTTGTATTTTATACGATAATTTGGTGTGATTTTCACTTGTATTTTTTATGTGAATTCCGTGTGTTTGTTGATTTGATATTTTTTGGAAATAATCACATTTTGGATTATTCATTTGCAAATAATTTGGATTAAAGAAGGCATTGTTCCTTGATGAATTACTTTCCAGTTTATGTTATTGCAATTGGTATTGAGTTATAAAGGTGGTAAATGATATTTGAAGCAAAGTGTTAAATTGTAAAATATTATTTTGTTGAGTTGTTCGCTCCCGGATATTTTTATTAAGACTTTTGTGCACATTATGGTCGAGCCATGGGCTCCTTATTGTGAAAAATAATGTATTGTTGATTTCTGTGGCAAGTTAAAATATTTGGGCACTTGAGATGCAATTTGTGATATATTTTGATATTTGAGCGCTCGATGTGCAATTTGTGATATGTTGTAATATTTGAGCACTTGAGGTACAATTTATGAGATGTTGTTATATTGGCACATGATATTGTTGGGAGAATTGTTCGGGTGTTTGCACGAGGTTTATGCCGTGCTATTATTACTATTGATATATGCACATGCGGCGTGACAATACATGCTATATATGTGGGTTTGCGCATGTGGCGAGACAAGGAGGGAATATTATTATGCGCGTGTGACGAGACTAGGCAGACATTTACTTTATTGTTGCGCACGTGGCGAGACAAGGTGGGTTATGTCGGGGATTGATTTGTGATGACTTGTGATGGCATGGGGGCATTGTTGTTGTTGATATTTGTGTTGGGACTACGAGGCGGTACCTCGAGAATGCTCTTTGTTGAAATTTATTTATGATTTGGGACTACGAGGCGATACCTTGGGAGTGCCCTTTATTGATATTTCTGTATGGCTGCACTTGCTTTTGGTTATTTTGTTTTTTCGTAATATGTAAATTTCTGTATTCTCCGTGATGTATCAATTGACTTAATATTAAGTGTTTTGTATTTCTTGTAGTATTGTGCTGGTTTTGACTTTTTCGTACGAGACTCTGAGAATTTGTATTTCTTCTTTGTACTTGTTCTTGATGATTGAGTTGATTTAAATAAAAGAAATTACTATTATATTTTAATTTAATAATTTTACATCCAAATCATTTCTTTATTGATTTCTTACTTGGTTTAAAAATTATAAACTTACTTTATTGAAAATAAATTGACCCTGCGGATCTTATATACATTAATATTTTGGTACGTGAGTTGTCTGTGCGGTTATAATAGAGATATGGGCACGAGGTGCCGTGAAAATATGAAAGTGGGATCAGACCCGTATTTTATGATTATGAAATGAGGTGTCACATAGTGAGTTTTATTTGAAAGAATTATACTCGAAGGATATTTATTTGAATGAATTATATTCGAAAGATTTTTATTTGAAAAGCTTATATGTGAAAGATTTATATTTGAAGGACTTGATTAATTGGCTGTACTTGTATTTATTATTCGTTTGAGCAATATTTATGGTGTTCCAGTTGCCTTACTGTTTATGTCACAAGTTGATTATTATTTCTATCATTGTTATTTATTTTCTATTATTTTTGAATGCTATATAGCACAAGTTATTTGACTAGTGAGTGTCTTGACTGTACCCCGTCACTACTCCACCGAGGTTAGTCTTGATACTTACTGGGTACCGACTGTGGTGTACTCATACTACACTTCTGCATATTTTTATGCAGAGCCAAGTATTGAAGATATCAGATTCGGATAAATATTAGAGTGTGATCGCAAGGATTCAAGGTAGGGCTGTTTGGTCGTCTCAGTCCCTTGGAGTCTTTTTATTTTTATTGTACTGTCCACTCTTATTCGAACAACATTGTATATTCGATCCTTGGGATCACTGCATGTACTCAATTAGAGTTCGTGACTCAGTATTACCAGTATAGGGAGGTTTTTATAATTATTTCTGCTGTAGGTGTCGATTAAAAAAAGGGCTCAAAATGTAATTGTAATCGGCTTACCTAGTCTTTAGAGACTAAGTGCCATCACGACGCCCGTGGTGAAATTTTGGGTCGTGACAAGTTGGTATCAGATCTCTAGGTTCATAAGTTCTACGAGTCACGAACAAGTATAGTAGAGTCTTGCGGATCGGTACAGAGACGTCTGTACTTATCTTCGAGAGGCTACAGAATTGTTAGGAAATTTCCACTTCTTTCATTCCTATAGTGCGAAATTTGTTAATTTTGGAATTTGAGCCTTTGTACCTCTATTCTCTCACGGATGGTGAGGAGACGCGCTACCGGGTTAGCTGAGCAGACACCCGCGCATTCTGCTAGGGCCGCAAGAGGCTGGGGCCGAGGTAGAGGCCGATGAATGGCACGTGCCGCAGTTAAAGTACCTGTTAGAGTAGCAGTTCAGGAGCCGCCAGTAGCTCCAGTTGGGGGACAAGTACCAGAGACACCTGTTGTGGCCCCCGGACTTCAGGAGACTTTAGCATAGTTCTTGAACATGTTTGGTACATTAACTTAGGCAGGATTGATCTCCGTTGCACCAAATATTTCACAGATTGGGGGAGGAGCTCAGACTCCTACCACCCATACTCCAGAGCAGCAAGTTCACATTGGTCAGGTTTCGGGTGTGGTGCCGCTACAACATGTTATTCCGGTTAAGCCTTAGATCAGACTAGAGTCATCAGAAGTAAAACAAAAGAGACTTGAGAGGTTTAAGAGGTATAGTCCACCTACTATAGTGGCACAACTGCCGAGGATGCTCAGGGATTTCTAGAATAGTGTCACAGTATTCTCCGAACCATGGGAATTGTGGAAGTAAGTGGAGTTTTGTTTATTACATTTCAGCTGTCAGGAACAATGTATCAGTGGTGGCAAGTTTATGAATAAGGTAGACCAGCCGGTGCAATGCCACCAACTCGGGCTCAATTTTCAGAGATGTTTTTGAAAGAGTGTGTTCCCAGACTCTCCGAGATGCATGGCGCACAGAGTTTGAACGGTTGTGTCAGGGCACCATGACGGTGTCAGAATATGCTATCATATTCAGTGAGTTAGCCCGTCATGCACCTATCTTGGTTCCTACAGTTAAAGGGCGAGTTTGCAGATTCATCGAAGGGCTCGATTAAGATTTTAAAATATGTATGGCTCGAGAGTTACAGACCGACATTTCCATTTCAGCAAGTAGTAGAGATTTCCAGGATGTTAAAATATGTTCGAAGTGAGAAAAAGGAGTCTAAGGAGGCCAAAAGGTGTTGGAACTCTAGAGGATTTAATGGATTCTATTCTGCAGCTATCACTCATCATGGCAGAAGCTCGGACAGTCGGTCAGCCCAGTCCGCAATTCAGAGTACTCGTAGTGCTCCAGTTAATACTTTTAGTGCACCACCATCACGAGGTTCTTACAATGATTATTTTAGTTATCCGGCACAGACTCAGTACGAGCAGTCGCGCCCTCAGAAGGGTTGTTATGAATGTGGTGATACTAGGCACATCATGAGAAATTGCCCCAGACTTGGGAGGGCTGGATTTCATCAGAACACTCAGTTCCAGTTAATACTCCACATGCACAACCAGTTAGGGGTAGAGGACAGGCGGGTAGAGGGTGCCCAATAGGGGGAGGCCCGACCCGTTGATATGATTGCTATGACTTAGCTGAGTCCAATACACTAGATGGTGTCGTTACATGCATAATTTAATTTATAATAAAAGGAGCAGTATTCTTATTTTGATTCAATTCTAATTATCGAGGTGAGACCGATTATTGTATTCCATATAGGGCGAGTTTGTGATTTGTACACCACTCACATGTTTATCCATGTTGGGAGATTTGATGGTGTTAACCCGTGTCTATCATTTTGTTTTGCACACTATTAAGGGCTATGAGTCCAAAAGTGACTTTCTATTACTCACTACAGTGAGTTTTGATATAATTTCGGAATAATTGATTACAATTTTATGAATTATATGCCCTACAGTATGGGGGTTCATTATGTGTTGTGAAATTGTTTCACGAAATTTATCAAAAAATAAATTGGAAAATTTCAGTTGGCACAGTCCAAAGTACTTGTGATTCAGAGTTGGGGATGGGATCCTCGCGGTTTAATGTGATTTGATATGTTTAACCCGGGCTACGTGCCACGGTTGAAGTTATATCAGGATGAGATCCTTGTAGTTAAATTCATGTGTTTTAAATTCTCCATTTGTGAAATTTAATTTGTACTATAATACTAATATGGAGTCATGTCTGTTAGGCTTATTTGATAATTCCTTTATGTGTTTCTGTGCATATTTAGCCATATTCGTGCTGTAATTATTGAGTTTTAGCCTACGAGGTGAGTGTCCAGGTGGCGTTAAATGTGACTCGTTAATCCGGGTAAATAATTATGAGGACTTCATACCTCGCGTGTTGCTGTCAGTGTTGTGAAAAATTTGAAATGAGGTTTTGGATAATGTGAGGTTAATTGATGATGCTGGAATTAATTATGAACAACTATTATGACTAGAGATGTGATTATGGGAATACGTATGACGTGTGCATAGGCACGAGTTGCTACAGCCGGTTGAGACTAATACCGTGTGTTGATGTGAAAACCAGGTCTTTTGAAAATGTTTGGAGTATAAGAAATTGGTTTTAAAGTGTATAAATGTATATAAAAGAAATAATATCAACTGAGATGGTGTTGTCGGACCCATGTTAAATTTGTCGTGACGTAGAATCACCCGCGAGTATGTGTGTAAGAATACACTCAGTAATTTAATGTCATCAAAATAATTCTTGGCACGTTCGAGGACGAACGTATGTTTAAGAGTTGGGAGAATGTAACGACCGGACTTGTCATGTTGAGAATTAATATTTCGTTCAGCGACTTAAGGTCCCGAGTAACTTCGTAATATATATATTATGACTTACGTGTGCGGTCGAGTTTGGTTTTGGAAGGTTCGAAATTAAATTGGAAGAAAAATCCTTATTTAAGAAGTTTAAAAGAAAAATGTTGACCGGGAGCTGACCTTGATGTATCGGGCTTGGACTTTGATTCCAAAAATTTGAATAGCTTCGTTATGTCATTTACGACTTGCGTGCAAAATTTGAGGTCATTCCGGATCGATTTGTTATGTTTTGGCATAAGACATAACTTAGGATGAGGGTATCTACATATATATAAGGAGTTATGTGATGGACAACCTATCAAATAATAGATCTTTGAGTCTAGTTTCTAACGCTTCAAACAGTTCGTCATTTGGACATTTCTACAAGCAATTATGACCAAATTACCAAAGGCTGGCAGAGGAGACTACATATGCGAAGCATCCAGGGCCGCATCCGAAAGAAGGGATGGCAGTGAAGTGCTGCCATAGCATCCGGGGCAGCATCCGAAATCCAGAAATCTAGGCCTATAGATACAATTTTGGGGTTCATTTTCCCTACTTCATTTGGACGAAGTTTGGAGCTCTTCTCCACTCACTCAAGACCACCAACTCCTCTCTTTTTCAAGGTAAGCAATCCCCATTATCTTGGTATGAAATTCCATTATTTCTACACTAGTACTGATGAAATCTACACACAAAATACTTAGATCTTCAAGAAATTTCTCCAAGAATTCAAAGGAGGGTTTTGCAAGATTTCTTCCAAAAATATAACCCTTCACCCTTAGACTTACATGTATGAATTTATTATGTGTATGTGAGCAAGAAATAAGTATTAACACTTATTGGATGGTGCTTGGAAGCCATAAATATTTAAACTAGATTATTGGGTGTTGTAGAGATTTTATAATGAATTAATTAGCAATAATTGGGTGGATGTGAGTTCATTGATGATTCTAATAGTACTAAAGAATGTTGTTTGTAGACAAAAATTGGTTTAGTATCTCTTGTTGGTGGGAAGGAGGGATTATTAAATGAAGAAACACCATTACTAGAGGTAGTAAAATGCTATATACTTTAGGTGTTTGATAAAATGCCTAAATGACCAAAAATCTAGAAATTTGTTTACTAATATTGGTGCAATTGTGTTGCATTTTTATAGATTGAATTTTGTTTAGTGTGGTGGACCATCATAGTATTATTAAGGGGAAAATTTCAGATTTGACCCGTCCGGAGGTGGCTTCACTCGCGAAGATCATTTAAATCATTGACTTAGTTTCATCGAGGTAGGTATCTTGCCTAACCTTGAGTGGGAAAAATACCCCTTAGGCATTGAGTCTTATGTGGAAATTGTATACTTGAAAACCATGTACGCGAGGTGACGAGTACGTACTTGGTTTATATGTGCAAATTATATCGGTTGAAATTCGTAGACTCCCTTATGTATTAAATTGGAAAATTGATGGAACTTAGTAAATCCTTGATTTGTCATGCCTCATTCCTTCTTTGTCGAGTTTGTATTTTATACGATAATTTGGTGTGATTTCCACTTGAATTTTTATGTGAATTCGGTGTGTTTGTTGATTTGATATTTCTTGGAAGTAATCACATTTTGGATTATTCATTTGCAAATAATTTGTATTAAAGAAGGCATTGTTCCTTGATGAATTACTTTCCAGTTCATGTTGTTGCAATTGGTATTGAGTTATAAAGGCGGTAAATGATATTTGAGGCAAAGTGTTAAACTGTGAAATATTATTTTGTTGAGTTGTTCGCTCCTGGATATTTTTGTTAAGATTTTTGTGTACATTATGGTCGAGCCATGGGCTCCTTATTGTGGAAAATAATGTATTGTTGATTTCTGTGGCATGTTGAAATATTTGAGTACTTGAGGTGCAATTTACGATATATTTTGTTATTTGAGCACTTGATGTGCAATTTGTGATATATTGTAATATTTGAGCACTTGAGGTGGAATTTATGAGATGTTGTGATATTGGCTCATGATATTATTGGGAGGATTGTTCGGGTGTTTGCACGAGGTTTCTGCCGTGATATTGTTACTATTGATATATGCATATGCGGCGTGAAAATACAAGCTATATATGTGGGTTTGCGCATGTGGCGAGACAAGGTGGGAATATTATTATGCGCGTATGGCGAGACTAGGCGGGCATTTACTTTATTATTGCGCACGTGGCGAGACAAGGTGGGTTATGTCGGGGATTGATTTGTGATGGCCCGAGGGCATTGTTGTTATTGACATTTGTGTTGGGACTATGAGGCGGTACCTCGAGAATGCTCTTTGTTAAAATTTATTTATGATTTGGGACTACGAGGCGGTACCTCAGGAGTGCCCTTTGATGATATTTCTCTATCGCTGCACTTGATTTTGGTTATTTTATTTTTCCGTAATATGTAAATTCCTGCGTTCTTCGTGATTTATTAATTGACTTAATATTAAGTGTTTTGTATTTCTTGTAGTATTGTGTTGGCTTTGGCTTTTTCATACGAGACTTTGAGGATTTGTATTTCTGGTTTGTACTTGTTCTTGATGATTGAGTTGATTTAAATAAAAGAAATTACTATTATGTTTTAATTTAATAATTTTACATCCAAATCATTTATTTTTTGGTTTCTTACTTGGTTTAAAAATTATAAACTTACTTTATTGAAAATAAATTTATCATGCGGATCTTATTTATATACATTGATATTTTGGTACATGAGTTGTCCGTGCGGTTATAATAGAGATATGGGCACGAGATGCCGTGAAAATATAAAAGTGGTCTTAGACCCATATTTTATGATTATGAAATGAGGTGTCACAGAGTGACTTTTATTTGAAGGAATTATACTCGAAGGATACTTATTTGAAGGAATTATATTTGAAAGATTTTTATTTGAAAAGCTTATATGTGAAAGATTTATATTTGAAGGATTTGATTAATTGGATGTACTTATTTTTATTATTCGTTTGAGCAATATTTATGGTGTTCCAGTTGCCTTACTGCTTATGTCACAAGTTGATTATTTTTGCCATCACTGGTATTTATTTTCTATTATTTTTGTATGCTATATTGCACAAGTTATTTGACTAATGAGTGTCTTGACTGTAGCTCGTCACTACTCCACCGAGGTTAGTCTTGATACTTACTGGGTGCTGACTGTGGCGTACTCATACTACACTTTTGCATATTTTTGTGCAGAGCCAGGTATTGAAGATATCGGATTCGGATAAAGATTAGAGTGTGATCGCAAGGATTGAAGGTAGGGTTGCTTGGTCGTCGCAGTCCCTTGGAGTCTTTTCATTTTTATTGTACTGTCCACTCTTATTCGAACAATATTGTATATACGATCATTGGGATCACTGCATGTACTCAGTTAGAGTTCGTGACTAAGTATTACTAGTCTGGGGAGGTTTTTATAATTATTTCCGCTGTCGGTTTCGATTTAAAAAAAGGGCTCGAAATGTAATTATAATCGGCTTACCTAGTCTTAAAAACTAAGTGCCATCACGACGCCCATGGTGGAATTTTGGGTCATGACATAAATAACTTAATATAATATGTCGAATTACACTACGATGCATGAATGCTTTTGTGTTCATGTAGTTTCAGAGAACATCGTAAAAGAAATTCATTATATTGTCGATATATATAACTTAATTCCTATATAAAAAGAATAAAATTAAAATTGAAGAGTGAAACAAATATGCTAATTAATCAGTGAAGAAAATTAGCATAATTTATAAACTTATTGGTATAAAATAACCTCAATCAAATAACAAAAAATATAATGTATCACTTTTCTTTATAGTAATTATTTATATAAATTATATAAAATCTTATACAGTCGAAATCGAGCTCGCCTACGACATGGTAGGTCAGATTCGGAACAAGGCAATAAAGGACTGAAGATCGACCCCAAGTCCCACCGGGCTACAACCCGGGGTTGGAACGCCCGCCTTCGAGAATATCGAGGTCGTGATCCCGGAATCGGTCCTAGCCCCGAACGAGCTCGAAGTAACATTTTTAGCATAACAGAAGACCGAAATATCCGTGACCAGTTGGATGTTGCGGCGGAAATCTCGACACGTATCAATGAGGAACTAGCAATCGGCAAATCAAGATATTCTTTACCTTTTATATAATTGTACCTAAAGTAGGACTCCTATACTATATAAAGGGGGTGTGATGATTCATTTAGCACATTGTAACATGCATTCCAAAGCAATACATTATTATTTTTATCTTTAAGCTTTTGTTCTTCAATATCATGATACCAATTAAAGGGCATCTCGCTCGAAGGTGGCTAACCTTCCGAGATTAAAACTGTCCAATTAGCGTGGTTTGAATTTACTTTATCATTGTTTATTTGAATTGCATCTTAATTTATCACTTTGTATCAAGTTAATCTGCGTATCCTTAAAACCACTTACAAATTCAATTGTTATCCGATTTAAGGGTAAATAGTTTGGCGCCCACCGTGGGGCTAAGGATAATAGTGGTTATTTGATACAAATTTTCATAACATACACTACTTTAAACTTGTTCTTTGAAGTGTCTCTAATTTCAGGTTAAAGCTCAAAATGTCAAACTCTCAATCAGCACCCCTACATGTTGACAATGAGTCTGACCATCAGAGTGAAAATAACAACATAGTGCCCATTGATGAGGTACCGCCCGTTGATCCCATCGGAATTCCGGTCGCGGACCCGCTTGACGCTAATTCACATGTGGCTATCAACGCAAACCTGCCTACCGATCCCGAAAATAGCGTCCGCGGTGGAGCCCGATCGGCAGCTCAAAATACACAAAATATTGGAGGAGATAGGATCAATTTACGGATGATCTTCGAGATGTTACAGGCTCAACAGGCGGCAATAAATCAGTTACAGAACCAAAACCGCGCATCGAGCAAAATTGAACCCGATCTGTCCCGGGAAGTCACCCGCAGGGATGAACCTGTCGCAGAGAGGTCGGATGAAAATGAACCGGGGACTAACCGCGAGATCATAAATATGCTCAAGGAACTGACAAAACGGATAGAATCAGGGGAGAAGAAAATCGAAGCTTATGACAAAAATATGGAAACCTACAATTCCAGGGTTGACCAAATCCTAGGAGCACTGCCGATACTGAAAGTCCTAGATTTCAAGAAGTTCATGCAAAAATCTTTCCCTCCGAGCGCTTCTCCAAATCCGATCCCTAAGAAGTTCTGCATGCCCGAAATTCCTAAATACAATGAAACAACAGACCCAAACGAGCATGTTACCTCCTACACATATGCCATCAAAGGGAACAACTTGGAGGATGATGAGATCGAGTCTGTCTTGTTGAAGAAGTTTGGAGAGACCCTGTCAAAAGGAGATATGATATAGTATCAACACTTACCTCCTAATTCTTTTGACTCATTTGCTATGCTTGCAGATTCTTTCGTAAAAGCACACGCCGGGGCTATCAAGGTCGAGAACAGGAAGTAAGACCTTTTCAAAGTAAGACAGAAGGATAATGAGATGCTTAGAGAGTTCGTGTCCCGGTTTCAAATAGAACAGATGGACCTGCCACCGGTTGCTGATGATTGGGCCGTTCAGGCTTTCAACCAAGGACTCAACATTCGGAGCTCGTTAGCTTCACAGCAGTTGAAACAAAACTTGGTAGAATATCCGGCTATCACTTGGGCCGGTGTCCATAACCGGTATCAATGAAAAATTAGGGTCGAAGATGATCAGCTTGGGGCCCCTTTCAGGTCAATATATCCCGTCAGAACCATTGACAGAGTCAAGTGAGACGTCGATCGTGAATCGAGATCAAATAGAGATCGGTATCAGCCGTATAATAGAGACTAAAGAAGCACTGGATCCGGGCGGAACCCTATAAGAAATGAAAGGATAAGTGATCGAGGTCAGAACAATAGGGGATTCATGAGCAAAAATAGTTTCGACAGGCCCGTCAGGCCTAAAGAAGCACCGAGACTATCAGAGTACAACTTCAACGTCGATGCCGCCGCTATTGTATCTGCCATTAGACGCATCAAAGATACCAAATATGCTAGACCTTTACAGTCTGATCCATCCCAAAGGTATCCCAACCTAATATGAAAATATCACGTCATTGATGGCCACAGAACAGAAGACTGTCGACAATTAAGAGAAGAGGTGGCCCGGCAGTTCAACAACGGGCATCTCCGAGAGTTCCTGAGTGATCAGGCCAAGAACCACTTCAGGCAGGGATTCTAATAAGTAGACTTAGCAGGAGGAACCTCAGCACGTCATTAACATGATCATCGATGGGGTCGACATTCCCAGGGGCCGATGCTGAAGCGCACCAAAGTATCCATCACAAGGGAAAAATAGACTCGGGATTACATACTAGAAGTAACCTTGTCTTTCAACGACGAAGACACTGAGGGGATCGTGCAGCCCCACAATTATGCACTGGTAATATCGGTACTCGTAAATAAATCTCGAATTAAATGTGTATTAATTGATCTAGGTAGCTCAACCAACATCATCAGATCAAGGGTCGTGGAACAACTCGGCCTACAAGATCAGATCGTATGTGCGGTCCGAATCCTGAACGGGTTCAACATGGCATGCGAGACCACTAAAGGAGAGATAACATTACCGGTGAACGTTGCCAGAATCGTACAAGAAGCCAAGTTCTATGTAATCGAAGGGGATATGAGATACAACGCTCTATTCGGGAGACCATGGATTCACAACATGAGGGCAATACCCTCGACACTGCACCAAGTGCTGAAATTCCCAACACCCGAAGGAGTCAAAACGGTTTATGGGGAACAACCATCCACCAAGGAGATGTTTACGGTCAATGAGGTGATCATGACATCCACACTCTCAACATCGGAGGATCCAAATCGGATGGTCAAAGATGGGGCCAAATAGCAATCACCGACACCAGCGTCGACAGGATCTGAGGAACGAGGGGTAGACGAGGACGACGACTACGGAGTCCCCAGATCTTTCATAGCCCCTGACGATTCGGACTCCACAAAATCAACGGCCGTGGAACTGGAACTAGTCATACTAACCGAACAATTGTCTGATCGAAAGGTATACCTGGGCACATAGTTAAGCCTCGAGCTCAAAAAAAAAACTCCTCCAATTTCTTATAGCTAATGAAGATTATTTCGCTTGGTCCCACCTTGATATGATAAGGATTCCGCTGGAAATAACCACTCATAAGATAAGCCTAGACCCGAAGTTCCACCGTGTCAAGTAGAAGAAGAGACCCCAGTCCGAGGTCAAACATGCGTTCATCAAGGACGAGGTATCTAAACTTCTTAAAATAGGGTTCATTCGGGAGGTTAAATACTCGGATTGGTTAGCAAACGTAGTAGTAGTCCTTAAAAAGAGAATAAATTAAGAATGTGTGTAGACTATAAGGATTTGAATAAGGCATGTCCCAAGGACTTCTTCCCTTTGCCCAATATCGATCGCATGATCGATGCCACAGCTAGCCACGAGATCCTCAATTTTCTCGATGCCTACTCCTGGTACAACCAAATACGGATGAACCCGGATGATTAGGAAGAAAACCTCTTTCATCACTAAGTACAGCACATACTTCTATAACGTGATGCCATTCGGATTAAAATATGTCGGTACCACTTACCAACGCCTAGTAAACCGGATGTTTGAGGAACAAATAGGAAAATCAATAGAGGTTTATATTGACGATATGTTAGTTAAGTCCCTGCGAGCAGAGGACCATTTAAAACATTTGCAAGAAACCTTCAGCATACCGAAGAAATACAATATGAAGCTGAACCCGGAGAAGTGTGCGTTCAGAGTTGGATCAGGTAAATTCCTCAGATTCATGGTATCCAACCGGGGAATCGATATCAACCCCAACAAGGTTAAAACAATCAAAGATATCACGGTTGTGGACAACGTGAAGGTCGTGCAAAGATTAACCGGACGCATAGCCGCCCTGGGGCGATTCATCTTGAGGTTCTCCGATAAGAGACACCGATTCTTCTCACTATTGAAGTAGAAGAATAACTTCTCATGGACCCCAGAGAGCCAACGAGCCTTGGTGGAACTCAAGCGGTATCTATCGAACCCACCGCTGCTTCACACGCCGAAGACAGACAAACACCTATACCTGTACTTGGATGTATCGGAGATAGCGGTAAGTGGAGTCCTGGTCCGGAAAGATCAAGTTACACAATTTTCAATTTAGTATGTTAATAGGACTCTAGGTGAGGCCGAAACTAGGTACCCTCACCTAGAAAAATTGGCCCTCGCTTTGCTAAGCGCCTCCAGGAAGATGAAACCATATTTTCAATGTCATCTTATACGTGTTGTTACTACTTACCCATTGTGAAGTATAATCCATAAACCTGAGCTCTCGGGACGATTGGCCAAATAGGCCGTGGAAATCAGCTGGTACGATATTTAATATCGACCTCGGACCGCCATTAAATCTCAAATTTTGGCAGACTTCGTGGCCGACTTTACACCAACTTTAATACCCGAGGTCGAAAGAGAGTTGTTGGTGAACTCGGGACATCTTCAGGGATCTGGACCCTCTTTACGGACAGTGCCTCGAACACAAAAGGGTCTGGACTTGGCATCGTATTGAAGCCACCAACAAGTAATGTAGTTAGACAATCTATTAGGATTGTGAAATTGACTAACAACAAGGCCGAATATGAGGCCATGATTGCAGATCTCGAACTAGCCAAAATCTTGGGGGCGGAGGTAATCAAAGCTAATTGCGAATCCCTCCTCGTGGTGAACCAAGTTAGTGGGACGTTCGAGGTCAAAGAAGAATGAATGCAAAGGTACCTGGATAAGTTGCAGGTAACATTACATCGGTTCAAGGAGTGGACTTTGTAACACGTACCTCGGGATCAAAACAGTGAGGCCGGTGCCCTTGCTAACTTAGGATCGTCGGTCGAGGACGACGAGTTCAACTTGGGGGCGGTCGTACAACTCATGAGATCGGTAGTGTAAGAAGGCCACACCGAGATAAACTCAACGAGCCTGACTTGGGACTGGAGAAACAAATACATAGAGTATCTGAACCCTGGAAAGCTGCCCTCGGATCCAAAAGAGTCGAGGACCCTGCGTACGAAGGCAACCCGATTTAGTTTGTCCGAAGATGGAACCCTGTTCAGAAGAACATTTGATGGCCCACTCACGATATGTCTAGGACTAGGAGATACTAAGTACGTTCTGAGGGAAATCCATGAAGGCACCTTTGGAAATCATTCAGGCCCCGAAACATTGGTTCGAAAAGTAATCAGAGCCGACTACTACTGGATCGATATGGAAAATGATGTGAAGGAGTTCATACGAAAATGTGATGAATGTCAAAGATATGCTCCGATGATTCATCAACCCGAGGATCTGCTGCATTCGATTTTGCCACCATGGCCGTTCATAAAGTGGGGAATGGACATCGTTAGTCCCCTTCCATGGGCACCCGGTAAGGCTCAATTTATATTATTTATGACTGACTATTTTTCTAAGTGGGTGGAAGCCCAGTCATATGAGAAGGTTAGAGAAAAAGTAGTCATCAATTTCATTTGGGACCACATCATATGTCGGTTCGGAATGCCGACCGAGATCGTGTGCGACAACGGGAAGCAGTTCATTGGCACCAAAGTAAGCAAGTTTCTCGAAGACCATAAGATCAAAAGAATTCTATCAACACCCTACCACCCTAGTGGGAATGGATAAGCAGAATCAACCAACAAAACCATACTCCAAAACCTCAAAAAGAGGTTAACCTACGCCAAAGGAAAATGGAAGGAAATCCTACCCGAAGTCTTATGGGCATACCATACGACCTCGACGTCCAATGCCGTGGCCACCCCATTCTCGCTGGTTTATGGCGCCAAAGCTCTAATACCGGTTGAAGTCGGAGAACCAAGTCTTAGGTTACGATATGCAACTAAGGGATCGAACGACGAAGCCATGAATAAGAGCTTGGAGCTATTAGATGAAAGGCGCGAAGCCGCCCTTGTCCGGCTGGCCGCCCAAAAGCAGCAGATCGAGAGGTATTACAACCGGAGAGAAAAACTTCAACATTTCAATGTCGGGGACTTGGTATTAAGGAAGGTCACACTAAGTACCCGAAACCCGAACGAAGGGAAGTTGGGATCGAACTGGGAAGGTCCTTATCTAATTATCGAGATCACTGGTAAGGGATCGTACAAACTCGGAATAATGAACGGTGAGGAACTATCGAACAAGTGGAACATAACTCACTTGAAGCAATATTACTGCTAAGATACAACCCCATTCATTCCTTTTACTTATTTGCATTTTGAACTAACACTTGTAGGCGACCGTCAAAGAATGACACAACTTTTAGGCCTGAAAGCACGCGTTGTACTCTTTTTTCCTTGAACCAGTTATGTCCCAAATGGGTTTTCCAACAAGGGTTTTAACGAGGCAACGGTAAATCGTGCTAGCTTAGAATTGAAGGCCGGTTACGAACCGGTATCGGAGATCACAACAACTGTATTCGAGGCTTCTATATGATCGGCCCCGAACACTAGGGGCATCACCCTCGGATAACGATTTTAGCAAGGAAAGAAACTTTTTGATTGAATGGTCTTGGCTCGATCGATAGGACTTACTGAAAGGGCCAAACGGTCAAACGAACCATGCCCACGTAGACTTCTCGAGCCCTGACACAAATCTTGTACACATGTGTAACTATTACGCACAAGAATAAAAAGAAGTCTCTACCTTGCGGATAAATATCTTAAGGAATTTTCTACATCTGATCCCCTAAAGGCATCGAGCCAAAGGGCCACCTTTATTTAGGTTCGAACGATCACTCAGGGGACTACCATCCAAAGACAATCTCAGACGGGCCGGGCTATCAGAGCTCGGGGGAACAAGACCTATTAGGCAGCACCTGAACCTTAAAGGCTACGGCCATCCCCATTCGGGAACTGTTATCTTAGACAATTTCGGATAACTCGAGGTGACAAACCCATTGGGCAACACCCTAACTAAAAGGCTACGGCCATATTAAAATGGCTCGGAGACGTCTGAGACCCGTAACAAAAAACAAGGCCTTGAAAAATTTCTTAACCAGTTCTAAAGGCTACCATTGACAAACTATAATCTAAAAATTATAAGTACTTTAGGAAACAGTTCTGGTCATACCGAACCCACACGATGCCTTAAACAAAATAATGTCGAAGGCAAGGCCTATTCGAACTTCCGAACATGACCTAACTATTTCATGCTAAGGCATTTCGATCTTTGCAAACATAAAGAATAAAGCAAAGGAAAATAAAACTCAGAAATTGTCGAAGGGAAAAGGAAGCCTTGTATTATATATACATATAGTCTTTACAAAGGCTAAACAGCCTTGACAAAAAAATTACAAAAGTACAAAAATACAAAAAACAAAGAAAAATGTACAAGGTAGTTAAACGGCCTGGTCTTCACCGGAGCTCGCCTCGTCGCCGGGGTCTTCGGAGTCTCCTCCACCCTCGGAGCCTTCTTTATCTTCGGGATAAACCAACTTCTTAGCCTCGACTTCGAGCCTCTTAGCACTCTCGATTTTGGTCAACAAGTCGAAACCCCGAGTATGAATCTCCTCGAGAGCCTCCCTTCGGGATTGCCGCTTCTCATGCTCAACAATATCCTTCGTTCGATCCTGCGCCACCTCGGCATCGGCCTTATATTGGGCCACCTTCTTGTCGGCATCGACTTTAACCACCAAGACGACTGACTTGGCCGTTTCAAGCTCCTTGGCAAGTTTTTCTCAATCAGAAATGGCTGCACTAAGCTGAGACTGGAGCTCCTCAACCTTTTTGGCCTGCACCTCGGCCTTTTTCCTTTGCCGCTCGAAGCTGGGTCTCAGTCGAAGTCAGCTGCGCCCGAGCAGTCTCCTTTTCTAAGGCCAGACGGTCCATCTTGCCCCTCTATTCGTCGGTATCGGCCTTGACAACATCCATCTCAGCTATAAGTTGGTCAATCCGATTAATTTTCTGTAGCCCTACGGATTCCAACCATTAGTCAATGAATCTAGCTCGTTGTCACTAACCTCAAATATTTTTACCTGTTCGGCCAAGCACGACATGCTCCTTCCGAGCCACCTCCAACTCAGCTCGGAGGCTCTTAGCCTCCATTCACGCTACTCGCTGAGAAGTTTGGAAGTATTTCTCTTCTCAGTAAGCACTCGGACCTCAACCTCAATCTGGTTCAGCTCATCCCGATATCGGAGAAAAGTCTCATGATAAAGCACCGAGGCCTACAGACACAAAGAAAAATGTTAGGATAAATTAATCTAAGTAAAATCTAAAAGTCATCAAGATGTATCTGAAGTTACCCGGTTTAGTGCCTGCTGTGCTTCGTTGAACAGGAAGGGCACATCCACATCACTCATCTTGGCTTGTTCTTGCTCGTTCACCAGACACCGAAGGTAACTGGCCACCCCTACGGGGCAATAGAGGACCCGAGCATCCTCCGGAATGGAGATGACGATCGATCGCTTCCGGTCAGGATCCACACTCGGAGTAGGGAACCGATTAATCAGTTTCGAGCTTGAGGAAGGCCCACTTGTTGCAGAAGATGAACTCTTTTTCGGCACCTCAAAGTCACCCAATTCGGTGGCGTCCTCTGTGGTGGTAGAATCCACACCATCAAAAAGCCGCAGAAGGGGTCGTCCGTACCATGGGCCCCTTTGTTGTGACGTTACTTCACCTTCTGAGCCTCGTTATACATGAAATCGGTGAATGAGGGTGACTCGGTGATGTCTATCACACCATGTGATTCCTTTGGGGCATTGCCCACATCCAGGGAAGCTTCGTCCACGGCCTCCTCGCCGGCTTCCCTAACTTGAGGCAAATCGGCCCCGCCTTTCTTCGGTTCAGAGGCCCCTTGCCCCTCGAGTTGCGAAGACACGCAGGACATCAGATCGAAGGCTTCTCCTTCTTCTTCAGATTCGTCTCTCAACCGATAGAGTGAATCCAGAGATGGTGCTCGAGCGCTTGTGCTTTCTTTGGATTTGCGCACCAACCTTCTCCTTGGTTTCTTCTTCTCCGAGCTCGGAGAACTAAGAGCCCTGTTTCTTTACTTCTCATCACCCTGTCTCGGAACATGGGACTCGGCGAGAAAGTTCTCGCCACCGGATGGAGGCCTCAGTGTGATGTCCTTGGATAAACCTGCAAAAGAAAATTAAACAAGTGAGAACTTAATGACACGAAAGGAACCCAAATATTACTTACTCGGGAAAGGAATATCACCATGAGAACGGGCCTCCCAACGACCCTTCTAAAGTTTTTTCCATGATTGCTCGGAATATGGCCTTTGTAATACGATGCCCTCGATCCACTCCTTGAGTCGAGGACTGCATTCGGGACCCGAGCGGCAGCTGCACCACCATAAAGCACCGATAAGATGGAAGGAAAAAAGTGTAAAATAAGATTGTGAAGACATAATTTTACTTATGTGATACATTCTACTTCTCGGGAAACGACATGCTCTCAGTTGGGATCAAGTCTGAGGTCCTCACTCGGACGAAACGGCCTAGCCAGCCTCGATCTCGATCTTCATCAATACTCGAGAATGGGGCTTTACTGGCCCGACGCGCGAGCTTGATCAACCCTCCCCCCCCCCAAAGATTCGGGGACTGTATAAGCGCATGAGGTGGTCGACGTTGAACGAGCATCCATCGATCGTGCTCACAAAGAACCAAAGAAGGATCACGATGCTCCAGAATTAGGGGTGAATTTGACCGAGGCATACCTCGTATCTTTTGCAGAAGTCGATGATGACCGGATCCAATGGGCCTAGTGTAAAGGGATAAAAGTAAACACTTAAGTATCCATCGACGTGTGTGGTGATGCGTTCATTGGGTTCGGGAATCACCACGTGCTTGTCAACCCAATTGTAATCTTTTTTTATCATAGGGAGGACTGCTTCAGTGATCGAGCATATGTATCTCGAGACCTCCTCACACCGGCCTTGTACGGGGGGAAGGTTTTTCAACCTTGAAATCGGCAGTTACCGAGCATCCTCTAGGGACGAACATTTTCAATGGGGGTTCCGGTACTGGTTCCTCGACAACAGTATGCGAAACGGTCTCATCAGTAACCGACCGCGAGGTAGAAGAAGTTTCTTTTTGGGGAACAGTTTTTGAAGTCTTCGCCATTTTTTTGAAAATGGAGGAAAATTGAGGAAAAAAGAGGAAGTTAAAGGAGTACACTTGATGGCTTGAGATGGAAATGAACAAGGTTTCTTGCAAAGAATCTCAAATAACCAAAGTATAACTGACAGAAAGCATTGTCATCTCAAAGGTACGAGGGTAGAAAGTATGAATGTAAAGTTGGAATGAACAAAGGAAGAGGTATTTATAGTATATCAGTGGCAGTTCACATCCATTAAGACTTGACTGACGAGACGTTTCGTTTGTTTTGTCGTTTCTGTCGCGGGTTATCGAAGTAAGAACGAGAAGCTCATGTCGTTTCTCGTCGTCTACTCTCCAAAAAATGAGGGGACTATATATATATACGGTCAAAATCGAGCTCGCCTATGACATGATAGGTCAAGTTCGGAATATGACAATAAAGGACTGAAGATCGACCCCAAGTCCCACCGGGCTAGAACCCGGGGTTGGAACTCCCGCCTTCGAGAATATCGAGGCCGTGAACTTGGAGTCGATCCTAGACCCGAACGAGCTCGAAGTAATATTGTTAGCATAACAGAAGACCGAAATATCCGTGACCGGTCGGATGTTGCGGCGAAAAATCTCGGCACGTATCAATGAGGAACTGACAATCGGCAAATCAAGAGATTTTTTACCTTTTATAAAATTGTTTCTAAAGTAGGACTCCTCTACTATATAAATGGGGTCTGATGATTCATTTAACACATTGTAACACGCATTCCAAAATAATATATTATTATTTTTCTCTTTAAGCTTTTGTTCTTCAGTATCGTGATACCGATCAAAGGGCATTTGGCTCGAGGGTGGCTAACCTTTCTAGATTGAAACTGTCCAATTAGCGTGGTTTGAATTTACTTTATCATTGTTTATTTGAATTGCATCTTAATTTATAATTTTGTATTAAGTTAATCCGCGTATCCTTAAAATCACTTACAAATTCAATTGTTATCCGATTTTGAGGATAAACAAATATATAGTAATAATATAAGAAAAATTTAAAATTAATTTGGGGCCTTCAAATTTTGGGGGCCTAAGGTAACGACATCAGTAGTACTTATTAGAACCGCCCCTAGCTACAATTAGTAGTACTTATTATATGACTTGAGGCACAAATGTCCATTCCATCGACAGAAAAATTTGGTCTCTAACCTGTCTCACTGCCCAATCCTTTAGAACCGCCCCTAGCTACAATTAGTAGTACTTATTATATGACTTGAGGCACAAATGTCCATTCCATCGACAGAAAAATTTGGTCTCTAACCTGTCTCATGACAATTTCTTTTTGAAGTGGAACTCTTGGAACCTTAAAATCGGACCCATATATCATTGAATTTATTTGACATATGAATTTATCTTAAGCTTAATGGTCAAGGTTCTAACTTAACCATAACTAAATACAAAAAAAAAAAAAAAAAAAAACCCTTTTTGCGTTTTGGTGTCTTAGACTAAGAGCCCGTTTGGACATAAGAAAATTTTTCTTTTTTTTTTTCAAAAGATTTTTATTTTTTTCCGAAATCAGTGTTTGTTCATCAAATTTTCAATGTTCACTTGAAGATGTATTTTGGAATTTTTCGAAATTTTGAAAAACTCCAAAAAGTTATTTTTCAAAATTCACTCAGATTACTCACAAAACTTCAAAAACAACCCAAAATTATATTCATGTCCAAACGCAACTCTAATTTTCAGAATTTTACAATTCTTATGTCCAAACGCCCACTAAATTTCAAATACCATTTTCACTTAAAAAGTTTTTTCCCCCTATTTTGGAATTTTACAATTCTTATGTCCAAACGCCCACTAAATATAACTAGAAGTAAATATGAAAAAGTTCATTCATCATACAACTAGATATAATATAGTGTATGTGGTCATAAGTAATTCTCGTATTCCCTTATTCTAGATTTTTATTATTACATCATGTTGCTTTTGTTTTCTATTATTTTGATGTTGTTAATATTTTTTTGACTTTTTTACTATTGTATTTCTTTTTCTATACTGTTGTGATTATATTTATTTTGAGCATAGGGTTTATTGAAAATAACATCTCTACCTGCACAAGATAGAGATAAGATTGCGCATTCACTATCTTTCTCAAACCACAATACTTATGAAATTACACTGGTATAATGTTGTGTTGTACGTAATTATAGGGTTTTAGGTCAATGATTCAAAATTTATCAACCACACATTAGCGAGCGATAAAGTTATATTTTTGAAGCTATGAGTTATGACACAGCTCAATTGAAGCTCGGTTCATAGTGCTTGTTAGAAAATGACTCATTTGAGTGACATGACCGTTTAGTTAACGGATAATTTGATCTAACTTGTCTGATGATAGTTCCTTTTATAGTACCATCTAGGAATCTTAAATTGGTCCCATTATCTTAAAATGAGTTCAAGTTCTTGTGCACTCATAATATAAATAATCACTTAAAAATAATTACAAGATATCCGTCCATAAGAAGTGGGATTATAAAGACAAGTTTAATTCTTGGTACAACATAGGGTGATAGTATAAAATAAGTTAATAAATCTTAGTGTACTTTTTGCATATGTAATGAGTTGATTATCTCAACATATTTCTGATGCTTCTTGTCCCAATTAAAACATCTGCAGAGTATATCCCCATAAGCTATATATGGTACTCAGACTTGAGGATACATTGAACCTTTGCAAGATTTAGGTATATAGTCCATTCCCCAGTTTGAACTGTCAACTTTCAAGAAATGTACATTTCTATTTTCTTTGTCCGAATATAATGGAGTCTGCACATAATATGGCCCATTGGCCTTCACCAGTTTTCATAATGAGATGAATTTAGTTTGATATCAGACTGACAAGATCTATCAACTCCCATGAAAAATGGAAGCTTATGGCTGCCTCTCCAGTACTGCAATGATTGTGATGCATATTTTTTCTTTTTTGTAATATACATATAATCTTGAGATAAGCAGTAGCTTTGCATAGCTCAAAATCTTGGAAAGAAATGACAGAGCAATCATATGTTATTTCTAATCAGCTTTCAGGCACTGCCGTAATCATCAAATCAAGAGAACAGGGGTTGGATAATGGATTTGTAATTTCTACACCAACTAAAAATTGTACTAGATCAAGAAAATTAGAGTGCAATATTCTAGTAAATTGTTTGATGTAATTATAACGTGAATGCGTCTCAAGACGTGAGTTTCCTGTCCTCATATTCCTTATAAAATATATCTACAATTAATTCTTCATAAAGCGATATTTGTATTTTTATAAATAAGTAAGACTACATGCTACAATTGGTAAAGATGACATGATAATGAAGTTTTTTACACTACCAGTATAACCATCTAAACCATAGGGGAAGTGCGTAAAATTACAGAACTAGGGGGGGGGGGGGGGTAAGTCATTATTTTCCCGATAATCTCAAAAATGTTTTAACTGGTCAGATTTAATAGGCTTATTTACTGAGCTGATTGCTAGGCCTAGTATGTTCAGAAAGGAATTCGTGGCCCAATCAGAAAACTTTGGAATCACCATATATCGTGGTTGACATTTTATATAGATCCAATCCAAAACTTTTATACGTTTCATGTTTTTGCCTAATTTAAATGTTAATATTTCCTTTACTAGTATGAGTTAGAAGGTGTAAGAAAATACTTTATATATTGACAGTGCCCACAAAGAAAAAAGTAAAACGTTTGACATGTGAAGGATTTTCTAAACGTTTTTTGCTTTTGTTTCTTTTTTTTTTTGTCCGATATTAAAATATCTTATTATGGACTTTAACCTCCTATAACAAACTATTACACCCTATTTATTATAAATCAAAACAATTTCAAAATATTATTACTTATAGCTATCTTTTCTGTTTTATAACAAAATACGTATTTATTTTATATGCGACCGTTGATGCGTGAAATATGCCAGTTATGTTCTTTCTCTCTTTCTCTTTCAGTTAGCATACGATCATTCTTTCTCTCAACAAGATTTTAGGAGCAAATTTCTCAGCAAGATTCGACCATGATTTTGCTCCTAAAAATCGTGGGTCATTACTAATTGGTAAAGTTTTTCGCCAGTTCTTACTTTTTACTATATCATTCTTCTTTTTCTCTCCACTCTCCTTTTTAATTTTCTCCATTGTTAGGTTTTGAGGGAAAAAACTTCAATTTTCGGTCTTTAATGGCTGATTCAAGAACTCCGAAAAGGGTTACACGAGGTATACCCACTAAAGCCCTTAATTTTGATGGGGCATCTTTCGATTTGCAAATCACCCAAGAGGAAGCTGTATATTCCTATAACCTGTATGCTTTTTAATATACATGTATTTCTGTTTGTTTATCCTCATACACTTAATTTAATTCATACAGGATTTTATAATTTTTGTATTTAGTTGTATTTATATATATTTGAATTCGAAAAATAATAATTTTAAATACACCAACAGTTCTGTATTAATATTGTCATGATTCAAGCTTGTATTTTGTCTGTAATGTATTTTGGGATACAATGATACAAATGTATTATCATATATACGTGTATATGTTTTTTAATTTGCATACATGTATGTTTTGTATTTCATATTATGTCTTTTTTATATATACATAGACTCAATTTTTGATTTTTTTTATACATTATACATTTGGAGATATCTGGGTGTTTTCCCTCATACAATGAATTTAGTTCGTGCATGTTTTTTTTGGTTGTGCATATAGTTGTATTTATCTGCATTTGAATTTAGAAAATAACTATTTTGAATACACTAACAATACTATATCAACTATTCTCACGATTCAAGCTTTGTATTTTGTCTCTACTGTATTTTGAATACTATGCAAATAATGTATTCAATTATACTTGTATTTATCTGTATTTAAAGTCAGAAACCACATATTTTGAATACACTTAAAGTACTGTAACCACCAAGTTGTATTTATCTGTATTTCAAGCATGTATTTACTTTTGTGGTATTTATATGTAGGAATTAAAATTCTTTGTTGAACACTCTCCTACTTCATCAGAGTATTTACTCAAGCATATGCAGAGTATTTGAGCACATGTGGATTGGTTCCACCAACAACCTTTGATCCTAGTTTACTCCGACAAAGATATGGTGCACTCCTTTGGGACTATGCTATGCAAAAGTTAGATGCCAAGGTGATGTGCGATAATGAAGCACCGATAAATATTATTAGGCAAATTACAGAATCAGATACATACGCAAAAATAGTGATTGAATAGTTTTATGTTTTCAAAATTGTATTTTAGCTTATGACTGAATTTTTCAAAGTTTTTCGCTTTTGTTTTGAATAGATGAATGCATTTTATTGAATTTCTAGAATAGTTGATTCCAAAAATATTCATTTCACTTGCCTTATTTTATTATATATATTGGTTATATTGAACTTTTGAAATGTTATGTATATAACCAGTGTGTTCAGGCTGTATGTAGCACACACATACACTGATACTATTGTATCAATTTTCTCATGATTCAAGTATGTATTTTATCTTTACTGTATTTTAAGTACTCGGAAAATAATGTATTCATATGTAGTTTTATTTATCTGTATTTTGAAGTCCAGTAACTACCTACTTGTATTTAACAACATCCATATATATATATATATATATATATATATATATATATATATAGTATGTATGGATGTATACATATACTTACCGTATATATGCATGTCTTGTATCCACTTTATGATACCGTAGTTAAGTGCAATAATATGTTGCCAATATAAATACATATATATACATATACATACAATCAATGTATACATCAGTTCAAGTATCGAAATACAAAATCTTTAACAAAATAAACAAACATGGAAGAGAGGAATCAAAATTAGAGCATTTACGCTGAATACAATGCTCTGGTTTTTTGTTAAATGTCCGAAAAAATCTTCTAGTTATGGCATGATTTTTTCCCCATAAAATGGTACAATTGAATTTATACGCGATTTCTAGACAAGTGAACTAATTTGATCCTAAAATAATATAATAATCGAAGAAATACACATTACTTAGTCTTGGAATGTAGATGAAATAATAAAGATAGTGATTCCGTGAACACAATTTCCGAATACAACAATGATGAGATCAAAAAGCAAGAGAGTAAAATTGTATAAAGTTTTATATAGAATATAGTATATGTTTTTGCCAGAAATTTCGTGTGCTTTACAATAATAACTGAGCTCACTATTTATAGTTATGTCTAGGGAAGAAGGTCCTAGGATCGTGCCCTCCTTTAATGTCAATTATGAGGGTCATTGATGAAGATGTAACGTTGAGCGTAAATGCCAAATTCTTTGTAACTGACCGCCGCTCTTAATGATGTATAATATTCCTTAGTAAATGCTACCGGACGCAAATTATTTAATACACTTTTATGAACGTTATCCGTTCCGGTGACAAGCGCAGTGGCTGCGTTCGTTCCTCAGCCATTCCATCTTGGATTTCACGTGTCCTTTTTTTAGTCAGCCACATGTCATATCATATTTTACACTATACAGATAGTCCCTCTGCTTTCCGTTGACATAACTTTGTGTTAGCGAGAAGTTAGTAGAAATACCTTTTTGGCGGGAATTACTATAATTCCCTCTGAAGGTATTTGACAGCTGATTAGACGCACGTTTCTCCATATTTAATACCCCGAACACGCGTCATCGCATGATTGGCATAGCTTTTACTGATTATCGAGGTAATCATGGCCATGAATTTAGTCGCTAAAATTTTACTTATACGCAATTTTCTTTTCCTTTGCGTTTCACAATTGCTTGAGCTTCTAATTTGCATCCTTGTTTTTCATCCTTTTTCTAATTTTTTTCAAACACAAATTCTTTACCTTCTTCCTTTCCAATGGCTTCTTCCTCCAAACGTGGTGGCTCTACGAAGAATAAAAATAAAATCGATGATTTCGTTCCTCCAACAGTGGATTCCATCATCCCAAGAAGGCTTAGTGCTTCGAAGGATTTTGAAGAGAAATTTCCTACTACTAACCCTCGTACATGGGTTGTTAGTAGGTACCCTTCTTCGATTCGTCCTTCTAATATTCCTGCACTGAAGGAGGACTGTATTGTAATGAGTTGAAAATTATCTCTCCTGATCTATCAAAGCGAGTGAACCTTTCCAAGGAAGATTTTACATACTTGGGTGCGTTTTCTTTGAGCGGAGAGCTTGATTCCTTGATTGCGGAGTTTTGCCTTCGCTACCAGGTATGTTTGGCACATGTAAGTCCTTTAGTGTGGAGGACGATCGCCTGCCTCCGACTCTTGTGCCAAGAAACTAGGGAGGACCTAACGTTAGCTCATGTGATGAATCTCTATTCCCTCAAAATCTTCCGCGGGGGAATGATAAACCTTTGCAAGCATGGCCACCATGCTTTATTATCTAGCATGGATGATGACAATGACCATGAGTGGATGGAATGGTTCGTTGCAGTTTCCACAAACGACATCATTCCGACAACGACTTCATCCTTTTCGGTTGCTTGGAACCGCACTCGTAAGTTCTTTGTATAATATTCCTCTTACTAGATATTCTTCTATAGCTGTATCATTTCTTCACCCTTCACATGCTTCAGCAACTCGATGGCTCCCACCGGTGGGTTCAGAAGATTTTGGACGTCACAATGCCCGAAACTCGTTCGTTGAAAGAACTAGCCCTTAAATACGGGTGGAAGGCCAAAAATCATAGTAACTCTTATTTACCTTGCTTCCATTTTTGTATATGAAGAACTTGGTTGAACCCTTCTAACTTTGTTCATGGAATTAGGTCTACCTGCGGGCTCTGTTGCTGTCCCAGAGGAGGACGTTCTGGCTGATCCTGCTGATGCAGCGAGGTTGCTTCAGGAAGCACTTATTCGAACAGGTATCTCCGGGCTTGTTTTGGGTGCAAATATTTCTTTACGATGTCCTCGACCGAAGGATAAACAAACAAAGAGAAGACGCTCCTCTACGGTCGGGGAAAAGAATAAAAGGGCAAAGGTTGATGCCCCCGAATCATCTCCGGTGGCGATGATGACTGGTCCTCCTTCTAGGCCGGTTGTAGAGACCGTGATGATTGATGATGATGAAGAAGTTGTTGATGAGGGAGATTCTATACACAAAAGGCGATGATCCTCATCATCTGAACAGGAGGCTCGACCTGTCGAGATAGTTACACTAACTGAAGACGATGTTTTGACACTTTGGGGAGAATCTGATTTGGTAGAATATGCCAGCTCCTGTTTTCGGGCCCCAATTGCTGCAACCGGTGCTGCAGAGCTGAGTACCAGGTCTTTGCCATCTTTGTTTGGCGAGCATCAAACAACCAGCACTGCATTTGATGTAGCTGCTTCTCACTCTTCAATTCTATCAGCTTCATCTCCACCTTCACCAACACTAGCAACTGCTATATCATTTCTATCTTTGTCTACTCTTCCACCAGCAGTTGCTACACCATCTCTATCGGCTGTACCTAACCATGAAGAGGGTGTTCCTCTTCCACAGTCCCCAGTTCATGGGACCTTGGGGCAAAATTATGCTGCTCCTTCTGAAGATCCACAAAGGAACTCTTTCGGTCTCTACCGGATGCAACCTGTTATCGTGGCCGGTGGAGCTTGCTAATTACCTGAAACCTTTGGCTTCAGAAAAAGACTGGGAAAAGATTCAGACACTCTTTGGAGAGTGTTTGTTGAACAATGCTATGCATAACGCCGCAGCGGTACGTTCCTTCCTTCCTATGTTATTTCTTCTACTTTGAATGAATATATTCTAAATTTTACCTCTTCTTAATTTATAGGCCAACTTTTTTGCTTCTGAGGGCCTTCAAAGGTTGATTCATGAGAAGGAAGAACTTACTTCTGATCGGGATCAACTTTTGGCGGAACGGGACCAGACTGTTCTTCGCCTCTCAGAACTGGAAACCAGAGTTATTGAGGCCGTTGTTTTCGAGGCTCGTTTGCAGCAAAATGAGTAGGAATTGGTAACCCTTAGCCAAGAAATTGGGCCCCTGAGGGTTAGATTTGATGAGGCCAAGGACAAATGGGCAGAAGTTTAGAACGCCGTTCTTGTTGCAACCGACCGCGAGGCTACCTTCGCTGAAAGAGTGATTAACTTGGAAGCAGCCTTGAACTCCAAAAGTGAAGAGCTTGCTGCCGTGAAGGAAAAACATGCCCAGCTAGAATAGAAGTATAGGAAAACTATCGAGCATAATAGGCTCTTTAGTTTAACTGTCTGTGAGCTTGACGTCAACCTTCAATCTGCTAGATCCGCCTGGGAAAACCTTTTCCGCCTAGGTCACTCAACTCAAAGAAGAACTTAAGCGCCGAGAGACTTCCCTCATTGTTGCAAAAACCTATTCCATGTATATCATGAGGAGAAAAACCTTGGAAGAGGCCAAAGCCGGTATTATTGAAGTTGATGCAGAAATTGCTAAGGCCCTAGAGCTTGAGTTGGCTGCAAACAATGGAATCCCGGTGCAGTCTGATGCTCCAAGTTCTGCTGATTCTGGTTCTGAGTTTTCAAAAACTTAAGAGGGATCGGAAGGCGATGAGGTCAAAGACCAAACTGGGGAAAGCGTTGAGCCATCAGCGGAACCACCTACTCCTCCCAGCAATGCGGATACTTCTCTTCCTCCTGGTTCCGGAGGCGCTGCAGTTTAGCTTTTCCTTTCTTTTCTCACTTTGTACCTGTAACATTTTGGCCCATTCTTGTGAATAAGGACATACTCTTTGTTCAAATATTGTTTGAGTCTTACTTCTGTTTGAATATCCATCCAAGATTTTAACATTTGCATTTACTCAAGCATTCCGCGCATGTGGTTCAGTTCATGCTTTATTATGTTTAGTCTCAGATGCCTTTTCTTCGAAGTATTTTGGTTTCGAGTATTATCCCTTTTACGTGAAGGTTTTTATGAAATTTTTCGTAAGTTTGCTCTTTGCGTCCTTTTCATGTGCGGCTTCAGATGTATTTTTCCCCGATGACATTTTGGATTTCGGGTATTGATTCTTCCGGAACCAACCCTATAACGTGAGGGTTTTTATAAGAGAGGGCCCTCTTATGTTTACGGTGCTCTTGAAGAGGACGTCTCCTGTTCATTACGGCACTAACATTTGAAGTACTTATTTAACTTTCAAATGACAAAATCAACTCATCACTAAGACAAGAAACAAGATAAAAGCAAAAGGATTTTATTTTATTCCTTCTATTTTCAGAAATTACATAAGCATTTTGTTATGCAGAAAAGAAATTGCCATTATTTGTGGCTATTTTGTACAACTTATTTCTACGGGGATGGCTGCGCAATCCCCGGTCCTGATGATGCATTTTGTTTTCGGATTTTTGTTTCCGGTTGACGTGGCAGTCATTGTTGTCGTATCCTCATATTATTCCCCCAGTGTTTAAATGTGAAGAATGCGAATTGAAACACTGCAAGTCTTGTATCTTCGAAGGTTCCACTAATAAATTGCTAGGTAATCCTTCACTCGACAACATATCTTGTTTCCCCTTAGGAATCCATGCTATCGAGCGAAAGAATACCTAACAGTCCTCCAGCGATTTGTGCTCGTGAACGGTCAGGTAACCTCTACTTGGTAGCAAACTTAACTTCCCGGTGGGAATTTTCTATCGAACCAAAGATTACCTAATCGTCCCCGAGTGGAAGCTTGTTCGTTTGCCTTGCTATCAAAGGTCTTATTGCTTCAGTCTTCATAGTATGCTTTCAGTCGCTGCCTTGTTAAACACCTTGCAAGAAAAACTCAATTGGGACAAAAACTGAACGAAGTGAAAAATAGTGCAGCACATACTTTCTGTTTGAGTGTCGTTCATCAGCAATAATATCTTTTGAGGTGTGCCATGTTCCAGTTGCTGGGCAACTTGTCCCCATTCCGATTCTCTAGCTCATATTAACCTTTCCCAGCGATAACTAAAATCCGGTAGGGACCTTTCCACGTTAGACCTAGCTTTCCTGCATTGAGCTCCCGAGTATTTTGTGCTACTTTCCTTAGCACCAAGTCTTCTACTTTGAAAAAATAGAATTGGGCTCTTCAATTGTAATATCGCTCCATCCTCTGCTTTTGAGCTTCCATTCTTACATGCTCTAAGTCCCTGCGTCCCTCGAGCAGTTCCAAGTTTATTAGCATTGCTTTGTCGTTCGATTCTTCATTTGTTTGAGAATATCTCAAAGTGGGTTCGCTCACTTCAACCAGGATTAGGGCTTCATCACTGTACACGAGGGACAAAAGAGTTTCTCCTGTACTTGATTTGGCCATTGTTCGGTAGGCCCACAGAACTCCGGGCAACTCTTCGGGCCATTTTCCTTTTGCTGCTTCCAACCTTTTCTTCAGGTTTTGAATGATCACTTTGTTTGTTGACTCCGCTTGACCGTTTGCGCTAAGATGATAAGGCGAGGATGTGATTCTCTTTATTTTTGAGGTCTTCGAAGAACTTTGTAACTTTTGCACCGATAAATTATGGTCCATTGTCGCATGCTATATCTTTTGGTATTTCGAACCTGCAAATTATATTTTCCCACAGGAAATCGACCACTTCGCATTCAACGATCTTCTGATAAGAACCTGCTTCCACCCATTTAGAAAAATAATCAGTCAAAATTAAAAGAAACCTTACCTTTCCGGGAGCCAGTGGTAGTGGTCTGACAATGTCCATCCCACATTTCATGAACGGCCACAGGGACAAAATCGAATCTAAGGGCTCTGCCGATTGATGTACTAGTGATGTGTAGTGTTAGCACTTATCACATTTTCATATGAAATCTTTGGCATCTTGTTCTATGCGAGGCCAATTATATCCTACCCGTACCAATTTCAGCACCAAAGACTCTGTGCCTAAGTGATTATCGTATATCCCTATGTGGATTTTTCTCATGACATAGTCAGCTTCTGATGCTCCAAACACCGGGCCAATGGGCCTTGGAAATATTTTCTATACAATTGGCCTTTCAGCTATAATGTGTATCTTTGGTGCGTAACACTCGTGACACTTTGGGATCATCGGGCAACTTCCGTGCTCAAGGTAGTTGATTATTTTGTTACTCCAGTTCTAGACTAGACTAGTTGAATTCACTTCATAGTAACCATCCATATCAAGGACTGTACTCATCAGTTGTACTACTGTTCCGGACTTCGGTCCCTTTATTTCTGTCGGTGAACCTATGTTTGCTAATGCATCCGCTTTTGCATTATCCTCTCTCGGGATATGAGTGATTGACCTAACACACCCCGAAATCGGGGAGCGAGACTGGCGCCTAACCGAGTGAACCCGGTCAAGCAAGCATGTTAGATACTTTCTACCCAAACTCACTTATGAATAAACAGAATACATATTTTCGTTAATTAGACAATAAGGAGATCATGTATATAATACCAATTCATTACCATTAGTTACTTCACTTATAAGTCCTCAAGATATTACATTACACATCCATAGTTTAGAAATGGAACTTGTGATACAATTACAACATCATTAGTTTGACGTTTCCAATACCAACGTACAAATCACACCATGTCTACGGAGCCTCTAACGGGTACAAAAGAGTACTAGGATGGTTCCGGCTATACCTCAAAACACCATACATGAGAAACAAAAGATACATGACCCCGATATGAAGTTGGGCTCACCAAGTCAGCTGAGAAGAGGATGTACTACTATCACTAATCGATGCCGCCTGCTATGGAACCACCTGCATCCATTAAAAGATGCAGCACCCCGGCAAAAGGGACATGAGTACATGTAGAATAGTACTGATATGTAAGGCAGACATAACCACATATGGAAATATGATAACTCAATAAAAGGCAAATAAATTACGTGAAGAAACTATGAAATGACCCATATCATAACATGATAAGTCTTATTATACTTACATCCTTCTGAACTTCTTTTAGGATCAAGCATGCCCCATGAACTATACGTGGGATACAAAGTGTAAATTAAAAGCATTAACATGTACAAACAAAGGCAATGAAAGTGGCACCTATTGTTCGTGTTGCCTATACGTCTCACCAGACCGTCCATAGGGTTCACATATTGTAGTATACACCTATGATTTTCATAGATCGTCCATAGGGTTCACATATTGTAGTACACACCTATGTGTTTCATAGACCATCAATAGTGTTCACATATTATAGTATACACCTATGCGTTTCATAGACCATCCATGGGGTTTCATTCATATTACACACCTATGCGTTTCATAGACCGTCCATAGGGATTCATTCATATTATACTCCTATGAATTTCATAGACTGTCCATAGGATTCCATACACAATATACCTATGCGTTTCATAGACCGTCCATGGGATTCCATACACAATGCACCTACACGTTTCATAGACCGTTCTTAGGGTTCATAACACATCATTATGCACATAACCATATATAAACTTAAGCGACATGACTAACGCTACTTTTAAGGTCATAAGTTCCTAGATCATTGGAACACTTCATGTTCATGCTCATCATGGAGAAACATAGCTCATTACATTAACACATGCATGGCAAATCACTAAGTAGGTTTCAATGGTACATAGACCCAATTTCTTTTCTTAAGGTTCATCATCATTTAGCATAGGGTGCCTCTTTTCCACCTCATTATATACCTCTTTGTCATCTTAAGGTCACTAGCTAAGTTTATCATTCTCGGTGACTTAACATCGAATTCATTATTTCAGAAACATACAACTATAGTTGAAACCGTTGGAACATACAATGCCTCATGATTCTCATTTTAGCAAACGGTCACAGTTCATGTTCATACTATCACTTACTTGTACTAACCATGGGTGATCATAGGACATTAATGACATTATTATATAAAAGAGTCAAAACTCATCTCATAATATTCACAGATTCTTTCATTTCATTGGCATTATTGGCCACAAATGTAATTCTCATTCTTGACATGATGGCCACATTTCTACATCTCACACTCGCTTCTTTCACTTTCAAACATATTCATTAATAATCGACAACAAAGCATTTCTACTCAAGACTTTAAGTCCACATGTGAGGAAATACGAATGTTAAGCACATTGAGATTTCTTACATAATTTGGTATAATAGCTTTCATTTGGGCCACGACTCGAAGTTATAACAATTAGATATGCAACCCATGCTTCGAGCATATTTTCAAATAGCACATAACATAATAGGAACATTTGGGATACATATTGAGTATATATCTTTCGACACAAAGCTTATTCAGAATAGTCAATTTATAATGAATAACTCGGGACTTAGAAGAACATCATGGGATTCAATTCTAGGAGAGAAGTTTAGCCAACATACCTCGCTTTGAGCTTTATTAAATTACTACAATATTCCAGAAATCTCAGCAACTTCAATCTCTTAGATGAAGACCTTGTGAGTTGTCCTTGTGAAATCTTCAAGCCTTGAGCAAGAATTGATGAACAAAATGGCTAGGTCTTCTTTTTCTCTCTCTAAGATACTCTCATATCTCTCTAAAAATATAAGATGAAACTCTTAAAAATGACCCCCAAAGCCTTTTTATAAAAATAGGATCGGGTAAAATTTCCAAAACTTAAACTTGCCAAAACTGGGTTTCCGGTCACAGATCGTACTGCATAATCGATATGCGGCTCGCAAAATGGGCCACAAAAATGATTCCCGAAAACAGGACTTGTCTGAACCAGTATGTGACAGTTCTGCGACCGCAGACTAGACCGCAGAATCATCTTCCAGATTTCTTCATGCCAAGTCTGCGACTGAAATGTGGTTTGCAAAGCAACTATGTGATCGCATAGTAGACCGCAGAACAACCTTCAAAATTCAACATCTTTTTGCTCAACTATGCGATAGATATGCGACCTACGAAACCTTAAATTCCTTTACGAAATTTTATGGGGCCTTACATGACCACTCACAGAATTATGCCAAAAGAGCCTGGACCTTTATCATGTATTGCTACATACGTTCTTCTTTGGTATCAAAGATCCAATAAACCTGATTTACCACCAGTTGTAAGTCACATTTGATTTCGATAACATCAGAGTGAAGTCCTCGGGCCAATTCGAGCCCTACAATCAAAGGTTCATACTCTGCTTCATTGTTAGTTAAAGGAACTGTTCTGATAGTTTGCCTTAAGATTTCCCCCGAAGGCTTGATTAAAACTATTCCGAGCCCGGACCCTTTTACGTTCGAGGCTCCATCTGCAAATAAGGTCCAAACCCCTGATGTCGATTCCGACACCATGATTGCCTCCTTGGTTGCCAAAGGTAGCAGTCCCGGACTAAAATTGGCCATGAAGTCAACCAAGACTTATGACTTAATTGCAGTCCTAGGTTTATATTCTATGTCGAATTCACTAATTTCGACGACCCATTTGGCCAATCTGCCCGAGAGTTCGGGTTTATGAAGGATGTTCCGCAAAGGGAAAGTAGTCACCACAGCTATTGTGTGGCATTGAAAATAGGGCCTCAACTTCCAAGCAACGACTACGAGAGTTAAGGCCAGTTTTTCCAAATGTGGGTAACGCGTTTCTGCTCCCGTTAAAATTTTTCTAATGTAATAAATAGGAATCTGTGTACCTTCATCCTCCCGAACTAAAACCGCACTTACTGCAACTTCTGAAACCGCGAGGTAGACTAGCAATGTTTCGCTTTCTTTTGGTTTCGAGAGCAATAAAGGGCTTGATAAGTACTTCTTTAGGTCCCTCAAAGCCTACTAGCATTCCGGCGTCCATTCGAAATTATTATTCTTTTTGAGCAATGTAAAAAAGCAATGACACTTTTCTGACGACTGGGATATGAACCTGCTCAAAGTCATTAACTTTCCTGTGAGTCTTTGGACTTTCTTCACATTTGATAATTGATCCGGGATATCGTCTATGGCCTTGATTTTGTCGGGGTTTACCTCAATTCCTTTTTGTGAGACCAGAAACCCAGGAACTTACTAGAGCTGACCCTGAACACACACTTTTCGGGGTTATGTTTCATGTTATGCTTCCTCAAGATATCGAATAGTTTTTGAAAATGCTTAAGGTGGTCACATGCATTCAAAATCTTAACTAGCATATCGTCTATATAAACTTCCATGGTCTTTCCTATTTGCTTTTCAAACATCTTATTTACGAGCCATTGATAAGTAGCTCCAGTGTTTTTTAACCCGTAGGGCATTACATTGTAACAATATATACCGAAATTTGTTATAAACGAAGTCTTGTCCTGATCTTCCTGGTTCATCTTAATTTGGTTGTACCCGGAATAAGCATCAACAAAACTCATCAACTCGTGCCTGGCCGTAGCATTAATCATTTGATCGATATTCGGCAGTGGAAACGAATCTTTCGGGCACACCTTATTAAGATTTTTATAGTCTACACATATACGAAATTTATTGTTCTTCTTAGGAACTACTACTACATTGGCTAGTCAGTTTGGATATTTTACGTTTCTGACCGGACCGATTTTAAGCAAGCCGGTTACCTCTTCTTTGACGAATTTATTCCTAGCCTCGGTAATAGAGCGCTTCTTCTGTCGTACTGGTGGTACGTTGGGATCCAAACTCAGTTTGTGCACGGCTATTTCCGTCGGGATCCCTGTCATATCCTTGTGTGACCATGCAAAACAATCAACGTTAACTTTAAAGGAATTCAATAAAACCAGACCTGAGCTCGGGGTGCAGTCCTATTCCCAAGTGAAATTTTCTTTCTAAGAATTCTTCGAACAATGACACTTGCTCTAGTTCCTCTGCCGTGGATTTTGTTGCGTCCGTTTCTTCTGGAACTTGGAAATATCTCGGCACCTGATATTGTTCTGACGATTCTGCCCCTGGAATAACCTTTTCTAACTCGGGAGTAGATGCTGGTTCCTGTAATTGGCATGCCGTGCGCTCCTTCCCTTTGCTACTGTAAACTGAGATTGCATTTATCTTCCTCGTTGACGCTTGGTCACCTCTTATCTGCTTGATTCCTTCGGGCATCGGAAACTTCAGCAATTGGTGATACGTTGAAGGTGAAACTTTCATCTCGTGTAACCATGGCCTTCCTAAGATGATGTTGTATCCCATATCACCATCCATTACTTCTAAGAGAGTTTTTCTCATTACTTCTTCAGTATTCGTGAGCAGCAAGATCTCTCCCCGGGTCGTCACGCTCGCAAGGTTGAATCTAACGAGGAGTTTTGTCACCGGAATAATGCTTTCAGTGAGTTTAGCTTGTTCCAATACTCTCCATTGTATGATATTAGCCGAACTTCCTAGATCTACTAGAACTCTCTTAATTTTAAAATCTAACACATCTAAAGAGATTACCAGTGCGTCGTTGTGTTCTAACAGCAATCTGTGTGCGTCTTCCTCCATGCAAGTGATATCGTCCTCCCGGAGTCTTTTGCTGTGAGTTATCGATACTTTAGTCTTCTTTGCCACCAAAAAGGTGACCCCGTTAATCTCGTTCCCCACAAAGATCATGTTGATCGTTCGACATGGGATTTCTTCTCCTGCTTTTAAGGATTCCGCGTTATCTCTGTGGTGGCCGTAATTGTTCCTAACTCGATCACTCAGGACTTCTCGGAGATGACCATTCTTCAATAGCGTTGCCACCTCATCCAGAAAATGTCGGCAGTCCCCTGTCCGGTGACCGTTCATCCCGTGGTATTCGTACCATAAATTGGGATCCCTCTGGCTGGAATCGGACCTCATAAGTCTTGGGAATCGTGCTTCTTTAATGTTCCTTATGGCTGACACCAATTCCACTACACTGACGTTAAAGTTATATTCTGATAACCTAGGGTAAGAAATATCTTTAGACCCCGACGTTTTTTTATCTTGAAGTGATCTATTGTTTCGACCATGATCAGTCACTCCGTTAACGGTGAACTTGTTTGCTGCTCGAAAATTTCTGCCACGACCTTCGGTATGTTCGTAGAGCAAAAACCGACCCCTCGAAGTCCGCCTATCCGTGTCGTAGTCATCCTTTGATTTTTCTCTATTCTTCTCCCGTCCTTCGGCCGATAATGTAGAACCGACCTGGTCATCTTCGATCCTTATCTTTGACTCGTACCGGTTGTGAACATCTGCCTAGGTTGTTGCTTGAAACTCAAGAAGACTCTCCTTCAGCTTCCAAGAAGCATCAGAACTTCTCAGATTTAATCCTTTGGTGAATGCTTCGACTACCCACTCATCCGGGATGGCCAGGAGCAACATTCTTTCATTCTGGAATAGGTTAACACACTCTTGTAATAATTCGGATTCCCCTTGTGCGATTTTGAATATGTCGGCCTTCCAAGCTAGCACTTTTCTGGCCCCGGCATGAGCTTTAATGAAAGAATCCGCGAGCATCTCAAAGGAATCTATGGAATGTTTGAGCAGTAATGAATACCACGTTAGGGCTCCCCTTGTGAGAGTTTCGCCGAATTTCTTTCACAATACATATTCAATTCCGTGAGGAGCTAGATCATTCCCTTTCACCGCCGTTGGGTAGGCGGTAATATGTTCCTATGGGTCTAAAGTTCCGTCATACTTTGGAACTTCAGGCATTTTAAAATGCTTCGGGATTAGTTCTAGTTCCGCACTTGCCTTGTACGGTAATTGAACATACTTCTTCGGGTTCAAGCCTTTCAATACTGGTGGTGTGCCCGAGATTTGATCCATGCAGATGTTTACTTCCCTCGTGAACCGCAAAAGCTCATCTTTGAATGAATCGTTCTCGTTCTTAAGACCTGATATGCTCCCCCCCTCCTCCAGCCCCATCGGGGCCAACTTTACCCCTGGGAGTGTTGTTGTCGACTCTCTGCGTTGTTTGGTCAGCGGGAACAACCTGAGGAATTGGATCGCGTATGTTTGCACTATTCGAAGCACCTAATAGCGCTGCTTCAGTTGCGTCATAACCTGATCCTGCCATGTGAGATAGCCTAGAATAATTGTCTGTTTCTCTTGCAGGATCCTCACAGCATCCGCTACTTGCTCCTCGTCAGCATCATCGGGAGTTGTCTCCCGAACCCGTCGAGGGTATCGCATGTCATGCACAGGTGTGGCGCCATTCCCCTCATTGCGGGTGTCACTGATTGAATCCTCGATTTGAGGGTGATCCCCTCAAATTTCAGGGTTGTGTACATCGTTAATAATGTTATTTGCCATTCTTTTGTGATATTTTTTATGACAAAATAATCAAAACATGTTAGTAAAAAAGGCAAGGATCAATTAAATTGTACGGCTGTCTAGGCCCCACGGTGGGCGCCAAACTGTTTGCCCGTAAGACGGCAAAGTTAAATTTATACGCGATTTCTAGACAAGTGAACTAATTTGATCCTGAAATAATATAATAATTGAATAAATACACAGTACTTAGCCTTGGAATGCAGATGAAATAGAAAGATAGTGATTCTGTGAACACGGTTTCCGAATACAGCAATGATGAGATCAAAAATCAAGAGAGTGAAATTGTATAAAGCTTTGTATAAAATATAGTAAATGTTCTTACGAGAAATTTCGTGTGCTTTATAATGATAACTGAGCTCACTATTTATAGCTATGTCTAGGGAAGAAGGTCCTAGGACCGTGCCCTCCTTTAATATCAATTATGAGGGTCATTGATGAAGATGTAACGTTGAACGTAAATGCCAAATTCTTTGTAACGGACCGTCGTTTTTAATGCTGTAGAATATTCCTTAGTAAATGCTACCGGACGCAGAGTATTTAATACATTTTTATGAACGTTATCCGTTCCGGTGACAAGCGCAGTGGCTGCGTTCGTTCCTCAGCCATTCCATCTTAGATTTCACCTGTCCTCCTTTTAGTCAGCCACGTGTCATATCATATTTTACCCTATACAATGATAATGGAATGTGTTTGAATTGATTGGGTTGAGATCGTTTAGGAGTAATACACGCTAATTGATTGCTCTGCCCGCTATTATACAATTGTACTCCCTATTTATTAGGCAAATTACACGTCTGTATTTATGAATACAGAAGCGCGAATATAGTCGGGTAATTAAAAAAAATGATCTACACCATAAAGTTTAATGAGGCGTGTTTGAATTGATTTTGTTGAGATTTTTTTAGAGTGATACACGCTAATTGATTTCTCTTTCCGTTATTAAACAGTTGAACTCCCTATTTATCAGGCGAACTCCCCGACTGTATTCATGAATACAGTCGCGCAAATACAACGAATTAATACAGTCGGGTAGCAACAAAATATTAGCTATAGGAAGTAAATATGTATATGGTAGCTATAGGAAGTTAATAGCCACTAAACTATAGTAATTTCTGAAAATTTTCCTTTTGGAAATAGCATTGTATATAAGATCTACATCTTACAAATTATGGACTTTTGTAATATTAAATAAATTTATATTACTAGTATTTACTTATCAAATTTAGAGACGGATCAACAACTTAAAATTAGTAGAAGTAAAGTTCTGGTTTATCACCAAAGAAAGATCCTTGGTTTCGTAGGTACCTAAATATCTTAAATGCTGCTAGAATTTTAGCTTATATGTTAATAGTGAATCTTCAATTCCCAACTTCCAACATATTAGGACCGGTTTGGGGTACGGTTAGTTCATCGGAAGGATCGTCCTTCCAATTTGAATTTTTTTTTTAAAAGTTTTAATCTTGTTGACAATGACAACAGTCGCGACTATAAACAGACTCGTGACTATGACAGGGCGGTACGCTTTAATCTCTCTCAATCCTACTCATGAAACCACATGGAAAAAGAAAGAATGGAGAAAACTCCAAAGAGTCTGCTAGAATTTTCGCAGAGTACTATTTTAAAGGTACCTAAGATACTTTATCTGAGGATAAGCTTGAAGGTATTTCGATGCAAACTGATCAATCTTTGATTTCTAACCGAGGGCCGATCCTGCAAATAGCTTAAATTGGTGAGTTGTGTAGTTCAATCAAATTAACAGAAAGAGACTACAAAAGTAATGTGTCCCTTGTATTTATATGCTTTCTGAAGGAGAGAAGTTGCACCTATTTATGAAAACATTACATACCTTTGGCCTTTGGGTTCGTTTAGAAAATTAACGGTGGTGTTTTTCTTAAAGACAACTTTTAGGTTTTTGTAGTAAAATAAAAAAACAAGTATTAAATATATATATGTTTTTTAAATATATATATATATATATTTTTTTTACCTTGGAGAAACTTGACCAAAAGACTAAGTCTAATTAGATATGTCCATCAGCTCAATTACCTTCGAAGCTAAAATAAAGGATGGTAAAACAAATTTTGTTAGTACTTGAATAGAAAAAAGAACGAAAAGAAGAAGATTCCCTCTACCTTTAGGTTTAATTATCCACGAGAAATTTGACTTGGATTCTATAACTAATGAAATACTTTTACGTTTTTATACTTTATTATTATAGAGATATCTAATTAATAAAAGGATATTTTTATTCACCAACATTATATTCGTTCTTATAAATAAAATAAAAAAATAATTCCATATCCACGACATAAAGGAATCACACAACTAAAAAAGTGTGATTTTTCGTGAAAAATTAAGGAGAGACCTAATAGTCCCTCGCTAGAAGGTATGATAGCGTACAGAACCGATAGTTAACTCACGGTCAAACTGTAACGACCCGGCCAGTCGTTTTGAGAGTAATAGCTCCGATCCCCTACTGTCTCCCCCAAATCTTTTTCTGCTATTGTAACTTGCCGGGATGATTGGTTTTGAATTTTGGAGTGTTTTGGGACACTTAGTCCCTAAATGAGAGCTTAAACCTTAGAATTTAGACCGTAGTCGGAACTGTATGAAGACGACTCCGGAATAGAGTTTCGTCGGTTTCGTTAGCTCTGTTAGGTGATTTTGGGTTTAGGAGCATGTCCGGAATATGTTTTGGGGGTCTGTAGTAGATTTAGGCTTGAATTTGCGGAAGCTAGTTTTTCGGCGATACCGATCGATAGTGAAAATTTTGATATCGAGCTCGGAATGGAATTCCAAAAGTGGCTGTAGGTTCATAATGTCATATGTGACCTTTGTGTAAAATTTGAGGTCATCCGGACTAGATTTGATGTGGTTCGGCGTCGTTTGTAGAATTTGGAAAACTTTAAATTCTTAGGTTTGAATCCGTGATTAATTCATGATTTTGGTATTGTTCGACGTGGTTTAAAGGCTCGACTAAATTCGTAAGGTGTTTTAGGATTGGTTGGTATGTTTGGTTGAGGTCCCGGGGGCCTCGGGTATGTTTCGGATGCTTAACGGGTGAAAACTTGGACTTAGAGAAATTTCTGAACTTTGCTGGTTCTGGTGTTTTCGCACCTGCAGAAAAGAGACCGCAGGTGCGCGAGCCGCACATGCGGAGATGAAAGCGCAGATGCGATAAATCGAGAGTTGGCCTGGGGTCGCAGGTGCGAGGAAGTTTCCGCATCTGCGATGCCCGCAAATGCGCAAGGATGTTCGCACATACGCAAGATGCGCAGAAGCGGAAGGGACTCCGCAGGCGCAAGGGCGCAGATGCGGCCCTTTCGTCGCGGGTGCGAAGGCAGAGGGGGTAAGTGAGTTGTGCAGATATGCACGTTTTTCGTACAAGCGCACCGGCAGGTGCGAGCCCAGGTTCCGCAGGTGCGGAAATACCTGGGCAGTGATTAAAACCGAAGGGCTTCGCGATTTTTATCATTTTTGGCTTTGCAAACTCGGGTTGGGGCGATTGTTGAGAGCATTTTCGAGGAATTTCTTGAGGTAAGTTCCTTGTGCTTATTTTTGGTCAATAATCTTACCTTGCCATATATTTTTCCACCTAGTTAATGTGTATTTTAGGTGAAAATTGGAAGTTGGAGACTAGGGATTTGGGAGTTGGAATTGTGGATTGGAGGACCATTTGGTGTCGGATTTTAGTAAATTTGATATGGTTAGACTCGTGAGTGAATGAGCTTTCTAGTTTCGTAAATTTTGTCGGGTTTCGAGACGTGGGCTCAGGGGGCCGGGTTTGAGCCAATTTCGAATTTTGGCCTAATTTTATAGTTTTTCTTGTGGGATTCATTCCATTAGCGCGTATTGATGGTATTGTACTATTTTGAATAGATTCGGGCCATTTGGAGTTGGATACTCGTGGCAAGAACGTGATATCAAGTTGATTTGAGTGGTTCGAGGTAAATGACTTGCCTAACCTTGTGTTGGGGACTTTCCCCTTAAGATATCTTGATATTATTTGGTGTGTGGGCGCCGTGTACTTGAGGTGACGAGTACGTATACGGGCTATTATTGCAAATATCATGTTTAACCTTTTTAAATCATAAATTGCTTCTCTTATTAACTGTACTAATATGTTTAATTGTGTAGTTTAGACTAGTAAAGCATGCTTACGTGTTTTAACTACTTAATTGACATTTTGTGCGTCATGTTCAGTTAAGTCCTTATTTGCCTTATCTGTGTCCAGTATAAACTGTATAACTCGATGTCATATCTGTCATTTCATCTTGTATTGCATATTTAAATTGGGACTACAGACGTATTTCGGGAGATCCCCATGTACTGCATATTTACTTTGGGACTACGAACGTATTCTGAGAGATCCCCCTGTACTGCATATTTACTTTGTGATTACGGACGTATTCCGGGAGATCCCCCTGTACTGCATATTTACTTTGGGACTACGGACGTATTTCAGGAGATCCCCCTGTACTGCATATTTACTTTGGGACTACTAACGTATTCCAGGAGATCCCCCAGCACTGCATATTTACTTTGGGACTACGGAGGTATTCTGGGAGATCCCCCTGTACTGTATATTCATTTGAAACTACGGGACGGTATTCCGAGAGATTTCCCACTGTGTTTACCTTGTTTTGAGCCGAGGGCTCCCTTAACTGTTAAAATTTTGAGAATTTCTTTTAACTATGTTACCGTAAATTCTACTTATATCTTTTACTGTTTAATTTATTATATTTACTCTGGTAGGGCCTTAACCTGACCTCGTCACTACTCGACCGAGGTTAGGCTTGGCACTTACTGGGCACCATTGTAGTGTACTCATGCCCTTCCCTGCACATGTTTTCATGTGCAGATCCAGGTGCGAGTTATCAGCCTCGGGGTTAGTACGTGCTGCTAATTCTAGGAGACTTCAAGGTACCTCTGCTTGCGTCTGCAGATCTTCGGAGTCCCCTTCTACTCCCTCGTCTAGAGATTTTCCTTATTAACTTCAGACTTTTGTATAGAGCTACATAGATTATAGCAGCTTGTGACTTAGTGATATTTCGGGTCTTGGGAAATTATTTTGTGTATGCCGAGTGGTACTACTCTTGGCTATTTAAAATATACTATTTATCTTAAAAAAATATTGTGTTTTCTTTATATTTTCCGCAAATGTTAGGCTTACCTAGTCGTAAAGACTAGGTGCCATCACGACACCTTACACAGAGGGTTAATTTGGGTCGTGACACAAACTCTTCAATATAAAGGGCTCTTTGATGTACGTTGTAATCACCAATTTAATGAATTTTTCTTTAGAAGTATTCTTCTTCAGGTAATGCTCTCTCTTCCTTGAATTTGAATGTCACACCAAATCCTGTCTATATCACTATCTCCTTTTTTTTATAAATATATTTTAGTTATTGGATAGCCTAGTCTATATCCACAGCTGACGTGACTCCCTACCGACGTCTTTCCTTTCATATAATATACGGCTGAGTGACTTCGTAACCTCAACATAATATTTTTTTTCTTACTGTAGCATAGGCCTTCGTTGGGCTTTCGTCCCTTCGCCTATGGACGGCGGTTTGACTTCGCTATCGCTCATGACTTGGTATATAGCCGTGTAGTCATCGTCACAAAATACATTGTGTGTCGCGTACTATCTGATGGTTGACACCAATCCTGTTCAAAAGTGATGACTCACTTTGATTTATTTTCATGAATTCATAAGCATTTATCATACCCTTTTAAGTTTTTTTTTCCACTTCATATCATTCGTAGATGCTCATCTGTTATTCAAATGCAGGGATCGATGATAATCCGAGGTTTACTAGGAGCTAAAATAGAGGAAGCTCGAAGCTTAGCTATGGCGATGGAAGAAGAAAAAGAATCGAGGGAAGAGAAGAGAGAAGAAGAGAGACTCTATGTGAAGATTGTAATTGTTATTATGATATTTCAATTGTAATACAATCACATATATGTAAACAAAAATGAGCTATAATGAAAGATTCTTTTTAACTACTTCTCAACTAACTCTAACTAACTTTTGGCTCCCTAACTAACTTCCGAAACTAACCACTAACTGTCACTCTTCTTTACTAAATCCAGCTCACTTATATTATTAATACATCACTAATCACAATTTGTATAATAGTACATCCCCACAAAAGAGATTCTTGTCCTCAAAGATCAAAGTGAGGAAATCGAATTTTAAGCTCATTGTAGTATTCCCATGTAGCATCATCAGCTGGTATGCCCTTCTATTTAACGAGCACTTGTGCCACAACTTATTCCCCCTTTTCACCATCCTTCTCTATAAAACCAACTCCTATTTAGGGCATTGAGGGTAAGCAATGCCGACTACTGGAGGATAAGAGATATGATCAGGAATAGCATAACACTTCTTCAGCAAAGACACATGGACAATTAGATGGATTTTGACTGATGCTGGAAGTAAAAGTGTATAGGGACAGAACCTATACTCTTGGTCACCTGAAATGGTCCATTGAACTTAGCAGCTAGTTTCTGGTATGGTTGAGAAGATATGGTTGTCTGCTTATAGGGTTGAACTTTCAAATACACCCAATCTCCAACTTGGAAGGATCTGTCACTCATGTGTTTGTCAGCCTCATTCTTCATTCTTAGCTGGGCTCTAGATAAATGATGTTTGAGGAGTTGAAGTTTGAGTTCCCCACTAGTGAGAATGTTGTCCACTTCACTTGCAGCAAATTCACCAGGAATGTATGGAAGATGTATAAGAGGGGCCTGCCATATAAAGCTTCAAATGGGGTGGTATGGATGGCTGAATGATAGTTGGTATTGTACCAATATTAAGCTATAGGAAGATAGGATAGCCAGCCAGTAGGATCTTCTACACAAAAACATCTGAGATAAGTTTCAAGGCATCTGTTTACCACTTCTGTTTGACTATCAGATTGTGGGTGGTAGGCTGATGACATATTGAGTTGTACACTTGTACTCCTTGTAAAGCAGATATCTCCTGCCAAAAATTGCTCAAGAACACTGTATCTTTGTCGCTGGTTATGGCTTCAGGAAAACCATGTAATTTCACAATGTTATCTAAGAAGGTCTGAGCCACTGTATGTGCGGTATAAGGGTGTTTCAAGGTAAGGAAGTGAGCATACTTGCTCAACATCTCTACAACTACCATGATAACTTCATACCCTTTAACCTTTGGTAAACCATCAATGAAATCCATGCTAATTTGAGACCAAATAGTGTCAGGTATGGGTAAAGGTGATAATAGACAAGGTGAAGTTGCTAGGTCATCCTTGTTCTTTTGACACACATCACAGACTTGTACATAAGCTTTTACATACTTCACGAGGTCCTTCCAATAGAACAATGTTTGTAACCGTTTGAGGGTAGCTTCTACTCCTGAGTGACCACCATGTAGGGTGTTGTGCCAATACGATATGATAGTCTACCTGATGGATCCTTTGCCTACAACTAGTTTACCTTTCCTTCTTAGCTGCATATGGGATCAAGTGTGCTAAGGGTGTTTGGTGGAATCTGCCTGTAACTCTTCAATTAGCTTCTTCACCTCTGGATCCTGATCCCAGCTGGAAATAATGGACTGTAGCATCTCAGAAGTTTGATGGAAAACCACCAAGGCTAATAGTTCAGCACCACTAATTTTGGAGAGTGCATCAGCCACTTTGTTTTCTACTCCTTTCTTATACTCTATGACATAATCAAAGGGCATGAGTTTAGTTAGCCACCTCAGTTGAGTATTGGTGTGAATTTTCTGCTTCATCAGGAATTTCAAACCTTTTTGATCAGTTCTAATAATGAATCTTTGCCAAATAAGTATTGAGACTACTTCATTACTGCATGTCCAATAACAAGGAGTTTTCTGTCATATACAAACATAAGAGTTTTCTTCTGAGATAAAGCCTTGCTAAGGAAGGCAATGGGGTGGCCTTACTGCATTAGTACTGCTCCAATGCCATATCCACTAGCATCAGTCTCAACCACAAAAGTTTTGGTGAAGTCAGGTAGAGCTAAGACAGGAGCTTGAGTTAGTGCCTTCTTTAGCTCATTAAATGCCTTAGTAGCCTGTGATGACCATATGAAACCTTCCTTCTTTAAGAGGCCAGTTAGTGGTCGACTAATGATACCAAAGCTTCTGATGAATCTTCTGTAATAGCCTGGTAATCCCAAGAACCCTCATAACTATTTAAGGGTAGTAGGAATGAGCCAATTATGTATAGCTATGATCTTCTAAGAGTCTATTGGTACACCTTCAACAGTGATGAAATGCCCCAGGTATTCAATCATTTGAACTCCAAAAACATATTTACTCCTTTTTGCAAATAACTGATGCCTCCTCATTTCTTCAAAGACCAATTGCAAGTGTTGTAGATGATCTTGTATACTCTTGCTATATATCAAGATATCATCAAAGAAAACTAGAGCAAATTTCCTCAAAAATTGATGGAACACAGAGTTCATAGGACCTTGGAAGGTAGCTGGTGCATTGGATAAGCCAAAAGGCATAACAAGGTACTCATAATGACCCGAATGAGTCCTAAAAGCTGTTTTAGGGATGCCATCAATAACCATTCTTAGCTGATGATAGCCTAATATGAGGTAAATTTTAGAAAAAAATTTCTGAACCACCTAGTCATCCAACAAATCTTTCACAATGGGAATTGGGAATTTGTTCTTGATAATCTGTTTATTTAGATCCCTGTTGTTACACCTTGTGCGTCCCAAGGTGACGTATAATGAATATGAGACTTGTTAATCATGATTTAAGTGAGTTTAAAGTCATAATATGACTATATATGAGGTTTGGATAAAAAATATAAAGTTTGGAAAAAATTGAATTAAAGTTTCGGAAAAACTGACTAAGGATTTGCCTTGTAAAAAAGCTTTTTGAAAAATATATTTCGTGTGCTATATGAGGTCTTTTTGGTACATATTATATACCAAATTGAAGGTCTTGGAATGTAGTTTTCAACGCTCATAACCATTCATTCATAGACACACGGATAAAAAGTTATAAGCATTGGAAGAAGGCCCAATCATAGGATGCCAAGTAGCACCTTTTTGACTTTTAAAAAAAATGGGATTTTTACATCCCATCTCGCCTCTTTCTCCATTTTTCCAGAGAGCTCACCCAAACAACACCCCTAACCTTACCCTTAATCTCTCTACAAGAGCTTCAAATTAGATTATTGTCATGACCCGAATTTTCCACCTTCGGACCGTGATGGCGCCTAATATTTCACTTGCTAGGCAAGCCAACGTTAGAATAATATTAACCATTTTTAAAATAATTTTTAAATTTATTAATAATAAGGAAGCAAATGCGGAAGCAATTTTGAAATAACCCATAATAATAACGGTGTCTAAATACCATCCCAGAATTGGTGTCACAAGTGCATGAGCTTCTAGAATAAATACAAATAAAGGTCTAAATAAAATAAAGCTGTCTGGAAATAAACACACAACTAAAGTACAATAGACGGAGACTTCAGAACTGCGAACGCCATGCAGTGCAGAGTGTAGTATCAGTACAACCGACCCCATGTACTGGTAAGTGTTGAGCCTAATCTCGATGAAGTAGTGACGAGGCTAAGGCGATTAACTTACATTAATCTGTACGCAATATTAGTAATAACAACAATAATATAAATAAATCAGGTAATTCATTTATAATAATTGAAGGCAACTCAGCAGTCATAACCAATTATCATTTCCATTAATTCTGTTGTAGCGTGCAACCCGCTCTCACAATATATTCACATTCAATTCTGTTGCAGCGTGTAACACGCTCCTCCAATATATTCATTTTAATCAAGTCTGTTATATATTTATTTCAATCAAGTATATATATAGACTTTTTCATAAGTCTATTGCGGTGTGCAACCCGATCCTCCAATATCAACTTTTCATAAGTCTGTTGCGGCGTGCAACCCGATCCTCCAATATTAACTTTTCATAAGTCTGTTGCGGCGTGCAACCCGATCCTCCAATATTAACTTTTCACAAGTGTGTTGCGGCATGCAAACCGATCCACCAATATTCCGTTTCAATCAATTCTTATAGAAGAAATTTTTCCAATAAATGCAACAATTAATATAAAATTATAAGACAACAAGTATACAACAATTATAATTTAATTATGAAACAAACAATGACAATTAACAATTGATTATAGAAATCAGGGAGAAAATAGGCAGTTTAATATTTGATATGCTAAATGTCAAATAACAATTAAAATACATAATTCAAATAGCATATAACAATTAATGCAGGAATTCAAGAATTTATATTTTCACAAGGAATAAGAGAGAAACAATTATTATGGTGATTAATTTATGATTAAAAATATTTTATGATTTTTTAAGTAAGCAGGCAAACAATTAATTTGACGACATATAGACACTCGTCACCTCGCCTATACGTCGTTTACATACAATTCACATAACAAACAATTTAAGGGTTCTATTCCCTCAAGTCAAGGTTAACCCCGACACTTACCTCGCTTTACAAATTCCAATCAATTATTTAACCACAACTTTTCCTTTTAAATTTGCCTCCGAAAGCTTCAAATCTATTCACAAACAATTCAATATATTCAATACTAATCATATGAATTAATTTCATATGAATTTACAAATTTTTCAGATAAAAATCCGAAATTCATTAAAATATTCGGCAGTGGACCCATGTCTCAAATCCCGAAAAACTCGCGAAATCCGAACACCTGTTTCGATACGAGTTCAACCATACCAAATTTGTCTAATTCCGATATCAAATGGACCTTCAAATCTTAATTTTTCATTTTTGAAAGATTTTTTAAAAATCTGATTTTTCTTCCATAAATTTACGGATTCATGATATAAATGAGTATGAAATCATGAAGTACAATTAATATAGGATAAGGAACACTTATCCCAATATTTTCCCGTAAAAATCGCCCAAAATTCGCCTTACCCGAGCTCAAAAATGGGAAAGAATTTAAAATGGGTCGAAACCCCATTTCCAGAACTTAAGTTCTATTTCTGGGATTTTTACCCATCGCGAACGCGGTCAGTGCCTCACGTTCGCGAAGAACAATTATGTACTGTCAAATTTTACTCTTCGCGAATGCGAGGGCTACCTCGCGAACGCGATGCATGCTTGGCTTGGCCTTCGCGAACGCGAAGGCTAATTTTTCCTGGCCAGTCTCTTTTCCTTCGCGAAAGCGAGGCTTCTATCGCGAAGGCGAAGCTTTGAACCTCAAGCCTTCGCGAATGCAGTCACTATGGTGCGAACGCGAAGCACAAAATGTGCCAGCCCAATTTTCTCTTGGCGTTCGCGAGAGTACCTTTGCGAACGCGAAGAAGTACATACCAGAAGCCTGAAGTCTGCAGAAAACCAGATTTTCCAAGTCCGAAATCATCCCGTAGCCTATCCGAAACTCACCTGATCCCTCGGGGCTCCAAACCAAATATGCAAACAAGTTCTAAAACATCATACAAACTTGCTCGGGTGATCGAATCGCCAAAATAACACCTAGAGCTATGAATCGGACACCAAATCAAAGAAAATTTTTAAGAAAACTTTAAAACTTATATTTTTACAACCGGACGTTTGAATCACGTCAAATCAACTTCGATTCTCACCAAATTCGGCAGACAAGTCATAAATATTATAGTGGACCTATACCGGGCTCCGAAATCAAAATACGGACCTGAGGTCAATAAATCCAACATAAGTAATTTCTTAGAAATCATTAAGCTTTTAAGCTTTTAATTTTTCATCAAAATTCCATAACTCGGGCTAGGGATCTCGGAATTCGATTCCGGGCATACGCCCAAGTCCCAAATCACGATAAGGACCTACCAAAATTTTCAAAACACTGATCCGGGTGCGTTTGCTCAAAATGTTGACCAAAGTCAACTTAGTTGAGTTTTAAAGCTCTATTTCCCATTTAATCCATTTTTCACATACAAACTTTCCGGAAAATTATACGGACTGCGCACACAAGTAGAGAAATGATAAATGGTGCTTTTCAAGGTCTTAGAATATAAAATTACTTATTAAATTTAAATATGATATTTTGGGCCATCACATTCTCCACCTCTAAAACAAACGTTCGTCCTCGAACTGAGTTAGAAAAAAGTACCTGAGCTGGGGAAAAGGTGTGGATATTTACTCTGCATGTCCAACTCGTACTCCCAGGTAGATGCCTCTACCGACTAACCTGTCCACTGCACCCGAATTGAAGAATAACTCTTAGACCTCAACTGTCGGACCTGCCGGGCTAGAATAGCCACCGGCTCCTCCTCGTAAGTCAAATCTTTGTCCAATTGGACTGAGATGAAATCTAACACATGGGACGGATCACCATGATATTTTCGGAGCATAGACACATGGAACACTGGATGAACCGCTGATAAACTAGGTGGTAATGCAAGCCTGTAAGCTACTTCACCCACCCTTTCAAGAATTTCAAAGGGTCCGATATACCTAGGGCTCAACTTGCCCTTCTTTCCGAACCTCATTACACCTTTCATAGGTGAAACCCGGAGCAATATTTGTTCTCCAACCATGAATGCAATATCACGAACTTTATGATCGGCATAACGCTTTTGCCTAGACTGAGCTGTGCGAAATCGATCCTGAATAATCTTGACCTTATCCAAGGCATCCTGTACCAAATCGGTACCCAATAATCGAGCCTCTCCCGGTTCAAACCAACCAACTGGTGATCGACATCGCCTTTCATATAATGCCTCATATGGAGCCATCTGAATGCTCGACTGGTAGCTATTATTATAAGCAAACTCCGCAAGTGGTAAGAAATGATCCCAAGAACCTCCAAAGTCTTTAACACAAGCGCGAAGCATATCTTCCAATATCTGAATAGTGCGCTCTGATTGTCCGTCTGTCCGTGGATGAAATGCTGTACTCAACTCCACCCGTGTGCCTAACTCACGCTGTACAACCCTTCAGAAATGTGAGGTAAACTGCGTACCTCAATCTGAAATAATAGACACGTGCACACCGTGAAGGCGGACAATCTCACGAATGTAAATTTCAGCTAAACTCTCTGAAGAATAGGTAACTGCCACTGGAATGAAATGGGGTGACTTAGTCAACCTGTCCACAATGACCCAAACTGCGTCAAATTTTCTCTGTGTCTGTGGAAGACCAACAACAAAATCCATAGTGATACGTTCCCACTTCCACTCAGGAATTTCTAACTTCTGAAGCAAACCACTAGGTCTTTGATGCTCGTACTTAACTTGCTGACAATTCAGACACCGAGCTATATGTGCAACTATATCCTTTTTCATTCTCCTCCACCAATAATGTTTCCACAAATCTTGATACATTTTAGCGGTATCTGGATGAATAGAATACCTGGAACCATGTGCCTCTTCAAGAATTAATTCACGAAGCCCATCCACATTAGGCATACAAATACGGCCCTGCATTCGCAGAACTCCATCTTCCCCCACAACAACCTGTTTGGCATCACCGTGCCGCACCGTGTACAACCGACCCCATGTACTGGTAAGTGCTGAGCCTAACCTCGATGAAGTAGTGACGAGGCTAAGGCGGTTCACTTACATTAACATGTACGCAATATTAGTAACAACAACAATAATAGAAATAAATCAGGTATTTCATTTATAATAATTGAAGGCAACTCAGCAGTCATAACCAATTATCATTTCCATTAATTCTGTTACAGCGTGCAACCCGCTCTCACAATATATTCACATTCAATTCTGTTGCAGCGTGCAACCCGCTCTCACAATATATTCACATTCAATTCTGTTGCGGCGTGCAACACGCTCCTCCAATATATTTATTTTATTCAAGTCTGTTATATATTTATTTCAATCAAGTACATATATAGACTTTTTAATAAGTCTGTTGCGGCGTGCAACCCGATCCTCCAATATTAACTTTTCATAAGTCTGTTGCGGCATGCAACCCGATCCTCCAATATTCCGTTTCAATCAATTCTTATAGAAAACATTTCCCCAATAAATGCAACAATTAATATAAAATTATAAGACAACAAGTATACAACAATTATGATTTAAGAATTGATTATAGAAATCACAGAGAAAATATGCAGTTTAATATTTGATATGCTAAATGTCAAATAACAATTAAAATACATAATTCAAATAGCATGTAACAATTAATGCAGGAATTCAAGAATTTATATTTTGACAAGAAATAAGAGAGAAACAATTATTATGGTAATTAATTTATGATTAAAAATATTTTATGATTTTTTAAGTAAGCAGGCAAATAATTAATTTGATGACGTATAGACACTCGTCACCTCGCCTATACGTCGTTTACATGCAATTCACATAACAAACAATTTAAGGGTTCTATTCACTCAAGTCAAGGTTAACCCCGACACTTACCTCGCTTTGCAAATTCCAATCAGTTATTCAACCATAACTTTTCCTTTTAAATTTGCCTCCGAAAGCTTCAAATCTATTCACACATAATTCAATATATTCAATACTAATCATAGGAATTAATTCCATATGAATTTACAAATTTTTCGGATAAAAATTCGAAATTCATTAAAATATTTTGTAGTGGGACCCACGTCTCAAATCTCGGAAAAACTCATAAAATCCAAACACCCGTTCCGATATGAGTTCAACCATACCAAATTTGTCCAATTCCGATATCAAATGGACCTTCAAATCTTAATTTTTCATTTTTGGAAGATTTTATAAAAATCTGATTTTTCTTCCATAAATTCACGGATTCATGATATAAATGAGTATGAAATCATGAAATATAATTAATATAGGATAAGGAACACTTACCCCAATATTTTCCCGTGAAAATCGCCCAAAAATCGCCTTACCCGAGCTCAAAAATGGAAAATAATTGAAAATGAATCAAAACCCCATTTCCAGAACTTAAGTTCTGTTTTTAGGATATTTACCCTTCGCGAACGCGGTCAGTGCCTCGCGTTCGCGAAGCACAATTATGTGCTGTCAAATTTTACTCTTCGCGAACGCGAGGGCTACCTCGCGAACGTGATGCATGCCTGGCTTGGCCTTCGCGAACGCGAGATGCCCTTCGCGAACGTGAAGGCTAATTTTTCCTAGCCAGTCTCTTTCCTTTCACGAACGTGAGACTTCTATCGCGAAGGCGAAGCTTTGAACCTCAAGCCTTCGCGAACGCGGTCACTATGGCGCGAACACGAAGCACAAAATGTGCCAGCCTAATTTGCTCTTCGCGTTCGCGAGAGTACCTTCGCGAACGCGAAGAAGAACACACCAGAAGCCTGAAGTCTGTAGAAAACCAGATTTTCTAAGTTCGAAATCATCCCGTAGCCTATCCGAAATTCACCCAAGCCCTCGGGGCTCCAAACCAAACATGCACACAAGTTCTAAAATATCATACGGACTTGCTCGCGCAATCTAATCGCCAAAATAACACCTAAAACTACGAATCAGACACCAAATCAAAGGAAGTTTTCAAGAAATACGGACCAAATTCGGCAGACAAGTCATAATGTTAAATCTCGTTAAATCAACTCCGATTCTCACCAAATTCGGCAGACAAGTCATAAATATTATAGTGTACCTATACCGGGCTCCAGAACCAAAATACGGACTCGAGGTCAATAAATCCAACATCAGTAATTTCTTAGAAATCATTAAGCTTTCAAGCTTTTAATTTTTTATCAAAATTCCATAACTCGGGCTAGGGACCTCAGAATTCGATTCTGGGCATACGCCCAAGTCCCAAATCACGATACGGACCTACCGGAGTTTTCAAAATACTGATCCGGGTCCGTTTACTCAAAATGTTGACCAAAGTCAACTTAGTTGAGTTTTAAAGCTCAATTTCCCATTTTAATCCATTTTTCACATAAAAACTTTCCGGAAAATTGTATGAAACTGCGCACGCAAGTCGAGGAATGATAAATAGTACTTTTCAAGGTCTTAGAATATAGAATTACTTATTAAATTTAAAGATGACATTTTGGGTCATCACAATTATCATCCCGGGGACGAAATCAAGAAGCGATAATATTAAAACGATCCCTACGACGTAAGTATCGCTATATCGCCTCTCTTTTTCTTTATAGTTTGAGTTTTGGGATGTATTTAATAGTTAATAAAATTTGTAATTTATGTATTCAAGCTTTAAAATATCACGAAAGGTTGATAAATTGGTTTCCTAATAGTTAGACCTCACAGGACGGTGATCGAAAGCCGTGAGTTTGAGTTATTTGACTTGTAATGGGTTGTTTTGTGGGCTATTTCATGTTGCTTTTGGGCTGTCTATTATGCTGGTGATTTATGGATTTTGGAAGGATAAAAGGGTGTGGATAAACGCCACATGTGGTAGGGTAGTAGGTTGGTCGCTCGTCGTTGTAGTTACAGGCTAATTGATAACTTGTTGATTGGGTGTATTATGGTATATTTGGGGTTTTTGTTGTATTGAGGGTCCCGAATTGTAATTAGGTTGGTTTTGAGTTGTTGATTGTATTATGTTTATATCTCTCCTATAGTAGGCTTGAGGGAGCATTAAAATCAAGGGAAATGCTGCCCGTTTTATCGTAGAATCAAGTTATCGTTTGAGATACGTAATATACTACCGCCATCTAAGTTGTACACGTATTTCTTATTTATAGGGTTAGCGCGCTAGTTGTCATAAGCTTGTTGTTGAGTTGCATTGACGACTTGAGGTATGTTAAGGCTATCCCTGATTTCTTTTTGGCATGATCCAAATGATACAAATGAAACGACCAAAATACGCAACTTTCATAAATGACTCTATTCATAGAAATACTAGGGGTGTCTATATTCTTGATTTCCCATGTGAATTATTATTATATCCTCTGTTCATGGGTCTCAGAAAAATACGTATTTGATAAAGTTTGTCTGAAAGGCATATTGATTTTATGATAGTCAAGAAATTTTATTAACGTATTTCTTATGCATTATATACGTGTATATTATATGTAAATGGGATATGGGAAAAAGTTACGGCGTTATATACGCACCACCACATGATCAACTTGTATACGTTGATGATTTGCCCACAGTGGCCGAGATGATATGATGGGATGCCCTCAGAGGCTTGATGATGTTATGTACACCTATACCTATGGATGATACGACATTTACACGCACATGCATGACATTATAAATGTTTCAGTATTCACAAAATTATTTAGATTCGCAGGTGGAATTCTTTACTCCATGTTTCATCTATGTCTTTTATGTACTGATTTTCATGCCTTACATACTCAGTACATTATTTGTACTGACGTCCCTTTTGCCTGGGGACACTGCGTTTCATGCCCGCAGGTGCAGGTAGACAGTCTGACGGTCCCCCATCTTAGGATCCTTACTCAGCGAGAGTTGGTGTGCTCCATTTGATCCGTAGCTGCTATTGAGTCTTGGTATGATACTTTTGTATACATATGGGTATGACGGGGCCCAGTCCCATCCTTTATACAATTGTACATTCTATTAGAGGTCTGTAGATAGTTATGTATAGTTATATAGTATGTGGGCATGTTCTCCCACGTATGTTGTTCATATGAGCCAGTAGTTTATTTTCAGACGTTATGCATGACCTACACTTATTTCATATTTATATCTTAGATGAATGCTTAGGGGTGTTCGATAGGTAGAATCCGGGCACTCATCATGGCCCATCGATTTGGGTCGTGACACCTGTAATCTACATGCAACCTCCAGGTTCCATCCTTTTTACCTACCAAGACTACAAGAGAAGCAAATGAGCTGCAACTAGGCTGAATTATGCCTTGGTCCAGCATTTGTTTCACCAAACCTTCAATGATATCCTTCTTTACTGCAGGATACCTATAAGGTCTTTTGTTTATAAGTCCTGTTCCATTTTAAGAATGATTCCGTGATCAAACATCCCTCTAGATTATGGTAATGCAATATGTTCAATAAACAAATCCTTATAATTCTCTAGCAATGTTGTTAAACCAGAATTACTACTGCAATTTTCATCACTAGTCTCTAAATAATACCACTGCATACTGTTATCTTCTACACATGGAATAACCTAGATCATTGCAAGTTGAGGTTGATTACTTGACAACTTAGCTATCTTCCCAGCATTGGCAGACTTGATTTGGTTACCAGCACCTTTGAGCGCATGCTTTCTACCCTTGTAGAAGAACTCCATAGTGAAATTCTTGAAGTTCATCTTGATTATCCCCAAGAATAATCATCCATTCAACACCTAATACCACATCATAGTTTGCCAAGGGTAACAACATGAAATTGGCTTCAAACTTAGCACCCTACAATAGCCAAGATAATCTGTAAGCAGTATTCAACTTCATGCCACTACCATTTACAGCAGCCACTACCTGAGAGAAGGTAGTTGTTATAGGACATCTTAGTTGCTTCACTAATTCAGAATTGATAAAGTTGAGTGTGCTCCTAGTATATATGAGAATGTGCATGGGTTTCTTAGCATTATAGCCAGTAACTCTCAGGCATTTGAACCCCATAGATCCATTCAATGCATGAACTGAAATCTCCATGTGTTCTGTTTGCTCAGCCAACTCCAACTATTCTGAATTTCCAAAACTCTCAGCATCTTCAGAGTACTCAAGATCCAACTGTTCTTCAACTTCTAATGCATAAACTTGCTTAAGGTTCTTGCATTTGTGACCCTGCACATACTTCTCATTGCAGAAGTAGCACAATCCTTTGGCTCTTTTTCCATTAGCTTCTTCAACTGTTAGTCTTCTTCTATTGAATTCTCCACTAAAAGTTGGTTGTTGATCCTTCTGGGGAGCAGATAAGGCCAACAATGGTTTGTTCTAGAATCTTTGGTCCATATTCCTTTTAAAATTTGTAGTTTGAGCTGGAGGTAATGATATCCTTTGTATAATCTCTTTTGATTGAGCATCTATGTAGGCTTGTTGCATCCTCGTTGCCTTAAATGCTTGAGCAAGAGACATAGGGTTGGTCATTTTCACTGCTATGTTTAGCTGCTCCTTCAATCCTCCTACGAAACAACTGATTGCATTTTTCTGTAATAAGTTCGTCTTTGTAAGACTCCTTTCAAAAGTTGTATGATAATCCTTCACATTGTCAATTTTAATAATCTTATTCAATTCCTCTATAGGATCATCATAACTCTCTCCACATGTTTCAGCCATAGCATACTCAGTCCACATGGGTAGTAGAGTCTAACTCCTATACTTTATAAAGGCCTGAGCCACTCCATAGCTTCACCTTCTAAGTGCAGAGAAGACACCATGACTCTTTCCTCAGCTGGTACTCGATCGATTTGGAAAAATTATTCTGCCTTGAACAGCCATGATCTCAATTCATTTCCAAAAACTCTAGAAAAATAAAATCTGAGTATACTTGGAGTACTGCCTACCATCTGCTTGATTTCCTTCCTCCTCAACATGATACATTTAAGATGAATCCTTGTTGTTGGATCTGGATTTAGATCCACTAGGACCAATCACATCGTCTTCATTTCTTTTTATAGAGTTCATAATTTGTTCCTTCAATTCACCCAATGTCTGATCCAAGCCCTTCAAGTGAGCAACTTCACTAGTTCACCAGCTAAAGAGCCTACTATAGAAATCAACTACTTCATCAATTTCCTAAGATCACCCAGTTCTGTCATCGAATTTTCAACAGATTTACCACCCTTCATCATTTTTATCTCCGAGAATCAACAGCTCTGATACCAATGTTATTCAAATACAGGGATCGATGATAATCTAAGGTTTGAATATAGCAGAATAGGAACTAAAACAGAGGAAGCTCGAAGCTTCGCTATGGCGATGGAAGAAGAAGAAGAATCGAGGGAAGAGAAGAGAGAAGAAGAGAGACTGTTTGAGAAGATTGTAGTTGTTATTATGATATTACAATTGTAATACAATCACATATATGTAATGAAATGAGCTGTAATGAAAGATTCTTTTTAATTACTTCTCAACTAAATCTAACAAACTTTTGGCTCCCTAATTAACTTTCGTAACTAACCACTAACTTTCACAATTCTTTATTAAATCTAGCTCACTTATACTATTAATATATCACTAATCATAATTTGTATAACATCATAATTCATTTTACTTTTTTTTTCTTCTTCTTCATGTCATAGACACGTTATTTTGCAGCTTTCGATTACAAAGTTAGGAGATACTCCCATATTACTATCCTTTAAAATAATATATTTTGTAGCCATGTAAATAGCTTTGCAAATAGAAATATCTAATACTTGTTGGCACTTTCCTGAGATTCAACCCTTTTGTGTTCGTTCCTTAAAAATATATCTAATATGTCACGACCCAAAATCAGCTATAGATCGTGATGGCGTCTAATTAAATAGTATGAAATAGAATTTACAGGATAAAATATAAATAAATACGTGGACTACCATAACAAACACCCAGTAGAAGCCTCCAAAAATCAGTGTCATAAGTGCATGAGTATCAACTAGGAAATATAATGAAATACAACATCTATCTGGAATACAAGTTAGACAGGAGAATATAAATCATCTCTGATGGAGGCTCTGTATGCTGCGAATTGTAACAAGGAGATACAGCTCGCCCTAAAGTACCCACAAAAAGCCGCGCCCCTGCACCCGGAGGACCACCGAAATCATATATATACCTGCACAATAAGTGCAACAAGTGTAGCATGAGTACGTAAATCAACGTGTGCCTAGTAAGTATCGAGTCTAACCATAGAAAAGTAGTGATGAGGGGTCGACATCGATACTTACTAGTAGTCCAATAAGACAAATACAATAGAAGTAAACAAATATGAGGCAGAGTAAATACACATAATAACAGGTATAAATATGTTATACAATCCACCTCTCAATAATAAACTCGAGCTCTCAATTAGCAGTTACCTCCTCAACCGGAGAATAAATATAATGGGCCTCACCAGATAGGTCGTCACAGTTCAAGTCAGGAAAAAATCACAGACATATTGGTTTTTTCTCAAATATTACGCACGATTCCATAAGAGTATTTTTATAGAAATACCGAGGCGTACAGACCGATCCCATCATAATATGTGCACAGCCGAGGGTCGAACGATACGAACCATAGATAAATCTATTATATTGCCAAGGCGAACGACCCGCTCCCACGAGAATGTGATACATAATCCTGCCGAGGTGAACTGCCTGATTCCATCATAATGCGCGCGCTGCCGAGGGTCGAATGACACACACTATAGATGTATCTATTATACTGCCGAGGCGAATGGTCCGACCCCATTATAATAAGAATTTTTAACGGGTCCTTGACCCTATCATGAATAAATGTGTGAGTTATAGATTTCAAGGAAAACCTTTCGAGGAAAACGCATAGCACGAGAGAAATTCGTAAGTGGAGGAAAATTATTCCGCGTCTAATCATGAAGCCCGTCAAATATCTAAAATAGAAAGTCTATCACTCTACGCAAGTCTAGCCTCAAGTTGTAACGTAAAATAAAGGAATTTAATAGGCAAAGGGATAGCTCAAATAGTGCAGTTATGGCATGGCGGGAACCTAAGTCTACCCGGACATAACATGAATCTAGGTACGTATGGACTCTCGTCACCTAGTGCGTACGTAGCCCCCGCAACAAGTAGCACATATCAAACACATCACCTAGGGGTAGTTTCCCCTTCACAGAGTTAGACATGAGACTTACCTCGCTCCGAAGTTCCATAACCGGCTCCAACCCAACTCAAACACCTCAAACTGATGTCCGTCTCTCCAAAACTAGTCAAACAATGTGCAAACCAATAAAATGTGCTCTAATACTCTTAATAAATCAATTCATAAAAATTCTCAACTTTGCTCGAAAAGTCAATAAAATCCACTATCAGGCCCACGTGCCCGGATTTCAAAAAATTTCAAAAATAAACTTTACCCATAACACTACGAACTCAAATATATAATTTATTCTCAATTTTATGCCCATTTTCGTGGTCAAAATCCAAAAATATCAAATTGTAGGTTTTCTACCAAAATCCCAAATTTCTACTAATTTCCATGTTTAAATCCATATATAAACCATGTATTTAACTTGTCATATGTGGGAATCACTTACCTTATATTGCTGGATGAAAATCCCCTCAAAATGACTCCCCAAATACGGCCAACCTAAGTGAAAAATGAAAGAAGAAGAGCCAAATCTCGTTCTTAAAACAACTTGCCAAGCGACATTTTTGCATCTGCGGTCCCCTGGTCGCTTCTGCGACAACCACTTCTGCGTCTTCAATATCGCACTTGCGAGAACCCAGTCCAGGTCGCCGGTCGCATCTGCGGTGCCTATTGTGCACCTACGCCTCCGCTTCTGCGGGCCTCCAGCGCTTCTGCGCTCGCGCACCTGTGCGACCATGTCCGCTTCTACGGCCCAGTCATTCTTGGCCAACCTCCGCTTCTGCGCTCCATCAGTCGCATATGCGATCACGCAGGTGCGCGAATTTCTTCGCACATACGGCCTCTGCCCATATCACCTCCAGCCACTTCTGCAGTTCACTGCCTCGCTTTTGCGAGGTCGTTTCTGCAATGAAGCTTCCACAGAAGCGGTTGCACCAGCAACCAGAAATCTCCTGCTTTACCTTAAGTCCAAAATCCGATACGTTAGCCATCTGGAATCCACTCGAGGCCCTCGGGACCTTGACCAAACATACCAACGCATCCCAAAACACATTACGAACTTAGTCGAGGCTTCAAATCATGCCAAATAACATCGAAACTATGCATCGATGATCGAAATCCTTCTTTAAGCTTTCAAATTTTCAAAACTTGACGAATGCGCCCGAACCATACCAAAACATTTAGGAATGATGCCAAACTTTTTGTACAAGTCATAAATCACAATACGAACCCATTACAAGGCTCGGAGTCCCAAGCGGACATCGATAACACCAAATCCCACTTCAAACCAAACTTAGGAAATTCTTAAACCTTCAAATTGCCAACCTTCCATAATAAGCGCCGAAATGCTCACGTGTGATCTGAAACTCAACCCGAACATACGCCCAAGTCTGAAATCATCATACGAACCTATCAGAACCTTCAAATCCCGATTCTGAGGTCGTTTACTCAAAAGTCAAACCTTAGCCAATTCTTCCAACTTAAAGCTTCAGAAATTAGAATTTTCTTTCCAAATCAACTCCGAACTTTCCAAAATTAAATTCCGACCACACGTGTAAGTCATAATACCTGAAGTGAAGCTACTCAAGGCCTCAAATTGCCGAACGATATGCTAGAGTTCAAAACAACCGGTCAGGTCGTTACACTCTCCCCCACTTAAACATACATTCGTCCTCGAACATGCTAAGAACTACTCCGAAGTTTTCCAAAATCATTGTTTAATACCTCATGCACCTACTCGTGCCACCACAATCCGTGTGATCACATTAGCTCGAGCCAGACCGAAGATCCTTCCTATAACCTTAGCTAACAAGTTTCAGAACCAAATTCCAACATCCGTAATTTTCCTCGAGGCCCGATTCTCACATACAAACACCGCATCAATCACCAGACATTATACCCAACATGACCATGCTCCTCCGCTAAAATCACACCATGTACAACATAATTCACTTGGCCATAATAACATCCTCCGACCAAAATAGCTTCTATTTCACGAATCGGGTGCCCGCAACGCCCCTCATAACATATATAAGCCCGGTTTTAATCCTCATAATACTGCCACGATAGAAGAGATGTGTGGAAACTCATAACTACCTGCCGAATCAACAAAACATAGAGTCTCTCCTCCTTACAGGAACCATTACCTCACTCTGAACTGAATAATGATATTTGCTCTTTAATATACCTCATATAAACCTGATTGCACTAATTTCAGGTCCAATAATCTCGTCTCACCCAGTACACACTGCTTGGGCAATAAGCCACCTCAACCACTGACCCAGATCTCATATGAAGCCATCAATGCGCTGACAAGCTACAACTTGAATATGACACATAAGGGAGAACGAACTCTGGAAAAAGAACCACCCGGCCCATGTAACGAATAAAACGGACGAAGAAACTCTATGAACCTTTCTCAGAGAATGAGAAACAAATACACAAAAATAAGTATAGGGGACCGTACTCAACATCTCACTGCTACGGCGTGCAACCCGACCCACACATGATACTGTTGCGGCGTGCAACTCGATCCAAACATGATACCGTTGCGGCGTGCAACCCTATCCAAACAACATACCCGTGGCGGCTTGCTACCCGATCCACATATAATAATAAATAAGGACATACCCATCAAGCCATAATGCTTATACCTACAAAATACCGAATATAGTCCACAAGCACGCTAAGTGCAAAAATACAATTCTGGAGACAGACAACGCAATACGCCACAAAACCCAAGCACAACTAAGGTGCGATAAATGACCTGCATCTCGAGAGCCATCCTGCTTATATAACACCACAGGCTACACAGGACCTTAACACATGTGAGAATAATCAAGCTGTCTCAATCCGGAATAACTCCCACAGTTCACAACCAAAGGAATAGAGCGCCTTCCAGGCATAGAATCTCACATTAACGATAGTACCATAATCTACATGCTTGGTTTCAATATTTAACAATCAAGTGACTAACATGTCACACTTATACATATTTCCCCCCGGGATACTCTCCCCGACCTTTTGCACCAGTTAGCAAAATCTGCACCTCCACACCACCAACCGCACTAATTCTGCCAAGAGTCCGCAATTCAATACACAAAGCCTCTTACATAGGACACCATTCTCAGGTGACACTAAAGAAAATACCAGCTTCCTCTGAACATCTGAACTCCTTCATGCTCATCCAAGCTCACGACATTCTTGTCAACACCGAACCGCAACCTTGATCCTCAACTTCAAATTCCCATGCCACTCATTGCACCTATCATACCGCTACACGAGAATGCAAGAATTCATCATAACCCCTGAACTACTAGTAGAATAAACACTTCACTAGTTAGATTCCTTTCACTTAACTTACTTCAGAAGAACCATTGCAACACGCAACTGAATTCCCAAACCGCAGAAAATACAAACCTCAAGTCGTAGTCTAAACCATCATGACTCTTCCGGAATCCATTTTCACAACAAGGCCATTTGAATCAAATGCCTCCAAAATCAATCAAGTTACGGTGGATGTCGAGTCCGCACATACAACCACAAACCACATGTATAACTTTACATGCCGAAGGAACTGATCATTGCCACAATCATGCCGATTCAACCATTAATAACCGACCTAACTTCTTCCAATTTACTCTCGACTTTCCTTAGAAATAATAATAGTTCCATTAAAAAATGTAACAAACTAAATCCGCACTCATCCCGAGTGACCCGCATCACAAGACCACATCGTCTCAATACTCACGAACCATCTCATACTCTCCTTATGCGCACAATATCATCTACAACTGGTACACCCATTCTGCAATACTGCACCGCATACCCAATGATAACATAGAACATTCCAAGTTCCGTTCGTAATCCACTACGAAAACTCGATCCTTAACTACATAACGGACCCAAAATCCTTAGGCACTGCACATTAATTCGTGAACCCACTAGAACCGTTATTGAGAGTCACCCACTCTGACCTGGTCCCGAATATAACCAAACTTTATTGCTCTGCTAGCACATGAACACCCTATCAAAGAAGCAACCAGCTGAATTCTTTTCCTTGTACATTACATCCACAAGAAGCATAAAATCTGAGTCTTCCCAAAACCTGCTCCTGAATCGATAAGGCGAAGTATAGCACACATTCATCAAGTTCCTTGCTCAAATTACCCCTGATGTTTTCTTTTCTTAGTCATAAATAATCCACCAACGCATCGATAACCAGAAACCGCACAAGTAGACAACCACGCGATTCAATCGTAGACGGTGGGCTCCCCCACTTAGCTTTAAGCTACCATCACATAATGTAGGGCTCACAATGATTCCTCCTTCTCAATTACCAAGATCTCGCACCGTTAACCCGCCAAATTTCTCGAAGTCTTTTGTTAAGCTTTTCATGAAACATTCTGAATTATCGGCCACGATCGCATACTCGACCTTCTATTGGGTAGTAAGTAGAACTCTTCGTAGAAAACACATCAAAATCATGCAACCGCTGACCTGTTCACAGGAGATAACCCATATGTGGTATTCCATGCCGACATCTTTTAACGACGTTGCACCGGGTACAACTACCACGAGTTCAGTAAACCCTGATGAGCGCATGCTCGTCCACCAGTTGTACAAGTCTGTTCCTTCCCCATTGACATCAACTGAAATTCCAACAATACCTTCCAAACTCAAAGTCATATTGCATCCGAAACGATAATCAAATCTTCATACCCCTCTTCATTTCAAGCAAACTCTTTTCTGCCATATTCAATCTTTCTTCGTACAGTAACCAATTCCAAATATAATCTGCGGACCTAACCACTTTCCACCATGCCTCCCAAATTGATCTAATCTTTCTCAAGGTATGTGGCTATCCTACCACAGAATCCATATGCTACTCTGTCACTCCCACTTAGGTCAAACCATCTCCTTTAAGCAACTTCTCGTCCTCCACTTTTCATACTTAGCCTGCTAGTAATTCAACTACTGTGAGACACCTCCCGCCATGTCCTTCCTTATACTTCGCTGCCCAAATGTTGCCTCAAATAAAATTCATACATGTAGCACAGGAACTAATGAATTGCTACCAACTCTAAACCTCCTAGAAGATCATCTTTCTTGAGCCATCAACATTAGAAATACCAATTCGATTTTGAACCGCTACGCACCACTATCTTTGACAACCTCTCCTCAGACACCATTTCACAACACCCTGCCCCGAAGGCAAAATCAAAGAAGACCATAACACCGGGGAACCCTAATATATTCGAACAAGGACGATGACACCACATCACAAATGAGAATTCCACCACGCTCAAAAATATCAAGTCTCGTTACTTCATCAACCAAACATGTACATCTATAGTCTAATTACCTTTCCTCCACTGGAATTAAATGTTGAACCCCTAAATCATGCACTAAGAAATCCTCCCTTCAAGTCATTCACTGCCTCAACACATAAACGAGCACCCTACCATTACACCAACACTGCGCGATAACAATGCACGAATATCTTAGCAACTGTGCGTAGCCTCAAAACCATATGCAATACTGATACGGGGCATGGAACGATATAACCCCTTTCCACAAGACGACGATAATAACTCGCTCGAGTACGCAGGGAAAACATCCTGCACCACATCTGCAGTACCATTATAACTCCTCAATGCCCAATTGATACCAAGCGCTTCACGTCGCATAAGATTGAGTAGGAAGGAAATAAAGGCATAAGCCTCAAAGGAATCAAATCGCACGATGAGGAATCAAGAAGGGAAGTGCTCTTAACAGCCCTGTAGCTTCTCAAAGATAAGAACAGACGTCTCCGTACCGATCCGGAAAACTCTACTAGACTTGCTCATGACTCGTAAGACCTAAGTGAACCTAATGCTCTGGTACCAAGTTATCACGACCCAAAATCCGCTATAGGTCGTGATAGTTCCTAATGTCGTCGTTAGGTAAGCCAACAATGATTGATCAACTTAATTACTCATTCTTATTACTTTGGAATCATAATTTCCATTAATTAAATAGTATGAAATAAAATTTACAAGGTAAAATGAAAATAATTACGTGGACTACCATACCAAACATCCAGTAGAAGCCCCCAAAACCCGGTGTCACAAGTGTAGGAGTATCAACTAGGTAATATAATGAAATACAACATCTGTCTGGAATACAAGTTAGACAAGAGAATATAAAACATCTCTGATGGAGACTTTGTCTGTTGCGGATCGTAACAAGGAGATACAACTCGCCATAAATCCCTGCAAAAATCCCGCCTCTACACCCGGAGGACCATAAGAATCATATATATACCTGCACAATAAGTGCAGCAAGTGTAGCATGAGTACGTAAATCAATATATATCTAGTA